>NC_044979.1:40875459-42144211 GCF_008728515.1 Papio anubis | reverse complement strand
TATTCATGGGTTGGCACAGATACTGATTCAGTGGGCACACGGAGTTCACAATGATTCAGAGCCCAGATATGTGCCCTAAGTCACATCTCCAGCGTCCAGGGAGGACTGTAAAGTGCTCGTTATCAGGAAAATGAAACCAAGGGCTCAGCTACTCCTGAAGTCATTAAAACTCCTTCCCTTAATTTTTTTTTTTTTAAATAGTGTATGTGGTAACCGAATCTAGGATCCTGGATACATTCCAGTCTGCTAATTACATCTTTTTTTTCCAACTAAAATGTTCCAGGCAGGTTCATTTGCATGTGAATTACTTGCTGAGCCATGTATTCATGGGTTGGCACAGATACTGATTCAGTGGGCACACGGAGTTCACAATGATTCAGAGCCCAGATATGTGCCCTAAGTCACATCTCCAGCGTCCAGGGAGGACTGTAAAGTGCTCGTTATCAGGAAAATGAAACCAAGGGCTCAGCTACTCCTGAAGTCATTAAAACTCCTTCCCTTAATTTTTTTTTTTTTAAATAGTGTATGTGGTAACCGAATCTAGGATCCTGGATACATTCCAGTCTGCTAATTACATCTTTTTTTTCCAACTAAAATGTTCCAGGCAGGTTCATTTGCATGTGAATTACTTGCTGAGCCATGTTGACTTCCTATTCTAAAAGCCTCACTCTGTCTTGGGAAGCAGCTTACTGCACCTCACCCTAGACCTAGGCTAATGTTGGAGCAGACAAAGTGTAGCTACCCATATATACTTCAAAAATATTTTCCAGTCTCCCCACAAGAGGAAAGAAAAATGTCTAGCAATTGTATGCTAATTTAGACTAAAGCTTTGTTTTAACCATTCTTGGTGATCACAAATGGGGAAAAATGATTTATGAACAGTATAACTATAACATAAGCAAAAAAACATTGTGAATTCAGAGGAAAGTGTGACTTCATTTGTCTTTTTTTGGGTAAATCACCAAAATGTTCATCAGTCAGAGGACATTAAAATGGTAGATGATACTTCAAATCGTGCCCCAGGTAAAAGGAGTGAATTAAGGTTAGTTTTGATTTGCAAACCATTCTCTTCTAGGGCTGATTTTATAAAAATTAAGTTTGCTGAATCATCATCTCAAAACATACAGTTATTCATGATTAGCTAGAATTTGTGTCTGTGTATCCAAAAAGTAAATTTGTATGATATTAAATTTTCTAACAATGCTTTAAATTTAAAATGTCCGATTAACACTTGCATCTAGCAACCAGTCTACTAACTAAACTATAGGTGAAGTCATGCTCAGGAAATGGGGAAAATGCACAGATTAAATTGGTCTGTTAGCTCTGAGTGAATCAATAGTGTTTAGTGCTAATGCACTAAGAAGATTACAAGCACTAATGCAGTAGCAGTCAATAGCGAAAACGAATATCTCTAAAAAATATCTTGACAATAAACTGTGCAATATTTTCCATTTATCTTAAGCTAATTACATTACCTGCTTGTTCTTTTATCTTATTAGTTTAAAACAAGTGCTAGAAGCCTAACCATTTTATTTAGTGCATAAAAGGGCCAAAACCTTGTAATCATTGTTTTCAGCAGGAGACAGAGGAAAGGATTAATTCATGTAACCAAGATTCAACCAGAAATTCAACAGATATTTATTTAGTCTCTAAACCTGATAGTATTACAGTGGAGAATGAGCTAGACTGTACCTGTCTTCAACAAGCAGATAGACTAGTGAAGATAACAGTAAACATTCAGTCACACCAATGAACAAATATATCTTGATAATTTATGAAATATGCTGTGAGAGAAATAAACATCTGTGAATGCAAATGAGAGGGAATATCTAAATTTGGTAGTTGAGTCACAAAAGGCTGTCCTGAGGAGGTGAAAGCTAACTTTTACATGAAGATTAAAACTTTAGAAAAGAAAGCAATATGTCTTTAGTACATGTGCAAATATATAAACTAATAGTCATTACTTGTTTCGCAAGCTTTACATCTTAACTACAAGCTGCTACCTTCAATCAGCTTTCTTAAGTGGTTTGCGGTCATGAGTGCATACTATCTTACACTTAGAATAACATCGCAAGAAGTAGTATGATGCTGGAGAATGTAACTTCTTAAAACATTTCCTGCCTTAAAATAAACAACTGTAAATGTGTTTAAACATTCTTTTGATTTCTAAATGAATTAAGTTACTTTTTATTATGTGGTTCTTCTTCATATGAAGAAAATAATATGTAGATTACTGGAAGCTAAGAATATACTTTAAATCATGCTCACAGTCACTGCCTTTCCTGGCCTGTCACCTTAATCAGCTTCTTTGAAAATCACTATTTCTTACATAAGCCAAGTCGTTTCTTCCTTGTTTCCCTCTTCTTCCTTCTGTGGCCAACACTTGGTACCCTATTTGTCAGAAGAACATGTTCTTCTTGGGGGAGGAAGGGATTGCCCTATTACCAATAAGTTTTATGACCAAGAGAAACATAAGAATCTGAGAACACACGAAATAAGCACTTTTGAAACTATCAAAATTACAAACGTTAATAGAACTCAAGGGAATGTGATGCTGAAGTGATCCCAAGTCACATTGTCTTTCTGCCTCTGTGCACTGTACTCTGCACAATTGCATCCATTTTTAGACCATTTCCTTCTCATGAGAATCATGTGCATGGAGGGCCAAAGGAGAGACAAGTGCTCACAAGGATATCATGAGCACCTATGGAAGTACAAATGAGTGCTCTCCAGTCAGTGCCGTCTTTATATTGTTCTGGTTTACAGGCAATGCCTTCATCTTTACCTACAGAGACATTTTGCCTTTCTCTTTCATTTTAATCCTGTTCATCTATATGTATTTAATCATGCAAATATCTAAATAAGTTTGTGTCTTGTAGGGCAGGCACTTTGTCATGCTTCTTTGTACCTAAGCATATGCTTTGCAAATCATAAACAATAGTGTTGATTTTATTTGATATAAAAACTTGGATTCTCAAAAGAAATCTATGTGTTCACACAATAAACAGAGACCATCTGAATTGCTGAAGTGTGACTGAATCATATGCAGTATCGTTTTAGTCATCTCTACAGACCAGGAAGATTTGAAATGCAGGTGTAAAAAGATGTGTGAGGCATCAAAAGAAATATTCACCTTTCTTTGTGTTCATTTTTTATATTTTTGCTTGGCCAAGAAAGAAGGGGTTTTTTCCAAGGGAATAGGAGGCTTCAGGGCTTATTCCTGTGCCTACAAGTCAGAGAGGTCACCGGCTTGCCCCTTCCTGAAGGCTGTAATTACAGGCAGAGGACTATTTATTTTCCCGTAAGGCGACCAGAATCTTGAGTGTAAAAAACTGTTTACAAGAGTACACTGTGTATAGGGGTTACACACAACCTCAGGAAAAATAATAGGAAAGTGAGACTATTTTTCTTCATGTATTCAATAATATGAGAAGGTCCAAGACTCTGGAAATGTTCTAAAGTACAATAATAGAGATGAATATGAGGTCAAATTAGGTGATCCTGGGGCTTAAGGAACTGAATTAAATGAATAAAGAAGAGGAATTTCTAATAGGGCATAATCTAACTGATGATTTGTTAAATGTAAACTTATTTGTGGCTCCAACATCATGGTACACAAGAATGAATAAATGTATTAGTAAGAGTAATTGAGAAGTATTTCTAATGTGAAAAACACCAATTACATTGGGTTTATCTGGAGCCAGTGTGGAAAAATATGAGCAATGTTTCTTACTCTCAACTAAACTCACTCTCACTTTCAGAACTGTTATAGGAAAGGTACTGATTCAAGTAGAGTTGGGCATGCAAAACACAAGATCAATTCTGTTACTGGCCCGATATTAAGGATATTAGTCTGTGTTTGAAAAATGATTTGTAATATATAAGTAGCAGTTTAACAAAGTAGGTAAAACTTGTAATTAATTTCAAAAGGTCAAAGCAGAGATTATTGACATGTACAAAGAGGACCCGCTTTATATACAAAGAGGCCTGCTTTGAAAAGTAATACTATAGTATGGTAAATTGTGACTAATTCTGAGATTTTCTGTCTAGATTCTTTTTAAAACCAAATGCTTATGAAAAATCATGAAACGTGAGTAGCAGTTACATTTTTTAGGCTGAGTAGGTAGCATAATTGCTCCTATTCCATTTCTTTTTAGTAGATTCTGCACAGAAAAACAAGTTGACCTCGGTATTGAAATTTTGGAGTTCACTATTTGTGGCACAGTTACAAATCACAGAAAAAAATGTACACCAGCACTTCACCACACCTAACAAAAGAAAGTTTTCTTATTTAAAAAAACACTCCAAATTATTGTGAAATCTAGGGTAACCATGGTGTTAACTATATGCTATTTGATGTCTTATAACCCTGGTGATGAGATAACAATCCAATTGAATGCAGATGAACTCATGAAAAAAGAAAGATTATGAAATATTTGGAAAGTAAACACCTAAATTTTCATAAGTAAATATTAATTAAGTATTTATGTGATCTTTAGATATGAAAGCTTCCCCTGTATGCACTTGGCTCTTGGAACCAGCTGTTAAAACTCCCAGCACCTTAGATAATACCCTGTACGCTGGTAGTTCAAGAACTAGTTAAGAAACAGTCACTTTTTCTATTTTCACTGCCAATGTATAAATAAAATCTCTGTTCTAGTGGATGGCTGGCCAATTATTTTAATAACGACATTGGCATGGCTTCATTTTACCTTTCTTGCTATCAGCAAAGCTTTCCTTTTGTACTCTGAAGTGTGGGTAAATCACAAATTAAACTGAACTGTTGTTTGTTTAATGCTGTGTTTCCTGCTAACCTTATTCTTGTCTATCAGTCTGAACCCAGTTCCCCAGTGGCTCAAAAACCCTCAATTGGGATTAAGTAATAGTTTATACAACCTTGCTCAGTCATTAACCCATGTTGACTTTCTCATTCTTGTGTTCCAGCTTCATTTAAGAGTTTCTTAAGCACTCTATCCGGCTGCTGTTTTGGGGACAACTAACAACACCTATTTAATCAAGAAATTTAATATTTCCAAGGAATCATTTACCCTATCTGAGACTTCTTCATTAGCGTACTCTAACTCAGTCTTGTATTCCTTCTTCAAAATAAAGCCTGGTTTCATTCATAGTAAATATAAAGTTTAAAAATCTTTACTTCTTTTCCTCTCTCTACAAAGCAGAAAGAGAAAATTGTATATTATCTTTCCAGACAGGTTTTTTTTTTGTTTAGTGTATTGAAAATGATACCAATAAGATAAAACTAGACCTTAATGGCTCCTCCTCATATCCACCCAATCTATTTGTATCCAAAGTGCTGTTGGAGTAAGTAATCTTTGTTAAGAGCAAACCTATTTGTATATCTGATGATAATCTGAGGGATAATAATATGATATTTAAGGAGTTTCTGTCCTTGGCCCTGACTATTTCTTGGTCCTCCTTCACGCCCAGTGATGTGCTGGTAAATGTTAAACTCAGGGGGTAGGGGCAGCAGAAGCCCCTAATTTGTAGCATTTGCCAATTTCTATGGTGTAAATATCCCACTGAGCCAGTTTCAAGGTACCACTGAAACAGCATTAGTCACAGAACAACAATGAGGAAGAGATGTGCACACTTGGCTCTGTGAACTGTTATGAGATGGTTCAAGCACAGCACTGCCACCCTGTCCTACCCGCAACCTGTCATTCTTGTAGTTCCCAGAATCCATCAGCCTCCCTCACAACCCTGCCTTAACACGTGTAGCTTGGTCTGCTTCAGATTCCTTTTAACACTCATTTTGTCAGGTTAACACTTTTTCCCTATTCTTTAAAACTTCCACGCCAGCATTTCCTTCCCCAGGACATTTTCCCTAGCCTTCACCTCATCCCCTGCCCCCCATATTCAGGATTTGTTGCCTTTCCTGAGCACACTAGTAGCACTCTGCTTATTTCTACCGTGTCTCTTACCACACTCCGTGGTAATGTGTCCAACAGTTCCATCATTAGCCCCCTGAGGGGATGAACTATGGCATTTATCTCCACAGTCCCAGCACCTAAAACAATAGCTTGAACAATATATACATTTATCAGATGAGCAAAGAAGTATGACAGAGTCCTGTATGTAAAATATATTACTATAAATAGAATGCTGATTCATAAAAATAATTATTTAGATAAAACAGTTTTTCGGTCTCTCCCCTAAATCCCTAAACACTAATTTATAGAATTGAGGAGTTTTCAAGAGTTAAATTAGCACTGAAGAAAAACTGGGGAGTTTCACTAACTATTACCTATGCCCCTGCCCTCCCCCTGACACACACCCTGCTCCATTCACCAGTCTGCAATGAAGATTGATCAAAGAACAAAGAAGGAGAAAAATGAAAGGAAAAGGAAAGATCAAGATAGGGAGGGTGAATAGATAGGAATTCCAGAGCTTTGTAATCGAAATTTGGAACTCAGAATTAAAGTCATTAAGAGGAGAAAGAGAGAATACTTTCTCTGCTCTCATAAGGTTTTCTCAAGCCTTTCAACAGCACTCACCCTTTGAGCGGGTGATACTATCTGTAAGAGGGACCTTACGCAATGCTTTAGTGGGAGTGGCTTGAGCAGTGACACCAGTAGAGATAACCCTTGAAGCTTTCATTTGAAATCCACAGATTTTCACTATCGGCCACCAATCTATGATTTCAAGTTGAAAATGGTATATGGGTTAAGGAAAAGAAGTTAAGGGTATAAAGGTCTTTATCAACACCATCCTTCCTGTGGCCACAGTATGGTAATCCCAGTGGCAACCTTCAAAGGCACCAAGTACGTGTTTGGTACAGACAGAAGCTTTCCTGAGCTTGGCCTTGGTGTGGACGCAGTGAGAACTGAGTAAGGGCCTCTGGCAGGGACCTTGTCCACTGGGAAGGGGAGCCCACAGATGGATGTTTCTGATCAACAGGTCCTATCAGAAACAAGGGGAGCAGATAAGTAAAGAATTTCACTCCACGGTGGCAAGAGGGAAAGGAGAGATAAGAGGTCATGACAGTTGGATTAATGGCAGGCTAGAATATTCGTGGGCTTGAACGATATATTGCGGCACAATTGAAGGATTCTTGTTACATCCATCATTCATCTCTCCTGGCCCTCCGTGAAGACATTTACCAACCTGTTTCTATTGAGTGTGACACTGTTAGGCGCATAAACAGACCATGGCTCTTATCACCTCCAGGAAGAACTACTTCTGTTTTATTTGTTAGCGCAGGGTAATTGGTGTTGTGTCTTTTGAAAATCTCTTATACTTCTATGAGTAAGTGCACTGAAATTTGGTTTCTGTCAACTAAGTAGAGGAAAGCAGAAAACCTCTTTGCACTAAGCATTAAAACCTTCCTAGCTTGGCACAATTTTCTTTATGAATCACTCTGTCACTCCTGGCTATGATTGAAGTGCAGTATGAAGGCTGCTAACCGAAAACACATGGACACAGTCTGCTTCAGATCTGATTCACCTTAGGAAATGATGAGAAAGAAGCAAACGTTTTAACACTTAGAATTCCAAAGTCCATATCATTGTAGAATTGATTCTTTTGAATTGTGGTGGTACTTCAAGAAAAAAGGATTTATTTATTTCATTTATATTTAAATGCGTTTGTACACATATGTATATAAACCCATACACACATATACATAAAATATATTCTGCTTCAAGTATTTCTCTCTCTTTTCTCTTTACTAATCCAGCTTCCATTAAGAACTGGCTCAACTTCGACCTCTACCATGAGCCTTCTCCAGCTGTTTAAGCCCACACGGATCTTATTATTTTCCTAGTCTTAGAGGATTTACTGCCAGTACCATGTTTTCAGAATGTAACTATCAGCTGAGTTCTTATACTTTGCATCAGTTAGCTATTGTATGTGTCAATCTTTTGCCTCCCTATGTAGAGGTTGGACCCAAGGTAGAAGCATTTGCCAGGATTGACAAACAATAGCCTGCTTTTATATACTCAACAAGTGAAAACTTATTTTGTTTGCACTTTTTTCCCTTTTTATACAGTTAAACACTCACATACGCACACACACACACGCTCACGCGTGCACACACACACACACAGACACATATAGGCCACAGGGACCCTATGGCCCTCAAAGACTAGCATATTTTCTATCTAGCCCTTTCTCAAAAAACATGTGCCAACCCCTGCATTAGAGAATAATGTAAAATAATAGTGGGCAGATAGCAGATCCACAAATTTTGGAGAGTCATGGATGACCTTACTTATGAACTTAAGTAATTCTCTTCAGTAGGTATGAGTGTTTCCATTTTACAGATGACGAAATTGAGGCTCATTGATCTAAACAACTGGATTTTGTCTTCATAGGCATTATGAGGACTCACTAGACCAACAATAGTGATAATAATAACTGTTTAGTTGCACAAGGCAGGGATTTGTGTCTTTTTTATTTGCTGCCATATCCTTCAGCACCTAGAACAGCTTGTCACATGATATGTTATTGTATTCATTTTCCAGAGCTCCCATAACAAATTACCACAAACTGGGTGGCTGAAAAAAACAGAAATTTATTGTCACATGGTTCCGGAGGCCAGATGTCGGAAATCAAGGCACCAGCCAGGGCCATGCTCCCTCTGGAGGCTCTAGGGAGGACTCCTTCCTTGCCTCTTGCAATTCTGGTGTCCCAGGCATCTTAGGTTGTGGCAGCTTTACTCCAATCTCTGCCTCCGTCTTTACGTGGCAGTCCACCATGTCTCTCTGTGTCCCCTCTTCTTATAAGGACAACAGTCATTGAACTCAGGGCACACGCTAAATCCAGGATGATTTCATCTCAAGATCCTTAACTAATTACATATCAAACAGCCTATTTCCAAATAAGGTCACAATCTGACTTTCCAGGTGGACATGAATTTTGGGAAGACATTAGTCAGTCTACTGTAGGTCTTCTACATGAAGTGACCATTGAATATGTTTCTGGCACTGGATTCATTTCACTTAAGCCTCAAAACAAATCTGTTATATAGATATGTGTTTTCCCACTTTACAAGTGAAGAACTGAGGTTTAGAGATCTAGGAATCCTAAAGCTGCACAGCCAGGAAGGGCAGGGCCACTCCTGACCCAAGTTCTCCGCTAGGTTAGCATGGTTGTCACAGGACATGCTGAGAAGGTATTTAGGGAGCATTACGCCAAAAAGTTGTAGAAGTGGGCTTAAGGAAGAAGATTCTAAAATCAAAGGAATCAGACTGTAGGAGGCCATGTAGGCGATTTCCTTTAATTCAATAGAAGAGTGTATAAGAATCAGCCAGGCATGTTGGCTCATGCCTGTATTCCCAACACTTTGGGAGGTCGAGGTTGAAGGATTGCTAGAGCCCATGAGTTCAAGACCAGCCTGGGCAACATGGCAAAATCCCATCTCTACAAAGAAATACAAAAATTAGCCAGGTATGGTGGTACATGCCTGTATCCCCAGCTACTCTGGAGGCTGAGGAGGGAGGATCTCTTGAGCCCAGGAGGGAAGAGGTTGCAGCGAGCCAAGATTGTGACACTGCACAGCAGCCTGCGGACAGCGCCACAGCCTTTCAAGCAAGCAAGAAAGAAAGAAGGAGAGAGAGAGAAAGAGAAGGAAAGGAGGAAGGAAGGAAGGAAGGAAGGAAGGAAGGAAGGAAGGAAGGGAAGGAAGGAAGGAAGGAAGGAAGGAAGGAAGGAAGGAAGGAGGAGGAGGGAGTGCCGTGTGAGGAGGAGGGAGGGAGGGAGGGAAAGGAGGGAGGAAGAGAAAGAAAGAAAGAAAGAAAGAAAGAAAGAAAGAAAAAGAAAGAAAAGAAAGAAAGAAAGAAAGAAAGAAAGAAAGAAAAGAAGAAAGGAAGGAAGGAAGGAAGGAAGGAAGGAAGGAAGAGAGAAATAGGAAGCTGGAAGAGGAAATCAGTTTGGAGAGAAAAGTGATGACTTTGAACATCATCGATGGCATATTCAAACATAGCTTGAAGGCAGTTGTGGAGACAGGGCTGGTCCTCGGAAGAGAAAGCCACGGGGTGTGTAGAGTTAGGTCATCACCACGAGGCTGTGAGGGCAGAGCCACAGTAGCTTCCATCACCTTGTGAATCACCAATGCTCAGCCTGTGGCTGGCTGGACAGATGCCTGCTTATGCTGTGCTCACGGCTGTCTGGCTGCACACACAACCGCAGAGCATGCCCTCTCTGGCTAGGACAGAAAGAAATTGAAGCCTCTTTAACTCTGCCCCCCAGCTTTGCTCCCTTGCTAGGACTTCCAGGCCATGGCTATTGAAGCCATAAGGCAGGATTACTTACTCAAGGGCAGTTAGTGGAAACAGAAGTATTGCGGAAGCCTCTTTCTTTTCAACTGTGCTTGAGCACATCAGATGGAGTCCTCTTCATAGCACAAAACAACTTGCTCAGATTCTTAGGATTTTACCATGGCACCCTAACAGTCTGGCCATGCATTAAGGACCCCAAAGAGAAGGACTTGCTCTGCCAGAGAGCTGACTGTTCTGTATTTTACAGAGAATTCTGGATTCAGTGTCAACATCTTAGACATCTGAGTACAGACTGTAAAGAGTTAAAATATGTCTATAAGAAACAGAGCCAGACCCTGAAATTAAAAGCTCTGTGCCTCCCTGCGTGCAGTCAGTTCCACGCTGTCCTCTCTCCCAGTTCTACTTAATAAAAAAAACACATGAGTGAAATTTAGGGAAATAAGAATTCCTGAAATTAAAGCAATTAAGTTTTCAGTCAACCGTATGAAAAGCTCTAGACAAAGAGGGACTTTCTATTTCGAAATATGTATTTCCCAGAAAACCATTACTATATCTAGCTAGAATTTGTACAAAGAATGATTATGAATAAAGTATATATTCAAATGCTTCTGTTAATTTAGTCATGGTCAAAGAGGAGAGAAAGGTGATATAAAGGAACTGGCAAAGATTTTATAAGATAGTACATTTTTTGAAATTTTGTCTGCAAGACTGATTTAAATTATCTATAGATGAGCTAAATCTGTCCTATAGATCAATTAAATGAATCACTATTTTAAATATATCACATTCTTAATTACACTGAATTAAATATAATTGCATATTCACTGCATACATCATAATGTTAATTAGGGGAAACATTTTGAATCAAATATATTGAGATATATAGCACTTCAATTTTCTTCTTATAAAAAAAGCTGTATGACTGAGTCAGGTAAAAAAAAAATCCGGCAAATATTCATAGAAAGGTAAAGAAAGACTAGATTAATTGACATGTCACATCAAGGCTTATAAATTGTAGAGGAATTCCTATTCTTTAACTATATATAGTTAAAGTATATAAGACTTTGGGTTAAGGAAGCAAGTTTGCAACAAGTTTAAAAAAACATAAAACAGGAGGCCAGGCGTGGTGGCTCACGCCTATAATCGCAGCACTTTGGGAGGCCGGGACAGGTGGATCACAAGGTCGGGAGTTCAAGACCAACCTGGCCAAGATGGTGAAACCCTGTCTCTACTAAAAATACAAAAAAGTTATCTGGGTGTGGTGGTGGGCACCTGTAATCTCAGCTACTCAGGAGGCTGAGGCAGAGAATTGCTTGAACCCGGGAGGCAGAGGTTGCAGTGAGCTGAGATCGTGCCACTGCACTCCAGCCTGGGCAACAGAGCAAGACTCCATCTCAAAATAAGTAAATAAATAAAAATTTTTTTAAAAATAAATAAAAATAAAACACGTTGTTTACTGTTGTTTCTCAGAGACGTATAATTATTTTAGAAGTGAATAAGCCTTAAAATGCTCAATGCTTTTTAAAAATTTCCTATAAAATCCAGAATGTATCTAAATTTTTGGGCAACCTGTAGTGATTGGAGGACCGTGATTGTTTACTCATTTGGTCACCTAAACATCCCAAGCAATGATGTGTTCTGACAGCAGACTGATAACAGGTTTTTTTCACTCCTTGGAGTCAAAAAAAAAAAATCAGCAAGCGAAGCTTTTGGAAGCCACCCCATAGAGCTGGAAGAGCTCAACCCCTCCCTTTACAGGCAGAAAATGTGCTAGATTGGAGGTGAAGACCCTGGAGCCAGATAGCCTAGGCTTAGTCCTAGCCCTGCATTGAAGGGAATGTGAACACTCAGTGCCTCTGTTTCCTTCTAGGCTTCTTGTTCTGAGATTCCATGAATTAATATTTGTAAAATGCTTAGAACTGTGTCTAACACACTGTAAACACTAGGAACAAATGCTACGGTCATGCTACTCATCAATGCCTCTGTGGGTTAGAACCAGCCCTGGCCCATGGACATGCTCATTCTTCTTTTAGACCAGGCTCTTTGGCATCCCGACTCAGAAATACCATAGGAGCCTATACATAGGAAGTATGATGTAGTGTAAGGAATATAGGATTCAAAATCAACAGCTAGGATTCAAACTCTGATATTTATTGACTCAACTCTCTGAATCTTAGTTTCTTCATCTGTAAAATTATGATGATCATAACAAACCCAAGTCACAGACTTGTTCAGAGGAGCAAATGAGATAATGTACTTTGAAAACCATAATCTACTCTGCAAATGTTATGTAACATTATAATTGTGAGCTCAGCAAAGCCATGAGAATGTTTCAAAACTGCTTAGGACATCAAGAAGTTGGGGTGGGGAAAATTCTTAATAGGGTCTCTCCACATCCTCATTTTCCATTTATTCATTGTTTTAAAATTGATTTTTCTTATGATATAATTTTTATATATATGTACAGTCATGCATTGCTTACATTCTGAGAAATGCGTGAATAGGCAATTTTGTCATTGTGTGAACATCATAGAGTGTGCTTATACAACGAACATCATAGAGTGTGCTTATACAACCCTAGGTGATATAGCCTACTACACACCTAGACTGTATGGTGTGGCCTTTTGCTCCTAGGTCACAAACCTGTGCAGCATGTTACTCTGCTGAATACTGGAGGCAATTGTAACACAATGCTAAGTATTTGTGTATCTAAATATATCTAAAGATATACATATGTCTTTATAAATATACAAATATATCTTTAAATATACTAGTATATATTTATAGATATAAATGTATAAATATATCTATAGATGTACTAGTATACATATTTATAGACTAGAAAAGGCACATTACAAATATGATATTATTAGCAGGGTATGGTAGCTCATGCCTGTAATCCCAGCACTTTGGGAGGCTAAGGTGGGAGAATTACTTGAGCCCTGGAGTTTGAGGTCACAGTGAACTATGATCACATCACTGCGCTCCAGCGTGGGCGACAGAGGGAGACCCTGTCTCTCAAAAAAAACTTAAACAAAAAAATAGAGTCTTACGGGACCACCATAATATATTCAGTCTATCATTGATTGAAATGTCATTATGCAACACATAACTACATATATGCATATATATGCACACACACTATATATACATACACAAGCATATACATATGTGTTGTCTGTGAATATAATATAATACAAATACTCATATCTCTACCACCAGGCTCAAAAAGGAAATATTACCTGTGAAGTCCCCTGAATATGCCATCCTAGCAATATTCCTCCCCCTCCTGGAAAAGTGGGTAAATAACAATTGTAAGTCGTGTGTTTGTCTTTCCTTTGCCTGTAGTTGCGCTACACATGTGTGTGCCCAGAGAATATTCTTTATTGGATGCATGGGGTTTCCTTCTTGTCTCAGAGATCTCAAGCTTTATAGTATCTTCCTGCAGCTTTATAGTGTCCACCTTATTCTTTGTCACTATTTCCCTTTCCCAGCCAATAAAGCACATGTACCTCTCGCATTCAAATGAACTCGTAAAGAGAGATTTTAGAAAAGAGCTGGTTACCTCAGGTTCACCTGAGCAAGGAATGGGTGTCGGTGACTGTGGAAAGTGGAGCACAGCTGCCAAAGCAGTGCAAGGACCCAGTAAATGGGAGGGTCTTGACTCGGTATAGCACTCTGACATTCATTGGAAGTCCTAGATGGTCGCCTTGCCTTACACCTTAATGGAGAAAAGGCTAAAAAGATACATCAAGGCAGATTTGAAAGCTATACTAAGGAGCTTGGACTTTTCCTGCAGGCTTTTGGGAAGCAACTGAAGCTTTGAAGAAGGGAATGACAGCCTGAGACTGCTTCGAGGCAGAAGAGATAGGAGACCAGAAGGCCAGTGAGGAAGCACCTAGGCTGGGCCAAGAGTGCAGGTGTGGCTGGAAGGGCTGCCCAGAAGCAGCACTGTGGACGGAGCTGAGCAGGACTTAGTGACTGGTTAGATCCAGAAAATGCCAGAGAAAGAGGAGGTGGTGATGACTGAAATATCAGAGTTACCTAAATGCAAGCACGGTATGTTCATAACCAAAATAGGTAACAAGGAGAGCTAGGTTTGAGAGCCAAGCTGATTAGTACAGAATGCTAGTGGTTATCTCTGCTGTTATCCAGAAAATAAAGATTAATTTCAGCCTGAAAATCAGGGACTTAAATGAGATGATCTCGAAAGCCCTTTCCATTTTTGTAATTGTGCAATCCTCAGCACATTCCCCAGAATAGTAGGCAGAAGCAAAAGAAATTCAGGAGTTTGAACATCAGAGAGAGCTGTTTTCTGATGCCTGCTCCAATGGGAACTAGGCACTGTGACTGAGCCCTCGGCTCTCTGAGTCTCCTCCTCCTTGAAACTAAGTGTGATAAAGCCTCACAGGGCTGCTGTGGGTCTTATTGTACATTAAAATGCCCACCTCAGTGCCTGGCACATTCTGGGTGCAGGAAAAAGTTTGATTTCCTCCCTCCCTTCCTTCCTTCCTTCCTTTTTCCTCCCTTTGTTACCATGGGAGAGAGTCAGGCTGGTTCCCTCCTGGTGCTGGTGTGAAACCTGCTTTTTAGACTCTTCTGCAGTTCTCCGAAGCAGCTATTGTCCCAAAGAACTGCTTTCTGCCAGCGATGCTCCGTTTTACCCTAAGACATGAGAACGCCTGGCTTTGAGGGAAGCACAGGTAGCAAGGAGACCCCTGGCAGCAAATGTGTAGTTGTTCTTCCAGCTAGGCCCCAGTCCCACCCTAAATGCCACATCCAGGCACTGTGTGTACAGTGCTGAGAGGAAGCAACCCCATCTTTTCCACACAAATGAGCAGCAAACATATTTGCTGATTATCTTTGAGGGACATAGTGAATCAGACTGAGATTTACTCATATTTGCACAAGGCTTTACATCTGAGATACCGAAAGCTTAATCCAAGCCTTCCCTGTTAGCTGAAGTCCTACTGTTAGAGCTCAAAGGCGGAGTGCAGCTCTATAAGCCTGTCCCTGATGCCTTGATACCAATCATTGAGTTTATCAGGATTCTCCACAGGAAGAGACAAGGAGCACCTCTCCTGCAGGGAATGCTGGAGTGTTACTTTTTCCTAGAAGCTAGTGCCTCAACACCTCTTCTGCAGATCTCAGCTATGGAGAAAATGAAAAAGAAAAAGGTTGGAGTCCCCTGGCTTATGAAATTTGAATGCCTCTTGAACCTATCGTGTTTATTTTTTAGCGCTAAATAAGACAAGATCAAGAAGTTCTGCAGATCCTATTCCAACATTGTGCAATGTCTCTATATTTACAAATTTTATTTGGTGGGTAGGGCAATAGAGACATAATTTAATCCTATTAGTTGTTGAGGAGATACTATTTAGAGAGCTCACTAATTCCTGTCCCGAAGGAGAAGACTTGAAGTGTGCAATATAAATATTGCATTAACCCTAATACAGAGTTCTACATTTGTGTCTTACATGTGTGCAAACAGGTGCACAGAGGCTAAAGTTCTGGTTGTATGGCTCTCCCTCCATTTACAAAAGATCAGTGAGTTCCTGCAAGCTTGCAGATTCTCTGAGGAGACCCTTAGTGGTCATCTCCTCTTCATTCTTCTGCTGGCCCCATTCAGCAAGACCAACCACAAAGCAAACTGAATAGGCAAATGGGCTTTGTCTCTGGTGACTTTGCAGATGCACTAATTTTTCAGCAGCTGTCATTAAATGCCTACTGTGTGCTAGGCATAATACAGGGCCTTCGGACTAAAAGATGATAAGACAATTCCTGTGCTCTTGTTGATAGAAGGTGGCTAGTTTATGGTCAAAGACTCTCATTCACACCCACCAAATTGTTTTTATATCCCAGTGGATCCATTATATCTCTGGCAG
The DNA here is from genome assembly GCF_008728515.1 of Papio anubis. Classification (NCBI taxonomy): domain Eukaryota; kingdom Metazoa; phylum Chordata; class Mammalia; order Primates; family Cercopithecidae; genus Papio; species Papio anubis. The sequence continues at coordinate 42,128,088 of NC_044979.1, read as the reverse complement.
TGCCACACACCAGATCAAGTTTGAGGCTTTGAAGTTCCCAGGATGTCACCTAGACTTAGAGATGAAGAAACACTAACAAAAGAAGACACAAGACAACCACAAAAATCTGACCTTGAAGAACTACCACCTCTATAATGGAATAGTTCAAATGGCCTTAGATTTAAAATTGGTCTTTGCTCCTTTAAGGAGATTCCCTGAGCTCCGGCTATCTCTGCAAAATGGATGACTGATCACCAATAGAAACTTAATTATCAATTAATCGGTTGCTATCAAATTGCTGGTACATCTCAGTTATCTGCTACTCCTCAGAGTAATCCATAGTACTTTAGTGAAGAAATGCTTCCAATTAAACAGGGAAATAGCACTTACTAATATATCAAAGCAAATGTCTAGGCCTAAAACATTTTTATTAATTACAAGAGTCAGTGGGTTTAGCATCTCTAAGATTCTATTTGCTAATTTATTGCCACTGAAAGTGAAGAAACAGTTGTTGATATATAAAATAGAGCATTTTAGGTGGTTTTTAATCATAAAAAGTCAGTAGATGTAAAAACTCTGCATTGCATGTGGCAGACATTTGACCTTAAGGAATAAGGTCACTATACAGAAACTTTTGTTTGTTTGTTCTTAAACAGTAAAATGATTTGAAATATACTTTGATCATTTTGTGATTATTATTATATAGAACAATAATAGAGAATTTCTTACTTCCTAATGATTTTCCTGGACGTATAGTTACATACAAAGATGTAATGAAATTTACTCTCCTTTTCTTCCAAGGTATACATCATTTTCCTTAATACCTTCTCCTGTTCCCATCATCTACCCCAGATTTGCCAATTCCCAGCTATCTCCTCAGGACAGTCAAGAGCCAAATACTCCCATTTGTCCCTTATAAACTCTTTTAACTTCCCTAATTTCTGAGAAAAAAAAAAAAAAAAGCTTTAATAATATAGTTTTATATCTCTATACTCATCCCCCATCGACTTATAATTAATTAACTTGTTCATTCATTCAGTTAGTATTTACTAAACATCTACTATGCATGATATTTAATCAACTACTAGCAATACCATGGTGAACGAGTAGGGTCCCTGCTCGCAGAGAGCTGCTTGGGAGAGGTTTCACATTATCTTGTAAATCACACAAGCAAATGTTAAGTTGCAGCTTGTAACTATGTTACAGCTATGCTATGGTGCCCAGGTAGACGGTATTATGAGACGCTATACTAGAAGCATTTGACCTAGATAGTGGGGTCAGGGCAGGCCTCCTGAAGAAATGGTGATAAGCTAAGATCTGAAGGAGATGCAGGAGTTAATAAGGTGAATGGAAGTGGAAGGAGCATTTCAAGCAGGGAAATAGCATCTGCAGAGGCCCTTAATGGAAGAACACGTGACATATTTGGAGAGCTGAAAGAAGGCCTGCTCACTGGAGCACTAAGAACACAGATCTGGAGAAGTTGGGCAGGGGCCAGATGATGGGAAGGGAGCCATACAGGCCATGTTAAAAATGTTGTTCTTTGTCCTAAGAGCAATGGGGAAGCATGAATGTTTTAAATAGAGAGGGAGATGGTCAGATTTGTGTTTGAAAAAGAAAATCCTGCTGCAGTGTGAAGAACAGATCATCCTGGCAAGGGTAACAGTGGATGTGGTTTGTCTAGTTAGGAAGCCACTGTAGTAGTCCAGGAAGGAGTGGAGTGGCTAGGATGAAAATTGGGAGGAGGGGCACAATGGAGGTGACTGGATGGGTCTAGCAGGCATTTAAAAATGAAATTGTTGGGAATTGGTGATGGACTATATATGGGGACAGAGGGAGAGGGAGGAATTGGGGATGACACTTAGATTTCTGACTTGTGCACCTGGAGGAATGGTAGAGCCATTCACTGAGGTGTGTAGTATCCTAAGATCAGGCAAGGGGAAGATTGTGGTTTCTATAATGGGCGATGGGCGTGTTGTTGAATCTGAGGTCTCCGAGACATGTGAATGGAGATACTGAAGTGATGTTATCTACAAGTGCTGGGCTCTTTGTTTGTTTTGTTTTTATTGCATGGGAGGTCTTCCAGAAAATCTGCTAGACAAATTATAAAAGAAATATAACACTCATGCTGGGAACTGTTGTGAGAGATTTATGTAAACTAGCTTGTTTAATAGTTACACAAGCTCTGTAAGGTAAGTACTATTTTTTTAGTTCTCTCTGCTTTATATTCCAGTTGAAATTCATCTCATCAGACTTGCCTGCTAGAAGCATTACCTTTGCGTCAAGGGCTCAGACATTTAAAAGTTTTGTTTCTCTTATAATAGCAGTAGCTAAGTTCCATCTTTAGGCATGCACGTCTTGAATCATGGTGCGAATTGTGATAGTAAGGTTTTAGAGTCTATAAATAATGTCTTGTGAAATTGGAGCCATTGGGTCACTAGAAATATTTATGCCTATCTGTGGCTGTTGGTCTATTTGCATGATTATCCTTGCCATTCTCCTCCAAGCTCTGAAAAGACACTCTGAAAGGTTTCTTTCCAGCTTGTTCACGTCCGGACTCACATTAACTCTATGACCATATTTTATTCCAGACACTTCTGAGAAATTCATCAGGCTGTGAAGCGCGCCGTGATGAATATCGAGCAGAGTTTACCACAGCTTTGCAACGTGTTGACTTATTCATGGGTCAATTCAGCGAAGTCCTCTTAACATCTATATCCACCTTCGTGAAAGGAGACCTCACCATCGCTAATCTTGGGACATCAGAGGGTCGCTTCATGCAGGTAAGTGCTTTCTGAGAGTAGCTGTGCCTGTTCTGTCTGGTATTATGCAAATAATTTGCTTTTGTTTTTGTAGTAAGGTATTTGCAAATACTGTAAAGTCCAAATCATAGTAGAAACTGGAACACAGACTGAAAGCCAAACAGTGAAGCCTGGTCCACTTTCTGTTAAATGTGTTATCTCTTTTTGTTAGGTTGAAGCTTTCAGTTTGAATCTAGTTGCTTTAATTTTCTCATCCGGAATGCTGTGGGGTTTTTTTTTTTTCCCCCATTCATAATTTCTGTCACATGATTGGAAAATAAAATGAAACAATTAAAGCACTTCTGGGCAATTTTTTTTTTTATTTCAAGGGAAGCTACAGATCAAAGGAGAGCTATTGTGTGAACCACGCATCTCCATGAGAAGAAACATTCACATCATTGAGAAATATTGGCAGGAGTTAGGAAGGGACAACATTATCATCAAAATTCCATTGTAACTCAAGATCTCCTGATTCTGTAAAATGATAGGGTTGGACGCAAATAAGTTCAACTACAAAAAAAATCCAGATTTTATTAAGAAATGGTTTTAATGGATAGCAACAGTATTTCCATACAACAAAAGTTTCCATTTCAACTTACTGTGTTTCCTAGATACAAGAACCATAGCACTTTGCAGAAACTAAAATACTCTCTTGTTGGATTAGTTTTTACTGTTTTGCAGTTATTGGTGCTTTCAACATGAGTTGTTAGTAGATTCTTGATGAGGGAAGAATGACAATAGCATCTATGGAAATCTTGAACTTCTATGAATACTAGAAATATCTTTTAAAGGGAGATGCTCATTTCATAATTGTCTGATGTAATTAATACCCCCATCAGACAATAACCTCCAGTAAATCAACAGAGAATGATAAGCTTTTCCTATAACTTGCCTATCTATACATCCTATGTGTGTATTCTTCTACAAAACATTTTTTTAATTACCACTCTCTTTATAGCAGCCTGGATATTGATCATTGTCATATTTTAACACGTGTAAGCTATGTTTTTGTTGTACTAATGGCATGGTGGAATTTTTTCAAGGTCAAAAACCACATAAATAGAACCTTCCTAGCCCAAAACTAATCAGACAGGTCCTGTTATCTAATTATTCAAATAGTAATCTCCCTTCTGTTGCTTCACAGTGAACTACACCTTTTCTCCCCCTCTTTCTTCTGTCCATTCCACTGTGCTTATTTACCCAACTCATCTATCTTGACCATTTAATTCTATCCTTAACTTCTCAAACCTGAGGGAGGGATGCCCCGCCCCTCCCACAGAGACATGGGCTCTCATGTATTTGAAATATGGTCACATCTATTATGTGTAAAATGTGTAGTATTGTTCTGTGTTTATACATGTTTTTAATTTACATCAATGGCATTCTATAAAATTGCAAAACTGCAAAGACAGACTGGAGAAGCTGGCATCTATTGATTTCCTAATGTGTTCGTTATGTTGATTTGCCCCCTTTTATCTTTATTCCTGCTTTTTTTTTTTTTTTTTTCAAAATCGTCCATTACCTCGCCAATCCGGTTTTGTATGAATAAGCTTTTTATGATTACTTTAGCTCTGATGTTTTTTTAACATCAAAAGTTCCCTGGCCTATTTCCACATTCTGAAGTTGTGATAAAATTCCTTATTTAAATATGTTGCTTTATTAACTGAGTGAATTCTGCTGCGTGACAGAGTCCATCGCCCAAAGGATGTGTCACGCGTCAGTCTCATTATAGAAACGCTGTAGCAAATGTTTTATTCTTGTCTGCCAGCCTTTGTATAAAATAAACTATATTTTGCCCATTAACTATGCACCCAAAATGAAAGGTAAAAATAAATGCTTATTTTATAAAAAGTACTGGTATCACTGATTTTTTAAAAGTGGCTTTTAATTTATCAAATAAGTATCAAGAACTACCTAACTTTGCTTTACTAGACAAATGAATGAAGCAAAGGAAACAGTGACACAGAACCTACCTTTAAGAAATTAAATTTTAGTAGGAGAGATAAGCATATTTACCTGATAATAATAGTACATATGAACAAAGGGCTATTCGAAACCACAGAGGATCTGTTTCTCTGACACTTGCCTAACAGAATTTCATTCCATTATATTTTATAAAGAAACCTAAAGCATTTGAAGGATCAAACAATCAACATCACTGAAGTCCAGATATTTACAGTAAATAATAGTGGGGGAGGAGTCAGGAGTGGAGCACGGATATGGCGACCTCCCACTTTAATGTGTCAGAGCAGTGACTTCCTACAAAGTTCTGTAAATGTTTTGACTGCGCGACAGTGCTAAATCTATGGCTAGGTCTAAGTTTCCACAGCTCGTGTTTTAGTAAATACGATGAAGTTTCTGTTACAAAATAGAATGGACATTTTTTTTTCCCCAAAGACAGCTGCCCTGCACAAAAAGGAACAGAAAAATGATTTTACTTCCTTCCTACCCTGAAGCCTAATGGCAAAGTTGCTTTGCAAATTTTTTTCTCCCAAGAGTTTGCAGCTGTTTCTGTCTTTCCTATTGTGCTTATGTTCAGCTCTGGCTGGGAACACAAGCTACAGCCCCAGCTGTTGGGTGCAAAGTGAATCAGGTATTTCACAGTGGTTATTTGATTAGAAAGAATTATATTGTTTAGCTAACAATATTTTGTGTATGGCAAAGAAGACATTTTTGACATGTTCCTAACGTTTAATGATATGTAACTTATCTTGTATAGGTGCAGCTATATCTGAAAATACTGATGCGTCCATATATTTAAGTCTCAATATCTGTAGAGCCATGTCAATGTAGATGAAGATTTAAAAACAATTTTTATTTGCATGATCACTCTCTTGGGATGCTTTGAAGTAAAATAGTAGGGTAAGCAATGTTTGAGATAGTGTAAGTGAACAATGAGAACGTGCCTTCTTACAAACTGGGGAAGGAGATGTAGAACAGAGCCAGACTTGGGAACATTAACACAGTGTACGCAGCTACGTGGGAGAGAGAAGAGGGATTCTCATGAAGATCACAGGACTAATCACAGGGATTGTCCACGTCTCCCTTCTGAGTGCCTCGTCTAATCTACGTCCAAAACAATGCTTCCTTGATTTTTTTTTTAACATCACTTGTATAAGGCCTTTAATCTCTAAATGCAAAGCATTGCTATTAAAATATTTGTGCATGACTGTCAGGCCAGGGAGAGTGAGTGGATCAGGGATGCAAGGGGGAGGTGGGGGGCCCTTTCAAGACTTGTTTCAAGTTCAGCTCCACAAATATTCACTGGGCAACTACTGTGTGCACTACACTGCTTGCTCCCAGTGGCCACCGCCTGGGCACTCTCACCGCTGCTACTGAGCTCCGTGGTTCCATCCTAGCTCTTCCCACATGCCCCTTTCCCCTCTCCCAGTTACTAAATGCTGTTACTGCCCACTCATCACTCCTGTTCTCTTCTGCCTCTTAACTGGACCAGTTGGATCTTAAGTAAGAAATCCAAGGAGATAGAGATCACCTAAAAAGATGTCCCATGTTCAAGATCATTACTTATGACCACTATTTAAAGGACTGTGTTAGTAATCAGTGAACCTAAAAATAATTACTCACTTCCAATAAGAAGAATTCATTTATCTATTGACCTCCTGTCTGTTCAGATTCCTTCAGTTCCCATGCCCCCATCATGGCATGTCAGTGCTTTCTTTGAGAAGCCTGTAGTATGCATCACGTTTGGAATTACTGCCATTTTAGAGTATGTAGACGCAGATCCCAAATTCGTCAATGTTGTGAACATCTGGCAGAGACACAACTGAAGGAAGCTTCAACTTGAACAATGATTCTCTTTAGGGATTTCCAACTTACCCATCTCTTTTATAAAATGATCAGATAAAAATATTATCTGCCTCTGCCTTTTTTTATGTGTACATCATTAACTTAGTTTTAACCCTAAAGAATGTTAGCTTTGGCTTTATTATTATTATTATTATTTTTCACAGAGTCTCGCTCTGTTGCCCAGGCTGGAGTACAGTGGTGCAATCTTGGCTCACTGCAACCTCCACCTCCAGGATTCAAGCAATTCTTGTGCCTTGGCCTCCTGAGTAGCTAGGATTACAGGCATGCACCACCATGCCCAGCTAATTTTTGTACTTTCAGTAGAGACGGATTTTTCACCATGTTGGCCAGGGTGGTCTAGAAATCCTGGCCTCAAGTGATCTGCCCACCTTGGCCTCTCAAAGTGCTGGGATTAAAGCTATGAGTCACTGTGCCCAGAAGATTTGGTATATTTCTTTAGAGGAAAATACACTCAAGAGTTCTGAAACTTCTTTTGTGTAAGAAAGAACTTTTTAGAAATAATAATTTCAGTTATGTCCATAACTAAAAATCAAGTCCAGTTTATGTTTAGTCTCCCAAAATGAATTGACACATGCCTTGAAAGACATACCTTGTACATTGTTACATGCATAGAAATTTAAAATATCGTAAATATTTGAAATCAGAGGACAAGGCTAAGCTTCTGTTTTGGCTTTTGGTAGCAAGGAGTAACTGAGATTTCTTGCATTGGTGCTTTTGGAAAGAGCAGAGAGACATTTTAAGACATGAAATATATATGATGTATCAGTAGTTTCTTGAACTTTTATTACCTTTTAATTTCAGAAACAGGTATACCTTGTGTATAAATTGGCAAATTCTACAATCAACATATTTGAAATACTGATTTGAAAGAATTGGTTATTTTAAAATTTAAACAAATTTCCTAACTTACTCAGTTTTTAGATATTCAAAATATTTTTTTACAAATGCTTCAATCTGGTATTGACTCATTTTGACTCATCTCAGAAAGTTGAAGCACACACATCAGTATTGTAACAGAGAGAAAATTGTTTTGCCTTTTGGATGTATCTGGCCTTTAAAATGTCAAGTTGGTGTAGAAGGACTTGTACCCATTTACCAAAAAGAACAAAGGAAAGAACAGAGTAAACTTCATTTAATTCACTGTTTGCTACCTGGCACTTTGTCTTACCACTTTCTGAGCTATCAGTACCAATCAGCAATTTCTACTTCTTATTTTTTATTTTTTTCTTTTTCAGAAAACTAGATATTTACCATAATTGAAACAGATAACTCTACTCTTCATATTCTGAGTTCTTTTTAAATAAACACCAGTTTCTATCACATACTGAAGAAAATAGGAAACCTGAAACAGGAAAGCAGAAAGAGGCATCAGAAATACCTTGAAAATGCAGATTAAACTCTTTTAGGTTAATCTAGATTCTGAAATATTTAAAAACCTCGTGGCTTCATTAAGGCTTAAATAAGCTTCTTATTTCAGTCTTTTTGTATATTAAGGCAACAGATATGCCTTGAGGACCAGAGTCTGTATTCTGTATTGGGAACTCCAGGGTAAATAGATGTACTCTCTGAATTCATAGGTCACATCCTGCTATAACCTGATCCATTTATGATTAGTGTCATCTTCACTCCATTTTTTCGTTGAGTTTCAATTTCCAATAATTGGCCAGTCATGGTGGCTCATGCCTGTAATCCCAACACTTCGGGAGGCAGAGGCTGGAGGATTGCTTGAGGCCATGAGTTCCAGACCAGCCTGGGCAACATAGTGAGACCCCATCTCTACAAGACATAAAAAAGTTAGGCGTGTGTGGTGGTGCATGCCTGTAGTCCTAGCCATTTGAGAAGCTGAGGCAGGAGGATCGCCTGAGCCCAGGAATTCGAGATTACAGTAAGCTCTGATCATATCACTACATTCCAGCCTGAATGACAGAGCAAGACCCTGTCACTTAAAAAAAAAAAAAGAAAATCCAATAATTTGCAACATCTTTCATTAAGAATGAAGCTTTCCTTATTCCTCAACAGAAATCCTATATTGTTCTTAAGTTCTAAATTAGAATCAATCTAGATGATATCAAAGCTCCCGTTCAGTTTTATTGGCCTTAAAATAGAAATGCATATTTTTTGTTCGTGTAAAAGGAAACTTCAATCTTCAAAAGATTGTGTGTAGGCTTCTTGGCCACATTTTAATCTATATTTCTGTAAGACTGAATCATTTCCAATCAGATTTACTGTGTTTTGGGGGGGGAGTTTGTTGATTTGTTATAGGGATGGGGTTTCCCTATGTTGCTCAGGCTGGTCTTGAACTCCTGGGCTCAAGCGATCCTGCTGCCTCAGCCTCCCAAAGTGCTGGGATTACCAGTGTGAGCCACCACACCTGGCCCTACTATTATTTGATCCCAGGATAACTATGCGAAGAAGGGCTGTGTGGCATGTTTTCTAACATGCTTTCCATCCAGTTCAGATGCATTGAAGGCCACTGAGAGTGTCATGTGTGGAAGCCATACCAGTAGAGTTGGATGTCGGTGCCTCAATGAAAGTAGTACAATGCCAACAAAGCATTCCAGTGGTTACTCAGATCTCTCCAAGAATATTAAAAGATATGAAATGTTCTTAGTCCAAAGCAACTCTGATTAAACCCTATGTCTTGTTCTACCCTCAACTTCCAGGGGTCTCTCCCTTTCCTTCAAGAGGTCCACTCTCACACACGCTGTTCCAGCCCCACCATGCGCCACCTCCAACACCTCTGCTCTGCACCCACCCATAGGATATGCCACCAACCTTTCACTGCCTCTGCCAAGCACAGGTGCCTAGGGAGTGCCTCGTCTCCTGCTCTGACTGCTTTTCCTAAGGAGAAGCCACTTTTGTTCCTTCCATCCTTCCCCTGCCTCCAGCCCCTCCAGGACCCTGCTTCACAGAAGACCAGTCTGACCATGAGGGACTGTTCTTCAGAACACTGACTGGTGTATCAAGCAGGGGATACCCAAGTATTTTCTCGGGCAGGAGGAATGGGAGGAAGGCTGTGAACCCTCTTACTTAATTTAAGAAAACATTTGGCAGAGAACTATAAACCAAAACCACAATGAAGTACCACTTCACACCCAGTAGAATGGCTAGAATCAAGAAAATAAAAAATAACAAGTGTAAGCGAGGATGTCAAGAAATTGGAGCCTTCATACACTGCTGGTGGAGATGTAGAATGGAGCAGCCACTATAGAAAATGGCTTGACACTGCCTTAAAGGGTCAAATAGAGTTGCCATAAGACCCAGCAATTCCACTTCTGGGTACCCAAGAGATGTGAAAATATATGTTCACACAAAAAGTTACCAATATTCATAGCAGCATTACTCGCAATGGCCAAAAAGTGGAAAACCCAAAAGTCCATCAAGTGATGAATACATAAATAAAAGGTGGCATATCCGTATAATGAAATATTATTTTGGTGATAAAAAGGAGCATGAAGAACCTTGAAAACATTATATTAAGGCCAGGCATGGTGGCTCACACCTGTAATCCCAGCACTTTGGAAAGCTAAAGTGAGCAGATCACTTGAGGTCAGGAGTTCAAGACTAGCCTGGGCAACATGGGGATACCCCTTCTCTACTAAAAATACAAAAATTAGCTGGGCATGGTGGCCCACGCTTGTAATCCTAGCTACTCGGGAGGTTGAGGCAGGAGAATTGCTTAAACCCAGGAGGCGGAGGTTGTAGTGAACTGAGATCGCGCCACTGCACTCCAGCCTGCACAACAGAATGAAACTCCGTCTCAAAAAAAAAAAAAAAAAAAATTAAAAAAAAAAAAAGAAAGAAAGAAAAAGAAAACTTTGTGTTAAGTGAAAGATGCCAGGCACAAAAAGACCACATATTATAGGATTCCATTTGTATGAAATATCTAGAATAGGAAAATCTATAGAGATAGGAAGTAGATTAGTGGTAGTCAAGGGTAAGAGGATATGGGGAGACTGGGAATGACGGCTAAGGGATGTGGGGCTTCTTTTTGAGATAATGAAAGCATTCTACAACCCTGTCTCAAAAAATTAAAAAATTTAAAACTGTTCAATTGTCCACTTTAAAAACAATGGGGGAAGTTCACAGAAACCTCATACAAACATCTTATGTTAAATTGTATTCATCAGTCTTAAAACTTAATTCTATTAATAAAATGGTTTAATTAAAGATAAAACTGTATATGGGAGGTAAGGAGATAGGGCCTTTACATATTTGTGGATATCTCACACAAATTTACTAAATTTGGGGGCCTAGCCACAACAGTTTTATTTGTACATGTATTTCTTCCCCATGTGCTACCTACAAGAGGCTATGTGAGATCAAAACCACAACCATCCAGTAAATTCAGATTCTGCCCTGCCCCAAATGTGTTAGTCCTGTATTTTCAAGGCCATTATAAAGAAAAAATATTTTGTGACCTGAATACTGAAGATTAGTTGTTGAACAGTAGAAACTCAAAAGATAATTGTTGGTCTTCTATTTTGTGCTAATTCTACTACGATTGCCAGGTTATTTATCATAAGAATTACACCTACATGCCCAATTTAGTTCTGGCCCTAGAAATATCTCCATGACAACCAAAAGGAACTCCTAATTTCTGGTACGCATTGCTTCAAGGGTATTTTGAGAGTTAAAGTGGTTAATCGATTATTTAGAATCCTAGCAATAAGAGAAAGAAAAGAATTAAGGGTAGAAAAACATTTACAGCAGTAGGTATCCCTGCAGAGAACGGGCTAATGATCAACTAAAAGGCATTTGCATCTGCGGTACAACCTCTGTGCAAAATTCCAAATGGCATTCTCATTTCCAAGTCACCTCACTTTTCCATGTGCCTTCCTGTCTTCTCATCTTCATCCCATTTTCTATAGCAAGCAACATTCATGCTAACTCATGATCAAAAGTAGAGCTTGGTGAAGTATACTAGTAGCATTTTCTCTATGCCATCAAAAACTATTTAGACGCAGAGACTTTCTCCTTAGGCACACTTAACTTGTGCAGCAAAAATTACTGAAACACGGAGTAACTGGCAAGGCAAATATATTGTGAAATTTGTTTTAGTACTTTTACTCACGAGTGGCTCTTGGGAGCTCAGAGTTGAAGCTTTTTCGATGGTATTTACTCTGGTGCTCCAAGGGCCTAGCAGTTGAGTGTTTAAGAGGTCAAGCACATGGATCTGGCCTCAGATAAAGCTCTGTGGAAATCTGACTCTTGTACTTTCTAGCTGAAATTCTACGTTGTATTTTTCTTTAAGGAAAATAATGGTACCTACCTTATAGGATTATTGTGAGGAGTAAACAAAATCTCCTTTTAAAGCACGTAGCACAATGTGTGACTCAGTTACCTGTTATGAAAGTACCATATATTTGGTGCTCTTCAGACAAAGCTCTTTAACAGAGGATACACATATCAATCAATCCAAGTCCAGAGATGCAAAGAGCTCCGAAAAGAAAGAGAAAGGTTAATTCTTTCTGGGAAAGGACTATCTGGATGGGGTTCAGATATTTCATAAAGTCACAGATGATGACCTAGTAATTAAGAAGGGATTGCTTATTATAGATTCGGGAAATGGTATTAAAGAGAGCAAGAAGGTAGGAGAAAAAAAAGAGCTCTAGGAGGTGATTGTTTTGTAGCTGGTCTAAGTAGAATGGAGGAAACCAAGGAGACAGACACAAAATGCAGATGTCCATTGCAAGGTTCATAGTAACGAATAATCTTCAGTGAAGTGCAAAGCACAGAATGAGATGGAAAACAAAGTCAGGGTATTAAGACAGACTGGTGTTCTGTGTTGCTTTTGACCTGTGTGTGAGAAAAGGAGTTTTCTTGCTTTTGTGTTTTTGTTTTTGTTTTGTGTTTTGTATTTTGTTTTACCTTTGCAGTTTGAAGTGAATGGCAACAGCCAAAGAAATATGGGGGGTACTGGGAGGGAGGATAGGAAAAATGAGATGTGGTGAGCACCAGAAGGGAGTTAAGATTGCAAAATTGGGTAGCCAAAATCTGGATAATTTAAAATAGAAGCTTTGGAAGTCTGACATCTGATATTCTGCTTGTAACCAGCACCCAAAGGGAGGTGGGACTGGTAATTGAATTTCTGTTCACTTTGCCTGCAAAGGTCACCAATACCTATTGGGCCCTAAATTTAGGAAATAACAATAGTTTCCAACGTTTCCCATCCTGACCAAGTGACCCTTGATCCATCACTTAACTTCTGTGCAAATATAACCACCCTTTTTAATGGAGACATTTGGAAAGCATTGAGTGTTTAGGGTAGAACAAACATTAGAGCACAAATGTCATGATGTTTAACTTTTACGGCTGTATGTACGGCTTGGTTAGTTTCTCTATCAACAATCTACTCTCTGAGAACAAATTAGGTACTTTGAGAATCTTCCCAAATTGCTTCAGGCTACTTGGCTCCTTTATGGTGCTGAAGAAAAGATTCACAATTGTTCCCCAGGACATTTATATGTTGTATGTGTTTGTTAGAGTACAAAGCAGTTAATTATTCCTGTAATTTTCATTCCCATTATATGAATGAGAAAGCTGAGGTAGAGGTAGTGACTATGTGATCGTAACCGCACAGAAGCCCATGTTTGTCCTGTGATTTCATACCTCCTGCGAGTAAATGCACATTCAATGCAATGTAGAAGACTATTAGAGATGTTAGGCAATTTCACAATTGCCTAATTCATGTCTAGGGCTGTGCTGAGCCTCCTCCACCTTCATGTATATGCAACCCAGTGGCCTACTTAAGAGTGAAAGTTTCTCTGAGAACTCCAACACCTTCCTAAAAATCTAAGTGTTCATCTAAGATAATCATTCGGATTTTATCCCAATTGTTGTCAATCACACTCTCTGAACTTTATTATTACTGGGTTCTAGGAACAGGACAGATGGAAATTAGATAGCTGGGAAACATCCCAAATTTTAAATACCTGAGAGCAAAAATGACATCAATCATCAAACCTCATTTCCCAGGCATTGTTAAAACCATCAGACCTTATTTTAAAGCCAGACCAAGAAGCAGAGTTTTATAATCCAAGTAATAATATATCGTGGGACAGTGGTTTATAAAAAATACAGCACATCATTTCAAAGTAGCTGGGGGCCTGTTTTGACCTGAAAAGATCTATAAATATGGCTTAAGAGTAGCACAGCTGGAACTAGCTCCAGTATTCCAGTCTCCACATCCACTACTCTTAACCATTACGTCAAGGGAAACTGCCTGGCGGGGAGGATTAAGAGGATAGATTTAAAAAATAATCCAGAATCTTTGTAGCATGTGTGGTGTCTTCTTTCTGGAAAGAGTTTTTGTTCCTCCATTTCCCAATACAATTGCAGGGATTTGTCTGTATGTGTTGCCAATTGATTGAAAGATCTCCTTCCCTTGAAACCATTAAAAGACCATAGGCAAAGTCTGTCTTGGGGGTTCAGATAATTTGGCTTCAAGACAAGAGATTAGAAGATGACATATTGATTTACAGTGAGAGGAACTGTTGGGTCTTCAGTTCAAACACCCACAAGCCCTGCTGCTAATCTGTTATTACCATTATCATCCACATTTTCCACTTATATTTAAACTGAGCTTGTTGGAATAAGGATGTTATAACTTTTTTGCTTTTTAGGTTGTGGTTTCTCGATCAGGACCATCAACCCCTCATGTGAATTTTCTCCTGGACTCTCACCCGGTGTCTCCAGAAGTGATTGTGGAGCATCCATTAAACCAGAATGGCTACACACTGGTTGTCACGGGGAAGAAGGTAAGCTGTTTTCACAGGGAATTTCCATAGATGTGGTTTTTCCCAAATGGATGTTTACAACCGGTGTCATTTGGCCCTTTATAATGTCTCTCTTCATCTTAAATTTACCCCTCCTCCATTAGGTTCTTTAGTGAGTATTCCAGAGATTTTCTGAAATCGAGTTAATTTGTTATTCAAGGAAGACTAGACCTAAGGGAGGTCTTTTTCAAAACTTCTCCTTTTGTCCTATATTTCTCAACAAGAAAAACAAACACACAGAATGAGAATTACAGTCCTAATGGCAGAACTCTAGTGCAGGCAGATAAATCCTGGAAATGTACATTGGAATCCAACTCCAACCAATAATCCCTTTTCTCCTAGAGAAGAATGTGCATCTTGATGCCAGAATGATATGCAACTTACTTAGAATTTTCTAGAGGTTCAGGAGTGTTTTCCCACCACTTAAATTATACTGTCTTGTTATTTTAAAATCATCTCAGACAGGGCACAATGTTCCTACTATGTAGAACCTCTAATGCTGCATGACAGTGCTATGCTCACTGGACAATAATGTTACTTTTTCACATACCTGCTAACAATAGAGGAAAGGAAGGAATCAGGTTTTTAAAATTGTAATCACTGTTATGACATGATTTGCACACATAGGTGCTAAGTCTAGTAAATTCTATCAAATGATATTTACATGTACCTTTTGTGTACTTGCTTTATAATTAATGAACAAACTAGATACCCCTCTGGAAGCTCTTTCCACCCCTTCTCTTCACAGATCACCAAGATCCCATTGAATGGCTTGGGCTGCAGACATTTCCAGTCCTGCAGTCAGTGCCTCTCTGCCCCACCCTTTGTGCAGTGTGGCTGGTGCCACGACAAATGTGTGCGATCGGAGGAATGCCCCAGTGGGACATGGACTCAACAGATCTGTCTGCCTGCAATCTACAAGGTAGGAATCTCTAACAGCTGGCATACATGTTTTTTGTTTGTCTGTCTTTTGATACAAATCCCACTAAGGAAAAAAAATTAAAAACTCAATTTACTTATTTAGCTCTGAGTCATCCAAAGCACCATCTCCCTCATGGCTTTATCCCTGGGGTGGGGGAGGGCAGTGTTTGGGCATCCCCCCGAGTCCTGCACCTGAAGTACTTGTTTCACATTGTCTAGGTTCTCTCCCTGGGCAGCTGCTCACCTTTAGTGCCGTGTGAATAAAAGAGTGATGGCGAATAAGCAACAGTGCTCCCCATTTTCTCACAGTGGGGCCTGTTCCCTCCTGACTCACCCACTCTCTGATTCCTCGCCACTTCCTTTATCTGTCAAGTGCCCAGACATGAGCCTCCATCACAGAAACAGATCTGCTCATGGCATATCCGGGAACCCTGAGGTGAACCTTGCAAACTGGTGATCCCTGCCATGTTGGGGCACACAGGACAGTTTTCTTCCTGTCTGGTGCATAGATGGTGGCTTAGTCTGTTCACAGATGAGACTAAAGATTATTTCCCAGGATGATGTGGGAGGCAAATGGAGGTTCAACACCCACGGGTGGCTGTGAGTCTTCCTTCAGTGTTCCCAGAAAAAAAGCAAAGGCTCAACTGATGACTATATTAACGTCTATACTTCTGTAAGCCATGTCACTCTTTAATTCATTCCGAAAATATTTATTGAGTGCGTGCCATTTAGCAGGCTGCCCTCTTGTCCCTGGGGAGATATAGTCCAGAACAAGACAAGCACATCTCTTGCTGATAGAGAACTCAGTTTCTGGCAATGGACATCAGCTCTAACATCGCAGCCATGCTAACTCCGTTGCCTTAGTTGCTTAAGCATATATTTGGCACTGTGAAAATCTCCATGCCATTAAAAAAAAATTTCTTGGTCCAAAACATCTTGCTTAAAAACACTTCCCTGGTGAGAACCCAGCATGTATTTTACTCTGCCTGCTTGTGGAAAAGTTGGACTTTAGTAAATAGTTCTTAGGAAACATTCGAGTTAAAGGTCTCGGTCACCTGGTTCATGCCCAAGTAAACAAAATGTGCAAGTCCGAACAAGAACCACCCCCGAGTGCATGGCTGTTTTCATTTAGTTACAGTTTGGAGCAAGACTTGTAGTGGGTGACTGGGTTTGAAACCAAGTTATTTTCTGTTAGGTGTGACACGGTTATTAAGACTTAGCTTGATCGACCAGAGAATAAACTAAATACAGTAAGAAAACAAATGTAAATCTATACTGTAGTATTTATGCACTTTTTTGTTGTTCAGTATACTTTTGGAACCATGTGCAATTTTATACTTTTATAAACACACAACCTCAGCAATTTGAGACACTAGGAATCTGAACTCTGCTATTCCATGAAATAGATATGGAAAATATATGTGTGTGCCCATGCAATTAAATCACAAGAATTTCATTTCAAAAATAACCAAGCTGGTATTTTAAGTAAAGAAAATGGTTTGATAACCTGTACAAATGAAACCTTTCGTTTAACTAATGTGCTTCCTTTCACTAAGCATAAAAGCTATACTAAAATGCTTAAAAATAAAGTAAATATTTCAGAATTTTCTGGAACCAGAGAATCTCTTGCAATATTTAAATCTCCCTCCTCTCTCACCCTTCCTAACTCTAGCATTCTATAGTTGATGATTCTCAAAGGTTGCATGCTTCCATGCACAGGTCAGTGAGGCTTAAGCTGCAGTTGGGAAGGTAGGGCAGCTGAGTCCATAAATCCCTCTAGGTTCATAGTTGTTAGGAAGATTTCATGCTGCACTAGACCGTGACAGTTAGCCTTCTTCCTGCAAGAAATAAGACAGATTCGAGGTGGCTGTCAAGATGGCCAAGTAGGAACAGCTTCGGTCTGCAGCTCCCAGCAAGATCAATGCAGAAGGTGGGTGATTTCTGCATTTCCAACAGAGGTTCCCGGCTCATCTCATTGGGACTGGTTAGACAGTGGATGCAGCCCACGGAGGTTGAGCTGAAGCAGGGTGGGATGTTGCCTCACCTGGGAAGGGCAAGGGATCAGGGGACTCCCTCCCTTACCCAGGGGAAGCCTTGAGGGACGGTGCTGTGAGGAACGGCGCATTCCGGCCCAGATACTACACTTTTCCTACGGTTTTGGCAAACCACAGATCAGGAGATTCCCTCATGTGCCTACTCTACCAGGGCCCTGGGTTTCAAGCACAAAACTGGGCGGCCATTTGGGCAGACACCAAGCTAGCTGCAGGAGTTTTTTTTCATACCCCAGTGGCACCTGGAATGCCAGCAAGACAGAACCATTCACTCCCCTGGAAAGGGCGCTGAAGCCAGGGAGCCAAGTGGTCTAGCTCAGAGGATCCCACCCCCACAGAGCCCAGCAAGCTAAGATGCACTGGCTTGAAATTCTCACTGCCAGCACAGCAGTCTGAAGTTGACCTGGGAGCTTGGTGGGGGGAGGGGCATCTGCCATTACTGAGGCTTGAGTAGGCGATTTTCCCCTCACAGTGTAAAGGGTGCAGCTTCAGCAGACTTAAATGTTCCTGCCTGCCAACTCTGAAGACAGCAGCAAATCTCCCAGCACAGCACTCTAGCTCTGCTAAGGGACAGATTGCCTCCTCAAGTGGGTCCCTGACCCCTGTGCCTCCTGACTGGAAGACACCTCCCAGCAGGGGTCGACAGACACCTGACACAGGAGAGCTCTGGCTGGCATCTGGTGGGCACCCCTCTGGGATGAAGCTCGCAGAGGAAGGAATAGGCAGCAATCTTTGCTGCTCTACAGCCTCTGCTGGTGATACCCCAGCAAACAGGGTCTGGAGTGGACCTCCAGCAAACTCCAGAAAACCTGCAGTAGTGGGGGCTGACTGTCAGAAGAAAAACTAACAAACAGAAAGGAATAGCATCAACATAAACAAAAAGAACATCCACACAAAAACCCTATTCAAAGGTCACCAATATCAAAGACCAAAGGTAGATAAATCCGTGAAGATGAGGAAAAACCAGCGCGAAAAGGCTGAAAATTCCAAAAACCAGACCACCTCTTCTCCTCCAAAGTATCACAACTCCTTGCCAACGAGGAAACAAAATTGGGAGGAGAATGAGTTTGGCAAATTGACAGCAACAGGCTTCAGAAGGTGGGTAATAAACTCCTGCAAGCTAAAGGAGCATGTTCTAACCCAATACAAGGAAGCTAAGAACCTTGAAAAAAAAGTTAGAGGAATTGCTAACTAGAATAACCAGTTTAGAGAAGAACATAAATGACCTGATGGAGCTGAAAAACACAGCACGAGAACTTCATGAAGCATACACAAGTATCAATAGCCAAATAAATCAAGTAAAAGAAAGGATATCAGAGATTGAATATCAACTTAATGAAATAAAGTGTGAAGACAAGATTAGAGAAAAAAAGAATGAAAAGGAATGAACAAAACCTCCAAGAAATATGGGACTATGTGAAAAGACCAGACCTACATTTGATTAGTGTACCTCAAAGTAAAGGGGAGAATGGAACCAACTTGGAAAACACTCTTCAGAATACCATCCAGGAGAACTTCCCCAACCTAGCAAGACAGGCCAACATTCAAATTCAGGAAATACAGAGAACATCACAAAGATACTCCTTGAGAAGAGCAACCCCAAGACACATAATCGTCAGATTCACCAAGGTTGAAATGATGGTAAAAATGTTAAGGGCAGCCAGAGATAAAGTCAGGTTACTCACAAAGGGAAGCCCATCAGACTAACATTGGATCTCTCTGCAGAAACCCTACAAGCCAGAAGAGAGTGGGGGCCAATATTCAGCATAAGAAAATAATTTCCTACCCAGAATTTCATATCCAACCAAACTAAACTTCGAAAATGAAGGAGAAATAAAATCTTTTACAGACAAGCAAATGCTGAGAGATTTTGTCACCATCAGGCCTGCCTTACAAAAGCTCCTGAAGGAAGCACTAAATATGAAAAGGAAAAACTGGTACCCGCCACTGCAGAAACATACCAAATTGTATAGACCATTGACACTATGAAGAAACTGCATCAGCTAATGGGCAAAATAACCAGCTAGGATCAAATTCACACATAACACTATTAACCTTAAATGTAAACAGGCTAAATGCCCCAATTAAAAGACACAGACTGGCAAATTGTATAGTCAAGACCCATTGGTGTGCTATATTCAAGAGACCCATCTCACGTGCAAAGGCACACATAGGCTCAAAATAAAGGGATGGAGGAAGAGTTGCCAAGTAAATGGAAAGCAAAAAAGCAGGGATTGCAATCCTAGTCTCTGAAAAAACAGACTTTAAACCAACAAAGATCAAAAAAGACAAAGAAGGTCATTACATAATGGTAAAGGAATCAACACAACCAGAAGAGCTAACTCCCCTAAATGCATATGCACCCAATACAGGAGCACCCAGATTCATAAAGCAAGTCCTCAAAGACTTAGATTCCCACACAATAGCAGTGGGAGACTTTAAACCCCCACTGTCAATATTAGACACATCAATGAGACAGAAAATTAACAAGGGTATTCAGGACTTGAACTCAGCTCTGGACCAAGCGGGCCTAATAGACATCTACAGAACTCTCCATTCCAAATCAAAAGAATATACATTCTTCTCAGCACCACATTGCACTTATTCTAAAATTGACCACATAATCGGAAGTAAAACACTCCTCAGCAAATGCAAACAAACAGTCTCTCACACCACACTACAATCAAATTAGGACTCAAGATTAAGAAATTCACTCAAAATCACACAACTACATGGAAACTGAACAACCTGCTCCTGAATGACTACTGGGTAAATTACTGGTACATTTGTTATTTTTCAAGGTAAATAACAAAATTAAGGCAGAAATAAATAAATTCTTTGAAACCAATGAGAACAAAGACAAAGATACAACATATCAGAATCTCTGGGACACAGCTAAAACAGTATTTCGAGGGAAATTTGTAGCACTAAATGCCCACAGGAGAAAGTGGGAAAGATCTAAAATCAACACCCTAACATCACAATTAAAAGAACTAGAGAAGCAAGACCAAACAAATTCAAAAGCTAGCAGAAGACAAAAAATAACTAAGATCAGAGCAGAACTGAAGGACTTAAAGACATGAAAAACCCCAGGAGCTGGTTTTCTGAAAAGCTCAACAAAATTGATAGACTGCTAGCCAGAATCATCAAGAAGAAAAGAAAGAAGAATCAAATAAACACAATACAAAATGATAAAGGGGATATCACCACTGATCCCACAGAAATACAAACTACCATCAGAGAATACTATAAACATCTCCATGCCAATAACTAGAAAATCTAGAAGAGATGGATAAATTCCTGGACACATACAACCTCCCAAGACTAAACTAGGAAGAAATCAACTCCCTGAATAGACTAATAACAAGTTCTGAAATTGAGGCAGTAATTAATAGCCTACCAACGAAAAAAAGCCCAGGACCAGATGGATTCACAGCCAAATTCTACCAGAGGTACAAAGAGGAACTGGTACCATTCCTTCTGAAACTATTCTAAACAATAGAAAAAAAAAGGACTCCTCCCTAACTCATTTTATGAGGCCAGCATCATCCTAATACCAAAACCAGGCAGAGACACAGCACAAAAAAAGAAAATTTCGGACTAATATCCCTGATGAACATCGATGAGAACATCCTTAATAAAATACTGGCAAACCAAATCCAGCAGCACACCAAAAAGCTTATGTACCACAATCAAGTCAGCTTCATCCCTGGCATGCAAGGTTGGTTCAACATAGGCAAATCAATAAACATAATCCATCACATAAACAGAACCAATGACAAAAACCACATGATTATCTCAACAGATGCAGAAAAAGCCTTTGATAAAATTCAACACCCCAATATCTCAATAAACTAGATATTGATGGAACGTATCTCAAAATAATAAGAGCTATTTATGACAAACCCACAGCCAATATCATACTGAATTGGCAAAAGCTGGAAGCATTACATTTGAAAACCGGCACAAGACAAGGATACCCTCTCTCACCCCTCCTATTCAACATAACATTGGAAGTTCTGGCCAGGGCAATCAGGCAGGGGAAATAAATGAAGGGTATGCAGATAGGAAAAGAGGAAGTCAAATTATCTCTGTTTGCAGATGACATGATTGTATATTTAGAAAACCCCATCGTCTCAGCCCAAAATCTCCTTAAGCTGATAAGCAACTTCAGCAGATTCTCAGGATACAAAATCAATGTGCAAAAATCACATGTATTCCCATACACCAACAATCGACAGAGAGCCAAATCATGAGTGAACTCCCATCCACAATTGCTACAAAGAGAATAGAATACCTAGGAATACAACTTACAAGGGATGTAAAGGACCTCTTCAAGAACTACAAACCACTGCCCAAGGAAATAAGAGAGGACACAAGCAAATGGAAAAACATTCCATGCTCGTAGATAGAAAGACTCCATATCATGAAAATGGCCATATTGCCCAAAGTAATTTATAGATTCAATGCTATCCCCATAAAGCTATCATTGACTTTCTTCACAGAATTCGAAAAAACTACTTTAAATTTCATATGTAACCAAAAAAGAGCCCTCATAGCCAAGACAATCCTAAGCAAAAAGAACAAAGCTAGAGGCATCACACTACCTGACTTCAAACTATACTACAAGGTTATGGTAACCAAAACAGTGTGGTACTGGTACTAAAACAGATATATAGACCAATGGAACAGAACAGAGGCCTCAGAAATAACACCACACATCTACAACCATCTATCTTTGACAAACCGGATGAAAACAAGAAATGGAGAAAGGATTCCCTATTTAATAAATGATGTTGGGAAGACTGGCTAGCCATATGCAGAAAACTGAAACTGGACCCCTTCCTTACACCTTATACAAAAATTAACTCAAGATAGATTAAAGACTTAAACGTAGGGCCTAAAAACCATAAAAACCCTGGAAGAATACCTAGGCAATACTGTTCAGGACATAGGCATGGGCAAAGACTTCATGACTAAAACAGCAAAAGCAGTGGCAACAAAAGCCAAAACTGACAAATGGAATCTAATTAAAGAGCTTCTGCACAGCAAAAGAAACTATCATCAGAGTGAACAGGCAACCTACGGAATGGGAGAAAATTGTTGCAATCTATTCATCTGACAAAGGACTAACATCCAAAATCTACAAGGAACTTAAACAAAGTTACAAAAAAAAAAAAAAAATCAAAGAGTGTCCCAAGGATATAAACAGACACTTCTCAAAAGAAGACATTTAGGCAGCCAACAAACATGTGAAAAAAAGATCATCATCACTGGTCATTAGGGAAATGCAAATCAAAACCACAGTGAGATCCCATCTCCCACCAGTTAGAATGGCAATCATTAAAAAGTCAGGAAACAACAGATGCTGGAAAGGATGTGGAGAAATAGGGAACACTTTTACACTGTTGGTGGGAGTGTAAATTAGTTCAGCCATTGTGGAAAACAGTGTGGCGATTCCTCAAGGATCTAGAATCAGAAATACCATTTGACCCAGCAGTCCCATTACTAGGTATATACCCAAAGGATTATAAATCATTCTTCTATAAAGATACATGAACACATATGTTTATTGCAGCACTACTCACAATAGCAGACTTGGAACCAACCCAAATGCCCATGAATGATAGACTGGATAAAGAAAATATGGCACATATATGCCATGGAATATTATGCAGCCATAAAAAAGGATAAGTTCACATCCTTTGCAGGGACATGGATGAAGCTGGAAACCATCATTCCCAGCAAGCTAACACAGGAACAGAAAACCAAACACCGCATGTTCTCACTCACAAGTGGGAGTTGAGCCATGAGAGCACATGGACACAGGGAGGGGAACATCACATATAGGGGCCTGTCAGGTGGTGGGGATCTAGGGGAGGGATAGCATTAGGAGAAATACCTAATGTAGGTGACAGATAATCTTAAGTGTCTTCAACTTTGCAGGCACAAAATCCAGCTAATGTATAGAGTTTCACTTTCTAATACATGCAAGTTAACCTGCTTTTCAAGGTATATGATGTTCAGCGGCTAAAATTCTTTGCAGTTCTAGATATGAGAGATTTCAGGATTGAAAGCTCATTATTTTGCTTCAAATATGGTATCTGATCTCATACTGAAAGAGCAATGAGAAATGCTTCAGAAAAGGGAGAGCACTTTTTAATGTATTCTGAATGTATTAGGATGAAGTTATCATATCTTGTAGGGTTGAAAATTCAACCCCAGTGAGACAATAGAACTATTAATTGATCAGAATACTCAGAAAAGCAGTATTATATGGGGGTAGGAGGGGAGGCAGGCAGTATACTGCCACCAGTAAATGTATTTGTGACCTCTACTAAAGAGGAAAGGAAACCCCGTTTGGAGTTTTCTTGTTCTGTTTGGTTTTTGTTTTTTAGTTTTCTCATGTTTTATCCTAATGGGTTTTGAAAACATGATCATTAAAATACTGTTGGAATGGACCCATCAGTGATGTGATCTTTCACCTGTGAAAAGACAAGGGCTACTTTTGTGGCTGTATCTCCCCTATCCAGACAGGTAGGAGACCCAGCCTCTGTGGCTTTATGCCGGACGCTCATTTCCTGCCCACAGAGTTTCTCTGCCCTTCAGGATAACTCAGAGTTTGCCAGCCATTGTTGGGTCTATCCAAGGGTGTGTAGTTCACAACTGCTTCCTTCCTTTTTCCCTAGAAGGGTAAAGGTTACCCCATAAGCTAAGGGGAAAATGCCCAGCCCAGAGAGAAAAGCTAAGTAGAGCCAGCCTTTTGGATCCTGACTGAGGGGCTAGCAGAGGGCTTATAGTATCTCTTCTATTGCCAGTGCCCCAGTTGCACAGCTCTCTGCATCTTTTCTCCAATCATCATCCAATCCCTTTGCCTTTTATAGAAAGTGGTGATGATATGTGTAGAGTGACAGACTTCAGTTTTTACATAGAAAGATGGGATGTAGGCAGTGGAATCAGGCCAACATCAGCCTTGGGCAGCTGTTTTCAGTGGGGAAGCCTCCTCATTAGAAGAGCCTGCAGCAGCTGTGTGACTGCCTCAGGCTGAAGAGAGACCTGGGAGGGTTGGATGTCTTGTTCTCTCCTACTGGATTTCTACCATAAGAATAATAAACAGATTTATTTTTCTAGTAGTTCTCATTTGGCTAGACATGGATGAGGTAAATTTTCAGGAAAGGCACAACTGTGTAATGGATTTTTATGGGTAAAATGGCTATCATAAAAGCTTTAAGCTAAAACTTTAAAGGGATTTGATAACAAGGGTAAGTTAAGACTTTGGTTTGCAATTATTTACTTAGGAAGGATGGAAATGTTTGCAAGTCTGAATTTGGCTAAAAGCCCTTCTTAATTGTAAAAGAATCACTGTTAGATGTTCACAAATGGAGCTTTAGCAAATACCTTTACTGGTTCTTGTGTTGCCTCTATCTTAGTTTTCCCACCATTGTACTTTACAGCACAATTTACAATATGTCCCCACCCCCAAAAGAGCATTTCCTTTCTCAATTGTCACAAAGCTGCTGAGAAGAAGCTTATTTTTAACTTGGAAATGTGTTTTGTTTTAATAGTTTTAGGCTGAGAGCAATTATCTTACACACTTCATAGGTGCCTAATGCTGTCTTAAATCATGACTGACCAAGTTTTATCAATAAATCCATTGATAACACACCAAATATGAGTCTGCAATAATAAAATGAGCCTGTTATTTACTTAACATCAACCATCGGGGGAAAAATTTAATACTAAAAATGAGATGTAAAACAATGCCAATGAAGATAATTAGGAAAAATTCTTACAATACTGATTATGGGCCCTCTCTGGTTCTGTTTTTATCTATTTCTAAAAGAAACAACATATGTATTAAATATTATATAATTTTTAAAAGGCTGAGTGTGTCAACTAACCAGCCTGGTATACATCAAATAGTGACCATATTTAAAGAACAAGGAAAAATCTTCAATCATTAATAAATGTGAACTAATAGGTATAAAGAAGTAGATTCACGTATTCGTTTGTTGGTGCCTGGCACGTAGGAGGTGCTTTATTAATAAATAATGAATGAAACTTGGGCAGCATCACAAGACCCCGTCTCTACAGGAAATTGAAAAATTAGCTGGGTGAGGTGGCACACACCTGTATTCCTGTCTACTAGAGAGGCTGAGGCGGGAGGATTGCTTGAGACCAGGAGTTTGAGGCTGCAGTGAGCTAGGACTATGCCACTGCACGCCAGACTGGGCAAGCGTGAGACCCCCATCTCTAAAAATAAATAAGTAAATAATGAATCAATGAATGAATGAATGAATGAATGGCAGATATATATTTAAAAAACCATCTATGTGTTTCATACTATGCTAGCTGCTGAATGCAACTGGGCAAACATTGGATACCAAATGAAGTATTTTTACTGTGCAACTTTTGTCTCTGGCTGGGGAATACCATAGCAACAAGAATGAGGTGCACACAGCCAGCGCACAGAGCAAGGCACACAATGGCTGGACTTTGGCTTATAGGGCACGTGAAGGAGTTTGATCAGAGCTCGGTCTGAAGGCTGATGAAGAGTTACAATCAGAGTTATGAGCAAGTAAAAGTCTGGGCCCAATGTGTTTCTACTCCTGTGCAAAAGAGCACTAGAGGATGAATTCACTTCAGAATGGCCCAAAAAGGGCCAGGTCCAATGGCTCATGCTTGTAATCCTAGCACTTTGGAAGGCCAAGGCAGGAGGATCACTTGAGCCCAGGAGTTTGAGACCAGCCTGGGCAACATAGTGAGACCCTGTCTCTAGAAAAAAAAATTAGCCAAGCATAGTGGCCCACACCTGTGATCCCAGCTACTCAGGAGGCTAACGTGGGAGGATTGCTTGAGTTCAGGAGGTTGAGGCTGCAGTGAGGCATGATCACACCACTGCACTCCAGCTTCAACAACAGAGCCAGACTCTATCTCAAAAAAAAGAAAAAAAGAAAGAAAGAACGGAAAGAAAAGAAGGAAGGAAGGAAGGAAGGAAGGAAGGAAGGAAGGAAGGAAGGAAGGGAGGGAAGGGAAAAGAGAAAAGAGAAGAAAAGAGAAAAGAAAACAAAACAGAGGGACTCGAAAAGGCTCTTTATTCCTACCAAGCTGCATCTCCTCTTTGCCCCATCTCTGGATCTCCTGAAAACAACTTGTTTCATTAGCATGTCATGTAGTTTTAATGTTTGTTCCAGATGCTCTGAAATTTGTGACCCTTTTTCCTTTAGTGAAAATTAAATTTTTACTAAATTGTGGGAAAATGAAAGAATTTCAGACTATTTAAGGATACACATTTTGTTTGTTCGTTTTCCACATATATGAAAAATTGTAATATATTGGATTTTTTTTAAGTTCTATGTTGTCCTTGTAGGTTTTCCCAACTAGTGCACCCCTTGAAGGAGGGACAAGGCTGACCATATGTGGCTGGGACTTTGGATTTCGGAGGAATAATAAATTTGATTTAAAGAAAACTAGAGTTCTCCTTGGAAATGAGAGCTGCACCTTGACTTTAAGTGAGAGCACGATGAATATGTAAGGATCTCAAAACGTTTTGCTGGGGTGTGCTTGGAAAATAGGTTTTGTTTTTGAATGAATGTTTGTTTTAAAATTGCTCAAAAAGCTCATCTATTGAATTAAAAAGGGTCTTGGCCTGTCACATGCCTTGTGGGTCTGTTCTGTTTTGTTCTTGCAATCCCATTTACTCATTGGATTTGAAGAGAGAGAAAGGTGACAAGGCCTAGGTGAAGACAAGAGGCCAGAATTAGGAGTTTCTCAACCATTTATGTGACAAGTCTTCAGGTGTTTTCTGAGTAGATTTGTGAGAGTAGCACTAGTTAGGATCACTCCATCCTTGGAGTCTTCAAATGTTGAGTCTCCAAAGGCTTTTTCTACAGAAATCAGTAAACAGCTCAGCATGGATCCTCTCTTTTAAATTCACTTTCTAAACCTCAGAAATGTAGTGAGGCAGCTGAATCACATGTTTGAGACTTTTTTAGAGGAGTTAAAATTTATATTCAGCTTATATTTACTGGCACTGCAATATATGGGCTGTATCTCACTGAACCATCCCCATGGGCCTGGGAGGGAGCTGTATGATTCCTGTAATACAAAGGAGGTACCTGAAGTTCAGGGAGGTGAAGTGTGGCTTCGCAGAGGTAATCCAGAGAGTAAGAGCTGAACAAGCCTTCAGACTCAGCTCTGATCAGCTTCTGATGCAAGATCCGTGCTTGTTCTACTGTAGTCTACATGTACCCTTCTACAAGCTTTGAATTCCATAATCATCAGAGAATCCAGAAATTATTCATTATCACATAATAAAAACACCCAAACATTTAAAGTTTTATGGTTGAACCCATTCTATCACATGGTTATCTTTTATCTAATTGAATTCATTTCAGGGTTACACAAAGGTCCGAATATATCCATTTTACTGAGACCAAAACACTAATGAAGGTAATATTTGTTAGCTGAATGGAAAAACAAATTTTTTCTAGAAATCTCCCTTGTAAAATCTCCAAAACTCTTAATCATTGCATTATAAATCAGGACCTGTAAAAGTAAAACAGAATTCATTCTCTTCTTTAAAAAGTTATTTAATAAATCAAATTGTATTTAAATTTTTTCAGAACAATATGATTATTCATTCAGAAATAATTCTATGGAATGCCATCACAATTTCATTATCATTTAAGTAATTTAAATTAGCATGTACAAGTATAACCACAGAAATGTACCTGTTGACATACTTTAATGAAGAGATTGGCCTATTCGTAGTTAGCCCATTGTTTCATATGCTGCTGAGATACTATCTATCTGAAGTAGACCAAACATTATCCCCAAATATTAATATTATCCAAACTTAGATTATTATGCGCTATTCAATTGGTGAGGTCTGCATGGATAAGGTCTAATATTTCCTGTTTGTCTGTATAAGTACTATAGTACAGTTAATATAAAGTTTAGTATAGGCAGGGTGCAGTGGCTCATGCCTGTGATCCCAGCACTTTGGCAGGCCAAGGCAGGAGGATCACCTGAGCCCAGGAATTCAAGACCAGCCTGGGCAACATAGTGAGACTCCATCTCTACCAAAAAAAAAAGAACTCTTTTTTAGTTAACCAGATGCCATGGCATGCACCTCTAGTTCCAACTCCTGAGTCCAGAGGATCCCTTGAGCCCAGGAGTTCAAGGCTGCAGTGAGCTATGACTATGCCACTGCCCTCCAGCCTGTGTGACAGAGCAAGATCCTGTCTCTTTTTAAATAAAAATAAAAATAAAGTTTATCATAGTATAGAAATGGAATTGTACAATTTTTGGCCTTAATGCTTATCTTGAAACTCTGTTTGCTATTCAAAGCAGTCAGCTCACTATTTAGAGTTAATGTCACTTCCTATAAAACAACCTAACCAGAAAATGCCTTGGATTTGTCATGTATTAAACTTTGGGTTTTTTTCCAGATTGAAATGCACAGTTGGTCCTGCCATGAATAAACATTTCAATATGTCCATAATTATTTCAAATGGCCACGGGACAACACAATACAGTACATTCTCCTATGTGGTAAGGAAGATTCTATCGTATCATGTTTGATTTTTACTTCATCTATTTAGAATTATAAGCTGAACAAGTTACTTTGTTTTGTTTTTATCTCCCCTCCAGGATCCTATAATAACAAGTATTTCGCCAAAATATGGCCCTATGGCTGGTGGCACTTTACTTACTTTAACTGGAAATTACCTAAACAGTGGGAATTCTAGACACATTTCAATTGGTGGAAAAACGTGTACTTTAAAAAGGTGTTGTAAATTTATTTTTTGTTGCATCTATCAATTTGAATTAATATCTGTACCTTAAAAATTAAGCAGATTGGTTTTGTGTGTGTGTGTGGAGAAAAAAAATCAAGATGTTTATTTGTTTACTCTCCTACTGACAAAACTTCCTCCTTCCAAAATTCATCTATTCCTTTTGCTGATTTTTCTTCCTTTCTCTTGTTTTTCTTAGCAATCCTGCTTTTCAGTTTTGTCTTCCCATCCACCCTCTTTATTGTTATAGCTTAGGATCTTAGCTACACTATGAACTGTGAGAGTCTGGTCATTGACAATAATTTAAAATACACATTTTCATCAAGATTTGTAATTAGACTAAGTCACTCTGGGGAGGGAAGAAATGGGGAAGACTGGGTTTGGAAGGCAATTATGTTTCTGCTTCTTAGAGTTGGAAGAGCTCAGTTTAATCAAGTACCAAAAGTACTTTAAAGGTTTTTTTTTTTTTTTAAATCCCAAATGTTTTCCAGTCAAGGATAGCTTCTCTACAACAAACTTTAAGTTTGGGATCCAGTCAGATTAAACAGCCTACACTGGGAAAGGCTTCCACTCAGGAAATTCCCACTTCGAAGCCATTGAGTTATATCCTTTCGATTCATGGATATAATTCTAAAATATGTGTATCTCTAATAGCTAAGATTCATTTTCTTAACTTTTTTTGTTCAGTGTGTCAAACAGTATTCTCGAATGTTATACCCCAGCCCAAACCATTTCAACTGAGTTTGCTGTTAAATTGAAAATTGACTTAGCCAACCGAGAGACAAGCATCTTCAGTTACCGGGAAGACCCCATTGTCTATGAAATTCATCCAACCAAATCTTTTATTAGGTAAGTAGAAGCTTCCGATGGGTATAAGAAAATAATGAATACTAGGATGATTTTGCTGTAGGATAGTCAAGAGGAATTACAGTTTTACCTCTGGCTTTGATGCTGTTGTGTTTCTTTTGAAGGCTGCCTTTCCAATTCAGGAGAGAAAACTACTTTCGGGTTCTGAGTACAATTTGACTCATCAATGCTAGTTCATGTCAAGAAGTATTTTATCCTGTTCTGTTACATTTAAACAGATTATAGCACAATAGTTTACTGTGGCGTTATAGTATACATGCACTTACATTATGTACATATCAATTCCATACTAACCTTAGTGCCAAGAAATGGAATCACCTTTTTTCTTCCATCCTCTAGAGTATTTTTTTGTCCTGCCTGCTTTACACACAGCTTTTCTTTATGCCAGACTCTCTTTGAATTGGTATCTCATTGGACCCAGTTCAGTCTGCCTTGTTTCCGTTAACTCTATCAGTCTAGCAACAATAATTAAGTTTGGTTTTCTTTGTATTTTTTTCAGAGAAGTGAAATATTTATTTTATGTAATTCGGTGAATAAAATACAAATGCATTTCTTAAGCTTATGAAATATGAATTTTAAAAAATATTTTCAAGTTAAATAAGTTGTTTCCAAGGAATAGTTACCCTTGAACTTCCATTTGATGTTGACTGTGCCTCTGACTTGTAATCAATGCAGGTGATTAAATTGAATCCCTGTCTTACAGTACTTGGTGGAAAGAACTTCTCAATATTGTCAATTTTCTATTTTTCTTTGCCAGTGGTGGGAGCACAATAACAGGTGTTGGGAAAAACCTGCATTCAGTTAGTGTCCCGAGGATGGTCATAAATGTGCATGAAGCAGGAAGGAACTTTACAGTGGTAAGTCCTTTGAGCAATGGGTCTACTCAGAGCTCTGCATCTCTGCCTCTAACCACATGGCTTTCATGGTACCTGGGACATTTCAGTTTCACCTTTAAGGTTTGCTAGTTAATTTCCTTGCAATGTAGCCAAGTAGTAGTTTTTATTTAACAACTGAAATTATCTAGAGTCTTGGGCTAACCATGTGGAAAAAATACATACCCATACACACATGCATATATAATGTTTAGACAAGAATGAAGATTACCAATTTGAGACAGCATTTTTTTTTATGTTTGTTGGTTGGTTGGTTGGTTTTGAGGGTTTTTTTGAGACAGTATCTCACCCTGTCATCCAGGCTGGAGTGCAATGGCATGATCTCGGCTCACTGTAACTTCCCCCTCCCAGGTTCAAGTGATTCTCCACCTCAGTCTCCCAAGTAGCTAGGACTACAGGCACGAGCCATCATTCCTGGCTAATTTTTGTATTTTTTGGTAGAGATGAGGTTTCACCATGTTGGCCAGGCTGGTCTCGAACTCCTGACCTCAAATGATCTGCCCACCTTGGCCTCCCAAACTGCTGGGATTACAGGCATGAGTCACTGCGCCTGGCCTGAGGCAGTGTTTTTATAGACAGTCAGTACAAATGGAAATCACAGCATTTCCCTAGTCCCTTTTTAATGCATCATAGAACATGGACCCTTTTGCTCTAATAAAATCCTTGGAAAAAGTCGCTGATGTTGCAGCAATATTCTCGCCTTCCTAAGCAGCAGACATATGCTTTCTTACTGCCCCCTGTTCTTCTTACCATCCTTCTTGTCCCTTTGTTAGCACATTATCAAGTAACAAGAAAAGAGCATTCAAATATTTATGTTATGTCCTAAAGTGTGAATGTTGTTTGCTGTTTCTCCACCTATCCTTATTTTATATAGGTCACATTAAAGTGGTAGTTTTAGTTTAGACCTTAGAAAGGTTGCCGTTATTTCCAAAGATTCCATACATTTTGTTGATGTTTTTCTTTAATACAAAATACCATAATCTAGTTGGACTTGTGCACTCAACTCAGAATGAGAGTTCTGAGTGCTCTTGCTCAACAAGGTCTTGATTGGTTGGGTGATAGATTGAATTACAGCACTTCCTTTTAGATTCCCCATCCAATATTTCTTGAAGACTAAAGCCACAATGTTCTTTAATTACAAAAACCAATTTGGGGCTAAAAATGTCAAGCCAAATCACCAAATAATAAGGTCATTTCAAATAAGATTTTTCTTGGCCTTCTCAATCAGCCACATTGCATCACCTCTAAAGAGTATTATTAGATTTTTATCATATTCCTGAGAAATTGTGCTCTAGGGAGTCACCACATGAAGCAAAGGATTTTGAAACCAATCCCAACACATGGCCACAAACAAAGTTAGAGTACCACTGCTATTAATTTAAAGGACATCAGTTCTCCACAACTAAGCATAACAATTTCTCATTAACCAAATAAGAATAACAGTAACCCTCTTTGGTGTTGGTATGAGACCTTTTAAAGTAGAAATCTGAGAAATTATTAGTTTATCGAATTAATGCTGAGCATACATTATTAAGATAATGACTGAATTTCCTTTCTTCTCCCTCACTAGCATTAAGGTGACACGCAGAATGCCTCTTAGCTTCAGTCATTCATTTGTAATCAAATATTTATTAAAAACTTTTTAGGTGTCACACATAAGAGTTGCATATCCCAAGGATGATTCAAACAATGGTAGACAATAAACATCTTATTTGTTTATTTTTCTGGAAATATAAACTTCTGTTGTTTTAGCCACAAACATGTTAGTACAGTAGAAGTATGCATTAGAATCGGACAAGAGTGAAAAATGCAGTGGATCTATTTTACTATTTGCTATTTGTTTTACTGTCGTTTGTGAAAACTACTTTATAAAGAGGTATGTATTCCTTCTATGTTCCCTGCCACTTATAGAATTTAAAGCTGACCATGATGAATTGAACCCATTTATTATTTAACAAATAAAAACTCTTGGTCAGGTCTGATTTAGATATATAGGTCCAGCCACAATAACTTTAAGTCCAATAAACTCTAATCCTTTCAAAACAAAAACAATCATCTTCATAACAAAATGTATATTAATTTGTTAACGTGTGCATTACGCCCCAGAAGCCTGCAGTTTATTGTGTAGTTCTCAGATTCCTTGTTATGTAAACAATTATTGTGATGGCAGTAAAATTGTTCATGTCCATTAGGAATAAATAGCTTTTAGCATTATAATATTAATTTTATATAAAACTCAATAATATAATTTTATCCATATTATGTCTCTAAAAGTTTTATCTGCTGCTGATAAACATTTGTAATGTAAGATCTTTTTTTAATTATTTTTTAAAGAGAATAGCAAATAACAAATTCTGTTTGTCCTTTTTATGTATATCCTGAGTCCTTTTTGTATTGTGGGCATAAGTGATTGTTTTATCCCCAACTATACTTGTCAAAGAAAAGGAAATCTAAGGGATGTTGTTGCTTGTTTGTCTTTTCCTTGGGGGAAAAACGCAACTGTTAACCTTAGATGTACCACTGTGTGTTGCTGGTTTAGTCTAAGTACAATCAAGAGGAAGCTACATTTTCCAAAATTCCATAAATCAGAATTCCAAAGAGGAAGATTTGAAATGAAACATGAAAGGGCATGAAATAATAATAGCAGAGGCTTTGTAAAATAGAGAGCATAGGAAAAGGTTTCAATATAAAATATGTCATGGACAAAAAGATAGCATGGGAGCGAAGACATTGAATTTTGGAGTTAATGGCCTAGGATTTATATTCCCTATTCCGCCACTCCAAGCTGTGTGACCTGGTCTAATGACATAAGTTTGCAAAGCTCAGTTTCTTAATTTGTAAACTGTGCATAATCATAATACCCACTGATAGGATTATCATGAGAATTAAATGAGACCAACCTTGTAAAGCATTTTGCACAAAACCTATCATTCAATAATTAATAGCTTAAAACACACTAATAAGATTACCTAACTACATAGTTAATTATCATGTTCACCATATGGTGCTTGGCACTTTACAAAGCACTTTACCATGTGGTATCCTACGTGGTAAATAGCATTTTCATCTTAATTCCTAAATGAGGAAACTGAGTTATTTAGTGTGGGCCCTGCCTCTGTTCCCATAGCTTGGGTTAAAGCTAGGAGAGGAGCCAAAGCCTTCTAACCCCACAAAGCCCAGCTCCCAGTCTGCCTGCCTGCCTCACACAACAAGGGGCAATTCCTCCAGGTGACTGTCCTGTCTTCTTAAGGAAAATAAAATGATGGGATGAGGGCCAGCTTCAGATTCATCAGCATGGTTTATGCTGGGCAGGTGGAGGTCTGTGTTTCTTTGAAGGCTGGGTCGTTTGGATAATTTTGCATGTATCGTGTTTCCAGAAATGTGTAGTCTAACATTAAGAAGCTAAATACAGATTTTTTTCAAAACTCTATATTTTCAATTGATTGGAGTGGTGAATTATAAAGTTGCTGTGGATGTTGCCAAGCCGTATTCTGTTTACAGTGGATAATTGTGTCTTTCTCTAGGCATGTCAGCATCGCTCTAATTCAGAGATAATCTGCTGTACCACTCCTTCCCTGCAACAGCTGAATCTGCAACTCCCCCTGAAAACCAAAGCCTTTTTCATGTTAGATGGGATCCTTTCCAAATACTTTGATCTCATTTATGTACATAATCCTGTGTTTAAGCCTTTTGAAAAGCCAGTGATGATCTCAATGGGCAATGAAAATGTACTGGAAATTAAGGTAAGAAATGCTTTAAACACTGTCTTAAATCATCAGCTCAAACTTAATTGACTTCATAGCTATGTGAATACAATTGTTGTACTTGGCCGTTGTATCTTATACAACACCAGCAAATATATAAGCTCTGAAAAACAAATCTTTTTGGCATAAAACTAAAAGATAAGAATAACCGTGGACTGCATTTTAATGAACCATTTAAAAACCCTTTCTTGTGTATGTATTAAAACGTAGCAAATGTGGGACACAAATCCATTAAAGAGGATCCCTGTGCTGCATTATCTTGCTGATGTTATACGTTTCCCCGGACATTTTACCTAAATGTGCTCATTATAAGATAAAACATAAGAGCTGTGAAAGTAAATGCATCAATTGTATCTCTGTACTTCCTTGTAATACTTGGAATTTTGTATCTGGGTGTGGTCATCTCTAAGCTAATTTGTAAATGGAACTAGATATCTGCCACCTTAGGAACATATTAGCTTCTAAATATAATTTAATAGAGAATAACAGGTCATCTTTTCTAAAGCAAGCCTGTTGCAAACAAAGAACACTAAGACCCAGAAAGGTTAAGTGATTGACAAGTGACAAAAGAGTGGCAGAATAATAAAGACTAGAGTGCAGCTTTTTTATGTCCCTTCAGTTATTTCTACTTCAAATAATAACACAGGCAAAATGCTCAAGACTTGAATTATTCATAGCTGCAGTCACTAGAAACAGCAAAATATTTATCCTTCAACATGTTGTTAAAACGTTTAGAAATTTTTTTTTCTTGAAAGATGATCTGAATGCAAATATGAACAAACATAAAGCAATAGGATAGTCTTTATTTGGGTGCAATATAGGCTTTCATGGGACATCTCCATCTAAGTAATAATATATTTCCATCAAAATTTTTCTGACTTTTTCAACAAAAATTTAACTACAGCCCAACTTATGCATATGTTCACGCTCATACAAGTTTACTAACCTCATTATTGTGTTTTGTACGATAATTAAGCAAGCCCAGCATGAAATTGAATGGAAGCCCGCTTCAATGAACAGTGTGTTTACAACAGCAAAGTCCTTTCATCTGCTTCTTTAATTAGTTTTAGAAAGGGAGAAATAAGCTTTTATCACTTCTTTTTTTTTTTTCAATAAAACTAATCTAGTGTGACCTTTTGCTTTCAACAATTACTGTTTTTGCCATTTGAAAGATTCCAATTGGTTTTTCTTGATGATAACAAAGGTTTATGTGCAAATAGTTTTACACCCAGAGAAACTCTATTTTTCTGTTTCTGTATCTATGATGAAGGGATTAGAGATAAACGGTTCTTTACCTACCCTTCCAAGCACAGTCTTTATGGAAGAGAAAACTTCTTTTTCCATAAATTAAATACCCATTATTCAACATCCTACAAAATTGCTGGACCAAGAAAAACATAATTTGGCATCATCCTCGGCCTGTCAATGGTAATCCCAGCATGGCGAAAGGGTCTTCTAGAGACAGACACAAAACACTTTATTTTCTTGCCTATATATAGAATAACTCTTTCTCTAACAAGTGTATAGCACCTGCCACGTGACAGAATAGTAATCTAGTGGGAGCAGCGGCAGTTCAGGGAGATTATTTTAGTATCATGATTCAACATTTTTTCATACTTCACTTATGTATGAGAGGAAAGCAAAGGCATAAGAGAATATTTGTTGTGTCAGCAATCTAACTCTTTATCAATACGTTAAGTTGATCACATTAAAACTTCTACCTCTCGGCCAGGCACGGTGGCTCATGCCTGTAATCCCAGCATTTTGGGAGGCTGAAGCGGGTGGATCACTTGAGGCCAGGAGCTCGAGACCAGCCTGGCCAACATGGCGAAACCCCATCTCCACTAAAAATACAAAAATTGGCTGGGCGTGGTGGTGGGTGCCTGTAATCCCAGCTACTCAGGAGGCTGAGGGAGGAAGATGACCTGAGTCCTGAAGGCAGAGGTTGCAGTAAGCTGAGATGGCACCACTGCACTCCAGCCTGGGAGACAGAGCTAGACCCCATCTCAAAAAAAAAAAGAAAGAAAAGAAAAGAATAAAGAAAACGTGTACTTCATCAATGAAAGTGCTCTGGAGAGAATCATGTGTTTAGAA
Source organism: Papio anubis (assembly GCF_008728515.1). Taxonomy (NCBI): domain Eukaryota; kingdom Metazoa; phylum Chordata; class Mammalia; order Primates; family Cercopithecidae; genus Papio; species Papio anubis. The sequence goes on along the minus strand of NC_044979.1, from coordinate 42,091,317 downwards.
TGAGATATGTTCTTTATTGCCAGGAAGAGTTCATGCTCCTCATGCAGCCATGCATGCAAGAGTTCCTAGGCTGAAAAGAGATTATGATCGTTTCCTGCCCTAGTTATGAGAGTTCCTCAATTCGTAATAAGCCCAGTGACTACACCATGGGCAAAAGGGTGAGCCAAGTTTGGATGAGAGAACACAATAGGGGTCAAGCATAAGTCACCCCTCAGAATGAATCCCAAGCCCGATGGATGGAGAAGGTAGTTTATGGCCAAGGCTTCAAGTCCCCCAAGACCAGTTGTAGACAGTGGTCATCAAAAGTAGGCACCTCTTTGTGGGTATCCATGACTCCCCAAGAACCTCTATCAACAACAGCTCATGTTTGTATGGAATTTTACAGTTGACACTGTACTTTGGCATGTTTTATTTCATTTGAGTCTCATGTGGACCCGTGCAGTTGGGAGGTTAGTGATGATGACCCCCATTTGTAGATAGGTAAACAAAGGTTTAGGAAGATTAGCTGATTAGTCTTGGGTCACCCAGGGAGCAAACAGCAGAACTGGGGCCCACACTCAGGCTTCTTTGTTCCAAATTTGGTCTTCTGTCACTGCATGCACTAAATTACAGTATTTCTTATATTAACTCTCATTTAATGTATACTAAAATACCATCATAGAGACACTTTTCTATCGTGTGCTATTTATATATCTATGCAATTATTTAAGGGGAATAGCTCTTAACATTTTATAAATATCTAAAAATTGATTCTGTTTAAAGAAACTCTATATTTCTCCCTAAGTATCTTATTTCTGACTTTTTATGCATGAGCATATCTTATGAAAAGTAGAGAAGTATTCTGTTTCTTGCTGGAACAAGGACTGCCTGCCATTGCCTTGGGGGTTTATCTTATTCTGCAGCATATAGGAATCTATGGGAATAAAGATGCTTCAAAAGTTGAATCTGGAGAAGTCAGGTCAAACAAGAGAAAGGAGCACAGGAAGATGAGCCAGGGCAGGGAGCAGGGACTTGGTCTATGACATTGTCATCACAAGAACAAATGCTGAGAGCTCAGGTGGAGGTGAAGCATCAGTGTGTGGACATTGGAAGGATCAAGAAGGAAGCATGGTTCTGAATCATCCCAATCCACCTGCTGCCCAGAGCCAGCCAGAGGTTGTCCTTCTCCCTTTGAATAATTTATCTGCAACTCTCCCCCTCAATCTCAGTCAAAACCACCATGAACTCAGTTCTGAGTCCAGACAGGATAAAAGTGAAGGATTCTTTTCTCAGAGGTTATTTGGCCCAGTGTCAAGACCTATTCTTATTAATGGTGCTCATAGCTTACTCTCAAACTAGTATTTCTTTGTGCTGCCCAGGTTAATGGGCATTCTGATGTGTATATATATACACACACACACACACACACATAAAAATATATATAAATATATATATATTTTTTTTTTCCAGGGTAGTTTCATAGCACCTAATAGTAAAGATAGTAAAAAGTCTATTCCTGTGGTTTCGTAGTTCCTAGTAGTAAAGGTCCCCAACTAGCCAGCAAAGCCACCAGTTTAATTTTGGTTTGCCCACCTTTTCCCAAATGGCCAGGGAAGTTTTCCCCAAAATGCCTATTAACATGTGGTGGAAGTCAGTTCTGAAGTTGTCTGTGAAGGTTCATTGCTTGGTTCCTAAGTTGAGGGACTTGTGTCCTCTATGTGAAGTGTAAATCTCACCCCCTCACCACCACCTCACTAATTTCCTACTGCTGATCTCCCTGGACTTTGGACCCCCGCCTGGCTGGGTCCTGCTGCCAAACTGTACTGACTTGCCCAAACCCAGCCTGTGGCCACCTGGATGTATGAAAACTTGAAGGACGCTTCCTCTCATAATGTTATTTTTCAGATCCTACCCACTTCCACTCCCATCTGCTCGATTCTGTAGCCATCTCAGACATGAGTCCCCAGGCCTGAATCCTGGATAGAAACATGTCACACCAGGCCAGAGTTGGCGAGGAAAGAGACTTGGTACATCCTGATATAGCACATTGGGCGTAATTAGTTTTTATTTTTGAAATGGATCCATTTTGACATTGCAGTGAGAGGAAGAAATCCTTACTCATCTTTATATTCTCAGTGACTAGAACTGTGTCTAACACACAGTAGATGGTAAGTAGATTTTGTGTCAAACGGAATTTGATTTGCTTCATGATCTAGCCCCTTTCTGGATAATAGTTTTCCATATGTAAAGCAGATAATAGTTCTTCATATGTAAAGCAATAATACCTACTTCAGGGGGAGTATATTTTCAGGATAGTATGAGATGGTTATAACTAAATTGCTCTATGTCTGTTGGAGATTAAAGATCAGAAAGCTCTCTCTTTTGTTGCTTTATTTTTAAACCCACTTATTATGATTTTAGTGACTGAAATCACCCTGAAGCAGTTGAATGACTTTTATTTAATAATAGTTAATATTCAACAATAAATATGAATGTAATTAATAGCAAAAGTTCTAAATAGAAGTTTTTTAACATCTCAATAAAGCTATGTTTATTTTCTTTTAAATGACAAAATTTAGCCCATACCTTTTGAAATTTTTTCTTTATTTGGGCCCCATTGTTATATAGAAGTGAGCTACAAGTATCACTTTTGTACTATCTGGGATTTTACACCTCTAAAACAATTATATATATACCTGATAGTAGTTGCTTATACAAGTCACTACTTACCATGTATCCTCTGGTATCCACATATAACATAAGATGTAGATATGTGATATGTGATGTGGATGTGTCATCTGTTTTTGTTTTAGAGAATCCTCTATGCAACAACCAAGGAGATCCTAAGCCTGAAACAATAAGCATTGGAAACGCAAATGTTGTACATTCATCCCTTCCCCCAACCTTAGTTATTATCTAAGCAAGCAAGACACATTTTAGACATGTTCTCATAAATCAAACCCTACAGCTGTTCAATCTCTTTTCTTTGTCTTTCCCTGAATTCCCTACATTATGTGGATAAGGGCTTTATCCCCCTTCAGACCTAACCAACAAGTTGTCGTTTGAAGCCCTGAAGTCATCTCTTAGATTGATGTGCTTCTGTGTGTGTCGGCCTGTGTGGCTGACCTGGTTCAATGGACTACACATACTGCTTTTAGAAGTATCATAAGGATAGGGTTTGTCTATATCCATTTTATCTGAAACTCCAACATCAGGTTATAAAGAAGTATTTTCTTGCCACTTCTTTTCCTAGAGTAATAACTGCCTGACCAATCAATCTATTGAGATCCATATGAGACCATGTATGTGAATGGAGTTTGCCAAGTATTAAAGATTATATAAAACAAAGTAGCAGCATTGTAGCTATTATGGGCTGGTCTTTATCCATAAGAAAAATAGTAATATGTTTTGATATATGTCACCTCAAAATAATAGCTTGCTCAATAAATAACTGTACCCATTAGGTCTTGATATGAGAAATTATACCTAGGTTTGCACTTCTTTTGCAAGGCTACTTACTGGTTTCTCAAACAAAACGTTGATGTTTTTAAAATGCCTGATAGCAACTTCAGTTAACTAAATATGTCACATTAACTAACTTTAGAAAAATTTTTTGTGGAACTATGTAATTGTTCAAAGTAATAGAATTGTGCTCTCAAATTATAATGGTCATACAGCATCTCACATAAATTTCTTTAAAAGTGAATTCATTTATGCATAGGACTCAAGTGTGCAAGAAGGATGAAAGTAAACTACCCAACTCAAACAAAGAAAGAACATATTAATATTAGCATAACATAATACAGTGTTAATACATTAACAACGATTTAACATCAGATTTCAGGAGATGAGACCCAGGCATCAGTATTTTTTAAAGTTCTCACTGTGATTCCAAAAGCAAAGTCAAGGCTGAGAATCTCTGCATTAGGCAGCGTTAGGTAGTGCAACAACAGAATCTCTAAATTGAGTCTTTTTTGCCAAACATTGATACCCCCCAAAGACAATAGTGAGGTGATGATAGGTAAGACATCATTCTGCGTTTAAGGATGTGAAGCAAGAACCTCTTTCCTTTTCTCTAAGGTCCAATTTGATGCAAAAGCTATATAATTCCTAACTAACACGTGCCCTGAAATTGTCTCGCTCCCCTTTAGCCATCCCAATTGCCATGAAAATCAGTATCATAGAATCATGTGCCTTGGCAAACAACATGGCCTGTGTTTGCAGTATATTTATATTCTTTTGCCATTGTTAGCATTCCTGCAGAACTGTGAAGTGTTAACAACCTTTTTTTTTTCTTCCAGGGAAATGATATTGACCCTGAAGCAGTTAAAGGTGAAGTGTTAAAAGTTGGAAATAAGAGCTGTGAGAATATACACTTACATTCTGAAGCCGTTTTATGCACAGTCCCCAATGACCTGCTGAAATTGAACAGCGAGCTAAATATAGAGGTGGGATTCCTGCATTCCTCTCATGATGTAAATAAGGAAGCCAGTGTAATTATGTCATTCTCAGGCTTAAAATAAATCATTAAAGCTCATTTATGTGTGGGTTTTGGCTCATCAACTCAGCCTCCATTCCTGTTGTTATTTTAGAAATAGTGAGTTTTTTTGTCACATTGTCTCCTTCCCCAAGATTGGGAGGTAGATCTCAAAAGTTCTTTCAACCCACACTGCTTCTCCATCATGCCACACTCTTCCCAAAATTTGCTGTAATTTTCAGAAGAAATAAGGATGCCTCCAAGAGTGTCCTTCTACTGCCTCCCACCACCCCAGGAGGCCAGAGCCGGTGTTCCACTGCCAATCACAGTGATCACTAATGCATAGAGTCCCATAAATAAAGGAAGGTGCATGCATCAAACAAAGTAAAATAAGGATTAAACTACTTTACAGTAGCTTTTTTCATGTAGACAGCTGAATCAAACAACCTAGAACCAAAGCAAGTTATCTTTTCTTATTCTTTTTTTAACAAATTTATTGTGATGTAATTCACATACCATGCAATTCACCCATTGAAAGGGTATAGTTCAATAGGTTTTGGTATATTATATTGTCAATTTATTTGAATTGTGGTAAAATATATGTAACATAATGTTTGCCATTTTAACCATTTTTAAATGTACAATTCAGTTGCATTAATTTCATTCATAGTGTTGAATAACCATCAGCATTACCTAATTCCAGAACTTTTTCATCACCCCAAACAGATACTCTATAACCAATAAGCAGCAACTCCATATACCTTTCTCTCCTCCCGCTCCTGATAACTTCTAATCTACTCTCTAGCTCTAGAATTTGCCTATTCTAGATATTTCATGTGAGTGGAATCATACAATATTTGTCTTTTTGTGTGTGGCCTATTTTACTTAACATAATGTTTTCAAGGTTCATCCACGTTGTAGCATATGTCGGTACTTCATTCCTTTTTGTGGATGAATAATATTCCATTGTATGTATCCCACATTTATCCAAGAGTAAGTGATTTTTAAAGGGTTCCTGAAGTCTTCTGAAAAGTTATGAAATGGAAAAACACACAAAAATTAGAAAATCAAAGGCTGAATCATGAGATCAGAGTTGGAATTTCAGAAGGACCATAAATCCTAAAAATCATAAAATGTTACAGCCAGAAGGGACTTCAAAGATTTCTGCTGTGTATCAAAACTGAAGTAAAAGTATTCTGAGACTTTATTGTTCCATCATAACAGTACAATTATTTACCTCTTATGGGAAGTCTTCTCTGCCCTCCACCCCACCGTCCAGGACAGAATTAATGTCCCATTGTCTCTGTTGATTACTATTTAGTCATACTTCTATGGCACATACCACACTGTACTGTAATCATTTATTTATATGTCTGTCTCCCCTTCTACACTTCATTCCTGTTTTTTTGTAGATCTTTTTATCCCTAATACCTAGTTACAAATCCAAACAGCTAAGTACCATATAAGTACTTCAGGGATCAGTGTCCCCTAATTATTTGAACACTGGAGCAAAATTGAGGAATCTCTTACTATCCTGAAAGCAGTTATGCCATTTGTAGAATGGCAATAACCAGGTGGTATTTGGGGCCCAAAGAGGTTGTGCTACAACCTGTATAGTATAAATGTCTATCATGGCTAAATGCTGACTTTTCTTTATTTGTCATTTTTAGTGGAAGCAAGCAATTTCTTCAACCGTCCTTGGAAAAGTAATAGTTCAACCAGATCAGAATTTCACAGGATTGATTGCTGGTGTTGTCTCAATATCAATAGCACTCTTACTACTACTTGGGCTTTTCCTGTGGCTGAAAAAGAGAAAGCAAATTAAAGGTGCATTTTTGTTACGGTTCGTTTTTAGAAGTTACCTTAAGAACACAGTCATTACAGTTTAAGATTGTCATACATTCGTGTGTGCTGTCTTATACGTAGTCCATAAAACCCATGAGTTCTGGGCACTCGGTCAAAGTCTCCTGGGACCCATGATAGCCGTCTTTAACAAGCTCTTTCTTTCTCTCTGTTTTAAGATCTGGGCAGTGAATTAGTTCGCTATGATGCAAGAGTACACACTCCTCATTTGGATAGGCTTGTAAGTGCCCGAAGTGTAAGCCCAACAACAGAAATGGTTTCAAATGAATCTGTAGACTACCGAGCTACTTTTCCAGAAGGTATATTTCAGTTTCTTGTTCTGAGAAGTACCTATACATACACCTCAGTGGGTTGTGACTTTGTTGTTTATTTTTGGTTTTGCATTTATATTTTTATAAAAACCTTAAGGAAGTATTTACCTCTGACAGATAAGTATTTGACACAGCATTAAATGGCTCTTATTTTTAAATGAACCCAGCTTCATTTAAAAATGTATATTATATTTATATTACATCATTAAAATCATATTTTAATCATATTTTAACATAAAATCATATTATATTATGATTTTACATTATGATTTTAGAGTCCATAAGCTCTCATCTCACAAAAAGGTTAATTTTGAAATCATTTGAGCAAAAGTAATTTGTTTATGATCTAAGTGCAATGGTAAGAAATTTTGAAGCTCTCTTTTACAATCCAGGAAGAGTTAAGTTACAAAATATAGTTATTTAAATGTAAGCTGGAACTGCTGCATTTTTTACCTGTTGAAGCCCAAACATTGAAACTATACTGTTAGTAATTCTTTGAAGTGTTCTCAATGAACTGTTAGCACACAACCTTTTTCCCACAGTATTCTAGGACTTGAATGTATTTTGAGACTTAGCCAAGGAAAACCTTCAATTACACTATGACAAAAAGGAGGGGTCAATATCATCAGCTTTGTAAAACACTATGCCTAGTAATGTTCAGGTTAACCAGAGCTTTTCACGTTGTTTTATTTAAATCTCCTGGTAAAAGCAAAATGTCTGTATTGTATCAGCTCCATTATCTTTAGAAGTTACAGGATGTGAGTCAAGTACAAGCATTTCCTTGGTTGAATATTTACCATTGGACAAATAAAATGAGTCATAGATCATTGAGGACACTGGAAAAGTTAGAAGTTGCTCATCCAAACAAGTTCAAGAGCAATGAAGCACTTAACATTTTAACATTTTCAACACTTACCACCTCTTGTGTTTTGAAGTTTATGTTACTTCTATGGAGATACACATAGTAAACATTGTCTTTGCCCTGATTCCATTCACCTTTAAAAATCCATTCCTTTAACCATGTGGAAAAATCAAACCTAGTTTATTGTTTTGAAATTTAGATCTATTTAGTATTTTATACCCACATTTAGTATTTTATGTGCACATTTCATAGTTCTAATTTGAGAGCATTAAAATTTACAAATTTTCTTTGAAAAAAAAAACTTACCTAATCTTCTTTGAACCTTCTTACTCAACAAAGCTCTGTCATCATTGCTAAGAAGGTTGAGTTTCACACTCTTTTCTCCACTGAGCCTGCTCCTTGGAGACATGAAAAGAAAACAGGTAAAAGAGGGTCATCTAGAGAGAATGAGAAAATAGGTGCACAGCCAAAACCTAATGAAGAGGCAACTGCAGATCTTTCCTCTCTACATCTGGTGGGGACAGCATTCTCATCAGTCTTTTTCATGGAGACCTAGAGTTCTATGTGGTGTGACACCAGGGTTGCACAATGATGGTTTCAATTGGTTTCTGCAAATGTTTGAATTTAGCTGAAGAGTCACGTTGTCATGCCAAAGGACTTTTATTCATGTCTCACCAAGGATTTCCCTCAATGTCTGCACCCTTAAGCATTTAGAGCTCTGATCTCCAGATGCAAAGTCTTGGGAAGTGAGGATGAAAGAACTGAGTTTAGAGAGGCTGATTGGCATTTCCAGTCCCCTGGGGAAGGTTTGGAGACCCTGACTCCTTGGAATTAAAGGAGCAAGTACTCAGCTAGGCTCCTTCCTTCCTCACCCACCCAACATTTCAGGTACTTCCCAGATCTTCCACATCACCTTTAAAGGTTGCACCTGTCTTGTTTCTGGCTAGTGTCTACTATAACTGGTGCCCAAATCATTGATGCCCAAAGCTTTTCTGGAACCACTTTTGACCAAGTTCGTTTATTATTAATCAAACTGTCCACTGTAGAAAATACTAAAAATGCTTAAGTGGGATTAGGAATAGTCAAGGTACTAACAGCACTCTTTTTGTGCCCTTCTCTCAGATTCTGATTCTCCTGCTTATGTGCAAACAAACGATATATTTTGGTGCCAATAGGGAACCCCCACATAACCCTCTCCCTGTGTTACATACTAATACATTTCAATACTATTCCTAGTTTATCTTCATGTCAGTTGCTGTGGCTATGATGCCCCCTCCTTGATATGTGTGAATTCCCAGTGGAAAGAGAAAGGGAAAGTGGAAAGGATGACTTCCTGGCCCTATTTGGCATTAAGAAATTGACTATCAGCACAATTTCTTCCCCTGAAATGAAAAACGTTTCTCCTTGCAAAAGGGAACTTTGCCTGAGGTTCTTACAGAGCTTTGGTTATAAAGATCAACTTACAAAGAATGCTTTCCCCTTTTGTAATGCCCTTAACTAAACAATAAGGATGGTCCACTAACCGAGACCTAACATGCCTTCTCTAAACAATAGTAACACTAAATCCAGTGCCATCACTGCACAGTGGAGAATTTACTACTAATGTGAAAAGGTTTCAGTTCTGGGAATATAACCAGTATTTACTTCTAATCATATGTGTATTTTTCCCTTGGCCAGGAATCCATAGGTTTTGCACAATTGTAATTAATTCCATTAATAAATAGTAGTCTCTCAAAAAGGCATCTTTTTCATTTTCTTACATTTGAGCTGGATTTTTGTGAGATCAGGCAATTGCTCAACTACCTTTGTTGCTTCCATTCTTAAGGACATGGTATATTCAAAAATAAACCATAAGCATGGCTTTTTCCTATTGATAAAAAGAGAAATGTCTAAGGAAATGAGGGTAAAAAGCTTTCAAAGTTAATATTTAGTCTACTTAAATGAAAATCTGTAAACATTTTATGAAATGCTTGTATATATAACTCAGTATCTTTCCCCAAGTTATTATCATCTTTATCAAACTAATTCCACTATAAAAGCTCTTCCTGTTTCAATCCCCATTAAATGAGGTTTTACTGTTGTTCTTTAATAATTTTCCTTTATCTTACAGATCAGTTTCCTAACTCATCTCAGAACGGTTCATGCCGACAAGTGCAGTATCCTCTGACAGACATGTCCCCCATCCTGACTAGTGGGGACTCTGATATATCCAGTCCATTACTGCAAAACACTGTCCACATTGACCTCAGCGCTCTAAATCCAGAGCTGGTCCAGGCAGTGCAGCATGTAGTGATTGGGCCCAGTAGCCTGATTGTGCATTTCAATGAAGTCATAGGAAGAGGTAAGTATTTCCACTCAGCTTTTCGTTAAATACGATTTTCCAGTAAGCATTTTATCTTTGGCCTTTGCAGATTAGGAACTTAGACAATGGTGAAAGCAACTGACAGAGCAGTGATAACAAGTGTACTTGATTTCTGTTCTGTAGAAATGCAGCTCTGTAAATCATATCTGTGGGGATTTGCCCCTGTGCATGGAAGCAATTGCATAATCTCCCAAACATATTAGAACTAAATCACAGTTCATCCTCATCCTGTGCGTACTAGCAACTATAGTTTCTTCGAAGGTGCCATTTACTTTCTTCTAAAATTCAGGGCCAAGTGCAGTGGCTCACACCTGTAATCCCAGCACTTTGGGAGGCCGAGGCAGGCAGATCACCTGAGGTCAGGAGTTCAAAACTGTCCTGGCCAACATGGCGAAACCCCGTCTCTACTAAAAAATACAAAAATTAGCCAGCCATGGTGGTGGATGCCTTTAAGCCCAACTACTAGGGAGGCTGAGGCAAGGAGAATTGCTTGAACCTGGGAGGCGGAAGTTGCAGTGAGCCAAGATTGTGCCACAGCACTCCAGCCAGGGCGACAGAATGAGACTCTGTCTCAAAAAAATGAAGAAATGTAACTAACTAACTAAATAAATATCACTCCTTTCATTTTGAGTATTTTTATTCAATCTCTCGCCAGTCTTTCTTTACCCTGAGAACAGTGACAAACTCTACGAAGCCTGGTTTATAGCAGTTTGTACACTGCTGGACGGCATCAGAAGACAGAGAATTTATAGCATTCCCCTGATCTAAAGCAACATATATCATCTCTACAATGCACTCCAATTTCTTTATACAAAGATAAATGAATATTTGTAATAAGCTAGCCAGAGCAGCAATAACAGCTAGCATAAACAGTATTTGTGGAAATATTTAGCAGGAAAAGAAACCAATCAAAAACCGGGAAATGAACTTCACTCTTCTTGTTTTTTTTTTTTTTTTTTTTTTTTTTTTGAAAAAGCTTTTACCCTTAATACTAAATGGCCTCTGATCCCTTTTATTCTATATGTGCTGCAAGAGGTTGTACAGGCATCTGCCAGTGTGATACAAGAGAAGCTGACGGCGTGATTTGCCTTATATGAACACAAGGTCTTCTCACTTTCCTGTGGTAGCATCCACACATTCTTCTGTCAAACACCCCAGGACGTAATCCTTCCCGTGCTCCTTCTTCCCCAAGAGTGGCTTCACTGTTAACAAACATCTTTCTGTTTCTCTTCAGAGCAATATATAGTTCTGTCATAGGCCTGTAAATCCCAGTAATTGCACCAATTTTAGAGTGTATGGACTCACTAATTGTGTTCTAATTCTACACATTGGAAAACGCGAATTTTTTACCATGAAAGGTACTAAAATGGCAATTTTTTTGAAGTTATAATCACTAACAGCTCTATAAATATTAGCTATTATGTATTTATATGTTTTTCTCCAGGAGAATAGGAGCACTCAAAAGCATAGGTTTTATTTTATTCTTCTTTGCATTACTAGAGGGTAGCCTAATGCCTGACACTCACACACTAGGCACTCATGGTGTCTTGGCCAGCTGGATGAATTAATTAGTGAATGACTTACACAGCTATTAGACATTTGGCACCTCTGGGGAAAATTACTGCCACTCGATAAAAGGCTACCATTGGGAAAATTATGTGGTCAAAGCCAGAGAGAACTGGATGAAGTGAGTCAGGGTGAATTGGCTTCATTTGGGCAACTGCCTTTCGGTTTCTGCCAACCTGGATTACGTATTAACCAGTGACTAATGGGGAAATCCTTATTCTATAATACTAATCTTATTTTTAATGGTAACGTTTTTATTTCATTTCAGTTTATTAGAATATAGGGAGCTTATGTTATGTGTTCTTTTAGTTCTTATTCACGTGTTTATCTTAGTTCTTCATGTGGGTTAACTTTATTTTCGTATTTTAAAATACTATGTCATCCTTAAAAATACATTTATTTGATGAGGCAGATGTTACTCACCTTTTCAGTGGTTCCACTATGGTTGAATATTTTATTAGATTAGCCTTTAATATGAGTCATATCACCTACAACTTATTCATGAATTAAGTCATCACATTGCTTATACCCTTGGGTGAAAGGTGTCACATCTACATATATATTTACAAACACACCTACACACCTACAGTGGTATTGTTAAAAGTATTTTTTAAACATACTCTTTTGCTGTATAGAAAGAAGAAGGAATAAAACGAAGCTCATAAAAGGCTTGATATATAATGATTTCATAATTAGATGTGATGCAGTACTAACCAAGTTCTTTCTTTTGCACAGGGCATTTTGGTTGTGTATATCATGGGACTTTGTTGGACAATGATGGCAAGAAAATTCACTGTGCTGTGAAATCCTTGAACAGTAAGTGGCATTTTATTTAACCGTGGAGTATACTTTTGTGGTTTGCAACCTAATAACTAGCTTATAATAAAATGTTGATTTACACTTTCCCCTTGTGGAAAAATCAGCTACCACTGAAATGATGGGCCTAATCCTGAAAATTTGTTTTGTTCTAGACTTTTATTGAACTATTTCCTCTGAAATGATCCCTCAGAGCCCTCATTAGTAAGGGGGTAAGAGAAATGAGGTTCTTGGATGAACTGAGTATCATTTAACTATAACTATGTTTGGCTTATAATATTTGTTTTGCAAGTGACATTTATGGAAACTATTGGAAGCATGTTGGCACATACAGTAGTAATGACTCATTTTACCCGGAGGCATTACTATAATTATTTTTTAACCACAACTTCCATTAAAAAGATAAAAAATGAAATAAGACAAACAGGAGAAAATGACGCTGGCCAAAAATTGAAAAATTGTAAGTATGGTAATACCTCATTTATCCACATTTTTGGAGAATGAGGCATTCCACATACATGAACTTCCTAAATAAATGAAACTTACCCCTTTTTAGTGCTGGAACATTACTTAAAATTTTAGCTGTTATTGAGAAAATCTTTTTAAGATGAAATGCATGCTCTGTTTAAGGGAATGCTTCCAAATACAAACTAAGTCTTTATTGGTGACCCCAAACCATAATTACAGCCATAAATTACTATATTACACAAACAATGTACTCCACATACATAGTGTCCCTGGCTCTGCCTGTGTTGACAGATCTCACATGCTTGCATTTTCTACTCCCATTTCTCATTTTCTGCTTGCAAATTGCAGCAGCCTGAAAAATGGTAACCAACTTTACTACAAACTTTACATGGGACTTAATGAGCTTTAAGTGCACAAATGAAAGGTTTTCCTGCAAGATACTTTACTGCCACGACTATTTCAGTCTTTTTAAAATATAAATCAACATGCTAAATAGTGTTCTACATGGTTAATTTTGTTGGAAGTCTGACCATGAGGGAAATAAAGGTACAGTCTTTATGAAACCTAAGTACAAACTTTGCACTAAGTTTATAGGAGACAGTCTGGTGGCTGACTGGACACTATCTTGCAAAAGTGGGTGTAGGTGACTGGAAGGCATAGTGCAGAGTGGCGCATCATTCACTCAGATGTGTTATAAAATGAACACTCTGCAGTCAAACCCTCAGGACAAGATGCTAACTGTATGGCTTTCCATTTCATTGCTCTTCCTATCTAAATTTGACAAAGTATTCACTGTTCCATAATGAAGTTAATGTCTCCACCACTGGATTTCTTAGGAATCACTGACATAGGAGAAGTTTCCCAGTTTCTGACCGAGGGAATCATCATGAAAGATTTTAGTCATCCCAATGTCCTCTCGCTCCTGGGAATCTGCCTGCGAAGTGAAGGGTCTCCGCTGGTGGTCCTACCCTACATGAAACATGGAGATCTTCGAAATTTCATTCGAAATGAGACTCATGTAAGTTGACTGCCAAGCTTACTGACTGGCAGACTAGCTGTAAGCCAGCCATCCCTTCAAAATAGGCCTGCTCTGAGTCTTTAAAAAGCTAGTAGCCAAAGATGCACATTTAAAATGTTAGCATCATTCAAATGTACCTCAAAGTCTTCTATCCTGGTGGGAAATAGTGACACCCGGAAGGGTTTCCTGGACCGGTGATTCTCACTTGCTCTGCAAGCAACCTTGTTCTACCTTCCCCCTGATAGGGACATTTAGTCATCTTTGCATGTCTACTGTGTGCCAGAAACTGTGCACAGCACAGGAGAAGTGGAAGCTGAGCAAGCTTCAGCCCATATGGAATGTTAACTCTAGAAGGCATTGAAAAACTAACTCCAGGTGCATCCCTTGCTGTTCCTCGCCCTTGCCATCCACTCTCATACCTCAGGACCTTTGCACTTGTGCTCCCTCAGCCTGGAACACTCTCCCCGCAAATAGCCACATATCTCACTTCCTCATCTTCTTCAGCTCTTGGCCGTAATGTCATCTTCAACATAAGCCTTCCCTAATCTGTTTAAAAATTGCAACTGACCACCCACCCTCATGGCTACAGACTCCTCTTCCCTGCTGTATTTTCCCCCATCACACTTACCATCATCTGATACACAAGGCCTGAGCTGTTCAATACTATGGCCATGAACCACATGTAAAAGGAGGCTAGTTTGAACTGAATTGTGATGTATGGTGTAGAATACATCCCAGATTCTGAATACTTAGTATTAAAAAAAGGTGAAATATCTCACTAGTAGTTGTTTATATTGATTACATGCTGAAATATTTTGGATTTTGGGGGTTGAAATATATATTGTGAAAATTAATTTCACCTGTTTCTTTTTATTTTTGAGTATGGCTACTAGAAAATTTTAAATTACGTGTGTGACTTGCTTTATATTTCTATTGAATAGCACTGTTAGTAGATAATAAACAAATAAACAATAGCTATATAGATGTACATATAAGCATATATATGTACACACAACCTCATCCCATTAGAATGGAAGCTCATGAGGGTAGGATTTTTGTGTATTTTGTTCACCGCTATGGCTCCAACACCTAAAACAGTGTTTAGCACATAGACTGTCAGTAAATAGTTATTGAATGAATCAGCTAAGGGTTACAAAACAAGGTTCTTAGGTTCTTGCAAGTGGTAGATTCTTTTCATGACATTTATGCCAGGACTTAAAAGTCGCCAGGCCAGGACAAGGGAGGGTGGGAAGAAGAATCTCAAGAACTGAATTCATAGATGGCCTCAGGCTCTGTCTTTGTTCCTGCTCTCCAAGTCTCTGTGGGAGATAATGAAGTTGATCAAAAGCAACTTTATAAATATGGGGTCAAATTATCAGAGAAAATAAGCTCTAGGAGAGTAATGAGATACTACTCAGCCAAAAGAATAAAACATTCCCTGGTAGTGAACTTTTGCAGATAAGGCGAATTGACCTTACAAAGCACACAGCTGCCCTGACAGACTCCACTTTTCCACTTCAACTTTTGTTATTACCCTGATGGATTAATGTGGCTGGAGGTACTACCTTCTCTAGGGTACTGCTACCCCAGGATTAAAGCATGATAGAGATTTCTTGTTATCCAGAACAGAATAGTGCCATGGCCTTTTTTAATCCAAGGAGTTGATACTGAGAACAACCACAAACCCAGATGTGTCTTAAAGAGAAACCTAAAACCAGAAACTGGCCTTTCTCTATGCTGTGTGCATTGAGGGGGGCTACAGCCCTTTTGCAGGGTTCCCACTGACTACATCTTGCACTGACAAACTCCTCAGTGACTGTTGAAGGAGAATACCCCGTTCCTGATTGCCAGCCAGTGACATCACCACTTGACAGCTGAGTGGTTTGGGTTGATTTCTTTCTGAGCCTCCTCTATTCACAGCGTGTTTCTGATGTTCTGACATCTTGGGCCTTACTGACCCTGGAGGAACTGTCCCTCCCAGGGCTAGCTAATTCCTACAAATAGTAAACAACTTGCCTTCAAAGCATACCTGCCTTGTGCAAACCAACCAATCCAGAGCCCTTACCTAACCTCCTCCTTTATCAGACTCTTACGCTTTGGGCCACTATCCACCTGCCCTAATCACCCCAGGGCCCAGTTCCAGACAACTAGAACTGTCTTCGGAGCCTGCTGAAATACTCCAGATTGGCCAGCTCCAAACCTGCTTACCCTGCCTTACCAGTTTCTTCCCAGGGAAACCACAATGAAGGCTCTTGCTCATGTTTCTCCCCTCACTCTCCCTGCCTCCAGACCCCAGGGCTTCCCCCCATGTGACCCTGCATGACAGGGTGTTCCCCCTCCTCTTACAAACTGTGAGTAGTAAACTATCTTTTCAATGGCATTGGTCTCCTGTTCTGTTGGCCTCATCATACCTGGAAAATAATGAAACCACATTTTAAAACATCTCCATTTTCCCATCTGGAAAATGGAGCCTATAACACCTGCCTGACAGAAGTGCAGAAGTAGCTGTAATTTATGAAAACAACTAGCCTGGTGTTTTGCATACAATAAATACTTAACAAATGGCTGATCTGTCAATGGGGCACACTTTTCGTTGTTGTTGTTTTTTGTTTTTTGGTTTTGGAGACAAGGTCTCTGTCGCCCAGGCTGGAGTGCAGTGGCACAGTCATAGTGCACTGCAGTATCCAACTCCTGGGCTCAAGTGATCCTCCCTCCTCAGGCTCCTAAGCAGCTGGGACTACACGTGCACACCACCACACCAGGCTAATTTTTTTGTGGACGGTGGATGGGAGTAAAGACAGGATCTCCCTGTGTAGCCAAGGCTGATCTCAAAATCCTGGCCTCAAGCCATCCTCTCGCCTTGGCCTCTAAAAGTTCTGGAATTACAGGCTTGAGCCACCAAGCCCAAACTAATTTTTGAGACAAAATAATTTTTTATAAATAAACATTTCAGAATTCTAAGATCAAAATTAGAACAGTAGATGCTTAGTTTATGCTTTTCTAACTCTCTTTGATTGCAGAATCCAACTGTAAAAGATCTTATTGGCTTTGGTCTTCAAGTAGCCAAAGGCATGAAATATCTTGCAAGCAAAAAGTTTGTCCACAGAGACTTGGCTGCAAGAAACTGTATGTAAGTATTAGAATCTCTGTGCCCACAGTCCAAATTAAGTGACAAGGAGGAATCTGTTTCCCACTGTTCAATGCTACTTAGGCTGTTTTCTCTTCTCATGCAAAAGTCCTTTATTTCTGTTACAATTTTAAATCGATGTGTAAGCCCTGGGGATGTGGGTGGGACTTTCAGACTTTATCCAACAGAGAATTTAAAAGGATTCTCCATAGGGGGTCTTAAACAGCTGTTGTGTACTTTTGCTTTTCTCAGTCCTTCCCTCCAGTAGCTCTCAATGTTGTGGTTTCACACTGCATTAGTGTTGGGGAGGGAGAACTTGATCTTCAACATTTGACAGTGAAAAGGAGAGGGCTGGGAACACAAATACCAACATATTGCAACTTCCCAAGAGTGGATTTGAAGCCAGCCTGCAGAAGCCCTACCAAAAATGGTATTTGGGAATGAATATACAAAGAACTTTATTTGTGTCTGGCTGCCTGGCTATATAATACAACAGTCAACAGTTTGTAATTGAGTTCATGTTTTCCCTTGCATAGCACTGATTCATGACTTATGGTATGTGTGAATGAAAGAGCTGTGCTATTAATTTCCTACCTTGGTTTTGGTCAATGTAACAACATAAAAGCCAGCTTAAACAGAGGATGCATAGCTCCAGATAGCGGAAATTGATTTTTGTTGAACTTTGCTGTTTTTCTTAGATGCTTCACTGTGTATTCTAGTTCTCTGTTACCTCAGTGGTGGGATATATGAGTTTTGTGTGCTAACCTAGCTCATTTAAGAATGAAAAAGTAAAGTATCAGTCCCCTGTCATGCTCTCCCATAAAATTGAGTATCACTAATAAGTTGACAAGTGAAGACTGGTGATTGCTTGGGTAGTCAATTGGCGTACTCCCTTTAGCAACCAAAGTAAACCCAGAGGGGAGACAAACTTACTACTGCAGATCTACATTAAAGCAAAAAGGACTTTCTCACGCCATACAATTCATGATCTCTTTCCTCAGCCTGTCGAACTGGCAATGTCAATGTCAAGCATTTTTATTCAAGAATTCTGTTGTAATTTAGTGTTAGTCAATAGAGGCTAGATGAAGTATTTCCTTCAGAAGTTACGGATTTCAAATACTGAAGCCGCTTGTTTAATCTGTAGATATTCAGCATCATTGTAAATTATTCTGTTTCAACCACGGGTAATAATTTTTGTCCTTTCTGTAGGCTGGATGAAAAATTCACAGTCAAGGTTGCTGATTTTGGTCTTGCCAGAGACATGTATGATAAAGAATACTATAGTGTGCACAACAAAACAGGTGCAAAGCTGCCAGTGAAGTGGATGGCTTTGGAAAGTCTGCAAACTCAAAAGTTTACCACCAAGTCAGATGTGGTAATGTATTGGTTTCTCTGACTTTCTCCTCTTTTACTTTCATATCCAACTTTTTTTGAAATTTTATCACTACTTAATTTAAAAAAATATTCAACACCACCAATTCCAGTTTTCTTCATATGTAAAAATGAACTTGTCTGATATGTACACATTGTATATTTTCATAAATTCACTCATTTATTCAAAATATTTGTTGAGTGGGGCAACGTATTGGCTCATTAGGAAGCCCAGAGCTGAACCAGGCATGAACCCTTTCGGCCAAGAACTTTGGCTCTGAAGGGAAGAGATGAGATGGTCAACAATGACTGTGACACAGGTGGCCTGGAATGAGCCCTGATTCTCATAGCCCCAGGCGAGCAAGAATTCCACATCAAGAAGTCTGGAAGCTGTAACTGAGGCAGTCTAGCAGTGAGGGCATGATCCCTGGGCCTAGCTAGTAAAGTGACTTCCCTTATCTACAAAGGCCATCCTTCTTGCACAGAACCAGCCCTCAAAAGGCAGGCACCTGAGTGCTGAGGCTGTGAGAAATACTCACCTGGGCAGCCAGATTCACCACATTCCCCTTTCACCCTAAGGAGAAGTGGCATTTGAATTGGGTTAAAGGATAGCAGGTTTGGAATTGGGCAGCTGGGCAATGGAAATTCCAATCCACGTGTGGCAGAAGAGCAGGAAAGTATAAGCACCTGTAAAGTTCTAAGAAAACAATACTTAGTTGATTATTTGGCAAGAACAGAAAACACAGAGGGAAGTTATGAGAATAAACTGAGAAAAATATACTAGGTCATAGAGTTCCTTGAAAACCGAACTAGAGAGTATGGAATTTATTCTCTGGTAATGTGGAAACAAAACTGTAGTCAGACTAGACTGCAATCTTTCATCATTGTATTAGTCTGTTCTCGCACTGCTATAAAGAAATACTGAGCCTGGGTAACTTATAAAAAGAGATTTAATTGGCTCACAGTTCTGCAGACTCTACAGGAAGCATGGCTGGGGAGGCCTCAGGGAGCTTTTACCTATAGCAGAAGGCAAAATAGGAGCAGGCATTTTACACGGCAGGAGCAGGACCAACCAACAAGGCTGGGGGAGGTGCCACGCACTTTTAAACAACCAGATCTCCTGAGAACTCTATCACAAGAACAGCACCAAAGGAAGAAATCTGCCCCCATGATCCAGTCACCTCCAACCACATCCCTGCCTCAGCATCGGGGATTACAATTTAACATGAGAGTTTGGTGGGAACACAGAGTCAAATCATATCATTCCGCCCTGGTTCCTCCCAAATTTCACGTCCTTCTCACATTTCAAAACACATTCATTCCTTCCCAACAGTCCCCCAAAGTCTTCATTCATTCCAGCATCAGCTAAAAAGTCCAAGTCTAAAGTCTCATCTGAGACAAGGCAAGTCCCTTCTGTCTATGAGCCTGTAAAATCAAAAACAAGTTAGTTGCTTCCAAGATACAATGAGGGTACAGGCAGTGGGTGAATGCTCCCATTCCAAATGGGAGAAATTGGCCAAAATATGCAAGTCCGAAACCCAGCAAGGCAGTTATTAAATCTTAAAGCTCCAAAATAATTTTTTTGACTCCATGTCTCATATCCAGGGCACACCGATGCAAGGGATGGGCTCCCAAGGCCTTGGGCAGCTCTGCCCCTGTGGCTCTGCAGGGCTCAGCACCATGGCTGCTTTCATCGGCTGGCATTGAGTGCCTGCAGCTTTTCCAGGCACAGGGTGCAAGTTGTTGGTAGATCTGCCATTCTGGGGAATGGAAGATGGTGGCCCTCTTCTCACAGTCCCACCTGGCAATACCCCAGCACTGAGGGGAGGTCTCAGGGAACTTTTTACCCATGGCAGAAGGCAAAGCGGGAGCAGGCATCTTACATGGCAGGAGCAGGACCAAGATGGGGACAAGCTCTCACCAAGGGGAGAGGTGCCACACACTTTTAAACAACCAGATCTCCTTAGAACTTTATCGTGAGAACAGCACTAAAGGGAGAAATCTACCTCCATGATGCAGTCACCTCCCACCAGGCCTCAGCTCCCACACTGGGGATTAAAATTCAACATGAGATTTGAATGGGGACACAAATCCAAACCATACCAATCATTCTCTAAGACGACTTGAAAGGAAAAGAATGAGAGCCAGCTCTCTAGTATCTCTTCTTAAAAGGGCACGAATCCCAGCATGAAGGCCCACCCTCATGACCTTATCTAAACTGAATTACCTCTAAACGACCCCATCGTTAAACATTGTCACACTGTGGCTTAGAACTTCAACATATGAATTTCCGGGGAACACAATTCAGTCCATAGCAGGGGTCAAGGCTGGGAATATGCTTTTGAGAGTCCAAAAGCAATTATTCAGTAGAACCTACGTATACAAAGTGAAAGAGAAAAGCAGTGAGGTAAGGGACCCAGGAGCAGAGACCACCGTGAAAGTCAGAGGAAGAGAAATTTTCAAGGAGAAATTGGATGCTGAAGAGAGCCAACTGCTACTCAGTACACCAGAAGGGTCTTGGAAGCTGAGTAACTTGAGTGCTTTGGCAGTCTAGAGTGTGCTGAGGAGCCCAGGTGTTGAACGGACTGGAGAGTACACTTATTCTATTCACATGTTGTAAGTCGGAGGACTGTGATGTCTGGAGGTAGAGAAACATTTGATGTTTCAGTCCTTGAGGATAACAACTAAAAAAGAAAAATGTGCAAACAAGGTAGTCAGAAAATAATGTTCACGGGGGACATGCACTTGAAGAGAAAGGGTTGGTAGCTTTTGAGAGATGGTGGGATAGAGATCTGAGTGTGACATGGGAAGCAAGAAGTCATCTCATCCACCTCTCTGTGAATCAGCAAGAGGGAAAGGTGTGGCCCCTATTGGCAAGAGTTTCAAAGAAATTGTGGCTTCAAGTGAAAGCTGAGTTTCAGTTCCTGTGAGGAGGTAGGGGAACTATTAGAGAATAAGTTGAGGTGACTGGGGGTTTGTTTTCAATAAGTAAGTAGGTCACAGGTCATGATGGAGGACCAGGACTTCAGCATGCATGAGACTGATAAGAGAAAGTGATAGTGCAGGGTAGAGCTTAATGCCTGGTATTTTGATCCTGAAAGATTCTGAAAGAGATGAAAGAAGTGGATGCTAGAGAGGGAGACTGGGGACATGTTAGTGACAGTGGCAGGTAAAGGCAAAAGATAGGGAGAATTAACCCATCCTCCAAGAACATGCTGTTCATTCAGACTTGAGTGTTAGTCTGCCATTAAAAGCCCGAGCCAACCCTTACAACTCAATAAGACTGTCTTAATCTGTTTTGTGTTGCTATAACACAACACCACAAATTGGGTGGTTTATAATGAACAGAAATGTATTTGGCTCACAGTTCTGGAGGCCAGGAAGTCTAAGATCAAGGGGGGCACATCTACTGAGGGTCTTCTTGCTGTGTCATAACACGGTGGAAGGTATCACATGGGTGTGAGAGAGTGCAAGAGAGAGCAAGAGGTGACCAGACTCTCTATTACAACAAACCCCCTTCCACAATAATGAAGTAACTCCCAAGATAATGACATTAATCCACTCATGAGAGTAGAGCCTCATGACCTAATTCCCTCTTAAAGGTCCCTCCTCTGAACACTGTTGCATTGGGAGGGGATTAAGTGTCCAACACATGAACTTTGGGAGACACATTCAAACCATAGCAGAGGCAAAATTACTCAATTTTTTTAAGTAAGCAAAAGATTTGAATAGACATTTTACCAAAGAGATGTATGAATAGCTAGCTCATGAACACATGAAATGAAACATATGCCTACATAAAGATTTGTACATGAATGATCACAGTAGTTCTCTTCATAATAGCCAAAAGCCAGAAGCAATCTTAATGTCCATCAACTAGTGAATGGATAAACAAAATGTGTTGTGTCCATACAGTGGACTAAACCATTCATCAACATAAAGGAATTACTGATGCCTACTACAGTATGATAAACCTCAGAAACATTGTTAAGTGAAAAAAGGCAGATAAAAAAATTACATGTTGAATGGTTCCATTTATATGAAATTTCTAGAAAGAGGCAGAACTATAGAGTCAGAAAACAAATCAGTGGTTGCTTGGGGCCAAGAGAAGGAGTGAAGATAAACCACAAATGGACATGAGAGAATTTTCTGGAATGTTGAGATGACCTAAAACTGGACTGTGATGATATGATAGCTGCACATCTATATAAATTTACTAAACATCATTTAATCACTTTAATTTACTAAACATCACCAATCACTTAAAATTGGTGAATTTTGTGATCTATAAATTATACCTCAAAAAAGCTGATTTATATAAAAGAGCCTGATGAAATTTTGGATGTTTACGGCAAGTGTTGGGATTCTAAGTTTCTTGACAGCCACATACACACAACAATACCGCCACCTCCCCAACAAACACACACAGACAGCAAGAGGCCAAGGCTTCCCCCATAGCCACAGTCACTCATATACTTGACTGGAAATTTACGTAGGTTTCTGTAGATAGGATGGTGCTATTTCTCTCTCTCTCTCATTGAAAGACACTATGTTGTGCTACATAAAGGCTGAAGCTAAATAATCTGTACGTAATGCTGCTTTGGGAAATGGTTACTGACTGCGTGGATAAATTTGCACAGTGTTTTACTTCCAGGACAGCAGAATCTTGAATGTTGACGTGGAACATTTCCAAAAGCATGTAATGAGCTGTGTGTATGTTGAAACCTATGACCAAAAACTTGCCTGCTTGTAGATTGGGTTTTCTTTCTAGAAAATGCCAAAATGGAGTTTGGCTAAAGTCTGAATACTCTTTAAGTCCATTCAAACAAAATCGGAGTGTCACTACACTTGAAATCACTCACACCCTCCTCTGATCCCTTTTGCAATGGGTGTTGCAATTGTATTACACATTGTTTCACACTTAATACGAGTTCTTCCATTAAACTGTGTATTGACTTCCTTGTTCTCAGCTCTTATCTGCCTCATCTTTCTGAAGCATTTAACATTATCGTAATGCTCATTTTTCTTGAAATTTCCTCTTCCTTTGGTTTCTGGGACACCGAGCCCTCTGGTGTTCCTCCTGCTTCTAGGTTGTTTTCTTTATCCTCAATGGCTTCTCTTCCTTCTCTCTTCCTTCTCTCAGATGTAGCTGTCTCCCTGGACATCCTCCACCAACAATTGGAACCAGTCCCATCAATAACCACCTTTGATTCTCTCTACCTGGATGTCATCATCAATGTCACAAATTTACCACGTTCAAAATCAAATTCTTTCCTGCCAAACCCTCAATTTCTCACCTCCTGGCTTCGATTAATGGCATCACCATTGTGTAATCTACCCACTCATCATTCTTTTTAGTGTTCAGTTCTTCAGGTTTTGACAAATGCATGCAGTTGTGTAACCACCACTCTAACTATCAGGACATAGAACGGTTTCATCATCCCAGAAAATTTCCTTATGCTCCTTTGTAGTCAACCTCTACCCTATTCCCAGGACCTGGAAATCAGAAAATCAGATTTATTTTCTGTCTCTAGAGTTTTACTTTTTCTAAAATGTCATATAAATGGAATCATGCAGTCAGTAGTCTTATGAGTCTGTCTCCTTTTACTTCGCATATTACATTTGAAAGCCATCCGTGTTGTTGTATCAGTAGTAGCAATGTATCAGTAATTCATTCCTTTTTTATTGTGGCAAAAAAATACATAAAATTTACCATCTGAACCACTTTTATTTTATTTTAAGTTCCAGGGTACATGTGCAAGATGTGCAGATCTGTTACATAGGTAAACGTGTGCCATGGTGGTTTGCTGCACCTGTCAACCCATCCCCTAGGTATTAAGCTCGGCATGCATTAGTGCTGGGATTACGGACGTGAACCACCTTGTCCTGCCCTGCCTAACCCACTTTGAACATTTAAAAACCTCCACAGCACAGACTCATTTCAATCTTATGGGTTCCTAATCTCTTCCCCTACTCCAACATGTCAAGCAACGTGAACTATTATACTTATGGTTTAATAAGAACACATATGCAGCCAGGCATGGTGGCTCATGCCTGTAATCCTAGCACTTTGGGAGGCAGAGGAGGGTGGATCACCTGAGGTCAGGAGTTCGAGACCAGCCTGGCCAATATGGCAAAACCCCTTCTCTACTAAAAATACAAAAATTAGCCGGGCATGGTGGTGGGCTCCTATAATCCCAGCTACTCAGGAGGCTGAGGCAGGAGAGTCGCTTGAACCCGGGAGGAAGAGGTTGCAGTGCACCAAGATTGCACCACTTCACTCCAGCCTGGGCAAAAGAGCAAAACTCCATCTCAAAAAAAAAAAAAAAAGAAAGAAAGAAAGAACACATGTGTACTCTTACAACTGGCCCCACCCCCTCCCTCCAAAACTGTCTCTCTGCCCTCATATTACCTGCACCTGTAAAATAAAGTCTCCCTGTTCCTCAAGACCCACCTTACTGTCACTCTTTTCCTGCAGCCTTTCTCAGTACCCTACTATTATCTCTTTGACTTTTGGCAACCTTTGTACCTCTTTGATGTTACTGCTCTATATTACAGCCATTATCTTATTGTCCTGTGTGACAGTTACCTGCACAATTCTGTTAACCCTGTTCATTCAGCCCTGGGACCTATCTAGTAACGTGAACAGTACCCTACTCGTATGTGATCAAGGGTCAATTGATACTTGTTAAATTGATTTTAAATATTAGTGCATATTCTGGGACTTGAAAGTTAACACGATGATGTTGTCAGAAGTGATTGCTAAGATTTTCAGGCTTTGAAAACTTCTGTTTTGCAAAGCTGAATTAGACAGCAAAGTCCCGTAGCTCCCTTCTGGCAAGGGGTTTGAGTTTTCTGTTGAGATCAAGGCAGTCAGCAGCCTTCAGGGGTTCTTGCACTTGGGCAAAGAAGTCATTAGTGGAAATTCATATCAGCAATTACAGCATCTACCTCATTTCTTTCTTTCAGTCGCAGTGTTCAAAGGCAGGCTTTATTCTCCTTCGTGCTGGGTACTACAAGCTACACTTGCCTCTCAGTTTTATGTTTTCCTATTCCAGCTGTCGGGTGTGGATTTTCCTTCTGCTCCAAGCTTCCTTCATTTCTTCCTCCTTATGCTTCCTACTCTTAGAGTGGCCTGGAAGTGTTGCTGGGCAAGAACTGTCCCCCAGGTGCTCTCCACAGGGGCAGCCTCAGGCCATGCTGACTCTCCTAGTGTCATTCTTGCGTGGGCACATGTCCGGGGGAGATAATATGTATGACCTGGTGTATCCTGAGCACAGTGTTTTAAATCAAGAAATTGCATGTTTAGTGAAGTTCAGTAGACCAAACAAGACCTAAGGGTCAGGAACTCTTAAATGTTTATCCCATTGTGGATTCAGATGTATTGGGGAATTTTAGCAAGTCATTTAACCTCTCCGTGTCCCTGTGATCTTCCTATATAGTACTGATACGGCTATTTTATAAGAATCTAGTACTTTAACATTTTCATGTGACAGTTTTATTGAAATTAATTTTCAATAGAGAGACTTGTTGCCTGCAGTTTTATTATTTCTGATTTTTAATATGGATTTTTACTTATGCAGATTTAGATCTTCCCTTTTAATATTAACCTTTCAATGTGGTTACATTTCTTAAAGAGTACTTATGTTCATTTTGAAACCACACAAATTTAAATTTTGGGAGGCTTTCTTCTTCTTTTACAAGTAATGTACAATTGTAGCGAAGCTCTCAGAAAAGAAAAGGATAGAAACATGTTAGTGCTTTGAAACTGCAGGAGAGAATTTGGAAGAGGTATTCTACTAACTACAGATGGAATCTTCGTCATCATGTGGACTTCAGATATTCTTTTTGAAAACTCTAAACCTTACCTGTTTAAACAAGTCATGAAATGTATAACTTAATAATTGCCTTTAAGAAAATTGTTGCCCAAAACAGAAACCATATTGAGTATGTAAAGCCAAGTTTAGTTACCAAGACCTCCTGATTTCCTTTCGTATTTCTATGGTCACATCTCTCACCTGGACTGTCCTGTTTCTTGTTTTACTAGTGGTCCTTCGGTGTGCTCCTCTGGGAGCTCATGACAAGAGGAGCCCCACCCTATCCTGACGTGAACACCTTTGATATAACTGTTTACTTGTTGCAAGGGAGAAGGCTCCTACAACCTGAATACTGCCCAGACCCCTTGTAAGTAGTCTTTCTGTACCTCTTACATTCTTTACTTTTACAGAAATGCCTGCCTTCAAATGGTCTCTTACAGCATTTCTTTCTTTTTGAAACAGATATGAAGTAATGCTAAAATGCTGGCACCCTAAAGCAGAAATGCGCCCATCCTTTTCTGAACTGGTGTCCCGGATATCAGCGATCTTCTCTACTTTCATTGGGGAGCACTACGTCCATGTAAACGCTACTTATGTGAACGTAAAATGTGTCGCTCCATATCCTTCTCTGTTGTCATCAGAAGATAACGCTGATGACGAGGTGGACACATGACCAGCCTCCTTCTGGGAGACATCATAGCGCTAGTAATATGTCAAAGCAACAGTCCACACTTTGTCCAATGGTTTTTTCACTGCCTGACCTTTAAAAGGCCATCGATATTCTTTGCTCTTGCCAAAATTGCACTATTATAGGACTTGTATTGTTATTTAAATTACTGGATTCTAAGGAATTTCTTATCTGACAGAGCATCAGAACCAGAGGCTTGGTCCCACAGGCCACCGACCAACGGCCCGCAGCCGTGACAACACTCCTGTCATATTGGAGTCCCAAAACTTGAATTCTGGGTTGAATTCTTTAAAAATCAGGTGCCACTTGACTTCATACAGGAATCTGAAGCAGTGAATTTTGAGGGCTTCTCGATCACAGAAAACTCAGAAGAGATAGCAATGTTCAGAACAGGCGTGGCAGCCCCAGAACAGGCCACTCATTTAGAATTCTACTGTTTCAAAAAACTTTTGTGTGTTGTATGATCAATAACATTTTTCATTACTGATGGTGTCATTCACCCATTAGATAAACATTCCCTTTTAAATTTTTGTTTGTTTGTTTTTTGAGACAAGGTCTCGCTCTGTTGCCGGGGCTGGAGTGCAGTGGCATGATCATAGCACACTGCAACCTCCACCTCCCAGACTCAAGCCTCCCAAATAGCTGGGACTACAGGCACACACCACCATCCCCGGCTAGTATTTGTATTTTTTGTAGAGACGGGGTTTTGCCATGTTGCCAAGGCTGGTTTCAAACTCCTGGACTCAAGAAATCCACCCACCTCAGCCTCCCAAAGTGCTAGGATTACAGGCATGAGCCACTGCACCCAGCCCTTTTAAATTTTTGTATAGACATTCCTTTGGTTGGAAGAATATTTATAGGCAATACAGTCAAAGTTTCAAAATAGCATCACACAAAATGTGCTTATAAATGAACAGGATGTATTGTACATAGATGACATTGAGAAGATTTGTATGAAATAATTTAGTCATCATGAAATATTTAGTTGTCATATAAAAACCCACTGTTCGAGAATGATGCTACTCTGATCTAATGAATGTGAACATGTAGATGTTTTGTGTGTATTTTTTTAAATGACGACTCAAAATAAGACAAGTAATTTGTTGATAAATATTTTTAAAGGTAAGTCAGCATGTTTGTAAAGCAGGATACATCTTACTAAAAGGTTCATTGGTTCCAATCACAGCTCATAGGTAGAGCAAAGAAAGGGTGGATGGATTGAAAAGATTAGCCTCTGTCTCGGTGTCAGCTTCCCACCTCACAAGCAATTGGAAACAAAACTTTTGGGGAGTTTTATTTTGCATTAGCGTGTGTTTTGTGTTAAGCAAAACATACTTTAGAAACAAACAAATGAAAAAGGCAATTGAAAATCCCAGCTATTTCACCTGGATGGAATAGCCACCCTGAGCAGGACTTTGTGATGTTTCATTCTGTGGAATTTTGTGCTTACTACTGTATAGTGCATGTGGTGTAGGTTACTCTAACTGGTTTTGTCAATGTAAACATTTAAAGTGTTATATTTTTATAAAAATGTTTATTTTTAATGACATGAGAAAAATTTTGTTAGGCCACAAAAACACTGCACTGTGAATATTTGAGAAAAGGTATGTCAGACTGGGATTAATGACAGCATGATTTTCAATGACTGTAAATTGTGATAAGGAAATGTACTGATTGCCAATACACCCCACCCTCATTACATCACCAGGACTTGAAGCCAAGGGTTAACCCAACAAGCTACAAAGAGGGTGTGTCACACTGAAACTCAATGATTGAGTTTGGCTGTTGTTGCAGGAAAGTGATTATAACTAAAAGCTCTCTGATAACGCGGAGACTTACCAGAAGACACAAGGAATCGTACTGAAGAGCTATTACAATCCAAATATTGCCATTTCATAAATGTAACAAGTAATATTAATTCACAGAGTATTGTCAATGGTGGATGACAAAAGAAAATCTGCTCTGTGGAAAGAAAGAACTATCTCTACCAGGGTCAAGAGAATGAACACATCAAGAACAGAAAAAACTCGGGAAAACATCCCATCAACAGGACTACCCACTTGTATATACATTCTTGAGAACACTGCAATGTGAAAATCATGTTTGCTATTTATAAACTTGTCCTTAGATTAATGTGTCTGGACAGATTGTGGGAGTAAGTGATTCTTCTAAGAATTAGATACTTATCACTGCCTATACCTGCAGCTGAACTGAATGGTACTTTGTATGTTAATAGTTGTTGTTCTGATAAATCATGCAATTAAAATAAAGTGATGCAACATCTTGTATACTGATAGTTGGTTATTGCCAGTCATGCTTGATTACCTACATTTGCATAATGATAGAGGAAGCCTAAGATTGATTTCACCTGGCTGCATGGAGCTCATCCATATAGGAGAGCCTTAGTCAAGTGAATGCTGAGGAAGCAGTAAAACAACATGCATCCCCAAATCTCAGGAAGTCTCGTCTTTCCAAGGGTTTGGTCTAAGTTGCTGATTACCTGCATTTTTCTGACGATCTTTCAACTGCTAGAGCACCTGGTTCCTGTTTTATCATGGTGCTCTTCTCCAGCAAGGTGTGTCCTTAGACTAGAAGACACAAAAATGGAGCAGCAGCCCCACCGTTGGTACACAGATACCTAGGTGCGGGTTGGAGAGAGAGGCCTTCTTGCCCCATCAAAACTACTCTTTGTCTATACAAGTGCCCACCCTTTTACCCCCTGTTACCAGAGAAATTACCTTCAGGTCATCTCCAAGTATATTGTTGTAATGGTAAGGGAATTCAAAGGTGATAGTTTCAGCCATCTAAGAATTGTGTGACACTTTGGGGTAATCTAATTTTTTAAAAACCCAATTTAAAAGAATGCCTACAAAATACAGTGGAGACTGATTCTTTACTGGGAGATAATTCAATCCCCGCTCATGGCCAAACTCTCTCCTACTCAAAAGATGCATTTCCACAGGAAGTTCATTCCAACTCTCTCCCATAAGGACAAGAACCTGTCACCTTTACATCTCTAGAATCCAGCACTTAGTAGATTCTCAAATAATTGCTGAACCGAAACAGCATTTTCTTATTCCCCATCACTTTATTTATTTATTTATTTATTTATTTATTTATTTATGAGACAGGGTCCCACTCTGCCCCACCCCCCACTCCCCCGCCTGGAGTGCAGTGGCGTGATCTTGGCTCACTGCAACCTCCACCTCCTGGGTTCAAGCCATTCTCCTGCCTCAGCCTCCTGAGTAGCTGGAATTACAGGCACACGTCATCACACCCAGCTGATTTTTGTATTTTTTGTAGAGACAGGGTTTCGCCATGTTGTCCAGGCTGGTCTCAAACTCCTGGACTCAAGTGATCCACCTGCTTCAGCCCCCCAAAGTGCTGGGATTACAGGCGTGAACCACTATACCCAGCCTACTTTAAACTACCAGGGATAGAGTTATTGCCTATGTGGCTCCCATGATGTTTGGAGAACACTGATATGGAGAAGCCAGACTTTTCTAGGGAAAGAGAAATAGAAAGATAGACCTTTATAAAGTCTGGCTTGGTGCTATGCATCTTTAATTATCACAGGGTTTTCGCTTCACCATATAAGCATCAATTATATTTTTGCTCTCTGACCTACACAGTGGATTCCGTCTTTAAAGAAATAGGGAGAAGGGATATATAACATGTAGAAATACATCAAATGCTTGAATGCTCACATCTGGCATTGTTAATCTATCTGATTTAGTTCAGGAAATGAGTTAGCATTATATAAAAGAAATTGCTTAGTATTTTATTTAACTCAACGAATATTCATCAAGCACCTATGTATGTCAGACACTGCTAGGTAATGGGGATATAAAAATAAACAGTCCCTCTCACCCCAAAGAATTTGATGAAACAGACAGACAAAATTACATAATTAATGAATATTAAAATTATTCACTTCTTAGATTTGTAAGTTGTCTTGAAGAGGCATCACAGTTTAAACATATACAAAGTGCAGGCTCCTGGGCAACAGACCAAGCCCTGACTCAGGTTGGGCAACATATTGCACTTCTAAACCTGTGTTCTCATCTGTCAAATACGTTAATCATGGTTACCCCCACAAAGTTGTTTGAGAACTTTAAAAAAAGTGTATAAAGGCACCTGACACACCATAGTTGCTCAATTATCATAATATCATTATTATCTTAAGTCTTAGACAATAAAAGCCCATGTATAGGTAGCCTTAGTTGGCTAAAGCAAAATGAGGCTAGGAGGGGCATTACAGATGTTTAAATCCAAATTCTTACCCCATTCTTTTTGTCGTTGCTTTTTTTTTTTTTTTTTTGTGTGTTTTTTTTTTTTTTTTGATTGTTTTTTTTTTTTTGTTTTTTTTTTTTTTTTTTTTTTTTTTGGTTTTGTTTTGTTTTTTTTTTTTGAGACAGAGTCTCGCTCTGTTGCCCAGGCTGGAGTGCAGTGGCATGATCTTTGCTCACTGCAACCTCCACCTACTGGGTTCAAGTGATTCTCCTGCCTCAGCCTCCTGAGTAGCTGGGATTAGAGGTGTCCGTCACCACGCGAGCTAATTTTTGTATTTTTAGTAGAAACGGGGTTTCACCATGTTGGCCAGGCTGGTCTTGAACTCCTGACCTCAGGTGATCTGCCCGCCTCAGCCTCCCAAAGTTCTGGGATTTTAGGCATGAGCCACCATGCCCAGCCAACTTCTTACCCCATTCTTCACCTCACACCTGCTTTATATACAGTAGAAACAGCTATGATTCTGCCTCATCCTGAGCGTTGATACGACAGTGAGGGTGAGAGAGGAGAAAGGTGACAAGACAGTGGCACTGGCAAGGGAACTCCCTCACTTCTTTCTCTGCACTCCCCACTATCATTCTAATCACTTCTCCTATGACAGGTTCCTTTTTTCTGTTTTAGCCTTTAGACCTGGAATACACAACAGACATGGAAGAGAACATTCTGTCTAAATGACAGGCATGTTACATGAAGGTGCAAGAATAAGACCATAGTCTTCAGTATTGGTGTCTAGAAATTATTATGGTTCCTTATTTTTGCTCAAATGTTAATAGATGGTTAGTGATCATTCAGGTTGAAGAAAACGTAAACTAAGTAGAAGTGTTGTTTTAGTTATGTGCTATGTGTTCGGAAGACAAGGAATACATGACTAGACACACATAGCAAATTACACAGGCACATATGACTCACTGTTGTAGCACTTCAGACAGTTTCAAGACACAGAGAGGTATGCAGACGTTATGCCCCAAAGGAAGAAATGCTTATTGCTGTTTTTCTTTTTCATATTTGAGGGGTTCTTTCAGGACTATCTCAATTCCTTATCTATCAAAGAATTGGAAAGAACTTCAGTCATAAACCAATGAAATATTTCAGTTGGTGAATTGAAGGTAATAAAATGGATGGTTGCCCAAACTGTCCTTTGCTGTAAATTATTCCAGAGATCTAGATTACGTCAGCCAAAGATATTGATCACAATGCTGAGAGGTTTATAACTACTATTGACTTACTATGTGACCCCGGGGCAGAAATCTAGGAAAATTGCAAAAGCATATCTACTGTAATGAAAAGCCCATCATTAATAGGACTTACTATCTTGTCATCCAACTAGTACTATGTTGGCTTCAAGGCAAATATTTAACAAACATTTGAAACTGAAAGCACTTCTGTCTTCTCCCTTTTATCTTCCATTGATGTTCCCGAGCTATTCTGATGAATGCATTTTTGTTCTTATCAATAAAACATGTAGGTTAAAATAAGCAAACATATTTATAATTATTAGTGTATATAAATTAGCATCCAAATATTCAAATAGCTCCTACTCCTTTATTATTACTCTCATTATTTTAATAAAGAGTTAGCTCCTCATATAGACCAGTTTAGAACAGGGCTCAAGTCCAATTCTCCTGGGTAGTTAAACCCTAACTGTTCAAGCATTCTGAAAACTAGTTACTCTTTTTTTTTTTTTTTTTTTTTTTTTTGAGGTGGAATCTCTCTCTGTCATCCAGGCTGGAGTGCAGTGGTGCGATCTCAGCTCACTGCAACCTCCACCTCCTGGGTTCAAGTGATTCTCCTGCCTCAACCTCCCAAGTAGCGGGAATTAACAGGCATGCATCACCACACCCAGCTAATTTTTGTATTTTCAATACAGATGAGGTTTATCTGTGTTGGCCAGGCCGACCTCCAGTTCCTGGCCTCAAGTGATCCGCTCACCTCAGCCTTCCAAAGTGCTGGGATTACAGGTGTGAGCCACCACACCCGGTGGAAAACTAGGTACTCTTAGAGAAGCAATTCTGAGATGAAAATGGCCATATTTAGGATGCATAAACAGAAATCTCTGATTTAAATTAACTACTAATTTAACGTTATTTTCGAAGCACTGGGCCCAGATTACAATGAGAATTAATTCTTATTCCTTTCTTGAAAAGAAGCCCTTTGTCTTTGTGCATTCAATTTTTCACTGTCACATGAGTACATTCTTTTCACCACATGAGTTCCAGGCTGGCAGAAACATCCACTAATCCTTAGACCTCTTGGTTGGAACGACAAAAATGCATAAAATCTTACCAGGCCAAAAGAGATCAACTTTAAAAATCTTTGGCATCCAAACATGTCAGAACTGTTTTTCGCTGGTTCTCCAAACCATTTGTATTGTTCATTTATGGTCCAGGGCATCTGTAATGTCAGTTCCTACTTTTATTAGGCAGCCTGGAATTTTTAAGCACCATATTTCATTTACCTTTCTTGGATGTTTATAATTTTCACCGCTGTTTTTACGAGTTTTCTTCTCTATGTCTCTAAGCCTAAGTGTGGAGATGTGGTAATAGACAGCCCGCTCTTTGCTAATCAAAGCCCTCACTTTGACGTTGGCCACTTTGTTCTTGTGACATCTGCTCCTTCCATTATAGACAAACTGGGGCTTTCCTTCTGCAGAACTGTGACTAAACAACCACCATATTCATCAGTGGCAACAATTCTTGTAAACAAGAAATGCTGAATTCAGAGGCTTTGTGAAATCCTGCCCCCAAGAGGCCGCATGTCTAAAGTCAGTCAGGTGGTCCTCAGAAATGATTTTAGAAGTCTCAGTAAAGAAAAATTACAGAGACACTCAGATATCCTAGTGTGATACTGTTGCAAAACTTTTTCTAATTTTTTGTTAAGCTGTGAGAAAGGGCCTATGGAAACACCTGGATGAAGAAGCAGCAAATCACCGTCCCAAAAGCACTAAAAAACATATTTCAGAAAGGAAATATTTGGCGTTAAAACAACATAGATGCATTTTTGAAAACAAATTTAATGAGAAAAATAGTAATGACAACAATAATGATCTAATCCCAGGACATGTCACAGGAATTAATGACTGCCTAAAAGCAAATGGTCTAAGGTAATGCTCTCAGGAATTAGTCTTGCTTAATGAACTGCTATTGGTTTAGTAAACGAATGCTTACAGTGACAGAAAGTAAAAAATCAGGGCTGCCATTATGGAGACTGGTTGATTCAAAGAGGGGTGAGGGGAGAAGCTAATGCAAAAAAAAAAAAATGCATCATTTGCTGCTCTTACTCAATTTTTTAAATTCATTTGTCATTCACAAATTATAGATCCTTTATTATTTTGTTCTTTCATATATCTGTATGTACTTTTACTTTTGTACTTTTGTGTTTTTACTCTAAGGATATGTTTACTCATGCATTGTTTTACTGACAGAGAAGTAATCTGGTAATACAAATTCAACTCCCTCTAGTGCAGGCATATCAAATATCTAACATTACGTTTGCCTCAAATCGTTTTATTTTAAATACTGTGATCTGAAGAAAATGTGGATCCTTGGCCAGGCACAGTGGCTCACACTGTTATCCCAGCACTTTTGGAAGCACGAGGCGGGTGGATCACCTGAGGTCAGGAGTCTGGCCAACATGGTGAAACCCCATCTCCTACTAAAATACAAAAATTGGCTGGGCGTGGTGGCGGGTGCCTGTAATCCCAGCTAGTCAGGAGTCTGAGGCATGAGAATCGCTTGAACCCAGGAGACGGAGGATGCAGTGAGCCGAGATCACGCTGCTGCACTCCAGCCTGGGCGACAGAGTGAGACTTTGTTTCAAAAAAAAAAAAAAGTGGATCTTCCACGTGGGCTTTAGAATATTGCTTCAAAATTATACTTCACTTAGAACTTATTACTCAACATCTTATTTCAAGATTATTCTAACAACTGACTTCTTGATTCTACCTCTCCGTATTGCCTCTGCCTTATAATCCCAAAAGAGCTACCAAAATTATATATCTGATCACTTCACTTTACTGCTTAAAAACCTATGCCCATTCCTAGATGTTCCCTGAGCAGATCCTTTGTTGTTTCGTTTTGTTTATTTTTATCATAAAATGTATTTTTGAGGAAAAAATTTTAAACTGGACAAAAAGCTATAAAGTGAACAGGAAATATCCTCCGACCACTTTCTCTCCCGCTTCATCCTCACTCCCCACGAGTAGCCAATATTAACACACTTTTCCAGAAACGTTCCACTCTGCATCAGTGGAACTAAACTAAACCAGACACTCTACTACATCCTTCAATAGCCTTTGTCTTATTGACCGG
Organism: Papio anubis; assembly: GCF_008728515.1. Taxonomy (NCBI): domain Eukaryota; kingdom Metazoa; phylum Chordata; class Mammalia; order Primates; family Cercopithecidae; genus Papio; species Papio anubis. The sequence goes on along the minus strand of NC_044979.1, from coordinate 42,055,995 downwards.
ACTATGACTCAGCACACCCTTCCCCAGTCAAGAAGATTGTTCTTCTACCTCTGTGACTTTGAACTCCCAACAGAAATTTCCCCCTTTGGGGTGTGAGCCATATAAACAAGGCTAGACCAAGCTCTGGGAACTGCCCCCTCCCCCACTGACGTATAATTTGATATTACTTCAAACCAGTATCCTTTACATTTGTGTTGCTCAACTTTTATTTAAATGGAGAGATTAAAATGATTTTCTCTTAATAAAAGAAATTAAAGAAACAGATTCACTTGTTTCTATTTGCCAAAGCAGAATAAATATATTTTTAATCAACAAAATAGTATGCTTTTCTAAAATTCTAGTTCTGTTTTTCAATGGAAATTTGCAGTGAAAGTTTCCAGATGCTTGGAAGTTATAAAAAGTTTTAAACTTAGGTAATAAAAATAAATCGCCCATTTATGATAAGCAGCACTCTGTGAAAGATTATTTCAGAATCTCAGCTGACTGACAACTTTTAGGAGACTGAACTGTACTTAAGTGTGGCAAACATGCATCATAGGGATGGGTTGTTTACTGTAGCAAGTTACTTGCCTTCGGTCCAACTGTCCTTTTGGCAGAAGCACACCAATCTAATTTTGCCTGTTACATAAAGAGCCACATGTGGAAACCTGAGTCGCCTGACATCATATTACTGACTTAATCCAGTCATAATTCAGCGCCCAGAGACCGCCTGGCAGGCCCACCCACCCCCCACTCTCACTCTGGATATATTCATGATAGCACAGAGGTTAGCTGACACACTTGGGCATCAGACACGCTGGGTCAGACTCATTTCCACCACTTATCAGTAGTGTGATTTTGGACCAATTGCTTAACCCTCCTCCTAGGCCTCAGTTTCTGAATCCATAAAGTAGAAATACTAACAGTGGCTTCCTCTTAAGATTGTGCAAAGATTGAATGAAACAATGTGTGCAAAGCTCTCAAAGAGTGGCAGTCATTGCTGGAGACGTTGATTTTACTTTTGTTATTTTTATTCAAGACTCTAGAATAAAATTACCTCCAAAGATGTCCAAAGTTTGGCACAGTTCAGAAAAGTCTGAAGGTAAAAATCATGAAAACAGACTGATTTTCTTCATTCTTTTTGGTAGTATCAACCTAATAGAAACTGGACCAGGTTCCTGATTCAGTCGGACTTTACTGCCTGTGTGACCTTCCACATCACTTAATCTTTTTAAGTTGTGCTTTTCTTGTCTATAAAAAATTAAGATTATGCCTCACAGCTTTGAACGTAAATATTAAATTGTGTAAGATTTTATACAAGTACAAGGTGTTATTATGGTTCCTCAGAATGTTTTGTTTTTTTTTTTACTTTAAAAATCTTCGTAGAACTCATTTGATTCACAAAATTCCCTCTAACCAACCCCAGCACTTCATTTGCTCCCACATAATTGCTGGAGTTGTTTACACAAATCCGTCCTCAGAATCAAAGAGCTCAAGGCTGGAGAAGGCAGTGAATCTGGCCCTGGGCCTCTGCTTGAACATTCTGGGTGCTGGTCGCTAGCTGACCCTTAAACAACTCCATGTCCTCTTTGGAGTTCAAAGTTTGGGGGTAAAATCACTACCCCCTCTCAAAGATAAACACAAATGGAGCTCCGCAGTGGTGTCCGGTGCTAACATGAGACATGTTGAGCGTGAATCTCATCAGAACAGTGTTTTTCCAACATAATAAACTGCTCTTTGTTCAAATCAGAAACTGATTTCAGTCGATTTTCCCAAATCGGCCCTGCCAGGTTTCCTTGATTTAATTGTATATTTTTTGTCTGCTGACAATGGAAAGCAGAAGAAAATAGTCTCGCTAAGGAAATGAAATACTACCAAGAAAAACAGGCATTCTCACACTGTATGAGGGGTTTTTTTTTTTTCTTCACATTCAATTTTTATAAGAAAAAAGGTCTCTACCCTTTGAAACAACAGCATTATTGCAGTGACTATTAGGTCATATCTACATGGCCCAAAAGAAAATGTTGGAAAGAAAATTAACTAGTTCATAAGGGTATGGGCAACATTATTTTTAAAAGGAAATGGTTCTTCATACATAGAAAGAATAATAAATGGGAGCAAAAAAAAAAAAATGTGTGTTAGGCAGTTATTTAAATAATTCCAATTTTAAAATGTGTACTTAACCAAAGTATCCATGGAGTTCAGGTAAAATCATTTAGAGGGATCACAAATTAACCAAATCATTACTGAAATTCTTTACTTTTTTAGCTGAAATTGCTCATTCTTGCTTTAATACCAGAGAAGACCTGAGTCCTGGTTGACTGTTAATGAGGAGTTGTATCAAAAGAACAAAGGTTTGAAGCCAGTGAGGGCCAGGTTCCTATCTCAGCTCTGCCATCTAGTCATCATTTGCCCAACAGCAAATTCGATTTTTCATTTATTTGATTTAAAAATATTACTGAGACCCTTCTACATGATAGGTGTTATTGTATGAAGGAAGATACAGCAGGCAATATACTTGCCAAGACTGTTGCTTCCAAGGGGCATTTATTCCAAAGCAGGGAGAAAGAAAGAGAGACAAAAGGCATGGGGAGGGAGGAAGGAAGGGAGAAAAGGGGAAAGGAAGAAAAGAGAAAAAAGAGAAAGATGACAGATAAACAACAAAACTCTCAACATTTGGTGGTATGAAGCCATGGAACCAGAATGAGACTATCTAAGGATCGATACCAGAGAGGGCCAAGGATGCAGCCTTAGGGCACTACAGTGTTTAGAGGTCAGGGAGGTGAGATTGAAGAGGCGTTACTTATCTCATCATAAAATGCTAGCTTATCACCTACAAAGATTTTTTTTTTTTTTTTGAGATAGGATCTTGCTATGTGGCCCAGGCTGGAGTGCAATGGCTTGATCTCAGCTCACTGCAGCCTCCACCTCCCAGGTTCAAGTGATTCTCCTGCCTCAGCCTCCTGAGTAGCTGGGATTATAGGTGTGCACCACCATTTCTGGCTTTTTTTTTTTTTGGACTGAATCTCGCTCTATCACCCAGGCTGAAGTGCAGTGGTGCAGTCTCAGCTCACTGCAACCTCTGCCTCTCAGGGTCAAGCAATTCTCGTGCCTCAGCCTGCCGAGTAGCTGGGATTACAGGTGTGCGCCACCACACCTGGCTAATTTTTGTATTTTTAGTAGAGATGGTGTGTGATCTGCCCACCTCAGCCTCCCAAAGTGCTGAGATTACAGGCATGAGCCACCGCGCCTGGCCAATTTTTTTTTAAATTATGTACATTTTGCTACTAGCCTATTAAAGATACCCAACAAATGTTAATTTCTTCCTTTTGTTTAAATCCTCTCCCTCCTCACCAACTCCCACCCTGCAAATATAATTAATCTCTGGCTCTAAAAAAAAAAAAAAGACAACTGAACGCCTGCATAGCAAAGGAATAAAAAACTAACACTTCCTTTAGTTCAATTTATCTAGGCCCCACTGACTGTAATAGTGAGGAAAGATCATACCATAGCAAATCATTATAGATCACAACTAGTAATCCCAAATGACAGGTCTCCTCTGTTCTTCTGAATTTCATTTCATTGAAATTGTTCCAGAGTTTGCATCTTAAATTACACAAATTATATCCACTACTGTCTACTATTTTGAAAGGGGAAAATTGTGCATTCCTCCTTTACCTGTTCCCTTTAAACATCTTAACTCCTGCTTACACTTGTATGAAAGCATTTATCTTATCATAATTAGACAAAGTTCCTAAAAACAAAAAAAAGCAATGACCCACAATTAACCTACAGCATGTATATCAGAATTAGGCTCAGAAAATCCCAAAACAACTGTAGCTTACAGGAGATGAGCTTTTTCTCTTAGACAAAACAGGTTGAAGGATAGGCAGCTGGGGGCTGGTGTAGAAGCTGCACGATGTTGGCAGGGACCCAGGCTCCCATCCTTCTACTCCACTATCCCCAGGCATGCCTTCTATCCTCAAGGTCACCTTGTGGTCCAGATGGCTTCCTGCCCTTCAGGAAGGAGGAGGGAAAGCCTGAGTCAATACACTTTAAAACCTTCCTTATAAGAGAAGGGATTGAGGAAGGTTATGTGGAAGATGCTTCTGAGTTGGGCACAGATGGATAGGTAGGAAAAGGACATCCTCCATAAAGTGGATCATGTCAGCAATGAAGTCAGAAAAGCACACAAGTATGGCTAGGGAATAAGAAAGATTCATCGGAATATAATAATATTTGGGAAAAATAGTAACGTGTCTATTGATGATGAGCCTTGGTGTGCAATTTATTATAAGTCTCCCCACCTATAACAGAATTATTCTCTTATTTTCTCATGATCTAGGGAAGTAGGTTTGGATATTCAAGGCTGGAGTTGAGTAATAGGAAAATATAATCAGAATAAAAAAGATGAGTTTTTTGTTCTTTTGGGCTTCCAGCCTCTCAGCTTTGGCCATGCCAATGTACCCCTTTCTGGGATCGAGTCCACCCAGAACCCTTTGTGCCATGGACATGTTGCAATGCTGTTCACTGGGTTACCTCTCTTGGAAGAACACAAGCACACAGGCTGCTGCACAATAAGCACTGCAGAAATACTGTGGATGAAGAATCTAGAAACTGGGGTGCATGCTGCAGGAGTGTAGAGAGAGCCCAAATCAAGACGTACCTTTAATATCACTCTAAGGTGTTAGGAAATGGGGAATGAGGAGAGGCTTTCAAAACAGAGGGGCAACAAAATCAGAACTATTATTAGAAATAATAACTCCAACAGCATTAATTGTTAGAGGAAATATATTAAAAGATGAGTTAGGAGACTATTTCAGTCACACAGCAGGATCTAGATAACTAAAACAGAAACAACAGTCATATTGAAGAAGATTGGCAAGAGGTCAGCATCCCATGATCATGTTGCACTGTTGCTTTATAGGATTGTGTTTGATGGCACTATTGTTTACAACCCTCAACTTTCTTCCCTGCTTTATCATTAGTGTTACTTTAGAATAATGAAGCCTGTTCCATCCATTAACTCCACTAACATTTGATCTCCCCATAGGTTGAGGTTAAAAATTAATTACTCTTCCAACATATTGATTACATGACTATAAATATAAAAACAGAACTACAGAGCAACTACAGGGACCCTTTGTTTAAATAGCATGTTTGCTCTTTTTAAAGGAGGTAATTAACGGCAAAGGACTTTGGAACTGGAGGAACATGCTAGAAAAGCAACCCTTGAGTGCCATCTAGTGTTGACAACACATTTAAATGTAGTGTATCAAAGAAGGGTCTGGTTTCTTACACTGTAGGTGACTTAATTGTTGAAAGCAGGCAATGTTTGAACAGTAAAAACCAAACTCACACAGACTTTGTTGCTTGCCACCCGGGTATTAACATGAATCTTCATTTTTGAACTACAGTGGGAGGAAGGCTTCATTTCAGCTTCTAGGTCAAAGTGCATTCACAGAATTGTAGGGCACTGAATTTAGCTCATACAACTCTTTCTTTTTTCATTCCAGGAAAAGGTTAGCCCTAAGGTAAAGCTAGCATGTAACTCCTCCTTTTCCTCCCTTTTACCAGTTAGTTTCAGATCATTTCACCTAATTAAAAATGAACTCATAATATTTCATGAATTAAAGAATGCAGAACATGGAAGAGGTTAAGAACTGGTGTTGAAATCTCCTGCCATGGAAATTCATTGTTACTGAGGCGGCTCATATATCAGAGCACTGCCTTCTGCGAACATTAAAATTCACTTTGTTTCGTGTCCCTAATACTGCCCAGCCCTTGGGAAGCACGAAGCTGACATTGTATTAGGCAATTCATGCTGACCTAGTAACTCAAAGCAATCATCACTGGTAACTTAAAGTGACTATACTCCAAAAGAAATAGAGCCTAAGGTCACAGTTATAAATCTTACCACAGGAAGGCCAAAGATTATAATCTTTATGCCAAGCACTGCAGATTCCTTTCTGCTGAGGAGAGTCATATTTCAAAGACTTTACTAATCTGAAACCTATAGGTGGTTGTGACAATAGCAGATATGGCTTACATGACATCAACCCCACATTTTAAAGAACACTGGGTAAATCAGTAAAAAAGGGGCAATTACATGTATTATATCTGCAGCCAAGACTGCATACTTTTACCTTCACACTATACTGAAATGCAATGTCATAATTGTTTATGAACTAAAAGGCCTAACATATAATAAAAGCATAGTTAACTAAGGAGGTGTGTGATCCTGTACCAGTGTATATTTGCATAATTTGCAAGCAGTCTCTGAGTTTGCTATGATGATGTGTAAACAGCCGGTATTTGTTCAGTTGGAACTTTGTGCTGTTGAGACCAAAGTCAAAGGTTTGATCTTTAATCAGGACAGACAGCTTCACCACTGGGTGCCTGAAAGCACTTCATCATTATGCTTCTTCAAGATTGAGGGGCTTTAGGAGAGTGAACATGTAAGTTGCCCACTGCTAAAGAAAAACATTTTTAAATGTTTTTATTTGACTTTTTTTTACATAAGGAATGTATGCCTTCTATTTGCAAAATAAGATGTGATTTTTTTTATAGCTAACATTCTAGCAGACTCTAACAATCTCTTCCCGCACCCCTCTGTTCCCGTAGATTCTCTCACCTCCGTATTTACGTGCCTCTCATTTTTACAGAAAGATATACACATACGTTGATTTTAGAGTTTTAAATAAAAATAGGATCATGCTGTATATATAATTTGCAACAGTTTATTTTGACTTTGCAGCATATCACAGGTATTCCTCCAGTTTCTAATTCGGCTTTCTCATTGCTACCTGACCATCTGTAGAATGGATGTTAGAATCTACTCAGGCTGTTTCTAATTTTCTTTATTTTGTTTACTGTTACAAACAATGCTACAAAAAAAAATCTTTTACATATAATCTAATATATTGGCCTTTTACTCTAGGATACAGTCCCAAAAGTGGGGTCACTAAGTCAAACACTGTTTGTATTTTATTGGATATTAGGCAAGTTATTTTCCCCAAGGACTGTACCTTTTCACACTCCCAACGATATTTGAAAATACCTATTTCCCTATTTTGTTCCAGCATGGGACATCAGCATTCTTTTTCATTACTGCCGACTAAGTAAACAATGGTTTCTTACTGGTGTCATAATTTGCTTTTTCATGATGAACAGTGAAGTTGACTTCCTGTGTTTGTGTTTTATAGCCATCTGCATTTCTTTATATTGCCTTTCCACAGCCTTTGCCCCATTTTATCCTTTCCTCAATTTTTTATTCAATTGTTTGTCTTTCAGCAGGTGGCAAAATTTTCTTGTATAATAGATATATTAACCCTTTGGCTGGGCGCAGTGGCTCACGCTTGTAATCCCAGCACTTTGGGAGGCTGAGGAAGGCAGATCACTTGAGGTCAGGAGATTGAGACCAGCCTGGCCAACATGGTGAAACCCTGTAACTACTAAAAACACAAAAGTTAGCTGGGCGTGGTGGTATACACCTGTAATCCCAGCTACTCGAGAGGCTGAGGCAGGAGAATTGCTTGAATCCAGGAGGTGGAGGTTGCAGTGAGCCGAGATCATGCCACTGCACTCCAGCCTGGGCAGCAGAGTGAGACTCTGTCTCAAAAAAAAAAAAAAAAAAGAAAGAAAAAAAAGAAAGAAAAAGAAAAAAGAAAGATTAACAATTTTTCTTTATTACAAATTATTTTCCCAGACAATCATTTGTCCTTTGACTATGTTTATGTCTTTTGTCATACAAAAATTTCAAATTTTCATGTAATCCAATATATCTGTCTTTTCTGGCATTATGTCCTCCACCCTTAAAAGGTCTTAGAGAGTCTTCCTGGACCCAATATTGTAGAAAAACAATTTCAAGTACATACCTTAAAGGCGGTGGACTTTTAACTCCAAGGATCTCAAACAAACCCCCACAGAAGTCTGGCAGGTCATGGAAAGTTATGATACCCAACCAATAAGAAAGATAGGGTATACTGGGGGCTGTGATAAAATGCAAGATGTACACCCCATCTAAAGGAGACAGTCAGTACTGTCAACCTAAACTAAACAAAAGGATCAGGGTCTAATTTAAAGAGAGTTTATTCAAGCATAAAGTTTGAGGATGGCCCACACGGAAACACAAACTCCAAAGGAATGGAATCAGTGCTTCAAAATGGGAAGTCAAGGTTTCACTTATTCATACAGAAATAGAGAGCTTTTAGCAAGATTACGACATTTTTCATACAAAGTTGGTGCATAGTTATAGCAATTTAATATGTTATAGGCAGCATTTCTTTTGGGAAGGATACATTTAACATTTTTTACAGAGAGTATAAGTGTCATGAGATTTTTGTCACGTGTTCTAAGCAAAGCAGGACAATAAAGGGAAAGTTAATCCGTAATAAGGACCATTAACTAAGAAAGAGGAGGTTTTTGTCCCTGACATCACTTAATTCTCTCCAGTCACTGTACAGAACAAGGAAAATAAAATAGCAAGTTAATCTATAATCTGAGAAACAGAAGTTGTAACTATACGTGACTCAGATCATGGTCACATCTCTTTCAAGACTTAAAGTGTTTGGGGGATTCCAGCAGCTTTTTTTTTTTTAGATGGAGTTTCACTCTTGTTGCCCAGACTGGAGTGCAGTGGTGGGAGCTGGGCTTACTGCACCTCCCAGGTTCAAGCTATTCTGCCTCAGCCTTCCAAGTAGCTGGGATTGCCCACCACCACACCCAGCTAATTTTTTGCAGTTTTAGTAGAAATGGGATTTCACCATATTGGCCAGGCTGGTTTTGAACTCCTCATCTCAGGTGATCTGCCTGCCTTGGCCTCCCAAAGTACTGGAATTACAGGAATGAGCCACTGCACTCAGCCTCCAGCAGCTTCTAAGTTATATTTATTCTCACAGTTCTAAACTCCAGTCAAGATTGGCCCTTTAATAATTCAGGCTAAATGTTACCACATCTTTTTTTCTCTCTGAGAAAAGCCAGCTACCACATTTTTACATAAAATTTCCCAACTTTATAATATATGTTAGCCCTTTTTATTATTTATTTATTTGGAACAGGGTCTCACTCTGTCACCCAGGGGGCTGGAATGCAGTGGCACGATCATGGCTCACTGCAGCCTTGACTTCCTGGGCTCAAGTGACCCTCTCACCTCAGCCTCCTGAGTAACTAGAACCACAGATGGATGCATGCCACCACACTCAGCTCATTTTTTAAATGTTTTTGTAGAGGTGGAGTTTCATTATATTGCCCAAACTGGTCTCAAACTCCTGGGCTCAAAGGATCCTCCTGCCGTGACCTCCCAAAGTGCTAGGTTCACAGGCATGAGCCACCGTGCCTGGCCTTAAACCATTTTTTCCCCCGAGACTGAGTCTTGCGCTGTCGCCCAGGCTGGAGTGCAGTGGCATCGATCTTGGCTCACTGCAACCTCCACCTCTTGGGTTCGAGCAAGTCTCCTGCCTCAGCCTCCCAAGTAGCTGGGATTACAAGCACATGCCACCACACTCAGCTAATTTTTGTATTTTTAATAGATGGGGTTTCGCCATGTTGGCCAGGCTGGTCTCAAACTCCTGACCACATGATCTGCCCGCCTTGGCCTCCCAAAGTGCTGGGATTACAGGCGTGAGCCACCATGCTCAGTCAACCCATTTTTTAAAAAAATAAAATTGCTCAGGCCGTATCAAATGTGTCTGTGAGCCCCCAATATAAAGCTTAGTTCCTCATGGCACTTGCACTATGAGAGAAAAAGAAAAAAGCCAAGGATTTACTATGCATTGGGCATTGAAACTCATTTACATCTTTTTTTTTAATCCTCCAAATAGCTTACCACTTAGGTGTTAGTATGATCATTTTGCAGATAAAAAAAACTGAAATTAAGGATGGATTAAAAATTTACCCACATTATTCAGCTAGTAACAGAGCCAAGATTTCAGCCCAGTTTTCCAGCTCTAAAGAGTAGCTCTTCAACCTTATCATGCTACAACTCTCACCAAATTCCAAAGTAGAAGATCATCTTTATTTTCCCACTTTTTAGAAAGTGAACTGTAAAGATCTTAAAGGACATCTCCAGCATTGTTTCAAATGTAGAACTCTGCCGGGCACAGTGGCTCACGCCTGTAATCCCAGCACTTTGAGAGACTGAGGTGGGTGGATCACTTGAGGTCAGGAATTCCAGACCAGCCTGGCCAATATGGTAAAACTCCATCTCTACTAAAAACACAAAAATTAGCTGGGCATGATGGCAGGCGCCTGGGATCCCAGCTACTTGGGAGACTGAGGCAGGAGAATTGCCTGTACCCGGGAGGCGGAGGTCGCAGTGAGCCAAGATCGAGCCAGTGTACTCCAGCCTGGGCGACAGAGCAAGACTGTCTCAAAACAAAAAAATAAAAAATAAACAGAAATGTAAAACTAGATGAGAGTTTCCACATGTCAGAGATGAAGATTACTACCCAATTCCGTATTAACCTCAGAATTAAAATTGTCACTGGACATCAGGGAAGACTTTTCCATTGTGAAGTATGGGAATAGCATGGAGTTCTCTTGGGATAAGGAGGTGGCAGTGGCTGAAAACTCAAAATTAACCAGCACCAACCTCAAGACCTGCCCTTGGTACTGAGGATCTGCACTTGAGCTTCATGATCCCATAGGAGAGCCTTAGAAAGATGTGTGGCCAGATAAGCCACAGAGATTGCAGACAAACCAGAAAGGAGAATAGAGTGGTGATCAAAGAGGTTCCTTGGAAAAAGGAATGTCATTTCTCTCCTTCTAAGAAACTGAAAACCCATTGCGAAGATCAAGATTTTGCCAAACATGGGAATTTGAAGAGAGCGGTATCTGCTCCATTAAAACTTTTGTTTGAATGAAGTAACCTGTTAACAAGGACAGATAATATTGATTTGTTTTATGTGAATTTGCCTAGGGAGGTAACCACGGTCATAATAATTTATAAGTTCCTGAGTTCTGAGGACCATGGCTTCTGTTCTTGGTATTACTCCCATTGGTTTTATTTTTTCTTTATTTTTTTTTTTTTTTTGATATATTGACTAAATTAATCCAGGTCTTGGAATAAGATATTCTGCATAGAAATCAAAGAGACAGAAAAGGTGATAAATAATTGATGCAGCCTCTGATATGTTAAACACGTGATGCTGAAAGAAAAGTTTTCTCCTTGACACACAGTAAGTCTGAGCATGTGTCATAACAAAAAGACCTTGCCACATTCTTAAGGTTGGGAAGAAAACTATGAAAAAGAACAATTATGTTGATATCATGATCTTCAGCATACTCTCTGCCGAAATTACATCATATGTAGTGATTTCATAAGATGTAGCGACATTAAATTTTTATCTTTGTTCTGCAATTCAGGTACGAGTTAAGTAAAAATCTAAACAAGACATTCTTGGGCCTAAGATGCTCCCCAAAAGAGCATTTCAAAAGAAATTTGTTTCCACTTGATTTTATAAGTATATGACAAACTTGAATGATATAAAGTTAGAGCAAAGACCTGGTCCAAGGCCTGACTTAGTCACTTTTAATAGTTAGCATTAATTGACAGATTACTATGTGCCAAACATTACATAAAATGCTTTACATTGATTAACAAATATAATCTTTATCCCATCTGATGAGCTACATTTAAAAAAAAAAAAAACTAGGCCACAGAGGATTATAGAATTCACCCAAGATTGTATTACTACCAGAAACCAAACACAGGTAGTGTTCCTCTAGGAATTCATGCTTTTAATCAATGTCCTATAAGTGGATAACCTTAAGCCCTTTCCTTCCTAAGGCTCAGATAACTTGTCTCAAACATGAGGATAATAAAACCGATTCTACCTATTTCCCTTGGTTATTTTGAGGAACAAGTGAGATCATTACATGTAAAGGTCTCAATAGGCTGGGCACAATGGCTCATGCCTGTAATCCCAGCACTTTGGGAAGCCAAGGCAGGAGGATCACTTGATGCCAGGAGTTCAAGACCAGCCTGGGCAACATAGTGAGACCTCATCTCTCCAAAAATTAAAATTAAAAAATTAGCTGGGCATGGTGGCACATGCCTATAGTCCCAGCTACTCAGGAGGCTGAGGCACGAGGATTGCTTGGGCACAGGAGTTCAAGGCTATAATGAGCTATGATCATGCCCCTGGGCAATAGAGTGAAACCATGTCCCTGAAAAAAAAAAAGTCTCAGGAAGTTATAAATCATTACAATCTTTAGCTTATTTCCTAGTTTCAGAAATGAGCAAGCTGAACCCTAAGTAAAATTCTTAAGTAGATGTCCCTTTTCAATAGAAAGGTTTCTGTGCTTAGGCAAATCACATAGCATTGACCTTACAACATTAGTATACTTTGAAATTGGTTATAACATCCTTTCTATAGAAAACATAAGAGTGCTATGTGGAAAGCAGAGTTGAACTAGAGTCAGAGGGCCCAACACTCGGTTCAGCCCTTACCAGCTCATATTCACTTACTCTTAAAATGTCCCATCTGTAAAACATGATTCCCCATCTCACAGGTTATCAAAGTTATATACCTGCATGTGCTTTGTATACTACTGAAGAAGAAGCTGTTCTTTGTATTACTGCCATGTCAAAGAAGAATAACGTGCAACTTACCCAGGAGAAGAAGGAAAGGATGTCTTTGGCAGGGAGCCAGCCCCAGGGGCCAGTGTCCCAAAGACTGTGGAGAGACTGACTTTGCTGACTTTGGGTGGGTTATTTTGGGGGAAAGCGTTGTTGTTTTAGTCACAGTTAGCTGGGGCTATTTCCTTGACTTCGGCCCCCACCTTCCACGTGGAAATTATGTTTTCATTCATCCTTTCATTCATGTACCAAAATATTTGGTGTGCATCTATCATGTGCCTGGTATTGTGTTAATTATGTTAAACACTGGGGACACAACAGTAATGAAAATAGAGTCCCTATCCTCATAGAATTTACATTCTAGAGAGGGAGACATGTAACAGACAAAACATGAAGCTAAATTATAACAGCATGGGATAAGTGCTAGAAGGAAATTAACATCGACAGACGAGATGCTGGTGTGGGAAAGACCCACTTCAGGTGGGCAGTAGCAAAAGTGGGAATGCTGAATGTGGAAAAGGACAGACAGATTTGAGCCATCTTTTAAAGGAAGAATAGACATACTTCTTGATGGATCTGATGTAGAGGATGAGGAAAGAAAGGATTAGGAGATGACTACTAGGTTTCTGCATTAAGCAATTAAAGGACAAGGATCCTGTCACCATTCACTCATATGTGGACAATTGGAAGAGGTGGGTGTGGAAGTCAATAATACCATTTGGAATATGTCACTTTTCAAATGCCTGTAAGACATTCAAATGTCAAATTGAATGTATGAGCCCAGAACCCAAAGGAAAGTTCTGGATTGAGAAAAAGGTGGGATGTCATGAGCTTATAGACAGTATTTAAAATCATGTTAACATTCTGTTTAGGCCAGGCGTGGTAGTTCACACCTGTAATCCCAGCACTTTGGGAGGCTGAGGTGTGTGGATCACCTGAGGTCAGGAGTTCAAGGCCAGCCTGACCAACATGGAGAAACCCTGTCTCTACTAAAAATACAAAATTAGCCGGGCATGGTGGCGCATGCCTGTAATCCCAGCTACTCAGGAGGCTGAGGCAGGAGAATCACTTGAACCTGGGAGGCGGAGGTTGCGGTGAGCTGAGATCATGCCATTCACTCCAGCCTGGGCAACAAGAGCGAAACTCCATCTCAGAAAAAAAAAAATCTGTTTAATAAGTCTGAAAAACCTTCAAGAACAGGTTTTCTTTGATCCCTAATAGTGAAATTTCAGGAAGACAATAATTCAAAAAATATATTTCCACCCAGAAATTGAGAGGGAATTCTTAGGTCCCTGCAAATCATCCCAATGGAGTAACCCACTGCTCCAGTGAGAAAATGGTGTAACAGAATGAGATAGGACTTAAACTAAGGACCTGGGCTTGAATTCCAGCTCTGCCATTGCTAATGATGTGGCCTTATGAGAGTTTCTTTACCAGTTTGATCCTCTTTTTAATTATCTATACAATGGAAATTTAAAAATACCTTGGGGTTGTTGTGAACAATGTAAATAACATCTGCAAAAATGTCTAGCACAGGGTAGAATCAGTAAGCAGTAGCAATATTAAATTTCTCTCTTTTTTTGCACTAAAATGTCTTGAAAGACACAACCTCTACTTGCAGGCCTTCTCTCCTGGATTCAATCCAGTCACATTTCCTGTCTCACATTCCACTGGATCTGCTCTTGTCAAAGTCACCAATGGTGTTGATTCTGCCTTCAATTGTATACTCCTTCTCAACAGCATTTAACCCAATTGATCACTTCTTCTTCCTTGGTTAACATTCTTCTCAGCTTCAGTGACACCATACCATCCTGATTTTCCACATATGTCACAGAAAGATCCTTCTCAGTCTCCTTTGCTTAACTGTTTTCCCAAGCAGAAATGCTAAATGTTGGAGAACTTAGGCTCAGTCCTAGAACCTCATTTTTTCCATCCTCTCTCCCTCCATAGGTAACATTATCCAGTCCTATAGTTTAAATAACATCTATCAAATCCCAAATTCACACCTCCCCCTCAACTCTAAATTCATATATTTAATTGTGTCTTTGGCATCATCATGTGACAAGCACCTCCAATTTAACAAATAAAAATAGAACTCTTGACCACCAACAGCCCTTCCTCAAGTCTTCCACCATCCAGCAAATGGCATCATTATCCATTCAATGGTGCTCTGTCGACATCCTACCTATAAATATGTACTATTAGCTCCATTCCTAAAATAGAGCCACAATCTGTCTCAACTCTGCTTCCAAACCCCAAGATCAGGCCACCATCGTTTCTCATGCTTTCAGGCTTCCACTTCAATCCATTCTTCCATACGAGACATTGTGACCTTTTGAAAACATAAATCAGGCCATGTAACTTTCCCATCTAAAATCCTTCCATGGCTTTCTGTTGCACTTAGAATGAAACCCAAGTTGTTTACCACAGTTTGTTAAGGCTTACATGGTTGGGCCTCAGCTTCCTCTCCAAGCCGTCTCCTTTCACCACCCCCTCTAGCACACTACCCTCCCACTTCACCAGTCTTCTTTCTGCTAAGCTTCTTTCTTCTTCAGGATCTTACCCTAATTGTTTCCTCTGCCTGGAACTCTCTGCTCCAGATCTTTCCATCAGCTGGCCCCTTCTCATAATTCTCAGAGAGGCCTTCCCTCCATCCAGTCTCAAATAGCTTCCACTCTCTCAGTGATGCCCTATCCTGTAACCCTGTGTTATTTTCTTCTTATTATGTGTAATTACTTGAAATCACTTTGTTGATCTATGTGTTTACGTCTGCGTTACCTGTCTCTCCTCCACTAGAATATATGCTCCAGGAGAGCAGGAACTGATTTCTCACTCATCTCTGTATAGTGCCTAGACAGAGCCTGACACATAATAGACATTCAAAAATATTTATCAAATGGGTGAATGAACGAATTCACAGGAGTTGTCATTGCCCTGCTATGTAGAAATCTGTGGCACAGGTGGTATGGAATACCACCCTTTACTTGGTTACATTTTTGCCACCTGGCCAGCTCCTTCTGCTTTAACCAACTGTGTTTTCTTCTCTTGTATCTGCTTCCACCCACATTTTATTTATTTATTTATTTTAACTTCTATTTTAGGTTCACTGGCATATGTGCAGGTTTGTTATATAGGTAAGTTACATGTCACAAGGGAGGCTGAGGCAGGAGAATGGTGGGAACCCAGGAAGCGGAGCTTGCAGTGAGCCAATATCACGCCACTGCATTCCAGCCTGGGCAACAGAGCAAGATTCCATCTCAAAAATATATATATATATACACCCTGATTAGAGTTAGGATTCAACCTCAAGAATCTCTGGGCCCCAGATGATTCTCAGTTCTCCAAAGAAATGCAACCTTTGTTTTGTGCTTACTTACTTCAGTAACAAAGTGAGGACTCCTGAGTTGATGGTCTGCAAAAGCATTGAAGATTAAGAGCAATAGGCAGAGCTCCTAGCTTGGGGTGGGCTTCACTTATAGAGCCTTCCATGAGATCTGACCAAATAAGACCATTCTACATTTTCATTTTTCATGAAAGTGTGAGAAAGTCTGAGAAAACCAAGAACTCTTCCTAAAATGTCAGAACTAGGAGGAAAATCCACAGTACCTTTTATAAAATGGAAGTTTATGTAAATGATTGTACTTGATAACAATATTAGAATCCATCCTGCTTCTGCCAAAGAGAACTTTGCCTACTGTAACAAGTTTGGCTGGTCTGCTTTTTAATTTCTCCATTTCCTGCTTCCTACATTGCCACTTTGTTTCTATCTCAAAGGTGATCAGTCTTCAGTGGCCTGTTCTATGTACCTACCATTTTGACCTTGCAATATCTCCCATTGATTTCATGCTGTTCTTTCTGGAATCTGTTGGCTGTGGGGGTCTATTCTGCTATGGTATAATATGTACAGGCAGTTCTGTGTTTGTCTTATTTCTTGCTTTGTCACAAGAAAAGTATTTCATTACTGTGGTTTTTTGTTGTTGTTGTTGTTTTTTCTTTGAGACAGGGTTTCGCTCTTGTCGCCCAGGCTGGAGTGTAATGGCACAGCCTCGGCTCACTGCAACCTCCACCTCCTGAGTTCAAGCGATTCTTCTGCCTCAGCCTCCAAAGTAGCTGGGATTACAGGAGCCTGCCACCACACCCAGCTAATTTTTGTATTTTTTTAGTAGAGATGGGGTTTCATCATGTTGGCCAGGCCAGTCTCGAACTCCTGACCTCAGGTGATCTGCCACCTCCGCCTCCCAAAGTGCTGGGACTACAGGCGTGAGCCACCAAGCCCAGCCTACTGTGGGTTTTTATAGGTCATTAACTCATGCATTTGAGACTGGGGCAAGAAATAAATAAGATAGTCCTTTTGGAAATACACAGTAATTGGGCAAATTCCTAAAGAAAGAAAGATGCTTGATGTTATTTTGGTAAGTCCTGAAAATACCCACCAAACAAGATGATCCTGGAGCGTTTTCTAGTGCTAGAAAAGTAAGAAAATCCTAAAATAAAGATACATGTATACATTGTGTAAATATACACAATGATGGGAACATAAAACCTAACTGAAAGAGTTCCCATTAGCCAAAGCTGGTACAATTTGAGCAACAATATAAAGAAATATCATAGGCCGGGGGCAGTGGCTCAGCACTTTGGAAGGCTGAGGCGAGTGAATCACGAGATCAGGAGTTCAAGAATAGCCTGGCCAAGATGGTGAAACCCTGTCTCTACTAAAAACACAAAAATTAGCCAAGCATGGTGGCAGGCACCTGTAATCCCAGCTACTTGGGAGGCTGAGGCAGGAGAATCACTTGAACCTGGAGGGCAGAGGTTGCAGTGAGCCGAGGTCATGCCACTGCACTCCAGCCTGGGCAACGGAGCGAGACTCTGTCGCAAAAAAAAAAAATAGAAAGAAAAGAAATATCATATTATAACCTAAAGTATAAAATAAAATTCATAAACCAGTAGCAATATAAATAAATGATTGAATAAATAAATGGAGGACAAGGGAAAAGTCTCCCATGCAGAATTCCAAATAATTTACATAGCCTCTGCTCCTCAAAAAGTCAAGCATAATCCCCCATTCCCTAAGTAGGATCTGAGCATAGTGACTTCCTTCCAAAGAGTACAGTTATGGAAAGGGGGAGAGAATGAGAACTTTACAGTAGAGAAACCTGGCAGACACTACCTCAGCCAGGTGATCAAAGTCAGCATCAACAATGCTAAGTCATGTTGGTCGTAGGCAACCTTAATACGATACGGTGAAAACAGCACTTGACCTCTGTGGTCTTCCTCCTGAAAACACACAACCCCAGTCTAATCATGGGGAAAATGTCAGATAAATCCCAAATGAGGGACAGTCTACAAAATGTCTAACCAGTGCTCCTCGAAACTATTAAAGGCATCAAGAACAAGGAAAGTCTGAAAAACTGTTATAGCCAAGGGGACCTAAGGAGATGTGAGGGCTAACTATAATGCAGTGTCCTAGATGAGATCTTAGAACAGAAAAAGAACATGATGGCATGGCACGGTAGCTCACACCTGTACTCCTAGCAATGAGACTTGGGGTAATCAGATAAGAGAAATTTTATATAAATGAAACTATGCCAACATGTTACTTTCTCCAGTTTACATTTATTTTCCAACAAATATTTCACAAATGACCCCGAGCGATGTAATGGTCAGGACAGGTCAGCAGGGGAAAAAATATAGATAGATACATTCTGTTTTTAAAAATAAGCTTTTAATTTTAGAACAGTTTTAGATATACAGAAAAATGTGGCCAGGTGTGATGACTCACGCTTGTAATCCCAGCACTTTGGGAGGCCAAGGAAGGCAGATCACTTGAGCCCAGCAGTTCAAGACCAGCCTGGGCATCATAGCAAGATCCCCATCTCTACAAATAATTTTTAAAATTAGCCAGCATGGTGGCACATACCTGTGGTCCCAGCTGCTCAGGTGACTGAGGTAGGAGGATCAACTGAGCCTAGGAGGTCATGGCTGCAGTGAGCCATGATTGTGCTACCACACTCTAGCCTGAGTAATGCAGTGAGATCCTGTTTCAAAAAGAAAAAAAAAAAAAAATTACCTAAAAACTGAAGAAATCTGAATAAACTAGAGGCTTCAGTTAATAATAGTATATCAATTTTGGTTTAACAATTGTGACAAATGTAGCATACTGATGTTATAGGTTAATAATATGGGAAACTAGGTGTGGCATACGGAGGAACACTGTGTACTATCTTCACATCCCCCTTCTACACTTTTTTTTTTTTTTGAGACGGAGTGTCACTCTGTTGCCCAGGTTGGAGTGCAGTGGCGCGATCTCAGCTCACTGCAACCTCTGCCTCCCAGGTTCAAGCAATTCTCCTGCCTCTGCCTCTTGAGTAACTGGAATTACAGGGGCACGCCACCACACCCAGCTAATTTTTAAAATTATTTGTAGAGATGGGGATCTTGCTATGATACCCAGGCTGGTCTCAAACCCCTGGGCTCAAGTAATCTGCCCTCCTTGTCTTCTCAAAGTGCTGAAATTACAGGCGTGAGCCATCGCACCCAGCCACATTTTTTTGTGTATCTAAAACTGTTCTAAAATTAAAAGCTTATTTTTAAAAACTAAATGTATCTACCTGTATTTTCCCCTGCTGACCTGTCCTGACCATTGTATCACTCAGGGTCATTTGTGAAATATTTATTGGAAGATAAATGTAAACTAGAGAAAGTAACGTGTTGGCATAGTTTCATTTACATAAAATTTCTCTTATCTGATTATCCCAAGTCTCAATTTGTGATCTGTAGATTCTTCAGAAGGCCCTAAGTAATGGTAAGGGCTCCCCAATTTGTATGCCTGTGTTTCTCACCCAGGTGCATATGCCCCTTGAGTCAGTGGCCACACACCAGCAAATGAGTGAAGTCACATGACAATTTTACCAGAAGATTGGTTTGGCACACGAGGAGAAGGAGTTAGTGGTTAGGTTTAAAAATACATCATAAAATACAAATTTCAAAGTAAAATACACTTTCAGGGCCCTGGTTACACTTCTTTTGCCATTGAAAATACTCCAGCATAAGAGTTTGAGAAGCACTGCCATGAACAACACAAGTATTGTTTATAGATTGAACACCTGATACATGATATATAACGTGAATACAGATACACATTCATACATATTACTGTTTTTCAAGGGAACATGGATGCTGCTGTGATTAATGAAACACACTCATATATATCAGAAGAGGACGGCTCAGTGGAGGCTCAGCTACCGTCTCAACCAAAGTCCTTGCCCTGCATCCCCTCACTCCACCCTCAGCACCTTGCCTGGGGTCTCCTGTTTCTGACCTCCAGCTCCTCCGGCACCTGAGTTCCTCTCTAGCTGGGCGCGAATTAGCCCTTCTCTACCTGTCAGCAACTGTTGCCCAGCATCTGCCTGTTGGCCACACTTCCTGCTCCTGCAGCTCAGAATGAACGATTTCAGTGGCACTGTCCCTTAAAACTCTTCCCAGCCTAGCTCTGGTGTCAGAATGCTTCTGTTTTTAGTGTCTGCTGCCTTTCTTATTTTTTTCCCCACAAACTGAAAAGCTGAATCAGTGCTCGATTTTCCCAGCTTTAACAAGGATTTACTTTGAAACGTTGTCCAGCATTTTTAGACTACTTCCTTTGACAGAAACTCAGACTTATCAAAACATGTATACCCTGCTATGACTGCTTTCCTCTCATGGTTGGGCCCATAGAATATATAGACAGAAGGGAGGCAGAGAAGATAAAAGACTGCTTTAATTTCCTGGGACTGCCATAACAAAGTACCACAAACAGGCCAGGCAGGGTGGCTCATGCCTGTAATCCCAGCACTTTGGGAGGCCAAGGTGGGCGGATCACCTGAGGTCAGGAGTTCGAGACCAGCCTGACCAACATGGTGAAACCCCATCTCTACTAAAAATTTAAAAAAAGAGCTGGGTGTGGTGGCAGGTGCCTGTAATCCCAGCTACTCGGGAGGCTGAGGCAGAATCGTTTGAACTCAAGAGGTGGGGGTTGCAGTGAGCCAAGATCACACCATTGCACTCCAGCCTAGGCAACAGAGGGAGACTCCGTTTCAAAAAAAAAAAAAAAGTACCACAAACCAGCTGACTTGCTTACACAACAGAAATGGATTCTCCCATAGTTCTAGAAGCCAGAAGCCTGAGATCAAAGAGTCAATAGGGTTAGTTCCTGCGGAGGGCTGTGGGAAAGAATCTGTAATAATGAAAAAAAAAAAAAAGAGAGAGAGAGAGAATAAATAGTAACGGAGCATCCTTTGTGCGAGCTTCCATGCTAAGTTCAAAAACATAATAATGAAGGAAAGGACTGAAATATATAAATATATATATATATGTAATGTGTGTGTATATTTTTTATATATATATACATATCATTATTTTGCTTTTCTTTATATTATTATCCCAAATAAACCCTTATCTCTTGGGATAAATATTTCAGGACATTTATCCTATTATTTGGGATAATAATATAAAGTAAAACAAAACAATGATTAACACAAAACTCAGGATAGTAGTTACCTGGGTGAAGGTGCAGGCAGGAAGGGGATGCAATGGGGGAAGGGGAGTATTGTGGCTTCATAGCACTGGTAAAATACTCTATGTCATTAGCCGGATGGATGGAGGGTGCGTGAATGTTTATTCTTCTTTAAACTACGTAAATGCTTTATACACCTATCAAAGGTTGGAATCACAGGAAGCAGTCTCTGAGTTGGAGATTATTATGTAAGAGATTTATCTGGGTGTGTTTCTTGGAATCAACAACTGTGGGAGGAAAACAAACGAAGCAGAAGCCAGTAGGGGAAGAAGTTGATCGGCAAAGTAGTCTCAATGGAGGTCTTGGCCAACCACATAGAGAGTTTTGAACCTCGGATGGCCTTTCGGAGTTGTCCTGATTTGGTGATGGGAGACAGCTCTTTATACACCATGTTAATCAGTCACCGCATGCAGCCCACCCGGGAGAAGATCTTGACCTTGGGCAAAGCAGCCCTCATCAGCTGAGGCCATCCACACAGGGTGCTGACAACTAAAGGCTTTTTGCTGGCAACGTTCCCAGCAGCCGAGACAAAGTCCTTCATTCCTGAAAGGAATTGAGCAGCACCTCACAGTGTCCACCACAACGTGGGTTATATATTTACATATTTTTCACAGTAAAAGTTGTTATTTAAAAAAAGAAAATGGTTAAGGCAGGAAGGCCAAGCTGTTAAAGGGTATCCCTTTAGGAGTGGTACAAAATCTCAGACAAAACGAAGTCAAGAGCATAGCTGGAGGAATACTGATGTGGAAGAAAGCTGAGCACAGGCTTGGGAGTGTCTGCCCATGGAGTTGCACACAGGTTTTCTGCTGGTGGAGGTGAAACCAGTGAATCAGATGTGATTCGGTAACATAACCCAGGCTATGACTAACAGCCGTTGTGGAGTCAGCTTCACCGGGGTGAGTTAGTTTGACAACTCCCAGAAAATTAATATTGCTAACTGGCCTCTGCTTGGTCCCCACCCAATTGTAAGGAGCATAAGTAGATACAGACTTTTTGTTTATTTGTTTGTTTGAGATGAAGTTTTACTCTTGTCGCCCAGGCGGGAGCACAATGGTGCGATCTCGGTTCACTGCAACCTCCACCTCCTGGGTTCAAGCGATTCTCCTGCCTCAGTCTCCTGAGTAGTTGGAATGACAGGTGCGTGCCACCACGCCTGGCTAATTTTTTTGTATTTTTAGTAGAGACGGGGTTTCACCATGTTGTCCAGGCTGGTCTCCAATTCCTGGCCTCAGGTGATCCAACTGCCTCGGTCTCCCAAAGTGCTGGAATTACAGGCATGAGCCACTGTGCCTGGCCTGTGGATGGAGACTTTTATCCTCAGGCTGAGAGATATGTGTTTCTTTGATTATACAATGGAAGAGGGTCTGCTCAGGTGCTGAAAGATACCATGAGAATTCTAGTGTTAAAATATACTCAAATAATCATAGGAGGCCACTTCTTCTTCTTTCCCATTGCCAACTATCTCAAAGGAATAAAAGCTTCTGTTTATTAATTCTTTGCTATGAATCAGGCACTGTCCTAAGTGCTTATCTGTATTATCTCAATCGTTCTTTACAACAGCTAAATGATACAGATACTGTCAATATTTTCATTGTGTTGATAAGAAACGGGAGGTACAGTTAAGTGTGCTTCAATTGCTTACTCAATGTCTCCAAGCTAGTAAGTAATAAGACCAGCACTGTTTGTAGGCTGGCTGTCCCGGAGGCTATCTTTTGTCTGAACACTTATCTGCCTGCCAGAGATAGGAGAGCATCAAGCTCAGTTTTGACAAGAGCTCCGTGTGTTGCGCAGTTCTCTGGACATGGATACAGCTTGACTTACTGGTCAAGTAGGAAGGGCTCAGTGCTGAGATGCAGACATGGTGTCCAGGCACGGAGGGCATGCCTGTGGGTAGAATGCTGGTGGGGACAGACAGCAAGCGCTCTGAGGTCCAGAGACAATCTGAACCTGGCTCCAGCTCTGACTCTAAACCAGCCCCCAGGATCTCCACTCTAAGCCCCCAAGACAGTTCCACATGGGAATTCACTCCTCATGAGCACAAATATGGAGATCAACTAAAATCATGACCCTAAGTTCTTATGTGGAGATGGATTTTGAGAGTGAGGCGAGCAATACCACTAGACAAGGAAGGATGCTGAAGATTTCTTAATTCCTTGGAGAGGCGACAGAAGCTAAGTGAAAAATCAAGAGGAAAAAATGTCTTCTCGAAGCAGAAAATGTCAACACTAGGATGGGAACTTTTAGGGTTATTCTCATTGAAGATGGGTTAACAGCCAGACCCTGGAGGCAAGCTGGCTAGGTCAATGACCTAACTCCAAAACTGGGTAATGAGTGACCCTAGAAAAGTTACTGAAATTCTCTGTACCTTCATTAGCATGGACACCCACCTCCTAGCACTGCCACCAAGTGTATACAGTAACACCTGCCAAGTGTTTAGAACAGGGCCTTATCTTTTTTAAGTACCTATGTGCTATTATTATTAGCAATCCCTACTTCCTTCTGGGTAGAAGGACATCATTGTTCACCTTGACAGTTCCATCCCAGACTTTCTTTTTTCCCTCCAGGAAATCAGGGTGTGGTTCAGGGATCAAAATCATTCAGAGTAACAGAGTAGTGAGTCATTATTCTGTCTAGAAGGAAGGCAAGTATCTACACTAATAAGCCAGTATACCTGGAAACACATCGAACTTTATGATTTAAAAAATAGAAGAAGTCAGACTTGGTGGTACACACCTGCTACTCGGGAGGCAGAAGTGGGAGGATCGCTTAAGCCCAGGAGTTCAAAGTTAAAATGAGCTATGATCGTGCTATTGCACTCCAGCCTGGGCAACAAAGCAACACTTTGTCTCTAAAAAAGCCAAAAAAAAAAAAAAAAAAAAGACACAATCACACTCTCTGGCCCTCTGATTCCTCATGTGTAAAGTGTGGTAGATGTTGTGGATTCTACTGGGGACTCACAAATTGGGTTCTGCAGGGCCATTCCCCAGAGGTGTACTGGCCTCCCAGGACGTATGGAGGGGAAGCCGTGCAGGCAGGACCCCAGCCCCCACCTCAGCCAGAGCAGTTCCACTTGCATCTGTTTTCTACATTGTAACTGTAAGAATAAAATACCTGTAGACTGAAATGGAGCAGGCCCCTGATGAAAAATGTAATCAACCTCTTCCTGGAGAAGAGTCTCAAAGCTCCTCTTTTTGTAATTAAGGACGCAGCCATTAAAATATTACACTCTTTTCTTTTATTCATGACAAATCCAAATGAGCACAATTTGGAAAGCAGCAGGGAGGGGAATGAACAAATTGAATTAATTTCTATGCTGAATATTAATATCGTGCCACAGAAAGGAAGATGCTTTGCAAATTTAAGGCAGTTAAGAAAATATTTTTATCCTTCTTAGTAATTGAGACAGCACTGCTTCTGAAAAGTGCTTTTCTCCTGGCAGTTGTGTATGTTTGGTCCAGCAGGCAGACTCACTACAGTTGACTTCTCTGTTAGGTACGGTGCCTAGGGCCCATGACACCTTTAGGGGCCCACAAAAATGTTGTAACTTTCATTTCTATTAAAATCCAAATATGTGTGTATACATATATAATTACATATAATAATGAATTCAGCCTGGAATGATTCCTCTTTGGGCCAGTGTAGTCATAAAATACAATTTTTAATATTTGTACGAGGACGGGGTTTATGAAAGCAAAGTGCCCACAGCCCCCTAAAGTCATAAATCTGTGCTGATGACTGCAACTCACTGCAGTGAAAGGGTCACAACGGGGACCTGCTGTGCAGACCCCAAGCCCAGCTTAGACTCCACCTTAAGTGTCAAGTCCGTGCAATGTGTTGTGGACTTAGCTGTGTCCACAGCCTCCTGTTTTTCCTAATGATCCTTTGCCTGTGAGTGTGATCCCTGTCTATTCAAACTGTGGTGGCAGATCGACAGGATGGGCATCACCTGGGGACTTGGTAGGAATGCATCATCTCTAGCCCCACCTAAGACCTACTGAATCAAAATCTGCATTGTACCACATTCTTTTCCCCTATCGAGCCTTAGATTGTAGAGATGATATCCCAATCAGGGCCTGTGCACAGGGCTTCAAGGAGGTGACCAGCAGCAAAGTGACCGAGGTGCACAGCCAAGCCAGAATCAATGCAGAAGATTGGGAGACACCTACCTTTGGCTTCCAAGTAACCACTTTAGTAGGGGTGAAAGACAGAAACATCTGCTTTCTCCCTATGTCCTAGATAAAAGGGAGATGGATGCTAGTTCTTAGATTACATTAAGTTTTCTTCTTAAAGAGATGTTTGCATCATTTTGAAATGTTTGAAAACTCTCTAAATTGAATGAACTCATAAGTTCCTTCCTGCTATAAGAGGCCTATTTCAGCCCCAATCCTCCTGGCCTGGGGAAGTTTGCCAGCACCAATCACTTCTTCTCTCCAGCTTCTAACCGGTTGGAGAAACATGCACAAGGGGCCTGAAAATGATAAAAGGACAGCGCCAGCTTTACTGCCAGTAAAGCTGAATGGGGAAGAAAATAAATTCCCACCCCCTTGGAAAGGCCTGGTTGTCCTATAGCCATATTAATAAGTGGCACTCAGAACAAGTTTGGAACCTGGTCAAGCCAGCAACAGCAATTTGCTTTGGTGAACAGCTTTCACAAGTTGTTTACAATCGGCATTAGCTGCTTACTTCTGAAAGCCAGCCAATCACAGACTCACCTCAATGCGGATGCCATAGTTGCAAGCTCATTGAGCCATAGCCTGCAGCTTCGCCAATCGCTGAACTTCACACTTCCGTGAGACTCTATATAAATTAGCGATCTGCTCCGAGAGACTGTACTCCCTTTCCTACGCTTAACAATCCATTCAATTTTGTCTGTTTTATTTTTAATATGGGATGATAGTCTCATACTTTGATACCTTGAACCTCGGAATCTGCGTGAATATAACCTCCCCCAACCAAATCCAGGTAGAGAAGTTTAATTGGCTAACTAAACTTCATATTTTAACTGCATAGAAGAGGCCAAGAGGGCCCTGGCATCCTCTTAGTGATATGTGCAGCAGGTAGGGGAAGAGAGAGAATAAGAGGAATCCTAGTTTTCACTGTCCATGGAGTGGGAGGTCCACTGGACTCTCTCTCTCCATCTTACCAGCCTGTTAGTTACTTCTCAGGAGAGAGAGGATAGGGAAGAGAAAAGACGAGGGGATGGAGAGAGGAGGTGGAAATAATATTTTAAAATGGCTTACTATGGTGTGAATGTTTGTGTTTCCCCAAAATTCAAGTGTTAAAATCCTAACCCCAAAGGTATGATATTTAAGAGGTGGGGCCTGTGAGAGGAAAGTACATCATGAGGGGGAAGTCTTCGTGATTGAGATTAATGTACTTATAGAAGAGACCCCAGAGAGCTATATAGCCCCTTCCACAGCATAAAGACACAGCAAGAAGACACCATCTATAAAGCAGAAAGCCCTTGCCAAAACCCAAATCTGCAAGTGTCTTGATCTTGGACTTCTTAGCTTCTAATTGTGTGAGAAACAAATTTCTGTTGTTTATAAGCTACCCAGTTCATGGTACTTTGTTATAGCAGTCTAAATGGACAAAGATACTGTTCCTTCCAGAGATTGGAGCCAAATCTCCTCATAGAAACAAGAGAAAGAGACAATAAGGGCTTCCCCTAAACATCCTTTATCCTAACAGTTTTTGCAAATTGGTTGGGGAGAGAAGGTGTAAATACTTAAAGCAATTGATATGGTTTGGCTCTATCTCCCCACCCAAATCTCATCTCAAACTGTAATCCCCACCTGTTGAAGGTGGGGCCTGGTGGGAAGTGATTAGATCATGGGGGTTGTTTTTAATGGTTTAGTACCATATCCCTAGTGATGGGTCATGAGTGAGTTCTCACAAGATCTGATGGTTTAAAAATGTGTGGCACCTCCCACTTTGCACTCTCTCTCCTGTGCCATGTAAGACGTGTCGTGCTTCCCCTTTGGCTTCCGCCATGATTGTAAGTTTCCTGAGGCCTCTCCAGCCAGGTGGAACTGTAAGTCAATTAGACCTCTTTTCTTTATAAGTTACCCAGTCTCAGGTAGTTCTCTATAATAGTGTGAAAATGGACTAATACAGCAATTGAGAAACACTTTTAGGGAAAAATATTCTGAGAATAAGACTATTGGTAATAACGTGAAGAAGGATTCGTAGAAAAGATGGAATTTGAGATGATCTTGGAAAGAGGAATTAAATTCATCAAAAATCACCCGGTGATTATGAAGCAACACTGTGTCCAGCATTGAGTCCTGAGCTGTATAAACAAGCAGTCACAATTTCTACCCTTAAGAAGCTCACAGTCTAAGTCTTCTGGTTCTCAAATCTAGTTACACTTTAGAATCACCTGAGAAGCTTTTTTAAAAAATGACCATAATCCTGATTTAATTGGTTTGAGTGAGTCCTGACCATCAGTATCTTTTAAAGTCTCAGGTGTAGGAAAAGAGTTCTTGAAGAGACAAAAGATAACCATAAAAGAAAAAACTAAGTTTAACTTAATTAAAATTAAGACATCACCAGGAAAGTGAAAAGACAAGCCACAGACTGACTGAAGAGATTGACAATGTATATATCCAACAACTGGAAACAACACAAATGTCCCTCAATAGAAGAATGGATAAATTGTAGTACATTGATACAAGGGGATACTAGACCACAATAAAAATTATGAACTACTAACACATGGAACAAGATAGATGAATCTCATAGGCACTTTATTGAGAGAAAGAAGACAAAAAAGTACATACTGAGTAACTCAATTGTTAAAATTTTAAGAACATAGGTAAAACTAATTTATGGCAATCAACAGTCATCTTTTAGTGACTTAACTGGGAAGGGACACAGCAGAATGTTCTGAAGAACTGTGGATGTTTGTTTTTTGAATCTCAAACTGGGGGCATGATATAGAGGATATATACAAGGGTAGTCCTTAGAGAAGATGGCTGGAGCCATCAGCAACCAACACACCCAGCCACTGGGGGAAATGAGCATCTTAGTCCTGGGAGGGAGGTCTGGGCAGAGTCTCCGCATCCACTACACCCTACACCAGGTGATCCTAATTTGGAACTCGGGGCTGAGACATACTGGTCTAAATCAGTGATTCTCAAAGGGCGGTCCCTGACTAGCAGCATCAGCACCATCTGAGAACTTGTTAGAAACGCAAATTATTGACCCTCTACTGAATTGGAAACTCTGGGTTGAGCCTGGCAATCTGCTTTCACAAGCCCTCTGGGTGATTTCAATATGCACTAACATTTGAGAACAACTGGTCCAAAGGGCTTTCACTTGAGATTGAGAGGGGATTTTTTTTTTCTTTTTTCTTTCTTTCTTTTTTTTTTTTGGAAATGGAAGGAATCCTGGCAATGTCACAAAGCATGTCAAATATAACATGAACAGAGAATGCAGTTTGGAGAAAAGTGAACGAGAAAACTGTTTAGCAAATGGAACTAATTACTAGATCTTATTTAAAATTTTTTCTCTTAAGCCAATAGACCATATAGAAATCATGTAGATTCTTAAACAGCCTGGCAAAGGAACAAAGAGGGAAGAGAGTGTCTATACAGTGAAAATTCTAATAGGAGACATTTGAAATCATCTATGTGAAAACTAAGGAGGACAAAAAGTATGAGTGTTAACAGTAAAAATGGGAAGGAAAAAATGACTCTGAGAGACTCCACAATGATTTGCATCAGAATTTGAATCTCCAGTGGGGTGAGGAAGCAAACGTTCTATAAAGTATTTTTGTTTTTACATTAAAAATAGAGGCAGGGTCTTGCTATGTTGCCCAGGATGGTCTCAGATTCCTAGGCTCAAGTGATCCTCTCACTTCTGCCTCCCAAAGTGCTGGGATTACAGGCATGAGCTACCACGCCTGGCCATTACAAAGTTTTGAGATTTTCATCACTAGGACAATAGGAGTTGCCAACACAAAGGGGGAAGTCAGGAAGAGAATCCACACTGAAAGGAACATGAATTTTGTCTTCTGTTTTGGAAAGTAAGCCTATTACATCCAGGTAGAGCTGTTTTATAAACAGCTAGAAATGTAGGACAGGCCAAGTGCTGTGGTTTATGCCTGTAATCCCAACACCTTGGGAGACCGAGGCAGGAGGATGGTTTGAGCCCAGGAATTCAAGACCAGCCTGGTCAACATATGAAAAAATGTCTTACGTGTTGACAGAAATGTATTTGGTAGAAATCAAGCAAAATGAGGCATAAGAAAGCATCATTGAATGATGATAAAAATGAGGTCCGAAGTGATCTTATTGCATGTTTTGGTCCACGTAAACTGAATCCTACCCATTTCTCCAACATGTAATACTCCTATAACTAGTCACCTTTCCACGTATACAGTAAGCTATTCAGGAAAGTGATTTGGAACTGTTAGAGTGGAATCCAGAATGTGACCCATTTCTTTCCCTCTTTGCATTTCTTTCCCTCTTCCTGCCTCCTATCCCCGTAACTTGTCTGGCTCATTTCATCAATCGGGCCTCAGCTCAACTGGCACTCCTCAGAAGGACTTTCCATGGCTACCCTCAGTGCTCCCCTCTAGTTACCTGTTTATTTCTCCTATAGTACTTTTAGAGCAAACCCTTCTTAAAAATAAACTCTAAAATACAACTGAGGGCTCTTTTCTCAGATGCTTGACCAGCAATTCATGTTACTTATCATCTTGCTTCCAATGTTCCACCACCCTACATCTTGAATTTGGGTACAGACACCTTTCCCAGGGCTTGGGCATGGCTTTCTAAGATCTACGTTGCTCAACCTAGGGTTAAAACCCTTTCAGGCTGCTGGCACTTCTGCTTGCGCTAGTGTAAGGGCTTATCTAACCACTGACATGCTGGTTCTCCTGCAGTTGCACTTGCTGGGTCCAGTTTCCCTTTTCTGTAAGCCACAGAGGGTGGGGAAAAGAGCTCTGCCTTTTCCTGTTTCTGTTCACGCTTCTTTCCCCTCTACTCCCTCAGTGTACCACACCCCAGGCTCCCAGCCTCCTCCAGCCCAGCCAGAGGAAGCCTCAGAAGACCTTTCTCATCTCCCAGTAGGCTCTGGACACTCACAAAAACAATTCTGAATTAGCAGTCAAAAATACGCATATAAGTTTTGTTTACATAGAATCTCAACTCTCTCAAAATCCCCTGTTTACCTCACAACTGGATTTTACATGTATCAACAAGCACAGCAAAATGCAAGATAATTTTTATGAATATAACCCTCTATATGACTTATAAGGGGAGAAACGTAGTCTTTTGTTCCCGTCTTAGATCTGCCAGAGTTGCCTGCTTAGTTTGAATACAAATTTGAGTTACAATAAATTATCCTGAGCCATTCCAGGCTAACCACTATTTCGGTTTCCAGATCAGTCCCCATTTTACATCAGTCCCCATTAAACATCAAAACTGGAAGATACATCACCTCGGTGGAGCCATTGCCTTGATTTGCAATGTTTAATCTGGCACCAATACAGGTTTCTTGACTTCTTAATATACTCTTTCTTATTTTTTCACTAAAATTAACAAAAATGAATTTAGTATTTTGCTTAAGTAGGAAACTGAAATATTCCAAGCGTAACACATCTTAAATTATATAAGTATGTAAGTATTTTTTTTTTCTGCTTTCTTTCATGCTCATTACCACCTCTACAGGAGAAGTAAAAATGAAACCCAGCTGGGCACGGTGGCTTACACCTGTAATCCCAGCACTTTGGGAGGCTGAGGCGGGAGGATCACAAGGTCAGGAGATCAAGACCATCCTGGCTAACACTTTGAAACCCCGTCTCTACTAAAAATACAAAAAAAAAAAAAATAGCATGATGGCAGGCACCTGTAGTCTCAGCTACTTGGGAGGCTGAGGCAGGAAAATGACATGAACTCAGGAAGTGGAGCTTGCAATGAGCCGAGATCATGCCACCGCACTCCAGCCTGGGCGACAGAGCGAGACTCCATCTCAAAAAAAAAAAAAGTGAAACCCAAGAATCCTCTAGCTATAGGAAAGGAACGGCTAGAGGCAAGAGAAAATCAAACTTGACTAAAATGTGTCATATAATTTCTTATATTTCATTGGGCTATCCTTCCCTCCCATGAGCACTGGATTTATTTAGGAGAGTCATCATCTTATAAGTTACTTTAATACAATTGTTCCAGAAAACAAAAGAATTATTAGACTTTCATTTTGAAAACTAAGCCTCAAACTCAGCAGTAAGAACCCAAATACCAAACAATTAAAAAACGAGCCAAAGGCCAGATGCAGTAGCTCATGCCTGTGATCCCAGCCTTAGAGAGGGAGGACTGCTTGAGACCTGGAATTTGAGGTCAGCCTGGGCAACATAGTGAGACCCCATCTCTACAAAAAATAAAAAATTAGTCCAATGTGGTAGCACAAGCCTGTAGTCCCAGCTACTCAGGAGGCTTAGGTAGGAGGATCATTTGAGCCCAGGAATTTAAGGCTCCAGTGAGATATGAGTGTGCCACTGCACTCTAGCCTGGGTGACAGAGTGAGACCTCACCTCTTAAAAAATAAAGAACAAAAGACCTTAAAAGACACATCACTAAAGAAGACATACAGATGACAAATAAGCATATGAAAAGATGCTCCACATCATATGAGAAATGCAAATTAAAACAATGAGATACCACCACTTACCTGTTACAATGGCCAAAATCCAGAACACTGACAATACCAAATACTAGTAAGGATGTAGAGCCACAAGAACTCTTACTCATTGCTGGTAGGAATGTGAATTGGTACAGCCACTTTGGAAGACAGTTTGCCAGTTTCTTATAAAATTAAACATATTGTTACCATATGATCCAGTAATCACACTCCTTGGTGTTTACCCAAAGAAGCTGAAAACTTATGCCTACACAAAAACCTGCACACAGATGTTTATAGCAGCTTTACTCATAATTGCCAAAACTTGGAAGCAACCAAGATACCCCCAGTAGGTGAATGGATAAATAAACTGTGGTACAACCAGACAATGGAATATGATTCAGTGCTAAAAGAGAATGAGATATCAAGCCATGAAAAGACATAGAGGAAACTTACATAAATATTACTAAGTAAAATAAGGCAGTTTGAAAAGGCTACACACTGTATAATTTCAACTACATGCCATTCTGGTGAAGGTAAAACTTGAAGACAGAAAAAAAAAAAAAAAAAAAAAAATCATTGCTTGCCAGAGATAAGTGGGAGGAAGGGATAGATAGATAGAGCACAGAGGATTTTTAGGGTTCCTGTTGCTTTACTCTGTATGATACTATAGTGGTAGATATACATCATTATACATTTGTCCATTTGTATAATGGGTGAACCTTCATGTAAACTATGAATTCTAGTGATAATGATGTGTACATGTAGGTTCATCATTTGTGACAAATGTACCACTCTAGTGGGATGCTGATAATGGAAAATCTATGTATGTGTGGCGGAGCAAGATATATGAAAAATATATCATCTATTCAATTTTTCTATGAACCTAAAACTACTCTAAAATATAAAGTCTGTTTTTTTAAATATGCATCTGTGTTTTAAAAACAAGGCCTGTAGAATTATTAATGTTTTCCAAGATGAAAATCACTGTAATCACTTATCAATGAAAGGAAAATGTTATATATTATCAATTAGAGTCTAATAAACAGAATACAATTGATTTGAAGAAGCACAGAATTGATTTGTCTCCAGAGATGATTTTAACCTTCAGAACATCAGAGATGCAGATTACCAACAATGAAATACTATGCTATAGCATGGTAGTTTCCAAGCTTCTAAAGTATAAAGACATATTTTCAATATCAAAAATATTTTCAGAATGTCACTTCATAATAAGTACCATTTATTAATCATTTAATAAGAAAATGGCACCTAAGAGTAGACTATGAGGCCATATGGAATGAGATCTTTGCCCAGCAGAGATGACAGGTACTAACTCTGCCAATCAGATTCTCCTTATTCCACGTTTGAAATGGAGACACAGAAAGTCATGAACCAGCAGAGATCCTGAGGGAGCAAAACCCTTGAGTAACCAAGAAGCCTCTCGAATGAACAGGAGACCAGTTGAGTGGTACTTACCTCCCTCCAACCACATTTCATCTGGTTTATCTTTTTTATTTATTTTTGCTTTTCCAGACAACTGAGAAGGGGCTGGGCAGAGGGGAGTAGAAGTAAGTTAATTAATTTACAGTTTTGGAAGGGGTAGCAGCAGGTCCAGGAAGGAGTTGAGTCATGTTAATGGCTCAGCAGCGTAGGGACTGCCAGGGTGAACAGATAACCTAGAGCTGCTGTGAGCCTGTCTGGAATGATCTTGCAAGTCCAGAAGGAGTCTGTTCTCCAGGAAACTCAGGCACAATTAGGTTTCTATTTTTCTGCTCAGAGATGGAGGAGTTCCTGTCCTTGATACCTCATCACCTGACTGAGACCCCCATCTTCCTTAATTCCCCCATTTCCTTGTAATAAATACTTCAGAATCAAGGTAACTTGAATTTATCTTTGTTCTTTATAACTAAAAATTATAGCTAACACAAAAATTAAATTTATTTTATCATAGTGAATATTTGTCAACCATGAAGACAAACAAAAAATATACTTAGTATTGTACATGATTTTTCTTGCTCTTCCTACTTTTTATCTTTTTAAAAGGAAGGCAGAAGGCAGCCTTTTAGGTAATAAGCAATTGTAAAATAAAGAAAACCTACCTTCTGTTTTAATCACTGGTACAGTAAATGTATTCTTTCTCAATGGGATATAGTTACCTATAAATGAGGCTCTTTTAGGAGTTTAGAATACTGTCCCTTAAAGTCCCAAATGTTTGTAGTGCAAATAACCAGTTTCACTGATGTTTAGAAGGGAAAGTAAAGAGGAATATTATGATTCACAAGCATCATGAATGGTTCTCTTCAAAAGTTCATTTGGATAAAAATTTGCCTAATTTGGAGGTACTGGTTACAGGTACTGATTACAGAGCCTATTTTTATATATCATGTTTCAAATTTGTTACTTTTGTTAATAAGTGTGTGATAATCATGTTTGTGTGTGTGAATTGTTTTAAGGTTTATCATTTATTAAAGTTAGGGTTATGCAATATGGCAAAATTATAATATTAATAGTGTAATGTGATTTAATCCGGAATTAAATGACTATCTTGTTGAGGGTGCCTACTAGAATTAGAATTTTTTTATACAAGACAAATGATGTTTACTTTCATGTTCAACAATTGAGTAAATGATCTGTAATTTTAGGATCTCTGATCCATCAATGACACTATAACAATTGCAGTGTGGTTATCTTAAATATTTATCACTGAAGAGAATCAAACTCCCAAATCATATTTCCACTTATTTAGGCCTCTAACATTTCTACCTTCCATTTTTATTCTTCAGAATACCCAGGTGTAATGGGTGTAAGTATCAAAGTGTTTAGAGGACATATCTTCACATTCTGGTATTACCGTTTTACTATATTGCTTTTTTGGAGGATTTGTTTGCTTATCATCGCTGTACTCCCAACAACAATGTGGATGCCTAATAAAGAACCAGGCAAATCATTGTGTTGTTTTATATTTTGTTTGTGTTCTAAGGTTAGTTTTGTTTTTTGCTTTCATTTGCAAAACTCAAATAATGAAAATATTTTATTGCTGCCTAAAAAGCATCAAGTAGTTTAACTTGACTATATCATC
Organism: Papio anubis; assembly: GCF_008728515.1. NCBI lineage: Eukaryota > Metazoa > Chordata > Mammalia > Primates > Cercopithecidae > Papio > Papio anubis. The sequence continues at coordinate 42,021,180 of NC_044979.1, read as the reverse complement.
CAGTGATCAAGGGGCTTACAAAGAAGCAAAAGAAGTCCAGTGATGGAGCTGAGAGAATGAGGGAATGTAGCAAAAGATGACCTGGTGACGCCAAAACCTGCAAGGCAGAGGTGAATGATTTGAGTACCTAAATGCCTGGGGAGATAATGTGTAAAATGACCATGTATTCAACAAGATGGAGCTGCAAAACCAATGGTCAAATGGAGAGTACAATCCTTGCCTACAGACACTCAAATTCAATTTGACTTTGAAACAAACAACACTGTGCTGCAAAAATATGTATCTATTTCACCACAAATTTGTGCCCCCGTATGGTTTTGGAACTCATGCTTAGGAATTTGATCTTTATCTAAAAGCATTAGAAAAGAAGCTGCTGAAATAGAAGTAGGGTGGAGAGAGTGACACTATCAGATTTGTATTTTGAAAAATAATGTTTTAGAAAAAAACACAAAACCCCAAAAACTTCTCAATAATATTCTCACTGTGATAGATCGTGCGTCCATGCATCCATGAAACAAAAACAGGATGTTCTTTCCAGCTGCATTATGGTAACTGCACTTTGAAGCCCAGTTACTCGGGAGGCTGAGGCAGGAGAATCGCCTGGGATTACAGGTATGTGCCACCATGCCTGGCTAAGCTTTGTAATTTTAGTAGAGACGGTGTTTTGCCATGTTGACCAGGCTGGTCTCAAACTTCTGATCTCAGATGATCTGCCCACTTGGGCCTCAAAGTGCTGGAATTACAGGCATGAGCCACCGCACCTGGCCAAAAAAATTATTTCTAGAGGGTTTAGTGAAGAAAAAAAATCAGACACGTATTCTGTTCACCAACTCTACCTACAACCTCCTATTCAGTTACTATCATGTCATGGACCTTTGGGGATTCTGTGGTTACAAATCAGGCTGGTTCTTGGCTTTCACCATCACCAGATTAGGATTTGGCTTTTTGAGGTCTCCAAGATGGCCGCAACCCTCCAGCTGCTTTCTGGCCTCAACGTTTTGGGCGCTCTTGTCTCCTTCTTTTTTTTCCACTTTTTTTTTGTGTGCTTGTTAACTTAAAAACAATTTTTTTTTTTGAGATGGAGTCTTCCAGGCTGGAGTGCAGTGGCGCAATCTCAGCTCACAGCAACCTTCGCCATCTCCTCTGTGCGACTGAGCAACTTGTCCCTTCTGCACCTGGGCTGGGGTGAAGTGTATTCTTTGGAGACGGTAAAATAAATGGATTCTGTACCAGTGGATACCAAACATAGTTGAGGATTAAAATCTTACACCAAAAACAGGACTTAAGGGAACATGTGGATAGTGGATGCTGAGACAGCTTTCCCTCTTTCTCTACTTGGCTTCTGAAATACTCCTAGCCAGGACTTTCAGATCAGGAGAGTTTTCTATGCTATGCAATTTCTGACCAAAGCAATGTGAAAATCATAAAATGGCCCATTCCTACCATCCTAAGGTAAAATTCAACTATTTAATCAAACACTCATAAGCATGAGTCAATAACAAATAACAGGAAAAACTCAGTAGTAGGGTTAGTCAGGACCATTAAAAAGTAGAACCAAAACAAAGATACATTAAATGTAAGAATGAGAAACATTTTTTAAAATTAGAGCAGCAATCCAGGAGAAAGAATATTCAAACAACTGAAGTTTCAGGGTGGAAAAAAACAACCAAACCAAACAAAACAAAACAAAACAGGGAAAGAGGAAGACTGCAAGTCATCAATGAAATAATTTAAGAAATTTTTTCAAAACAGAAAAACATGATTTTCCAGAATGGAAGGACCCACAGGTCTCTGATACTGTGATGTGTGATAATAAGAAATGTATATTCTGTCTTCATCCCCAGTTCCTGGCACAGAGCTTCTAAAACCCTTGGAATTTCCTCAGTGATAGGAGTGAAAGATTTTTTTTCATAATTTCATTTGTAATAAGTTCCTTTCAACCATACCTGAGTTTACGTTAAGTAGGTACCTCTGGGAGGATGGGGCTGGTGGTCAAAGAAACCAACAACCATGTGGCCAGAGGGTCAGAACTTTCAGCCCCACCTCCAGGGAGGGAAAAGGGGCTAGAGATTGAGTCAATCAGCAATGGCCAATGAACACATGGAGGTGCTGGAAGGGTGATATTTCCAGAGGGGGCATGAAAGTCCTACACCTCTTCACACATACCTTCCCTATACGTCTCTTCCATTTGGCTTTTCCTGACAGGAACTTACCAAAAAAATTCTAGAGACAATGAAGCAGTCTTCAAAATTCTGAATGAAAGTTAATTCCAATCTAGAATTCTATGCCCATCCAAACAATCAACGAAACGTAACGGTCAAATAAAGACGTTTTCAGATATGTGCAGTTACAAAAATTGACCTCCTGGATATTTTTCTCAGGAAGCTTTTGGACAATATGTTCTACAAATATGAGTAGACCAAGAGAGAAGAAGTCACTGGATGCTGAAAATAAATAGGAAATCTCAAGAGGATTTAACACAGGATACTAAAGGAATTTCCAAGAAAACGAGAGAGGGAGACACCAGATGATGCCTATGCACCTAGCAAAGAAGGGAACACATCCAGAAAAAATATTTGTCCAGGTGTGTGGCTTACACCTGTATTCCCAGCACTTTGTGAGTCTATAGTGGGAGAATGGTTTGAGGCTAGGAGTTCAAGACTAGGCTGGGCAACACAGTGAGACTCCACCCCTATAAATTTTTTTTTTAAATTAGCCAGGCATGGTGGTACATGCCTGTAATCCTAGGTATTCGGGAGTCCGAGTGGGGAGGATCACTTGAGCCCAGGAGTTCAAGGATGTAATGAGCTGTAATCATGTCACTGTACTCTAACTTGGGCAACAGAACAAGACCATATATCCAAAGGAAAAAAAAAAAAGAACTGGAGGGAGGCTAAATCTGAGGCCACTCTCTATAATTGATCCCCTTTTATAATAGGTCTATGATTCTATCCTACTTTCAAACTAGCAAGTTAGCTTACTATAGTTTCATGGATGCTAGCAGAAAACATAAGACTCCAGATTCAAAGGCAAAGGATTTTATTACTCATGGCACATCAAACATCAAGAGCATCAGTGTATTTGCATTAGTTTCTCTCATTCCCATGTCTCATGGGACAACACAGATGGCTCCCGATGGAAGCCGCACACACAATAAGGTGCATGACAGAAGAGAAACCCTGAGCTTAGGGAGCCCAAGTTTCTTATATGGGCAGTAAGCATCCTTGTGCTTTGCTCTCAAGGGTGATGCTATCTTCCAATGCTGTTTGCTATGCAAACTTCCTTTAAAAAGGTAGTCCAGAGCAAAGGGTAATCAGTCTGTTTGAAAGTTGTGAAGGAATGTGAAAGACCCATTGAGAATTCTCTCTCCAGCCTATGTACTCAAATGACCCTGTACATTTCTTTCCCTGTACTTATCGCAATTGCAATTGCATAGTTATTTGAGTGATTGTTTACTATTTGTTTCTCCTCTAAATCATAAGCTCTATGAAGGTAGGGACCATGTCCGTTTTGTTCATTGCTACATCTCCAATGACTGGCAGAGTGCAGATATATAGTAGTAGCACAATAAATGTTTTTTGAAGAACTACTCATGGATCACCAAACATCAGTACACTAGATATACAAACGAAAGATGAGCAACAGGCTACAGATGTCACAAGGCATAATGTACTTTAATGATATTTCTTTACATTTACCCAGCACTTATTTTACAAAGCACCTTTCATGCATTATTTCATGGAGGCTTCACAATAAAACTCTGAATTACATGAAGATGTTAAGAGACTTGTCCAAGATCACTGGACATTTTACATGGAAAAAAAAAAAAAACGGCCTGAAATCTGGGCATTTTAAGCCAATACTGTGTCCTCTATCTTTTTTAGTGATACTGTTTCTGTCACCCAGGCTGGAGTGCAGTGGCACAATCACAGCTCACTGTAACCTCAAATTCCTGGCTCAAGCAATTCTTTCAAATAACTAGGTCTACAGGCATATGCCACCATGTGTGGCTAATTATTTTTAATTTTTTTAGAGACAAAGTCTCACTATGTTGCCCAGGCTGGTCTCAAATTCCTGTCCTCAAGCAATCCTCCAACCTGTCTCCCAAAGCACAGGATAAAGACGTGAGTCTATATATCTGGCCTTTGTTCTTCTATTTCATAAGATATTACTACCTACGACAATCACAAAGTGGAATAATGTCAAAAGCAAAACTAGGGGAAATATTTTCAATGCTTACTTTAAATGAAAGGTTAAACATCTGTGAAAATATTTATTTATTACAGTTATCACAGTGAAGATAAAAGAGCAGAATTCAGTTTTCATCATTCTATGAATTAAAAATAGCAATGCTTTATGTATTTATAAAGCATAAAATATTTATACATCACTTTATTCTCACAAAATGCAATCAGCTAGATATTACACTTCTTTCCCTTAACAGATGATGAAATTGAGGCTCAGAATGCTTTAGCTACTAGACAGAAATCACAGAGCTAATTCTCCCATGAGTTAAAATACAGATATATTACGCTGAAAATATGATGCCTCCTCATAAAAGGAAATTACTTTTGCAAGATGCAGATGTTCCTTTCTTCAATATCTCTCAAAACCCAAACATGATAGAATACACTCAATGTATTCTAGTATGTTCTACTATTCATTAATCTGTTACTTTGTCTTACTATGATATACATTGTGAAATTAAGAAACTGTTTTCTAAAATAAGCCACTCATCTAAGAAGTGATTGAAAGCCATTACATGTACACATATCTTTAGAATTAGATTTTCTCTGGAAGTATTAAGAATTTGATTAAAAATAAATATTACTAGTTTAACATTGTAATATACCTCCAACTCATACTTCAGTCATGAGATAGTCACTGTAGCGAATTAAGAAATACATAATATAAGTATAATTTTAAAGTTTCAATTTCTTCCTTCTATTCATTGCTTCAATATGTTTCACATCTAATTTCATATATATAAATGAAATGTTTCTCATTTCTGCCATTTATTTTGCCCTTATAAATTGCTTTGTAGGGTTATCTTTTTACACATTGATTTCTAGCCTTTCACAACCAGAATGTAAGCTACTTTAGGACATGGATCATGTCCTATAGTTTAAAACTTTCTCTCCTCTCTGGGCCCAGTAGATCATTGTAATCCCAGCAATTTGGGAGGCCAAGGTGGGAGGATCACCTCAGGCTAGAAGTTCAAGACCAGGTTGGGCAACATAGTGAGGCCTCATCTCTACAAAAATTTAAAAAATTAGCTGGACATGATGGTACCTTCCTGTAGTCCTAGCTACTAAGGAGACTGAGGCGAGAGGATCACTTGAGCCTAGAAACCTAGAAGTTTGAGGCTGCAGTGAGCTATGATTATGCTACTACACTACAGCCTGGGTGACAGAGCAAGGCCCTGTCTCTAGAAACCACAATCACAACAACAACAAAACAAATTTCTCCACTCCACCTCTGTGTTTTGCACCTTGTTAAGCTCAGATCAGGTGAGTTCCTGGCTTTGCTCTCTTTATTCCTCTCCCATTTAAAGTCACCTGAAAAATTAGCCATACTGTATTCCCAGGGTAAACCTAACTGAAGCAAGACTAGCTTACCACCCTTCAAAATCAGCATTTTGGAGCTTATTCTCAAAGACAGGCCAGCCCTGATGACCCAGCTCCAAGGTTAACAACTGGTCTCCCACCTCCAGTCTGGAGCCCAAAGTGGCCTCACGTGTATAACATGCCTTCTGTTCCATTGCTGTTCCCATATTGCTAATCTGATAGTTTTTCATGATGTTTTAGTCATTCCCAGGAAAGAGGAAAAAGGCAAACAAAGTTGAGACTGGCTTTCTCCCTCAGGAAGATCTGAAAGGTAAATTACACCTCAGAGTTTTCCTGACCTGAAGCAAGGGAGCTGGGTCTTCTCACTCCATCATCTGGCAGTCATTGGTTAAGAGCTGCCCCAGGGGACCTAAACTCCCAGCTCTGTGCTTACTGGCAATACAGCCCCAGTCGCACAAGAGCAGTCCTCCAAAGAATAAATACAGGTGCTGTGAAGCAGAGGAAAAAAAGCACTGAAGCACAGAAATAGTGAAAGTGATCCCAGCAGATCTGGTCAAAGCACTTATGGTGTCTGCTGCAGCTCTATCCACCAGAAGAGAACCATAAAAACCTGGGCCCCTATGACACAGCCTGGGACAACTGCTGGGGATGGCCGGAGCCCACCTACAATAGAAGCAGCTAATCCCACAAGGAGAACATGAGGTGATATGAGCACAGAGCCGTATGTCCCAGGAGAGGAGCATCAGGACAGATTTTAGAGCTGTAACAATGGGAGAGGTCTGATGAAAGGAAGCTCAGAGATGATAAAGGCCAATGTCAAAGTACAGAAGAGACAGCAGCATGAGCAATTTTGAATGCAAATGAATCACTGTGGCATCCCCAAAGAGCCAAAAGGAAGGCATTTGAGTGGGTGCTCCTGCAATTCCTTGGGGTAGACCTGAGTTAGAGAAATATAATTGTATTGGAGGTTGGTGTGGCTTGGGGAAAGATAAACCACAAACTTCATTTTCTGCTACACTGCTATTCTGCTATTACTGAGTCCAAATAAAAGTTAAAAGTATTGTCAGACATTAAAGGTAAAAAAATTAAAGATACTGGATCTGTCTTTTCACTCTCTACCAGCAAGTCTATGCATTGTGTTGCTTCATCTTTCCAGTTCCAGAGTCTGACTTATCTTTTCATTTATGCCTCACAATTTATACTGCCATATAGGGAGATTTTTAAAAAGACAGTAATTAGTCTAAAGCTCTCAATCCATGTTGTTTACAAAAATATGCAAAAAATACTATTTGTTTATTTATTTATTTATTTATTTTGAGACAGAGAATTCTGCTCTTGCTGCCCAGGCTGGAGTGTGATGGCGTGATCTCGGCTCACTGCAACCTCTGCCTCCCAGGTTCAAGCAGTTCTCTTGCCTCAGCCTCCCAAGCAGCTGGGATTACGGGCATGAGCCACCATGCCCAGCTGACTTTGTATTTTTAATAGAGGTAGGTTTTCTCCCTGTTGGTCAGGCTGGTCTCGAACTTCCGACCTCAGGTGATCCGACCGCTTCAGTCTCCCAAAGTGCTGGGGTTACAAGCGTGAGCCACTGCGCCCAGCCTCGTAAATATTTTTAAAGTTAGGTGCCACATTAGGCAGATTAAAAAAGGAGTGTTTCTGTGTTGAAAAAGAAGCAACATAATTGGAAATGATAAACATGAAATTCAGGTTGGTGGTTACCTGAGGGAAGAAGAAAAGGGAATGGGATCTGGAAGGGATAAACCATGCTCTTTTGTATGCCTGAAATGTTGTGTAACAATAATTCAAATAAGTAAATGAAAATAGAGGCCTGGCACAGGAGTTCGTACCTGTAATCCCAGCACTTTGGGAGGCTGAGGCAGGAAAGATCACTTGAGTTCAGGAATTCAAGACTAGCCTAGGCAACACAGAAAAAACCTTTGTCTATTAAAAATTTTAAAAACTTGCCAGGTGTGGTGTTGCCTGCCTGTAGTCCCAACTAGTTAGGTGGCTGAGGTGGGAGGATCACTTGAGCCCAGGAAATGGAGGCTACAGTGAGCTATGGAGTCACGCCACTGCACTCCAGCTTGGGTGACAGAGAAAGACTTGTCTCAAAAAAAAAAGAAAAGAAAAGAAAAAAGAAAAAAAGCAGAAGAAAATAGAAGCTTTAGTATTTCCTTGCTTCACCCTGAAGGATCACTTTGAATACTCCCCGTCCCCTGTACTTTATTTGGGACGTGGTATGAAGATACTAAAGGCTTGAACTTATAGTGACAGGAGAATTAAAGAGTAAGAAATCAACTAGGGAGATATTTAAGTAGTGACTGAATATGGAGTTGTAAAGACTTGGAGATATTTGTATGATTTTGAGGTTTTTGGGAAAAAACTGTTCACTTTCCCATTCTGGAGTCCCCAGTCCACATTTTAGAACAATCTCTAAACCCCGTATGTGTTGCTAAATCAACTTTTCAGCTATCATTTAGGGATGCGAAATAAGTGTCATTTAATCAATATGCATTCCAACAAAGCTTTTCTAAGCATTTATTTGCCAGACATTGTATGTGCCAGACATGTCCTTAAAGACCAGATTGGTATTATAATACGATGATAATAGCTAATATTTATTGAGACCTTTACTAAGGTCTGCACTACGTGCTAAGCACTTTGCCTGAGTTGTCTTGTTAAATCCTCACAGTAGCCCTACGAAGGTGGTACTGTGGTTATCCCTAATGTATAGATGAAGAAATGGAAGCCTGCAGAGTCAGTTCCTTAAAGTTAACTAGAGCTAGAACAAAGATCAGAATCCAGGATTTAGTGATTATAAAATATTTGTACCGGTCAGGCGTGGTAGCTCACGCCTGTAATCCCAGCACTTTGGAAGGCCGAGGCGGGTGGATCATGAGGTCAGGAGAGTGAGACCATCCTGGCTAACACAGTGAAACCCTGTCTCTACTAAAAATACAAAAATAAAGTAGCTGGGCGTGGCGGTGGACGCCTGTAGTCCCAGCTACTGGGGAGTCTGAGGCAGGAGAATGGCATGAACCCGGGCAGGGGGAGCTTGCAGTGAGCCAAGATCGTGCCACTACACTCCAGCCTGGGCGACAGAGTGAGACTCTGTCTCAAATAAAATAAAATAAAACAAAATAAAATAAAATAAAATAAAATCTGTGTACCTCATCACTGGGATACACAACAAAAATCAATGGAAAAGTTTCTATGGTAATCTAGGAGAAATTATTAGCTTAGCTAGAGGATTCAATGAGTTTCAAAGAAAACAGATAACTGAACAGAATTTTAAAGGATAGGTGGCAAACAACATTCCAGAAAGAACTTTGACAGAAGCCTGAGAGAGTGTGATATATAAGCAGCTTTGTGTGTTTCAATGACTTATGCATTCATAGGTAGTGGCAGAGGTGGGTCTGGTGAGGTTGGTAGGAAGGAAACTAGGAAGGACAGCACATTCGGGAGGGAGGAGGGGTTGAAAAAGAAGTGTCAGCTGGGCGTGGTGGCTCACGCCTGTAATCCCAGCACTTTGGGAGGCTGAGGCTGGTGGATCACGAGGTCAAGAGATCGAGACCATCCTGGCCAACATGGTGAAACCCCGTCTCTACTAAAAATACAAAAATTAGCCGGGTGTGGTGGTGCATGCCTATAATCCCAGCTACTCAGGAGGCTGAGGCAGTAGAATCATTTGAACCCAGGAGGCGGAGATTGCAGTGAGCAGAGATGGTGCCACTGCACTCCAGCCTGGCAACAGAGTGAGGGGAGACTCCATCTCAAAAAAAAAAAAAAAAAAAGAAAAAGAAAAAGAAGGTCTTCAATAATTCCTGAGTAACTCTAGAATGATCTATGTCAGGCTTCTCCAGGGGCACGACTTGTGTGTACCTTTTCAAAACTAGCTGAGGAAATGGACCACAGGTAGGATACACTCAACTATCAATAACTTAAGCAATTATTTGTTTAGAAAGACAATTACTTTTAAAATATATGTGATTTTTAACACTTTTCCAGAGCCATAAAGGACTTTACTTGAGACCAGTTGTGTTAATTAACCATGACATTAACAAACAACCAAATGTTAGTTGTCTAACATTGATAGTTTTAATCAGAAGTGAGGTAAGTCAAACTTTTAAGCTGCAGATGTTACTTTTCTGGTGCAGAGATGGTATTATAGAAGTCTATATCTGGTACAATAATTTAATGTTCACACAGTAATACTATTAATCATCTTATTTTACATTATTTGATATGGATATGTACATGAAAGAACATGAGTCTGACCACCAGGATACTTGGATTTTAAAATAATATTAACTAGATATGCAATTTTTATTGTGATGTCATTTATTTATCTAAGGCTCAACTCATCTGTAAAGAGAGAGATTTGTAGTAGATGCACCCTAAAATTGTTTCTCTATGAAATTGGGTAACCTCTGGTCTTGACAAGTTTAAAATGTAGTTGAGTAATTTCAGTATATCCATAGGAAAATAGATGTAAAAGTATACAATTAACTTAAAAACAAACACTGTAAAAGGAAGAAAAATTCTGGTGATGTTAATTGGAAAGACCAAGATCAGACCACGAATAAGTAGAAGAGAGGTAAGTTTGGCAAGGCGCGGTGTCTCACGCCTGTAATCCCAGCACTTTGGGAGGCCGAGGTGGGCGGATCACAAGGTCAGGGGTTCGAGACCAGCCTGGTCAACATGGTGAAACCCTGTCTTTACTAAAAATACAAGCATTAGCTGGGCATGGTGGCAGGCGCCTGTAGTCCCAGCTACTCGGGAGGCTGAGGCTGGAGAATAGCTTGAACCCAGGAGGCAGAGGTTACAGTGAGCCGAAATCATGCCACTGCACTCCAGCCTGGGTGACAGAGCGAGACTCTGTCTCTCTCAAAAAAAAAAAAAAAGAAAGAAAGAAAGAAAAGAAGAAGAGAGCTAAGTTTGGAAATTAATTAAGAATAGTTAGAAATTGTTAGTAGGTAAAATCATGGATAGGATAAATATTTTGTTTATTTTCTCCTCCTCATAAAATAACTGATTATCCAAAAATACCAGTACATTTCTCCTTGCAGTCATATAATAATCATTTCATATTTTACCTTTTTGTGTAACAACTTAAACTCTTTCTAGAATACAGAGGCTATGTAAATTTTAGAATTGATTTTAATTGTACCAAAAGGGTGGTATTGGGAGATTACTGAAAAGATTATCAGAAATTATACATAATTGTGGGTTGTGTCACTATGGCAAACCACATACAGTGATACATGTATTGTATCACTAAGGTTACAATTATAAACACACTCTGACTCAAATTATTGCAAAACATTACCATATTTGGGTGAGGTTTCTAGAGGAAGAGAGCAACCAATTAATCAAGCAATATTTGCTGAGTATCCACTGTATACAAATACAAAATACTAATATAGGTGTTGCCAAGTAAACAAGAAAAAAGAACAGAAAAAAACAAAACCAGAAGTACTGCTGATGCAGCACGGGGTGGTGAATTGAATTTACAGGATGGGATAGTAATTGCCTTCATTAAGTTTTATTTGGTGGAGAGTGCCCAGACTTAAGAGGAAGAAAGAAAAATCTTGCAGTGGAAAGAACATGAAATATAAAATAAGATGCCTAGGTTCCAATCCCAGCTTGGTCACTTAGGAGCTGTGCACCTCCTTCCTTCCACTCTGCCTGAGTTTTGCCTTGTTGCCCAGGCAACCTCCACCCTGGGTCTGGCACCTCTTACCTCAGCCTCCCAAGTAGCTGGGATGACAGGTGGTGGCCTCACCACTCCCAGGTAATGTTTGTGTTTTTAGTAGAGAGACAGGGTTTCACATGTTACAGGGCTGGTCTCAAACTCCTGACCTCACGTGGATCTGCACACCCTCAGCCTCCTAAAGTGCTGGGATCTATGCAACTTAAATCATTTAGCTTCCCATTTTTTTCTTCTGTAAAATGGGTGGTATAACGGTAGGATAAGCACCTTTCATGAGGTATTAGTGTGAGAAATCAATGAAGCAATGATTTGTAATCTGTAAGAGTAAATATGTTAATTTTCGTCCATTGTTACCCTTGGTTAAACTACGTGGTTTATCCTCTTTATCTTCTTCACAACGTTTATCATCGAAAGGACACCTGCTTTTTTCTGCCTGTGTTAGCATGCTTCTCCTTCCTGTTCTCTCCCCAAATGAACCATCAGTTTTTCAATAGCATAGCTGCTGCTTGCTGTCCATTCACAAAAAAAAAATGATTTGCACATTACGAACACCCAGTAAATTACTTAATAACAGAGTCGTGCATCTGAACATTTATTTCATACTCTCACATTTCATTTATGTGCAGCTGTCAGATTCATCTTGCTGCACGTTTCTGATCATGTCATGTCACTGTTCAAAAGTTTTCAACAGTTCCTCACAGAATCTGAACGCCTGTCTTAAACCCTAAGGCCTTACCACTCAAAACGTAGTCTCCAGATCAGGAACACTGGAATCAGCTGGGAGCCTGTTATTCCACAGGCTGTATTCTGGAGAAAACAGATTCTCCAGCCTCATGCCAGATCTATTGAATTAGCAACTTCATTTTCACAAGATTCCCAATTGATTCATATATATGCAGCTTTGATTACATGTTTAATCTCTCATAAACTTCAAGCTTCAAAAGCAGGATTGCTAGATTTAGCAAATAAAAGTAAAGGATGTCCAGTAAAATTTGAAAACAATGAGTAATTTTTAAGTATGTCTCCAACGCTTCATGGGACATACTTTTCAAAAGATTGCTTATCTGCAATTCACTTTTGATTAAGTGTCCTATATTTAATATGGCAACCCTATTCAGGAGGGTAGGATCCATGTCTAACATAACTTTGTATTCCCTCGGAATAGTACAGTGCCTTCCCCAACTGTTTTTGTTTTGTTTTGTTTTGTTTTGTTTTGTTTTTTGAGACAGAGTCTCGCTCTGTCACCCAGGCTAGAGTACAGTGGCGCGACCTTGGCTCACTGACACCTCCACCTCCCAGGTTGCAATGACTTCTGCAACTCTCCCACCACTCCCGGCTTATTTTTGTATTTTAGTAGAGATGGGGTTTCTCCGTGTTGGCCAATCTGGTCACGAACTCCTGACCTCAGATGATCTGCTGCCGAGGCCTCCCAAAGTGCTGGGATTACAGGCGTGAGTCACTACGCCCGGCCCCAACTGTTCAATATATGTTTGTTTAATGAGTAGAAAAATGAGCTTCTTGAGAACAGAAGTTTCTCTTTTTATTTCAATAGTTTTGGAGTACAGGTGGATTTTTGGTTACATGGGTAAGTCCTCCAGTGGTAATTTCTGAGATTTTAGTGCACCCATCACCTGAGCAGTGTACCCTGTACCCAATATGTAGTAATTTATCCCCTCCCCAGTCCCCAAAGTCCATTTTATCATTCTTATGCCTTTGCACACTAACAGCTTAGCTCCCACTTATAAGTGAGAACATAAAATATTTGGTTTCCCATTCCTGAGTTACTTCACTTAGAATAATGGCCTCCAGCTCCTTCCAAGTTGCTGCAAAAGGCATTATTTCGTTCCTTTTTATGGCTGAGTAATATTCCATGATGTATATACCCACATTTGCTCTATCCACTCATTGGTTGATGGACACTTAGGTTGGTTCCATTTCTCTGCAATTGCGAATTGTGGTGCTATGAACAGGCGTGTCTAGCTTGTTTTTTTCCCCCTCAACACTATAGCCCCAGAGACTAACACAGTGCCCCGCACCCCGTTAAAGGACCAGAAAATATTTGTTGGATGAATAAAGGAATATATAAAGAGCAATCTTTCAATTATGGAGCGGGTCGTGTGTGTGTATTTTAATGAAAGCCGACTAGTTAATATTTTTTAAAAAACAATGTTTAAAAAGCTTCTATTTGTCCACCTTTTCACATTTTAGCTGGCAGAGTTCAAGACTTGATAGAAACATAACGAAGGGCTCAGAATGTACTCATCGCAGACTGAGCCCATATGGTCACTGTGGGGAGAGAACGTTACACTCACGATGCTAGCAAGCCTGCTGCAGGCGGCCCTGGGAGACAACGTCCCCCGCCCGGCCACCAGGCACCCGCGCACGCGCACAGCCGCGCTCAGTCCCCGAGGGCCGGATCGAGGGAGGCGGGGCTCTCGGGGCGCGTGCGCGGCGACCTGAGCGGCGGGCCCCTCCCTTAGCGGGGGCGCGCGGCGCTGAGGACCGCACGGAAGCGGGGAAGTCAGGTGGCCGCTGCCGCCGCCGCCGCCGCGGTTTGTCGCCAGAAGGAAGATGGCGGATCTGGAGGAGCAGTTGTCTGATGAAGAGAAGGTAAGAGTCGTGGGGGTGGCGGCGCCGGCCGTCGGGAGCCGGCTCAGCCTGGGCGGGTGGGCCCGGAGTCTGGTCGCGGAGGATGGGCATTGGCTCGCAGCTGGCGGTGCCCTCGTCTGCCCTTCTTCCCCCATCCTTGCTGCGCCGAGTGCCTGCCCCTGTCCGTCACCCGAGGCCCCGCGCGGGGGCAGGTCTTTGCCAGGCCTGCTCGCTCCGCTCCTTGTAGGGTGTGTACTCCGAGAATAGGAAGCGGGAGCCGGGCGACGGCGGGCGGGGGCGCGGGCGCGGGGGAGGGCGGCGGCTGCCCGGGACTCTCTCCTGCTATTCGGCCGCGGAGCCTGCGCCGGGGGCCGGGGACCGGGGACGCAAAGGGGTCTGCGTCCGTGCCTGGGAGCGGCCCAAGGGCAGTGCCCAGCGCGGCGGCCTGGCCTGTGAGTGTAGCGGCGGGTGAGGGGGAAGGGAAAAATCGCTTAGGAAGCAGACCTTCACTTCTCCCTTCTACTTCCCCCTCCCCAAAACAAAACGCTTCCTTTTCTGGTTCTCTACGGTTTATCCTTTTTTTTCCCTTTCCCTATGGAGGCCTCTCTCTCCCCCTCTCTCTTTCGTTTCGTGGCTCTAGCAGTAAGCTTTGCAGCTCCCATGTTCCCGGGAGGCAGCGGAGTTGCTCACAAAAAGACGACCCCCTCCCCATAGTTGTTTTCTGCCCACGTTGTCAGCATTCTCCCCGGGGGTCGATTTGGTGGCACGTCACCTTCCTGCTAGGACTTCTTCCGAGAGGGGAAATTGTTCTACTCCTTTTACTGTATGTCAGATGCTGTGACAGCAGTGGAACCAGATGAACTACTTAAGTTCTCAGATATTTAAAACGAGCAATGGAATAATTCATTGAACTGCTGCTCTCTTAATTCGCCCCTTTCGTTTGGCTTTCGTGAACGTCCCATTCCTGAGGGTGGTGGAATAGGGGAGAACCCTGCTAATTTTGACTGTTTCTCGGAAAGGACCCTGACGTTTCTCAAACTTAGAAGTAACTGACAGAACATACGAGTGAGTTAGTTGTAGGGTTGGAAATGTCCACTCTTCGTTAAAGAGTGCTCCATTTTTAAATTTCAAAGCAGTACAGCCAATGGAGGAAAATACAGGTACATTTAGGTACGTTGTGGTGTTTAAGAAATCCTCGTGTAAGTCTAAGAATATTTTCATTTGGGACCCTCTGCTCTAGGTGTTTTTATATGCTGTGTTCTTGCACCGAAATAGAAGGTTCTGTCCCATTCCCAATGTGAATGGCCAGAAGTCAGCCTCATCTTTATTTTCGGAAATCTGTCTTTCTCTTGTGTTGTTTGGTGAAAGTGATAATACAACAACAAAATGGGGGCGAGCAACGTCTCCATAACCCATAGACCCAGTAGGCAGATCCCTGTATCCACAAAAGTTGCTATACAGTATTCAATGTATAATCTTGGTAAATAACCCTAAGTAGGTGACTGAAAATGTACAGGAGTGCACAAACGCATATTTAAAATTGAGTCATGCTAAAAAGCTTAAAAAGAGATTGTCGTGTTTATATTCTACCATTCTTAAGTGGTGATTAGTAGCTCAAGTGGCTAGAAATCTAGCTGAAGAGAGAATACTCAGTGTGGGAGTTAATAAGACCTGCCATGTGTTGTAAAGGCCTAAAATTAAAAAGTTTTTTAAAAATGAGATAACAAGATGCCTTATTATTCGGCACTCTCAGGGCACTAAGCTTCATAAAGAGGAATGAGGAGGTTCTATGTCTTAAAGCCTGCGCCGCCTAGTAGCAAAATGTTTTATGGTTAAATGAATGAAAATTCTAATTTGATTTTTGGTGTTTTGTAAGAATATTATGTAGATATTTTACATAGAAATTTCATCACTATATTTACTAATTTAAAAACTGAGAAAACTTTTAGGTTAAATTCAAGTAACCAGTTAAGTGAAATTTTAACGTTCTTGTCAATTGAGATATCTAAAGGTTGTTTTCATTTTGGGGCAGGAGGATGTGTCCAGTATGGGATCAGAAAACAGAGAGGACTTAAAAGTGATATTTTGATATTACTCTTTCTACGCCTTATTGGTAATTTTCAAAAATAAGCTGTCAAGCTGGGCACGGTGGTTTGCACCTGTAATGCCAGCTACTCTGGATGCCAAGGTATGGAGGATTGCTTGAGCCCAGGAGTTGTAGACCAGCCTGGGCAACATAGCGAGACCTCATCTCTAAAAAAAAAAAAATACTAAGTTTTGAATACTTTTAAGTTTTTGAGATTTCCATTCTAGATTGCAAATCTGAGGAAGGGAAGCTGTTAAGATGTATCTAGTACTGTACTTTATATATGCTTGGCTCAGTTAGATCCATTCATTACTTAATTTGTTGTTGTAAGAGGTAGTTGTTCTATTTCCATTTCACAGATGAGTAGAGTGAGGTTCAAAAGCCTTAAGTAGTTCACCCAAGGACAGTCAAGATGAAGGTCTTGTTACATTATGCTCTCTTCTTTTTTTTTTGAGACAGAGTCCCCCTCTGTTGCCCAGCCTGGAGTGCAGTGGTACAATCTTGGCTCACTGCAACCTGTGCCTCCTGGGCTCAAGCGATTCTCCTGACTCAGCCTGCTGAGTAGCTGGGATTACAGGCACGTGCTACCATGCCCAGCTAATTTTTGTATTTTTAGTAGAGGCGGGGTTTCACTATGTTGTCCAGGCTGGTCTTGAACTCCTGACCTCAGGTGATCCACCTCCCTCGGCCTCCCAAAGTGCTGGGATTACAGGTGTGAGCCACCATGCCCAGCCGACGTTATGCTTTCTTAAACAAAATTGATAAAAACCTCTTCTGGTTTTGTCTCTTCATTTTTAATTTGTTGACAGCTTATTTTGAAAAAGGAGAAACGTTGGTTCTTCCTTTTTTCTTTTTTAGACAGGGTCTCACTCTGTCACCCAGGCTAGAGTGCAGTGGTGATCATGCCTCACTGCAACCTCAACTTCCTGGGCTCAAGCAGTCCTCTCACCTCAGTCTCCCCAAGTAGCTGGGAGTACACGCAGGCATGCCACCACACCCAGCTAATTAAAAAATTTTTTTTATAGAGACAAGGTCTCACGATGTTGTCCAGGCTGATCTCAAACTCCGGCTCAAGCAATCCTCCCACTTGGGCCTCCTAAAGTGCTGGCATTACAGGCATGAGCCATGATTCCTGGCCCTTTTTTAAAAAGTAATACCAAACAAGTAGTGTTAAGTTCTAAATTTTTGTCTTGATCATTTTAGAATAAAGCTTATTATTAACACATTTAAATGTGTTATGCTACTGGTAGGAAGCATTTTAGAAATTAATCTAGAATAATAGTTTTGTTTTTTAAAGTCATACACAATTGCTTTTTGAGGCTATCACTATGAAATTTAATAACCTTTTCTCCTTTGGCCACTGGGTGAATGGGAAATAAATTTAGCTGAAGACCACAATGAAGTTCTTTAAAGCTCTTAACTTGTATAGTGTGTCCCATAGACTTTTTTACATAGTTACAGAAACCCTAGACCCAAAACAGTTCATTTTCATTCCTGGGTCAGCTGTATTGTACAGTAAAGCATTTTTTTGAATTTGAAATTATATGAAATAGTTGTGTAAGACTCAATTGAAATGACCCATTCCGAAACCTCTCTCTGGATGAGAGATTCAAGTTCCAGCAGGAATACACTTAGTTACTGACGGGAAAGGATCTTTTTTCTTCCTGTAACCCTTTACTTCAGTGATTACAGTAATCTATCCCATAGCTTCAACTTTTACGTCTTTGCAGATGTCTCCCAGGTACATAGCTGTAGCACTAACTTCTTTCCAGATTACTGGTCAGATTTTTATCTGCTAGTCATGTTCACTGGAGATGATTAATTAGGTACATACAAATGGAGCTTGCCTAGAAGTAAATGTATGAACTCCCTTCTTCTTTCCTCTCACACAAAGGGGGATATAATCTATCTCTCTTGATAATTTTTCTCTTTATATCTTTATTCCCATTATTCCAGTCATCCTGGTTTTTAATTTCAGCTTTATTCTAACTTTTTTTGGCCCCGTACCTTACAATCAACTGGTAAAAGTTGTCACTTCCATCATCAAAATGTATTATACAAATAACTTATTTCTTGCTTGAAAAGTCAATTCATTTATATTAATACTTGGTTTATTATCTCTTCATTGACCTGATTATTAAATAATGTTTGGTAACAAAATTTCACTGTACAAACAGAATGCAACTTGATTATACTTGTTCTGTGCCAACAGTTAAGAAGTAAAGTCAAGAAAAATGTCTCATATCCATTCTTTCCCTTCAGTTGTATTTGCCACTGTTAGGCTTTTACTGTAAAGTTTCTAGACTAATTCCTCCTGTTTCCTGTATCTAAGCCATGCTTTATTGTGTCATTTATCTACTCTCAAAATTTTAGTGCCTGGATCCTCCATTGCCTTTACAAGGAAGTCCAGCTCTTAAAAAATGGTATTCATGGCCTTGTATTCCGTTTTAACCTAAATAGTTCTGACATTTTCAATATATATTGTTACTTAATCATGCTGTGAATTTAGAGAGACTTCAGAGAACTGCATACTAGTTCATTTCTCTCTCTCTCTCTCTTTTTTTTTTTTTTTTTTTTTGAGATAGATTCTCATTCTGTCACCCAGGCTGGAGTGCAGTGGCACAATCTCAGCTCACTGCAACCTCTGTCTCCCAGGCCCAAGCAGTTCTCCTGTCCTCCTGTCTTAGCCTCCTGAGTAGCTGGGACTACAGGCACATGCCTGTGTGCCTGGCTAATTTTTGTGTTTTTAGTAGAGATGGGGTTTCACCATGTTGCCCAGGCTGGTCTGGAACTCCTGAGCTCAGGTGATCTGCCTGCCTTGGCCTCCTAAAGTGCTGGGATTACAGGCGTAGGCATGAGCCACCACTCCCAGCCACTGGTCCATTTCCAGCACCTCAGATAAATTATTTAATCTTAACTTCAGTTTGCTCTGAAATGTTAGAATGTGGTAGTAAGTTACCTTCTTCATTAAGTTGTTGTAAGTTTATTGGGCTTGGCATGTAGTAAGCACACAATAAATTGTAGTTATTTTTCTCTGCTCATGACTTTTCATCTACTTTGAGTATTGGCCCTGCTCCCAGGTCTGTCCCCTTTTTTGAAACATGAAAATCTCAGTCATCCCTCAAGATTTAGCTTAGATTACACAGCTTTTTTAGCCTCTCATCTGAACTCTACAAGAGATCGTTAGTATTAAATACAATTTTGCATAATAGTTATTTGCTTACTGTTTTTTCCCTTTTCCATTGGAATTCCTAAGTGCAGAATAATGTCATCTTTAGCATCTCTCATTACTCTACATGCGCTGAATAGCATGGCTCTATCTGTAGTTTATATACTTCTCCCTTAGTGACTGGCTTCAGAAATTTTGTGTATGTAAAAACAATAGAAGCTGCCATTGTATTTCACAATATTAATGTAAAATTAGAAATGCTCTTATTGGCTGGGCGCTGTGGCTCACACCTATACCCCCAGCACTTTGGAAGGCTGAGGCGGGTGGATCACCTGAGGTCAGGAGTTCGAGACCAGCCTGACCAACATGGTGAAACCCTGTCTCTACTAAAAATACAAAAAATTAGCTGGGCATGGTGTCGTGCACCTGTAGTTCAAGCTACTCAGGAGGCTGAGGCAGGAGAATCACTTGAACCAGGGAGGCGGAGGTTGCAGTGAACGGTGATCGCACCACTGCATTCCAGCCTGGGCAATAGAGCAAGACTCCATCTCAAAAAATTTAAAAAAAAAAAAAGTTCTTATTAATGAGAAAGTAAACTCAAGCAGAAAGCTATTAATGTAGACAATATTCATTTCTAATTCCATTCTATAGATAAATTATGTTATTTCACCAATAAAATACAAAAATTTCTGTTGCAGACAAGAACTTAACAGCAGCTATAACATTAGTGGAGTTTTTCAGACTTTACACATTAAAGTAAATTTGTAGTAAATTTTCAGTGCATTTGGGAGCCATTTTTGCATGAGTAGTTGGATAGAATAATTGCACGTTAGTGTGAGAATACAGATATGAAAACACTTAGAGAATTTAAATAATTTTTAAGGTTGAAAAGCATGATGGCAAAACTTGACCTGTGGTTCCAAGCTATGACCTAAAAGCCTAATCAGTCACCTGAAGCAAAAATTTGTTGAAGTTATTATAGCACTAATTTGTAATAAGAGATTCATGCATATCAAAGAAAATGGGGTCTTTGTCTTCTGAAAACCACTCTTCTAACAGGTTCCATAAACATACCGATGGCTGTTGTCAAAAAAGGAGTGTTTCATAAATTTTATTTTGAGAATTAAGTATAGTTTTTACATTCTTGCTCTTATGACATATTTACATGTCTCACTATGCATCTAATGGCTGAGAACTTTTCTTATGCATTCTAATTCACAGTGTTTCTACTGAAAATGACTTTTGAAATCGTTTACCTCCATCTTCATTCATTTACCAAATATACCATATTTCGCTGATTTCAGTACTGATACTTTTTTAGATTTTAAGATCTCTGAAATCAGGCTGCATTGTTCAATCAATGGCTTGTAATATTTCATTGGTAGCATTTTTCCTTTTTTAGTGGTACATAAAGTTAGGCATCTTATATTGATTGTGAATCAGGATAGGCAAGGATATAGTTCAGTAACAAACATCCTAAAATCTCAGCACCAGAGTGTTGAATGTGGGAGCTTTGTACTGCATCTCATTCATTCGATGTACATCTAGTGTGGGTCAACAGAGAGCCCTGCTCAGGGAAGTAATTTAGCTTTCCAGTTGGTTAGAGAGCTTCCATCTAAACTTTTTTCTCAGTCACTGCAGTGGTGGGAAGGAAATGGAATGAATTGCACACTTTTTTTTTTTTTTTTTTGAGACAGAGTCTTACTCTGTCACCTAGGCTTGAGTGCAGTGGCACAATCTCGGCTCACTGCTACCTCCACCTCCTGGGTTCAAGTGATTCTCCTGCCTCAGCCTTCCGAGTAGCTGGAAGGAGCTCACGTCACTTCTCCTCAGATTTCAATTAGCTAAAGCAGGTTACATGTATAAACCTAATTTCAGAAAGGTCAGGGAAGAAGAGGCGAATTGGAATATTTGTGAATAGCAATAATGACAGCATAGATTAAGTTTTAAATTCACTAAAGTGTAGTGATCACCTGGAAGGTAGATACAATGCATTGCAAAACTGTAGATTCAAAGGTGAATTGGACATATATAAGATACATACTAAATTGGGTCTAAAAATTTAGAAGATAGAAAAACTACTTCTGCTTAGGGGCATGGTAAACATCAGTTGGGGTCAAACTCATACCAGAGAGCACAACATAGGGAAAAATAACAGGAAAGTGGGAATGAGCAGGCAGTGAGTTTTGTGTGAAAAGAATTCAGTTAAATAGTTGAGTGTCTACTCTATCTTCGGTACTTTTAGAATAAGAGATGCAAAGGTGAATTGTGCTGTTTAACAGCTCACTGTCAGGGTTTTTCCACCTCAGCACTGTTGAGAGTTTGGGCCAGATATTGTTGGGCGAGTAGACGTCCTGTGCATTGTAGGATGTTTAGCAACATCCTTGGCCCATGTGATATGCCACTACCACCACCAAGGCTTACCAATCCAAAATGTCTCCTGGTGGACAAATTCACCCCTGGTTGAGACCCATGGGTCTAGATAGATTAGAGCTAGTAAGAACAGTTGAGAACCTGGCTTAAGTGGACTTTAGGACCTGGTTTAAAGTCATCCCACAAGAAATGGAGGCAAAAAAGATTGCTAATAGATTTTAGAGTTGGAATCAACAAGACTTGGTAAATGAATATAGGGGAAAGGCATGAGTCAGAGAAAACTGTGAACATTGAAGTCTGGATGACTGGGAATTGGTACCACTAGTAACAACTGGAGAACACGGGAAAGAGGATACCCAGCTGGGAGAAATAATGGTGAATTTAGTTTTGGTTGTACTGAGTTTGAAATGCTAGTTTGTTTATGTGAAAATGCCTAGCAGATACGGGAGACAGAGAAACAGCTTGGAAAAGAGGTCACCTCCAGAGATTATATAGAGATTTGAGAATCCTTTTTGTGGGTTAAAGCGAGATGGGATAAGCCCTTTAGGACAAAAAGCTTAGACTTAGGAAAGAGGAGAGGGCAGGAAGCATATACTTAATACTTTGATTTGAGGAATAAGAAGTGGAGAGAGACCTAAAGGTGAGGAGAAACCCTTGAAGTCGAAGTGTTACCTATTGATAGCTAGCTAGCACAGAGTAGGTGCTCAGGTCACAGAATGTGAAGAGAATTTCAAGAAGGAGCAGTTGCAGAGATTAGGGGTATGAGATTGAAAAAAGCCTTTGGATTTAAGAGAAAGGAATGAGAAACAAATTAC
Organism: Papio anubis; assembly: GCF_008728515.1. Classification (NCBI taxonomy): domain Eukaryota; kingdom Metazoa; phylum Chordata; class Mammalia; order Primates; family Cercopithecidae; genus Papio; species Papio anubis. Next base: position 41,998,868 of record NC_044979.1, on the reverse strand, counting down.
ACCTACTCTATGCCCGGCACTTTAACATGTATTCTCTCTATTAATTGTCAGAATAACCTTGTTATTATCTTCATTGTACAGACAGGAAACTGGTGCAGTTAAGGCTATTTAAGTGGTGGACTAGGGATTAGTGGCCTTCAAGAGAATAATTTTACTAGCGTTTGGAACAAGGAGTGGAGAAACATAAGCCAGATAACTGGAGTCTGTAATAAAAAGTATGTATTTTCCCTTTCCCAGAAATGGCCTTTCAGTCTCGTTTGCATTCTAAACTACTCATCTTTGGATAACCAGACTCAAGGTCTTTCTCCTCTTCTTTTGTATCCTGACCTATCTCTGCTCCCTTAGCAATGTGTACTTATCTTTGTTATAGCATTTACCAATTTTAATAGATTTACCCACTGTCCTTATTTCTTGTGTTCTTCAGAGCCGGGCCTTATGTCTTCATCATCTTGGTAATTCCAGTAGAGTGCCTACCATGTATTAAATCAGTGATTTTCAACTCTGGCTGCACATTAGAATCAACGAGAGTTTATAAACAAAATGAACGCACAGGCTCCTCTTGTGGGTGAGGCCTGGAGTATCCGTAATTCCTTGTTTTTTGTTTGTTTTGTTGTTGTTGTTTTAAAGCTTCCGAGGTGATCTGAATGTGCAGCTAGGGTTAAGTTTCACTGTATCACTGTATTAGGGGCTCAATAAATGTCAACTAAAGGATGAGTGGAGACAGTAAGTATAAATTATTCTTGAAAAAAATTAGTAGTGAAACAAAAGAGAAAAATATGTATTACTACTTTGTTTTTTCCTGCTATTTCATTTTAAGAATACTTTTTTTGTAAGAGAACATTCTAGGGTGTACAAGGGAAATGATTCAGAAGGGAAAAGGAAATTGAAAACGTAAGATAAAGAATAGTTTACATAACTTATTCTCTTTTAGTTGATGATAATGCCTACTTTGGATTCATGGGTTTCTTCATATTTTAAATAAATGGTAAAAACATATTTAAAGAAGAATCAATGTTGAGTTCTGTAGATGACCCAGTTTTAGGTTAAGTGCTGTGGGCCCTGTTTTTAATTACCAATCAAAATGATAATTATAAAGGAAAAAAATTTTGAGGAAAACTTACTAAAACAAATTACCACTCTTAAGTTTACCTGTATTAAAATAAATTCACCTGAAACACAGACATGTAATAGTGATCACTTGGTCATAAACTATTTAAATGTCATAGAGTTCAAAAAAGTAGGTTTTGTCTCCTTTTTTACCTCTAATTCTCAAAAGACAGCCATTTTTTAGACAGTTGTGGAAAACAACCTCAAATAATTCTTTTAGTTGAAGTGGAAAAGTGCATAATAGCTCCTTTAATTTTACTACCAGTGTCTAAAGTAGTGACCGTTTTTGGTGTTTCATTTTCTTGAGAATCAAGTAAAACCTATAATTCATTTCACAAGGGGACTAGACTAGACAAATTTTACATCTAAAGGCCCTTATAGGACATGGGTGCGGTATCTGGTCACCCTTCAGAATCACCTGGAGAGATTTTCTAAAACATAGATTTCTAGGTTCCCATTCTCTGGAAGTAGATTCACTGGGTCTAGAATAGAGGGTAGGAATCTGTATTTTTTCCGAGCTTTCCAGGTGAGTCTGACCGCCATTCATATCTGAAAAATTCCTACCGTACTATCTCCTTCCTTGATCATGGCGGCCCATACCATGTGGAAATTATAGGGGCTGTAGGTAGGATTCTCAAATAAAATACTGATGCCTCAGTAAATTTGAATTTAAGCTAAACAGTGAGTCATTTTTAGTACAGATATTTCCCATAGTAGTGTACCTTTGGACTGCTGGAGAGTGCAGGGTCCTTTGCCTCTAAATTTAATGCCTCTAGATGGCTGTTTTGGGGCTTTTTTGTTGTTGTTGGGTTTTTTTGTTTTTCGTTTTTTGTTTCGGTGCTGTGTATTTGTGTACATGTATGTCTGTGTGCTCCCATGCACATACATTGTCTGCTTTTTATACTTTCATCTTTATTTTTTCAGTTGCTTAAGGTTTAAAAACATTTTTTAAAATTTTTGTCAGTTTACCGTTTTTATAGCTGCTTTGGTGAGGACTCCATTTCTTGTTAAGGAATTGTTTTCTTCAGACAGTTTTTAAATCTCCTGGAACTCAAGTTTTACCTTAGTGTTTGAAAACATGTTGCCAAATGTTCAGCAAAGGCAGCAGAACAATCTGGAGAATTCATGGACATAGGCAGGTGAAGTAACTTTAATTTTGCCATCAATTTCTGTAAATTGTGGTAATGAATGACAACCCACGGTAAACTCTCGTGTTGTACTCTCATGTTCTAGGTGGTAATTATAAAACTGAGGTAGCACTACCAATTGCTTATGACTTCCAATAATAAACACATCTTGAAGGGCCATCATAGACTGAGGGAACCCAGTCACTTCCCCTGTGGCACTTCACCATGGAGCTTGTCTTTGCTTGAGAAAGGTACATTCTGTACCATTAATGCAAAGAGTGACACAGTCAAGGATTGCAAGGCAGAAAGATACATGTGAAGCTTGTGTTCATCCAGCCCTCCTTCCCTTTGTTCTCTCTCCCTGATAAGTTTTTCAGCAGTGTAGGTGTAAGATTGTACATTTCCAAATTCCATATTCCAAGTATTATAGGCCATTAGAAGTACTAGATGTTTTTGCACTCACTGCTTTTTCTGAGATGTCACTCAAGGCCAAAGGCAACAATTCAAAAACCTGCTGATACTTGCCTGGTTCATCAGGGTATCCCGTAATGATACCAAGGCTTTTGATCACAGCTTCTCATACCAAATATGCCTTACCTTCCATTTAAGGAGGACTAGGGTGTGAGGAACTTCTTGAGGAAAGTAAGGCACCACTGCTCCATAGGATTTAGCTACAAGTAGTGTCCTTTCTGGGTCTTTGTGACTCACCTCTTCCCATCACTGTGGTAAATGTTCGGCTTCTGCATGTGTTGGTCTGACATGATGTGTGAATGTTATAACACCAGTTAGTATCACTTGCCTTGGCTCTTTATCTGGCCTCTTGATCATACTAGAAAGAACGTGGAGAAGCTGATTTTTCTTTTTAGATTCAAGATGTAGGCATGTTGTATACAATCTGAGGGCATCAACGTCTCTGTCTTTGCCAGCAGCATGTCAAGTACGATGTATGACAAGCAATGTCCAAGCATCAGCACAAGGCGTTTTTCACTGCAGTCAGAGACACTTCTGATCCTAAGCGACATCTGCTGACACTTGACAAAAAGAAAGTAGTGCATGGTGGAAAGCAGAAGACAGTTTACTGTGGGGTTTATCAAAATGAACTGTGCTTTTACTTGATGGAGAAAATAGCATTCTTTCCTTTCTCTCCTAAGAAAAGGGACTGGGGAATTCTCTCTAAGAATAGTGGAATCAGGCTGGGCACGGTGGCTCATGCCTGTAATCCCAGCACTTTGAGAGGCCGAGGTGGGTGGATCACTTGAAGTCAGGAGTTCGAGATCATCCTAGCCACCATGGAGAAACCCCATCTCTACTAAAAATACAAAAATTAGCTGGTTATGGTGGTGCTCACCTGTAATCCCAGCTACTCAGGAGCTGAGGTGGGAGAATCACTTGAGCCCAGGAGGTGGAGGTTGCAGTGAGCAGGGATGGTGCCAGTATACTCCAGCCTGGGCAATAGAGCAAGACGCCGTTCCAAAAAAAAAAAAAAAAAAAGTGGAATCAACAACAACTGGTTTTGAAAGATGAATATCCTTCTTTTTTTTTTTTTCCTTGCCTGAACTGTTTACGACTGAATTCTGTTCACTTTTTTCAGTCTTGTAGGGATTCCAAAGAAGGTTGAAAGGAATCATAAACTACCAACTGGCAAAGTTTTCATTTTTGAGGATGGCAGTTTTAGGTCTTCTAATTTGCTCCATCAAAGACCATTTGTCACTATGTAATAAATTAATTTTATCTTCCCAATTTGTATACTAACAAGGAGTTCTCTCCAGGTTGAAGAGTAGAACGAGTGAAAGAAGATTGCCTAAAATTGATGTAAGAGCTTCTAATTCATTTTCTTTCACTCCGCTAGCAGTATCCACAAAATCTTTCCCAGTTACTTGATCACTTCCAAAGTCTCAGTAGATTTGCAGTAAATTGGAGGGATTTTTTTTGTTTTTCGTTTTGAGACAGGGTCTTGCTCTGTCATCCAGGCTGGAGTGTAGTGGCACAATCACAGCTCACCGTATCCTTGACCTCCCAGATTCAAGTGATTCTCCTATCTCAGGCTCCCAAGTTGCTGGGACCACAGGTGCTCACCACCATGCCTGGCTAATTTTTTATTTTTATTTTTTCTCATTTTTTGTAGAGACAGGATCTTACCATGTTGACCAGGATGGCCTCAAGTGATCCTCCCATCCCAGCCTCCCAAAGTGTATAACTCAAAGTTCTGATCATTGTTTTCATCTGAGGTGTTTATTGATGTAAACTTGCATTCTTCAATAAAAATTCAATTACTTAGAAGTTTAAAGCACTCAAGAGGTTTGACTGGCTCCTGAATTTCAGGGCTCAGTTTGTAATGTTTTCGTTCCTCAGAAGGAACTTTGTTTTCTGCTGCCTTTGTCAGTTTGGCTCGGATCTTCCTTTGTTAAAATGTTGTTGTATGTCAACCACTTCTCTCCTCCCTTCACATCCATTGGCTGATAGGAAACTAAATAACCACACTTGTAAATTTATGTCTGAAAAAAAATTAATATGATTTGTGGAGAATCTTGTGTTCTCTTCTAATGTTTAGACTATATGTCACCTTATTTGCTTGCTTAAAACATGTTTTTAAGTATCTGAATTCCTTGCTTCCTGTGTGCCTTGGTATGTCCCCAATTACATATCTTAAATTCAGGCTTCACCGGTAAGTGAGATCTTGTTTTAATGGCCTCCTCTTCACTCCATTGGTGGAGGGGTTCTTGCCCTGGAATTGGGGTGTTGACAGAACATACAAAACCTGACACTGGACAGATGAGATTGACAGCAGTTTATTAATCACGAATACTCAGCAGCCCAGGAGAGAGGAGACAGCACACCACGCAGGCCCGCATGGGAGTTGTGCTTGGTTGGAAACAGAGTGAAGAACAGTCAGGGGCTGTAGGAGGCAGACTTTTAGTAAGTATCAAGAGGGTGGAGTGATCCCTGGTTCTCAGGACATGATCCATTCATTGTTTGATAATTCCAAGGGCTGGCAGGGACCTGAAGCTTGCTACTCAGGGATAAGAAGGAACTGTGTCTCTTCCCTGTGATAAAAGATTGTTTGTCTAGGGGACCTTGTCTGTGGGAGCTGAGTGAAGAGAACTTGCAGTTAGGCCATTCAAGGTTCTCCCTGTTTTCCCAAAGTGTCAAGGCACATGTAATATTGAGCCTTAATTTTAGGCCTTAAACCACAAGTCTCAATAGTACTAGCTAGTTATCAAAGGTATTTGCTAATGATTGCTGTACTAAATAATGTATCAAGAAGTTTTTAATCATATAATTTGATCTTAGAGTTTTCCTTTCTGTATGACCTTTTCTTCTGATGCTTTGCAAAGTTTAAGATATTCTGCTGCTGTGTGCAGTTTCACTACAGTAAATAAAAGATGGCCAAATCATGTATATGAAGTGATATGGTGACAGGAAAGACAAGAGTTCTTGTTTGAGAGACCTAATGGAGTGATAAGGCTCCAGTTCTGTGTATATGTGGGATGACAAAGAATGGATAGGTTGTAGGAGCTAGAAAGTGGCAGAAAGATTACAAAGGTAATAGCTATTATTTGAGTGCTTACTCTGTGCCAAGCACTTTTCTAAGTGTATTATCTCATTACTGCTAGTGAGGAAACTGAATTTAGTTTGCTTAAGGTCATGCAAGTAGTAAGCAGTGGAGCTGTAGTCTGAATCCCTGCTTAATGTTATTTAAGAGCTTATGCTGTTAACAGTTAATATTTTACAGCCTTAGAAGAACCTTATATATCATGCTAAAGACTTTGAACTTAATCTTGTTGGCATTGGGGAACCATTGAGTGATCTTGACAGGGAGGAAACATCAGAATTTACATTGAAAAATACCAGTCTGGTGGCAAGGTGGAAAATCAATTTTGGAGAAAGATGAGGCCAGAGGCAGGACAGCTTTATAACAATCCAGGAACAAAGTGACTGGGTCCGAATAAAATGGAATGGAATCAAATAAAAGGGGAATGGACTTGAGACAGATACTTAGCTGATCATGTGACTGACTGTAGGAGAGAAGTGTGGAATGATTTCTAAGTAGTGGCAATAATTTTATCAGGAACAGAAGGCAATACATTTGAATGAGAAGAGAAGTTCAAGGTATCTTTGAGGCATTTTGATGGAGATCTCTAATAGATAAATTATAGTTAGAAAAAGGATAAGATCTTTATCTTGAGTGAGGTTATGATAGGTGTGTAGATTTGAGAGTTACTGTGTGGTGATGATGGAAGCAATGGAAATGGATTACCTAGAGATTTATTTTGTAACTCACAAAAGAATCGTCATAGAAGACTTTATGCTGTATTGGGAGGCGGCTATGTAAAAAGCTGAGGACTTCATCCAGAGACTTCATTCAGAACTTAATTCTGGATTTCTGTTTTCTCTTTCATAAATTAAGGGTAATATCAGCTATATCAGAATAATCATAGATAATATTGTATTTTATTAGGGCCTGAGGTATAAGAGTTGAGAAATAATGATGCATGTGATCTCCCTTAGTTTTTACCTTTGAAAACTGAGGTTTGCGGAAGTTAAAATAAAAACAAAATCTTGGCTACAGATCATTTGCCTTTACTTACGTAAAGCCCCACATCTTAACTGCACATTGCCACCATCTTTCTCTCCTGTGTTGCTATTACTGGTGTTTGAGGTGAGCAGGGTCAAGTGGAGGGGGAAGGGTGACATCCCAAATAAGAAGAAAGGATGTTGATGTATGGCAAGTGAACGCACTGCAGACAGCACAGTAATACATGGGCATAAGCCACCCTTGAACACTGTAGGGCATAAAGAAACTAAGATATAATCACTTGAAAATGTCTGTACTCCAGGTCTATATTTAAGAATATTGGCCAGGCGCAGTGGCTCACGCCTGTAATCCCAACACTTTGGGAGGCTGAGGCTGGTGGATCATGAGGTCAGGAGTTTGAGACCAGCCTGACCAACATGGTGAAACCCCATCTCTGCTAAAAATACAAAAATTAGCCGGGCGTGTGGCATGCGCCTGTAATCCCAGCTACTCAGGAGGCTGAGGCAGGAGAATCACTTGAACCCAGGAGGCAGGTTGCAGTGAGCAGAGATCGTGCCACTGCTCTCCAGCCTGGCGACAGAGTGAAACTCCATCTCAAACAAAAAAAAAAAAGAAAGAAAATACTGGGACTATGCTAATGCAGACATACTTCTTATCTACTGCTATTGCTGCTAATAATAATAACTAATATTATTTATTCACGCAAGGTCACATAGCTAATGACTAGTAGAGATTAGAAATCCAGCCTGGTCAGTCTGGCTCCAGAGACCATGCTATAAACCATTACACCAAACTGTCTCTTTTTATTGGGATAAGTTTTTGTGATTTTTGAATGTAAATTATTTGAAAATTAACAATGTATCTACAGTAGCAGTCTCCAGCCTTTTTGGCACCGGGGGTCCCGTTTCATGGAAGACAGTTTTTCCACAGGGGCTAGCGAGGTGGGGATAAATGGGGGAATGTTTTGGGATGAAACTCTTCCACCTCAGATCATCAGGCATTAATTAGATTCTCATAAGGAGCACACAAACTAGATCCCTCGCATACACAGTTCATACTAAGGCGTGCGTTCCTATGAGAATCTCATGCTGCCGCTGATTTGACAGGAAGCAGAGTGCAGGTGGTAATGCTTGCTTGCCCACTCCACCTCCTGCTGTGTGACCCCATTCCTAACAGGCCTCAGACTGGGACCTGTCTGTGGCCCGGGGGTTGGGGACCCCAATCTACAGAATTGCATTAGTGGTAACTCTCAAAATGTTCATTTCATTGAAAGACTACATTCCCTGACCATTTTGAATAAATGGGAATTTATTTGTGCTTATAGATTTATTCAGCCTGTAATCAGTAACTACTGATTACAGAGTATAGGGCAGAGGAAACAGATTCTGCCTTGGAGAGAGGTTAAATGTTTATTTATTCAGCTAATATTTGAGGGTCTGCTATTTGCCAGGTACCATTTGAAGCACTCAGATATGGCAGTATATAGGCAGTTTCTCCCGCTCTGATTTTTTTTTTTTTTTTCCCCTTCCCAAACTAAATCAGTGCTAAACTTTGAGGATTTTGAAAGCAGAGGGCCTGGAAAGTTGGCCAATTTTTTAAAAGTAAATTAAGGTAAATACATTTAACCATAGATGACATATCAAAAAAGTACTCATTTGTCTTGCTTTATTATAAAGTCTAAACTAGAGCAGTTTATTTTTGAGTTTCCAAAATCATGAGTTGGTTCAAATAACTGTAAACAAACAACAGTAGATATGATTAGATTTTGATTAATCAGAACTCAAGTAATTAGAATCCTCTATTTAATCCAAAATTATTTAACTTGATTTTAAGGGGATGATGGCTCACTGTGAACTGCAGCAATGCCTACTAGAATTTTTTTTTTTTTTTTTGAGAGGGAGTCTCACTATGTTGCCCAGGCTGGAGTGCAATAGCACGATCTCAGCTCACTGCAGCCTCTGCCTCCCGGGTTCAAGCAGTTCTCCTGCCTCAGCCTCCCGAGTAGCTGGGATTACAGGCACCTGCCACCGTGCCCAGCTGATTTTTGTATTTTAGTAGAGATGGGGTTTCACCATGTTGGCCAGGCTGGTCTTGAACTCCTGACCTCAGGTGATCCACTTGCCTTGGCCTCCCAAAGTGCTGGGATTACAGGCGTGAGCCACTGTACCCCGCCCTTTTTTTTTTTTTTTTTTTTGAGACAGTCTTGCTCCGTCGCCCAGGCTGGAGTGCAGTGTGATCTCGGCTCACTGGATCCTCCCAGGTTCAAGCGATTCTCCTGCCTCAGCCTCACGAGTAGCTGGGATTACAGGTGCCCAGTACCACACCAGGCTAATTTTTGTATTTTCAGTAGAAACAGGGTTTCTCCCTGTTGACCAGGCTGGTCTCCAACCCTTGAGTTCAGGCGATCTGCCCACCTTGGCCTCCCAGAGTGCTGGAATTACAGGCGTGAGCCACCACACTGGCCATCAGTTGGTGAGGAGGATTAGAAAATTAATTTGCTTTCACATTACTTACATTGATATTTTTGTAGTGTTAACCAAAGCCTCTATTAAACTCTAGAATAGCATCACTTCTTGCTGCCTGCTAATATTATTGAATATTTAGGACTTTCTTGAGGGAGTCACATTCTTACAATTACTACTTGAATGATGACTGCTAACTTCTTTGGATACTTATCAGAAGGGTTGTTGGAATTTACTAAACTATAAGATGTGTTTTTTTAATATCTCTGACAAATAATTTATATTGTTTAAATAGGACTAAATATGTAAGATCTTTTTTTTTTTTTGGTCCAGTGAGGAAAAGAAATATACTTTAGCAAATAGTACTGGAATGTTTTATTTATCCATATAACAGTGTAATAAAAAAGAAATAGAGCCCCATCACACATAAGGCACAAAAATCAATCCTGGGCAGATTGAAGGACTAAGTACAAAGAGCTGAACTTTAAAGTTAGAAAAAATATAGGAGAAACCACCCAGCCTCAGTGTAGAGAAGGAATTTTTTCCCCCAGTCTTTAAATACTTGACTGTATTAAGGGCATTCTCTTACAAAACTACAGTACAATTATCAGGCCGGACGCAGTGGCTCACGCCTGTAATCCCAACACTTTGGGAGGCCGAGGTGGGCACATCACGAGGTCAGGAGATCGAGACTATCCTGGCTAACACGGTGAAACCCAGTCTCTACTAAAAATACAAAAAATTAGATGAGCATGGTGGCGGGCGCCTGTAGTCCCAGCTACTCCGGAGGCTGAAGCAGGAGAATGGCATGAACCCAGGAGGCGGAGCTTGCAGTGAGCTGAGCTCATACCACTGCACTCCAGCCTGGGCGACAGAGCGAGACTCCGTCTCAAAAAAAAAAAAAAAAAAACAGATTACATCACTAATGCACCTTCCCCTCCACCCCCCGGGTTCAGGATCTAAACCAGAATCACACTGAATTTTGTTGTAATGTCTCTGGTCTTGCTTAATTTGGAACAGTTTCTCAGCATTGTTTATTTTTCATGACCCTAACTCTTTTGAAGAGTACAGACTTGTTATTTTGTAGACCGTCCCTCAAGTTTAGTTTATTTGTTTCCTGATAATTAGATTCAGCCTGTGAATTTTTAGCAAGAGTGTCACAGAAGTGGTGTGTTCTCAGTATGTACTCTCAGGGAGCACACGATGTCAGTTTTTCCGTTTTTCTTATTACTGTTGATAACTTTGGTCATTTGATAAAGGTGGTGTATGGCAGGTTTCCTCAGTGTAAAATTACTATTCTTTAGTAATTAAGTGTCACCTGGAAAGATACTTACAAACCATGTAAATATCCTGTTGTTTTATTTTTCTGCCCACCAACTTTAGCCTTCCTTGATGATTTTTGCTTGCAAGAATTACTGTGGTGGTCACCCAAGGTGATTTTCTAATTCAGTCCCTCCTTTTACATTTATTAATTGGAATTCTACGATGAAGGGCTTTTCATTTTCCCCCATTCATTAGTTTATTTCTTTATGCCAGTATGGACTCATAGATTCTTGTTTTATTCTGTGGGTTACCATTTGTTACTGACGTTATTATGTAATGGGTTGCTTGAAGAATTATTATTTTTTTTTTTTTTACAAAATAAACTCGTAAGAAAAACAAAATATGAAAAAATAATGTTTGACAGTATTACTTTTGTATTGTCTCAGACAGTTGATGGTCAGAAATTGTTTTTTTTTTCCTCAGGGCTCACATGTATTTTGGATATTTTTTGAACACACCACTTTTATCTTCTGTATAGGTAGCTTTATAGTGACTAGTGATGTGTGCTCTTCTACAAGAAACGCAGTAGAATGGAACATTTTTTTATGTTATATTTGTTACCTACGTGTATATTTTATACCACATAATGTTTGGAATCAAGAGAAAGAAAAAAATATAATTTCAGGATTTAACTCAGGTTATACTTGAAGCTCTATGGGTTAACTTTTCAAAACTACTCTATACTTCTTGATGTGATTGTTGTGAGGTATGCCTATCTGCTGCCAGGGACTTTATCATGGAGGAATATGGTTAATTTCCCACCTGTAGCCCCTGGTCCCCAACAAAACTATGCCCCCAAAATCCTGAATTAGATTAGAAATGCAATAAAAGTAATAACTCTTTCATGATTTTGACTCCAGTTTGTCCAGAATTGACTTTGAAGAATAACATGTGGAGGAAGATGGTGGATTAGGAAAAAAAAGATTTAGCAGTGGGCTTAGAAATGTATCTAATAATTCACTAGACTCTTTTTTAAAAGCTATAATTCCCAAGGGCAAATGGAATGTATTTACTTACCCTTCATGTTTGTTAAACTTTAAGGAAATACGTTTGTAATTATTTTCAGAAATTCTACTCTTGGGATCTCTTTTTAACTTGTATGATTTTTTTTTCTTTTTTGCATTTAGAAATGAGCTAGAATAAATAATTTTTAAAATTAAAATCAGCAAGGAGGAATGTTGAGTCTGTAGCAGTGGATAAAAAATACCTGGATGATTGAACGATACCTTCTTAGGAAGACAGTCAAACTTTTGCTTTGAGAGACACACTTTCTTTTGTCTGGGGCCTGAGAAATCCAAAGGTCAGATTCTTAACCTTTTGAAATTCAGAAAGAACCAGATTAAAGTATTTCAGGCACGGCTGGTTTAATCCACATTGTGTTTGGGGTTCTCAGCTAGTCTGCTCCCTTGACCTCCCAACCCTTAGTGGTACTTTTGACCCACCATTCCCTTTGGATGTTGTGGAAGAGAAGTAATACCTTTTGATTACTGTGTACATTTAGTGCAACCGCAAGGGCAAATAAGTTCATAGAATAAAAATGCAGTACAGATCATTTTTGCTTTCTTGGTGAAAACCCAAAATAGAGCTGACTAAAATTCTAAATGGTATATTGCCTTTTTTGGAAACAACTAAAATTTTTAAATCTCAACTAGTTAAATGCATTACTAAATATACTATATGTATACTGCTTGCTATCAGGAATTTAATTTAGCCAGTTTTATAGGTAGTGTTTGTATAAGTCATTAGGAGTGTTAATAATTACCTCAAAATTCTAAAAGTGTTTTGTTATCACATTTTTAATTTATTGCCTGTGGTAGTGATCAAAAGACTTCAGTTTAAATACTTCCTAACAACTCCTTATCTCAATAGGAAGGGGATAGGGGCAGAAAGGGGATAAGAAAATGAAGATGTTTACATAATCATAATAGGCTTCCGTGTATGTTTGGCATGCACAGTGGCCTATGCCCTACTCTATCTTTGCCTTTTTAAAATTGTTATGTATGTTTTACCTTTTAATAGTACTCTTAAATGTTTTAGAAGCAATGTGTTTTGAAAACACATAAAAAATTTTATTTTTTCAATTAGTATATAGTAAGTACTCTTATTTGATGACTTTTAGCACATGTATAGATCAATGTAACTATGACAATCTAGATATATACTAGTACAGTTCCATCAACCCCAGAACTCCGTTTCTTTTCCCCCTCTCATTTCTCTGTTTGTAGTCACACTCTTCCCCTTCCCCACCCCTCAGCCTCTAGCAACCATCCATCTTTTCTTCATTGTTCTAATATTGTTTATTTGAGAATGTCATTTATAGGGAATACTGTAGAGTTACTATGTAACCTTTTGAGATTGGCTTATTTTATTCAACATAATGCTTTTGAGGTTCATTCCAGTTGTCACATACATTAATGGTTTGTTCCTTTTTATTGCTGAGTAATATTTCATTGTGTAAATGTAGCACTGTTTATTTGTTTGTTCACCCATTTATGGACATTTGGGTGGTAGATTGTTTCCAATTTTGAGCAATTGTGAATAAGTTTTTATATGAACATAAGTTTGCATTTCTAAAGGGTAGATACCTAGGAGTAGGATTGCTGTGTCCTGTGGTGTGTGCTTGCTTAATTTTATAAGAAATGACCAAACTGTTTTCCATATTGGTTGAATGATTTTGCATTTCCACAGAAATGTATGAGCGTTCCAGTTGTTCTGCATCCTCACCAGCACTGGGTGTTATGTCCTTTTTATTTTAGTCATACTATTAGGTATGTAGTAGTATTTCGTGATTTCAATATTCATTTCTCTACTGACTAATGATATTAAGCATCTTTTTGTGTACTTACCTGTCATATATCCTCTTTGGTGGCGAAGTGTCAAGTCCTTTGCTTACTGTTTTCTTGCTGTTGGAGTCTTGAGGGTACTTTATATATTCTGAATAAAAATCCTTTGTTGAGTATGCAATTTGATGATATTTTCTCCACTTTGTAAACTTGTCTTTTCTTTCTTAACAGAAGTCTTCCACAGAGCAGGTTTTACATTTTTATTAAGTCCAGCTTACCAGTTTTTGTTTTGTTTTGTTTTGTTTTGTTTTTTTAATGGATCATGGTTTTGGTATCATGTCTGTGTGTGGACAAAACACCTTTTTTTTTCTATTCTCCCACTCAGCCCAACAGTCAACACAGAAGACTTCTGTGACCCAGTGTTTGGTGGGGAGAGGTGGGAGTCCCCCACCAAAAATCAAGCAATCAGTTTTACAGTGCACACCGGCTGGGTGTCATCTAACTTAACTCCAATACCATCTACCTGGAGCTGCCTGGAGATAGATCCCACAGGTGGAGGGCTCGGTCCCCAAGGTTGCTCCTTCCCCCACTTCAGACACCAGTCGCAAGTCCAGGCATTTGGAACTTCTGACCAACCATCTATAGATCCAGATTCTCACGGCCTCCTTTTCGGGTTCAATAATTTGCTAAAGTGGCCCACAGAACTCTGGGAAATGCTTACTTACTTTTACCAGTTTATTGTAAAGGATACAGATGCAGAGATGCATAGGGTGAGGTATGGCGGAGGGGAGCAGAGCTTCCATGCTCTCCCCAAGCACCCTACCCTCCAGAAGCCTCCCTGTGTTCAGCTCTTCCGAAGCTCTCCAAACCCTCTTTATGGGTTTTTATGGAGGCTTTATTACGTAGGCATGATTGATTAAACCACTGACGATTGATAATAAACATAACCTTCAGCCCTTCTCCCCTCCCTGGAGTGGAGGTTAGGAGGTGGGTCAGAAGTCCCAGCCCTCTAATCTTGCCTCATCTTTCAGTGACCAGCCCCACCCTGAAGTTATCAGTCAGCAGTAGTTTGGAACACTAAGAAGTTTGAAGCAGAATCTATGATTGTTGTCAGATACCAGATAGATAACAAAAAGATGATAAGGTGATAACAAAAATTGGTATTTAAATTAGGGCTTACCAAGTACTTGAGATCATTTACTCTTCCCAAAAATTCTATGAGCTAGTTACTATTTTATAGGCACTTTTTAGGTGAGGTAACTAAACAGAGGAAGTTCCGTCTGATTCCAGAACCTAAAGTTCTATTAATTACAAAATGCTGCTTCCAAGTTCAAAGCTACAAAAATTCCCTTTGTCTTAAATAGACGTTTTCTGACCTTTTGAAGGCCTTGTCATACACGTGACCTCTAACTAGGAACATCTTCATTCTAGCCATCTATACCTTTTTTCCATGTTTCTCTCCTCTGAAAACTCTATCTGTACTTAGACACATATACATGCACACATAACACATATACAAACATACACAGCCATTTCCTTTTCTTTCCATTATTTTTAGTTTCTACATCAAAGCAATGATAGTGCTATCAAAGTGGTAGATATAAAAATAAATCAAGGCTTGTTTTTGCCAAGGATGGTCCCTTCATACAGTGAATACTTGAATGTGCATAAAAATCATCTGGAAATGTTTAAATGGTGTTTCCCAGGACCTGTCTCTGGAGATTCTGATTCGGTTAGTTGGTCTGGGGCCAATGAATTTGCATTTTTGACAAGGTGCTGCTGAGGCGGCTTGCCTAAGGACTACACTTTCAGGGACACTACCTCAGCTTATTCAGAGGTACCATGTAGTGTGATTGGATGGCTCCTATACATACTTAAGGTGCTTTCACTAAACTATTATGTTAGGCACATCATCTACTCTCTCAGATACATTTTCATTAGTGATTAATCTCTTTATCAAAATAGGCTTTATTCTCTTAAAATACGCCTGTTAGCACACCTGTTGATATTTAATCTCCTACTTGTCTTTGAACTAAGATTTCCTAAGATCTAGTCAGGTCTCCTGTTAAACCTTTTGAACTTAGACTTTTCCTCTCTCCTTTTTTCCTACATATATTACTAATTTGTGACTTTTTAGTCGAATATGTATATCATTGTTCTTCATTTTATTTATACCTAAATGCATCGTCTTCACACATAGAAAATTTTGTGATTGATTTTTTTCACTTTAGTTAAGAAGAAATAAAATTGCTTATAAGATATTGTTGGCCAGGCGTAGTGGCTCACGCCTGTAAACCCAACACTTTGGGAGGCCGAGATGGGAGGATCCTTTGAGCTCAGGAGTTCAAGATCAGCCTCAGTAACATAGTGAGATCCCTTCTGTATCAAAAATACAAAAAATTATCCAGGTGTGGTGGCATATGCCTGTACTCCCAGCTGCTTGGGAGGCAGAGGCGGGAGGATGGCTTGAGCCCAGGAGGCAGTGGTTGCAGTGAGCCAAGATCACGCCACTGCACTCCAGCCTGGTGACAGAGCAAGATCCTGCCTCCAAAAAATGAAATAAAATAGGCCAGATGTGGTGGCTCATGCCTGTAATCCCAGCACTTTGGGAGACTGAGGCAGGCGGATTATTTGAGGTCAGGAGTTCAAGACCAGCGTGGCCAACATGATGAAACCTCATCTCTACTAAAAATACAAAAAATTAGCTGGGCATGGTAGCACATGCCTGTAGCCCCAGCTACTTGGGAGGCTAATGCAGGAGTATCACTTGAACCCAGGAGGCGGAAGTTGCAGTGAGCTGAGATTATGCCACTGCACTCCAGCCTGGGTAACAGAGTGAGACTCCATCTCAAAAAATAAAAAATTAAAGTTAAATAAAATAAGAAATTGTTTATCTGTAGGCAGCTTTGAATCTTTAACTGTATTGTATATTTTATCTGCATTCAGTCTGTGTGTTGTGATATTATTCAAACAGTAGTGATCTTAAGGTGACTGAGTGAAGAAGTGTCACTGTATTTAAAATCTTAAGCCATTTTCAGTAGAACTTTGAAATAGTATAGTTTTGCATGTTTTGTGCTTATTTTAGCGGAAACCTATGATATGGAACATTTATATCTTTCTTTCTATTTTAGGTGCGTATAGCAGCAAAATTCATCATTCATGCCCCTCCTGGAGAATTTAATGAGGTTTTTAATGGTGAGTGTTTGATTTGTAACACTAGGCTTGATGTATCAAGCTCTTTTTTTAAAAGAATACCAAAATAATCAAAATAAGCTAAGGAGAGTATGCAGAAAAATCTGTTTTCTGAATTACAATGAAAATATGTTAGCCTGGATTTTGTAATGGCTAGAATATAATATATTTATATATGATAATTCTGTTAGCAAATTAACCCTTTTAAAGACTAAAATAAATTTTATTCATATCACTGACTATATCCTCATTCTGGGAAAGGAGAGTCTTTTTGGTAAATTGTTTTATTTAAGTAAAACTATAAGCACATGTAGTAGATATTTCTTCACTAGAACTCTTAAATAGTTTAAAAAGACAACAAGCCAGGTGCAGTGACTCACTCCTATAATACCAGCACTTTGGGAAGACGAGGCAGGCAGATCACTTGAGACCAGGAGTTTGAGACCAGCGTGGACAGTATAATGAAACCTTGTCTCTACCAAAAAAAAGAAAAAAATTAGCCAGGTGTGGTGGCATGCACCTGTAGTCCCAGCTACTTGAGAGGCTCAGTTGAGAGGATCACTTGAGCCCAGGAGGTTGCAGAGAGCCGAGATCACACCCATTGTACTCCAGCCTGGGCAGCAAAATGAGACCCTATCTCAAAAAAAAAAAAAGACAACAGATGTTTCCTCATGACCATATATTTTTTGGAATTGTGAGAAGAATTTTCGTATTTCTTTTAAAGAAAATCCTATGAGATCAGTATGAACAGCCAAAAGAAAAAGGGAAAAAACATTTTCATACTGCATAGACCCTGACAGCACATGTAAAAACAATTTGTTATTTAAATTATGTCTTGTAAATCACTTCACAGTAGGCCTTACCTTAAACTTCACTGGCAGACATTTTTATAATTATTCACCCATAGATCTGAAATTTAAACTGCTGTAAAGTCTCCTGGTTGCTATAGACTGTAACAGTAGCTGCTCTTCAGCAGTAAGAACAACATGCTTGAAAGAAAAATGGCCTGTAGTGATCTCTTTATAAAACTTCTTATGTTGTTAGAAGAATACATTACTTTCAAGTACTATCTATAAATGTGTTGTTGTTTCTTCTTCATATATATTTGAACTTTACCATGTCTTAAAAGTGAATTTACACAGAGCTCTTGAGTTTGTTTTTTAAACATTCTACATAGTAAACTAGTTAAATGTTTTTTAAGAAGTTTAATCATTTTTTTCCTTAGTATAAGATACAGGACTGGGCACTGTGGCTTACTTCTGTAATCCCAACACTTTGGGAGGCTGAGGCAGGAGGATTGCTTGAGGCCAGGTGTTTGCAACCAGCCTGGGCAACATAGTGAGACCCCCATCTCTACAAAAAAAAAAAAAAAGATATAATGGAATCTCACCTCAGGAAAGATTAGTTTTGAAAGTCAGAAAGTGAGGCAAAAGTTGTATAAAGTTAAAATTATTCTAGAAGTCCCTGAGGTCATCCACAAACTACAATATACATGATTTAGTGCTTACAATTACATATGGCAGTTCTTACGCATTTTAAAATTTAACCACTGAGCTGTGCTTAGAAGGCAGAATGGAAAATTGATGTTGTAAAAAAATCTGGAAATTAAAATCTGCTGTTTAATATAACTACAAAATCTTATGTGGTGAACTGGGGAGTTGGAGAGAATTCAGAAGTACTTTCACTTCCTGTAAGATTTAACTTCTTTTTTAATATTCAACCTCTGTAACCTACATATAATTAATATATTTGATGATTGGGGGATTAAAGAAGATAGTCTCTTCCTCCTTAGGGTCAAAAAGTGGCATGTAACTTAAATTGATAATGGTGAGACTGCACTAAAGTCAGTAGCCTCCAAACTGTACAATTCACAGAGCCAAGAATAAATAGAATTTTAAGAGAAGTTTTCTACATACTTTTCTTACCTTGAGTTAAATGCCCTGCATATTTAATCAGGAAAGTCCTAAAAGAACGTATGCATCCTAGAAATTGCTTTCCTAAGTCTATTTGAAATTGACATTGAATTAATATATTCTCTGTTGAGTTGTAGTAAATTTGGGCATTCAATATGAGCCTATTAAATAGGCCTGGGTAGAGAGTAAGCTATGGAATAGAAGTGGGGATATAGGATTTATCTAATAAATTTTAACCGAAAGAATATTTAAGAGTTAGATGAAAGGGATAAAAGAGCGGGCACAGTGGCTCACGCCTATAATGCCAGCACTTTGGGAGACCAATCCCGGTGGATCACCTGAAGTCAGGAGTTCAAAACCAGCCTGGCCAACATGGTGAAACCCTGTCTCTACTTTAAAAAAAAAAAAAAAATTAGCCAGGTGTGGGTGGTGCATGCCTGTAATCCTAGCTACTCAGAAGGCTGAGACAGGAGAATTGCTCAAACCCAGGAGGTGGAGGTTGCATTGAGCTGAGATCGCGCCGCTGCACTCCAGCCTGGGTGACAGAGTGAGACTCCATCTAAAAAAAAAAAAAAGAGTTAGAAAAGAATTAAATTATTTGAAGGGAAATATCATATAAATATGATTATTTTCTATTTTTATTGAAAACCACAGTGTCAGAATGATTCCAAGAACAGCCACAACATTTTAGAATTACAAAGTTAATAAAACCTTAACAGTTAGATGGTTCCCAAATGCTGCTTCCTAGGCTAACTCTGTTAGAATCACTAAAACATGGATCTCTGGTCTTCATTCTCAAACACATAGTCATGGATCTGGACTAGGGCTCTGAAATCTATATTCCTTAAGTCTCCTGTCCTCCACCTTGTGCTTTATGTGTTGCCTGGCTTGGAGCCACAGCCTGATTTCTTCTTTAAGAGAAATATTTTATTCAAATTATCCTCTTTATTTCTTCTACTCTTCTTATGATAAAAGCATGAATTTATTATTTTTTTCCAAAGTAGAGCTAACTGATCAAATAAATCTTATTTTTCAATCATTTACCCATTTGGAACTGGAATAGGCATACTATCCATGCAGTATCGCTGTTCATTGTGTTTAAACTATTGAAAATAAAATAATCATATTTATCAAATAGAACTTCCCACTTTGTAGGATAAAAATAACACTAATTATAAATTTCTCATTTTTTAAAATAGTTTTTTAGGCAGAAGCATCCATTGTTTAAAATCAGTTTATTTCAAAATTTAAATAGTAGTATTTCAGTGGTTAGCAAAGGATATTGTTTTTTAAATAAGGACCTGTTGCTGAAAAGAGGTGAGGTATGTGAATAGGCAGTGGGTTTTTTTCTTTTGAAGTGGCTTTATTGTAAAAATGATTCATAGTCATTCTAAACTTTCCAAAGTACAAAAAAGAATCTAAACATCACACAAAATTCTACCTTCTAGTTCCCCATTGTTCAAATGAATTACTTCAAACATCTCTCAACTAACAAGTATATTTAACAATACATAAATATGATAATATACATACTAAATTTTTCTCTTCCTGCCTATTATATCACAAATGTATTTCCTTATTGATAAATATAAGTGTATATTATTTTTCATGGCTGCCTAGTTTCACACTCTATGTAAGAACTATAATCTTTTTACATTTAACCAGTTTTTTAATGGAAGATATTTAGGTTGTTTGTGTTATTTTCATCTAGTGAAAAATTAGGATATATTGTATTATTTACTTTATAATTGCAAATAAGTGAAATAGCCAGGTGCTTGGGAAAAATAATGACAGAAAATACACTAAGACTAGAAAAGAATTTGGTTTTTTGGTGAGAGCCGTATGTGACTTTTTTTCTTTTATGTTTTACAAAGTTCTTGGATTTTTTTCAATAAAAATATTATTTTTGAAGTCACCTTCAAAAATAAGAATAATCCTAAATCTTTTCTGCAGACTTTAACATACCATATTTCCAGGGTAGCTTATTTCCCCTTTAGTTCCTTGGAGATATATTACGTACAGCAGGGGTGTCCAATCTACTGGACACATTGGAAGACGAAGAATTGTCTTGGGCTACACATGAAATACACTAACACTAACAATAGCTGATGAGCTTTAAAAAAAAAATCCCACGATGTTTTAGAGTTTACGAATTTGTGTTGGATCGCATTCATAGCTGTCTTAGGCCATGGATTGGACACGCTTGGATTGTAGTCTGCCTGCATTGACTATTAAGGGTGTAAAGGAATATGTATTTGTATTTCATTCCCCTTCATATTTACTAACCAAAACCTCTTTTTTTTTTTTTTAATACTATGGTGTGTGTTTGGTTATTTTGGTCATGGGTGATATTTTGATCTTGCTTGTGTTTGGGGTGGGAGGTGTTAATACATCACCAAAATAATCTGCATTCATTACATTCTTGAAACATATAAAAATAATAATGTAGATAACACAATAATTGTTTTGCAGATGTTCGGTTACTGCTTAATAATGACAATCTTCTCAGGGAAGGAGCAGCCCAGTAAGTAGTATTTATTATACTAACCTAACTAAAATGACATGGGAAAATGAGAGATGTTTTTAAAGTGTGTGGGGTATTTTTGCGTTTTTGTTTTGTTTTGAGATGGAGTCTCACTCCGTCACCCATGCTGGAGTTCAGTGGTGTGGTCTCGGCTCACTGCAACCTCTGCCTCCTGGGTTCAAGCAATTCTCCTGCCTCAGCCTCCCAAGTAGCTGGGACTACAGGTGCACACCACCACACTTGGCTGATTTTTGTATTTTTAGTAGAGACGGGGTTTTACCATATTGGCCAGGCTGATATCGAATTCCTGACCTTGTGATCCACCCGCCTCGGCCTCCCAAAGATCTGGGATGACAGGCTCAGTGAGCCACCACACCCGGCCTTAAAGTGTTTTTAAAGCACTAATCTCTGACATAGATATTTGCACATCAAGTTCAAATGTGTATGATTTTATATGTATCTACTAGGCAGGCTAGGAGAAAGATATTTTTCATCACAGAAGGACTTAGAGGTACAACTTTGACATGAGATTATTCACTGTGTGTCTAGCGTGGCTTATACCCTCAGTTAATACTATATTCTGACATTTGCAAAGTTGGAAAAAATTATTTTGAAATTGTGGTTGCTACCATTTTTATGTAGATTTTGCATTTTATTTTATGTGTGACCCTAATAGCTTTTGAGAGCTTTTAAAGTTGGGAGTTTATTTACTCATAAATGCCTAACATAGTACCTGACACATACATGCACACTGAATTTTTGAGTGATTTAAGGAAGTAGGCAATTCTAAATCTTAATACATCATCTTTGAACCAGTGACCCCAGCCATGACTTTTCACAGCTATCCTGCAATTTCAGAGAAATAATTGGTTTTCTGCCTACTTCTCCTCCCAAAATAAAGTCTAGAGACTTATTTTAGGCTTACTGATTCTACTACTCATTTGAAAATGATGAAATAGTGCATTCTTTCTTACAAAGAAAGTTTAGTATCCATCCAGTCAGCTACTTTTCATCCTAGTATAATAACCAATATGTAAAATCCTGACTAATGGCTGGGTACGGTGGCTCACGCCTGTAATCCTAGCACTTTGGGAGGCCAAGGCAGGCGGATCACGAGGTCAAGAGATTGAGACCACCCTGACCAACATGGTGAAATCCCATCTCTACTAAAAATACAAAAATTAGCTGGGCGCGGTGGCACATGCCTGTAGTCCCAGCTACTCGGGGAGGCTGAGGCAGGAGAATCACTTGAACCTGGGAGGCAGAGGTTGCAGTGAGCCAAGGTGGTGCCACTGCAGTCCAACCTGGTGACAGAGCGAGACTCCATCTCAAAAAGAAAAAAAAAGAAAAAGAAAAATCTGACTGATGGTGAAAATTTCTCTCATTTTATTGTTCGAACAATTGAAGTCTTTAAAAAATAAATAATATGGCCTTTATGAAGGTAGAGGTTCGACAGACTTGTAGGCATATCTGCATTTGCTTGTGATTAAAATTCCTGTTATTTGTAGCAGTTTTTTAATTGTGGAAAATACACATAAAACATACTATTTTACCCGTTAAGTGTACAGATCAGTGGCTTTAATACATTTACATTGTTGTGTAATCATAGCCACTATCCATTTTCAGAACTTTTTTCATCTTTTCAAGCTGATACTTGAAAACCCCTGGCAACCACCATTCAACTATCTATGAATTTGACAACTTAGGTACCTCTTAGGAGTGGAATCGTACGGTATTTGCCTTTTGTGACTGGCCTATTTTACTTAGCTTAATGTCTTCAAAGTTTATCCATGTTGTAGCTTGTGTCAGAATTTCCTTCCTTTTTAGGCTGAATAATATTCCATTGTATGTGTATAGCACATTTTGTTTGTCCATTTATCTGCCAATGGACACTTGAGTTGCTTCCACCCGTTAATTATATTAAAGTGCTTCATAGGAATCAGTGTAGTTTATCCTTTTGATTTTAGTTACCAATTTATGAGTAAATGATCACTTGCTCCTAAATATTTTAAAGTTTATTGAAATTTTTTATCAAAGTAATATTAATTTTCTTTATAATTGTATAAAACATGTTGACAAAAGTTTTATGGATGCAAAAGAAACATACAGCGTTTATGAACAGTACTTTCAAAGTAAGCTTTTCCTTTGCGTTCTCTATGTTAAATAAGTTGTGGGTTGTTTCATGTTGGTGCAAAAATTAGTGGATTGTTTTTAAGTCAAAATGAGAAACTTGGTCAGAGTACTGTTCATAAATAGCATGAAATAGTTATACATTTGACTCAAGATACGTGAAAGTACGGGACTTTTATTTGTCCAAAGAATTATTGATCTGTTAATGATTGTTAGATTTAATTTAAATAAATTGTATTTGTTGCAAGAGAAATGTGAAGATGAGCTACATTTGTCTTTTATTATAAACCAAATTTCTGGAACAGCTGTGGTCCACACTTCATGTACATTGTAATAGGAAATGCATGATATTCTGAACTTTTAAGCAAATGAGCATTTGAGGACATCGGTAATTGTGATAAAATATGATGCTTATAGTATGACCCTAAGAAAAAACTCATCAAAACCTTTACTAGAAACTTCAGATTTTCTTTGCATGTGGTTGTAATGTCAGCAAATGTTTGCCTACTAGTTAAAAAAAAAAAAAAAAAAAAATACTGAGTTTGATTAACTTCAGTAGTATGCAGTTTCTCAAAACTATCCATTTAAGTTCATGTTGTAGACATCTCTGGGTGTCTGTGAAGTACAGAATATATACTGTAAGTCACTGACTTGACTTTAGAATGCTGTTACTGTGGTTCAGTGTGCTCTCTGTGAAATAATTTCTGAGCAAAAATAGTGTTACCCTGTTCTTCACCCCACTTAGTTCTGAATTACTTTTGTCTTCAAAAGATAATAATTTGTTACCTATCATTGAGGCCATCCAAAACTACATAACAAAAGCTCAGAAGACATTATAAAAGCATTTAGAATGTTTTCCAGTGGCAGTTTCACTAGAGTAAGTGTATAGCTATAGACTGTTTCTTTTTCACTTGCACTTTTTGATATTGAATTTCTTTTATACAAATACATCTTTCCCACATACATCTACATTTCCTCCTTCCACCTTTGCCTTATTGCTTTATCTCTTTTTTTTTTCTTTGCCCCTTACCTTTTTTGTAGGGGGGAAAACATGACAATTATTCTTTAGAGTGGTTGTAATGGGACATCTTTACAAAAAGGTACCAACCCAGTATGTTTCAGAGTAAAATTAGACATACTGAAGAGTTGGTATTGTCAAGTCAAGAACACTTTGAAATACCCAGAAATAGCTTCTTATTCAACAGACATTGCCAGACTTCGCTGTGATGATGAGATAAATAAGCCTCTTAGGGATTTTCCAATGGAGAGTCAGACATGTTTAATATCAGACCAAGTGAAATGAAATACAATAGAGGCATATGAAAGGCCTTTATAACCCAAAGCAAGAAATTTTTAATTTCTATTTAAAGATGATTTCTGAGATGTTTTAAATGAGCAGGATTTTAACAGTAAGAGAAACGATATGGCTAAACTGAGGGAAGAGCATGGAGAAAAGTATAAGATACAACTTGATGGAAAGGGTGTAAAAATCTAAATACAGTTAACAGGTGACTTAGAAATTGATTGGGCCACAGAATTCTGCAAGAGCAGGGAGAACATTGTTTTTACTGTGTCAAGTAGAATGCTTAGCTTATAATATGAGCTCAGTATTTGCATAGATGGAGGGGTGGATGAATGAATGATGAGTGGGTGCATAAAGTGAGTTTTAGGAACTGAAGAGACTGGAATTTATCTGGTCCAAACTACTGTTTTTATATCTATAAAGTAAGTGAGGTGGCCTGTACTGGTTAATGATAGGGTTGAAGCAAAATCTGGATAGTTTCACTCCTAGATGAGTACCTTTTCTACTGTACTGTGTAATGTCACCATTTAACTTACTTTGAGCCTTTAAGATGAAATTTTAACCTATTTCATTTAATTAATCTCCTTTTCAGATTTCCTATTCTTCCTCTATCCCCTCCTCCCAAGTTAGAGGTGGATGGCGGTTTGGGCAATAAAAGGCTTTCATTCCAGCCTGGGCCCAAATTACTGTTTAAACTTATTTAAATATGACCTTACTGGAAAATGAATCCAAAATTTTAGCTAAGTGACTTAGTTTAAAACATACTTTTGGATAAATCATTTCAGGATTAATAATGCCTTGGCTGTATTGAGTTTATTCTTAGGAAAATTACGGTTTTCGTGAATTAGGAAAATCAGAAGTGCATAGCTTCTTTTTTCTTTCTGACCCTCGTACACTTCTGTATTCACTGTCATCTTTTTTGAGCATGCAGTATCAAGAATTTAACAGCTAATGATTTAATTCTACTTTGCTGTTTTTACATTTACTAGTCTCCTTTTAACTCATCAATAATGCTTTGTTTAACCAAGCTTTCCTTTCTAAAGGAGACTCAGGAGCTAATACCTGAAAATTCAGTGGATGCCTGGCCATCCTGAATAATCTGGAAAGTTTCCAAGAAGATTAAGTTTAGAGATATATTTCTGAGATTGGAAATTCTCAATATCCTTTCTGTTAAGTGACAGTGATTTCCCAGATTGTAGATTTAATTTAAAAATAGAAATTTTAGATAATATTTTATACTCTTGAGAATTTTTTCTACACAAATATATGGTAATGTATTATTCTTTACTCCTATGAGAGTAGAGAGAGAGTAGCTTTATTCCTGGATCCATCTCGTCACCATTTCCTAGCTCACACTCTGCAGTTTTTAACCTTAGCAACGGCCTAACTGCTTTTTCTGGCTCTTGTTGCTCCACTGCCCAATTCATCATATATACACTGCTGCCAAATTAATCTTCTTTAGAAGTACTTCTGTGTTCTCCTTTCTCAAAAAGCTTCTGTGACTCTGCTCTGTGTCCCAAATAAAGTAATTATTCCATCATTCAGAGCCTTTCAGTTCATTTCAGTAAATATAACTGAACACCTGCTACGTGCCAGGCATTGAGCTTGGTGCTTTCTGTGATGTTGTACCTAACTTATTTTCTCAGGCGTTGTGCTCATACGGTCCCTCTACTCTTTTCTGCTCATCCCTCCAATTTCCATAAACCAGAGCCTACCCAGTTTTTCAAGTCAGTTTTTCAGTATCACAGTTATTAAGAAATTACCCCAATTCTCTTCTCTTCTCACTGTTGCCTCAACAGAAGGTAATCTTTTTTTTTTTCTAAAAAGCATTCTTTGCAGTGCTTCATTGGTAATTATCTTACTATGCTTTATACTTTGTGTTATGGTTATGTTTATCCATTATCTCTTATTCACCTGTAGGCCTCTTGATCAGAGAATATATAAGTATTCTTTGCAACTCTCACAGCACCTAGTCTGTTTCCTGGTATAGTAAATATATACTTGAATAATTGGATGCCTCTCTTATCAGTAACCTTTATTTTCAGGGTCTTGAATGAAAAGCCAAGTTATATTTGCTGATTTAATTTTATTTTGCTAAACATTGAAAGCTGGACATCATTGTTCAGTTTTTAAAATAGCCATGTCGATATTTGTAGTTAGTATAAGTTCAGTAATGGAGAATTACAATTTTGTTTATTTTGCCGTGTGCAATATAGGAGGAGACTTTATTGATGGGTGAATTTTTTGACCATTGTTTTTAAAAACCGTTAAATATATAATTTTAAGTAACTGCCATTTTCTTCTTTTTAGTGCATTTGCACAGTATAACTTGGACCAGTTTACTCCAGTAAAAATTGAAGGTTATGAAGATCAGGTATGTTTCATATAAACACAGTAGCTAGCTATTCTTTGTTTTGTTTGTAACCGTTAAGGTATCCTGCAAGAGCTGTGAAGTGGTATGCTTCAAGATAAAAAATTATTCATATTTTAATCATAACCACTTATGGGCAAGTAATTGAAGTTTTACTTTCTTTTGTTGATACCAATAATACTATTAGCAGAAAGTCCCTTTTAGAAATACTCAGATGTAATTCATTTAAGATTTTACTTTCTTATTTTTTTCTGAGAAGAAAATCCTATATTAATCCAAAGTCTAGAATATATGTTAGTAGATTTATATCATAATTTGGTTGCTGTGGAATTCTACAGTTCTTCGTGGGAGTAATTTAGCATTTAGTAATTTTTAAATCTCTTCTTTCCAAAATACAAGTTAGATTTGCTAAGCTAAGAAAAGCCACAAAAGGTCACTAGCATTTTTTTTTTTTTTTGGTTTAGAGTTTCTAATAAATAGTGATTGTATGAATGCATTTCATGCTTGCATGAAGGACAGCCTATGTAAAACACTATGAAGAAGAACTAGTAGGTAGAACATAAGCGAAAGTGGTTAAGAAAGAACATAAGAGAAAGTTCTTAGTGGCTAATCATGTCAAAGCTTTTATTTGGCATTATTCATTCTATAATATGTAGTCATAGCTACGGGGACAAGCAAAGACTAGGCTAGAAGGTGACTTGTAACTGAAGGGAAATTTTAAGCTTATTTATAGATACGTGTGTGTATATACAAAGCTATGTAGAGTGTCATTGTATTAATCTGCAAATTTTATTTTATCTCTGGGAAGATTTGGAGTTTTTTTGCTTTTTCTTTACTACTATAAATAATGCTATATTAAACATCTTTGTACCTCTTATATTAACAATTATTTTTGGGCATAAATTGCTATAAGAAAATTTGCTGTGTCTTTTAAAAATGTTAGATAGCCTCCAAAATCACTTTATGAACCTAGCATAATTTTAATATTAAATATTTAAAACTAAAAAGATAAAAAAGGTAAACAGTATACTAACTTCACATGGTCTATAGATTTTAAAACTTTAAGTAAGATACTAACGAATAGGATTTAGAAATATATCCAAAGAATAATATATCAAAACTAAATAGAATTTTTACAGAAATGCAAAAATGGGTCAATATAAGACAGATTGGTCTTACATATTAATAAATCAAAAAGAAAAATCTTATGATGTATCAATAGATTGTGAAAAGGGATTTGAGAAATTCAGTAGCCATTTTCTCATTAAAAACAAAAATTCTAGTAAAATAGGGAATTGAAGAAAACCTTTTAAATATGAAAGACTTTAACAAAAGTTAATAGTTAATGTCATAAAGTAAAACACTAAAACAATTTTAGTTAAAATGTGAATTAGCTAGGTATGCCTGCTTATCAGCGTTATCATTTATCATAAATGGAGAGGTAGCAAATAAGACAAAAACTTGAGAACTTGTAAAATTTGGAAAAGAAAACTACTTTGTGACATGATTTATATATTTAGGAATACCAAGAGACACTAGTAATATCACTTCCAACCAAAAAAAAAAAGCTATTAGAACTAATAAAAGAATTTGGGGAGAAGTCTGAATTTAAGGTAAGGATACAAAACTCATTAGTTGTCCTTTATTACAGCAAGTAAGGACCTGAAACTAGAAATGGTGGGGGTCAGAGTGTGGCAGGGAATTCAATTTAAAATAATGGTAAAAATTATAGGAATACGCTTCATCAAAAAAAGGCATAGGATTATGAAGAAAATAGTGACGGTCTTCTCGAGCTACAAAAGCAAAAACTAACACATGGGATCTAATTAAAGAGCTTCTGCACAGCAAAGGATACTGTCAACAGAGTAAACAGACAACCTACAGAATGGGAGACAAATTTTGCAAATTATGCCTCTGACAAAGGTTTAAATCCAGCATCTATAAAGAACTTACATTTAAAAGATAAAAACAATCCCATTAAAAAGTGGGCAAAGGATATGAACAGACACTTTTCCAAAGCAGATATACTTGAGGCCAAACAAGCGTATGAAAAAAAAAGATCACCATCACTGATAATTAGAAAAATGCAAGTCAGAACCACAATGAGATACCATTTCAAACCAGTCAGAATGGCTGTTATTAGAAAGTCAAAAAATAACAGATGCTGGTGAGCTTACAAAACAAAAGGAATGCGTATACACTGTTGGTGGGAGTGTATATTCAACTATTGTGGAAGACAGTGTAGCGATTCCTCAGAGACCTAAAAACGGAGTTACCGTTTGACCCAGCAATCCCATTACTGGTTATATACCCAAAGGATTATAAATCATTCTGTTATAAAGAAACATGCTCGCATATATTCATTGCAGCACTATTCACAGTAGCGAAGACATGGAATCAATCTAAATATCAGTGATGATAGACTAGGTGAAGAAAATGTGGCATGATAGACTACTGTGCAGCCATGAAAAAGAACAAGCTTTATGTCTTTTGCAAGAACATGGATGGAGCTGATAGCCATTATTATTCTTAGCAGACTAACACAGTATCTTAGCAGAAAATCAAATATCACATGTTCTCACTTATTAGTGGGAGATAATGATGAGAACACATGACACATAGAGGGGAACAAAACACTGGGGCCTATCAGAGGGTGGAGGGTGGGAGGAGGGAGAGGATCAGGAAAAATAACTAATGGGAACTAGGCTTTATACCTGGGTGATGAAATAATCTTTGCAACACGCACATGACACAAGTTTACCTATGTAATAAACCTGCACATGTACCCCTGAACTTTAAAAAAGAAAATGTGATAGTCTTGAAACATAAAACAGGATCTGACCAATGGAAAGGTGCTCTAAATTCCATTCTTAGATAAAAAATTAAATTATTTTAAAAGTAATATATGAATTTGATGAAATTTGAATTAGAATCCTGATCGGTTTTTTTTAATTGGTCAATATTTTCGTAAAGTTTATGTGGAAAAAAAAGCACATGTTTGAAATAACCAAGAAATACATATATATATATATATATATATGAAAAAAACATTAAGCACAGTGAGGGAGAATTGCCTTACCAGATAGTACAAATTGTTTTACAGCCAATGTTACGTCAATGTGGTGGTGTATAGAGTAGACAAAAAATCAGTAGAGCAGCATAGAGAACCAGAATTTAGTCTCAGAATATACAAAAAATTTTATACAGATATTGGCATAACTGGTTTCTATCAAGAAGAAAATTAAGTTAGACCTCTGTCACATACAGTATACAGAAATAGATTTCAGGTGGTTTAAAAATGTGAAAAATGACTAAAATTTTAGAAGAAAATCTGAGTCTACATGTGCAATACAGGGCTAGGGAGACCATCTTAAATAATACTGGATACCCAGGAAGTATAAAAGATGGACATTTTACTATATATTAATGTTTTTAACTGTAGAATGAAACCTATCTTAAAGAACTCTTATAAATTGATAAGAAAAAGACCCCAGATAAAAATATTTTAATATATTTGCTCACAGAAAAGCAAATGACCCACAAATGTGAAAAGCCATACTTAGTTCTATCAGTAGTCGGTGGAATTAAAATGATATATTTTCTACCCATCAGACTAAAAAAACAGCTATAATGCTTATCATTGGTGGTAATATGGATGGAAACATGCTCTCATATATGTATAGAAATTTGGATTGTCACAGGAGTATATATTAAAAATTACAATACCTGCTGTCCCTACCACCACTGCTTGGGAATTTATTCAATAGAAATAAAAGTATCCAATGGAAATAGAAACATCCGTATGTTAAAATATATGTACATCGGTACTCATTTGACCTTTTTTGTTGTTGTTGTTGAGTCAGGGTCCTGCTCTGTCACCCAGGCTGGAGTGCAGTGACACAATCACAGCTCGTTGCAGCCTCAATTTCCTGGGCTGAGTAGCTGGGACTATGGGCACATGCCACCACGACTGACTAATTTAAAAAATTTTTTGTAGAGATAAGGTCTTACTATGTTGCCTGGGCTGGTCTCAACCTCGTGAGCTGAAGCCATCTTGCCCCCTCGGCCTCCCGAAGCACTAGGATTACGGGCATGAGCTACCATGCCCAGTCTTATTTCACCATTTTTAATGTGTTCCTCCTTTCCCCTAAAAAGGAAACAGCCCAGAAATAAAGAGATGGCACATCAGTAGTGGATTGGCAGACTAAATTATGTTATAATCACATCATGGGACATTATGCAGCCATTTAAAAGAATGGTGAGAAATACATCAGCTGACTTTGAGGGATTTCCATAGGATGTTTATGTTGAAAGAAGCCAGATGCAGAGAAGAGTGTGTGTTTGTGTTTGTGTTTTCATCACATTCTTATAAAATAATGACCAATCGCTTCTCAGCCTTTTGGCTAAGATCAAGTGCAGTAAAATAATGACCAAAAAATTCTGTGTGTGTGCAAATATAGACATGTGTATATCTTTATCTGTAAGATTTTATGACTATGAAAAAAATCTAGAAAGGTGTGTCCTGTGTTGTTAGCATGATATACATCAGAGGGATGGATAAGTCCCGAGATAGCTAAGGAGTCAAAAGACTGGAAGAATTGCAAGGGAAGGAAAAGGGGAAATTTTTTAAATAAAGCACAGAATATCAGATAATACATTATGCATTGTGGATGTATAATTTAAATTTATGTAAATGAATTATGTTTTTAAATATTTGGAAGTCAATTAAAATCAGTCGTCAATGTGGTTTTTAAGAAGCAAGAAGCAGATACTTCAGAGTAGGTAAGACTGTGGGCCCAGAGGCAAGGTGGGAGATACACCGAAGAGGATTTGCACCAGACCAAAACCATTCAGGTAACCAACCTGATTGGAGGTTCTCACAAGTTCTGTAGTTTTGAGGAACTAGAGTTTGATATCAGACATTGTAACCTGTTAGAGTTCTCAAAGCAGAAAACCCACCAAACCCACTTGAACAGTGTTTTTAGAGGTTGCATTTTTTTCCACCAGTAGTTGGAAGTTATATTGGGAGGAAATCTGATCTGCACTGGATGAGAGTAACCTCATTGTCTGGATAGTCAACTCGTTTGAAGTATTAATAGTCATACCATATGATTAAAATATATGCCTGGAATAGAATAGTTTTATAGTTTTAAGGAAGAAGCTGAAATGAGTGTAATTATGATGTATTAGTGCTGAAATGCTGTTTTTTTCCTTTTTTTTCTCTAAATTCATTCCATAATCAAAGGTATTGATAACAGAACATGGCGACTTGGGAAATGGAAAGTTTTTGGATCCAAAGAACAGAATCTGTTTTAAATTTGATCACTTAAGAAAGGAGGCAACTGATCCAAGACCCTGTGAAGTAGAAAATGCAGTTGAATCGTGGAGAACTTCAGTAGAAACTGCTCTGAGAGCTTATGTAAAAGAACATTACCCGAATGGAGTCTGCACTGTAAGTCATCAGTAGCAGCTTTGTGTGTGTGTTTTGTGTAAATGAGAGTCTTTAGTGTCTCCTAAAATTTACAGTAACTTACAGAATTGACATTGTATAATTTGTCATTTTTTTCCTTAAATATTTCTAAGAATGTTTACTATTTTTTTCAAGAAATTCTGGATAATAAATAGATACATTAGGATGGCTTAAAATAGAGAAATGGTTGTATCTTGATTTAAATCCATGTAGAAATTCTAATACGTTGATTAAGGGAGCATGATATGGTGAGATTCTGTAATCTTATGTTCATGACTCATCTCAGTTTAGATCAAATTTATTAAGTTACAGAAATCTGAGAACAAATAAAATTACTTGGAAGTAAAATTATGTGTTTATGTATTTTATAGTTACATTTCTTGTGTTTTTTTGTGTGGTTCTTTCATAGGTTCAGCCTGTTTTTATATTTTCAAGAAATACATGGCTGGGCACAGTGGCTCACGCCTGTAATCCC
This sequence comes from Papio anubis, assembly GCF_008728515.1. Taxonomy (NCBI): domain Eukaryota; kingdom Metazoa; phylum Chordata; class Mammalia; order Primates; family Cercopithecidae; genus Papio; species Papio anubis. Next base: position 41,966,151 of record NC_044979.1, on the reverse strand, counting down.
AGCACTTTGGGAGAGGCCAAGGCAGGTGGATCACCTGAGGTCAGGAGTTCGAGACCAGCCTGGCCAACATGGTGAAACTGTCTCTACTTTAAAAAAAATACAATTAGCTGGGCTTGGTGGCACGTGCCTGTAGTCCCAGGTACTCGGGAGGCTGAGGCAGGAGAATTGCTTGAACCCAGGAGGCAGAGGTTGCAGTGAGCCGAGATCGTGCCACTCCACTCCAGCCCAGGCGACAGAGTGAGACTGTGTCTCAAAAAAAAAAAAAAAAAAAGAAAAGAAAAAGAAAAAAGAAATACAAAATATGGTAGTAGGAATACATTTCTTTTTTAAAAATTTCATAATATTGTTTGTACCCTGACAGGCTTTTTTAGCACCCCCAGTTTGTGCTTCAGTGACCTTTTCCATTGCCAAAGTGATCTTTTGAAATGCAAATCAGGTTATCAAAATTCCCTGCTTGAAATCCTTCAGAGGTTTCCCATTGCACTTAGAGTCCAGGCTTTTGAAGGTGGCTTAAAGGCCCTGTGGATGGCGTGGCCTCTGCTTACCCCACCAACCTAACTCTACCATATATCCCAGTTTATACCTGCTTTCTCAACGTAATTATTAATATCACCAGTAGCATACCCCATTTCTTTCTTGGAAGTTTCCTGGTTAGGACAAAAATTCATGTGCTCTGCTTAAGTATCTAGCTCTCTAATTATTTGAGAAATATTGCAATATAACTTCAAATATCTATTACTTGAATTATAACTTGTTCATCAGAATTATTTTGGAGGAATAATGAGAGTAAGGGAGTAGAGTCCTCATTTGTTCTAGAGGATTGAAAGGCACAAATTATTACTTTTAAAGCAGTAGGCAAGATGTGAAATAACATTGTGATACATCACAGACATTCTCTTAACAACCTTTCTCACTTATAAGTAAGTTAATTTATTCCAATACTTTTAAATGACTAGAGAAGTAGCAGCCCCTAAGATTGTGAAGTGAACAAAGGTGATAACCATAAGCTAGGTCCAGTTTTCACTTGCATGGAAAAAGCTAGATTAGCATCTGTATGTTTAAAATAAATTACTTATGAAAGTAGATTATCTAGAATGCTCGTGAATATTTCAGAGTACAATTAATTTTAATAAATTTTATTTAATGTTGTCCCCTTTTGTGGTCCACTAATAATTTGATTAGGCATAAATATTTGAGAATATGTTTTTCTAGCTACTATATTGGAATGATGGCCTACTTTGTATTTTATGTGTTCTTGTCAAAGTACTGTGCAATTTGCAGTATTTTATAGATTTTTAAAGTTGGACATTCCATGACCCTAAATTTATTCTTATGCTTATTTTCTTTGCCAATAAGGTGTATGGCAAAAAAATAGATGGACAGCAAACCATTATTGCATGCATAGAAAGCCATCAGTTCCAAGCAAAAAACTTTTGGTAAGTTAAAATCTTGGGTATTGGGGAGTTTTGGCATTGTTTTAAGTCTTTGTAGTTCTCGCTTTAGTGATTTGGGCAACACCTTGTTTATTTATGATTAAGAACAATCTAGACATGATACAAAATTTGAGCCTTTTGATATAAGGAAGGTAAATTTGCTCAACAGCCTAATCATTAAAGGTAGTGGTAAATCCATCGACATTCAGTGAAAAGAGAATGGGACTAGCAAACAGCATCCTGAGGGAGCATGTGTGCCTGCAAGAACACCAGTTGGCAATCCATATGCTCATTCTGTGAAGGGGCTGTTCCTGAATGAAACTAATGTGGAGGAGAACAGAGGTAATTATAAAGCAAAAAATGATGCTGCTTTTGTGAACTTTGTGGCTCTGAAGTAGAGGATTGCTTTGTACTTGGTTAGCCAATGTGAGGAAGTAATGACATGTTTTATACAATGAGGCAGATTGCAATCATGCCTGGTAATTTTGTGTACAGATCATTCCATTATTCCTTAGAAACATCAAGCCCTCAGGAGCACTGACTGACCCTACTGATCTTGGACCTTTGACAAGTTGTTGGTCCTTTTTATTCTTAGACAAGACTATTTCTGAGCACCTGTTACAAAATTCTGAGATTCTTTAAGACCTTACAAGTCCATAATTGAATGAAATCTTTACATTTATCCCTGTTTTACATGCTGAGGTCACCAGAATAAGTATGGTCATAATATTTACCTTTTAGTATATTAGGCTTTGACTCACTAGCCAAGTTGGTTGGTGGTGCTATTAAAGGTAAAGTAACAGGTAACCCCTTTGGGCCAGTTGGGTTCATGGCCCAAGGTTGCTCCGCTACTTAGCCATCTCAGAAATAAATGCAAGATTGCAAGGTTAACCAAGAATATTTGGAGGAATGCAGATCCATCATCACTGAAGGAAAACCAATGCCATAAGTACACATATGCCTTAATGACTAGCTGCAGTTCCCTAAAGGTTCTGGCATATAGAGTTACTTTTATGGACTTAATATAAGTGTAGTTTCTCTATGTTGGGTCTAAAATCTTGTAGCATTAACCTACTGGAATCCTGAAGCAATCAATGTTTATAAAATTACTACTAATTGATGTTATTTATGCCAGGAAATACATAATAAAATCAATCTTGTTGAGATGGAACTACTATTAGAAGAAAATTCTTTTTACTAAGGTTTTCTTTATAATACATTGGAGATGTTATAATAAGTTTACTAATTCATTTTAAAATCTAATTCCTTTCAGCTTTAACATATATAAAATGAAGAAAATGTCTGTCCTTGAGTTTTATTTTCTTTTTAGAGACAGAGTCTTGGTGTGTTGCCCAGGCTGGCCTCAAATTCCTGGGCTCAAGTGATCCTCCTGCCTCAGCCTGTCAAGTAGCTGGAACTACAGGTTCACACCATGCCTGACTTGTCATTGAGTTTTCTATTCTCACTATTTCACTTTACAAGGGTAATTTTTCCTAAACCATCACTATGAGCATTGTATCACTTAAGTTAATGGCTTTCACTTTCTGGAAAAAAAATGTATTGTATATGCTTTGATATGATTTTTCCAAAGTGATAATATCATGGCACAGTAGTCTCAGTAAAATCTAAATAGTTAATACAAAGAACTATACTTCAAGCCAGGCATCTATAATCCCAGCACTTTTGGAGACCAAAGTAGGAGGATGGCCAGAGGCCAGGAGTTCAAGAAACCTGGGCAACACAGTACAACCCTATCTCTAGAAAAAAAAAATTAGCCAGGCATGGTGGTGCATGCCTGTAGTCCTAGCTACTTGGGAGGCTGAGGCAAGAGGATATCTTGAGCCCAAGAGTTCAAGCCTGGGTGAGCTATAATCACGCCACAGCACTTCAGTCTGGGTGACAAAGCAAGACCCTGTCTCTAGAAGAAAAAAAAAAAAGAAATATACTTCAGTTCATCTAAAATATAGGTAGAGTAAAAATCAGAAGCAGCTAGTCTTAGATGTTTCTTAGGTTTCAGTAGATACCTTCTCTTCTTAGTCTTTACCATTTCTCCAGGGTCTAGCAGTATTAGGGGCTTAATGTAAATATTTGTTGAGTGAATACATACTTTTAATTAAAGAGTTAATGTAAGAGAGGGGCAGAATAGAATTAAAGGCTAGGACATATTGGCCATTTACTCCGCTAATGAAAGAGTTCTATCTACTCAGTGTCATTTACTGTTACTGTAGTAATTAATGCCTTTGGAAGAATCTTTTAAAATAGTTCTCAAATTGGTAATACTACTTGGTTTGGAATTTTTTGTGTGTGCTTTTCATAATCAATGGTTATATAAATGTATATTGTCCTAGTCAGTATTGTATATGCTAAGGACTCACTAGTTGACTTGGCACTAATACCTCAATAAAAGGAATATTTCTTTTGGAATCATGAAACAAAAGTTATTTTTTCAACCTCAGTAAAAGGAATACTTATTTTGGAATCATGAAACAAAAGTTATTTTTCCAACCAAACTTCTTTGAAAAATCTTGAATGAGTCACTCAAATCAAGACATGTTTTAATTATCTGTTATTTTGTAGAACATATACATTGTTCTAATAATTTCCAAATATTCAGTGTAACCGTAAGTATGAGAATACAGGTTGAATATCTCTTACCCAAAATGTTTGGGACCAGAAGTCTTTTGGATTTCGAATTTTTAAATATTTACATCATACTTATCGGTTTAACATCCCTAATTCAAAAATTCAAAATTCAAAATGCTCCATTAATCGTTTCCTTTGAGCATTGTGTCAGTGCTCAAAAAGTTGCAGATTTTGAAGCATTTCAGATTTTTGAATTAGGTTGTACTATCATTCTATAGACTTTATGATTGGGTAGACTGCATGAATATTGAACCCAGAAATCGTTGTCTAGCAAAAGCCAGTATAGTGATTCATTACCCTGTGACTATTATATACTGTTCAAAAAAGCTAACATATCAGAATTTCCTTAGCTTGCAAAGAGCAGAGACAAAAAGAAAAGTTACCGTGAAAAGTTTGTCAGCAAAATAGAATATCAGAAGCTATACTACTCATCCAGAATTTTGTTAAAAAAGAAAGATAAAATTCACTGGAAGACAAAAAGTAATAACATACCAGTTTGTAATTTCTCAGTTTCGAACCATGAGTATGTATTTGTATACCAAAAATCATTTCAGGAGCAGAGAAATGCCTTTTATATGGTGACTTTAAACATAAAATTGGAATATTTTTAAAAACCTCATGTTAATAACTATAGCCCTTTATTTCCAGTTATCAAAACCTCCTTAAGAGTGTTGTGTAACATTTACTAGCCGTTCTTTTTAAATTATATGGTACTTTGTATCATTCAGTAGATGTTAAACTACACTGAGTGTATTTATAAAATCCCCTGATACTCTAAACATTTATTCCATTTATTTTGGAAATATAAGTGATACAATTGAAGAAGTAGCTTAAAATTTTTCTCCACAGTAGCTTATGACTTAGTTTTGTATTGGTTTTTGTTTTGTTTTGTTTTTTTAAGGCTAGTCAAGTGGAGACGGAACAAAGAAACCTGTAACTGATTGTGATCAATTAGTGGCAAACAGCACTGCACACACACCAGCCTGAATTGTATTTTAAGCCTTAGCTTTAGAATTCTGGCATTAAATCCATTATGTAAGTTCTTTTTTATCAGTAGGGTGAAGATTAAATTAAATATATATCATAACTGGATTTAACCTTTTGATTCTTTTTGACTGTTTCGGTGATTAAAAATTTAATGTCCAGTGTTCATCCCCCACACACACTCATACTGTAGCATGAAATATAATCTGAAATTTAAAATTGATTCAAATTATTTTCCCTACCTTATTTACAGCTGCTGTTTTTATTTTTAAGGAATGGTCGTTGGAGGTCAGAATGGAAGTTTACAATCACTCCTTCAACCACTCAGGTGGTTGGCATCTTGAAAATTCAGGTATGAAATAAAAAGAATTTGTTTACTGATCTTTAAGAAGATTCTGAACAGAGAAACAACGAATTCCTAAGTTTACATTTTCATAGTACATTTTATATAGTTCTTTTTCAGGTCTTTGTTTTGGGGTAATAGGAAAAACAATAGTGCTGTTTTAAATATTTTAAATAACCTGGCAGTTCATTCCCTAGTCGTCAAAAATCTGCAAGGATAGCTAACAGATTATAAAACACAGCTAAAATTAGATGCTGCCATTTGGTCTGCTCTTCAGATACAATTTGTTCATCTTCTGAGTTTGAGTTGTGTACTTCTCTCCTCTGAATTGGGTGGAGTGTGGTGAAGTATAATATTAATATATGCATGTGTGTAGTTGTATAACTATATTATATGCATGTATTAACATGTGTATATATTGGCCGGGCACGGTGGCTCATGCCTGTAATCCCAACACTTTGGGAGGCCAAGACAGGCAGATCACAAGGTCAGGAGATCAAGACCATCCTGGCTAACACAGTGAAACCCCACCTCTACTAAAAATACAAAAAATTAGCCAGGTGTGGTGACATGTGCCTGTAATCCCAGCTACTTGGGAGGCTGAGGCAGGAGAATTGCTTGAATCTGGGAGGCAGAGGTTGCAGTGAGCCGAGATTGTGCCACTGCACTCCAGCCTGGGCAACAGAGTGAGACTCCATTTAAAAAAAAAAAAAGCATACATGATTGTTGGAAGATTTAGTTAATAGGGCTAAAAGGGTTAGAACAGAGACAGATACCGAGTACTCGATGAATGGTAGTCATTATTGTCAGCATTATTATTCCTTCACTTAGGCCTCAGTGGCGCTTACCTGGATAATTACAGCAATTTCTAAAATAGTGCGTCCTGTAGGACCAAAGCTTATTGAGAGCAAGGATTGTCTGGTTTACAGTACAATCTTCAGCATTTAGCATATGATTGTTATTTTGTTGAATTGCTGCACTCTTTGGCATTCACACTGCCATCAAAAAGATAATTTTTTAAATTTAAATGTGGATATGTTACTTGTAAGACCATTTAGTGGTACACTCTTATCTACCAGATAATCCAGACATATTTGCATGACATACAAGGCCCAGAGTTGACTGGTTTGCTACCTGCATATATTTCTCCAGCTATTGCTCTCCCCAACTTCATATACCTCTAGTCCTCTCTGAAATATGCTGAAGTCCTTTTTTAACCCTCAGAAAGAATCTGGACTATTGCTAACATACTTTATACATACCTTTACCATGTTGTGCTGAAATATGAGATCAGGGACTATGTCTTTCTAAAAGCCGTATACCCTCAGAACCTTACGTAGTAGCAGTATATTTATTGCACTCACTCAATCTTTGTTGAGTAAATTCATGTCTGAGTTTGGGGAATTAAGTGGTTGGTGGAAATACACAAAAGAGGAGCAGGGTTGGGAGGGAATATTGTGAGCTCAGATTTGGACATCTCAGTTTTAGGTACCAGTAGAATGAATGATTGTGAGGAAAAAATGTCCAGCAGTCAGGTCAATAGAAGGCTTGCCTGACTAACTACAGGGATGTCTCTAACTAGTCTCCTCACTCGGCTGAGGGAAGGGAGAGTCTTGCTGGAGTTCACAGGTTCTGGAGCTCAGCAGAGAAGTCTAGACTAGAGCTGAAATATGTAGTCCATCTGCATTGATATGCTTGTTGAAGCAATGAGGATCTTGATGATTCCTGTAATGTGGTTTCTGTGATTTCTTTTTCTAATAGGTTCATTATTATGAAGATGGTAATGTTCAGCTAGTGAGTCATAAAGATATACAAGATTCCCTAACAGTGTCTGTAAGTAATTAATTCCACAATAAAATTTAACCTAATACTTCTTTAAAAGCAGAACAGTTTTGGAATGAACATTTTAAGTAATATTTCTGCTTCAGATTTAAGTGTTTTCTGATAGATTAAAGATAAGTAATTACAAACCTGTACCTAACTTTTTTGCAGCTTTATTGAGATATAGTTTGTATACCATTCAGTTCACTCATTTAAAGTAGAAGCTTCAGATTTTTTTTTGTATATTACTAAAGGGTTGGACAGCAGTCACCACAATCTAATTTCAGAACATTTTCGTGCTCCTTAAAAGAAACCCTGTACCATTAGCAATCATTCTCCATTCTACCCAGCCCTTCCCCCAGAACCCTCCCAGCCCTAGGCAGTGGCTAATCTACTTTCTGGCTCTGTGGATTTGCTTGTGCTGGACATTTTATATAAATGTAATCATAATATATAGTCTTTTATGACTGGCTTTTTTCATTTAACATGTTCAACATTCATCCTTTTAGAGCATGTATTAGTACTTTTTTCCTTTTTATTGCCAAATAATACTCTGTTGTGTGGACATACAGCATTTTATCAATTCTTCAGTTAATGGACATTTCTGTTTTCTACTTTTGGTGCTGTGAACATTTGTGTACTATTTTTTGTGTAGATATTTTAATTTCTTTTTGGTATAGACATAGGAGTGGAATTGCTGGGTCATTTGGAACTATGTTTAACCTTTTGAAGAACTGCCAGACTGTTTTCCATTTTATAGTTTCACCAGCAGTGTATAAGAGTTTCAATTTTTCTGTATCTTTTTCCAAAATATGTCCTTTTGATGATAACCATCCTAGTCAGTTTGAAGTAGTATCTTATTGTGGTTTTTATTTACATTTTCTTGATGCTTATGATTTTGAGCATCTTTTCATGTGCTTGTGATCATTTGTATATCTTTTGGGGGGAAATACCTATTCAGATCCTTTGCTCATTTCCTAATTGATTATTCACATTTGTATTATTGAGTTGTAATTGTTCGTATATTCTGGATATAAGTCTAGTGTATCACATACATGATTTCAGATATTTTCATCCTTCTGTGTGTTGTCTTTTCACTTTCTTGATGATATTGTTTGCAAAACAGAAGATTTTGGTTTTGACTTTTTTCTTTTGTCATTTGAGATTTGAAATATTAATAGAAACCATTGCCTACCCAAGGTCATGAAGATCTACTCTAGTGTTTTCTTCTAAAAGTGTTATATAGTTTTAGCTCTTACATTTAGGTCTATGATCTTCTACCTAACTTTTAAACTATTGTATCTTTTCATTGTGTGGCTATTTGGATCATGATTTAATGAAGTTTTTTTTTTAAGTTCATCTTTCAAATTTAAGAGTTTTTGAACTTGGTTTTATTTCTCCACAGAATTCTTTCACACATTCTTTCCCTTGCATATGCAACTGTTTCCTCGTTGATTTTTTTTTTTCTTTTTTTCTTTTTTTTTGAGACAAGATCTGGCTCTGTCACCCAGGCTGGCATGATCTCAACTCACTGCAATTTGTGCCTCCAGGGCTCAAGCCATTCTCCCATCTGAGCCTCCTGAGTAGCTGGGACTACAGGCACGTGCCACTACACTCAGCTATTTTTTTTTTTTTCCCAGTAGAGATAGGGTTTCACCATGTTACCCACCTAGTCTTGAACTCCTGGACTCATGCAGTTTACCCACCTTGGCCTCCAAAAGTTTGGCTTTTGGTTTTCTTGCCCCATGGATATTGACAGTATAACATTAACAGTGACATTTTCTCATTTGTGTCATATACCTAAAAGTATCTGTGTATTATAAACATCCACTGCTTATATACAATTTACAAATATTAAAGAAAACTTTATTTTTAACTCAAGAAAGCATTTAACTTTAAGAAACATGTATAAATGTGTTAAGCCAGATGCTACCTAAGAAGATAAGCTATATATTTACATAGACATATATATTTTTATATATATATATATATATATATATACACGTGTGTATTTTTTTGAGACAAGGTGTCACTCTATTGCCCAGGCTGTAGTGCAGTGGTGTGAATACAGCTCACTGCAGCCTCGACATCCTGGGCTCAAGCGATCCTCCTGCCTCAGCTTCTCTAGTAGCTGGGACTACAGGCATGTGCCACCATGCCCAGCTAATTTATTTTTTATAGAGATGGGATCTCACCATATTGTCCACGCTGGTCTCAAACCCTGGCCACAAGCAACCCTTCTGCCTTGGCCTCCCAAAGTGCTGGGATTACAGGCATGAGCCACCACACCCAGCCCCTGAAGCTATCTTTTAAAAAACTTTTTATTAGCACTTAGGTGATTTCTGCTCTGACCTAATTGGTACTGTTCTTGCAAAATTTGCCAGTGGAAAAAACTTACTAATATCTGATTTTCCATGAGATGTTCTACTCCATATAGTTATATATCATATGTAATTAGTACATTCAATATTATTCACATAACAAGGGTATGGTGCCATCTTGTTTGGGAGAGTTTGACATTGAGCAAAGATGCCTCCTGTCTGGGTGCGGTGGCTCACGTCTGTTATCCTATCACTTTGGGAAGCTGAGGTCGGTGGATCACTTGAGGTCAGGAGTGTGAGACCAGCCTGGCCAATATGGCAAAACCTCGTCTCTACTAAAAATACAAAAACCCCATCTCTACTAAAGATAACAAAAATTAGACGGGTATGGTGGCACATGCCTATAGTCCCAGCTATTTGGGTGGCTGAGGCACGAAAATTGCTTGAACCTGGGAGGTGGAGATTATAGTGAGCCGAGATCACACCCCTGCACTCCAGCCTGTGCTACAGGCTGAGACCCTGTCTCAAAAAAAAAAGAAAAAAAAACCAGATACTTCCTAAGAGAAATTTGTCAACAAAATTACGGAGTGTGGGGTTTTGAGAGATGGTCATAGTAATTAAACTTGATAATATGCCAGCTTGAGCTCATTTTTTCTAGGAATGACCATTTTTACTCTATCTTAGGAGGTTTTCATTGTTTTATATTTTTACACCATATATATAAAGTATAAGGTATTAGAGAATTTTACATTAACACTGTTTCATTTTTTAAATCCAGATTCTGTTAACTTTACTATTAGGAAAAAGCAAACAAAACCATCTATTGGCATGTTAAAAAAAATTTCCAGAAAAATACATTCTTTCTGATTAGTGATTTTTTTTTTTTATATCACTGTTCTGTTACATAATGTTCAGTAAATATTTAACAATATTTAGATAAAGAGTCATCAATTAAAATCTTTACCAAACTTGTTACCCATAAAGGTTATCTATTGGAATGCATGTCCAGTGTTTAAAATTGAACTTTTCATCAATGTGTATATCATTGAGAGTTCACTTTCCTTAGCCAGCTAAACATTGACACTAGCTTATTCTGTAGACTTTTAAAATAATTTTACCTATTTCCCCCTTAGACTTAGAATAATTGATCTTACAATATTTGTTCTTTATCATAATTTCCTTCTGTGTTATTTATTGTAACATTACATTAACCATACATATATTTTAAAGTAATAGTGGTTTGGTTTTAAATTACAATTTTTATTTTTATTTTTTTTTATTCAGAATGAAGTGCAAACAGCAAAAGAATTTATAAAGATTGTAGAAGCTGCAGAAAATGAATACCAGGTATGATTTTTTAAATATTATATAAGCTACATTCACGTATGAATTAATGGCACTGAAATTTGAATTTCATTCAAAGGCTGAATTTTTCCATTGCATCAGTAAGAGTCTTTTTGTTGTGTGTCTACTTTTAACACAAGGGCAGACTTATTAAAGTGTAGGCAAAAAGAGTGGCAAGTAAATTGAATTCCATTAATATTTTGTATTTTAAAAATACTAAGACTAGGCCGAACACGGTGGCTCATACCTGTAATCCCAACACTTTGCGATGTTGAGGCAGGTGGATCACGAGGTCAAGAGATCAAGACCATCCTGGCCAACATGGTGAAACCCCGTCTCTATACAAAAATCAGCTGAGCGTGGTGGCATGTGCTTGTAGTGGCGGGTTCTACTTGGGAGGCTGAGGCAGGAGAATCGCTGGAACCTGGGAGGCAGAGGTTGCAGTGGGCCGAGATCGTGCCATTGCACTGTAGCTTGGCAACAGAGCGAGACTCCGTCTCAAAAAAAAAAAGACTAGGTTTTAGCCAACTGTAATTTCTGAGTGCAGATTGAGTATCGCTGATCTGAGTTGCGTGGGACCAAAAGTGTTTTAGATTTCAGATTTTTTTTTGGATTTTGGAATATTTATTATATATTTACCACTCAAGCTTCCGTAATCTGAAAATTAGAAATCTGCATCAATGCTCCAGTGAGCATTGCCTTTGAGCATCATGTTGATGCTCAAAAAGTTTCAAGTTTTGAAAACTTCGGATTTTTCAGTTAGGGGTGCTCAATCTGCATCAGTCAAAATATGCCAGACTTTTTAAGTGGCTATTTTTTTTCTGGTTGGAAATTTTAATTCAGGCTGTGTCTTACCATTTGGATTATGTGCAATCTGCTTAGATCACATTTCATTTTGTGCTTTACTTTTTATGTTATTTATCAGCTTCTAAACTACACTCTTGAATTTAAGCATTTAATTTGTGAATTAGACAAGTTTCTACTCCTTAAAAATAATAATCCATAAATTGTTCTGACATACTAAAATAAATTCAAAACGAGGACACAAATATTACATCTAATTTATAATTTTCATTAAGTTTAATTATTCAAAATTATTATAGGCTTTTTCTTCTAGCTGCCTTAACAAAATGTTGGGATTTTTTTATTTGACTGTTTAAAAACAGTGAAATGGGCTGCTTAAATAAAATGTATTCTGAAAACATCTATATGCTTTATAAATTGTTCTGTTCTTTTGCTTTACTTTAAACTTCTAACTATTGTTTTTCATAGACTGCCATCAGTGAGAATTATCAGACAATGTCGGACACTACTTTCAAAGCCTTACGTCGACAGTTGCCAGTTACACGCACTAAGATTGATTGGAACAAGATCCTTAGCTACAAGATTGGCAAAGAGATGCAGAATGCATAAGATGAACATTGCATGACCAGATCATTTTAGTGTCTTTGCGTTAAAAAATTATTGCAAAAGTATTCTGAACTGTCAAGCTGCCCAGTCAGATGGGCTGTTGCCATTTAAAATCACTGTAATTAATTAGTTTGATTAGAGCACAAAGCTTAGCTAATCAACCATTATTTTTCCTTTTGTTTGTTCTAAGAGGATTGAAAATCAGTTTAGTTTAAATGTCTTTCTGTTAGGCCTTTCTTTCTTAACAATGAAGAAGAGATGATTCTTCTAGTTTATGGTTAAAAGTTTTTGAAGTGTCTCAAAAATATTTTACTAACTGTAACCCTAACATTGTTGTCTTTTGGTTTATGAAATGGGTAATTTTTTATATTACCCCAGTTCTTTTTAATGGGGTCAATAATGGACATTCTAGTTTAAGGTGGTTGATGGATTTAGCCATATATGCTGCTAAAGAAATTGTCTACCTTTTCTTCCTCACCTGTTCCATTTATGTAAGGTTGAGATTAGAGGGAAAGCATTTTCTATATCAATTGTGTTTAAACCTTTCAAGAAGGTTATTTAGCTAGCTTAGTGTTGAACTAAATTTTTTTTAAACAAAGCGAGGTCTAATGCTGTTTTGAGATTCTGAAATTAAATGAAAATACTTATTTCAGAAATGCATTTAATGCTTTTTTTCTTGTGACAGTTACGCAAATCAGCTTGAATTCCATATGTCCCTGAGTTATTTTTATCATAAAGCCACAAATGTATTATAACAAGGCAAATTGTAATATATATAATCCTTAACTCATAACCATGTCTCGGTTTTTTTTTTTTTTTCTTGGATTGAAAAGTACTGAAATTCAATGTGACATTAAAATGCAAATTTTCCTATTTATTTGAGTAGAAAATCACTTACCAGTGAGCATATATATTTTAAAATACTTTCTTTGGATATTGTAATTCTTAACTGGTTGTAAATTAGAAAAGCTGGGATTACATATGGTGTGTGGTTACAGTCTAAATTTTTTCATTCTCCTGTGCGTCATAAGCATGTTTGTAATATTTTAAAAAATAGTTCTACTGATGCTACAGGAATTTCAAGCCTGTGGCGAATGTTAGTATTTACCATAGGGAGTGAAGCGGAGTTATGGTTTCATTCAATAGAGTATTGCTTATTATACTTGAGTGGAATCCTTTCCTCACATACTCCTACAGACGTCTGGGCCTGGAAATTTTTTTTTTTTTTTTTTTTAGAAAAACACCACTTTTATTATGTACAATAAAATATTTCATTAGCTTGACTTGTATAGATTTTTAAAAATTCAATGAAAGCATGTTGTTTAATTTCTTTTTAAAATCACTGTTGGGCTTTGAAAGCATTGAGAATATAATATGAAAATATGACATTTTGGCTAAATCATCTTTTCTTTTAGTTTTAAAACACAAGTTTTAACACATTGGGATTCCTAAAGAAAATGAATTGGTAACATTAATTATCTGTTCCTTTTTTAAATATATATATTTGAAAGTTTGATGATGGTGAACTAAATACTAGATCTAATTGACAAACTTAGTTCTATCAGGCCATCATGAGTTTCTATCCCATGAAAGTCATCAGTTTCCTGTCTCTGTTCTAGTCTGGAATGCATTACTGAAAATATATGCAACTGTTTGTAAGGTGATTTGCTTGTGAGACGGAAGATTTATCAAAAATAATTTAGAACAGTCTGAAATAATGATTGCACAGAATAGACTAGTCTTTTATTGTGTAAGAATGGCAGCCAGGCGTGGTGGCTCACGCCTGTAATCCAAGCACGTTGGGAGGCTGAGTTGGGCGGATCACGAGGTCAGGAGCTCAAGACCACAGTGAAAACCCGTCTCTGCTAAAAATACAAAACTTAGCCAGGCGCAGTGGCGGGCGTCTGTAGTCCCAGCTAACTCGGGAGGCTGAGGCAGGAGAGTGGCTTGAACCCGGGAGGCGGAGCTTGCTGTGAGCCAAGATTGTACCACTGCACTCCAGCCTGGACAACAGAGTGAGACTCTGTCTCAAAGGAAAAAAAAAAAAAAATGTGGCATTTATTGGGCCAGGTGCGGTGGCTCACTCCTGTAATCCCAGCACTTTGGGAGGCCGGGCAGGTGGATCACGAGGTCAGGAGTTTGAGACCAGCCTGACCAACATGCTGAAACCCTGTCTCCACTAAAAACAACAACAAAAAAAATTAGCCGGTTATGGTGGTGCACGCCTGTAATCCCAGCTACTCAGGAGGCTGAGACAGGAGAATCATTTTAACCCGGGAGGTGGAGGTTGCAGTGAGCAGAGATCGAGCCACTGCACTACAACCTGGGTGACACAGGGAGACCCCGTCTCAAAATAATAAAAGAATGGCATTTATTAAAGTGAAAGAAGAATGGAAACCCAGAGTATCCTATAGCTCAGGGATGTAATTTTAGTAGGAGCCATTGCGGCTGCTTTCCTGAGTAGGTTGAAGTGTGGTGGCAAAGGCACAATCAGGGAGAACAGCTAGGAGACTACTGCAGTAGTCTCATTGAGAGCATGCTGGCTTGGACTGAGGCGGTTGCTGTAGAAGTGTTATAAAGCAGTGAGGTCTAGATACATCCTAAAGGTAAAATCAGCAAGACTTGGGGAGAGTTTGGTCATGGAGTGTGAGATAAAGAGAACCATCAAGGATGTTTGGGGCTGGAGAAATTGAGAAAGATTCTTGGAGGAGGAGGTTGGTTTGGGGAAGGAGGCTGTTCAGGAGTTCCAGTTTTCTATTCAAAGGAGAAATATCTCATGTAGCAGTTAGATACAGGAGACAGGAACTAGAGGAAAGCTCTGGGCTAGAATAATGGGAAAGTGAATAAACCTGGGAAACAATTTTATAGGCAGACAGGATGAAGGACCTCAAGGTTAGTGATAATTTAAAGTAAATGAGACCAATGATGAGCATGGCTGTATGTTTTTCTTCAAACGTGTAAAGCTGTATGGATGCAGGCATGGAGTAGATGAAATAAACCAAGGCTGTGGTTTTGCCCAGAGTGAATGACCACATGAATAGGGGCAAGGTATAATGATGGTCTGTGGAATTTCAGCTGGGTAAGCAGGGAAGTGAAGGCTTGAGACAGGAGGGATAGTGAAAATGTGGTACAACCAATGGATTATAGGTGTGTTAAAGTAGGGGGACTATAAAGAATGACCTAGAAATGTAAGAAGTGGTCTGGGTGCGGTGGCTCATGCCTGTAATTCCAGCACTTTGGAAGGCCGAGGCAGGTGGATCATGAGGTCAAGAGATCGAGACCATCCTGGCCAATATGGTGAAACCCCATCTCTGCAGGCGAGATCATGCCACTTACTACAGGCTGGCGACAGAGCGAGACTCTTGTCTCAAAAAAAAAAAGTGGTGGGCTGGGCACAGTGGCTCACACCTATAACCCCAGCACTTTGGGAGGCCACGGCGGGTGGATCACTTAAGGTCAGGAGTTCAAGACCAGTCTGGTCAATATGGTGAAACCCCATCTGTATTAAAAATACAAATATTAGCTGGGCATGGTGGCACATGCCTATAGTCCCAGCTACTCAGGAGGCTGAGGCAGGAGAATCTTTGAACCCGGGAGGTGGCGGTTACAATGAGCTGAGATTGTGCCACTGCACTCCAGCCTGGGTGACAGAGTGAGAGTCCGTCTCAAAACAAGAAAAAAGAAATGTAAGAAGTGGTGATTAAAGAATGGTATGCTTAACTAAAATTGAGATTTTGAGTAGTTATTAGTAATGACAAATATGCCCAAGGGAGTGACTGGCTGAGGGGATAGAGGAGAGGAGTTAAGCAACTGTGCCACCCAGGGTTGGAAAGGTCACCTCTGTGACATTAAAATCAAGAATTCTGATAGAAGTAAGAGTTCTGGCATGAGTGGTGCTTTTCCAGACTACACTTGGTTATACGATTACATTTTAATAAGTTAATACGTTATATAAATATACAGATATTCATGTGGCTTTTCCTCATTTGGGATTTTGGAAACTAAAATAGTAGTAAAACCATTAAAAGAAAGATGTCCTGGAAGTTCTCGTTCATTGCAAATGTTCTTGAAATGTGAAATTCTTGAAAAAGTAATCAAAGACTATTGACAGTTGTATGACATTTGGGTAGCCCTTTCTACAGTTAAAGTCATTTTGACTTTTAGTAACCACACTGAAACCTTTGGAATAATGAAAGACCCTTTCAAAAGATCTTCCATACTGATCATCAGTTTGCACCTTTGCCATCTATGGGGTATGAAATATAAAGGCACATTTAGCCACGAGTTAACACAGGTGTTTTGTAATGTGTACATTATGAAACATCCCAAGAAAGGTGTGTATTTCTGTTCACTTCTCTAAGGTACAATATATAAAAGAATCATCGTGTACTTGCTAGTCTTAAAGTGTAGGTTTTGGGCCAGGAACAGTGACTTAGGCCTGTAATCCCAGCACTTTGGGAGGCCGAGGCTGGTGGATCACCTGAGGTTAGGAGTTCGAGACCAGCCTGACCAACATGGTGAAACCCCATCTCTACTAAAAATACAAAATTAGCCGGGCGTGGTAGTGCACGCCTGTATTCCCAGCTACTTGTGAGGCTGAGACACAACTGCTTGAGCCCAGGAGGCAGAGGTTGCAGTTAGCCAAGATCATGCCTTTTCTCTCCAAAGAGTGAAACTCCGTCTCTGAATGAATGAAAGAATGATTGAATAAATGAATAGTGTAGATTTGGGGGCTTGAAACTGAGAACTTCTTAAAGGCAGACACTGTATAGGCATGTCCAAATTTGACATTCTGACTATTATGCAAAAGGTTTATTGTAAGTTTGGCCAGTAGTGCTAGCTATTGGAGAATATGTAAAATAGTCATAGATTAAGATCAAAATAGCCAATTAAACCTTTAAGGTCTAGTTGGCATTAGAAATTAAAGTCAGGTCATTCACATTTAAGCAGATGTATTCAGAGAACTGTTCTAGGCATTGTGGAGTTCGGAAAATATAAAACCGTTTATAAAGGAATCTACAAACTAGCCATGGAACAACAGTGTTTTCCAACCTTTGTCACATCCCAACATATATAGAAAATATTTGTGGCCGGGCATGGTAGCTCACACCTCTAATCCCAGCACTTCAGGAGGCCGAGGCAGGTGGACTCCTTTCAGTCTACGAGTTCAAGATCAGCCTAGGCCACATGGCGAAACTCTGTCTCTACTAAAAATACAAAGGTGTGGCACACGCCTGTAGTCCCAGCTACTCAGGAGCTGAGCCAGGAAGATCACCTGAACCTGGGGAGGCTGAGGCTGCAGTCAGCTGTGATCACGCCACTGCACTCTAATCTGGGTGATAGAGTAAGAACCTGTCTCAAAATACATAAATAAATAAGGCACACTGCAGGAAATTGACAAGGCTGCCTGCCAATTGTTGTAAGGGTTAAGAAGATCAGTATCTTGGCACACCTTAAACCCGTTTAGGAAGATGTGCCATGGGCAACACAGGTTGTTTTTAAGATAGACTTCAAACCTTACCTAAGATAACTTTTTAAAGAGATGTCAAGCCAAGGGAGGTTTTCTGGAAAGGATGAGTTTTAAACTGCTTTGGCAAGTATGCGTGCCACTGGTAGGCGGGAAATCCTCTTGTATCTCAAGGAAGCATTAACATTGCAGGTAATAGGTTTCCACTAAAGAAATGTCATGGGTCAGAATGTCATCCAGTTCAAAACTAAATCTGACTTTTTAAAACAGCACAGTACAAAATGAAATTATAACACAGTGAAGTTAAAAATTAGTGTTCTTATAAACTGTAGTATGGCCAGTAAGATACTTTATCTCTAGTTTTTGTATAACTAGTACACAAAAAGTGTACTAGTTAACATCAGTTTCCATTTTTGCAGTGTGACTATATCAGAAAACAGATTTTTTTTCACACAAACTCGCTAGAAAACCCATCACAGGCCGGGCGCAGTGGCTCACGCCTGTAATTCCAGCACTTTGGGAGGCTGAGGCAGGTGCATCACGAGGTCAAGAGATCGAGGCCATCCTGGCCAACATGGTGAAACCCTGTCTCTACTAAAAATACAAAAATTAGCTGGGCATGGTGGTGCGTACCTGTAGTCCCAGCTACTCAGGAGGCTGAGGCAAGAGAATTGCTTGAACCCGGCAGGCAGAGGTTGCAGTGAGCCAAGATCATGCCACTGTACTCCAGCCTGGGCGACAGAGCAAGACTCTGTCTCAAAAAAAAAAAAAAAAAAAAAACACATCACGAATACCAAATCAGCCACTGACTCTCATAACATGAGCTGTGGGACAATCTGCAGTTAAAGCACTCTGATTAATAGAAGACTGTTAAGGAAGCCCAGTTGGCATATCTCAGAAGATTGATGACTTCTGGGAAAATTTGTGAAATTCCCAGCTCTTTAACCAAATAAATTTTCAAGGCTTTTTTTTACTGCAAGGATATCCCTAAAGTCTTGCTGACTAAACAGTGCAAAGTGTCACCTTCCTTTGGGCTGCTAACTTGCTAGCCTCTCAGCGTCTGAATACCTGATCCGGATCTCTTCCGTCCCAGACTTTGGCCTGAAAATGAAGGCTTGCCTCCTGTTTCCCAAAAGAATACTAAACAGAAATAGCCGGGAGCAATAACTCCCTTAAGTACAAATTAAGGACCTAGGGAAGACTTTAGTTCTTTGAGAAAGGAGAACAAAATATAGGAGATCAGGGTTCCAGGACACTGAAAGCATCTGCAGTGAGGAAAAGGCAAGGTAAAGAAAACCTGCCCACATGCACTCATTTGCCCCTACTTTGGGGCTTTACAGAGGAGAAAGAGACATTTTTAAAGGAAATAAATTTCATTCCAGAGACCTGAAAAGGCAAAACCATAAGTCAACCTAAATATCCACCCACAGCGAATGAGTACAGATACTGTGGTTTGTTAACACTGGGAGAGCATACAACTTTTAAAAACTTGTGAGTCAGAGGTTATATTAACATACTATAAAAATTCCTGTTGAGAGAAAAAAGCAAGTTGCAAAAAAGTATACTAAAGTTTAAAAATACGTAAAACAATACAAATGTTTTATTTTATATGTAGTGAGTATATAAACATACAACGGATTAAAACACCACATCAGGCCAGACGTGTGGCTCACGCCTGTAATCCAGGCATTTTGAAAGGCCCGGGCGTTCCCAGATCAGCCTGGACAATATATCAAGATCCCATTTCTAGAAAAAATTTTAAATGAGCTGGGCATAGTGATGTGTGTGTATGGACCAAGCTACTCGGGAGGTTGAGGCAAGAGGATCACTTGAGCCCAGGAGTTCAAATTACAGTGAGCTTTGATCATGCCGCTGCACTCCATCCTGGGTAGCCAAGTGAGACCCTATCTCTCAAAAAAATTAGGATATTATATGTGTGAGGAGGAACATAAGGGAATAGGATTAGGGAACAGTATAAAGGAATTGTAACTTTTTAAAAATTGGATAATAGGTATATAGGTGTTCATTACAACAATCTCAAATTTTAAACGTCTGTTGTTATTTAAAAAATTATACAACTTATGCTGACATATAACTCTACATGAGAGGAAATATATACAAAGATTGACTCAGGCAAAAGTAGAAAAATGACAGGTCATAACCATAGGATGAATTGAATAGAAAGTTTACTAATACCCCTTTATAAAGTCATTAGACTTATTGTTTTACAGAGAATTTTATCCAACTTAACACATACATATAATTTTCTATGTTACAGAAATTATTTTAGTTGGTAGAAAAAGATAGACATCTAATTTATGAGAATGATTTATAAGCTTAAATAAGAATAGCACCAAAACCAGAAAACTGATTAAACTTCCCTGTACAGTCAAAAGTAAAATTCCTTAATACATTCATAAAGAATCCTACATTATGATCAAGTATGGTTTATTACTGGAATTCAATGATTGTTTCCTGTTAGGAAATCTAGTACTGTAGCCTCCTACATTCGCATATTAAGAGAAGGAAAGCACATATAATCCTCTGAGAAAATAACATTAAACCATTTGATAAAGTTTAGTCCCTAATCCTGACTTTAAGGGCAGCCTCTCAAATCAGTGGGGCAACAGATGAATGATGCGGAGACAACAGCGTAGCCAACTGGGGGAGAAAAGTTGGATCTATACGTCATACTTTACACCAAGTTAAAATTGGACCAAAGATTTAATGATATAAAATAATATTAGCCAGGCGCAGTGGCTCACGCCTATAATCCCAGCACTTTGGGAGGCTGAGGCAGGCAGATCACTTGAGGTCAGCAGTTCGAGACCACCCTGGGCAACATGGTGAAACCCTGTCTCTACTGAAAATACAAAAATTAGCCGGGTGTGGTGGCGGATTCCTGTAATCCCGGCTACGGAGGTTGCAGTCA
Source organism: Papio anubis (assembly GCF_008728515.1). Taxonomy (NCBI): domain Eukaryota; kingdom Metazoa; phylum Chordata; class Mammalia; order Primates; family Cercopithecidae; genus Papio; species Papio anubis. The sequence continues at coordinate 41,945,453 of NC_044979.1, read as the reverse complement.
GCTGAGATTGTGCCACCGAACTCCAGCCTGAGTGACAGAGCGAGACTCTATCTCAAAAAAACAAAAAAGATATTATAAATGTTTTTTAAGAAATGATATTTTTAAAGTAATAGCAATATCAGAATAATTTTAGAAAAAACCCTTAGAATCCATTCAATAAAAATGTATTTGGCTGGGTGCAGTGGCTCACGCCTGTAATCCCAGCACTTTGGGAAGCCAAGGTGGGCAGATCACTTGAGTCCAGGAGTCCGAGACCAGCCTGGCCAACATGATGAAACCCTGTCCCTACTAAAAAATACAAAAATTAGTCGGGTATGGTGGTGGGTGCCTGTAATCCCAGCTACTTGGAAGACTGAGGCAGAAGAATCGTGTGAACCTGGGAGGTGGAGGTTGCAGTGAGCCAAGATCGTGCCACTGCACTCCAGCGTGGACAACAGAGTGAGACTCCATCTCAAGAAAAAAAAAAAATGTACTTCACTTCATAAAAATTAAGATTTTCTACATGGCTTAAAATGCTCTAAACAAAGTCAGAAGACATCATTCACAAGGGAAAACATTTGCAACTTACTTAACAGATGGATACCTTTTCAAAAATCTAATGCGTACCTACAGCACAATAACATAAGAGTTCAGGAGAAAATTGAAAAGCACAGGCCAGGCATAGTAGCTTACACCTGTAATGCCAGCACTTTGGGAGACTGAGGTGGGAGGATCGCTTGAGCCCAGGAGTTCACAATCAGCCTGGGCAACACTGTGAAACTCTCTGTCTCTACAAAAAAAAAAAAAAAAAGAAGAAGAAGGAAAGAAAATTGAAAAGCAGTGCCTATGGCACCTGAACCCCTTACAAAACTTGAACTTCCTCACTGGACCTTTATTGAGAAATAACCATATTTAAGCCACTGCTGTTTGGAATTTGTTTTATTTCTTATCACCCCTGCCACCCCTGCGTCTCACCCTATACAGCATTTAGTACCAGAAACAGGATCCTGCAAGTATCAAAATCTGAAGTATGGCATTGGTTAAGGGCAATGTAAGTCAACAGGGGTTCTGCTGGCATCTGAGTCCACTACAATGTGCAAGACTGTTCTCCTGTACCCCTAGACACTAAATGCCAATGACACCTCCTAATCCTTGTGACAGTCAAAAATAATGCCCTAGAGGAAGGGAATGGTATGCCAGTGACTAGGGGGATTTAGTAGGGCCTAGATATTGCAGGCTGGAAAGCTGGTGACCCTTGTTAGGCCGTGATAAAACATTGAAATTATTGCCTTGAGTAAGTAGATTGGCATGACAATAGGAAAGATGGCAGGGAAGACTCGGAATGGAAGAAAGGAGTTAGCAGCCATACTGAATTCCTCCTCTCTTGTCTGGGTTATTTGAGGAGACATTTGAGCCCAGCAGAACTTCTTACAACTTCAAATCTTGCAAGGATTGCCCTTCTGGGTGCAGCAGCTCACGCCTGTAATCCCAGCACTTTGGGAGGCCGAGGTAGGCAGATTACTTGAAGTCAGAGTTTAAGACCAGTCTGACAAACATGGTGAAACTCCAGCTCTACTAAAAATACAAAAAAATTAGCCAGATGTGAGCACCTGTAATCCCATCTACTCAGGAGGCTGAGGGAGGAGAATTGCTTGAACCGGGAGGTGGAGGTTAAGTGAGTAGAGTTAGTTACACTCCAGCCTGGGCAACAGAGCGAGACTCCATCTCAAAAAAATAAAAAAATAAAAATGTCCCCAAGTCCACTGAACCAGACTGTCAAGATCCTTCTTTCTCTCGCTTGTAATTTGTGGACTGTAGGTCCAAAGTGATACCATTAACCAGGACAAGGTTATAAGGCAGACATGAGAATAAGTATATTGCCCTTCCCCCAAGCCCATTGTCTTAGAAAATATATTCGTTTTCTATTGCTGTATAACAAGTGGTCACAAAGTTAGGTCTTAAAACAATCCAACCTTATTATCTCACAGTTCTCATGGGTTCAGGCACATGTCAGCTTGGTCCTCTGTTCATAGTTCCATGAGGCTGAAATCAAGGTGATGTCTGAGGCTGCAATCTCATCTGAGGCTTGGGTTCCTCTTCCAAGCTTGGGTGGTTGTTGGCAGTTCCTTGTGAATTGGATTTTGGAATAGAGCAATTATGTAATTTGTTGGCCAAGCTACAATATTTTTGAGAGAAAGGAGAGCTCTTAATTGTTACATTGAAATAACAGGTGTAAATAGGAACTATTCTGGACAAACTGCTATGTGTGGTTACAATCAACAACAGTGAACTCCAAAAGCTATGCAGCGCCAGTTGTAGCCAGGAAAGATAACAGACAATAAAGAACCTTCCTGGGAATGATGGACAAGTTTTCCCCAGAGAGCAGAATCAGGGGCTACCTCATGAACTAAGCAATAAAATCACTACCAGAGTAGGGAGACCTTGTTTCATTTCTGAATTGCAATAATTCTGTTCCTACGTTGTATATTAAGAGTGTTGGGGCACTTAGCATCTTCTAATTTACAGTTTGCTGGATGACGAGATACATTTGTTTTTGGTGATGAGAATTGCGCATTCACGCTGCTATCTTGGACTTGGAGCTGACTGTAGTGAGGGATGGGTCCTTGGGGAGGGGGTAAATATACTACTCTGTGTGCAATAAGAAGAATGTGTTCACATAAATCAAAGGGGGTAATCCGTGGTGGAAATTGGTAGTTGTCCCTTCAATATTTATTTTTAGTTATGTGACTAAGTTCTGGCTAATGGGATAAAAGAAAGTGTCGCAGGGCAACTCCTGGGATTTGCCCTCAGGGTCAGAACCTGTGTACTCCCTTTTTATTCTCTCTTCCTCTATCCTGCTCTTTGAAACTCTGATGCCACCGTCTTGAGCCATCAGGTCTAGGCACAAATGGAACTGAACACTCTCCCTTACACTTTGAAACACAACACTGGCTCAAATCATGTACCTGGCTTTTTACCTGAGAAACTTCTATCTTGTTTAAGTCTCTGCTATTTTGTTTGTTGTCACCTGCAGCTTAACCTAGTCTTAAAACTTAGATCCTCAGCCAGAAGAGGTGGCTCATGCCTGTAATCCTAGTACTTTGGGAGACCGAGGCGGGCGGATCATGAGATCAGGATTTAGAGACCAGCCTGGCCTGGCCAGCATAGTGAAACCACATCTCTACTAAAAATACAAAAAAAATTAGCCAGGCGTGGTGGCGGGCGCCTGTAATCCCAGCTACTTGGGAGGCTGAGGCTGGAGAATTGCTTGAACCTAGGAGTGAGCTTGAACCTGGGAGGTTGCAGTGAGCCGAGACTGCGCCACTGCACTCCAGTCCAGGCGACAGTGCGAGATGCAGTCTCCAAAAACAAAACAAAACAAACAAACAAACAAACAAACAAAAATCATATGGGCTTGAAGATCTGACCAAACCAAATAGTGAACATTTTGGAACTAATAATCTTGAGTTACAGAAAAACCTTCCTATTCCTATAAAGTCAACAAAACTCAGAAGTCATAAAGGAAAAGATTGACAGATTTTTCCTCCCACAGAATATGTTAAATATTCTACAGAAGAATATTCATGGGAGAGCCCCTTAGAAATGGTTGCAAACTTTTGTTCTCTCTCCATCTGCTCGCACTCTCTCTCTCTCTGGAATCTCGCTTTGTTGCCAGGTTGGAGTGCAGTGGCACGGTCATAGCTCACTGCAGCCTCAAATTCCTGGGCTCAAGTGATCCTCCTGCCTCAGCCTCCTGAGTAGCTAGGACTACAGACTCGCACCATCACACCCGGCTATTTTTATTTTCCGTAGAAACGGGGTCTCGCCATGTTGCCCAGGCTGGTCTCAAACGCTTGGGTTCCAGCAATCCTCCCGCCCTGGCCTCCCAAAGTGCTGGGATTACAGGTGTGAGCCGTCGCACCAGGCCTGCCTTTTGTCTTTTAATTTTGTGTTTGGCATCTTTCGTGTTCAGAGATGTTATCACTATGTGTCTCACTTAGTGTTTAAAAATTCTGCTTGAAAGGGAAAATGGTTTGTGTTTCTGAGCATGTATTTGCGTGGGATGAGATCCTGTTTCTGTAACTAACGACAGGAATGGACAAGACTGCAGTTTCCAAGAGGCGCCAGCAGGGAGCACTGTTTCCATTTCTAGCTAATCGCAGTACAGGTAGATGCCGCGCAGAGAAACGAGGCCAGGATATCCTGTATCCCATTCCTTGGAGCATCTCTGGGCTCAGGGTTCGGCTATTACTCAGCAGAAGGGCACTGCTGGTCTGGAAAAGAACCTTTAGGACGCGGAAATAGTGATAAGTTAGGGTATTCATTGCCCGCTAACACCTGTAGAAAAGTGAGTATGTTCAAGCCAAGAACGCAGGGATTCTTGACTGTCTTTGAAGTTAGGGACTCATCTTAAATGTGAAGCGAGCTATGATCTCTTTTCTCAGAAAAGTGCATTCGTTTCTGCACATTGCCATTTTTATCTCTGTCTCCTCTCACAACACGCACTCTTCATACAATTAGAGTTCATGGCCCCTATAATCCAGTATCTCTTGACCTGAATAATGTTCACAGATTTCACAGAAAAAAAATGTTGCAGACCTCCACTGTTAAATTATTTTCAACACAATTCGTCTTTTAACAAACTTTCCTCCAACTCTTCCTGGTTGCAGACACTATTCTAGGTACTTGATAAACACGGCAGTGAATTAGACAGTAAAAAGTGCCTTAGTCACTAGACGAGAGAGAGAGACACTACATAAGTCAACAAGAACAAAAAATGCCAGATAGTGATAAAGGTATAAAGAAAATAGGGGAAAGGCCTCTGTAAAGAGATGGCATGAAAACCAAGATGAGAAGGAAGCGGTAGTCAGAAAACGTGGGGGACAGTATTGCCCGCAAGGAACCAGCTTCAGCAAAGGTCGAGGCGGCAGTGGGCTTTGCTGAATCAGCCGGAGTCCTTGGCATTTCTCTCAGTTCCTTTCTTTCTTTCACTAACCACATTCAACTGACAGCAAGTTCTGTCCATTTTACTGCCAAAATACATCTCAAGTAAGTCCACTTCTCTCTATTCCTAGTGCTATCACCCTAATACAAACTGCCTAGACTGTGGGAATAATCTAACTTTTTTGTTCGTTTGTTTTTGTTCGGCATCTACTCTCATTTCCCTCTAATCCATTTCCTATCCAGCCACAGAGGAGTGATTTGTATTTTTATTTTATTATTTTGTTTCTTTTTCTTTTTTTCTTCAGGCGGATTCTTGCTCTGTCGCCCAGGCTGGGGTGCAGTGGCACGATCTCGCTTCACTGCAACCTCCGCCTCACGGGTTCAAGCGATTCTCCTGCCTCAGCCTCCGGAGTAGCTGGGACTACCTCCATGCACCACTGCGCCCGGCTAATTTTTACAAAATGGAGATGAGATTTTGCCACATTGGCCAGGCTGGTCTCAAACTCCTGGCCTGAAGTGATCCACCCACCTCGGCCTCCCAAAGTGCTGGGATTACAGGCCTGAGCCACCGCTCCGGCCTAGGAGTATCTTTTTATAATGCAAGTCCTGTCATTTTCCTTTCCTGCTTAAAACCCCTCACATCATTTGCTAATGAGGTCTCTAAATGGCCTTCGCAGCGTAAAGGTAGAAAGAAAGGCAGATAAAACAAGAGAGCTGGCTGATGTGGAGGGTCCTGCCCCTTCCCCCTTACTCTTGTACACTCAGTCACGCTTTCGGCAACAGTCACCTACTGACAGTGGCTTAAACCAGGGTCTGCAATCTATGTGTGGCCCGTGGGCCAAATTCACAAAGATTCTCACCTTGACCAAACTCTCTAGTTAGACTTTTTTGAGCTCTTTTTCTTTTTTCTTTTTCTTTCTTTCTTTCTTTCTTTCTTTCTTTCTTTCTTTCTTTCTTTCTTTCTTTCTTTCTTCTTTCTTTCTCTTTCTTTCTTTCTTTTTTTTTTTGAGACAGAGTCTTACTCTGTTGCTTAGGCATGAGTGCAGTGGCGCCATCTCAGCTCACTGCAGCCTCCACCTGCTGGGTTCAAGCAATTGTCCTGCCTCAGTCTCTCGAACAGCTGGGATTACAGGCATGCACGACGGCACCCAGCTAAGTCTTGTACTTTAGTAGAGATGGGGTTTCACCATGTTGGCCAGATTGGTCTCAAACTCGGTGATCCACCTGCCTTGACCACACAGAGTGATGGGATTACAGGCGTGAGCCACTCCACCTGGCCTGAGCTCCTTTTCAACTGGGCTTCAACCTTTGGGCTCCCACATTTATCTCTGTATTGTCCAGTTTTAGCAAGAATCCTGCTAAGTCGGTTTAGCCAGAATCCTTTACCTCTGATGTTTCCTCTTAGTAATTTTTTCCATCTGACCCGCATCCTGCTCCTTGGCTAAAAGTTTCCACTTGTCTTTGTTGTATTCAAAGTTGAGTTCAATGTCTCTCCCGCACCGCAAAACCCCATTTCAGTGGCCCCTACAACTATCCCAATGGTAAGTCTATCTTACCTTCTTTCACAAGTGTCCTGAATGACTTTTAACAAAATCCAGCCTATTGTCTGTCTTCATATAGCTGGAAAGCGAAGAAGGATTTTTACATCACTAAATGGTTGAAGAAATAAAAAGATGAATAACACCTAATAAAGTGCATTAAAGTATGCCATTCACTACTCTAAAGTTTTGCTCTTGTTAGATCTTTTTATCATTATAATTCTGTGAAGTAGGTATTATTACTTATTTTATAGACAAACTTTGAAACTGATGCTCCAAAAATTGGCGGGGCACGGTGGCTCACGCCTGTAATCCTAGCACTGTGGGAGGCTGAGGTGGGTGGATTACCTGAGCTCAGTAGTTCAAGGCCAGCCTGGCAAACATAGTGAAACTCTGTCTCTACTAAAAATACAAGAAAATTAGCCAGGCGTGGTGGGGCATGCCTGTAATCCCAGGTAGTCGGGAGGCGGAGGCATGAGAATTGCTTGAACCCAGGAGGCAGACATTGCAGTGAGCTGAGATGGCACCATTGCACTACAGCCTGGGTGACAAGCAAGACTTTGTCTCAAAAAAAAAAAAAAAAAAAAAAAAAAAATTAAGTAGTAGTTCAGCTGGAATTCAAACTCAAGGAGCCTTAGTTTCGAGCCTATTCTCCCCACATGAAAAGGTATCCAGCACTATGAAGACAGGTGTGTAAGTGGCAAAAGAGAGATGTGGGCAGCAGACGGTGGTGAGTTCCCAGGAAGGAAGATCACTGTGTCTCAGAGAAGCAAGGGAAAGCTGTGTAGGCAAATGAGGCCATGTTTCTACCATGATTCGAGGGAGCACTAGCCCCAGTGAAGTGAGTGTTCTCTATCTCTCCCCACTGTCTCAGTAGTAAGCCTGTATTGTACTCAATGATTATATTTTGGATTTTTCCAGTAAAAAAAAAAATTGTAGAAATTTGTTTTTTTCTTCATATATAGGTACATACCTAATATCTTCTATTTTGCCTCTTGGTCTGCAAAGCCTAAAACATTTACTATTTGGCCCTTTACAGAAAACATTTGCAGAACCCTGGTTTAAACTAGGGTTTAAACCATAAAGACATTTGTTGTTTATTTAAGAAATCCACATTCCACAAAGCATACATATTTCAAAACATCATGTTGTACATAATAAATATATACAATTTTGTCAATTTAGAAATTAATCAATTTTAAGAAAAGAAGTTCAGATGTAGGTGATTCCAGGGTTAGTTCAGCAGCTCAATAATGGTGTCGAAGACTCAATTTCCTTTTATCTTTCTGCTCTATCATTTGTAGCATTTCTATTTGTTTGTTTGTTGACTTCTCATGGTCACAAAATGGCGATGATAGCTCCAAGCTTTGCAGCTGATAGAAAAAAATAAACTTGGACAATACATGTGTATAGATCAGAGACCTCTCAGCAAGTGTGGGGTAGAGACTGACAACAAAAGACCAGGATGAGACAATTACACAACACTGCCAAGGCCAGTATAGATCAGAGACAGACTCAGAGGTGGATGCTGTCTCTTCATTTAATGGGGAAACAGCAAAGTTTCAGAGTTTAGAATTAACACCAGTGGAAAAACAAGAGGAAAAATTCTGAATGTGGCTGAGTTAATCTCCATATGAATAGATATTAATCTGGACATGATAGAAATTACATTAACAACAGTGAAGTTTGCAGTCTCTCTCCTCTAATAGAGTGTCAGCTGCAGGAAGGCAGATATCTGCCTCGTTCACTACTGTGGCAGATACTTCGAGTTGCCTACTCAAAATGCTTTCTTCCTTCCTCCTTCTTCCCTCCTCCGTCCTTCTCTATCTTCCTTCTTTCCTTCTTTCCTTCCTTCCTCCCTCCCTCCCTCCCTTCTTCTCTGCCCCCTTCCTTCCTTCTTTTTTTTTTTTCCTAACACACCTTGAAGTATCTTTGAGATGTCAATTTGCCTAGTCGAAGTACACATTTGCCCTGTTTCCTTTGCAAATATTGGGGGCCAAGTGATGAGCTGTGAGCAGAAGTAGTGGGGTGGGGCTTCAGAAAATGCTGCTTAAAGGAAAGAAGCTCTTCTGACTTGCTCTTCCCTCTGCCCTTCTTCCTCCCTGGAATGTGGATCTGTTTCCTGGAGATGCAACAGCCCTTTTGCAGCCCTGGGAATAAACACTGCACACTGTACCAGAGGTAGAGCAGGCCAGTGGAAGGAGCCCGGGCGCTATCTATTTATCTATCTATCTATCCATTATCTCTCTCTATATATCTATATATTATCTCTATATAATATACCATAATATATATTATCTCTATATATCTATATCTCTATTTATATAATATATAGATATATATTCTCTCTATATATATACACACATATATATACACACATATATACACACATATATATACACACATGTATATACACACATACACACACACACACACACACATATATATATATATTTTGAGACAGGGACTCAGTCCGTCACGAGGCTGGAGTTCAGTGACGTGATCTTGGCTCACTGCAGCCTCGACCTCCCAGGATCAAATGATTCTCCCACCTCAGCCTCCCGAGTAGCTGGGACTACAGGTGTGTGCCACCACGCCTGTTTAATTTTTGTGTTTTTGTAGAGACAGGGTTTCGCCATGTTGCCCAGCCTGGTCTCAAACTCCTGTACTCAAGCAATCGGCCCACCTCAGCCTCCCAGAGTTGGGAATACATGCATGAGCCCCTGTGCCTGGCCAGAGCCTGGGCTTTGAGCAACTGCATGAGTCCTGGACTCTGAGCTGTTTGTTCTGTCAGGAAAAAGAAACCTGTTTGATTAAACCACTATTATTTAGGTTTTCTGTTACATCAGCTGAACACAATCTTAAGAAATACAAACTTCAATCTCCTGTTCCTAAAATGGTGTCACCATAGAAGGCTCTCGATAGTCATGTATAGAACGAATGAATGACATGCAAAGGCAGCACTAAAACTTAGTGACAGTAGACAGTTTAAGATGGTAACAAGATGCAGCACCACAGAACTACACGATCCCGGAGAGCCCTCCGCACTGCAGTCTGCACTCATGGAGCACGAATGAACAGAATGTGGACACTGCCCCAGGAATTCTGCCATATAGGGCACCCTCTCCACCATCCCAAATGCATATGTGTCCGTTTTTCATGATTATCACCTAAACAAAAAAAAAAACACATTTGGAAAGTTCTTGTAAAAGCTCTTAGAAAACTCACAGATACCCAAGGATATCCCAACGTGAGATACAATGTCCAGAAGGGCAACGTTGCCCTGGGATTTGAAATCACTAAGAAGTGCTCGCAGAACTCATGGATGGTGGGTGTTTCCTTTGAGCACAGTTTATTGGTAGCCTTGGGCACTATTTGCTACCACCTAGTTGTGTGACTTTAAGAGATAGAAAAATAAAATCTACTAAATGTTTAGCATTCCAAGTTTGAAGCCGGCACAGTTTAGTGTCCAGAGTGGAATTTCACATTCTTCTTTCAACCATAAGGTACCTACCAATTAGCACAACCTACCCATTTGCTCATAAAGCCCCATTCATCCGCAGCATAACATAAAGCTGCTTTTGATGGGGAAACAGCAAAATTTCAGCCTTTAGAATTAATGCCACTTCTAAACATTGACTTGACATTTTTATTAACTACCCATTTAAAACAACTCTTTCCGTCCCCACATGGCATGACAGAACTACATGATCCCAGAAACCCTTTCACAAGAGGGTCTCCCCTATACAAGAAACAGGTTGGTATATACCCAGTAATGGGATGGCTGGGTCATATGGAACATCTAGTTCTAGATCCTTGAGGAATCGCCATACTGTTTTCCATAATGGTTGAACTAGTTTACAATCCCACCAACAGTGTAAAAGTGTTCCTATTTCTCCACATCCTCTCCAGCACCTGTTGTTTCCTGACTTTTTAATGATCGCCATTCTAACTGGTGTGAGATGGTATCTCATTGTGGTTTTGATTTGCATTTCTCTGATGGCCAGTGATGATGAGCATTTTTTCATGTGTCTGTTGGCTGTATGAATGTCTTCTTTTGAGAAATGTCTGTTCATATCCTTTGCCCACTTTTTGATGGGGTTGTTTGTTTTTTTCTTGTAAATTTGTTTGAGTTCTTTGTAGGTTCTGGATATTAGCCCTTTGTCAGATGAGTAGATCATGCTGCTATAAAGACACATGCACACGTATGTTTATTGTGGCACTATTCACAATAGCAAAGACTTGGAATCAACCCAAATGTCCATCAGTGACAGACTGGATTAAGAAAATGTGGCATATATACACCATGGAATACTATGCAGCCATAAAAAAGGATGAGTTTGTGTCCTTTGTAGGGACATGGATGCAGCTGGAAACCATCATTCTCAGCAAACTATCACAAGAACAGAAAACCAAACACCGCATGTTCTCACTCATAGATGGGAACTGAACAATGAGATCACTTGGACTCAGGAAGGGGAACATCACACACCGGGGCCTATCATGGGGAGGGGGGAGGGGGGAGGGATTGCACTGGGAGTTATACCTGATGTAAATGATGAGTTGATGGGTGCAGCACACCAACATGGCACAAATATACATATATAACAAACCTGCATGTTATGCACATGTACCCTAGAACTTAAAGTATAATAATAATAATAAATGAATAAATTAAAAAGTAAAAAAAAAAAGAAACAGGTTGGTATACAAGTCACTCAGCAAATTAAACTATTTACCTTATGCACTTAAGATAAAGGTATTTTCTCTTAAGGAAGGATTTTCTTTGAAAACAATGAAGGTGGTCGGGCGCAGTGGCTCATGCCTGTAATCCCAGCACTGTGGGAGGCCGAGGTGGGTGGATCACCTCAGGTCAGGAGTTCGAGACCAGCCTGACCAATATGGTGAAACCCCGTCTCTACTAAAAATACAAAAATTAGCCAGGCGTGGTGGTGGGCGCCTGTAGTTCCAGCTACTCAGGAGGCTGAGATAGGAGAATTGCTTGAACCCGGGAGGCAGAGGTTGCAGTGAACCGAGATCATGCCACCACACTCCAGCCTGGGCGACAGAGCGAGACTCCGTCTCAAAAGAGGAAAAGAAAACGATGATGTTGTGTGAAAAGACCCGACTATATCATGATTACTGTTTATTGTCTCCCTTCCCTCCCACTTTCCTGCCGCCAACATGTCCTAAGTTGTTAGCTCTACAGCCGCAGGAGTCTTTGTTTCGTTCACCAAAGTAGCTTCCGCACCTAGAACTTTGACCAGTGCTCGACAAATCCTTCTTGATGAATGAACTGGACCAGAAGGCAGCATAATTGCATAGCGTAGAGCAAGTAACCTATCACAGATTTTTGTTGGAAATGTAAGAATAGATTATTTCGCCCACAAAACAAGAATACTTCTTAATATAGGTTATGAAATATATAGAATTATTCCTGGAAACATTTTCACAAAACCATCATCCTGTAAGGCTCACTTTCACCCATGCTTACTCCTCTGCTGGATTACCTTTTACTTCATGCTTCTCTTTCCTATACTGTATCCATCTTCTCTGTAAGTCCAAATTCCTCCCACACCACAAAGACTGGTCCAAGGGCTATCCCCTTCATATAAGCTTTCTGCACATTAATTTCTCTCTCTCTTTGAATCCTTATGATAATTTATATTTTTCTTAAGACTCATCCCTCTATTTTGGGGATATCTTATTGGTAAATGCCATTGACCCACACATCTGAAACAGCAACAAAATAGACAAAACATATGAAACAACAATTTTCAAGATACTTGGACATGAGGCAATAAAGGACGGTGATTCCTGAGGGTTGGGAAACAAATGAGGTGAGCCCTCCTGAGAGAGCATCCAGGTCCCAGTGAGAGAAGGGAAGACTGGGATAGCCCAATAGAAACGTTGAACTGGAGAGACATTGCACAGAATCTGAGGAGACCAAGACAGAGCTCACAGGAAAGAGTTTGGGATCCTTTATTATGGCAGCCTTAGAAAACTAATATGGAGAGGGTGCAGTTTGACCAGTAAAACTTGTTTCTGTGAAGAGTTACTCCTCAGAGGGAATTTTCTTCAACTCTGTCTTAGCCAATGTAAAAACAAAGACCTTGAAAATAAAATGTAATGTCCACAGAAGACAGTGTGTCATTTTGGTGATGCAGAGTTAAATGTTCTGCAGTGTAGAAGGATTTCAGTTTGCGAATTTTGGATTTTTTTTTTTTTTTTTTTAAGACAGGTTCTCCCTTTGTCACCCAGGCTGTAGTTTAGTGGCATGATCATGGCTGACTGCCACCTCACCTCCTGGGCTCCAGGGATCCTCCCACCTCAGTCTCCCAAGTAACTGGGACCACAGGAATGTGCCACCACACCTGGCTAATGTTTTTTATTTTTTATTTGTAGAGATGGGGGTCTCATTATGTGCCCCAACTGGTCTTGAACTCCTGAGCTCAAGTGAGCCTCCCACCTCAGATTCCCAAAGTGCTGACATGGGCTACTGCACCCACCCTGAATTTTTTAAATGGATTGATTGAATATGATGCTTGTTCCCTGAGAATTAAGGTCGTTTTTTTTTTCCTCTTCTTCCTTTATTTTTTTTTTCCTTTTAGTGATGAGGTCTTGCTCTGTTGCCCAGGCTGGTCTTGAACTCCTAGCCTAAAGCGATCCTTCTATCTCAGCCTCCCAAACTGTTGGGGTTATAGGCGTGAACCACCACGCCCGGCCAAGTCTTTTTTCTATTATGATTTATGATGAACACACAATAGAAACTTTTTCCTTTTATCAATTCCACAGTCAGATTCTCCCAGTTGTTTCCAAAATGTCCAATATGTAGCTCTGAATAAATGAATACAAATGTCCTGCAGCGAAACCACAGGACACAACTCATAATGCATGTTACACAGTCATTTGTCAACTGGGCTGTAATTTGAGGCTGTGGTTAAGATTTTATACAATCGGGATGAGTGAACCTTTCTAAGAATTGCTTACAGCAACTGGGTAGCATATATCAAGGAACTTCAACATGTTCTTAACCTTCAGTCCACTTCTGCATATCTACCACAATAAAATCACCCTAAATCTAAAAAGAAAAAGTTACAAACGCAACAATATTCATCATGGAATTGCTGAAAATAGCAAAATATTAGTAATGACAATTGTGGAATGGCTTAAAAATACTATGACATAGGATGGCCGCGGTGGCTCACGCCTGTAATCCCAGCACTTTGGGAGGCCAAGGCGAGGTCAGGAGATCGAGACCATCCTGGCTAACACTGTGAAACCCGTCTCTACTAAAAATACAAAAACAAAATTAGCTGAGGGTGGTGGCAGGCGCTTGTATTCCCAGCTACTGGGGAGGCTAAGGCGGGAGAATGGCGTGAACCTGGGAGGCGGAGCTTGCAGTGAGCCAAGATCGCGCCACTGCACTCCAGCCTGGGCGACAGAGTGAGATTCTGTCTCAAAAAACATAAAATAATAAAATAAAATAAAAAATAAAAATACTACGACATAAGGAATATCATGCAATCATCAAATATCATGTTTAAGAAGACTATATACTACCATGGAAAATAATCTTCTAATGATAATATGTAAGAGCAGCCTGTGGCTGGGCACGGTGGCTCACACCTACAATCCCAGCACTTTGGGAAACTGAGGTGGGCAGATCACCTGAGGTCTGGAGTTTGAGACCAGCCTGGCCAACATGGTGAAACCCCATCTCTACTAAAAATACAACTAATTAACCAAGCGTGGTGGTACATGTCTGTAGTCCCAGCTACTTGGGAGGCTGAAGCAGGAGAACTGCGTGAACCCCGGTGGCAGAGGTTGCAGTGAGCTGAGATCAGGCTACTGTACTCCAGTCTGGGCAACAGAGCCAGAGTCTGTCTCAAAAAAAAAAAAAAAGAGAAAGAAAGAAAAGAAAAGAAAGAGCAGCCTGCAAAATCAAACTTATAGATTGAATAAAATAATGTTAAAACTATGCTGGAAAAATACTAAAACACTCGCTAACAGTAGATACTTAGGGTCATTGTTCTTCATTATTTGTATATAATGTTTTCTATTTTCCAAATGTTATTGTGATTATTTTGACTCCAGATATGAACAGGCCAAAGCCAATTTGTTCATGTGTAATCACTGGCTTTTTGAAATTTTTGGTTGGTATCAATAGCTATAAATACAACTTGACCCTTGAACACCCCAGGCTTAAACTGTACAGATCCACTTATACGTAGATTTTCTTCTGCCTCTGCTACCCCTGAGACAGGAAGACCAAACCCTCTCTTCCTCCTCCTCAGCCTGCTCAGTGTGAAGACAAGAGGATGAAGACTTATGATGATCCTCTTTCACTTAAGGCATGGGAAATCTATTTTCTCTTCCTTATGATTTTCTTAATAACATTTTTCTTTTCTTTAGCTTAACTTATTACGAGAATATAGTATATAATACATATACAAAATATATGTTAATCAACTGTGTTTGTTATTGGCAAAGCTTTCAGTCAAGAGTAGGCTGTTAGTAGTTACATTTTGGGGCAGTATGTACAAAGGTTATACATACCAACCTGTGCAAGATGGTGAGACCCTGTCTCTACCAAAAAAAAAAAAAAAAAAATTAGCTGGGCATGGTGGTATGTGTCAGTGGTCCCAGCTACTCAGGAGGCTGAGGTGGGAGGATTGCTTGAGCCCAGGAGTTCAAGAATATAGTGAGCTAGGATCATGCCATTGCAGTCCAGCCTGGGTGACAGAGAGACTCTGTGTCTATTTAAAAAAAAAAAAAAAAGTCATACATGGATTTTTGACTGTGTGGAGGTTGGTGCTCCTAAGGTCAACTACAGTTACACGGAACTGAGAGAGCTATAGGCTTTTTCCCCTCTCCTTCCTCTACAGCCTGAACATCCTTGCTACCAGGTAACATGTTAAAATGAAAGGAAGCCTCAGACCAAATTCTGACATGTGCTCAGCCACCTATTAGAAACAGATCGTGAAAGTGTCTATATAACTTGTTCTGTAAGCTGGATGAATTCCCCACTTTCGGAAATTGTAGGTGCTTTGCCACCCTTGCGTGAAAGAAGCTGTGTGAACGAATCAGGACTCAGTTATCCATACAGTTGGCAGGAGGAAATTGGAAAATTTCCAATTATCAACTAGTTCCAGGAATGTTTAGGAATCATGCTTTTTGTACTATCCTCCTGCCCACCTCCTTTTTTTTCTTCTTGGTACACTGGACAGGGTATCTTTAAAGTATTTTAGCCAATCTCATATCTTGATTTCCACTAATATTATAAATGAAAATTCATTTTTAATACTCTTGCTCTGCCTAGCAGAGGAAAAGGTAAACCTTCTCTGGTAGAAGATATCATCATCTGTAGACTCTACCATTTTTTAAGTAAACAATGTTCAGCATTCATTCAAAAATTCTTAGAAATATCAGGCTGGGCACCGTGGCTCACATCTGTAATCCCAGCACTTTGGGAGGCTGAGGCGGGTGGATTACCTGAGGTCAGGAGTCCGAGAGCAGCCTGGCCAACATGGTGAAACTCCATCTTTACTAAAAATACAAAAATTAGCTGGGCATGGTGGCGGATGCCTGTAATCCCAGCTACTCAGGAGGCTGAGGCAGGAGAATCTGGCAGGCGGAGTTTGCAGTGAGCCGAGATGGTGCCACTGCACTCCAGCCTGGGTGACAGAGCGAGTCTCTGTCTCAAAACAAACAAAAAAAAGTTCTTAGAAATATCAAAATTTAGCTGGGCATGGTGGCGAATGCCTGTAATCCCAGCTACTCGGGAGGCTGAGAGAGGAGAATTGTTTGAACCTGGGAGGCAGAGGTTGTGGTGAGCCGAGATCATGCCATTGCACTCCAGCTTGGGCAACAAGAGTGAAACTTCATCTCAAAAAAAAAAAAAAAAAAAAAATCAAAAAAAGCCAAGAGAGGGGGAAAAAACCCAAATAAACAATAGCAATAGGTCCACAGGTGATCCAGATGTTGAAGTTAACAGATAATGTGGTTTAAAGTAACTATGATTAATAAAAATAAATAAATAGGCAAGGTGCGGTGGCTCACACCTGTAATCCCAGCACTTTGGGAGGCCCAGGCAGATGGATCACGAGGTCAGGAGATCAAGACCATCCTGGCTAACATCGTGAAACCCCATCTCTACTAAAAATACAGAAATTAGCTGGGTGTGGTGGTGCTCGCCTGTAATCTCAGCTACTCCAGACGCTGAAGCAGGAGAATCACTTGAACCTGGGAGGTGGAGATTATAATAAGCCAAGATCCCACCATTGCACTCCAGCCTGGCAACATAGTGAGACTCTGTCTCAAAAAAATAAATAAAAATAAATAAATAAATAAATAAAAAGGGATAGCAGATAAAAAGATGGAGAATTTCTTACCCTTTAAAGAACTGAAATCTAAAAAAGAATGAAGTTGAAATTCTAAAGCCAATGTACATTACCATTATAACAGTATTACATTTTTAGAAAGTTCTTGCTGAGGTGAGCTGAGACAACATATGTGTACTTTTGTGGGGTAACAATCTTGCTACTCCTTAGCTAGGAGCTAAGGAGGCTCCTAAATGCCTACAGCCACTGTGGAGGTTCAGACCCAAGCAGTCACATACTGATGAACTGAAGCCATTGCAAGGAAGCTGTGAGGGTTACATGACATCCTCAGAGTGCATAGATGAGCCAGCAAAATGAGGTCTGCTTCCAAACTTGGGATTTAGCTACCATAGGCAGCAATGTTGTTATGTAATTTAAGGGAACTTGGCAATAAATGAAATAACGGTTAATCTATAATTTCTCCAAACCACTGATCCTTAAAGTAGGGTTCAGGCAGACCAGAGTATGTAGACAATCTCCTAGGTTTTAGGGAGGAAATGCTAAAACTTATGCTTATGTTTAACTCATGTTTGAAATGCCTTTATATTTATTTTACACCATGTACTTAGTATGTTGGTATTGTAGAATATATTAACTTATAAAAAATAGATATGCATCTTTTGGAAGTAAGTTTAAATTTTTTTTAAATTTCTGGCCAAAGTTTGGAGACTTTTTTTTTTTTGAGGCGGAGTCTCGCTCTGTCGTCCAGGCTGGAGTGCAGAGGGATGATCGCCTCTCACTGCAAGCTCCGCCTCCCTGGTTCACGCTATTCTCCTACCTCAGCCTCAGGAGTAGCTAGGATTACAGGTGCCTGTCACTACAACCGGCTAGTTTTTTGTGTTTTTAGTAGAGACCGGGTTTCACCGTGTTAGCCACGATGGTCTCGATCTCCTGACCTCGTGATCCGCCCGACTCGGCCTCCCAAAGTGCTGGGATTACAGGCATGAGCCACCGCGCCCGGCCCCTAGATCATTTTTTTCTAAACCTACATATTTATTTACTAAATTCCATGTTGCATCTACTAAATCATGAATAAAATCTTACCACAGCTGGTTAATATCTGAATTTGGAGTTGCATTTGTTTCCTCAGTTTTCTTCATCTATAAATCCTCGGCACTCAGCTGTTTTGTGAACTAGGCTAAAATGGCAATCTCATTTGCAGACAATAAAATAGTTTTCTCAAAGTTAAGTTATTTCCCATAAATTTTTATTAAATCTTTGATTATTGTTATTATTTGTTTTATAGTGCATTAGTAACAATAAAACAGATGAATAAGTAGAGAATTGGTAATAAAAGAAACATCGAGGTATAGTTTTTTTATAGCTTGTCTGCTTTCTTTTTTTTTTTTAACAGATACGTGCTCCTAAAATAGTTTTTTCAAAGTTAAGTTATTTCCCATACATTTTTATTAAACCTTTGCTTATTGCTATTATTTGTTTTCTAGTGTGTTAGTAACAATAAAACAGATGAATAAGTAGATAATTAGTAATAAAAGAAACATCAAGGTATAGTTTTTTTAATAGCTTGTCTGCTTTTTTTTTTACAGATACATGCTCTTATTTGTGATTTTTTTATTGCAGATGTATAATATATTTATTATAATATATTTATTCTTACCTTTTTTGATGGAATTACATTTATCAGGTAAAGGTTTGGTAAGGTCACTCTGACCCCCAAGATATGCTGACGCCTGGAAAAACTTGTGAAGATTATTTTATTTTATGGCTCTGTTATCTGGTATCTGTTAATAGCACTTGGAAGAATAACAAATTATTTATGCACAAACAAACTGATAGTTGTAAAAGCAGATTTTGAGAGTAGATGAGGGAAGGAAGTAAAGGCCTGAGACAGCTAAAGAAGTGAGAAAGTCCATTAAAAGGTACAGAAAATAAACTTCCTTCTACCTCCCAATTTTGCCGGAGGCAGACCCTGCAACTGAGAGTCTTAAGAGTTGGAAGAAAACTCAGAAGTCATTTAGCCCCACTGTGACTGACGGGATTCTGAAAACATGGGACTTACAGTATTAAAACCAGGAAAGGCCCAGCAAGCCAGGATGAATTGGTCATGCCTCCTAACTTCTGCAAGTATACCTTTTGACATGATCACATATGCTATTATTGTTCCCAATTTACAGATGAGGTTGGGTGGTCAGCCAAGCCTCTGTTAGAATATTCTCAGTGATGGAAAACTAGATAGTGTAGATAGTGGTTCTACTAGATGCTTCTGCCTCAAAATGAAATATTTCCCCCTCTCATTTACATGCATTGGTCCTTTTTATATGAAAATCACATAGGACTTCTATTTGGTAAGTCCAAAAAAAAAATAAATAAATAAATAAATAAATCAACAACAACCATACCCCTTCTTCCCTCCAACTCAAGTATATTCGTTTCCCATCCAAGTACTAACCAGGCCTGACCCTGTTGAGTTTCCAAGATCAGATAAGATCGGGTGTGTTCAGGGTGATATGGCCATAGACTTCATATTCATTACCATTTAGCCCAGCACACAGTACTTGTGCTAGGCCCAGGAGGGGATCTGAAAAAGAGCATGGACAAATGAACAAATCTAGAAAGACTATTTGATAAATGTGTCTAAACGTGGTAGCCCAAAATAGTGCCTCTTTGGGAATGAAAGTGTAATATGCGATGCATACAAGAAATAGGGGTGTGGATAACTCAATCCAGACTGTAGCAAGCTATTTGCTATAGTCTGCTGTAAGTTGCTGTAGTTTGTCCAATCAGTCATACTTGACAAGTTAATTCAAATTGGCTTGATTATGTGGACATCTTCAGCTCAAAGGGTAAATGACAAATTTATTCAAAGAGACAAAATTGTACTGTAAATATAGTATTACAACGATAGTTTTGAAGATCTGACATGGTGGCTTTCACCTGTAATCCCAGCACTTTGGGAGGCTGAGGTGGGTGGATCCCTTGAGCCCAGGAGTTCAAGACCAGTCTGGGCAACATAGCGAAACCCTCTCTCCACTAAAAATACGAAAAATTAGCCAGGCATGATGGCATGCACCTGTGGTCCCAGCTATGTGGGAGGTTGAGGTGAGAGAATCACTGGCACCTGGGAAGTTAAGGCTGCAGTGAGCCATGATCACGGCACTCTACTCCAGCCTCAGTGATAGGAGTGAGATTCTGTCTCAATAAAGAAAAAAAAAAAAGATAATATTGAGGGGGAGGAAGGAAAAACTCAAGGGAAGCCACAGCTACCATTACAATTATAATCCATATTCACTAACTATCATTGCTAACAAGGATATAAAACCAATTATGGTTAAATGTGCTTAAGGTGCTAAATTTAGCAGGTGTGCAATGACATTGCAATGCAGAATAAAACAGAAACCTGGAGTGATTTTTGCAATGCAAAGTAAAGAAGAGAGACTACAATTAATATTAAAAATACAATTAATTTAGGTTGGAGTGGGCAATCGCTTTACTTAGTATTAGCCTGAAATGTACTTTAAGATAAAAATAATCTGACTCTTCTTTCTTTCCTTTTTTTGGATTAGGTTTCTGCAGAGGCCAAATATACCAGATAACTGTGAAATGTTCACCTTAATTTGCATGCCTAAGTATAGCCTTGGGTATTAGAAATGAGAAAAAATGAAATGTAACTGATCAAGAGTAAGGGAATACATCCTGATTAAGAGAATAGAATCAATTTTTGGAAATCTAGGAGTAAATGCTCTGTGTCAATAGAAACAAATTTAAGCTTATATCATCATGGCCAGCAGATTTTGAAAATTTCTACTGATAATTCTATAACATAAGTTTAACCTGCTTTCTGACTTTTTTTTAATGCAAAAGGTTGTTTAATTGACTTGTCTAAATCTGTCAGGTATTTTGGAGGTTCATATGCATGAACTTGAAATTAAAAGCCAAAACCAGAAAACAGCATGCTATGCACATGGGAAGTAAATAGATAGCATATAATTTTTGAATTTGGCTTGGAAGCATTTAAAGTGATAGTTATCACTAGTGCCAGGTATTTTTGATATCATGTAATTTTTCAAAGTGATATCTAGATGTGGCTCTTGTTCCTGAAATCTTAGCCAGTTATGGACCAAAAAATGCAGTTTTTAAATAAAGTAATAAAATTGGCATAGCTTTTTTTGTTTTTGTTTTTTGAGATGGAGTTTCGCTCTGACCCCCAGGCTGGAGTGCAGTGGTGCAATCTCGGCTCACTGCAAGCTTTGCCTCCCAGGTTCACGCTATTCTCCTGCCTCAGCTTCCCAGGTAGCTGGGACTACAGGCGCCCGCCACCACGCCCGGCTAATTTTTTGTATTTTTAGTAGAGACGGGGTTTCACCATATGAGCCAGGATGGTCTTGATCTCCTGACCTCATGATCCGCCCGCCTCGGCCTCTCAAAGTGTTGGGATTACAGGCGTGAGCCACTGCAACCAACTGATACTTTACATATACAGAATATTTTAGACAATGGATTTTTATTTTGATTAAAAGTGCTATAGACATAAAAAATAATAAAACCTCTTGGGTTTGAGTGTCAAGAAATTAAAAAATGCACACCATTACATTTCCACACCATTTAAAGTGCAACTGACAAACTGCCCCATCTCAGAGTATCTTCCCAAGAGGAAAGAGGGTGAGTACCAGAGTAAAGAATAAATAGAGTTAATTAAAGGAAGTGGGTAATATTGTTACTTTTCATGATTAGTTAGCCTAAGAAGCAAGAGACCTCGCTGAACTTTAGAGGGTTCCTTAAAATAAATTTCTGGTCTTTTTGTTGAACACATCTGGATCTCTCTGTTGTCGCTAAGATTTTTTTTTTTTTTTCAAATCTCATCCATCTTCCTCTGGTCTTGTCTCCTGATTGTATTTTAGCAGTGTAGAGGAGATGCTATGTTCACTTCTCTACTTCTTTCCAAAGAAATTTTCTTTTTTCTTTTTCTTTGAAAATAAGAAAACATCTTTCATTGGCTGGGGCAGGTTTTTAGGGTGGAGATAGCATTAGGTTGCTTTCAGATTTTTTATATTATTATTATTATTATTATTTTGGAGACAGAGTCTTGCTCTGTTGCCCAGACTGGAGTGCAGTGGCATGATCTTGGCTCACTGCAACCTCCGCCTCCAGATTTAAGTGATTCTCCTGCCTCAGCCTCTGGAGTTGCTGGGCTTACAAGCATGTGCCATCATGCCTGACTAATTTTTGTATTTTTAGTAGAGACAGGGTTTCACCATGTTGGCCAGGGTGGTCTCCTATTCCTGACTTCAGGTGATCCACCTGCCTTAGCCTCCCAAAGTGCTGGGATTACAGGAGTGAGCCACCACGACCTACCTGATTGTTTTATTTTGTATTCTTGCTATTAGAATTATTCCATATATCAACACAGCTGGTCTTATTACAGTAATTTTGATATTTTAAACACATCAGTGATGCTAAGGAATATCACTGAATGTTGACATGTCTGTGAAAGCCTTTATATAGAAACTAAGATATCTTTGTTAGGAATGGGGAAACAAAATGTATCATAATGTCTGAACTTAGTCACTGTGAATCTCTGTCAGATTAGGATGTATGTGCAGTATATGTTAATTATGGAAATGCATTCTGCCTTATACATGCAGAATTATACCTTAGAGAACTTCTCCCCAAGGTTTTTGCTAACCAAATCATCTTTTCAACTATATACAGGTAGTTGAAATTCCATCTCTTCAATATTTTATGAGAGAGTGTGTTGACTTGAAGAAGTTAGAAATGGCAAATTCCCTTCCAAACCTGGTTTTCTGCTCTTACTATATCTCTAAACTAAACACATTGGATTTGCACTTATTCGGGTCTAGGTAAGTCACTAAATAAGGATAACCAGTTATGTAGGATGTTATTCACGAGTATAGGATATTGACCAATGCAAAAACCCAACCAGTGAACATGGATGAGATTTTTAAAATAAAAACCAACCAGTCAGAACAGTTATTTCTTGTGTTTAAATTTCAGATGAACTCTGAAAATTGTTTACAAAAGTAGATTCTTAAATTTATAACAAAGTATAAAACTAAAGACTATGACAGCCAATATAAGCATATATCCTTTCCAAATATCACAAACAAGAAACAAAAATAAATACTTTTAAAGAAATTTTAAAGTTCTTCGCTGATATACTGGTTTCTTATTCAGCTCAGATATTTTATCAGACTGAGATATATACTTTAACCAAATATATAAACCAACTTAAGAGGAATTTAGGAGCATATTGCTTTTGACATAGTTATTGTAAGTTAATGGTCATTTCACTACTATTATCCATTCCAAAGGTGGTTACACCTTTAGAAACAAACTTTCGTTTTTTTTTTTTTTTTTTTTTTTTTTTTTTTTTTTGAGACGGAGTCTTGCTCTGTCACCCAAGCTGGAGTGCAGTGTCGTGATCTCGGCTCGCTGCAACCTCCGCCTGTCGAGTTCAAGCAATTCTCCTGCCTCAGCCTCCTGAGTAGCTGGGACTACAGGTGCGTGTCACCACACCCGGCTAATTTTTTGTATTTTTAGTAGAGACGGGGTTTCACCATGTGAGCCAGGATGGTCTTGATCTCTTGACCTCATGATCCGTCCGCCTTGGCCTCCCAAAGTGCTGGGATTACAGGCGTGAGCCACCACGCCCGGCCAGAAACAAACTTTCAAGGAAGCTCATCACGTGGTGGTGGCCAAATCTTAACTTTTGCCCCTGAATTAAATCTTAGCATTCTTTGTGTCTGTGTTTGTAAAATGTAAGATTTGGAATTTTCTTTTCATGTAACTGATTTTTCATTCCTTTATACAACGCTCAATATTCATGAGCACGTACCATGTGTCAAACACAGCACAATTTGTACTAGATTAAAATTCAGAGGACTAAAATTAACCACAACAATAACAAATTACTTAACATCAAAGGCTTCCATTTAATAACAGAGAGGAAAGATATGGACAAGGTGTTCTGCTCAGCATTTTTGGTATGCATATCACTCAATCTTCACAACAACCATATGTAAAAGGTATAAGTGTAACCCATTGTACAGATGAAGTAACTTAATAACTTGCCAAAGAGCACCCAGTTAGTGAAAGGCAGGATCAGAAATATGGTCCAGCACTGTCTACTCTAAACCTGGTTTTTAATGACCTTCTTGGTGCTGCATCTCACAGGGAAAAGACAGTGAGCTCAGTGGAGGGAGCTGGTGTCACCAAGGAGGTGGTATTTCAAGTGGTTCTCTAAATAACCTGTTATCAGGCAGTTGAAGCAGAAAAGAATGTTGGTCAGGGAAGTGGAGCACAGAGAAGTGTATTATAGGCAGGTTGTGTGGAGCAGGTCCAAAAGTGTGAAAGAGAATAGTATGTTTGCCAAAATGCTGGTGCTATGAAGGTAGGCAGAAGTGCCCTTGCAGAAGGCCTGGATACCATCTAAATTTCATCCTTTAGTTAGACACTGGGATAAAAGTAGGAGTGCAGTAGGGGTGGGGCCTTAAATAATTTTAAGCAAGGAGCGAGTTATCAGATTTGTGCTTTAAAAGGTAACTGGTAGAGAAGTGTGGAAAGTGGATGGTAGGAGGCAGTGGTAGTGCTGGCCGTGGTGCAACTAGAGGCAGGGAGCCCACTGCCTTGTTCTCCATGAATGATGATCAGGCTATCACCAAAGGCTGAGAGAAGTGGTGGTCTGAGTCTTAATGCACAGTTGAATGTAGAGAGGAAAGGAGGTACATGATGCTCAGATTTCTGAATTAGGGAACTGGAAGAATGGTGCCCATTCCTTGATGGAACTCTAAAAGGAACAGGTGAGGGTGAAGAGGTAATGCATTCCATTCTGCATGTGATGAGCTTGGTGGCTATGTGCCATTCCATTGGGAGGTTGTCAAGAGGTAGTTAGGTATATCTGGGGTGTCATTATTTCATTAACAGTCCCACTCAAGAGCCCCCCCTTTATCTTTGCTCTGCCTTTTTTTTTTTTTTTTTTTTTGAGGTAGAGTGTCACTGCCACACCCAAGCTGGAGTGCAATGGCGCGATATCGACTCACTGCAACCTCTGCCTCCTAGGTTCAAGCGGTTCTCCTACCCCAGCCTCCCGAGTAGCTGGGACTACAGGTGTGTGCCACCACGCCTGGCTGAGTTTTGTATTTTTAGTAGAGACAGGGTTTCACCATATTGGCCAGGCTGGTCTCAAACTCCTGACCTCAAGTGATCCGCCTGCCTTGGCCTCCCAAAGGGCTGGGATTACAGGCGTGAGTCGTCGCGCCAGGCCTGCCCTGCCTGTCTTATCAGTCACCAAGACCTGTCACTTCTGCCTCCCCTCCCTCTCTCTCTCTCTCCCTCCCTTCCTTCCTTGTTTCCTTTTCTTCCTTCCTTCTCTCCTTCCTTCCCTTTATTTTTTTCTCTCTGCTTGTCTCTCTCTTCCCTTCTTCCCCTTTTCCCCCCTCCCTCCCTCTTTCCCTCCCTCCCTCTCCCCCTCTTTCTCTTTCTGCCTTCCTTTTTCTTTCTCTCTCTTTCTTTATCCTTCCTTTCTCTCCCCTTCCTTTCCCATTTTCCTTTTCTTTCTTCCTTTCTTTCCTTTTTCTTTCTTTCTCTCTTTCTTTTCTCTCTTTTTCTTTTCTTTTCTTTTCTTTCTTTCTTTCTTTCTTTCTTTCTTTCTTTTTTTCTTTCTTTCTTTTTCTCATCCTTCTTTCCTTTCTCTCCCCTTCCCTTCCCCCTTTCCTTCCTTCCTTCCTCCCTCCCTCCCTTCCTCTCGCTTTGTCTCTCTTGACAAGGTCTCACCCTGGAGTGACTGGCACAATCACAGCTCACTAAAGCCTCAACCTCTCAGGCTCTAGTGATCCTCCAACCTCAGCCTCCTGAGTAGCTGGTACTACAGGTGCACACCACCACACCCAGCTAATTTAAAAAAATTTTTGTACAGACAAGGTCTCCCTATGTTGCCTGTGCTGTTCTCAAACTCCTAGACTCAAGTGATTCTCCCACCTCGGCCTCCCAAAGTTTTGGGATTACAGGCATGAGTCATCTACTTCCTTAATGTTTCTTAAATCTCCACTTAAATAAATCTCTGAGTTGGTCATTTGGATTGGTGTGTGCAATGCCCTGCCCCATAGCTATGAGCACCTTAGGGTTTCTACTAGGCCCTTCAGAATCAGACTCAGGCCTGTATCTTTAGCTTTGTCTCTAGCCACACCACTCTGCAGAGCTTTCACTCCAGCTATACTGAAGCAGCCACAGTTTGCAAGAGATTATGCTTACTTCTGTTTTGAAGCACAAAGACATGTGTACAGTCCCCACCACATGCCAGGATGCACACCAGGAGAGGCAATGATGAGTAATATAGGGCTGACTTCCCAGGAGTGCCTAGTAGAGAATTAGAAGACTGTGACTCAGCAGAGTCATATTCATGTCCATTCATTGAAGTTCATTGACAGCAAAAAGCCAGGCCTCTGGATGTTCATTTAAATTAAGTAGTCAATATCCTAATTTAGTGACTCGCTGAGAATCTGGTGGGTTATTTAATCATCACATAAAATAGGTGGTTCATATACTCATGTTGAGGCAGGAGAACAGGGTCTGGAGGCAGGGAAACTAAGGACTTCCTTGAACTAAATTGAAAGGAAAACCTTAACTTTCCACGCGTAAGTAACGAAAGGACCAGAGGCTACCTTTGACCTTTTCGGCCTAGCAGATGGGAAATTGGCTGTCTGCAACAGATCGGACTGATTGCAGGTCCAGTCTTCATTTGCAACTTTGTAACTTCACTCCAGCCTCTGAATGGTTGTTGTTCACAACTAATCAGACTGTGGGCGAGTCTTCGTTTGCCTAGAAGTATAACTTTGTAACTTCATCCCAACCTCTGATTGGTTGCTTTTTGTAACCAATCAGATGTTTGCACAGGAGTGTTACCTTCATATCTTCATTTCAGCCTCTGGTTGGCTGCTTTCTGCAACCAATCAGACTGAGTGCGGGCTACCACTTCATTTACCTGAGGTGAGCATGAAGTTGCCAATGGGAAACTTCTTGGGGGTATTTGGACCCAAGAGGATTCTGTATCCGGGCCCTTGAGCCACTCCTCCGCCCGCTCCCCCGCCCGCTCCCGTAATGTGGAGTGTACTGTCGTTTTTAATAAATCCCTGCTTTCGTTCTTTTGTTGCTTCGCTGGGTGTTTTGTTCAATTCTTTGTTCAAAACGCCGAGAACCTGGACAACTTGCAGTCACGATCCTCTACTGGTGACAATATTGTTTTATTTTACTGAGATTCCATGTGTCAGTGTTAGACACAAAAATCATTTGGTCATGTGCTGCCATAAATAACTATAAAGAAAGTCTATGTGTGCCAATTTCACTTATCCTGGCCTGGATCTCACTGTAGTAGATAAAATGTGAGGAAGAAACAGTAGCAGAGAGAGGCTGGAATTAGTAAAAATTTAAGAGTAATTCCATCCATTATGTATGCCATAATAGGCCCTATATGTGAAAAGTTAAAGGAGCTTATTTAATTATGGAGGAAACTATTATACAAGTAAGCAAAAACAATTTATAATAAAATATTCTTTATGCTCAGAATTTAAAAAATAGCTGTAGACTGGAAAACCTGCAATTGCCTCATTACCATCGAATACATAGAAAGTCAAATCACTTATGGACAGAAACAGACTTGAAAATTTCAGCTGAGAAAACATTTTATAATAAAATAAACATTTTATTCAGCACAGACAAAACAAAAAAATCTTTAAAATGGACTTTTTGTTAAAGGTAGCCGTTTCACAGTCAAAATTATCCCAGAGAATTGTTTATGTTAAAAACAGGCTGAAAATAGTTTGACCTCTGATCACCAAAAAACCTGGAGGATAAACATTCATCTTGTCAAGATATCTCTGGAAAATCGCTGCGCTGCTTCAAAGAATTAGAACAAAGGTAAATAGCATCTGCCACCCAAATCTTGCTGAATAGAGTGATTTATCTTCAGGCCTGCTAGCCGGCG
Source organism: Papio anubis (assembly GCF_008728515.1). Classification (NCBI taxonomy): domain Eukaryota; kingdom Metazoa; phylum Chordata; class Mammalia; order Primates; family Cercopithecidae; genus Papio; species Papio anubis. The sequence goes on along the minus strand of NC_044979.1, from coordinate 41,917,653 downwards.
ACAGGAGCGCACCTCCTCCCTTCTCCTAGCTGTCCCGGGTTTATTCATTCCCTGAGCCTGAATCCTGATAAGGGAGCAGAGTGTAGGGTTTAAGACCTCGGGCCCCAGAATACACCACTGCAATTGAATTTTGGTTCCACCTTAAGGTAAACTACGCAGCTGCTGTGAGCCTCAGTTTCCCTACCTATAGAAAGAGGATCGTAGTGGGGATTGCTGCAGGGGTTAAATGAGATTGTACGGAGCGTGGAGCAGTGCCTGGCGTGTGATAAACGTTCAACTTATGCAGGTTGTAACTGCCTGAGGAGTTTCCTTCGACGCGCCACTTGGCCTTGTCTTTCTAAATATTAGCATAATAAATATAAATGGACCCAGAACGCGAGGGGGCAGGGGCCACGTGATCGCTCCACGAAAGCCACTTGTTAGCAATAAGGCTGGAGAAGGAAAAGCCGGCGCGCCCGCGGCCCGCGCGATTTCCCGCCGCTCCCGCGTCCCCGGCGGCGGGCGGGCTCCGGGGGCGCCCGGGCCGCGGCGGCGGCGGCGGCGCGAGCTGCGCCTCCGGGCCGGTGAATCATCCCGGCAGACACCGAGAGCCGCGGCAGCAGAGAGCAGAGCTGAAACATGGCTGAAGCGGCCACGGGCTTTCTGGAGCAGCTTAAGTCCTGCATAGTTTGGTCTTGGACGTATCTGTGGACCGTGTGGTTCTTCATCGTGCTATTCCTGGTCTACGTCCTGCGGGTGCCTTTGAAAATCAACGACAATTTGAGCACAGGTAAGGCCGGGGAGCCGGGCCCGCGGCGGCCACCCCTCCCCCGCCCCGGAAAGTTAGTGTAACTCGCGCGGGGCCGCGGTCGGCTGGGCGCGCGCTCGGGGACGCGCCGGGGCCCGCGCACCGGACTCCCGCGGCCACCCGCCAGCAACGCGGCGGCTTAGGCGGCTGGGCCGGGTGGCTGCGGGCGCGGGGGCGGCCGGCGGCCTTCACTGCCCCGCGGAGGAAAAGCTGCGACGCGCGCAGACCGCAAGGCGGGCCCGCCTGGCAGCCGCCCTGCCGCGTCGCTGGTGGTCGGGAGACGAAGAAGGACGGATGTCGCGGGCGAGGGAGTTCCCGGGATACCCCCTCGGGTGTCTGCGCCGGAACTCCGAGGGTTCCCCGGAGTTAGACCGAGTCCTTCCTCACGGCCTCCCGGCTGTGGGTGCCGAGCGGCCGAAGTGTAGTCGGGGAGGCGCCCTCCCGCCCGGCCGCGGAGGCCCCAGGGCGGCTGCCGTTGGGTGCTCAGCGGCGAAGCCCCCCGACCCAGCCAGGCTGTCCGGGCGGCGCCCTCCGCGGCCCGGAGTTGCGCCTCCCCGAGCGTGAGGCTGTCTCTCTGGTTGGGTAGTGGGGAGAGGGGTTCCCGAAGGCACTCTTGGCAGTGTATGGATGACGTGTCAGGTCACCAAATGGATTGTCGAAGGGACCGGAGGGAAGAGGGGAAAGCTGGAATTTCTGAGGGTTTCTGTTGCAGTTTTCAGTGATCTTTGCTGGTCTCCTTTCCCTGTAAAGCTACATATGCTAAGCAAGTGCCGCGTGCCTCCCATCCTTGGTCGGTGGTAAATGCAGGAGGTAATTAGAACAGGAATTTAACAAACTTGGAGCCAGCCCACTGAGTCGTTAAAAACCCGCAAAGAAAACACACGAGCCCTAACACTACAGAGAGTTCCGAAACACAAAGTATATTTTGAGCTAAGGGTTACAATCCTTGAAATCTGGAAATTTCAAGGTAGAGTGTTTCTGTTTTTGTTTTTGTTTTAAATTTCAATTTCACAATACTGGGAAATTCTTACAGTCCTGAATATAGATACATATGTACACATATATTTTTTCCGTTGTTAATCTCCATACTCTGGGAATGCAGATCTGGAAATGCATTTTCCTCAGGTGTTTAGCTGCATTAAAACGCTTTTTAAAACGCTTGAGAGAATGTACTCCTTTTGTTAGGAAACTTGTACCTTTCAGATACTAAAGTATTTTGATTACTAACTTGAACTCACGTTCATATTTACATTTGTTTTGTAATATCCTTCGGGATAGTGTCCCTGGGAGGCGGATAGGATTCAGCAGTCTAGAATTGTCTCACTATTTGAATAGGTGCTGCTCAGCCCTTTGGAATCTGTCATCGGAAAGACCATGGCTTTCTGGCTTTTCATCTTTTTGGATGGCTGCTTGTCACAATATTGTCTTCTTCGCTTTAAACAAATACTTCCCTAGGATCCCTTCTGGTCTCAAAGTTCTATACCTTTAAGAAGTTGTTTGAATATATGTTGTAAAGGAATTATGTATTTGTTGGTAACAGTCTCAGTCTGTTTTGTGCTGCTGTAACAATACCACAGATTGGGTAATTTTTAAAGAATAGATTTCATTTCTTGTCGTTCAGGAGTCAGGGAAGTCTGAGATCAAGGGACTGGCATCTGGGGAGGTGTCATCCCTTGGTGGAAGGTGGAAGGGCAAGAGAACATGAGAAAACAAGAGGGGGCCCAATTTCACTTTTATAACAAACCTACTCCTTCAATAACAAAATTCATTCTTGAAGGCAGAGCCCTCATGACCTTGTTACCACTCACAGGTCCCACTTTTCAACACTTTTGCACTTCGGATTAAGTTTCAAACACACTAGTTTAAAAAATATTAGTGTTTCTCCTTATTACACACTTAAAATTTTATTTCATAATATGCATTTGTATATCACATTTTCATCAGTTAGGTTAAATAATTATCCATGTATCTATGTGTAAGTGTCACATCCAGTGCTCTGTGCAGATCAGGCAAGAAGCAAAATACCTACTGGGAAAATGTGTACTTGTTAAGGAAGGTCATTGTTAGGTCTTCTCCTAGCAATTTAAATCTAGCATTTCTCAGAGATGCCTTTGTTAATTTGTGTAGGGACAGTTCTAAGAGAGAAAATATGAAGATGAACGTGCCATCCAGGCTGTACCTTGCTGGACACATGATAGAAGACCTGGTGATGCTGGACTTTTCAGTTTTGTTTCATGCTCATTTCAGTCATAAAGGAAGATAAAAGGGGAAGCACACAGGGAGCACTCACCTCTTTGCTGTTTTTATGAGAATGTAGCAGGATCTGGGGTGGGAGGAGGACTTTGGCATTAATTTTGAGACATGAAATTACAGCAACAAACCACCCCAGAACACTTTAGGTTTTTCAAAAGACAGTTGCAGACATCACAGGCCTATTTTCTTCCCTTTTAAGTAACTGAGAAGTTATAGTCGGAAAACTGCCAAAAGGTTGTTGTCAACTTAATTCCCTCCTTTCCTTGCCAATTCCCCTCCCCTTTGGGAAAAAGTTTCTGTACTGAAGTTATTGGCAAGGAAGGCCTAGGGAGAAAGAAGTCATTAGCCAGCACCCCTGAGAAGGGAGGCAGGAGCTAGCCTGGTCTAACTTGTCCTTGCAGGGAGGTCTAAAAGAGTTCTAATGGGACTAATTTGGCTGTTCTTCAGCCCCGTGGTGCTTACTCTTCCTGTGATGAAGGCAAGTGTGTTCCTGGAGAGGTTACTGAATCTGGAGCTGCTTTTAGGGAGTTGCAGATGGTGCAGGCCTCCCTCCCTTCTCAAGGAAGCCAAGGACACCATCACAATCAGGCAGCCAGGAGCCAGGGCGTCCAAAGGCCCAGCTGTGCACTTGTAGGGGTAAGGAATCTGGTAAAAGTATTCTGGAGTCGTTCTTGGATATCTGCTCAGTATCTTCTCAATATCTTGACCATCTGTGACAATTTTAATCCTCATTTGATCATATTTTATGGTAAATGAGCTTAACTCGATTTTTTTTTTAAATTTAGATGCCTCCTAATGTACTATAACAGGTGCTATAAGAAAGATGAACGAGTTTGTAAAACCCAGGGTAAATAAGGAGTTTACAACAAGAATACAGCTTGGCATATGCAAGATTGGGCTGGGCAAGACTGTGAGAGCTTCCCTTGAATTGAGCCTAAGAGGATGAGGAGAATTCCATGATTGAGGACCCGGCGTGGACCTCCCAAACAAAGGCACAAAGCTGTGAAAGTGCAGGTCAGATCCAGAGAACTGTGAATCATGTGGAATTTAATTTAAAATAATAAAAGAAAAGGACTTTGATGAACAACCGTGCTGTTTTTAGCTCTTACATCGTGTAGTTTTCCAAGTAAAAATGCTTTGAATGCTATTTTTGAGGTATACTACTTCCCTACTCCCACCAGCTTGGCTTGTGTGATCTTCGTTGCATTGAGCCAGTGCCATTTAGGGTAGGGATATAGTTCAAAGAATTCCACAGTATTCTCTTAGACCATACAGAGAAACATTCACATAGGCCATCACATCTTGTAATGAAAATGAATTTTAAAAAAGAAAGGGGAGAAATGAACATAATAGGAATAGTACATAATGGTTAGCTTTGATAATAGGTTTTTGTTTTTGTTTGTTTGTTTTTTAAGGGAGTCTTAGTATGTTACCTAGGTTGGGCTTGAACTCCTGGGCTTAAGGGATCATCCCACCTCAGCCTCCCTAGTAGCTAGTACTACAGGTGTGTGCCACCATGCCCAGCTGCTAACTGATTTTTGAGGCTCTGCTCTTGATTTGGATATAAGAGTATTAAAATAGTTTTATGATTTACTGAAAATAGAATGAACTTTTAACAATGTTTTTAAAAGACCCTGAATAATATTACTTGTCAGTTTTCAAGAGAATTAATATCATAAAGCAATCCTTTCCAAAGGGCAGAAAATTAATTGTAGATTGGAGCGGTCATGCAGGATATTATTAAAATAGGTGAGTCTTAAAAAGTAGCACCGGCTGGGCGCGGTGGCTCACGCCTGTAATCCCAGCACTTTGGGAGGCCGAGGCGGGCGGATCAGCAGATCGAGACCATCCTGGCTAACACGGTGAAACCCCGTCTCTACTAAAAATGCAAAAAATTAGCCGGGCGAGGCGGCGGGCGCCTGTAGTCCCAGCTACTCGGGAGGCTGAGGCAGGAAAATGGCGTGAACCCGGGAGGCGGAGCTTGCAGTGAGCCGAGATCGCGCCACTGCACTCCAGCCTGGGCGACTAAGCGAGACTCTGTCTCAAAAAAAAAAAAAAAAAAAAAAGTAGCACCATAACTTACTTTAAACAGTGATGTTGATGGCACTTTCTCATCTACCCTATGTTATAAAGTTTTTTGCTGCTGAATTTAAACACCTTTTCCTAAAACGGACAACTTTGCCATTTTTTCATAAGTGATTTTCCAATTCTTTCTCTATTTGCTGAAAAGCAAGTTTTCAAATCTCTTTGAAATCCGTTTTCATTCTTTTTGGAAAACAAATGTAATAGCCTGACCTAGGCTTAAAGTTATTTATTTACTTACTTTTGAGACAAGGTTTCACTCTGTCACCCAGGCTGGAGTGCAGTGGTGCAATCACAGCTCACTGCAGCCTCAACTTCCAGGGTCAAGCAATCCTCCTGTCTCAGCCTGCCACTTCACTCTTAGTAGCTGAGACTACAGGTGCATACCAAAATGCATGGCTAATTTTTTTTTTTTTTTTTTTGTAGAGACAGGGTCCCCTATGTTCTTGAACTCCTGGGCTCAAGAAGTCCTGCGTCCACCTCCCAGAGTTCTGGGATTGCAGGTGTGAGCCACCGTGCCTCGTCAAGTTATTTAGAAGGCATTTTTCTGTGTTAATTAAGCTCATAAATACAGATGTAAAACTCTTACATTGTTGACATGGTATATAACTTAGGCTGCAGCTCAGCTTTGGCATTTTTTCATATTGAGAATTTTTGCTCTAAATTTACTTAACATTTAGATTTTAATTTACTTAAAAATTACATAAAATTGGATTTTCCTTCTAGAGGGTCTGGTTGCGGTTTACATAGGTCTTTTGCCCCCGTTGTGCCTGTTGTCTAAAATGTTCTTCCCTATCTGTAAATCCCACCAGTCTGTCAAGGACCAGCTGGCATGCTGCCTTCTGATCCTTTCAGCTGCAGAAAAGACAGGCTTACTTTGGAGATACTGCGAGTTTGGTTCCAGGCCACCGCAATAAAGTGAGTCCCATGAAATTTTTGGTTTCCTAGTGCATATAAAAGTTATAGTTACACTCTATTGTATTCTATTAAGAGTGCAGTAGCATTATATCTAAAAGACTAATGTTTATACCTTAATTTAAAAATACTTTCTTGCTAAAAAAAAAAAGTGCTATCTGAGCCTCAGGAAGTCATAATCTTTTTGCTGGTAGAGAGTCTTGATGTTTATGGCTGATCGATCAGGGTGGTGGTTGCTAAAGGTTGGGGTAGCTGTGGCAGTTTCTTCAAATAAGACAGCCATGAAGTTTGCCGCATGGATTGGCTTTCCTTTCCAGAGACAGATTTCTCTGTATCATGTGATGCCGTTTGATAGCATTTTACTCACAATAGAACTTTCAGAATTGGAGTCAATTTTGCCACCCTGCCACTGCTTCGTCAATGAAGTTTATGTAATATTCTAAATCCTTTGTTGTCATTTCAGCAATGTTCACAGCATCTTCACCGGGAGTAGATTCCATCTCAAAACACTTTCTTTGCTCATCAAAAGAAACAGCTCTTTATCTGTTCAAGTTTTACAAGGAATTACAACAATTCAGTCACATCTTGAAGCTTCAGTTCTAATTCTAGTTATTTTGCTGTTTATGCCATGTCTGCAGTTACTTTACCTTACGTGAATTATGGTATATGTGTGTAATATATGTGGGTCAGTGTTTGTGTATATATGCATCTTTTTTGTGTATGTGTGTTTTATCACTTCTTCTAGATTCTAGTTCTTCATCTTCCAGTGTAATTCCTTGTACAGAGTAGATCCTTATTCACTGGATGAATGAATATCGAAGTTATGGTGTATTTAGTGAGCTGGGATTGGGACAGTACAGTTGATCAAATGCATTGCTGAGTATGTGTCCCATCTAAGTTTGCAGCTTTAGATTGTGGTCAGAGACTGTTACAAAATCTTCTGTGTTCTATGATGGGTCATGTGCATCGAAAGCATGGTGGTTCAGTTTATGAATATATAAAAGGGCAATTTTTTGATTAATGTCAGCTTTGAGTTTAGAAGGTATCCCAGACATCTTAGTTGCCCTTAATTTTTTTGGAGATATTTTTCTCAGCCATTAATAAAGCAATCCGAATGATGCATGTTTCTCTGGCCTTGAGTTTTTGTATATGTAAAATAATGGTTTTACATTCATTAAGTTTCCTTCTAGCTCTGGGATTCTGTGTCTTACGATGAATTAATCGAGTGCAAAGCATATTATCAAGAAAATACATGGACTTAATGAGTATACATGTTTTTTACAGTTTGGACTCTTAATTCTTAGTGAATACAAGTCCAGATTTCATATGACTTCCTGCAGTGGCTTCCATTGCACTGAAAATACAATCTAAGTATATTACCTTCACTTACAAAGTCTGGTGCTATGACTCTTTCTTACCCCTCAAATCTGAACTTTCACCTCTCTTTTTCTACATCACCACCCTCCAAATATGCTGGGATTCTTTTTTTTTTTTTTTAAAGACAGAATCTCGCTGTGTCACCCAGGCTGGAGTGCAGGGACGAGATCTCAGCTGACTGCAACCTCCGCCTCCCGGGTTTAAGTGATTCTAATGCCTCACCCTCCCAAGTAACTGGGATTACAGGTGCACACCATCATGCCCAGCTAATTTTTGTATTTTTTGTAGAGACAGGGTTCGCCATCTTATCCAGACTGGTCTCAAACTTCTGGCCTCTGGTGATCTGCCCCCCTTGGCCTCCCAAAATGCTGGAATTGTAGGTGTGAGCCACTGCAAACACATAAAGTTGTGCTGAAGTATTTCTAATCGCTTTGAGTTACTATTCTGTCTGTTAAGTTTCATTTTGCCTGCCAATATTATTCTGAAAAATTTCCCAACCAAATCTTTCTTGTACTACTATATCATTGCTCACAGACAATTTTTTTCCACATTAGTAGAACCCTGAACTCCATTCATACAGATACTATGAGGTACTTGTACATTTGTTTTAAGTTCCTTATTGATGCTGGATATTAGACCTTTGTCAGATGCGTAGTTTCCAAAAATTGTCTCCGTTCTGTAGGTTGTCTGTTCACTCTGTTGATAGTTTCTGTTGCTGTGCAGAGGCTCTTTAATTTAGATTTTATTTGTCAATTTTTGCTTTTATTGCAGTTGCTTTTGGTGTATTCGTCATGAAATCCTTACCCGTTCCTATGTCCTGAATGGTATTGCGTAGGTTGTCTTTCAGGGTTTTTATAGTTTTTGGTTTTACACTGAAGTCTCTAATCCATCTTGAGTTAACTTGTATATGGTGTAAAGAAGGGGTCCACTTTCAATCTTTTGCATATGGCTAGTCATATATCCCAGCACCATTTATTGAATAGGCAATCCTTCTCCCATTGCTTGTTTTGTCAGATTTGTCGAAGATCAGATAGTTGTAGGTGTGCAGCATTATTTCTGGGTTCTTTATTCTATTCCATTGGTCTATGTGTCTGGTTTTGTACCGGTATCATGCTGTTTTGGTTACTGTAGCCCTGTAGTATAGTTGGAAGATGACTAGCAAGTAGCATGATGCCTCCAGCTTTGTTCTTTTTACTTAGGGTTGCCTTGACTGTTTGTGCTCTTTTTTGGTTCCATATGAATTTTGAAACAGTTTTTTCTAGTTCTGTGATGAATGTCAATGGTAGTTTAATAGGAATATCATTGAATCTATAAATTGCTTTGGACAGTATGGGCATTTTAATGATATTGAGTCTTCCTATCCATGAGCATGGAATGTTTTTCTATTTGCTTGTGTCATCTCTGATCTCTTTGAGCAGTGTTTTGTAGTTCTTCGTGTAGTGATCTTTCACCTCCATGGTTAGCTGTATTCCTACGTTTTTGTGTGTGTATGTGGCGGGGGAGGGGCAATTGTGAATATGTTTGCATTCCTAATTGGCTCTTGATCTGACTGTTGTTGGTGTGTAGGAATGTTAGTGATTTTTGCACATTGATTTTATATCCTGAGACTTTGCTCAAGTTGTTTATTAGCTTAAGGAGCTTTTGGGCTGAGACTATGGAGTTTTCTTTCTTTCTTTCTTTTTAATTTTACTTTAAGTTCTGGGATGCAAGTGCAGAATGTTTAGGTTTGTTACGTAGGTGTATGTGTGTCATGGTGGTTTGCTGCACCTATCAACCCGTCATCTAGGCTTTAACCCCTGCATGCATTAGCTGTTTGTCCTGATGCTCTCCCTCCCCTCACCCCCCACCCCCTGACTGCTCCTGGTGTGTGGTGTTCCTCTGTCTGTGTCCATGTGTTCTCATTGTTCAACTCCCGCTTATGAGTGAGAACGTGCAGTGTTTGGTTTTCTGTTCCTGTGTTAGTTTGCTGAGGATGGTGGCTTACAGCTTCATCCATGTCCCTGCAAAGGAGATGATCTCATTCCTTTTTTATGGCTGCATAGTATTCCATGGTGTATGTGTACCACATTTTGTTTATCTAGTCTATCATTGATGGGCATTTGAGTTGGTTCCATGTCTTTGCTATTGTAAATAGTGCTGCAATAAACATACATGTAAGTGTGTCTTTATAGTAAAACAACTTGTATTCTTTGGGTATACACCTAGTAATGGGATTGCTGGGTTAAATGGTATTATTTCTGGTCCTAGATCCTTGAGGAATCACCACACTATCTTCCACAAAGGTTGAACTAATTTACATCCCACCAACAGTGCAAAGGCATTCCTATTTCTCCACAGCCTCATCAGCATCTGTGGTTTCCTGACTTTTTAATAATCACCATTCTGACTGGCGTGAGATGGTATCTCATTGTGGTTTTGATTTGCATTTCTGTAGTGATCAGTGATGGTGAGAATTTTTCTATGTTCGTTGGCCACATAAATGTCTTCTTTTGAGAAGTGTCTGTTCATATCCTTTGCCTACTTTTTAATGGGGCTGTTTGATTTTTTTCTTGTAAATTTGTTTAAGTTCCTTGTAGATTCTGGATATTAGACTTTGTCAAATGGGTGGATTGCAAAAATTTTCTCCCATTCTGTAGTTTGCCTGTTCACTCCGATGATAGTTTGTTTTACTGTGCAGAAGCTCTTTAATTAGGTGACTCTAGGGTTTTGTAGATATAGGATCATGTCGTCTGCAAACAGGGATAGTTGACTTCCTCTCTTCCTATTTGGAAGCCTGGGCGTTCTATGAATATTTATGTGGTTGAGATAGTTACTGAGTTTTGCCTTCCAGCTTGATGATAGACTTGGTCCCTTTACCAGAATGCAGTCTTCATATGAGATTATAAAATGAATAAGAAAGTGCTTTGTAGACGGTAAAATACTATTTAAATCCGAGGCATTGTAGTAGGTTTTTTCCTCAGAAGGCTATATTCTATATTCTATAGGCTTGGCTCTCACAGTGAAATGACAGGTTAAACTATATAATATAATCTCTTTTATCTTTGAATATTCTTTCTAAAACTGCACCAAGCAAGATAATGGGTTATTGGATTGTTTGAAACCACACTACTGAGTGTTGTAAATGTGGAATAATATCTTTCAACATCACTATTGTATTTGAGATGTTATTGTAAATATATCTATAAGGGGCTTTATATTTTCCAGAAGAGAGAACTTGTAATGAAACTCATTTTTCTTGTTTCAGTGGAGCAAGACAGTTGCTGATGTGTTACTATTACCCATCATTTAAAAGTAGCAGGCATTCCTGTACTACCTACTGTGCTAAAATAAGGAACTGACAGGCCCAGTTAGTTAGCTGTAGCAGTATTTTATGTTGCTGTGGCTGTGGTGTCACTGTTTAATTGCAGTTACCGAATTTCTCAACAAAGTAAGGCAACATTTATCTGAGAAAGCGTTTTTTTCCCCTTCTGAATTTTAGCAAACTGAAAGTGTACTGTTTATACTTATACTCTGTGGAGAACCCTAACTTTGGTTCTGTTTCTTTTTTTTTGAGACGGAGTCTCACTCTGTTTCCCAACCTGGAGTGCAGTGGTACGATCTCGGCTCACTGTAACCTCTGCCTCCCGGGTTCAAGCGATTTTTCTGCCTCAGCCTCCTGAGTAGCTGGGACTACAGGTGCGCACCACCACACCTGGCTAATTTTTGTATTTTTAGTAGAGACGGGGTTTCACCATATTGGCCAGGCTGGTCTCAAACTCCTGACCTTGTGATCTGCCCGCCTCGGCCTCCTAAAGTGCTGGGACTTTGGTTCTTAAGTTGACCTCCACATCTAATAAAAGATTGTGTTTAAATATCAGTCTTTCAGAAATTTTAAGCAAGGTTGTAGAGCGTTAAAGGACCTTAAAGAAATCTCTCAGGTCAGTGAGGAAGGACTATTTGTTTTATTATTTTAAAAAATTAACATTTAAAAACCACAAACAGTAGAAACATTCTGAGGTATAAAATCATCTTAAAAAAGGAAGTAGTTTTGACACGTAAGCAGCTCATATCTGGAGTTATTGTGTGACCTAGATTTAGAGTTTTGTCTTGTTTTGGTCAGTTGTTAATACCATTCTGAAGTATTATTTTATTAGCGATAGATAATAGTAGAATGCTTACAGTTCTTCTCTCTGTTAAGCTTTTCCAGTTTCTGGACTCTGTCTTGGGAATGAGAATGAAATTTACTTCCCTACAAATTGGGTCTTTTCATTTATTTGATAGACCCTGTTTATTGAACATTCCTAATAGTGCTAATAAAATAATGCTCTTGTGGTGTTTTGCAATTTATTACACCCGCTCCACTCAATCGATTCTCTTTCTGTGACATGTGTTTAGATTTGTAGAGTGCTACATAATAAGAACTAGTGTGATCTAGTTTGCACTTTTCCCTGGGTCTTGGGTTGGGGAGCGTGTGTATTATGTTGTTTGTGTAGATTTCCTATCCTCTATCATTCATGTCTTTTATTTAAAGCAAAATAAAACAAATTATACTTTTCTCAGTTCAGGCTCAGAGTTGGCATCATTTAGAGAGGAATTTTTGTCTTAGCTTATTTATGTTGCAGAAATATAATATTTGGCTGTTTTCATAAGACTTTTTAAGGAAAGTATTTTAAATTGTACCCTTACATTTGAGAGGTGAAGCATGAGAGGCTAAACTACAATTTTGAAATATTAGAAATTTGCTGCCCAATCGTTCTTTCCCCAAACTGGAAATTGTATATGCATTATCATTCACTAAAAGTCTGAAATGGAATCTTAAAAATCTTATAGCAAATCTAATCAATTAAAGTTATTATCCTAAGAGAAACTTTTTCTTTCTCTTACATTATTTGAATAAGGAAATTCTGTTTTTGGAGGGAAAGCACAGAAGTGATGGCAATATAACATCAATTAAGTTAGAGCAAAGATACGCAGACTTAGTTTAGGCTATAAAAGTATTCCATGGACACAGGGAGGGGAACATCACACACTGGAGCCTGTCGGGGGATTGGGGGCAAGGGGAGGGAGAGCGTTGGGACAAATACCTAATGCATGTGAGGCTTAAAACCTAGATGATGTATTGATGGGTGCAGCAAACCACCAGGACACATGTATGCCTGTGTAACAAACCTGCACGTTCTGCACATGTATCCCAGAACTTAAAGTATAATAAAAATTTTTTAAAACAGTATTTCTATAAATGTTTTATACACTGTATTTTTTATTGCTTATATATAGAAAATAGTGTAACAATTCTGGTAGCTCTTAAAGTACAGTTAAAGGAACTGTGACTCTTGAATGAATGTTTTCAGTTTTAATCATGAGAATAAATGGGATGAAGAAAAGTAATAAGATATTTGGAGAAGATAAGACAAACAGCACGTTACTGTTGGGGCTAAAGAGAACCTAAATTCAAAGTTTGCATGAAATATTGTCAGCTGCTAAGATAAAATAAAGATTTATCATTGTTCAGTCCAAAGAGAAAACTTAAATGATATTTATAAATGTAGTGATGAGCAGGTTGGATCTAGCAGGGGAAATGTAGTTGTGTAGTGTCACAAGCAAGAGATTTTCCCCTATCATATCTTGAATGTGGTTCATTGGTTCCTGCCCACCTAGCCATTGGTTCATACCCAGCTCACTTTCTAGAAATAAACATGACCTAGAAATAAAATATAAGGTCCATTTTAACATGTTTTCTTCTGTTTGTAACACCTGCAAAAACAAAACATGCAACAATAGGTAGACATTAAGACAGTATCTTTTTTAGTGGATTACACTTATTTATTGCAGTCATTTATTTCCATAATATATGTTGCTTTTTTTTTTTTTTTTTTAAGATAGGAGTCTCACTCTGTCGCCAGGGCTGCAGTGCAGTGGCATGATCTTGGCTCACTGCAATCTTTGCCTCCCAGGTTGAAGTGATTCTCAGGCCTCAGCCTCCTGAGTAGTTGGGATTATGGGCACCCGCCATCACACCCGGCTAATTTTTGTCTTTTTAGTAGAGACGAGGTTTCACTATGTTGGCCAGGCTGATCTTGAACTCCTGACCTCAGGTGATCTGCCTGCCTTGGCCTCCCAAAGTGCTGGGATTACAGGTGTGAGCCACTGCGCCCAGCCCATAATGAATTGCATTTCATTAAAAACATGGTGTTCATAAGTGATTGCTATTGATACTTGGCTTTATGGAAATCTCTTTTTCGTGTTGACTACTCACCCAGAAGATTAAAACGTGGCAGCTAGACAGGCAATGTCAATCCTTTCAAATCAATTTACTTACTGGAGATTTTAAGTAGTTTAAGCAGAGCATACCCTCCTAGGCAGGAAGCCCAGCTGTGTTTGTGAAATGACATTATTTTTACCTTGCATTTAATTGAAAGCAGCTCCTTTCTAGTCCTGGCACATTGCTTTCACCCTTCTTAGAGGCACTGGAGAACAAGTAACTATTGCTTCTTGCAGCACGATGTTGTATATCTGTGATTCTCTGTCCTAGTTTACTTACCACAGAATGTAGCAAATTATCCAAAATAGGATGTAAAATTTGCAAATCAATAAAAAATTAATGTATCACTTGTTACTTTCAGAAATAAAATGGAGGTTAGGAAATCAACCCTTTGATGTATGTTACACAACATATCAAATGATTCACTTTGCTATTTGTGGGTTTCTGTCATTCCTATATCCCCTCCCCCCCGCCACCACCGACCCGCTAATTACAAAGTAACTCATATAAACCTGAGTTTCTCAAGCAATGTTCTCCTGGATGTGTAGGACAAAGGATATATTGGTATGAATAGGTAGTAATTCTGAGCCTGTTCTGGAAGACCGCATTCCTCTGCAGAGTTCAGTAGGGCTCACATACTCGCAGTGGTGGCCGTTAATGACCACTTCTGCCTGTGAGTGCTCCAGTTGCACTACTCTCACTTCTGGTTCCTGGTGCTTAGGACCACTGTCCCCTCTCCCTGTATTACCAGTTCCTATTGTTGTGGACATTAAGGAGTGAATTTGGTCAGGCAGCCTGTGCAAGTCAGCGTCCCAGAGGCAGGTCTACAGCTCTAGCGGGTCCAGTCCCAGTGGACCTTTCTGCTAATTGTGTGCAGCCTTTTCATTCTTGAATTACTGACCTGCAATAAAAAATGATGGCGCCCTTACCACATTCTAGCAAAAAGGTCAGCAGTCATTTATCAGTTCTGTGATCTTAACACTAGTTACCTTCTTTATAACTGAGCACAATAATGGTGGGTACCTCATAGGACTGTTGGGAGGATTAAATGAGATACTATGAAAAAAGCCTTAACCAGTGCCGGCACTTTCTAGTGCTCAGTACATTTTAGATATTTAGTTGTAGTTACTGTTGTGGCTCCTACTATAATACTGACTTTGTTTGGTAATTCTTGGTGTCTAACTCAATCAGCTTTTTCTCTTAAGTCAGTTTCTAGACTGATAGTTCTTTTTAAATACATCTGTTCTTTGTTTTCATAATGACATGTATGTCCTCTGTATATTTTCTGTTCCCATTCAGTTTTGGGGTGAAATATGATAGCAGCATGAGGAGCTCCACTCTTGGTGTAAGTGAATAAGCTTATATTATCTGTTTCTTAACTTTACTCCTTAACTCTTTGTATTCTGTTACCTGCTTTCATAATTTGTCTGGAACTTCTTAAACCTCATTGGTAATTTCAAAGCCAAATTTCATTCATCATTTCTCAGATTTTGTTCTTACTGATATGTTGCACTACAGAAAAGGACTTAAATTTTTTTTCTAATATTCACTTTTTTGTTTTGTTTTATAAATTCTCCCCTCCCCTCTTTCTTCCTTCCTTCCTTCCTTCCTTCCTTCCTTCCTTCCTTCTTTCCCTCCCTCCCTCCCTCCCTCCCTCCTTCCCTCCCTCCCTCCCTCCCTCCCTTCCTCCCTCCCTTCTTTCCCTCCCTCCCTCCCTCCCTCCTTCCCTCCCTCCCTCCCTCCCTTCCTCCCTCCCTCCTTCCCTTCCTCCCTCCCTCCTTCCCTCCCTTGCTCCTTCTTCCTTCTTCTTCCTTCTTTTTGCTTCTTCTTGAGACAGGGTCTTACTATGTTGCCCGTGCTGACTCGAACTCCTGGGCTCGAGCAATCCTTCTGCCTTAACCTTCTGAGTAGTTAGACTACAGGTGTGCACCACCATGCCTGGCTTAGAAAAGGACTTTATGTTGAACCTCTTTTCTCTTACAATCAAATAATAAATTCATTGAGTCATACTACTAGCAAGTCACAGTGCTTGGTGCGGGGGTAGAGGAATGGAATGATGACCAAGACACGGTCCCTGTCTTCAGTATCTTGAGATATTGAGCACTCAGGGAAAGAAAAACAGGGACAAAACTAACTCTAATCCAAAGTAAAATGTGTAGAGCACAAAGGAGAAGTAAATACCAAAACAAGGGCATGAGAGAAAGCTTTCAAATCATAGTGGTAGTTACTGAAATAACTGTAGGAATTCCCAGGCTGCTTGGAGAATGTGCGAATGAGCATCTGCTTGGTCCCTTCAGAAAACTGCCAGTGTGACAGATGGGAGGGTGAAAAAGAGAAAAGCTAGAATCTGTTGGGGTTAAATTGGAGTTCATTTTGAAGGATTAAAAATAATTGAAATTCTGATATATTTTACCTGTATAGAAAGGGACAGGGAATAATATGAGAAACAGTAATAGTGGGGTGACCCATCATCCATATTTAATGTTTGTTAACATTTTGCCACAACTGCTCATATTGCTTTCTCTCTCTTTTTCAAATAAACTATTTTTAAGAACCTTTTAGATGCGGCAGTTTTTCAGACTTTCCTTGTTTTTGATAACCTTTACAAGTTTGAGGAGTACCGGTCGATAATTTTTTAGACTATTGCTTAATTGAGATTTGTTTGATATTCTTCTAATGATTTTCTGGGATTATGAATTTTGGGAGGAAGACCACAGAGGTCAAGTGCCATTTTTGTCACAACGTAGTATCAACTTGACTTGTCACTGTTAATATTGACCTTGATCCCCTGGCAGAGATAGTGTTGATCAGGTTTCTTCACTGTAAAGTTACCCTTTACTTCCTCATACTGTGCTCTTGGGAAGGAGTTCGCTTTGCTCAGGCCACACTTAAGGAATGAAGCTTTATTTCCTCTTGTGGAAATAAATGAGGAACATCTAAATGAGAACAAGTAAAGGCTATCTATTCAAAGCCTCCCATAGCAAAGGAGTCAGCCATCATCACTTGTGTTTGGCAGTTAGAGGAGTAGGAAAGCTTTATTGTAGAAAAAAGGGAAAGTGGCTGGGCGCGGTGGCTCACGCCTATAATCCCAGCACTTTGGGAGGCTGAGGCGGGCGGATCACCTGAGGTCAGGAGTTCGAGACCAGCCATGACCAACATGTGTCTACTAAAAACACAAAATTAGCCGGGTGTGTGGCGCATGCCTGTATTCCCAGCTATTCGGGAGGCTGAGGCAGGAGAATCGTTTGAACCTGGGAGGTGGAGGTTGCGGTGAGCTGAGATCACGCCATTGCACTCCAGCCTGGGCAACAAGAGCAAAACTTCATCTCAAAAAACAAAACAAAACAGAAAACAATAAAAGAAGGAAAGCTATATTGTAGAAGAAAGGGAAAGTTCCAGGTAGGCCCTGTTTGGAGGCTGCTGACATGGAGAGGGTGGGACATCCTGTGTTACTGATTAGTGGTATATATTTTGCTTTCTTCAGCAAGTCTTAACTTAAAAGTTGGTACAGAAATTAGAGAAGCTGTTAGTTACTGGTCAAGTCTTGACTGTTGGGCTAATTGTTATATAAGTTTTGTGCTTAGTCAGTTTAGGCTACTCTGGACAAATAAACCATAGGGTTTGGTGGCTTCAACAACAAACATTTATTACTTACAGTTCTGGAGGCTGGGAAGTGCAAGATTAAGGGGCTGGAAGATCCTGTGTCTGGAGGTCTTGCTTCCTGGTTTGCAGATGGCCTTCTTCTCCTTGTGTCCTCACATGGAAGAGAGCAGAGAGAGGAAGCAAGCTTTCTCATGTGTCTTCTTTTTTTTTTTTTTTTTTTGAGACGGAGTCTCGCTCTGTCGCCCAGGCTGGAGTGCAGTGGCACGATCTCGGCTCACTGCAAGCTCCGCTTCTCGGGTTCACGCCATTCTCCTGCCTCAGCCTCCTGAGTAGCTGGGACTACAGGCACCCGCCACCGTGCCCGGCTAATTTTTTGTATTTTTAATAGAGACGGGGTTTCACTGTGGTCTCGATCTCCTGACCTTGTGATCCGCCCGCCTCGGCCTCCCAAAGTGCTGGGATTACAGGCGTGAGCCACCGTGCCCGGCATGTGTCTTCTTATGAGGGAACTAATCTCATTTATAGAGCACTCCATTATCATGACCTAATTACCTCCCAAAAACCCCACCTCCAGGTGCCATCACATTGGGGATTAGGCTTCAATGTATGAATTTTGGGGTGACACAAACATTCAGTCCATAGCATTGTGGTTTGGCTTTCTGGACTGGTTGTTGCAGGTTGTGAGTCAGAGTTCTATTTTTATATGTGGTCTGGTCATTACCCATTTGTGTATTCACTCTTTCACCCACCTCAAAGGTAGTGTTCTATATCAATTATTTTGAATTCTTCTGCATGGGAGATTTGTCTCTTCTTTCCCATCTATTTATTTTTTATTTTTTGGAGGGACTGGTTCTTTATTTCAAAAATACATTTGTCAATATTCAGTATCAAAACAGTTGCGCTATTGATTTCTCTTTCTCCCAATTGGACCCAAAGAGACCACATCAAAGGAGAGTACATTTGAAGCCAGTAAACTGCAGGACGTACATCTAACAGACCTCCTGGAAACCTTACCAGGAAATGGGGAAACAAGCTTTAAAAGATCACTAAACTGCCAGCCCACGGACTGCAGAGGCTGTCACAGCTAGATGGGATGGCCAGGGTGCCACAAACCCAAAGAAGCAAAGTTTCAAAATAATACAAAATTTAAAATTTTGTACATAAGCTGTTCAAGATTTCTCCAGCACGGACTGATACAAAGCACAATGAGATGGCACTTTTAGAGACAGCAGCTTCAAACCCAGAAAAGGGTAATGAGATGAGCTTCACATGGTTAAATCAGTGGCAAAAACATAATCTTCTTTCTTTCAAGGAGGCAGGAAAGCAATTAAATGGTCACCTCAACGTAAGGGTCATGTGATCCATTCTGTAAGCAGTTGGGAGGGGTAGAGATGGGACAAAAATTTGGTCTCAGAGGTCTTACCATCTTAATTTGGTCACTTCTAATGAAAAAAAAAAAAGAAAAAAGAAGTAATATTGTCCAAAGATATCTTAAAGTGAGAACTTGAACAGCACACTTTGTTGTTGTTGTTGTTGTTGTCGTCATTTGACTAACTCCTCCTGGAATCACCTTTGTGGTTCAGCTGGTACTTTGTACAGAGCAATGAGGTTTCCCCTAGTGGAGTCTTTCCCTGGGCTCTGTTTGGCTCTCAGTAAGGCAGGCCTATACCTTTTCCTGTCCTCTGTGGAGAGTGCAATATGCAGTAAGCTGAAAAGTCACCTTCCAAAAGTGAGAAAGGGATGAGGTTGCTGCTTCAGGGCTGTGGAATTATTCGGAATGTTTTACAAATGGTTGCTACAAAACAACAAAAACGGTAATTACAAAATGTGTACATCACCACATGCTTTTAAAGACATTATGCATTGTGCTCACATTCCCTTAAATGTTGTTTCCAAAGGTGCTCAGCCTCTAGCCCAGCTGGAATCTCCGGGAATTGGTAGAGACAGTTTGGCAAAAAAGACACAGGGGAGGAGCAGGAGGCAAAAGGGGAAAGCAGCCTTCCCGTTAAAGATCAGCCCTCAGTTAAAGGTCAGCTTCAGGCAGGCTGGCCTCAGGAAGAGTCAGGGTCAGAGGGAGGAGCAGCAGCAGGGTGGGACTGGGGCATTCTACGTGTTATTCAGGTCAAGCAGAGTCTGGTCCAGCATCCTTTGTGTACAGAGGTGCTCTTCTTTGGTGCATTTCAGTTTATCTTCCAAGTCATCAATTGTCTTTTCCAGCTTGGCTACCGATCTCTCAGCAAACCCAGCACAGGTCTCTGCCTCCTTGAGTTTATCAGTAAGAATCTTGATCTCTTTCTCATATTTGTCTTCTTTTTGAGAGTACTTTTCTTCAGCAGCACTCAAACACTTCAGGTTCTGGTCCCTCCGTCTGATATGCTCATCCATCTCTCGGCAGCGGGACTCTGCCAGCTCAGCTTGTTCCTCTGTGTGTTTCAAGTCTCTTTCAATGATCACCAACTTATGAGCCACCTTTTTATACTTCCTATCTGCCTCTTTTGCAATGTGCTTAGCTTCTTTGAGTTGGATTTCCTGGAGTTCCATCTTTTCTTCATTTTTTAAGGCCGGTTTTCAATAACCTTCATACCTCTCTCACTCTTATCAGCAGCTTTTTCCGCTTCTTCCAGCTTTTGCAGGGCAGTGGCCAGGCGCTCCTGAGCATGGTCCAGCTTCTCATCAACCAGCTGGATCCTGCAGTTCAAGGAGGCCACCTCAACCTCAGCCTGTTCCCGGGCCCACCTTTCCCCCTCAACTTCTCACTGGAGGCCCTCTGCATCATCTGCCTGCTGCTGCGGAACCTGGATATTGCCCTTAACTGCCTCAATGGTGGTGATCCCAGCCATGGTGCCCACTCAGCTACTGCTCGCGCTCTGGTTCCTGCCTCCTCTACTCGGTGTTGCAGCCTCCTCTCCCTCCCCCATTTATTTATTCACTTATTCATTCATTTGTTTATATCAGTATGGACTCATGGATATTTATTTTATACAGGTTATAATCCAGTACTGCTTTATTTCATTGTTCAAATTTTTCCAGTTTTGGCTCATTGAGAGCTCTACTGGTTGGCTTCTGTGTTTCTTTGACATGCTCCCATGATAGTGGGTTTTTCTTTTGAGGATTTCCTTACTTTCTAGCACTACAAGATGTTCTAGGCTCATCTTGTTTATTTCTCATCCCACCTCTTTCTCTCTCTCTTTATTGATTGATTGATTAATTGAGACAAGTTCTTGTGCTATCACCCAGGCTGGAGTGCAGTGGCACAATCATGGCTTATTGCAGCCTTGACCTCCCAGGCTCAAGCAATCCTTTCATCTCAGCCTCCTGAGTAGCCGGGACCACAGGTGTGTGCCACCATGTCAGACTACTTTTTAATTTTTTGTAGAGATGGAGTCTCCCCATGTTGCCCAGGCTGATCTCAAACTCCTAGGCTTAAGATACTACTCCCTTGGCCTCCCAAAGTGCTGGGATTACAGGTGTGAGCACTGCTCCTGGCCTCTCTGTTTTTAAAAATAAACTGTTACCTAGACAGGTAAAGCTACTCCTACATCCCTTTCCCCTCATTTTTTCTTTGTTGGTAACCATTGTCCTGAAGTTGGTATTGTTCCCATGTATTTCATGTATTCATCAACAATATATAGTTATTTTGTAAGTTTTAAAAATGTACATGGTAGACTACTGCCCATACCCTTCTGCAGCTTGTTTCTATTATCAAACATTATGTTTATGAGCTCTTCCCATGTTGTAGATATAGTTAATTTAGATGTTATATAGTATTTCATTGCATGAGTATACCATGGCATATCAATTTTACCGTAAGTAGATAAATTAACTCTACATGGACCTCTTTACACATGTATTTGATTTATCAAAGGACAGTGTTATCAATAGTAATGGATCAACTAGGGAAAGTTTGGAAATTTGTGGGGGACATTTTATTTTTTAAATTTTTACATATTTCTTTTTTCTTCAGGAAATGCCAGCAGGAGGGATATTTTCAATTATTGATTGGGAGAGCCTTACTGACATTGAGAGAGGGTGAGGACAAAGGATGTGTGATGACCTGTGATGTGTGTGTATGCCTTTCTCCCATATGATTTTTAAATATCCCCGTCAGGTCTTCTTGTACTTAAAAATTCTTTGTATGATGATCTGACTCTAGAACCTCCATTTTGCATGTAAAACTAAAGTATTTTTGGCATGGTTTTAGTATGTGCTTTACCATGCACATTGAGGGAAGAGTTTACTTTGTTCAGAACTTTTACCAAGTTCTGAATAAAATAACACACTTGTATCATCCTGCATTTGTAGGTTTTGCATTCATGATGACAGTGTATATAGGGGTGCAAATGTCTATTTGCTTCATTAAATCCTCTACCAAAGTCATGAAAAAATTTGCATTTTTAATATAATTATATTATTCTAAATAGGGCCAGGACTAAGGTGAGGCAACTGAGGTTGCTTAGGTGCAAAATTTGAGGAGATACAGATGCAAGTGTCCTGCAAGTGGAGGTTCAGCACTTTCACTACTTTGCCTCCTTAAATTTTGCACCCTAAGCACCTTGCTTGCCTCATCTCCATTCTGCCCTGATTATAAATAATATTTTATTTATTTTTTTCATATTTTAGTTAGGCTAGTGCATTAGTCCATTTTCATACTGCTATGAAGAAATACCCAAGACTGGATAATTTATAAAGAAAAAGAGGTTTCATGCACTCACAGTTCCACATGGCTGAGGAGGCTTCATAGTCATGGCAGAAAGTGAAGGAGGAGCAAAGGCATGTTTTACATGGTGGCAGACAAGAGAGGGTGTGCAGGGGAACTGCCCTTTATAAAACCATCTGATCTCATGAAACTTACTCATTATCACAACAGCATGGGAAAAACCCATCCCCATGATTCAATTACCTCCCACCAAGTCCCTCCCATGACACGTGAGGATTATGGGAGCTATAATTAAAGATGAGATTTGGATGGGGACACAGCCAAACCGTATCAGATATTATGGGGGTTTTTTGAAAACAATTTTTTTTTTTTTTTTTGAGATAGAGTCTTGCTTTGTCTCCCAGGCTGGAGTGCAGTGACATGATCTTGGCTCACTGCAGCCTCCACCTCCCGGGTTCAAGTGATTCTCCTTCCTCAAGTAGTAGCCGGGATTACAGGTGCCTGGCTCCACACCTGGCTAATTTTTGTATTTTTAGTAGAGACAGGGTTTCATCATGTTGGCCAGGCTGGTCTTGAACTCCTGACCTCAAGTGATTTGCCCGCCTTGGCCTTCTAAAGTGCTGGGATTACAGGCATGAGCCACCATGCCCAGCCTTCTTTTTTTTTTTTTTTTTAAATTTATGTGTGTTAGGTAGATTATCTATTACGTTCATTATAGAATAGAAAAAGGGTGTTTCAAATAATTTCCTTTAAAAGGAAATATTAGATCTGATTGGTCTGAGAACCACTGCTTTAGGACACAAACTTGGAAGTACCCTTTGTTGGACCATATGAGCATCTTCAACTTTATTGGGTGTTGCCAGATTCCTTTACAGAATGGTTGTCTCAGTCAGAGATTGCTGTAGTGATGCTACATTAAAAGAAAGAAGGCCAGGCACGGTGGCTCATGCCTGTAATCCCAGCACTTTGGGAGGCCGAGGTGGGCAGATCACCTGAGGTCAGGAGTTCGACACCAGCGTGGCCAACATGGTGAAACCCCTTCTCTACTGAAACATACAAAAAAATTTAGCTGGGCGTGGTGGTGGCAGCCTGCAATCTCAGCTACTTGGGAGGCTGAGGGAGAGAATCGCCTGAATCCAGGAGGCGGAGGTTGCAGTGAGCCGAGATCACACCGCTGCATTCTAGCATGGGTGACAGAGCAAGACTCTCTCTCCAACAACAACAACAACAACAGCAACAAACCCCGAAAGACCCCAAGTTCAAAACTCAGTGGCTTAATATAGTAAGGATTTATTTTTCCCTGTCAACCTGTGGATAGGTTGCAACAAAAATTAGCTGGGCAGGATTCTGGACTTCAGGCTCTGGGCTCCAGTCTGCAGGTCGGATTGAGGTTGAGTTCAGGTCTGCTCCAAGTCTCTCATTCTCTTGGACTAACAGCTACCTAGGACATGTTGTTCTCATGGAAAGTGGCAGAAGCAAAAGAAGCCAAGTGGAAATATGTGAAACCTCATGTGGGCCATGCATAGAACTGACTCGCTGTCATTTTTGCTAACATTTCATGGACCCTAGCTTGTCACAAGGTCAAGCCCCACATCCATGAGGTAGGGCAATATATTCTGTTTATTCTAGTGAACGGTACTGCAAAGTTATGTGGCAACGATGTGGATTAGAATTCTAGTACAGGGAGGGTGTGAAGAATTATGAATAATGATTCAGTTTACCACAGGGGTGTGCCATTATATACCTCACCAGTAATAGATGCAAACTCCTGTTTCTGAACATCTTCACTAGTCTTGATGTTACCAAACTTCACATTCTTGCTAGTTTGAGTGTTAAATGACACTGTTATTTTTTTTTTTTTTTTTTTTTTTTTTTTTTTGAGACGGAGTCTCGCTCTGTCGCCCAGGCTGGAGTGCAGTGGCCAGATCTCAGCTCACTGCAAGCTCCGCCTCCCGGGTTTACGCCATTCTCCTGCCTCAGCCTCCCGAGTAGCTGGGACCACAGGCGCCGCCACCTCGCCCGGCTAATTTTTTTTGTGTGTTTTTAGTAGAGACAGGGTTTCGCTGTGTTAGCCAGGATGGTCTCGATCTCCTGACCTTGTGATCCGCCCGTCTCGGCCTCCCAAAGTGCTGGGATTACAGGCTTGAGCCACCGCGCCCGGCCGACACTGTTATTTTAATTTTCGTTTCCAATTACATAGGTCTTTTAAAATACTATCTATTCATTTTAAAAGATTAGTTTTAGTCTCCACTCTAAAGTCAGTTAGAATAAGGAGGTTTTTGTGATGAAAATAAAAATTTGGAATCTGAGATTGTGATAGTTATAATTAATTACTCGCTTTGGCTACCAACTAATTTGTTTTTCCTTTGCTTATGTAATGTCAGATATTCTGAGGACCATTAAAATGTCTAGACTGTGTTCTCCAAGAGCCCTGTTCTAATGTTCTGATTCTGTGTACATGATGCATTTGTAATTTTATTTCCATGTAATAATCTAATTTTATTGACCCCACTAAGTAAGTAAGGTGTAGGCATTATCTTGCAAACTACTCTTGCAAAAGTGTGACTGTACTGCAAAAAATGCAGATGTTGTGGGTTTCAATAAATGGATTTCTGGTACATTCCTCTGGGAAGAATGCTTCCTGTTTATTGGCAGTCCTCTGATGTGGAGGCAGGTCTTGCTGGAGAGCTGCATTCAGGTGAGAGAGGGGTGGGAAGGAAGAAAGGCACCCACAGAGCTTCTGCCTCGTAAATATAATCTCATTTGTGCTGGGATCAGACAGATCGGTCCAAGAGTGGTAATATTTTTTTAATTTTTTTTATTTTTATTTTTTATTTTTATTTTTTTGAGATGGAGTCTCTCTTTGTTGCCCAGACTGGAGTGCAGTGTCCAGATCTCAGCTCACTGCAAGCTCTGCCTCCTGGGTTCATGCCATTCTCCCGCCTCAGCCTCCCGAACAGCTGGGATTATGGGGGCCCACCACACACCCGGCTAATTTTTTGTATTTTTAGTAGAGACGGGGTTTCACCGTGTTAGCCAGGATGGTCTCGATCTCCTGACCTCATGATCTGCCCGCCTCGGCCTCCCAAAGTGCTGGGATTACAGGCGTGAGCCACCACACCCGGCCCATTTTTTTTTAAATATATTTGTTTATTTTGAGACAAAGTCTCGCTCTTTTGCCAGGCTGGAGTGCAATGGCACGATCTCGGCTCATTGTAACCTCCACCTCCCAGGTTAAAGCGATTCTCCTGCCTCAGCCTCCCAAGTAGCTGGGACTCCAGGCACGTGCCACCACGCACAGCTAATTTTTTTGTATTTTTAGTAGAGACAGGGTTTCACCATGTTGGCCAGGATTGTCTCGATCTCTTGACCTCATGATTTGTCCGCCTTGGCCTCCCAAAGTGTTGGGATTACAGGCGTGAACCACCACGCCTGGCCGAGTGGTGGTATTTTTAAAGAAGCACAGGCCATAGCTGCAAAAACAATAAAAGTTGAAAAGGAATTTCTTTCTATACTGTTATTTCTTAAAGGAGATACAATTAATAACCCCAGTAACATTTCCAGAGCCCTCCTTTGGCTTCTACTTCTCATTTCTCACTTCTCTCCTCAGTTCTCTCTCCTGTGGCTGGTCAGCAGAGCTTTTACCGTTCTCACTCTCATCTGCTCAGCTGAGCTTGGCTGAATCATTCCATGGGCCAGCCTCATATCCTTTGGTAAAACATGGAGACTTATGTGACATTTTCAGGGAAGAACCATAGTTGAGGAAGGCCAGGCCAGTGTAGGTGGAACAATGTCTCTCTTACCAGATAAGAAAGAAGTTGGTTCCTGACCTGCAGGTGTGAAGTTTTCTGATGTCCCCCGATTTCCTTTTCCCAGGAGTCACCAGCTTCCACAGGATTTGGTGAGGATGTATCCCGCTTCTGACATCTTAGAATCCAGCATCTTGACAGACAACAGAGAAGATCAAAGATAGAATGAACCAATTACATTCTAGAAAAGGCTGTTGACTAGAACTTTGTTTAGGGATAGTGGGAAAAATTAAATGCTTCAATATATATTATGGAGATTATTATGACTGACAAAGATAGGGCACTGTATTCAAATGAAGGTCCTAGCAGGAAACAGATCATACATTCTGTCTGTCTGTCTGTCTGTCTATCTATCTATCTATCTATCCATCGATCGATCGACAGTCTCATTCTGTTGCCCAGGCTGGAGTGCAGTGGCATGATCTTGGCTCACTGCAAACCTACAGCTCCCAGGTTCAAGCGATTCTCGTGCCTCAGCCTCCGAGTAGCTGGGACTAATGGCATACACCACCAGGTCCGACTAATTTTTGTATTTTTAGTAGAGACAGAGTTTTGCTTGTTGCCTAGGCTGGTCTCAAACTCCTGAGCTCAGGTGATCCGCCTGCCTTGGCCTCCCAAAGTGCTAAGATTACAGGCGTGAGCCACTGCGCCTGGCCCAAATCATGCATTCAAATTGGCAACTGAAGATAATTAATAAAAGGCTATTTACAAAGGTATTGGCAGGATAATAATAAAGAATGTTTTACTGGTAACAAAGGATAGCACAGTGCCCTGGAGCAAGCTGCAGAAGGGACCATGACCATTCTTGGGCACAGCTCTAAAACCTGGGGAGGCAGCCATGTGGAAAGGCTATGGCCTTCAGTGGAGAGACGCAGCCAGTTTGTGCATTGGGAGCCTGGGGAAAATGCTATGTGCCTGTTGATCTCTATTGATCCCCTATTGGGGAACCCAACCAGAAGCCTAGGGCAAGCAGCAGGGAAAGTGTAAGGGGAGGGACAAATGGAAAATAACTAGCAGAAGACATTTTCTCTGACTCATTGAAATATTTTTTTGTTTCACTGTCTCTTTTCCTAACAAGAGGCATTTCTCAAGATTCCATTTACAGGAGTAGTCTTCTTATGCTGTATCTTTCAATAAGCTTGTGTAAATGAAAGTGAGATCTTTCTCCTTTCTGTCCTCTCTCAACTTCCAGGTTTTCATTTTCAATTGCCTATTGTATATTTTCAGTGAGGCATAGATTACTAGCTCCATCTCTTCCTTCTAACAGAGTGCAATTTCTCGTCAAGGCTCTTAATAGTCTTCATCTGGTCTTTCCTTTATATACGTTAAGTTCCTAAATCCCATTAACTTTGTATTGCCTTAATCTCTCTTTGCTTCCTACTTCTGCCATTATTTCAACACTTATAATCTTATTACAGTAATCTCCCAACTGGTCTTCCTGCCTCTAATCTCTCCTAATCTATCCTATATACTGGGATATTGCTTGCAAATTCTTTAATGTCTTTCTGTTGCCTAGCAAATAAAATAGAGACCCCTAAACCTAATATCCTAGGCCTTCTACCGTGAGGCCACTGCATGTTTCTGGCTTGATACTAACTGCTTTCCTTCATACACCATGCTCCATTCAAAGTATACTTTATAAAATGTAACTTTATCATATTTATCATGCTCATATTCCTTTTTTCTTTTTCTTTTGTTTTGTTTTGTTTTGTTTTTGAGACAGAGTCTCACTCTGTTGCATGGGCTCGAGTGCAGTGCTGTGATGTCGGCTCACTGCAACCTCCGCCTCCCGGATTCAAGCAATTCTCCTGCCTCAGCCTCCTGAGTAACCGGGATTACAGGCGCCCATCACAACGCCTGGCTAATTTTTGCATTTTTAGTAGAGACGAGGTTTCGCCATGTTAGCCAGGCTTGTCTCCAATTCCTGGCCTCAAATGATATGCCTGCCTCACCTCCCAAAGTGCTGGGATTACAGCTGTGAGCCACTGCGCCCAGCACTCATATTCATGATCACCTTAAAAAATTCTTCACTTTTGTTGTCATGGAGGCCAGATGAGTCATCTGCAAGTTAGACACCTATAGTTTATCTGAGTCTGAACACTTCCAAATACCCCACATTCGAAATGTCCCACATAACCAATATACCCCATTGGCTCCTTAGTCTCCTTGTCCTGTGGTTCCTCCACAGGATTTCAATTTTCCCTCCAGAGTTTTACTTGATGCCTGGCTTGGAAACCCCTGGACTTTGACATGCTCTGGGTCTTTTTGCCTCAGTGCATGTTTGTCTACAAGCTGAGCTCTTCCAGCTGCTGTCGTCACAAGAAACAGCTGGCAGTCTATATGGAGGCGTCTCTAGCATTCCTCACCCACCTTTAATTTAAAATAATTATTTTAAAATAATTTCAAATTTGTAGAAAACTTGAACGTACAGTACAGTTTTTTCTTCTAGAACCATTAGATGCTGATGTGGGACTTTATCACTCTGAAATACTTTAGTGTATATTTCATACAAACAAAGGTGTTCTTCAAAATAACCATAGTATACTCATCAAAATAAGAAATTAATGAGATTTATTAATCCGAAATTGGTACAGTGACACCATCTAATTCTCTCGATTCTATGCGTTTCGTCAATTATTACAATAATGTGCTTTAAAGCAAAATAATTCAGTTCACAATCATGCCTTCCATTTAGTTGCCATGTCTCTCCAGACTCCCTTTTTTTGCAAAAGTTCCTAAATTTTTCCTTGACTTTGATGACCTTGACCTTGATAGTTTTGATGAATACATGCCAGTTATTTTGTAGAATACCATTCAATTTGAATCTGTTCAGTAGTTTTTTTGTTTTTTCTTTAGACAATCTTGCTCTGTCACCCAGGCTGGAGTGCAGTGGTGCAATCATGGCTCACTGCAGCCTGGACCTCCCAGGCTCAAGTGATCCTACCCCTCAGCCTCCCAAGTAGCTGGGTCCACAGGCGCATGCCACCACACCCAGCTAATTTTTGTGTAAGTTTTGTAGAGATGGGTTCTCATTGTTTTGCCCAGGCTGGTCTCAAACTCCTGGGCTTTAGCGATGCTCCCACCTTGGCCTCCCAAAATGTCAGGATTATACGTATGAACCACTGCACCTGGCCTCAATGGTTCCTCATGATTGAATTCAGGTTATGTAGGTATCCTTGGCTGTGATGATGCTATGTTTTTCTCATAGAATCCTATCAGGTGGCAAATGATTTTTTCTGGGTCCCGTTATTGATTATTCTCATTGTGATTACTTGATTGATGGTGTCTGTGAGGATTCTTTATTATAAAGTTATTCTATTCTTTTTTGTAGATAACAAGTATTTTTGGAGAGACACTTTGAAACTGTAAATTCTTTATCAGACGCTTAATGTACAGTCATGCGTTGCTTAATGACAATCCCTCCTTTCTAGAATACTTCCTGAAGGACCTGCTTGAGGCTGTTTTACAGTGAACTAAGTAGGAGTATACTCTAAAATAATGACAGAACTGTAGTGCATACATAAACCAGGAATAGTCATTTATTATCATTTTCAAGTATAATGTACTATACATAATTATATGTGCTATACTTTATTTAATTGGCAGCGCAGTAGGTTTCATTACAAAAGTGAGTAATTGTTTGTGCTACAGTGTTACAATGGCTGCAGAATCATTAGGTGATAGGAATCTTTCAGTTTCATTTTAATCTTTTGGTATATAATCTTGGCAGTAAGTTACAAAGTGAGTAATAAGTTGTGCTACAATGTTACAATGGTTGCGACATCATTAGGTGATAGGAACCTTTCAGTTCCATTTTCATCTTTTGATATATAATCTTGTACTGTTGTTTAATGTGGTCTGTCATTGACAGATATGTTGTTATGTGATGCATGACTGTATTCATTTACTGCTGCTGCTGCTGTTGCTGCTGCTGCTGTTGCTGCTGCTTCTGCTGCTGCTTCTTCCTTCTTCTTTCTCCTTCTTCTTTTTCTTCTTCTTTCTTTCTCCTCCTCCTCCTTCTTCTTCCTCTTCCTTTTTCTTTTTGAGATAGAGTTTTGCTCTTGTTGCCCAGGCTGGAGTGCAATGATGCAATCTTGACTCACTGCAACCTCCGCCTCCTGGGTTCAAGTGATTCTTCTGCCTCAGCCTCCTGAGTAGCTAGATTATAGGCATGCACCATCACGCCTGGCTAATTTTGCATTTTTAGTAGAGATGGGATTTCTCCATGTTGGTCAGGCTGGTCTCGAACTCCCGACCTCAGGTGATCCACCTGCCTCGGCCTCCCCATTTACTTCTTTAAACCAGTGTGGAATCCTGCTTTCCTGTTGTATTCACTGGGATATAGCCTATTTTTACTATCATTATTTCAGTACTCAAATTGTCCTAGATTTGGCCCATGGAAACCCCTTCAGGCTAACTTCTGTATCCTTTTGACATGTCCCTGTTATTCTTTGGGGACTTGATTACTTTCTAAGATGTCCCAGTCTCATCTTGTAGTTTTCCTCTTCCAGTCTTGGAATCAGCAGTTTCTCTGAGGATCCCTTTTTCCTTTCAGTGGAGAAAAATATTTAGAAGCCAAGATCTGGGCACAAGGTATGCTTGTTGCCATTGAGGAGTTGCTGCTCCCATTCGTCTCAGGGGAGAGTAAGGGAATATATGTATATATACATATATAGATCTATGCACTTTTACACATATATGTGTTTTGTTTGTTTGTTTTTGAGACGGAGTTTTGCTCTTGTTGCCCAGACTGGAGTACAATGGCGCAGTCTCATCTCACTGCAACCTCCACCTCCCAGGTTCAAGCGATTCTCCTGCCTGAGCCTCCTAAGTAGCTGGGATTACAGGCACATGCCACCATGCCCGGCTAATTTTGTGTTTTGGGTAGAGATGGGGTTTCACCATATTGGCCAAGCTGGTCTTGAACTCCTGACCTCAGGTGATCTGCCCTCCTTGGCTTCCCAAAGTGCTGAGATTACAGACATGAGCCACCACGCCCAGCCACATGTATTGTTTTTATATCTAGTTCTTACCTATCTCTCTTGAAATTATAAGTTCATATTGATATCTCAGATCCTCATCTAATGTCTCCAGTTTCCTTCTTTTCATATTTGTTTACTTCCTGAAAATTGGAAATGTAGGTCCCATTATCCTTAATATATTTACCTATTTGCTTAACCTTTTATTTCCTGAAAATCAGAAACATAGGTCCCATTATCCTTAATATATTTACCTATTTGCTTAACCCATCTGTATGCAACCAGTGTCTCTTAATATCCCCTCTCACCTCACTCTGGCTCTGATATCACATGCTTGGGCTTTGAAACCACATGCTGAGCATCCTTCTCAGAGGCCTTGCTCAGTTGTTTGGGCTCCAGCACCCAATATCCTCTACATCCATCCCCCTTCCCCTAGGGGGTGCCTCCTATACACACTGGGCTCTGACACCACGTGCAGCCTGCCCCCTGCTCTTATACCCTCCTTTCTCTGCTTGGGCCATGACACCCTAAGCAGGGCCGCCCGATGCATCGATGCTCTCCTCACCTTGCTGAGTCTCAGTGCTGCCGCCAACCCCCACTGTCTGTCTTCACCCAAGCATAGATACCTACCTCGCTTGGCCCCACCTATGACTTTAGAACTATGTAAGAAGGAGAAGAGAAAGAAGAGGTGGGCCCATCTTTTTGATTGATTCTTCTCCCACCCCTTTTTCTTTCTTGCTACCTTAAAGAAACTCCAAATAACCTATTAATCAGTTACTATATACTTAAAGTTTTTGGTCTCATTCTTGGTTCCAAAGTCATGTCCTCTTTCATTACGCTAAGCTCTCATCTATTTGTCACATTCTTTGGTTCTTAAGGTGGAATTGATCAAATTATGTGAAGATGTAAGGCCTTGAAGAAACCTTGCAAACCTTGCCACAAAGAGCATGTCTGTTGGAAAGCAGCAGTTTGAATGCAAGCTCCAGTTTGCACATATTTATGTCAGCTGTGTGTGTGTGTGTATCTGTCTGTCTGAGAAAGAAGAGAAACTGTTGAAATTGGGCTGAATAATTTATAAAGGACTCCCTTGTTGTGATAGTCTTTAAACATCCCCAGATTCGGCCTGTCAATCTGAGACTTCTCAGCCTCCATAACTATAAGAAATAAATTCCTTTTCTTTATAAATTACCTAGTTTCAGGTATTTTATTTTGAGCAACAAAAAATAGACTAATACAGGCTCTGGTTTCTTTTAAGATGGCAAGAGTCTGGTTAATCCCAGAGTCTGTGGGATTATCTATTATACAACAGCGCATCTCTCTTTTCCATGTTGGGGTCAGTTACGTGTGCCCTAAACTAAGTGCTCAGTGAATTTGTGTGCACTTCTCCTATTGTATTACTTAATTTTTTTTCCCCAAGGAGCCAGTAATAGTTAGATGCAGGGCAGGAGGCACGGTAGATGGGGAGGTGACTCTATCACTTAATGTCTGTATGAGTTAGGATACATTATTTAATATGTGAGGGTCAGTTTTCTCATTTGTACAGTGGGGATTTTAATAACTTTCTTACCCTGTTTCTATGAGGATTAAATGAGATACAACGTATGTAAATATGCCCAACACATGTGCAGAGTCAGTGCTCAATATAGGCATTCACTTCCCTCAACTGCAGGTTTAAGACTCATGCAAGGATGTTAGAACAGCTCAATCTGGACTGTTCTCATGACCATTCAGACTTAATATTTACCCTAAAACTGGCATTATCCTTGATTTAGTCATGATGTGATTATTAAATTTGTTAATAAAATTGAGTCCTGAATAAGAACTGCCCATGATTTGAATTTTGGCAGATAATTTAGGTAGCTGTACCATCAATGGTAACTGTTTATCCAGAGTAATTCTTTTTACCACTAGATGGTGCTTGTCCATATATTTGTGAGGCTCTCCTATATAAAGTTACATAATTTGAGGTAAAACACATCTTGTTGACCTTTGAGAATTGTATAGTGGTACTGATACTCATGTTCACCTTGTTGATGAGATGTTTTTAAGGGTAAAATTTAGGGAAGGATTTGATGAGAATTTAAAAGTTTGGATCACTTTGTTTACCCATATAATTCGCAACTCCTAAGTTTAAGATATTTACTAAAAAAAGGATGAGATGGGAAGAATTAATGTGGGTAATATGGTATTTGTATTTTTGAAATGTGTGCGAAATTGGACCTAGGCTAGTTCATGAATTTGTTAGAAGTATCAAGATAATTAAGCAATTTGTAGGCCCACATAATTTCCTCTTGATTTTTCAATATGAACAGAAAAGCTTAGCAGACATTTCACACTCCAGTGTACTAGTAGTGGATAGTCAACATCATGTACAACTCAGAGTACGCATTATTTGAAGTATGGTGACATAAAAAAATATAAAGCAATTTTTGTTTTGCTTTCTGAACAAATTCAAAAAGCAAATTCAACATGCCTCACATGGGGATACAGAGATGAGATATGGTCCCTTCTTTCATGAAGTTAGGAGTAATTAATTTTGTTTGACTGGGGTTAGCTGGTATAATAAAGATTGTGTGGGATCAGAGGAAAAGATGATCAGAATTTGAGTTACACAACTATTTTAGATGAACTGCAAGGAAATCCCTCCTAGAGATTTCCTACTCTGTGCTTTCCACAAGTAGCTGACATAACCAGTTTGGAAATAAATACTTTGGTGATTTATTTTATTTTACTTTATTTCATTTTGAGACAGAGTCTCACTCTGTTGCTGAGGCTGGAGTGCAGTAGCATGATCTTGGCTCACTGCAACCTCTGCCTCTCAGGTTCAAGCAAGTAGCTGGGATTACAGGCATATACTACCATGCCTGACTAATTTTTGTATTTGTAGTACAGATGGGGTTTTGCCATGTTGGCCAGGCTGGTCTCAAACTCCTGACCTCCAGCGATCTACCCACCTTGGCCTCCCAAAGTGCTGGGACTCCAGCCGTGAGCTACCACGCCCAGCGTGATAATTTTAATTTTCAAAATTTCTCAGCACTAAGAGCAGTTCTGGGTTGTGTGAGTAGTCTATTTTAGTTGAAAGTGGGATGATTCTGCTGTTTGATTCTAACTGTAAGTGGGAAGGAGGGGAGGAGATGGGCTGGTGGTGAATTGAGAGTTGAGGGGTACTGAAGCAGAGTCAATGAGTTGAGAGGTGGTGTCATGTAAGGTAAGGGGTTTTATTTGTAAGCAATGGAAACTGACTCTATTTTTAGGGAAAAGTGAAAAATTTTCAGAATCTAATAGAAAGTTAAAGGATTCAGTTTCAGAAAGGACAAAATCAAGAGCATTTTCAGGAATTTAGGTAGCAGGAAATAACAAATCATTTTCTCAGGATGCCACTGTAAGAATAAATGAATTCTGGCTGCTTCAGTTTTTTTCTTTTATTATTTAAAAACATTACTGATAAATACTATATTCTTTGGAGAGAGCATAAGTACCAATCCCAGTTGACATCAGATGAAATGGGGAAGGCTAGTGTGAGGGAAAAGAGGAGCAGGTTTTCATGGAAAGACTAGTTTTGGATGTCAGTGGAAGAGATTTAAATATTCAAACTGAGATATTGGGTAGGTAGTTGGATATATGAGTCTGGAGGTAGAGAGAGAGATTTTGGATAGGTGGTATTTAAAGTCATGGGATTAGATATGGTTACTAAAGAAGTGAGTATACATGAGAGTCCTTAAATTGTATGGTGAGGCTTTCCAACCCAAAGAGAATGGGAGGAAGAAGAACCGGCAAAGGAGACTGAGAAGGATGATTAAGAACTTCTGCTGCTGCACCTTTAAGTGAGAATTCATGTGTGTATTCAAATTCTCTGAGCCCTTTCATATAGTCTGCCTATCCACATTCTTAATCTCCAACCTTTGAGCTGGAAATCCTTCAATCCAGCTTTTTCAGCAGGACATTAGCCATTGCTCAGAAATTTATATAGATTCTGATCCTATGGCTTTTCTTCTGGCAGACAAAGTAAGAAGATATGTTATTTGAAGACTCTCCCTTCTTCATTATTCTCAGTTACCCCAAAGAAGGGCTATCAGCAGTAAATGAGTACTATCATGCCATATAGAGCCATCAAAATGGGCTGGGTATTTTTCATCTTTAAGTATCTAACAGGGTTCTAGGTGAGTCCCCGTGAACTGGTATATGTTTGAGGCACAGGAGTAGACTTACTGGGTGTGTACATCCTATTATGCAACCTCCTGGGCCTTTAGGCCTGCTATGGCATCACTGGCTTGGCTGTTCAAGGCTGCAGCAAGAAAACTGCTCCTCTTTTGATGTTCTTTGCCTAGTCCCAGATACTTGTCACTAAAAATTGGCCTCTGATTTGGTTCCTGACTGCATGATACCCTGAACTTCAGACATACTGATTTTCCGTGAGATTGCTCTCGGCACCAATCCCTTCACTTATATTGGCCACATTTCTACAGAATAATTTCTGACCTTATTATTGGCTCAGATACCTCAAAGGAAACCTATTACCAGGGGCTTCTCTTGTTCACATCTGGCATCAGTCTCTCTTTGGTACCAGACATCACCCACTGTATATACACCTTTTTTCTCCTTTTGACACAGAGTCTCACTCTGTCGCCTGGGCTGGAGTGCAATGGGGCAATCTTGGCTCACTGCAACCTCCGCCTCCCAGGTTCAAGCAATTCTCCTGCCTCAGCCTCCCGAGTAGCTGGGATTACAGAGGCCTACCACCATGCCTGACTACTAATTTTTATATTTTTGGTAGAGACAGGGTTTTGCCATGTTGGCCAGGCTGGTCTCAAACTCCTGACCTCAAGTGATCCATCTGCATTGGCCTTCCATTGTGCTGGAATTACAGGTATGAGCCACCGCGTCCAGCCCACCTTTTCTTATTTTCCAAAAATTTTCTAATTTTCTAGCTAGTCCTAATATAATGAATCATTTTTCTCCTTTGCTAGTTCAGGAGTACTGGCTGAACTAGTTAAATTAACCCCTATTATGACTTGTAAAAATCCAAACTGCTTGAAACATTTATATAATTCTGTAGGAGGCCTCCTGTTTTCCTGAATCAGCCCATATCTCAGCTACCTTAATTGCTTTGATGAACTTGGTGGTCAGAGTGTTTATGTGGATCTCTTTGGAGTAATGTTGGTAGAAAATTAGGTTGTGAGTTTACCCACTTTTGTAAAATGGAATATTTATTGATATTTTAAAAATAACACTGAGGGATATTTTCTCTTCTACTTTCTTTCATTAAACTGGTTCACTTGAAGGCAATATTTTAGCTATCTGCTGCATTTAGTTTTTACTATATTTTTCAGAGAGTCCTTTAACATTGTTATATACAGATTTCATAGTGAAATTTGTTTTTAAATTTTATTATAAAACTAATTCATCTTTGCAGACCAATGTATTTTAATAATATTATGATCACTAGAGGGCACTCTTTAAAAGATAAAGCAGATTTTTTTCATTTCTTGATTTTTGAAATCTGTATGATCATAGCTATTGAAACAATTGAAGGTAGTGATTAAAATGATTGTGTTCTGATTAAATATGAGAAACATAAATCATAATCTATAAAGGATACCGAAAATACTTTAAATAATCAACCAAATACAGGAATGCAGATGTTGTTACTTGAATTGACTATCCAGCTTGTCTCAGGCTGAACTTCCAAAATGTACACTTTTAACATGACACACTTGGGCACTAATGCTGTGAAACATATATATATTTTTTAATGAAACATATATATATTTTTTAAATTCAGCAAATAGCAAATACCTACTGAGGGTTTATGATGGTCTAGGCTCCCTAGAGGACACAAAAATGATTTAGATACAACCCTTGTCCACAGCGAATGTATGATCTAGCATAGTGGTATCCAGTAGAAATATGATATTCAAGCCACACATGAGCCACATATGAAATTTCACATTTTCTAGAAGACACATTAACAAAGTAAAGAGAAACAGATGAAATTATTTTTAATAATATCTTTTATATAACCCCATATATTCAAGATATTATCATTTCAAAATGTATTAAATATAAAAATTATTAATGAGATATTTACAGGTTGTTTTTGGTATTAAGAGTCTGAAATCCAATGTGTACTTTCCATTTCTAGCACATCTTCCCTTGCATTGGCCACATTTCAAGTGCTCAGTATCCACATGTAGCTCGTGGCTATCCTTTTGGACAGTACAGCTCTGGGACCCTGCACAGCTGTGGAGCCCAGCATTTTCACTAGGCTGCATCCTGGAGATTTAGGTAATAGCCTCTCAATCTTTGTTGAGGTATCATTTATATACCAAGAAATTCATCCATTGTAGTGTGCAATTCTGTTACCCATTCTCTTTTAAACAGCATCTGTTCTTATTCCAAGGATGTAACATCTTATCTCGCTGAGCTTTTTTTTTTTTTTTTAAAGTGTTTTGTTGGTTGTTTTTGTCAGTATTTTGTTAGAAATTTTCCTCAAATGAGGCTGTAATCTCAGCACTTTGGGAGGCTGAGGTGGGAGGATCGCTTGAGGCCAGGAGTTGGAGACCAGCCTGGGCAACATAGTGAGACTCCCATCTCTAAAAAAATTTTTTTTTTTTTTAAATTAGCTGGGCATGGTGACATGTACCTGTAGTCCTAGCTGCTTAGGAGGCTGAGGTGGGAGGATCATTTGAACCCAGAAGTTCAAGGTTACAGTGAAGTTTGACTGTGCCAGTGCACTCTAGCCTAGGTGACAGAGTGATACTCTCTCTCCAAAAAAAAATTTTTTTTTTCCTTTTGTCTGGTGATCCTTGATTGACAGAAAACCATATGTATGTGTGTGTGTGTGTGTGTGTTATGTGGCATAGATTGGTGATTAACCATTTTTGTTGTTGTTGTTTGTTTGTTTTTGAGATGGAGTCTCGCTCTGTTGCTCAGGCCAGGGTGCAGTGGCAGGATCTCGGTTCACTGCAA
Organism: Papio anubis; assembly: GCF_008728515.1. Classification (NCBI taxonomy): domain Eukaryota; kingdom Metazoa; phylum Chordata; class Mammalia; order Primates; family Cercopithecidae; genus Papio; species Papio anubis. Next base: position 41,879,981 of record NC_044979.1, on the reverse strand, counting down.
CCTCCGCTTCCCGGGTTCAAGTGATTCTCCTGCCTCAGCCTCTCGAGTAACTGGGACTACAGGCGCCCGCCACCACACCCGGCTAATTTTTTGTAGGGGTTTCACCATGTTACCCAGGATGGTCTTGATCTCCTGACCTCATGATCTACCCGCCTCGGCCTCCCAAAGTGCTGGGATTACAGGCGTGAGCCACCACGCCAGGCCGGTGATGAACCTTTGATTTCTTTGTAGAGTGAGTGAGTAAGTGAATGAGTAAAAATGAGTAATTTCTCTTTCAGCTTTCCTCTTTATCCTGTTCGGACCATTTTCTTTCTATTTTGGGTAAACTCATTCTTTTTACTTTTCTCAGCAGACTAGCTCTGCTTGTGCCTAGGAATCAGTCCCCTTCCTCTAAGGGGTTAGTGTTGTTTTGTTTTGTTCTGTTGTATACACAGAGGGGAAACAACATTTTAAAAAATGTTATAATGGTCTAGGTTGTTATAATTCCACTGAAAAAAAATAAAAGGTAGAAGATAGGTGGATTACTTTCGCTTTGTGATATAAATTGCAGTACACAAGCATAGGTTGAACTATCTATTCTGTGTACTTTCCTTTAGAAAGCTGCATACCCACACTCTTTTCAGGTTTCTAATTAAATGTCACCTAAGTTCAGCCTTCCATGACCCTTTAAAATTGTAAATCCCCTTCCATACTCATCTATATACCCTGGCACTGACTGTTCCCTTTTCTTGCTTTATTATTATTATTTTTTTTTTAGTTGCGCTTACCATCACTGACACAGTATATACTTTACTAATGTCTTTCTCTCCCCAAAATGAGAATGGAAAATTTAAGTAGACTTTAAAATTAATGTAACATTCATTCAGAAAAGAGCAGATATTCTAAGTTTAAAACTTGATGAATTTTCATTAAGTGACACATACATTTGATTACTGTGTCCCATATCAAGAAACAGAACATTACCAGTACTGAGAGGCCTTCCATATGCCCCTTCCTATCACTAACCCTGACCTAAACCCCTCCTCAAAGGTTTGTTGGTTCTTGTTGCATTGGTTTGCATAGTTCTCCATTGTATGTTCACATTTTATTTCTCTATTATACTTTTTATGTCTATTTGGTTGGTTGCCAGTTGGACCTATTATGAATAGTTAGTATTTTGTTTTGAAAAAGCCTGAAAGGTTTCTAGGCTACTACTTTATCCACGCTGACATACGCCTCCTTTGAGGCATTAAGCACGGCTCTCTGCTTGAATTTGGGGAGGTGGAAATGTTATCCAGCCATGTACTACTATGTTTTCATGCTGCTGATAAAGATATACCCAAGACTTGGAAGAAAAAGAGGTTTAATTGGACTTATAGTTCCTCATGGCAGGGGAGGCCTCAGAATCATGAGGGGAGGCAAAAGGCACTTCTTACATGGTGGCAGCAAGAGAAAATGAGGAAGATGGAAACCCCTGATAGAACCATTGTATCTCGTGAGACTTGTTCACTACCATGAGAACAGTATGGGGGAAACGGCCCCCATGATTCAAATTACCACCCACTGGCTCCCTCCCACAACATATAGGAATTATGGGAGTACAGTTCAAGATGAGATTTGGGTGGGGACACAGAGCCAAACCATATCATTTCACCTCTGGCCCTTCCAAATTTCATGTCCTCACATTTCAAAACCAATCATGCCTTCCCAACAGTCCCTCAAAGTCTTAACTCATTTCAGCATTAACCCAAAAGTCCACAGTCCAAAGTCACATCTGAGACAAGGTAAGTCCCTTCTGCCTATGAGCATGTAAAGTCAAAAGCAAGCTAGTTACTTCCTAGTACAGGTATTGGGTAAGTACAGCCATTCCAGTGGGAGAAATTGGCCAAAACAAAGGGGTTACAGGGCCCAGGCAAGTCTGAAATCTAGTGAGGCAGTCAAATTTTAAAGCTCCAAAATGATCTCCTTTGACTCCAGGTCTCACATCCAGGTCACGCTGATGCAAGAGGGTAGTTCCCATGGCCTTGGGCAGCTCTGCCTCCATGGCTTTCTTTGCAGGGTACTGCCTCTCTCCTGCTGCTTTCATGGGCTGGCGTTGAGTGTCTGTGGCTTTTCCAGGTGCACGATGCAAGCTGTAGGTGGATCTACTATTCTGGGGTCTGGAGAACAGTGGCCCTCTTTTCACAGCTCCACTAGGCAGTGCACCAGTAGGGACTCTATGTTCGGGCTCTGACTCTACATTTCCCTTCTGCACTGCCCTAGCAGAAGTTCTCCATGAGAGCCCTGCCCCTGCAGTGAACTTCTGCCTGGGCATCCAGGCATCTCCATACATCTTCTGAAATCTAGGTGGAGTTTCCCAAACCCCAGTTCTTGACTTCTGTGCACCCGCAGGCTCAGAACCACATGGAAGCTTCCAAGGCTTGGGCTTGCATCCTCTGAAGCCATGGCCTGAAGTTTTTGTTGGCCCCTTTCAGCCACGGCTGGAACAGCTGGGACGCAGGGCACCAAGTCCCTAGACTGCACACAGCACGGGACCCTGCCCATGAAACCATTTTTTCCTCCCAGAACTCCAGGTCTGTGATGAGAGAGGCTGCCGCAAAGGTCTCTCACATGTCCTGGAGACATTTTCCCCATTGTCTGGGAGATTAACATTCGGCTCCTTGTTACTTTTGCAAATGTCTGCAGTTGGCTTGAATTTCTCTTCAGAAAATGGGATTTTCTATTGCATTGTCAGGTTGCAAATTTTCTGAAGTTTTATGCTCTGCTTCCCTTTTAAAACTGAATGCTTTTAACAGCACCCAAGTCACCCTTGAATGCTTTGCTGCTTAGAAATTTCTTCTGCTAGATACCCTAAATCATCTCCCTCAAGTTCAAAGGTCCACAGATCTCTCAGGCAGGGGCAAAGTGCCACCAGTCTCTTTGGTAAAACATAAAAGTAGCCTTTGCTGCAGTTCCCAAGTTCCTCATTTCCATCTGAGATGACCTCAGTCTGGACTTTATTGTCCATGTTGCTCTCAGCATTTTGGGCAAAGCCGTTCAACAAGTCTCTTGGAAGTTCCAAACTTTCCCACATTTTCCTGTCTTCTTCTGAACTTCCAAACTGTTTCAGCCTCTGCCTGTTATCCAGTTCTGAAGTTGCTTCCACAATTTCACATATCTTTTCAGCAACACTCCACTCTACTGGTAACAATTTACTGAATTAGTTTGTTTTCACACTGCTGATAAAGACATAACCTGAGGCTGGGAAGAAAAAGAGGTTTAATTGGACTTACAATGCCGCATGGCTGGGGAGGCCTCAGAATCATGGTGGGAAGCAAAAGGCACTTCTTACATGGCAGCGGAAAGAGAAAATGAGGAAGATGCAAAAATGGAAACCCCTGATAGAACCATCGTATATCATGAGACTTGTTCACTACCATGAGAACAGTATGGAGAAAATGGCCCCCATGATTCAATTTACCTCCCACCGGCTCCCTCCCACAACACGTGGGAATTATGGGAGTACAGTTGAAGGTGAGATTTGGGTGGGGACACAGAGCCAAACCATATCAAGCCATATTTGCATTCTCTGTTCTCCTTGAGAACAGAAATCTTGACTTAATCATCTTGGAAACTTTAGTGTTTGGCATGGGCCAGTAGCATAATAATCTAAAGACCATTTCTGAGGGATCACATCAGCTTTTATTCTCAGAGTAGATACCAGAGCTAGGGGAAATAGAGTTTATTTAGAAGGATCAGGGATGAAATTGAGACTCACCATGTAGAAACTTCAAAACCAGCAATAAGAGGGGTTCTAAATACATTGAAGATAGAAATGTGGCTAAGGAATCAGTAGTGTACTTTGATTGTATTGTATAAGGTATTTTCAGATAGAAAAGCAGGTAGCAGAAATACTAAAATAATTTTTTGCCTTAGTGTAAAGTAGATGAGAGGTAGATGCCTAATTTCTTAATTTTCTTTTTTAAATTATGCTAAAATATATATAGTGACATTTACCATTTTCACTATTTTAAAAGTATACAGTTCTGTGGCATTAAGTACATTCACATTGTTATGCAGTCGTCACCACTGTTCATCTCTAGAACTTTTCACCTTCACCTAATGAAACTCTGTACCCATTAAACACCAACTCCTCATTCCACCTTCCTGCTAACCCTTGGTCATCACCATTCTACTTTCTGTCTCTATGAATTTGACTGCACTAGGAGCCTAATTTAAGAGGAATCATGTAATATTTATCCTTTCATGACTAACTTATTTCACTTAGTATAATGTCTTCAAGATTCTAAAATTTTCTTTTGAAGCAAATAGACTGGAGGATGATTTGGGGTTGATTAATAAATAAAAAAACACTTCACTTTCTCAGATTCAAAGACATCTTTCCAAAAGTATCAAGGAAACTTAAAGGCATAATTAATTATTTGCCAAAATATATAATGTTTAACATTTTAATGCACAATAAATAACAGAATCATTGACTAAGGAAACAACTATAACTCTTTGGTGAAAGAATGCCTGATTTTTATGATAGAATCTACTAGATGTGTCTGGGAGGGTATATTTACCTCCAAGCAAGGATAAACCAATGGACAAAATGTTTTTAGATTAAAAGAAAACCTTTAGTGATATTTTTATACTCAAGACTATTAAAAATGAATTCATTAACCATTAGAGGGATACTTTGACATTGGAGGCATTCTCTCTTAGAGACCATAATAAAAAAGAGAAGTAAGTATTTAGTTGTGGAACATGAAGTGCTAACAGTGGTTTTTTCTGTCGGGAAATTGATGCTGGGAATATGTGTAATTTAAGATAAATGACTAGAGATTACATGATGTACCAATCCTGTTCTGTTCGCTCTTTCATACTTACTTTTCACTCTTTTTTACCATCTCCTTCTATCCTGGGAGGTAATCAGGATGGACTTTTGCAGTCAGATGTCTTGCATACCTCTGTTTTCTGGTTGGGTTTAGCCCATTGGAGGAAGCCTAGTAGGAGATTGGGGAATTTAAGGAGAGTGACTTATCTGGCTGTGCTCCTCCACCAAAGCCTGTGCCCTTTCTACATCTTTATTAAATTCTCCTCAAAATCTTCGGAGTATGGTATCTGCTTTCTGCTATGACCTAAGTAATACACATAACCAAATCTAATAAATAGTTGGAAGAGAGGAAAGAATCACCAACCCAAGAGATCTGGATATTAGACTTGTCTTTGCTGTTATTCGTAAGAGACAAAATAATCTCTGTGCCTTTGCCCTTTGACAAATGAGGAATAGTAACCATCCCCATCCTAGGGTGGTTTTGTGGTAATGTACATATATACATATCTAAGTTTACCTGAAAGCTTTTTAAAACAAACTGCCACCAATGAAAGGCATTATTATTACACTCACCACCAGTGTGAAATGCCAAGTGAGGGGAATAAACCCTTCCTGGTGAGGTGATATGATGGGCTGGAGGTAACGTACAAGCCATAAATGGCCAGGGCTGGCACTTATTGGGAGCCCATGGGAAGCAGTCCTGAGTAACAAGGAAGCTGTTTTAGAGAATGGGTTGGATGGTGCTGCAGACTGTAATGTCTGGTTTCTTAGTTTGACTGTGCTTTCCCCTTCCTCTTTCCTGCTATTCAGCTCCTGATATGGATCATAACTTGGAGTATGTCCAGGAGTTGCAAACTCAGATGCCTACAGTAGGTGTGAGTTATTTGTTCTAGTCAGTTGTTTCTGTGAGGGAATATGGGTCATATCTTCTAACTTTTCAAGGAAAGTTGAAAATGTCAATTTTTATGTGAAGTTTCCCAATTTACAAATGTTAACAAAAAATTGTGTTTGGGCTGAAAAGACACACGTTTGAGCTAGATATGACCTGTGGGCTGCAACTTTTGATCTCTGCTATATGGCCATCTTGGATTTCCTAGTGACTTTATAGGATTAGACTAGAGTTCCTACCCCTCCTTATCTCCATAACATACTGATGTGTCTTCCACTTTTTGGTTTCTGGTGTTAACTCTGCAGATTCCCAGTTTTGTTTTTTCTTTTGAGACGAAGCCTTGCTCTGTTGCCCAGCCTGGAGTTCAGTGGCATAGTCTCGGCTCACTGCAACCTCCACCTCCCGGGTTCAAGTGATTCTCCTGCCTCAGCCTCCCGAGTAGCTGGGACTGCAGGCACATGCCACAATGCCTGGCTTATTTTTTGTATTTTTAGTAGAGATGGAGTTTCACTGTGTTAGCCAGGATGGTCTCGATCTCCTGACCTCGTGATCCACCCGCCTTGGCCTCCCAAAGTGCTGGGATTACAGGCGTGAGTCACCATCCCGGCCAATTCCCAGTTCTTTATGTTTAATACTTGTCATATCCAAATGTGTGGGAATGCACTCTGGGAAACACTGTCTAGGAAATTGAGCTAATACCTCTGCCAATTCTTGTAGAAGCTGATCTGCTGATACATGATATGAACTTCTTAGTGCTGCTTCATCATACCGGGCTTGCTTAGGTGGCTACAGTCTCTTCTTAACCAGGCAGTATAGAAATCTGTTATGTTCCCTCCTCCAGTCCATTAGTTGTCATTTTCTGAATAGGTGCATTCTTCTTTATTAATCTGCAGAGACCAGAAAGTTACCTGGTTTGATTTAAATATTCTAGTGTTTTCTCATGGTGCAAATGAATAACTCCCTTTTGCCAAAGAAGGTGATAAAAGTGCCTAGATGACATTTACATACTATTTACACTTTCTAGTATACAACTGAATTGACATATATAGCTGGTGTTTTTCAAATTTGTGTCCATAAAATATTAGTTCTGGAGACATGAAGATCTTCTATAGGAAAAGGATTTGATAGCTGGTAGGAGAAATATTCCGTACCCTATGACCCTCTAGAAGGGTCATAAGGCAGATTTGCTTGGAAAAGAATGAGGAGTCCTGTAGTAAGGAAACAGTTAACTTTGTTTAATCCAGAAACTGAGTCATTCATTTATATGCCAACTATTTATTGAGCATTTACTATGTGCCAGAGACTTTGCTTTTCTTCCAGGACATATTGTCCTCATGGAACTTATGTTCTGGTGAGAAAAACTGATAACGGAGAACTAAGTGAATATGTAAATTCCTTATACATCATGAGTAAATAGTGGGAAGAAACTAAACAGGGAGCTGTGATAGAGAATAACTGGCATATATTGAACGTAAGTGGTCAGGAAAGGCCTCTCTAAGGAGGTAACTGAGACCTAAAGAATGAGAACAAGCTATCTCTCTGAACTATCAGGGGAAGAATGTTTCAGGCAAAAGGAACAGCAAGGGCAAAAGTAACATTAGCAAAATACTTTGTGTCCCTACTATGTGCTAGGCATTTTGCCTGATAATCTTTTATCAGTTCATTTTTCAGTTGAGAATCTTGGCTTACCATGCAACTGGCCTAAGGTCTTAGAGCATGTCAACTTATGGTGGAAAGTGGATGGAACTCAGACATGCTTGTGCTATACTGCCTTCCAAATTGCTTGAGATTGAAATATCCTCCCTTCTTTCTTTTTTTCAATAGTAGGCCTCCTAATAAGCTCAGGTACACGAAATTGGAGAACTCTGGTATACAAGGAATTATAACAGAATTAGAATTACTGCCATCATCTTAGAGTTTCAAATCGTAGAGAGGTAGAGAAATACTTTTACAGCTTTATTAAATACTTTTTCAGGAACTTACATTCTAAGCATCTTAGATACTTGGAGTTCAGCCTTCAGGGCCCCTTCTTGGGCACAATTCCAAGGTTTAGTAAGTGTGCAAACAACAAACCCTATGAGGAAAAGTGTCCAGTAACAGAAGAGAAAATGGAACAGCTCTGAATTTGGGAGGAGCAAATAGACATCATACCTCTGTGGCCCCCAAAGGCCATGCAGAACATTTTAGAAGGTGATATCTAGAAGAGAAAGAAAGGATAGGCATGTTCTTAGTATCATTTCACTTATCAACATTATCTTTTAGGACACTTTGTTTAGAAGATACTGTAAGAGAACTGATCCATCCTGTAGATACTAAATAACTTGTTCTAAGATTGACATTTCTGTTTTTAATTTTGCTTGTGCCTAGAATTTTCTTTCAAAGCCAAATGTCAAAAAGAGTCTGGACATGAACTGTGAACTGTGTAAGTACTTTCTGTTACTGCCACTGAAGAATTCTATCTTTGCTGCAAACTACCCTCAAGATGGCAATGAGGTGGTGGCAGGTCATATGCTTAGGAAGCTTTTAGAGCAGCGTTGTCCAGTAGAACTTTCTACAATAATGGAAATGTCCTGTAATACAGTGTCTGTTGAGCTCATGTGGCTAGTGTGACTGAGGAAGTGAATTTTTAATTTTAATTAATTTAAATTTAAATAGCCCTTTATAGCTAGTGGCTACCATATTGAATAGCACAGGCTTTGAGATAACTTTAATACCTTTACAAGGGGAGAAACAAGTGACCAAAAAGCAAAGTGATTTTTGAGACTTTGAAGCAGCTTGTTCGAGATCCTTTTTAGAGGTTAGGCCTATATCCTACATCATCTTTATTTGCATATCCAGTTACTTTTGTAGTCTATAAAAGTAATTGCGTTATTAGGAGAAGCTTTTCGGAGCTTTGTGTGACTTAAGATCGCAGGGAAATACATTTGAAGGTTGGGAGGCGGTACTGCCATGTGGAAATGTGGGTGTGGGCTTTGCGTTGTCACAATGACTTGTTAGTGCTACTGGCCATAATACCTGGGGATATTGACTGTAATATTATCCTGCCCAAAATACCAATAGCACCCTCATTGAGAAGCATTATTGGATCTTTTTGATGGTAAGAGTTATGTTAAAATTTAAAAATTTCAGAACTCAAAGAATTATTGCTTCTCTGAAAAACCCAGACATCTGGTAGACATTCTCTGCAGCTTCTGGATGTTTTTCTATATTGTCGTCTATGGCATTGTGAATCTAAGATGCCTTTTCAGCACCAGACAATTAGTAGAACATTTTAATGTTGCTGTTGGATAACACTGAAGAAGCTATTGACATTTGTTTTGAGCAGCAACAGTGAAACCGGCACCTTATCTCATATGCACAAAAATCCGTGTGGATGATTTAAAAACTGCTGTGTTGCAAATGAAGGGAAGAAAGCAGGAGGTCTAATCATCGTCAACTGAGACCTCACCTAAGTAGTATTCGCCTGTCTCCACTTTAAAAGACAAATTAAACTACTTGTAGTATTATGTAGAAGAATGTATGTATTTGTATAATATATTTCCAAATTTAAAGTCTACCTTTTGCCTGAAAGAACATAGAAAAGAAAACTACCGATACTAAGTACAGTTGAGTGGTTTTCCTGCTGTTTTCTGTTACAGTCCCTGGAGCTCAGGTGTCCATTTTCATGGGAAGGAACCTTTTCACTTGATAAATGAGCTGGAAACCGGGAGTTTATGTCTGTGTGAGTTGCGAAAAGGACTAGTAGTTAGTAAGGTGATAAAATTGCAGGATCAGGCAGTGATACTTTCAGAAGCAATCACTGCAGGCTGTCAACAGAGCCTACAAACCTTTGAGGTTATTCCTCAGCCAACCTTGGAAGAAGGTATATCTTATGTAATTGTCATTGTAACCAGAGAACATTTTTGATACAGTTTAGTGTTCTTATCCCTTTTTTTGTAATTATGGGTGATAGATTGATAGTTGCATTATTATCAGTACAGGAGCTATATTTAAAAAAAAAAAAAGTGGCTGAGTTTTCTTATTCTTTCCTCCAGTACCATAATAATGGCAAGATCCTTATGTTGTTCAACAAATATAATCTGATGTCTATTTTGTCTAAAGACAAAATATAATAAAACTACATGGGAAAGTACATGGACAAGACATTACGTTTTATGAACGTACTTTCTTATTAAAATGTTTTATTGGCCAGGCGTGGTGGCTCACGCCTGTAATCCCAGCACTTTGGGAGTCCGAGGCAGACGGATCACGAGGTCAGGGGATCAAGATTATCCTGGCCAACATGGTGAAACTCCGTCTCTACTAAAAATACAAAAAAATTTAGCTGGGTATGGTGATGCGCGCCTGTAATCCCAATTACTCGAGAGGCTGAGGCAGGAGAATTGCTTGAACCTGGGAGGCGGAGGTTGCAGTGAGCTGAGGTCACACCACTACTTTCCAGCCTGGGTGACAGAGGGAGACTCCATCTCAAAAAAAAAAATAAATAAAATAAAATGCTTTATTTATTTATTTTATATATTTTTTAGAGACAGGTCTCTCTGTACTGTCCAGGTTGGTCTTGATCTCCTAGGCTTAAATGATCCTGCTACCTCAGCCTCTTGAGTGGTGGGGACTATGAGAACGCAACACCATACCCAGCCTTATGAATATACACTCTTAAACACTAAAGATTGTCTAAGTAATTTTAGCTGGAGGTGAACTAAGACCTATTATTTTCTAATTTCAAGGTTCTAATACAATATTATTGTTTTTACACAGCATTTGCTGTGTTTACAAGCTTCATTAATTACCTCCAGTTAATAGCATGATATATTTTCAACGCAATCTGTTTCAAATTGATCAGGTATACAGAATCTCTGGTAACCTCCTAAGGATTGCAGTTGAGGGTGTGTGTGTGTATATGTGTTTGTGTGTGTATGTGTGTTAAAGGCAGAATCTCTTCACTATGAACCATTGAAGAAATTATGCAAATTAATAATAAAATCTGCTTATGATTTTATATGATTAAAACAACATAAAATTAAATGCATCTACTGATTTTTTTTTCTTTTTTTGAGATGAACTTTCATTCCTGTTGTCCAGGCTGGAGTGCAAGGGCTAATCTCTGCTCACTGCAAACTCTGCCTCCCAGATTCAAGCAATTCTCCTGCTTCAGCCTACTGAGTAGCTGGGATTACAGGCGCCCACCACCATACCCGGCTAAGTTTTTGTATTTTTAGTAGAGACAGGGTTTCACCATGTTGGCCAGGATGGTCTCCAACTCCTAACCTCAGGTGATCCATCCGCCTCGGTCTCCCATAGTGCTGAGATTACAGGCATGAGCCACCGCGCCGGGCCTGAATTAGTTTTTTAGAATGTGTGTTTTTTTTTTTTTTAAGACAAGGTTTTACTCTGTCGCCTAGGCTAGAGTGCAGCGTCATGAGCCCCACCCGGGCCCAAGTGATCTTTCCACCTCAGCCTCCCAAGTAGCTAAGACTATTAAGTGTGTGCCACCACACCTGGCTAATTTTTTTTTTTTTTTGAGACATAGTCTCACTTTGTCACCCAGGCTGGAGTGCAGTGGCACGATCTTCGCACACTGCAACCTCTGCCTCCTGGGTTCAAGCAATTCTCCTGTCTCAGCCTCCTGAGTAGCTGGGACTACAGGTGGGCACCACCACACCTGGCTAATTTTTGTATTTTTAGTAAAGATGGGGTTTCACCATGTTGAACAGACTGGTCTTGAACTCCTGACCTCAGATGATCCACCTCCCTTGGCCTCCCAAAGTGCTGGGATTACAAGCGTGAGCCACCACTCGTGGCCATGCCTGGCTAATTTTTGTATATCTTTGGGAGAGATGGGGCTTTCGCCATATTGCCCAGGCTGGTCTTGACCTCCTGGGCTCAAGTGATCCTCCTGCCTCAGCTTCCCAAAGTGCTGGCATTAGAGTGTGAGCCACCATAGCTGACGAATGTGTATATCTTTTCCCTATGGTATGCTGAAGGGCTTTTAAGAAAATGTTTCATAGGAAGGGGTTTTGAGTTGTTCAAAGGACAACTTCTGAATGAGTTGTCTGTAGGCTGCCATTGTTGCTGATTTGATTCATGTCACATGGAGGGTGTCTTTGCAGGGTGACTACAGTCTGTTCTGAGTTCTCTCCTTCGTTTTTCATTGTCTCTACAACTCTGAGTTCAGAATTTCTCAAAATGAGAATGAGACTGCCATTGTCTATTGTCTACCTTTTAAATTGAAAAGAATAAATTTTATGGTCTCCCATTAAAAATCCTATTTAAGTTTCTTCTTTTTTGGAAAGTTTTTTTTACATTGATATGGATGAATACCAATTAGTATGGATAACATATTTTTGACAGAAAAATATGTTGACTTGATCCAGATGGAAAATGATTGTCTTTTGGATATATAACAGTAAAATTGTTAAATTATGGAGAAGAAACCCCATGTTCTGAAAATGATTTCTTGAACATTGATAATCAGAGATGCAAGTTGATAGCTACAGAGTTCTTTGACCTTGCTTTCGTGTTGTCCACTTGGCTCAGAGTTGTACCATTTCATCGTGGGCAAGTCTCTGGAGAGAAACCATGAAATGTTCAGCTTGTTTAATCTCTTAACAATTCAGAAATATGCTGTATATGTTGAAAAGAAGTGAGGTGGGTGGATCATCTGTGGTCAGGAGTTTGAGACCAGCCTGGTTAACATGGCGAAATCCCGTCTCTACTAAAAATACAAAAATTAGGTGTGGTGGCAGACGCCTGTAGACCCAGCTACTTGGGAGGCTGAGACAGGAGAATGGCATGAACCCGGGAGGCAGAGGTTGCAGTGAGCCTAGATCATGCCACTGCACTCCAGCCTGGATGACAGAGCAACACCCTGTCTCAAAATAAATAAATAAATAAAATAAAAATAAAATGACCATGAACTCTCATTTTTCTCTTGTAATACTTTAGAGATAAATGCTTTAGAATAATTTTAATTAGAGTACCTAATTTCTAAAAATATAGGTTACAGAAATGAAGACAAAGGTAACTTATCTTCCATGGAATATTTTGGATAGAACAAAACATTTATGATGCTTGAATCTGTGTTTGTATGAAGAAGATTTGATTCAAGTGAAATTAGGAGTACTTAAGGTAGTGTGGGAACTTAGCATGTTTTATGTTTTCGTTTTCTTAGCTATTTTAAAAATATGGCTATGTTTAAATATATTGCTACTGCATAATGCCTAGAAGTCCACTGGCCTCTGCATTTTGTTCCTTATGATATCACCTGTTCTCAATGCACTACTTTTTTTTTTTTTAAAGAAACATATACACATTCCTAGAATCTTTTACATTCCCAATGAAATGCCAAGACAGGTCCGTCAAATCTAATTTTACAGAATTGGAATGTATTTGTCAATATTTTATAATACTGACAAAAATAACTTAAAATTTTTTCTTCATTTTATTTATCACTTCTTGTGACTTATGAGAACAAATTTTTGATGTTAACAAGTCACATTATGTAAGTTTAAAATCTAATATTAACATTGTACAGAGCAGGAAAATCTAAAGGCTGTTGTTCCTAAGGCTAGCCCCAGTTGCAGTCCATTTCACTTACAGCCATCTCCTGTGATGGTAAGCCACAAATGTCCCGTTTTCCTCTCTGCCTTCGTATTGGTTATTACTAATGTAAAAATATTTCCAATTTTTACAAATAGTTATGTGCGTCAGGTTTTAATGAAATGCTAAAGGATGTTACTAATAGACCCCAAGAGATTCAGTTTCTTCTTCGCCTGTCACACTTCCTGCTCAAGTGCTGATGGACTGTGGAAACAATGACTACTATGGAGCACTGTTTGAAGATGTAGTATGCTGAATTCCCAGACATCAGCTTAAAAATAAATTCTGCTCATGAAAAGTATGCAGGGCATGTTTCTGCTTAAAAGAATGTCCTGGGAAAAAGTCTAAATTGAATTCAGAAGCTAGAGTACCATATAAAAGAGTGGCCAAGTTATAGGAGGTATTTATTTTTTATCTTTAATTAGGCATTTTAACATTCAAAAAGCTAATGCATTTTGTTTGTTAGACATAAATAAATACGTAGATCATAAAAAGAAATGTTTCAGAGACATTTTATTTAAGAGTCAACAATAGTAATTAAATTAATAGTAATAAATAATGCTAGCTCCTGACACTTTACCATTGACAGGGTGCTTTCACCAGTATCTCACATGAACCTCATAGCAACTCATAGCTCATGTCTGTGAAAACTGAGGCAGAGAGTTGCCTAAAGAAGACTCCAAAGTGGATTTTGCTTTAATTCCATTACTTTTTCCACCTGATACCTTTTTCATGGTTGATTTATAGTAGAGTCAATGTGCCTTTTGAAAGAACGGTGTCCATATCTTATTGGAAATAGTAAAGCTTTCAAAAGAGTGCAGTTGTTATGAATCTGTCATCCTCTTACTTCCATCTTTAAAGTTTCAACAGTGCACTCTTTCCTTCTTACCATCCTTGTGTTTTCAGAATGCTATCACCAGTCAGTCGCAGTGTAACATGACTACCTATTCTGAATGGTTTGTACCCTTTCTTAGACTTTAGGAGTTGCTTTCTACTCAAGCTAGTTCAATTGTTAACTCAACAAGCATTGCTAGGCATTAGATTTAACAGCACAATGTTTATTCTTTCTTTATATTTTTATGTCTTTTTATTCACAATTAAAATTTGTATAAGCTTTGCATAATTGCCATTTAAAGTTAATATTTTTCAACAAATGTAAGAACAGAAATATACCTAATTCTTACCAAACTTTTATAATTATTTTAGCCAGTTATTCTGACCCTAGCCATATAGAGGCACACCTTGTTTTGATGCACTTTGCTTTATTCTGCCTCGCAGATACTGCACTTATAAATTGAAGGTTTGTGGCAACCCTGCATTGAGTGTCTGTCGTGCCATTTTTCCAATGGCACATGTTCACTTCATGTCTCTGACTCACATTTTGGTAATTCTTGCAATATTTCAAACCTTTTTATTATTATATCTGTTATGGTGAGCTGTGATCAGTGATCTTTGATGTTACCATTGTAGTTATTTTGGGGTGTCACAAACCACATCCATATGAGACGGAGAACTTAATTGGTAAGTGTGTGTGTTCTGGCTGCTCCATTGACCTACCCTTCTCTGGTTTCTCTCCCTCTCTTTCGGCCTTCCTATTCCCTGAGACACAATATTGAAATTAGGCCAATTAATAACCCTACAATGACTTGTAAGTGTTCAAGTGAAAGGAAGAGTCATATGCCTCTCACTTTAAATCAAAAGCTAGAAATGATTAAGCTTAATGATGAAGGCATGTTGAAAGCTGACATAAGCCAGAAGCTAGGCCTCTTGTGCCAGTTAGCCAAGATATGAATGCGAGGGAAAAATTCTTGAAGGAAATGTAAAGTGCTACTCCAATGAACACACAAATGATAACAGAATGAAACAGCTTTATTGCTTATATGGAGAAAGTTAGAGTGGTCTGATAGAAAGTCAAACCAGCCATAACATTCCCTTAAGCCGAAGCCTAATTTAGAGCAAGGACCTAACT
The DNA here is from genome assembly GCF_008728515.1 of Papio anubis. Taxonomy (NCBI): domain Eukaryota; kingdom Metazoa; phylum Chordata; class Mammalia; order Primates; family Cercopithecidae; genus Papio; species Papio anubis. Next base: position 41,864,726 of record NC_044979.1, on the reverse strand, counting down.
CTCTTTAATTTCTTCAGTTCTGTGAAGACTGAGAGAGGTGAGGAAGCTGCAGAGGAACACTTTGAAGCTAGCAGAGGTTGGTTTATTTGGTTTAATGAAAGAAGCCATCTGCATACCATAAAAGTACAAGGTAAAGTACAAGTGTTAATGTAGAAGCTGCAGCAAATTATCAAGAAGGTCTAGCTGAGATACTTGATGAAGGTGGCTACACTCAACAACAGATTTTCAGGGTAGATGAAACAGTGTTATATTGGAGGAAGATGCCGTCTAGGCCTTTCATAGCTGGAGAAAAGTCAATGCCTGGCTTCAAAGCTTCACAGGACAGGCTGACTGTCTTCTTAGGAGCTCATGCTCACATTGACATGCAACCAATCTTCAGAATTCTTTTCATTTTACGAAACTGAAGTTCTGTACCCATTAAACAACTCCCCATTTTCTTCTTCCTTCTGCCTCTGGCAGTCACCATTCTACTTTCTGTCTCTGTGAATTTGAAGTCTGTGGTTGCACAGGCACAAATGTCTGTCTCTAGAAACATTTTCTAAGTAATACACTTCACTACATTTTCTCTTAGAATCACCTATATCTGTGTTAAAACTGTAAGAACCTGTGTTAAAATTGTAAGAATGTAGCAGTTGTCTTGATTATAAATATATTTTCAATAGCCTTTCAAAAAACTAGAGACAAAAGAGCAGAGTGGAAATTATCTGCTTCTTACCTGAAGGCTAATGACAAAAAAATGTCATCCATGTGCACTTTAATAGAAATATGCCGAAACCCTTAATGAGATAGGTATCATGATCAGCGTAGCTCATTACAGAATTGTTGTATTTTCGAGCTAGAAAAAAATCACAGAAATAATTTTAACTTCTTCATTTCATAAATGAAGTGATACTGTTGTGAAATGTCTAACCAAATTAATTAACTGTGCAGTTAGGATTGCAGTCTGTTTCTTGTTTCTCAAGAATTCCCTTTCAGCAATTGTTGGTGAACAGGGTCAGATTTTCTCAGATGAACTAGTTATTACTTGTGTTCAACACTATGAGTGTATATTATAGAAAGTTTTCCTGGCTTATAATATAATTGAAGAGACTTGGAAATCTTAGCCCATGATTTCCATTTTTATATAATATTCAAGGACTAGAGATGTATGTGAATTGGAGGTATATGGTTTTCCTTATCTGGGAAAGTAGTTGACAATTTCTCAGAAATTGGGCGTTTATCACCAGTTCTAATGTGATAGGGAGTGAGGTATTGTTCTTAGTATCATCAGAAATGAAAGGAATTGGGATGAAACTTTTTTTGAATTTCTGACCCTGATGCAGTCAGGCAGTTGTTGATGAATTCCATTATCTTCTTGAGTCTTGTCAATGGCAGAGACCTAATTGAAGAATAGAGCTCTTGCAGAAAGGTCAAATCAACCGCAGTAAATATTGTTGAACAGGGTTGGCAAACTGTAGCCCATGGGCTGCCTGTTTCTGTGAGACTTAAAAGCTAACATTTTTTTTAAGCATTTTTAAATCGCTGAAAAATTTTCAAAAGAATATGTCATGATATGTGAACATTAGAAGAAATTTAATTTCAAAGTTTATAAATAAAGTTTTATTGGAATATGGCTACACTAATTTGTTTATGTATTGTTTATGGCTATTTTTGCACTAAAACAGTAGAGTAGTTTTGACAGAGACCAGATGGTCCCACAAAATCTAAACTGTTTACTATTTGACCCTTTATAAAAAGAATTTGCCAACTTCTGCTAGAAAACATTGAGAATGATTTGTTTTGGAGTACCATGGAAATTTGTGATCTTCTTTGCTTACCTAGAACTGCAGCTGTATGCTACAGCTAAGAAATTCCTTAAAGAATTTCTCCACTGTTTTTTTTGTTTGTTTTTGCCTCTGGGACAACCCACACTAGTCCATTCATGACTATTTTTTATGACTTTCTTTGCTTATTTTCCAGTGGTTCCTTTTGCCAATCATGTGAACAGACCAAAACCACACAGGAAGGTCTGTGGTTTGCCTAAAGAAGCTTTGCTACAGAGGGATATGTCTGACTTGGGTACCTCCCTGTTTGTTGTACAAACCTATAGTTTGATTCTGATCATTACACTAAAGCTTTGATTCAAATGTATATAAAATAACCATCACTGTCAGGATCTAAAATGAATAAGCATATTTATTGTTGGATTCGTATTTGTAGGAAGAAAATCTTAATCTTTCTTATTTTTATCAGGCATTTTAGTAACTTTAGTAATATTTCTCATGACTCCTAATTATACATCAAGATTAATTGCTATGTTTTTTTTTTTATTGGTTAACCTTATACATGTAAACCCAATGTCCTTTTTTATTGTCATCTTCTGGTAGAATTAAAAGATCAGTGATTAGGAGACCAAACAACACCTCTCATAAAACTTATTTGCCTCCTTTTTCCAGCTATGATTACTTGATTTTAGTTCACTTGAGGCCCCTGTAAGAAGGGAGTGACCCTACAACCATGTAAGAGATCTGTGCTTTGCAGCCACTGAGAACCGGGGATCCTGCCACCATTGCCACTATCCTGTTAAAGCATAACAGCAAACAGGTGTTGTGTATCCAGAAAGAGCCCTTACCTGAAGGTTTGGAGTTTGGTTAAGCAGATCTTTTATTATGTTTTACTCATGTCTTTGGTCATAATTATGCTTTTGTGCCCAATGCGGATGACTGTTATCTGTGAAAGTAGTTGACGATTTCTCAGAACCATTGCCTTGGTTCAGCTAGTAACTAGTTTGGTTAGTGCCATGGAGAATCTGGAGCACTGGTCTGGGTCATGATATTGAGTTGAGCAGCTGGATTCTCTCCTCATTTCACAGGATAGTTCTTTTATCTGGTTAGTGCTAGATGCTCATCTGTCTTAACTTACTTAAGTTTTGAGGTGTTGGGAGTAGAGCCCAGTAATGGGAGGAGCTGGGCATACTCTCTAGGAATCTTCTGCATCCAGAGAATCCTTTTTTCAATGGAATCTTCTCACATTTTGGGATAGGCCATGAGGTAGACTTGGTGCTCAGTAAGCAAAGCCAGTGAGGATGACAAAACATGAAAAGGAAATGCTGATGCAGATGCAAGCTGGAGTGGGTGGTAAGAAGCCTGGGAGAGCAGCAAGATGAGATATCTTAGATAATGTTTGTTCTGACTTAGTAATAAGGGGAAGTTGGGATGTGATATAACCTTAAGGCATTTTGACTTAGCTCTCACATGTTGGTGAGAATTGAGACTAGAGGGAAAACCCCCTATTTTCATTTCTGAAATGCAGAAAAGTAGAGTGAACATTTATAATCCAACCCTGGTGTTTTAAAACATGTGTAATAACAAAGCCAGTTATTATATAAGTTGGAAATGTGATGTAAGATATTATGATAAAGTCGTGATTTTCTGATTTAAGAGGGAAAAGTGAAGTGGGAGCCATGCTCATTCTCCTCCTCTGAGGAGGTTAGAGGACTGTGGACTCACGTGGCAGGCACTAGTCCAGGGAGGAAAGCCATGAAAGAGAAAGAGAGGAGAGCTGTTTCTCATAGATGAGATTCCATCTATGGAAAGCTTCACACTCTGTGTCCAGCTGTCTCAATCAAGTCCTGGAAAAAGGGTCTCCTTCAGAGGCTTTATTGCTGGCTCCCAGGCCACATTGTCCTAAGAGGTGTGACACACCAGGCCATGAACCATGAACCCTCTAGTAGGCAGGCCCTCCAACAGTTTAAGTGTGTGTGTGTGTGTGTGTATTTGTCTACTTATCACCAGGCTGAGTTACTGGGGGTCTGTCTAGAAAGGAACAGTGTCCCTGTAAACAGGAGGAGGCTCCCCAGAACATCAGCATCCAGCATAAACACACTGGGTCAGGACAACACATCCTGGCTCCTTTGAGGAGGGGCTATTCCCAAGGCCCTGGCAGGATAGAAGAGGGGATGGTGGGGGCTAGAAAAGGAGTAGGTATCAACAGGAGTTACTTGAGTTTTCTCATCTGGCTGTGATTGGTTTAGAGTCCAAGATTATTAAAGTTGGACTAGATCTTAGGGATTTTCCAGTTCAGCCTCCTCATTTTACCAGTGAAGGAACAGATACATACATGGGTTCTAGAATTTATCTTAGATCAGAGAGGTAATGAGTGGCAGTGTTGGCTAGATTTCAGGTCTCTTGATTCAGTAATGATTCTTTCTCCAACCTGGATCATGAAGGGTTAGATTGTAGTAGGACTCTGGGATGCGATTCAGAGGTGCAGAGTGTAGTAAGTACAACCCACTGTTGTCTCAGGAAGTTGTGGTTAGGATAGTGGTCCCTAGAACAGGTGACCCAACAAGAACTTCTGACTTAGGTGAATGTTACACGTTTTGGAGAGGACTATGATCTGATTGTTTGGGAAGGGGGCATCTAGGCGTATCAGCAAGTCTTACTTGCTGAGAGTGAGATGGAGATCAAGAAAATTTTTCAAGAGGTAGGTGGAGGGATCTAGTTGAAGGCTCTCCTATTGAGCTTTGAAGTTACAGTCAGTGTTTATAGTCCAGGCAAATAGTATCTACTGTGACATTTGGAGAACCGAAAAGTAGAGTGGGATTTAGTGGTTACTGAGTGTGCCTTGGGTAGGACAGGTCCTTTTATGGTTGCAGCTTTCTGCACTTGAGTACTTATTTCTGCTTTACTGGCAAATGCCACTCTCATTTTAAGCTATCACAATGACTAAACATTATCCCTTTCATTCTGATTCTCTGTTTAATTTTTTCATATGTTGGAATTGAACATAGAATATAAAAAGAATTTTTATGAATTCGAAACTGAAATGTTTGGCCCACTGTAGATTTGGTTTTGTTGGAAAGAATCAACCTAGTATTTTGAAGTGATTTTTTTTTTTGGCTTCCATATGATAACCTACTCTACACAGGCAGTATTGTATACTGGTTAAGCACAAGGATTCTGAGTTAGAGGCTACTCCAGTTGAATCCTGGCTCTGATCTTAGATAAGTTAGTTATCCTCCATGCCTCAGTTCTTCATCTATAAAATGGGGATAATACCTCCCAGGGTCATTTTAAGGGTTAAATAGGTTAATACATGAATTAGAACAATGCCTGGTACACACAAAGTGCTATTTACATATTAGCTGTTAATACATTCCAAGCATTGATCTAGGCCTTTTGTCAATTTATAAGTAAACCAAGGCTCAGAGAGGTTTAAAAACCTACTTAATTAAGATAATCTATCTAATAAGCTGCTAAGGTGGGAGTTAAATCTTCTCTGACTAAATTTGGCTTTTCTGTCTGTTAAACCTGGCTCTTAACCCCTCTGCTGGATTTCTGAGGTATGGCAAATCACTTAACTATAAGTAAGTTGTAGGTTTTATATTCATCTACTCATCTGTCCATCGGTCTTATACTTCCTAATTTAGATATTTCATTATGTTCTCATTCTGTTAATAAAATTCATTTCCTTGAAATGTCTATCTCTTAAGAATTATAAAATACACAGCATAAAAATAAAATGTCTTAAAATAGTGTTACTCAAATAATTAGATAAGTACTTTAAAAATCCATGCTAACTACTAAATTGTGAAAATAATAAAGTGTTATTTCATGTGATACTCGATAATGGCAATCAGTGTTTCCACACACTTGTAAGTTTTGTGTAAATGCAGATAGTTATTATCAGGCATTTTGAGTTTACTATTTTAAAACAATCATTACATTAATGTTCTAACCATTTGTACATCTTAATTACCAGGAAGAAATTCTATCAAATTGTTACAACTTGTGGAAAGCTTCCCAGTCTGTACCCTGGGTTAAGATAAAAAGAATTAAGGCCCAAGAAATGAGATAGGCTCACTTAGCAACAGTGACAGGTGAGGTTGATGAGAATTAACAGCTTCTGATTGTAGCAGATTGGTGGCATAATAGGCTCTGCTTATGGTAAGGAAGCACTGATTAGACGACTGAGTGAAATGGTACTTGCTTATTTATTTTATAAAATTACTGGAGATGGCTGGGCGAGGTGACTGACGCCTGTAATCCCAACACTTTGAGAGACTGAGGCGCGGATGGTAGGTTAGGAGTTCCAGATCAGCCTAGCCAATGTGGCGAAACCCCGTCTCTACTAAAAATACAAAAATTAGCTGGGCGGGGTGGTGCACACCTGTAGTCCCAGCTACTCTATTCACGAGGCTGAGGTAGGAGAATTGCTTGAACCCGGGAGGTGGAGGTTGCAGTGAGCCGAGATTGCACCACTGCACTCCAGCCTGGGCAACAGAGTTGAGACTCCATCTCAAAAATAAATAAAAATAAGTAAATAAGTAAATACAATTATTGGAGAGATCTGTTAATTGATAATAGTAATCCTAGAATTTGTAGAATTTGTGTTACAGACTTTTGATACTGTATTGAAAATTCAAAATCACATTTTATAGCATTGTCAACTTTATAATTTCTTATGGAGAAACCTGTTCAGTGGAAAGGAAAGTAACAAAAGCAAAACCAAACACCCCGCAACTCCGGCAAAACCATTCTAAACAATTGGTACCTCATCTTCTTCAAAGTGGTTGCAATTTGGTGGTGGTGGAGAGTGGGGGTTGGTATTTGATATAACTCTAAATTGGAAATTGTCCAACCATTCAGATTGCTTAAAAAAAAAAAAAAGAGGCCAGGCGCGGTGGCTCAAGCCTGTAATCCCAGCACTTTGGGAGGCCGAGACGGGCGGATCACGAGGTCAGGAGATCGAGACCATCCTGGCTAACACAGTGAAACCCTGTCTCTACTAAAAAATACAAAAAACTAGCCGGGCGAGGCGGCGGGCGCCTGTAGTCCCAGCTACTCGGGAGGCTGAGGCAGGAGAATGGCGTGAACCCGGGAGGCGGAGCTTGCAGTGAGCCGAGATTGCGCCACTGCGCTCCAGCCTGGGCGACAGAGCAAGACTCCGTCTCAAAAAAAAAAAAAAAAAAAGATTAAAAAATGTAAAAATTTATGTTTTGTCTTTTGGCAAGGTAAAGAATTGTATCAAGATGAAGTAGCCATTGTTAAATTTTATTTAAAGTGTTAGCTAGGATATACTCAAGATTGAAACAATTGGCAATGGAGGAAAAGATGGCTCAGGATATGTGGCAATGTGACATTAAAGATTACATCAGATAGAGTGTGTCTCAATAATGACCATATGTCCTTTCCAGCTGATGTCTATTTTAGGACTTGGATAAATGAGTTGGAGGTCTTAGATATGCTATAAAGGATTGTTCTTGCATCGCCTTTATTAGGTTTGTTTTCCAATTAGTCAAATGTATTTCAAATGGACAAATGGATAAAATGTGCATATGTACTATCAAATGAATGGATGTAATGACAAAATTGTGACAAACATTGGGACGCTGATTCAGGTTATGCGGCTTCATGTTGAGTACTAGGCTTCATTGAGTACTAGGAAGAAATATGAATATCTTGTGTCCCTTTCACTTACAGGAATAAAATAATTTATTTTTTCTCAAATAGAGTTTTAACCTAAAACCAAAATTTAGTTTTAACCTAATAATTAATACAGGAGTGAAATGGGAGTAAATAACAGTTATTTTCTGAGAGACATTTCTAAGGAAGACTTTAAAAGACCAGGCAAAGGAGGGCAGAGCCCAGCCGTTGCCGCTTGAGAGAGATAAGCAGAAGTGTGGGTGTGCTTAATGTCACATGGCAGGAGGCTTCCCCAGAACGGCTGGTCAGTCCAGGGAGCTGTTTCATTTTCTGGCTGATAGAGTTGTACTTGGAAAATACTCAGTTTCCTGCTTACTGCTTCATTATGGATTATACAGGTAAAATGAAATGTTAAATATTTTTCAGTTATGTAGAATTTAATATTTTGAATTTATATTTTAAAAATTACATTGATTGTGTGAGTACTTTAAAAAATATTGTGCATCAGTTTATTCCTGAGTATTGTATGAATTTGTTTTATCAAAATGGTGATTAATTTAGGATAAGAGCTTAAGGGAATTTCTGAGATATACCTTTATTGTTTCTTCCATTTCAGTTGGATCATACTTAAATGGGCTTAAAATAAACTCCAACCCATAATTAACCCACATTTCTTAGACCAGAGGATTTAAAGTACAAACATCTGAGTTCAGATTATTTCACACAGGGAAATATGTACACAGTGTACAGAGCTTCTGTTATTGTGGTGGTGGTTTTGTGCTTGTGTATGGCTCTATTAGATGGTGTTAATGTAATGAAGTGAACTGGAGGATTTCAGTTTTTCTTCTAAATTTTCTGAGTATAAATGTGCCCAGATTTTTCTGACCTTTTCTGACCTTTCTAACCTTTTCCTTTTTTAAATTGCATAGCCTTGTTTCTCAATTTCTAGTTTCACTGAATGGTAAATTGGTACATGTTTAGAAATAAGGTTAGATTAACCATAGGTAGTGGTTGCTTGATGAGTAAGTGGGCGATTCCCTTACATCTGGTGGGGTAAAAGTGTGGGTGGGAGGTGAAGCAGTGATCAGGTAAGGACATGAGTCTTTGCCCAAAATTTGTGTAACGAATTAAGAATTATATTACCCTAAATTTGAACTTTTGGGTAATGGTGACATTGTTTGCTGACAGATTGCTTTTAAACTAAAGAACGAAGAATTGGAAGATTTGTTTTCTAGGGCAGAGAGAGGCCACTTTTCATACCCAGTGTAATACAAATTCCCGTTTGCATCCAGATTGAACTGTACATACACAGTATCTATAAATTATTCCTGTAGGTGGATCTTTGGCAAGACAGTTAATTACAGTGTGCAAATAAAAGTTTTGTGAAATTGATCACTTAAAATATAGCTTTTAGGAGCTTGCTATTTAAAGGACTTTGTGGTAGATACTTTTTGAAGATAAAACATTTTAAAGCAATTAATTGCCCCAAAAGATTTGTTTTATAAATCTTTAGTATTCTATTTTAGGGCTTCTTTAAAGCAAGTATACCTGTATCTGTGTCTTGTGTGTGCATTTTGATTTTCTTTTCCTCGTTAGATTAGCATGCTAGAATTTGTGTTCCAGGGCTCTGAAGTAAAATTCACCTACCTTTTTAGAAGGTTCACTTTATGTGTGGTGCTACATTGAAGCAGGAAGGAACACATTTTAGCCATATGCAAAGAAATCAAATTTGTAAAATCCTACCACAGAGCTTTACTATGAGTATGCTTTTAGTTATAAATTTGTTCCTCTTCCCACAAAGAACACCATCATTGATGAATTCTTTCATTTTCTATAGTTTGTATATTGCCATTAAAACATTTCTTTGTTGTTCTTAAGTAATACTCTGTATATGTATAATTGATAGTTTAAGACGTACAGCTTTAACATTCTAAATAGACATCAAGAGAATACTAAGAAACTAAGAACTTTAGTGTGAACAAAGAAGGTGGCTTTAAAGAAATTCACAGATATGACACTTTCAAATTTAGTTGTGTGTACTGTAGAGAAAAAATTATGGTTTGACTTCTCACCACATTAATAAATACATTAATTAAATTACCTGTCTGATGTGGTGGGAAGCTCTTTTGAATATTGTCTTTCATGGTGATTTTTATAAACATTTACACATTTATTGCAAAGATAGCTATATTTAGTCTATTAAACTTTGAAGAGAACAACTCATGTTTTCAGTTCATGGCAGAGGAATTTTTTTTTTGTATTAGAAAAGAGAATTTATTTTGCTTTCAGCACAATCACTTTTGTACTAACGGCATCATCATAACACTGAAGGGGATATCTTTCAAAACTGATATTTGATGATTCAAGAATAGATTTATTATTAAAAAATTTTAAGGGGCCCAAAAACACTTCTATTCAAGGCCTTTGCATGAAACACTCTTCCTTCCATGTGGTTTTCATGCTAACCATGTGGTTTTTTCAGGTCTTGTTGAAATGTCACCTTTCTAGAGTGGCCTTTCCTAACAGGCCACCTAAAATAACCTTCTCATTCAATTACTCCTTATCCTGTAATTCCTTTTTATCTTTGTTCATCACACATACTATCACTTGACATGTCATGTGTTTGTTTCTCTGTCTCACTCACTAAGATATAAGCTTCATAGGGTAGGGACTTTGTTCATGGCTGATGCCTAGAGTGTAGAACAGTAAGCTCCCAGAAAACAGTTGTTGAATGAATGCATGATAGGCTTTCCTTTAAAAGTGACTATTGACTGACTTTAAGATTTTTGCTATAATTGTTCTTTGTCAATAGCATTCTCATTTAATGATTATTATTTTGACCACTAAACTATTTTGAATGTTATCCTTCCTTTCATTGCTAACTTTTTCTAGAAATTAACAGCACTGTCTTTACTGTGAAAGAAGGACAAGGTTGCAGGCAGGGATATTCAGACAGAGTGGATAAGCCAAAGATCACTTTGGGTTTGGATTGTAGTATATGACTTTTTTTTTTTGGAGAGGGAGGGATAGTGAGGGACATCAGATCAGTTTTATTCATCCTTCATTTTTCTTCGTTACGTTTTCTTTAGGCAACACATTTAACTTTGTGTTCCTTCTCTGAGGTGACTAGAGAAGAGAACTGGAATGAACTAAACTTTTGGAATCATTTTGGTCAAAGATGGATCTTCAGCAATGTGGATCCAAACCTTCTAAAGTGTTTAGAAACGCCTCAGGCCTCCACGTAACAGAAATCTTCATAGGAGTCAGAGGGTGTGATTTGTGTCCGGTTTTCCTGGCAAGTGAGATGCCTAATGTTTTTAGCATACTGATCCTGTTACAGTTGTCTAAAAAGCAGACTTAAAACAATCACAGCCTTTAACTCTTAGAAGCCTGTGCCAAGAAGTAAATATAGGCCCTCAGAAAAATGCATTTTTTTTTTTTTTTGAGGTGGAGTCTGGCTCTCTTGCCCAGGCTGGAGTGCAGTGGCCGGATCTCAGCTCACTGCAAGCTCTGCCTCCTGGGTTCACGTCATTCTCCTGCCTCAGCCTCCTGAGTAGCTGGGACTACAGGCGCCCGCCACCTCGCCCGGCTAGTTTTTTGTATTTTTTAGTAGAGACGGGGTTTCACTGTGTTAGCCAGGATGGTCTCGATCTCCTGACCTCGTGATCCGCCCGTCTTAGCCTCCCAAAGTGCTGGGATTACAGGCTTGAGCCACCGTGCCCGGCCTGAAAAATGCATTTTCATACACATATATATACACCCTCCCATGTATGAACCAACAAAAGGAGCAACATCAATGAGTCGGCAAAGCAGTTATTAAATGTAGACCATGGCCTCTGGTTGAAAATATCTCTAACCCAGGTGCCATTTTCTCGTTCTCTTTTCCCTCTTGCTGTTCTGATGGCCACATCCATCTACTATTTGAGTACCTATTTATATGACAACATCTCATATGCAATTTAAAATTGACCTTATGTAAGACATCTGTCTTTAAGATTCCACCCTTTTGAACTGTATTATCCTTTCCCACTTCCTACAGTTACATTTCAGCACCATTATTGATATTCCGTCTTGGTTGTTGACATGACTATTTTTGAAGGTATACATTTTTATTAATTCCTGCAATTTTCTGTGATTTTTTTTTTTTCTTCTCTGATGACCTTTCGCTTTTAAGGATTTTTTTTCCTTCACATTTTGAGTTGGTTTCTGTTTTCCCTTCATTTCAATTAAATCCTTAAATATAATTTTGCCGATTATTTATTCATTGTTCAAGAGGCATTATCGTAGTGCGGTTAAGAGCATTGGATCCCGACTCCTGAGTTTGAAGCCCAGTATATCATTCACTACCTGTGTGACCTCGACAAAGTATTCAACCATTTGTCAAATGTGGATAAAAGTGGTATCTACCTTGTAGGGTTATTATGAAGATTATACATGTAAAGGACCCAGGATAGTGCCTGGCACATAGTAAACACTCAGTAATAGCTAATTGTTATTCTTTCCTGCGACAGATGATTTGTTCTTTATCTTATGTAGCATCATCAAATGTTCTTCTTAATGGCTCAGCATTTTTAGTAAGCTAAAGATCAAGTTACCTTGAATAAACTGTGGTACATTCATGCAATGGAATCTTATGCAGTCATTAAAAGGATGAGGTAGATCCTACATACACTGACCAGAAAAAGTACTAATGATATTTTTAGATGTTAAAGTAATATGTGGTTCCACTTTCATAGCAGAATATAATATTTAAAAACTGTATTGAGATGAAGACATGTCTTTGTGAACACAACAAATTAATTAGAAAAGGTATATACCTTGGATGAATGGGTGGAGAGGAGACTTGAACTATTGAACTTTCTACTATATATGATTTTAAAAGTGTGGAATTGTGGGGTTACATATATATGTATATATATTTATTTTTTGTGCATTTCAGTATTTTAAAAACATAAGAAAACTTTTTTTTTTTGGCTTGTGTTGGATAGCTAATGAAAGTTCATATGGTTCTGGTACTTCTTTAAAAACAGATTTATAAGAATATGGTAAAGAAGGAAGACATTTTTTTGTTCCAGTGAGTCAAGAGATAAAATATTTTCAATTATTTCTTTGTGTGAGTAGATCAAAAAGAAATGTGTTGGTCACAAATGCTTACTCATACAGAGGTACACACAGGTGTGTGCACACAGCCTTAAAATGACTGAGTTGCTCTGGAATATGACAGAAATTCATGTAAGCCACGATGAAGAAATAGGAAAAATACATGTATGTAAATATATTCCCAGAGCAACGTTTTTCACATTTGAATAATAGTTGCAAAATAGCTAGTAATGGAATTGCCTACATTTGAGTACTCGCTGTGTGCCAAGCAGTGTTCTAAGTACTTAAGATTACTATTTTACTGTTACATTTGTATGTATTTATGTGCCTAGAATATATGTATAATAGTACACATATTTTCACATACTTGTGATTGAGTATACAATCCTTGATCTGTCAATCTACCATAAGCTTCGAGAAAATAACAATGAACTCTTCTGTAATTACTTCTAAAGGCAGATAATTTTTCTCACTTCTGATATTCTTAATTCCCTTGAAAAGTTCTTTCTATATGCTGCGCAAAACCAAGAAGCCTGATATGCATGATGTCTTTGTGGTTAATTGCTATAAAGCCAATATTTAAATTTCTTTGAGTCCTCTTTTACTGCCTGGTATCTTGGGATGAAGAGCTGCGCAGGAGGGGAATATATACGTGGCTCTCGGTCTTGTGCATTTTGTGACAAAGGAATTCCCCTTTCAATCACGCTGCTCTCCTGGAGCCCCTGGAGCCTCTGGCTCAAGCGGCGCAGTCAGTCTGTGCAGTGTCCCTGACGTCATCCAGCGTATGCATAAGCCCTGCTATTGTCTTACTGCTACAGCAGGGCTGGGGATTGCAGTATCCGCTGTTGCTGCTGCTCCCAGTCCTGCCTCTGCTGCTACCTAGTCCAGCCTCACTGCATCCCAGAAGAGCCACGTCGGCCTTCATTTGCCTAGTGGATTTTCAAAAGCAGCTCTTCGGTTTTTGGTGCTGTTAAGAGACCTTGCATTTCAATCACACGGGAGAAAACTGAAGCTCGTAAGAGGAGAATCTGGCAGCTGGACACAGCTTGGACTGCATTGTCTGGCTTCATGACCCCTGCTGTGTAGCCGGCTCATCTCTTCACTCTCACATGTACACTCTCCTCGCTTTTCTTTCTTTTTTTTCCCCCTTTTCTTTCTTCTTCTAATTTTTAAAAAGCAGCCTCTGGAGCCAGCCATGTTTGGCACTGAATCTTCATGTAAGTAAATGGATCCCACTTCTCTGCTATTTAGAAATCTGCTTGCTGTCATGGTTTCATTGGCTTGGAGTTCATATCACTTCGCCTTAGGTCATTAACAACCTTTGTATTTTGGCTCTAATTACAAAGGACTTGGTCTCAGGGAAGGAACTCCCCTTAACTGGGTTATTCATCCTTAAGGCCAGGGATGTCAATGTGTCAAAACCAGGCCTCTTAAGAGGGAGGTAGGAAGACCAGAATCCATACAGCCACCCTAGAATGTGTTAATTGATGGGATCAGGCCTGTCACTGATCTATTGTTGCAGGCTCCATAATGGTGCTTAAACCTTAAAATAGATACTGGGAGGATCTGAGATGATAGTGTTTATTAGAAAGGAAAGAAAGGCTTACATTTTTCATCTAAAGAGATAAATAGTATCATTATATACTCTTCTTCCATATTTTTACAAAAACATATAGACATATGTAGATTCAAAATGAGTAAGAAATAGCTTTATTTTTAAGGATGGATTTTTTTTTTTTTTTCCCCACAGTGGCTTCAATTTTGATATGCTGGCTAGCATCACAGCCCAGCAGGATCATATCTTTTTAAAAACTTATACAATGAAATTGCTTTTGTGCAGAGAAGGCCCTGCACAGTGGGCTAGGCAGGACAGCAGTTGTAGATGGCTACAATTGATACTTTAAAAATTACAACCAACCTATGTGAGGAATATTTAATGTTGGGCATAGAAATATAACATCAATGCAGTTGTACAGGCTCTGCAGAATATTTTGTCATCGTCTATTAGCAAAGATGACAGTTAAGAATTTCTAAAAGAGATAAGAATTTCTAAAGAGACTTTCAACCTGCTGGCTAGAGCATTAAATATTGGCAAGCCACTATCTTTGCCAGGGAGAAGGGGTTTAGGGCAGGAATTTAGGAAACCGATTTCTTGTGAACTTGTAGTTTGACCTTTGTTTTCTGATCACAGGTGATCAGTGTGACTGTTTGTGCATAGCTGATTATTGCAGAATAGTAGCGTTTCAAGAGAGCTAATAGTCCTCACTTCTTTTGTTTCTTAATTGGCTTTTTAAAAGGGTTACTTTTGTTTCACTGTAGAAGCTTCTCTTCTCAGACTACCACATTGCCTAATCAAAGTCATGTTAGAATAATAGTGACATGTAATATCCCATTCAGCCTGTGATAGTATTATTCCCTAATAATTTAGGCATAATTTTTTTAATTCGCTTAATGGTACATTTGCAATTGGTTATCTAAGAAATAGAAATAGATCACAAAGTGTCAAAGACCGTCTGGTTTCATTTCAGTCATGGAATTTTGTTTATGTGGGAGCCTAGGTATGGGCAGAAATATTTATATACTAAAGGAAAATTAGACCTGTTACTTGGTTTAGCCAAAAATGGAAGTTAAAACTCAGTGCAGAAGTCTTTGGTTCTTGGACTAGGGACTCTGACATTGTCTGCTCAGTGTTACCAAGCAGACACATAGCCTTTCCCCATCATCAAACCTGATCTTTGGTAATATCACCTATGTGCTGTACGGTATGTGTGAAAACTGCTGGTTGCTTGTGGTTTCCATAGCTACCAGATTACTGAAGAGAATAAAATATCGTTCAGAAGACAGAATACTATCATGCAGGTTTTTAGCATTTTTTGTCTTTTGTGAATGTTAAGCTCTGTTTCTTGCTTATAACTTGAGGACCATAGTTAGATTCATACTGTCAGTGGATATTGTGTTGAAAATGAATTGCCTTCTTTGGCACGTGTATACCTATGTAACAAACCTGCACGTTCTGCACATGTAGAACTTAAAGTATAATAATAATAATAAAAAGAAGATACCCTAAGTCTGCATTCAGTGTTAGGACAAGTGTATTTTCTTTGTGTTCTGAGACATAGCTTTCTAGACCTTTGATTTCAACCTTTTGGAGGCTGTTTTTTAGGTTTGAAACTTTATTTAGCATATTCAGGAAAATAGTCACATTTGAAATTCCAATTAGTTCAAAAGGAATCTCCCAAACCATCTAGGGTATTCTTACTAAATTATCATAAGAAATTCTTGTTTAACTATCTATTCTGTATACAGTCCTGTGGTAGATCCTGGAAAGAGTTAATTTTTTTCTAACTTATTCTGATTTTCGTGATTCTTATCCTTGATTATGGTTGCAGTGCCTTACTTACATAGGATGCTTTTACTTTTTAAGTTGAGGTATGATTTACATGCAGTAAAATGCTTAAGTCTAAGTGTGCAGCTCAGTGAATTTTTGCCCATGTTTATACCCGTAGAATGCTACTCAGATCAAAATACAGAACATTTCCATTTCCCCTAGAAGTTCTCTTGTGACCTTTCCCAGTCAATGTTATTTCCCCTTTTCATGAAAAGGTAACCACTATTCTGACTTCTGATGCCATAGATTCATGTTGTAAGTGCCTCTTTTAAACTTTATCTCCCCCTTGCTCTTTGCCTATAAGAGAAGGAAATGTCTTCATTTTCAAATATTGTATTGATTAAGTTGATTTTATGTTTCAGATCTTTGAGTTCAGGAATTTGCAGTAGCCTGAATGTTACATTATAACATGTTCTGTCTTACTGAAATAATGTTGTTTTAAATACTTGCACCCTCCCTAACCAAAAAAACAGACACACAAAAAAGCCTTTAAAAATACCAAAAAATTTATGTCGAAGAGTAAACCCTAGTTCTTCAAAGTTAAAGACTTACACAACTATGGCAATAGAATTAATAAATGCTGTTTTATGACTGACACTGCTTTAGTCAATATCTCCAAAGATACTAGTCTCATCTCTTTGATTTAGTAAATCTGAATCTCCCACGGTTGTGTAGATTGGTCACAGTCAATCTATTCTGGGCTCACTTTGACATGGGTGTTCTATAGTATGTGTAGACTGATCATCACAAAGCAGGAAGTATAGCTTCTATAACTCCGTTTATTACCATCTTGATGTATTTCACTGAGCTTTTCCTTTACTAAAATTTCCCATGTCTAACAATGGGAATAGTATGTCTGTTCTTTAACTGCTTTGAAGAAATACAATTTTAGTTTCTGTGGTCAGAATAATTTTGGTGTAAGAAGAAAGTACTATCAAGTTTTGTTGAGGAGGGTGATAATTAAAATGCATATTTAGGGTTCTTAATTTGATTTAATTTTATACATATATATATAGTGTGTGTGTGTGTGTGTGTGTGACGAAGTCTCACTCTGTTGCTTTGTTGCCCAGGCTGGAGTGCAGTGGCACATTCTTGGCTCACTGCAACCTCCACCTCCTGGGTTCAAGCGATTCTCCTGCCTCAGCCTCCTGAGTAGCTGGGACTACAGGCATGTGCCACCACGCCCGGCTAATTTTTGTATTTTTGTTTAGTAGAGATGCGGTTTCACCATGTTGGCCAGGCTGGTCCCGAACCCTTGACCGCAGGTGATCCGCCCACCTCAGCCTCCCAAAGTGCTGGGATTATAGGCGTGAGCCACTGCACCTGGCCGATTTAATGATATATTTTAAAATAAATTGATTATTTTCTCTTAAAATTTTATAAGAGGAGAAAATATTTTTACGGAGAGAGGGAGAAAAAGTTTCATCCTTTCTTTTTGTGGAGTAAATGGTTTTGAGGAAAACTGATTTTACACTGCTGACATTTGGTTACATCCTCCTTGATAAAGCCAGTTACTCTTCAAAGAGTGGATACTTTAAGTATAATGAATTATTTAATTAGCATTTATTGGGCTCAGTCCTCCTCTTGTCTCCCCTCCCATGTTTTGCTTTTTCAGTTCTCAAGGGTACCACTTAAGATGTACTGTGGTGGGAATTGTGCCCTAGTCTAACACATTAATGTGTCTTCCAAAGCACCTACCTTATTAGTCCAGTGAAGAGAGCAACACCTTACCTGCTGAGAAACATAGTGTCCCTGGAGCAAATAGCATTATTTTATCCTCTTCCAAAATTTTTTGTACAGTTATAATAATTAAAAAGACCATCTGTGGGTGGAGAAAATAAATCACCAAAGAACCAACAAAGCTTTAATAGGATCCCCCCACCTGAGCTTAGTGGAGATGAGAAACTAGTGGATGGGTGTGTCAGGGGGTCAGGAGTCCTTTTTAGCTCTGGTGTGGCTGGTCCACACATATTCCCTGCCATTCCTTGGATATCTACATCACCTGGGGTAGGCAGCCAGATGTTGGAAAGGATTTGGGATATAGTTTGATACCCCATGTGATTTGTCTTTGATGGGCACCAAAAGTTCAGTTGTTGCTTTTTGTTTTCATTACTGATGAGTGCATTAAGTTGAAAATGACAGCTTCTCAGTTTTAACAGGGAGTGTGGTACCATGTTACCGAGAACTAGATAATTTTCTCAACTTTTGAGCCATTGTGTGAGAGGTAGTCAAATGAATAATACTCTAGCAATATTAAATCACCAAGATACTGTAGTTAAACAGACATCTCTTTGATAAAGAAACAAGTGAGTTGTACTCTTTTATGTGCATCTCAGGCCATTCTTGGTAACTGGTCACATGTGAGATTAAACTTGGGCCTGTTGTTTTAGTGTGTAATTTCTGTGAATTGGCTGAGATTTGAATAGTAACTGTGGTCATTCAAAAATGGCTGTTCACATCTGGACCATTTCTCAAAATAAGCATCTAATTATTATTAAATCATTATGTGAGAGACTGCTGTTTTTGCTGTTAGTATGTTTGGCATTTTAGTAGTCTATTTGGTTTTCCTTTTTATTATTTATCATATGAAACTAGGTAATTTAGGAACATGAACCCTTTTCCTTTCCCACAACATTAATCTGGTTATTAGATTTAGCTACATTGGATTTTAGATGCTTTCATCTTAAAACAAAAATAGAAATACTTAAGTATATGCACAAAAACCTACCTCTAAGTCTGCACTTAGAGCATTGAATGTAAAAGAAAAATATTGCATGACATTAGTTAAGTAGAAAACCACAGACTGCTGAAGTCACAAACATGGAAAAATAATTATAGATTTTAGGCATTATATTGGAACATAGTCATACAGGAGCTTGAAAAACTAAAGCTCATATAATGTATTTGACTCATCTTACTGTATCATTTTTTTCTTTTTTTCTGAGAACACACATTCTGATGTGAAATTTCCTTTTGAGTTCCTTGGCTGTTAGTAGTTGACATTGTATTTTTAGTATCAAGATAATATTTTAAAGTAAATAAGGAAATTTTTTTTCTTCTGGGTATTTATATACTTTACCAGTACAGAAATGGAATAAAAATATGCAATGGTTATTTTTAAATCCTCAGATTTCTTATTTTCACTTCATTATTGGTCTATTTGTTAGTCTGTAGTTTGTTCAGAAAAAAATTACATGTGAGTCTTCAGTGATTTGTTGTTTTCATTGTCACAATGGACCAGATTCATATCCTGTATAAACTGTGGGGAGTCTATGGGGAAAATTACCATATATGGAAACTTTCCCCATAGTATCCCCATGGAGTTACACAGGATGTGAATAGTATTCATTGTTGTTATGGATTCTGAGCTGGAAAAGTCACTGATCATGTGTATTTTTTTAAGCATTAATAATAGTCACTGCATTAATTTATGTTCATATACTGTTAAATTTTCAATATGAGACTATATGGACACTATAAATTGAATAGTCATTTATAGACTATTAATTATATAGTCATTTTTTAATTCCTTTTTTGAAGAGTATTGATATCCTTCCATTTTTTCCTAGTCAGTATAAAGCACGAGTTAACACACTTAATGTTTTTAACAAGAAAATGCACAAATGCTATATTATTTAAAAGGTGCCATTTACCATGCTAGAATAGTAAATAGTAAGATTTTCAATGTATTTTATTTGTATTAGTAATTAATTCAGATACTTATGAACAAAAAAACAAATATGCAATTTAATGCATATTTAGAAATGGCAGCAACCACATGCCAGATGCAGCAACTAATTGCAGAGACTCTGACTTTCACTTGCCTGGATTCATACCATGGCTCTACCATGTGCTACCAGCGTTTAACCATGTACTGTCTAAGCTTACAGTGTGACTTATCCAATGAACTCTCTGTTTTAGGGGAATTGGCCTTTGGGGTCCTGGATATCTGCCAGGGTAGGGCTTATCAAGGGGCATTTGTGGAGAGAGAGTTCAGCAGTGGAAAATACTGACTGAAGAGAGATGTCACTTCTTTTTTTTTTTTTTTTTTTTGAGACGGAGTCTCGCTGTCTCCCAGGCTGGAGTGCAGTGGCCGGATCTCAGCTCACTGCAAGCTCTGCCTCCCGGATTTACGCCATTCTCCTGCCTCAGCCTCCCAAGTAGCTGGGACTGCAGGCGCCCGCCACCTCGCCCGGCTAGTTTTTTGTATTTTTTTTTTTTTTTTTTAAAGTAGAGATGGGGTTTCATTGTGTTAGTCAGGATGGTCTCGATCTCCTGACCTCGTGATCTGCCCGTCTCGGCCTCCCAAAGTGCTGGGATTACAGGCTTGAGCCACCGCGCCCGGCCACTATGTCACTTCTTAAGGCTGGGTGAAGACTGGAAGTTCCATCATGGGAATATTTTAAGGGATCCAATAGGAGGTTTGAGGGGAGGAGACTGTATGAAACTGATGAAATGAAATGGGTCAGGGTTGGCAAATGCCAGATGCCCAGTGGCAAGCATCATTGATTGGTCATAGCTCTCTTGCAGGATTAGCTTCAGCCACTAAAGGTTAGAATGTTGTCCACTCAGAACACTTCATCAGTGCAAGTGTTTTCCATTTTAGTATGAGTAATAGACACATAAATATTTAAATAAACATACAAATATTTACCAAATTAAGAATCAAGGGCCGGGCATGGTGGCTCACGCCTGTAATCCCAGCCCTTTGGGAGGCTAAGGCAGGCGGATCACAAGGTCAGGAGTTTGAGGCCAGCCTGGCCAACATGGTGAAACCCTGTCTCTACTGAAAATACAAAAATTAGCTGGACATGGTGGCGCACGCCTGTAGTCCCAGCTACTCAGGAGGCTGAAGAAGGAGAATTGCTTGAACCCGGGAGGCAGAGGTTGTGGTGAGCTGAGATCACGCCACTGCTCTCCAGCCTGGGCAACAGAGACTCCGTCTCAAAAAAATAATAATAATAAATAAAAAATAAAGGTAAGAATCTTAAGTGTTCCAGAAATATCTCTTTAGATTTTGGGCTGGACATGGTGGCCCACGCCTGTAATCTCAGCACTTTGGGAGGCCGAGGCAGGAGGATTGCTTGAGCCCAGGAGTTGAAGACAAGCCTGGGTAACAAAGCGAGACCCTGTCTCTAAAATGAATGAATGATATTAAATAAACACACCAGTCTGTGTCACATTATGGTTCTCAGTAATGTCAATGTGTTAAAGATTCAGACCCACCACTGGGCTCTTCTGAATGAAATATTTATCAGTTGACGACAAATCCCCGGAGTGTAGCAGGGTACCTAGCATATATCAAGTGCTCATGTTCTTTAAAATTTGAATCTGCTGTGGATTAAGGTAATGTCATTGAAAATACGATGCGTGGGCTTGTAGGGTGTTAATATTCAGTTTAATAAAATTTTCCAGGCTAAGGAGTTTATCACACATAATGGGTACATGTCAGAAACATGCCAGTAATCAGCTCTTGTCATCCTTCAGAGCAGGAACAAATGACACAAACAGAATAATAGCTTATTACTAAGCCCAAATTTGTTAGTGAGTAAACTACCATATACTGATAATTTGCCGTATACTGATAAGTTGACTATGTCTAATCTAAGTTGGCTCACCATTCTTAAAGGTTAAGTAAAAATAATGAGTTACTCATAATCATCAGTTTATGTACAGCATGAAAATTGAGAATTGTTTGCTTGCAATACTGATATAATTTCAGGAACTAGAAAAATTATTTTACATTTTTTTGTGAGCATTTCACACTGTTAAGATTGAGGCTTTTTGGCATATTTTGGGCAGTAGCAAGCCCGACTGGAATGCATATAGATTAGAAAATCACAGTGACTCCACTGTAGTATTCTTTACTACCTCCTCTACCTCTGGCTTCTTCTAGAACACCTAGTTTTCAGGGGAAGGTTTTGGTAGGGTCTGGCCTGGTGATACACATGGATGGTGCAAGCCTGGACTTGTCTCAGAAGTCTGAATTTCTCATCTGAAACTTTCCTAGTCTTGTGTTGGTATAATGATGTTTCAGTTACCTATTGCTACACAACAAACTCCCTCAAAACATACTGGTCTAAAACAATTATGTATTATTATCTTTCACAGTTTTGTGGGTTAACTGGACTCCATTGGTGGTTCTCATGAAGGGTCTCATGCAGTTAGATTTCTGTCAGTGCTGTAGTCATCTAAAGGCTCACCTGAAGTGGATCTCCAGGATAGCTCTGCCATACGCTCTCAGTTGAGGTTAGCTGTTGGCTTAGAGCTCAGCTGCGGTTATGGGCAGGAATGCCTATACAGTTGACCCTGGAACAATTTAGGGATTAGAGGCTCTGATCCCTGCACAGTTGAAAATCTACATGACGTTTTACCACTAAAAACGTAACTACTAATAGCCTACTCTTGACTGTAAATAATTATAACATGGATAATTAACACATATTTTGTATGTGAAATATATAGCTATAAATATATATGCTGCATGTATAAACATTCATGTATATTTCTTTATGTGGACATATGTTTTCATTTCTCTTAGGTAAATACCTAGGCATGTCATTGTTGAGAAACTGCCAGACCATTTTCCAAAGTGGTTATACCATTTTACATTCCCACTAGCAATGGATGGGAGTTCACTTGCTTCACATTCTTGCCAACATTTAGTATTGTCAGCCTTTTTAATTTTTGCTAATTTCGTGGGTGTGTAGTGGTATATTGTGATTTTAATTTGCATGTCTTTCATTCTTATCATATTGAACATTTTTTCGTGTTCTTTTTGGCTGTTTGTATATCTTCTTTGGTTAAGTGTCTGTTCAAATCCTTTGCCTGTTTTAAAAATGAGGTTGTCTTCTTATTATCGAGTTTTGAAGGTTCTTCATATATTTTGATACAAATCCTTTGTCAGGTGTATGTATTGACAATATTCTTACAGTCTGCAGCTTTCTTTTCTGTTTTCTTAATAATGTTAAGTTTTTAATTTTGAAGTCCAGTTTATCAATATCTTCTGTCCTATGTAAAAATATTTTGCCTATGTTATTGTCATGAATATTTTTCTCTTGTATTTTCTTCCAGGTGTTTTGTGTGTTTTGCTTCTTTGTGTGCTATGATCCATCTTTAGTGCATTTTTGTTTGTAGTATGAGGTAATGATAAATGTTCATTTTTTTTTTTGTGAAATGAATATTCACTTGTTCCAGCACCATTTCTTGAGAAGACTGTCATTTCTCCATTGAATTGGCAACTTTATCAGAAGTCAGTTCACCCTATATTTCTAGTCTCTTTTATCCTAGGGATCTGTATATTTATCCTTAGGCCAATACCATGATTGTGATACTGTATAGCTTTATGATCAGGTAGTGTAGGCCCTCCAAGTCTGTTCTTTTTCAAAATTCTTTTGGCTAGACTTGATCCTTTCATATCCTCATGCATTTTTAAATTTGCTTGTCAATTTCTACAAAAAGACCTGGGATTTTGATTGGAGTATATTTAATCTATAAAGTAACTTGGGGAGATTTAACATTTTAACAATATTAAAATTTGCAATTCATGAACATGATATATTTGTCCTTTAATTTAGGTCTTTAATTTCTCTCTGCAATGGTGAAACTAGTTATGAAATTAAAAGAATAGTCAGGATATTTTTCATTGATAGAAGAACACTTATTTGGAATGGAGTAACTTATATTACCCACTGAATATATGTTTCTAGGGAACATATAGTAAATGTAAAAGTGGTGGTATTAGTAAAGCATCATTAATTTGAAGGAATTATTTGCACTTGTAAAAATCTTAAATAACCTGGAAAGTGAGATTTCATTAAACAAATGTTGTCATGAAGAAGTCTTTTGATGGTATGTTTTAACAAATAGATTAGAATTGTTTATACATACAGGCAAAAAACAACCCCATTAAGAAGTGGGCAAAGGACGCGAACAGATACTTTTCAAAAGGAAACATACATGCACCCAACAAGCATACTAAAAAATGGCCAACATCACTACTCATTAGAGAAATGCAAATCAAAGCCACAATGACATACTATCTCACACCAGTCAGAATGGCCATTATTAAAAAGTCAAAGAATAACAGATGCTGGTGAGGTTACAGAGAAAAGGGAACGCTTACACTGCTAATGGAAGTGTAAATTAGTTCAGCCATTGTGGAAAGCAGTGTGGCAACTCCTCGAAGAACCAAAAACAGAATTAGCATTCAACCCAGCAACCCCACTACTGGATATATATTCAAAGGAATAAAAGTCGTTCTACCGTAAAGACACATGTATGCGTATGTTCACTGCAGTACTATTCATAATATCAAAGACATGGAATCAACCTAAATGTGCATCAGAGGTAGACTGGATAAAGAAAATGTGGTAAATATACACCATGGAATACTATACAGCCATAAAAAAGAACAAGATCATGTCCTTTTCAGGAACATGGATGGAACTGGAGGCCATTATCCTTAGCAAACTAACACAGGAAAAGAAAACCAAATACTTCATGTTATCACTTTTAAGTGGGAGCTAAAAAATGAGAACACATGAACAGAAAGAGGGTAATAACAAACACTGGGGCCTACTTGAAGGAGGAGGGTAGGAGAAGGGAGAGGTTCAGGATTAAAAAAAAAAAAACCGTTGGGTACTATGCTTAGTACCGAGGTGACAAAATAATCTGTACATCAAACCCGAGTCACGAGTTTACCTGTATAACAAAACTGCACATGTACCCCTGAACCTAAAATAAATGTGTGTGTGTGTTTGTGTGTGTATATATATGTGTATGTGTATATATATGTGTGTGTGTGTGTATATATATATATTTTTTTGGCAATGGAGTCTCGCTTTTTCACCCAGGCTGGAGTGCAGTGGTGTGATTTCGGCTCACTGCAACTTCTGCTTCCCAGGTTCAAGCAATTCTCCTGCCTCAGCCTCCTGAGTAGCTGGGATTACAGGCACATACCACCATGTGTGGCTAATTTTTGTATTTTTAGTAGAGATGAGGTTTCGCCATGTTGACCAGGCTGGTCTCGAATTCCTGACCTCAAGTGATCTGCCCTCCTCGGCTTCCCAAAGTGCTGGGATTACACGAATGAGCCACCGCGCCTGGCCTAGTTAAAATATTTTTAAAAATAAAAAAAGAATGGTTTTGTACTTAGAACATTTAAAAATTATGTTTTATGTAAATGCTATTTTTATGGCTCTTAGAACATTTGTTCTTCTTGTTTGTCATATCTTGGGAAATCACTTTATTATATTTATATATGTTTTACTCCAGTTCTTGCTAAATATTCACATTTCTTTAATTAGAAAGGTCTGCATTTATGAGTTTTTATATGAAAAAACAGGATCCCCCATTTTTATTAAGCTGGTTCTATAGTCCTGTTGGGTTATCGACCTTTTTGAGACTCTAATAAATCTATGGATCCTTATGATGAAGAGATCTGAAACCAAACCTTTCTCTAAAAATAGATTCAGGATGACATTTGTCACCTTTAAAAATTAAATTGAATTTAAATTTACTTTTTAAGAACTTTTTCTATTTGGCATTACTTGCAGTGATTTTCAAAGTCCTTAAACTTGATAGAGATTGAATTGACCTGAAACAGCGTATTATGTATATGCATAATAAATATGAATCTATAAACATATTTCATCCCCAAAACAATTAATATTGCATTCATCCACCTTTGTTTTAGGTAGTGTATAAAGCAGTAATCCTCTAGTAATCTCTAGGTAATTAGTGTAGTCTCCTGAAAGCTGCAAGGGTGAATATACTTAGTGGCTTATAGATTAATCTATGCTGACTTTCTCACCCTTTTTCTAAGTTAGTTCCAGGCAGGCCTACTCTGTTAGTTATTTTTATTGTAAATATATAGCACAGCGCTTAAGAACCTGGGCTTTGGGTCAGGAAGATAAGGGGTGCTTTGGGCATCTTATCTCTCAGCTTCAGTTTGTTCATCTGTAAAATGGGGATAATATTAACTTCATGGGATTGTTGTAGTGCTTAATTGAAATAAGTAAAATGGAAAGCCTTTAATGGCACATGATAAGCAGCTGATATGTTAATTATTTTTGAAGCTTTCCATACCAGGAACACATTACATAGCGGCATCGACATGCTGTATATATATATATGATATAAAATAAAGTATAGGCCAGAATAGAAAATGGCAGCGTTGAATGTACAAATGGCAAAGAAAGAAAAAACTGTTTTAAATGGAAAAACTTATTAAGTTTGGTTCCTGTCGTCTGGCAGTTTCCATTCTAAGGGGATAAGATGAATGAAATTATAATTCATGCGTGTCTGCTTTATATTGATTTGTGTTACTGTTTGTATACATGCTTTGTTTTTTTGTTTTGTTTTGTTTTTTGGAGATAGAGCCTTGCTCTTTTGCCCAGTCTAGAGTGCAGTAGTGTGATCTGGGCTCACTGCAACCTCCACCTCCTGAGTTCAACTGATTCTCCTGCCTCAGCCTCCCAAATAGCTGGGATTACAGGTGCCCGCCACCATGCCTGGCTAATTTTTGTATTTTTAGTAGGGACTGAGTTTTACTGTGTTGGCCAGGCTGGTCTCGAACTTCTGACCTCAGTTGATCCACCTGCCTCAGCCTCCCAAAGTGCTGGGATTACAGGCGTGAGCCACTGTGCCCAGCCTCATCCTGCATTTTTTAATGTTCTATTGTACTTTATAATGGAGGGAGCATCTCTTCTGGTTTACATTCTCTGGAGTCAGTAAATACACTGAAATCCTCATTCTATTGGCTGCATGACCTTGAATAGATTAACTTCTCTGGCTTCAGTTTCTTACCCTGTAAAGTAGGCTTACAAATAGTACTGTGTCATGGGGCTGGTATGAGGTGGTTTTTGTTGTTGTTGTTGTTGTTTTTGCTTTTTTTGTTTAGAGACAGGGCCTCACTCTGTACCCAGGCTTGAGAGCAGTGACACAATCACAGCTCATTGCAGCCTCAACCTCTGGGCTCTTGGCGATCCTCCTACCTCCCTCAGCCTCTCAAGTAGATAGGACCACAGGTGCATACCGCTATGCCCTGCTAATATTTTATTTTTTGTAGAGGCGATCTTGCTCTGTTGCCCAGGCTGGTCTTGAACTCCTGGGCTCAAGCAATCCTTCTGCCTCGGCCTCCTAAAGGGCTGAGATTACAGGTGTGAGCCACTGTGCCTGGCCTGTTGTGAGTTTTAAATGCCTTAAAATACTTATCACCTAGTAAAGGCTCAATGAATGCTACCTACTGTTATTAGGTATTGTTATATTAGTCGTTTATGTTATTGCCTTATCCTTCCAATTGCATTCAATATGCCCATTTAAACATTTGCTGTATGAAAGTCTGTGATGTGTGAGGGGTGAAAAGTTATGTAAAGACAGAACATCAGTGGTTCTGGGTTTTATGCTCACCTCACCTAATACTTAGTCTCATCTCTCAGAGTGTCTTGCTTATTAAACACAATAAGGTCAATAACCTTTTCTTTATTCATGAAAATGTGTGAAATGTGAATGGAATTTATACCTTTGTAATGGTATCATATTTTAACTTAAACTTAATATTTAAGGAGACTCTAAATACTAATAATCACTCATTGGTTTATCTAATTTAAATGTCTGTAGCTTTGTTAGAATTTTTTTAAGTCATGCATATAAGTTCTTTTTTTAAATAGCTTTATGATATTTTGATACAGATGTCATAGCGTGCTTTGCATTGTTTAATCTCCATTTAGATGGATTAAGTGGCATTTTCTTCACTGAGGAATTTGATAAACCCTTTTTGACTTTTTATTGGGATGGACAGAGTTATCGCTATGTAAGAAGGGAAATAATACACCTAAGAGTGTACTTTCTGGTTTGTTTCTTTTAGGATTTATACTAACATGCATCCAAGATGTTTTGTTTAGTTGTGTAAGGGGGATCAGGAAACAGCATTGCTACCCTCCAGCACTTATGCTTAGAATGAAAAACTTTTACTGTGGTGTTGCAACATGCATAATTTTCCTTCACACTTTCATGAGGCCAAGACCATGTTTACATTTGATTCCAAGCAGAGGACTGGCAAGCTGGGCAGTTTTTTTTTTTTTTTAAGATATAAAATACCCATGTCCCTGAATGCTTGAGTCTTCATATGCTCTGGAATTACCAGCTGCACACCTGACTATAGTCTGTTTGTTTTTAATATTAAATTGACCTTTTCCAGCCTCTCTTGTTGAGGAAGTGGAGTCTGAGTAACACCAGCTGTGTGTGGTGTCAGGCTGGAACAATAATTCAGGGATGCAGAATATGGCTCGCCTTTGTTTCCTGAAATTGTGCATTGATTTCTTTTGTCAGTAGACTGTTTCAAATGAATGGAAGAAACATTTTCTATTTTTAATTTTTTTGAGGGGTGGCAGACTTCTTTCAAAAGTAAATAATTCATCTGCAAATTCAAATTCTATTTGGTACATTGAATTTCTCTTAAAGTAAAACACACATATATGGTAGAATTTTTTAACTGAGTCAATTTCATAGCTGTCAGAACCTTTCTCATCACAGTAATTTGATTAAAGTTTTCTTCAAGGCTTTTTCATTTCTGGTAAGGAAAATACCTCTATTGTAACCACTGCTGCCAGCAGGAGGACATTAGTTTTCATGAATATTTTTAGAATTTTCTCCACCTCACATTTTTAGGTAGATAAAACTGAATTAGGTTTATAGAGTGGATTTCTCCTTTTCTTTGGCATTGAATGTACTCTAATTTGTAGCTTAAAAAATTAGAATTAGTCTTTTTTTTTTCCTGAGTGAATATATTTTTTTTTGTAGAATAGATGGTTCTTAAAGAATACATTAGTTCAGGATCTAATATGAATCAATAATTTTTTGCTGATAATATGAACGACCAGATGATTGGGAATTCTTGAGAATTATACAAGAAGTTTATAGCTTTATTACTATTTCACAACTGATTCTGGAGGTTTCTTAGGATATTAGCATTATAAGCCTGAGGTAACTGGTTTTTCTTTTTCTGACCTGGGTGCATTTGTGGAGTCTGAGGCTGACAAGTGAAATAGTTACTTGCTGTTTAATAAATCTCCCTGAGAATTGTTTGGTACTATTTGGCAAGCTTACTCCACATACTAAGATTTGACTTTTCTGTGTTTTATTAGAACTCCTTGCTCCTGAAGCACTAACATTTCTATTTTGTCTTTCATGCAGTTGAGCCACCTCCCTAACGGTGACCAGTCCTCTGCAGGCAATCAGGTCACAGCTACCAGTGATTGGCTGTCAGCCCAAATGATGCAGAATATTTTATCATTTGTAATGCAGAAACATAATGTCTGGAATAAGGGATAACATGACATTTATCATGATCAGTGGAATTGGTTAATCTGGTCAGGAAATGACTGAATATTTTACCCATTTAGCTGACTGGGCTTTTATTTTGTTTATTTGCCTTTGAGAATTGACAGTAGGAATAAGCCTGGGTAAACAGCAGTGCTAGGCTCTGCACTTTTGTTTTCTATCCAGCCACTGTGCAAATAAGATATGATAATTTAAGGTCCCTTTTGGGAGAACCATGTTAAAAGGAGAAAGGAAGCAGGGACCGGGGCATTTAGGTGGCAATTGTCTTTCACTGAGGTAGCCATATATTATGTTCCCATGGTATGATATATCATATACATATGGTATGATGTGATATCATATACTTTTGGATTTGGCTGCCCACTTGGTATTATGAGATATTTGCATAACCATAAATGCCCTGCATTTGTTAGAAAGCCCCAGTTGCCTGAATCTCTCAACCTAAACTCAGTTTCAAATCTTTTCCTAGGGGTATGAGTAGGTGTAATAACAGTTTCAGACTTCTTTTCCTTTCAGCACTTCAGCCTAAAGGCCTCTTACTGAATTCAGCAGGTGTACTTCATAATAAGCTTCCTCCTTCTCTAACACAAGTAAAAAGTCACAGGTTGGACCCAGCATTGTGGCTCTATGAATGCTGGCAGTACAAGTGGAGAGAGCAGCTCTGCTCTGAAGAGCTGCCACGGAAGTCGCATGGGCAGCTGGAACAATTGCCTGAGCCACGTTTTGTGAGGCAGCCTTCCCCCTAAACGTTGGTATTTTATACTGGTGATTAGGATAATTTAGCCTTTGGGGGGAAGGTCCTGTGACCTTGTATTTTGTATGAAAATACACAGCATTACATTTTTATGTTATGCCCTTAATGCACAGTCCTACCACAAAAGCTTCCCAAGGAGACGCAATTTCAGGGTGATGAGGAAAGGATGTTATAATGCCATTTCAACAAAGAAGGCAGTCAAATGCAATAAATCAGAATGAGGTACAAAATAGACAAGCTAATGGCAAAAGACTGATCCAAAAATGTTGGCCATAGCATCTACCATCACCTCGTAACCTGAGTTACAAATAGACTTTTTCTTTCAGAATCAAGATACGGGAGTGCTATGATCTTTTCACATTATCCTATTGGGGCTGGTGGGAATATGTTTTATTCAGTTTTCATGAAACGATTAAAATGATCCATTATATGTTCGGCACATTGTGTTGCACATAATGATTTTTTTTTTCTATTGTTCTCGTGTTCCCCAAGGTCTTTTACTGCTAGCCTATGCTTCTGAATGTGTGAGGGATCAAATGAGACTTCTGATTATATGGCGAATAGCATCATCTTGAATTTTGTGAAATTACTTCTGGATAGAATTAAATCCGGTATCTGACATTATGGTTTAGCTAATTGCTTGCCAACTTGTAAGCTCTCTTCTCAATGGCAAATGAATTCTTTGGGAAATAATTTAAATATGCGGTGAAATAATTGGTCCAGATAATTGTGCTCAGTGTGTGGAGATGTTGATGAGTGATATCTTGATATAACCTGTGTTCTTTAAAGGGGACTGCTTAGGAGAAGGGCCTGGACTTCCTATTGCTATAGCCTTAACTGAAAAATATCTGATGGTAGATGTTTGACACTAAAAATATAGATCCGATGTGATAACTTTTTAAAGAATAATTTTCTGTAATTTTCCTGGAGTCATCTTCATTACTAAAGATCATTCCCAAGCTAATGGCAAAAACTCCCAGTACACTAAATAACCACAGCAAATGGTAGGGTTTGTGACAGTTCCTACTGCTGGGAAAGGCTTGTTCACTCTTGATTCCTGCCTTAACCTATGCAGGGCAGTTTTAGTCTACCTTGTTAATACTACTTTTTCTGTGTTGGGTATTGATTAACACCTAGTGATGCTTTCATTTCTTACTGCTAGGGTAAGAGCTATTTTTTAGAACATAATACCATTTTAATCTTTCCAGTGTCTAAAATAATGTTTCTTTAAACATGTCAGAGTTCATTTTCATTGTAGATGTCTTAAACAATACCAATAAAAAAGGAAGGAAGAAGAAAAAGAAGGGTCTGAGCTATGAAGTCAGAGAGATTGGGATTGATTTTGGTTCTGCCCTTGACTGGGCTAGTGATCTTGGGCAATTTTATAATCTTTCAATTGAGGACAGTATTCTGCCGATAAACTTGCTGTAAAGGTAAATGAGATAGCATATGTAAATATATGCTTAGTACAGTGCTCCACATACAGTAAGTGTTGAATGCATACTCATATAAGTATAAATGTGGGTAAATATGTATCAAGCACTTGGGAGGCAGTGTATTAGGGGATTTATACTATAGGTAAATATACAGATATATGTAAAGGGGGGAGTATGTGTATAAAATTAGTAAACGTTTCTAGTTCTATCTTTAAAGCAGAGTGCCCTGCTCAAGAAATGGAAGATTTTATGATTAATAACATACAAATCCTTCTGCTCAATGATATCTTCTGTTAATATGTCTTACAGTTTTTGAGTGATTTGTGTAAAAGGATATTATTTTGTATATATTACTTGCAATCTGCCTTTTTTCATTTAATAATATTTAGTAAATACTTTACCATAATACTGAATTTAACAGCCACAGAATACTTTGTTGTAGTTTGAAACATATTTTTTTAGCTAATCCTTTGAGTGGTTACTTAGGTTTTCTTTTTGCATTTTTTTCTCTATAAATAGATGTGGCAGACATTCTTAAGGTTAAATCTTTGCACGTAGCCATGCTTTTGTCCTTAGGATACATTCCTGGAACTAGAATTGGAGGCCAAAAGGCTTGCCAAACTTTAAGATACCTGGTTGCTATTACTAGGTTATGTTGGAAATCTGTACTTCTTTGCTATATATTTTAAAATATTGGCTGGGTATGATGGCTCATGCTCGTAATCCCAGAACTCTGAAAGGCCAAGGCAGGAGGATTGCTTGAGGCCAGGAGTTCAAGACCAGCCTGGGCAACATAGGGAAACCCTGTCTCTACCTAAAAATAAAAAAATTAGCTGAGCATGGTCTCATGTACCTGTGGTCCGGAGGATCACTTGAGCCTGAAAGGTCAAGGTTACAGTGAGCCCTGATGGCATCACTGAACTCCAGCCTGGGCACAGAGTGAGACCCTGTCTGCAAAAGCGAAAAAATAAAAAAAATTATGCAAACTCTGAATTTGTAAGGACATGGAAGAATGCAATAATATCATTTGCTTTCTGCCTGTTATGTAGGAAAAATGCATATTTTCATTTTATTTTTAAAAATTTGTGTTTTTTACGTTAAGGTGGCTGAAAACAAATCCTTCCTCCCTACACTGCACCTCAGTACTTCACAGTAGGGTGTGTAGCACCCTTGCTTAGGCTGTGATCTTGGTAAGTCTGACTTGAACTCATTCTGGGCTAGCTATCCCACCTCTTCTGTAGAAGTTATCCCACAAACCAGACTGTCTTGCCTGGCCAAGTATCTTGCAAATCTTGGACAGGTGTCCCAAGGGAAATAATCTGTTATGGAAGCTAGAAGAGCCCAGGAAGAGCCATCATGCTTGCACGTGAAAACAGTTCATTGTAAGAAATTCAGTCAGGTAGAATTTGGATGTTACTAATCATCATAAAGTCTTCCATTTCTTGAGCAGGGCACTCTGCTTTAAAGACAGAGCTAGAGGCTGGGTGCTGTGGCTCATGCCTGTAATCCCAGCACTTTGGGAGGCGGAGGCGGGCAGATCACGATGTCAGGAGTTCGAGACCAGCCTGGCCAACATGGTGAAACTCCCTCTCTACTAAAAATACAAAAGTTAGCCAGGCGTGGTGGTGGACGCCTGTAATCCCAGCTACTCGGGAGGCTAAGGCAGGGGAATCGCTTGAAACTGGAAGGCAGAGGTTGCAGTGAGCCGATATCGCAGCCTCTGCACTCCAGCGTGGGCGAAAGAGCGAAACTATGTCAAAAAAAAAAAAAAAAAGTACTAGAAACATTCACTAAATTACACACACACACACACACACACGCACACCCTTTTACAGATACCTGTATATCTACGTGTAGTGTAAATCCCCTAATATGCTGCCTTCCAAGTGCTCAGTACGTTTAGTGCGTCGGTATATATTTGCTGTTCGCATAGTAAATACCCTCTCTGGGCAGCACATTTCAACTGAGCAGGTTGCTTCATAGTAATTCTTTAGGGGATGGTCATAGGTAAAACTTTTTAAAGATTTATCTAGTGATCCAATTCATGTCTTTATCACTGGGTGTAGTTGTACTTGTTTGTCACTATGAAGAGCTGATTGGTCCAATTCCTCTTGGGAAAAATCATTACTGGGAGGACAAGTTGCTGATATATTTAGGCTTCCATATTTGCATTTAGAATAATCTATGCAATAATGCCATTGCCAAAAGGGTCCACAATTAACTCTAAATTAATCTATTGTCTTGTAGAATATTCTTTACTAATTTCATTCTGCAGAACTTATTCCATGGAACTACACACATACACATCCTATCAAACCTTATTATTCACCTTTCTTTTTGCTTCTCTTCTTCCCTACGTCCTTCACTATCTACCCCTTCGCTTTCCTTTTCTCTGGATTGAGTAAAAGTTACAATTAGTAGATGGTGCTTTCTAGAATGTTTAAGGATTTCTCTGGGGAACAGCCCCTTCAGGGCTGTATCCGCCTTGTGGTGTGAGGACCCTGAACATGAACAAGAAAGTCTGAGTAATGGTTGTGCAAGGGTATCAGCTGATTTTCATTTAAGGAGTTTAGAGATGTGTCATCTGGCAATGTAGAATTGAATCTTTACCGCATGTTCATTTTTCTACACTGACAATGAATGTAATTCTAGTAGATGAGCAAGCAGATTGATTGGTTATTCATTGCAAATTCTGCTATTCCTGGAGTGTTCTGCTTTTCTCTTCCAGTGAAGCCTGGAGATGTTTAGTGCCAAAAAATCATGTTACAGTCACTAAATTAGCCAGAGCTATAAGACAGTGGTATGGATACTTTTAAAGAATTAATATTAGCAAAGAATGAAGGTCTGCAAAGTGGTTGCTACTGGGAGAAATTATTTGATTAATGCTTGGTGCTAACTGGAATGTTTTCTTCTTTTTCATGTTTTCCTATGAATTGTTTCCCATTTGCTTTATTACTTTTGACATCTGTCTTATATATCCATATATAAGATCACTTTTCACATATAAATGCCCCTTCTCTCTGCATATATGTGTTTGTATTTTCCTAAAATAGCTGTATAGGGTATTTCAATAAGGCATATTTTACCTTAAAGAAAAATAAGAAAGCCCCTTTCCCTGAACTGTGTACCCATACCTGTGGTAAACACAGTAATGGCCCCAAAAGATCTCTATGTCCATGTCCTAATCTCTGGAACCTGTGGATATGTTGCATTAAATGGCAAAGGGAAATTAGGGTTTAAACCAGGCAGAATTAAGGTTGATAATAGACTGATTTTAAAATATGGATATTATGCTGAATTATCCAGGTAGGCTCAGTATAATTACAAGAGTCCTTAAATGTCGAAGAGGAAGGCAGAAGAAGAGGTCAGAGTAATGCGATATGAGAAGAACTCAACCTGCCTTTGCTGGGTTTGAAGATGGAGAGAGAGGGCCACAAGCCAAGGAATGTGGATGACCTTACATAACCTTTCAGGAATATTTTGCATAATAAATACACATATGTATTTTCTCCTCTTTATTTTACACAAACAAGGGTTTACAGTCCACACTTTTATATTGTTGTTTTTGCTTTTTTAATCAAGTGTTTAAAAAAGGTGTAGAGACTATGTTTAGATCAATTACTTTCTTTTTAAAAACAGCTTCTAGTAGTCTTTTGTATGACCATACTACAGTTTGTTTAAATAATTCCCTATTGATGGAACTACTAGGCTTTTTTCAGTTTGGGCTATTACAAGTCTTTGTGAATATACATAAATATATTTGCAGCAGAAATTCCCCAAAATAAATTTAAAGGTAAAATTACTAAATTACTCTCCAAAAGAGTCATCCAATTTATACTGTTTTATAGCCTCTTTCTGGGCTAGAGTGTACCTTGATTATTAATTATAATGAAGTGGGAAGTATAATATATTAAAAGACAGAGATTAGAAGGGGTGTCACTCTGTCTTTATTCCCTGTTAAATATAATTCCAAACACGGTGGCATGATTGCCAGTAGAGTTCTTCAATTTGTCTTTTTCTTTATGGCATTCTTCACTCTTGTAGACATTTAAAATTTTTATGTAGTCAGATTTATAAATTTTTCATTTATGGCTTTTGTTTTGTGACTTGCCTTCTCCAAGATTTTAAAAAAATATATAGACCACCCATATTTCTTTCTAGTACTTTTGTGCTTTCGTTTTTTTGCTTTTGAATCTTTGATCCAGTTAGAGGTTTTTTTCCTTTTTTTAAGGAAAAATTCATGCAATTAAATATTAAAATGAGATTTGACATAATCTCTAGGTCCTTTATGTTAACTATATAATATATTTTAGCACAGCGGTTCCACTCTGTATATATTCTTTCATCATGATTGTAATTCATACATAATTTTTTTTACTTGAAGTTTTCAGTATAATTGCTTAGGAACGGATTAAGTAATGTTTTGACCTCATTGCAACACATGAAACAATTCACCTTTTTGTTTCAGAACTAATGTAGTAATCCATAAAGGATTAAATAGACATGTAATAATGAGTTTTCGTTGAATCATCACAAAACACATGCTATTAATAATCTTTGGAATACCTTGATATTTTCTAGTTCTCTACTTCCTCATGTCTGATTACAGCAATTTGGAGGAGGAAAATGTATTCAGTCTTAGTAATTTTTTATTTTGACTTAAAGCCTCCCAGTGGAGGAATAAAGATGAATTATTTATGCTTTATAGTCTTAGAGTTGTTGTTAGAAATTGGTGTTGATGAAAATAATGACTAATGAAGCAAACATTGGTATGTGTTGCTGGGACCTTTGAGACTATTCCTTTTCAGTTTTTCCATTGTGGCCTAAGAAAATTCTATCTGCTATTTGAAGAAGTCATATGTTTGAGACAAATTAAATTTTCAGGTCAAGAAATATTTACTTAATTAAACATATATTACTTTTGTGATAACTGCCTCATATTCCCAAGTCAACAAGCCTTCTCAGAAGAGGTCAGGGAGTTTCCTGTGTTTTTTAATTGACTTTAACCAATGAAAGCTTGTCATGAATGGGATCTAAAGGGAGCCTGACCTCATCTCCCAAGTGAAGAAGTGATTGTCTACGCCATCATAAGACAATTCTCTCAGATTATTTCATATTCCCTCAGATTATTTCCCTCCTATTCATTGCATTCCCTCAGATTATTTCATAAATGTTACTTCAACTCCTCAGATTTTATTATTAGTGCTATTAATTTTTAAGTCCAAACTTGCAAAATAACATCACCACACCCCTGTGAGATAGCAAGTGTTATTTCCATTCTCAGTTGCAGAGATTCCAGTTGAGTATTAATGCCTGTTTTGCCTGAGGATGAAGATGATGATCTGTATTTCTTAACTTTTTAGCCAATTTTCCTTAACTACATTTGCATTTTTTAGGGTCAGAGAGTTTTTGAGGGGACACACTCTTATTAGGGACTACTAAGACCAGGACTTACTCTGCATCTTGAACCACTCTGCCTCTTGTTAGTTTTCAGCCTACATTGTTCTTTCTCAGTACACATCCCTGGGATTGGTTCTTAAACACTTATCTTTTCCCTTTCTTTCTCTCTTAGATGTCTTTTTTCTTTGGCTTCATAAACATAAGAAAGGGGATTGTTAGCAGTTTTGATTTACATATTTGATGGAATGTTTCATTTTAGTGGCAGGGATTGGCTTGCGTGAGGGTATCTTTCTAACAAAACAAACTTGTTAGCATCACTCATTTGCTTAAAAGTCTGATAAAGTCAGCATCATTTGAAAGCTCATCATGTACTAGATACCTTCTAGGTGCTTTGTGTATTCATGTAAATCCCTAAGGTAGGTGTTTTCTTCGAGACAGAGTGCAGTGGCATGAGCTCGGCTCACTGCAACCTCTGCTTCCTGGGTTCAAGCGATTCTTGTGCCTCAGCCTCTCGAGTACCTGGGATTACGGGTGTGCACCACCATGTCTAGCTAATTTTTTTAATTTTTTTTTTTTTTTTTTTTTTTTGAGTCAGAGACTTGCTCTGTCGCCCAGGCTGGAGTGCAGTGGCACGATCTCCGCGGACTGCAAGCTCCACCTCCCGGGTTCATGCCATTCTCCTGCCTCAGCCTCCCAAGTAGCTGGGACTATAGGTGCCCGCCACCACGCCTGGCTAATTTTTTTGTATTTTTAGTAGAAACGGGGTTTCACCATGTTAGCTAGGATGGTCTCAATCTCCTGACCTTGTAATCCACCTGCCTCGTCCTCCCAAAGTGCTGGGATTACAGGCATGAGTCACCACGCCTGGCCTAAAAATATTTTTAGTAGAGATGGGGTTTCACCATGTTGTCCAGGCTGGCCTCAAACTCTTGACCACAAGTGATCAGCCCACCTTGGCCCCTAAGGTAGGGGTTTTATCATACTATTTAATTCAGGGGAAAAGGAATTCAGAAAAAAATTAAAGATGCTTGTATAAGGTCACACACTGACACTGTTGTCAGTGCCAAGAGTCAAACCCAGGGTCCTGTGACTTCAAAGTTAATGCTGTTCATTCATTTAGTCTCACCTCTCTAAACACCATATAGTTGCAGACATCTCCGAAATTCATATCTCTAGTCTAGACCTCTCTGAGCTCAAACCTGCTCACTCAGTTGCCTAGTCAACATCTTCAGCTGGATGTCCCACAAATACTATATGTGAGATGTTTTCCAAAACTGATTTCTAATGCGTCTCCCGACTACTACTCAGCCAGTCATCACCTTCTCAGGTTGTGGCTGCTCCATCCTTCTAGTTATTGAGACCAAATATTTTGAGGTTATCCATGACTCCTTTATTTCTGACACTCCACATGCACTGCCAGTAAGTGTTGTTGGCTTTACCTTCAAATGTATCACCATTGCCTCCACCATTACTACCTTGGTCCAAGACACCATCTTCTGCTTGGATTACTACAGAGGTCTTATAATTGGTGACACTGTCTTCACCTTTGCTTCCCATCAGGCAGAGCTTTTTCTAACTCCAGTCAGACCTTGTCACTCTTCTGCTTAAACCCTCCAGTAGCTTTCCATCACCCTCAGAATTAGAGCCCTAGCAGATCTGGCCGTGATACCTCTCTGATGTTACCTTCCATAGTAATTCCCTCTTCCTAATCAGCTCTAGTCACATAGGCCTGCCTGCTATCCTTGGATATACCAGGTACACTGCTGCCTTAGGGTCTTTGCGCTTCATGGTCCCCCTTTCTGGAATGTTCTTTCTCCGTATCTGCATGGCTCATTCCCTTATTTCTTTAAGTCTTTGAGCAAACGGCATATTTCTTTAAGTCTTTGAGCAAACGGTACCTTCTCAATGAGGCCTGCCCTGACCATCCTACTTGATAGCACTCCTTATCTCTCTTACCCTATTTAATTTGCCTCCATTGCACTTACCACCCTCTAATAGATCATACAATTTACCTATTAATGCATATTATCTATCTTCCCTACCTTCTAGCCTTCCGTTCCCAAATGAAAGCTCCACAAGGACAAGGGTTTTTGTCTGCTTGGCACATTGTATGCCTGGCATTAGGTCAAGACCTGGCACATTGTTGCTGACCAATAAAACCTGTGGAATGAATAAATTTACTCACAAGGTATTAAACTCTGTGCTGAGATTGAGGGATATAGAAACCATCTCTGGCTTTCAAGGTTTTAGTGGATTCTACCTTTTTAGGATGTCTACCTTTCAGTTAAAGGGAAATCAAGTTCTAGAGAGGTTGTAACCCCCAGTGGTGAAAACAACCAGCATGTGTTGAGCAGTTGTTTTATACCAGATGTTTCATATAGAGCGATAATGTATTCATTCACACCTTACAACAATCCCATGAGGATTGTTATCTATCTGTGTTTTGCAGATGAGGAAACTGTGGTTTAGGGAAATTATGTACCTTGCTGAAAACCAGCTTCCCCGTAAGTGGTATAAGGAAGAGTCAGACCATATCCGTTTGTTGGTGGTGTTTCTTTTCACTCTGTCATGTTGCTTTTCTAACAGCTCCCCCATCACTTGTAGGGTGAGCCCTGTTCCCTTCCTGCAGCATATAAGACCCTTCCCTGTCTGTATTCAGCCTGTCAGGCAAGACTTCGTTTTTCTGTCTCCTCTGGGACACTACCAACTCCAACTTCTCTATGAAGTCTTGCTTTTCATCTAAAAGACCATATGCTTGCAGTTTCACACCTCTGCAAAGTGTTTTCCCTCTAACTGAAATGCCTTTTCTTCCCTTTTCTGCTTGGAGAATCTATGCTTTGTCCTTGGCATTCCAGCTCATGTGTTACTTCCATGAAGCCTTTTTTAGCTTCTCTCAGGGACATAGTGGGTCACTGCATGCTGCTCCCACACAGTACCACCTGTTATTCCTGTACTATGTTCTAGTTAGTCTACCACAAATGGGGCTTTCTTCTGTTCTTTGTTTTACCAATGCCTAGGACAGGGCCTAGACTATACCATATACTAAGTAAATGTTTATTTTATGATGTAATGGTGATTTGTGCAATAATGGGTAATGGAAACACCTAGGGATTTAGAATTTAAACATGGAAGAATGATAGGTATAATCTGATAAAAGTCTAATGACACTTCAGCAATTCTCTGTAGATGAGGCGCTCCTTCATGTATTCATGGCTATAAAGTAGTTATTAAGTGCATGGACTTAATGGGTTCAAAACCCAGTCCTTACATTTACTGCAGGTTTAATGTTAAATTATTTAACTCTCTGAGCCTCTTCTTCATCTGTGAAATGGAGGATAATATTGTACTCACCAAACAGTGTTGCCAGGAGGATTTAATGACAGAGCCTGCCACATATTAAACATTGAATAAATATATATAATTACAGCAAAGTTTCCTAGAGGAGTTAGTATTTGTACTATATGGTCTTGGATCTAAATTGCATTGGATATGTTGAACGAAATACTAAACTAAGGACATCAGTCATTAAAAACCAGGGAAGCCCGTGGTTTTTGATGTTCTTATGGGTTCAGCCTTCAGAATGATTCCTATACTCGTCTTTTTTCCCTAGGTAAAGCCCTATTTGAAGTTGTAAGTTGAAAATGTTAAACATTTAAGCAAAGAGGACTTAGAAACTGTTATTATGACAGAGGAAACAGTTGGAACCTGGGAATTTTGTGTTTCATCAGAACGACTTAATTATAGGCAGTGACAACTTTGTTGTTTATGAGATGGATTGTTTTACCAAATAGAGCATTTGATTGTAAGAACTGAATCCTGCCCAGAATCTGTCTGGAGGGCCCTGTGATGTGGGTATTCATGTGATAGAATAATATTTAGAGGGTCCTCTAGGGAAATTTTAGAACC
The DNA here is from genome assembly GCF_008728515.1 of Papio anubis. Lineage (NCBI taxonomy): Eukaryota > Metazoa > Chordata > Mammalia > Primates > Cercopithecidae > Papio > Papio anubis. The sequence goes on along the minus strand of NC_044979.1, from coordinate 41,823,992 downwards.
ATGCAAATGTACATGTCTAGCTGCAATCCAATTTTACGTTAATCTAGTGTCTGGCCGTTTATACTCTGTGCATTGTCAGATAGCTTGCTAGCCTGGCAATAATTAAAGGATTTAGAAGAAATAGATGTAATGTGAAGTCTGTGACATTTGAGGCTAGGTTAGCTAGCTTAATACCAGGTGTTTGGAGGCTGGGGATGTTTTTCGTGGTTATAAGTCTCCATGCCAAATTTTTATTCTAGAAATTGGCCTGAGAGGGCATGTTGAGAAATTCAATGCAGAAGTAAACAATGACTTCAGAAATCAGCTTGGAAGTCAGGGATTTATTTTCTGTGTCTTACACTATTAATATACATTTGACCCTTGAACAATGCAGGGGTTAGGGACGCTAACGTCTGTGCAGTCAAAAATCTGAATATAACTTTTGGCTCCCACAAAATTTAACTACTAGTAGCCTACTTGACTGGAAGCCCTACTGGTAACCTAAATGGTCAATTGACACATATTTTGTATAAGTATTATATACTATATTCTCATAATAAAATAAGGTAGAGAAAAGATGTTATGAAGAGAATCATAAGGAAGAGAAAATATATTTACTGTTCATTAAGTGGAAGTGGATCATTACAAAGGTTTTCTTCTTCATTTTCACGTTGAGTCGGCTGAGAAGGAGGAGGAGAAGGAGGGGTTCATCTTGCTATCTCAGGGGTGGCAGAGATGGAGGAGGTAAAAGGGGAGGCAGGAGAGGCAGGGACATTCTGTATAACTTTACAGAAATACATCATAATTTCTGTCTGAATTTTTGCTTTGTTATTTATCTAAAAATGTTTGTATATGGTACCAATTTACAAGTTTCAACGTCTAGATCATAGAATGGTCCATGTCGTAAAAGCAGCCCAAAGCAGTCTTGAATAATCAGAATCTTCTGGTAGATTATCTCATGTCTGTTTGTTTTCTGGCATTTCTATGTCCTCTTCATCATTTGGCATTGGTTTGGAAGCACTCATCTTTATCCAGTTGCCTTCTGTTTAATTCCTCTCGTGTGGTGTCTATTAGCTTTTGAATTTCTCCAAGATCCGTATCTTGAAACCCTTTACCCACCCCACCCCACCTGCTCCTTTTTGCCATATCTGCAGTCTCTTTCATGGTTTCCTTGTTAGGCTCTGTCGTAAATTCTGGGAAGTCATGCACAACATGTGAACACAGTTTCCTGTAGCAGGAATTTATTGTTTCAGGTTTGATGGCTTTCACTGCTTTTTCTGTAACAGTGATAGCATCTTCAATGGTATAATCCTTCCAGACTTTCATTTATGTTCTCTTTGTTGGGTTTTTCCTCATAGCACTGACAGTCCTTTCCATAGAGTACTGTGTGTAATGAGCCTTAAAGGTCTTTATGATCCCATGATCTAGAGGCCGAATTAGAGACACTGTGTTTGGAGGCAAGTAGACCACTTCATTGTCCTATATCAAAAGAACTTTTAAAAGGCAGTCTTTTATTGACAGGTACTTCCTGACTTCAAGAACAGAGCATTGATGGAACCAATCCAGAAAAAGGGTTGTCATTGTCCAGGCCTTCTTGTTGTAAAGTTAAAAAACTGGCAGCTGGTGTTTATCTTTTCCCTTCAAGGCTTGGGCATCAGCAGCTTTATAGGTAAGGGCAGTCTAGGTCATACACCCAACTGCATTTGCACAGAACAGTAGAATTCGCCTGTCTCTACCTTAAATCCTGGTGATTCCTTCTCTTCCTTACTAATGTCCTTTGTGGCATTTTTCCCCCCAGAATAGGGCACTTTTGTCTACATTGAAAACCTGTTCAGGTAGGAATCCTTTCTCTTCAATGATTTGCTTAATGGCACCTAGGAACTCATCTGCTGCCTCTTGGTTGGCAGAAGCTGCTTCTCTTGTTATCTTGACATTTCTTAAGCCAAACCTCTTTCTAAAATTATCAAACCATCATTTGCTAGCATTAAATTCCCCAACTTTAGATCTTTCATCTTCCTTTTGCTTTAAGTTGTCATGTAACGACTTTACTTTTTCTCAAATCATACTATAGTCCACAGGTATGCCATTCTTATAGCAATCCTGTACCCACATAAAAACTGCATTTTCAATAGGAGATAAAAAGATATTTTGCAAAAAGTGTATGCGTTTTGTGTCTGCTGACATAGCTGTAGTGACAGCTTCACAAATTTCATTTTCTTTGTTTTACAATGATTCTTACTCCCGATTCACGTATCTCGAAATGGTGGGCAACCACAGCTGGAGACCTCAGTCATATATCAAACAATTCACTTTTTTCCTGTAATGTCATGACTTTCCTCTGCTTCTTGGGGTCATTTCCAGCATCACTAGTGGCACTTCATATGAGTTCCCTGGTGTTATTAAAGTTTACAGTGTTGTACTAAATGTGATGAAAAATATGCCAGACCTGGCCGGGCCTAGGTGGCTCAATGTCTGTAATCCCTGCGCTTTGGGAGGCCAAGTCAGGCGGATCATGAGGTCAGGAGATTTAGACCATCCTGGCTGACACGGTGAAACCCTGTATCTACTAAAAATATAAAATATATATATAGCTGGGTGTGGTGGTGGGCACCTGTAGTCCCAGCTACTCAGGAGGCTGAGTCAGGAGAATCACTTGAAACCGGGAGGTAGAGGTTGCAGCAAGCCGAGATTGTACCACTGCACTCCAGGCTAGGCGACAGAGCGAGACTCCATCTCAAAAAAATAAATAAATAAAATAAATATGCCAGACGTGTGAGAGAGCACTCATTGCTGTGATGAGCAGTTCACTAGAGAGATAGACTGCTCCCATGGAGATGATTAGTGTCACATGTTGTTTTAAGCCAATCCTCCAAACAAACTCGTCTCAATAGCAACAGAAGTGGCTACAAAATTATTACAGTAGCACAGCATGTACTACAGTTAATTTTATACAGCTCTGATTTCATCCTGCATCTTTACAATTGTTTACATTTCTCCTGACTGCAGATGGTGCCATGTATGGTCTGTGTTTGTGTGTGTAGGTTTTGATAAATTTTAACTTTTTATAATAGATTTGTGTATATTTTATTTAGACTACCGTCTCTATATATTTTACGCATTCATGACACGTAACCTAACTTAAAAATTTTGAGGCCGGGTGCGGTGGCTCACGCCTGTAATCCGAGCACTTTGGGAGGCCAAGGCGAGTGGATCATGAGGTCAAGAGATCGGGACCACCCTGGCCAACATGGTGAAACCCTATCTCTACTAAAACTATAAAAATTAGCTGGGCGTGATGGTGCACGCCTGTAGTCCCAGCTACTTGGGAGGCTGAGGCAGGAGAATCACTCAAGCCCGGGAGGTTGCAGTGAGCCGAGATCCAGCCGCTGCACTCCAGCCTGGGGACAGAGTCTCAAAAAAAAAAAAAAAAAAAAAAAAAAAAAAGAAGAAAGAAAATATTTTCAGGCTATCCGGTTTGAGTTTTTCAAATTTTTGTAAATCTCCAAATTTTTTTCCAATATGTTTATTGCAGACAATTTGTGTATAAACAGACCTACACAGTTCAAATTTGTGATTCAAGGGTCAATTGTACTTGTAGAAATACTACAAATTACAGATGAAACCAAGTATTCTTCATTTCATTAAAACATACTGTGTTTAGATGCTAGAGATGCAACAGTGAACAAGATGGAAATGGTTCCTTCTGTCATGGAACTTATAGTTTAATGGATATAGCAGACAACAAACAAATAGGCAACACATACGTATTTACCTCATAGAGTGTAGAGATTGAGGCTAATTGTTCTCTTAACACAGATAAGGTGGTCAGAGAAAGCATTTCTGAGGAGTTGAGATTCAAGGTGTAGGCTTCCAGGAAGTCAGGCTTGTGAAGGAAGAGTGTTACAGAGAGGGGCTCAGCATGTGCAGAAGCCCTGAGAGGGAAAGAGCTTGACCTTTGTCTGTTCAGAAAGAAACAGAGGCAAGGGCCAGGTCACACAGGGGCTCATATCCATGGTGTGGAATCTGGGCTTTATTTTGAATGCATGGGAAGACACTGAAGAGTTTTAAAACTCAACAGGGTCCAGTGTTTGTATTATATGGAAAGTGGGCTGGAGGGAATAGAGCAGGAGTGGAAGCAGGAGACCGCTAGGAAGTCCTTGTGTAAGATGAGAAATGATGGTGGCCTGGACTAGGATGGTCAAGGTGGAGAGAAAGAGAGGGTTCATTCAGATCATACTTGGATGGTAGAACTGATGGAGCTTGTTGGATTGGGTGTGGGGAGTGAGGGAGACAGAGAAATCAAGGATGAGTCCCAAGTTCCTAACTTGAGGAATGGGGTGTATGGGAGTACCATTAGCCGACATAAATTATCTGAAGGAAATAGAGAAGGACACGCAACAAAGGCCAAAGGAAATTTGAAGGTTGGCAACCCTTAGCAGAGTCTAGCCACCCACATGTTTTTATTCCCATTCTCTTGCTTCTTACCAAAATAAAAGCTTTTCATCTGCTGCAGACTCTTTGAACACAGTGCAGCCTCTGTATCATCAATAATTTATGCAGTGTTCTCAAGTAAAAGCGTTAGTGTCCAAGGCCTTGTGATTCTGATCTGGTTTCCCAGAAATATTTCACAGAGCAGATATGAAAGGGAAGATTTAGAAACAAAATAATCCATCACTTATTGCTGTGGTGCAATGTAAAGGGCCATAATTAAGTTGTCCCCAGCATCATTCTCCTTTTTGTAGGTGTGTATTTCAACTAGAAAGATTATCTTTCCTCCAAGATCTGTTGTACTAGTGCCTGAACCCTATTTATAGGAGACTAAACAGGTTGGTTGGTAAGTTTTGCTTTCAGCTGATTTTTTTTTTCCCTGTGCACCACCAGAAAGGATTTTGGAGTTATACGCTTGCAACTTTCAGTCTGACACTGTTAGTTAACTTGTATCAGGAAGGTGATTATTCTCATCAGGTGTCATTCTTTTAATAATAAATAACTTTTTTGTTATAATAAAATATCTTCACTGTAGACAAATTGGAAAGTAGAGAATTTGTACACCAACCACTTACAATCTCAGTGCCAAGAAGTAACATTCTCTTCCAGTCTTTAAAAAATCTAGTCAGTGTGATGCTTCCTACTTTATGTGCAATTTTATATCCTCATTTTTCTACTCAACATTCTATTATGACTCTTTTCTTTTTTCTTTTTTTTTTTTTTTTGAGACAGAGTCTTGCTCTGTCGCCCAGGCTGGAGTGCAGTGGCGCGATCTCGGCTCACTGCCAGCTCCGCCTCCCGGGTTCACACCATTCTCCTGCCTCAGCCTCCTGAGTAGCTGGGACTATAGGCACCCACCACCATGCCTGGCTAGTTTTTTGTACTTTTAGTAGAGACGGGGTTTCACCGTGTTAGCCAGGATGGTCTCGATCTCCTGACCTCGTGATCCACCTGCCTGGGCCTCACAAAGTGCTGGGATTACAGGCGTGAGCCACCGCGCCCGGCCTATTATGACTATTTTCTATATCTTAACTATTACTCAAAGACAACATTTTGAATGGCTATATGGTATTCCATTGGATGGAGTACTTAATCATTTTCCTGTTGTTGAGCATTTAGGTTGTTTGTTGTTCTTCGTAGAGAAATTTTAAGTTAAGGAAAAAAAGCCAGACGGTTTTTACAGAACACATTGTTTTAACAAAAGAGACTAAATTTTCTGCTCAAGCCAAAATAATTTGTAAAAACCACTGTCTGCTCCAGGCAGCTCTAGAAGAATGATCAATCAGGGCATCAGAACAATTGCACTAAAAACCCTAGTCTCCTGGCAAGTCATTTCCGTGCTCTCAACTCTTGCAGTGTTTTTCCATGCTCTGTAAGGTACCAGAGTTAAACACGGACCACTCTTGCTAAGTAAGTCAGCTGTGTTACTCACGGGGATCTTTGTCCTGGTCCTTTGAAGCTTCTCAGCATTTCCATTTGTTGCTTGTACCTCTGGATCTTGCCTTGCAACAATGACTAGAACTAGGGAAAGATAGGCACAGCCCTCACAGCTTTGAGCTGCCAAATTTGTGCTGCTTTATCCTCATCCCAGCCCTCCACTATGCCAGTCCCTCTGGTCTCAGTGGGCCATCTCCTTCTGACCACCCTTCAGTCAGCAACTGTTGATTGAGCGCTTTCCAAATTCCAGAAACTGGCTAGATGTTGGGAATACAGTGGTGAGATAGATGCAAATGCTCTTATAGTTTATGATCGGTGGGAAGTAATTATGTGGGAGGGAAGATAGAGAGTTATGTATGGTGTGGGAGAGTGATGTACTAAAAGAGAGGTCTAGACAGTTTTTATTTATTTATTTTTTTTAGATGAGGTCTTGCTTTGTTACCCAGGCTGGAGTGTGGGATCTCTGCTTATTGCAACCTCCGCCTCCTGGGTTCAAGCAATTCTCCTGTCTCAGCCTCCCGAGTAACTGGGATTACAGGCATGCGCCACCAGGCCCGGCCAATTTTTGTATTTTTAGTAGAGATGGGGTTTCACCATTTTGGCCAGGCTAGTCTCAAACTCCTGACCTCAAGTGATTTACCCGCCTCAGCCTCCCAAAGTGCTGGGATTACAGGCGTGAGCCACTGCGCCCGGCCATCTAGACAGTTTTGACCTCAGCTAGCTTTCCCACACTCTGAGCACTCTCTACATACTGTATTTTAAAACCTGTGCACACACCCCTTTAGGTGTGATCTGCTTTTGTTAAAACTATAAAATAAACACAGAAGGACACAGCCAGTGAAGTGGAGGCATTGTTCAGTAAGGTTGTGTCTCTCTAGTGGCCTCCATGCTTGGAATTGTCAAGCTGGTCCTCCGGTGTTGCAACACAAGCCTCTTAAAATCCTTCGGAGATCAGGAACTGCTCCTTTTTACTGCTGTGCCTGTGATACAATGCGTGACACAATGCGTCGCACATGCATCCTGGAGGTGGAGGTGGGTAGAGGTGAGCTGCTAATCTTCTTAGCAGGCAACATTTATTGTTGAGGTTTCCTCTTATTCTTAAAAGGACCTCATGAACACAAAATATAAGTGAATTTTGCCTTTGTTGGGCTGTTCCTTTATCACACTTTGTACTATAAATGTGCATGCTTGAGGTGTGGGCTTTGGTTTTTGGTTTATTTGGTAATTTGACAAATATGTCTTCATGGGTGAAGAACAGAACAGTTTCACCTGCTAAGTTCTATGTGAGCATTTCCCCAGCACATTGTTTTTGTAAAAACGACCAGTATCTGACAGATGTTTGTTACTGAACTCTCTGCTGGACATGCCAGGAAAATGCAGCAAATACATTTGGATTTCAGTAATACATCCATCTCGTGATATTTCTTTACAAAGGTGAAGAAATATGGGCTACATACAAGGAAAAGCAGATGAATTAGGAATATTAGGCATTGTGTGTGGTGGTAATATGGTATAGGGAACCCCAGTCATGCATTCATTGGTTCTAAGTTAACTTTTTTCCTCCACTTCTTATTAAATACATGGCCTTGGACAATTTAATTGAAGTAATCAGAATTATGTATAACAGTGATTAATAGTCACCCAGTAATTGCTCAATTACTAAAAAGTAACTCACTATACCAAGGATTCAGTTTGATTGATTTAATCCTCTGCAACATGTGGGTACTATTGTTATCCCCCAATTTATTTATTTTTTTTCTGCTCCTTAATTTTTTAATTTTATTTTTTGAGATGGAGTCTTGCATTGTTGCCCAGGCTATAGTGAAGTAGCATGATCTCGGCTTACTGCAACCTCCATCTCCCGAGTTCAAGCCATTCTCCTCCCACAGCCTTCCAAGTAGCTGGGACTACAGGTGTATGACACCACACCTGGCTAATTTTTTGTATTTTTAGTAGAGACAGGGTTTTGCCTTGTTGGCCAGGCTGTTTTCGAACTCCTGACCTCAGGTGATCTGCCTGCCTCGGCCTCCCAAAGTGCTGGGATTATCCCCCAACTTATATGTGAAGAAACTTAGGTGCAGATAAATTGAGTGAATAATCCCAGATTGCACAGCTTCTCTTTGCTGGACCCAGGATTTGCACTCAGGTCATTGTCACAAATAGCCTATGCTCCAACCACTACACTCTAACCTTTGTAAGTCCTTATTTGCTCAGTTAGGTAGTGGGAACTTATTTATCTGATAAAATATTAGGTGCTTTTGGTGTTCATATTTGGGTAAATTACAAGTCTCCCCCTTTCTGGTACTATTCCTTCTTTTTATTGAAACTGGCAATAGGACTTTTTGTTCCGGCTTAATTAACCAGGTGTATTAGTCAGGATTCCCTAGAGGGACAGAACTAATAGGATAGATAGACTTATTTATAAAGGCAAGTTTATTAAGTATTAACTTATATGATCACAAGGTCCCACAATAGGCTGTCTGCAAGCTTGAGCAAGAACAGCCAGTCTGAGTCTCAAAACTGAAGAACTTGGAGTTCGATATTTGAGGGCGGGAAGCATCCAGCATGGGAGAAAGATGTAGGCTGGGAGGCTAGGCCAGTCTTGTCTTTTCACATTTTTCTGCTTGGTTTGTATTCATTGGCAGCTAATTAGATTGTACCCATCAGATTTAAGGGTGGGTCTGCCTTCTCAAGCCCACTGACTGAAATGTTAGTCTCTTTTGGCAACACCCTCACAGACACAACCAGGATCAATACTTTGCATCCTTTGATCCAACCAAGTTGACACTCAGCATTAACAATCACACTAGGTGAGATGGGAATGCTGTGCCAGGTGATAAACAGGTTTTTGTGCAGTGCTGCTGAGTATATATCTTGCTCAGAGTTGTGAGAGTTACATGAGATTAAAGAAGATAAAATAGGCCAGGCACGGTGGCTCATGCCTGTAACCAGCACTTTGGGAGGCTGAGGCGGGCGGATCACCTGAGGTTGGGAGTTTGAGACCAGCCTGACCAACATGGAGAAACCCCATCTCTACTAAAAAAAATACAAAATTAGCTGGGTGTGGTGGCGCATGCCTGTAATCCCAGCTACTCGGGAGGCTGAGGCAGGAGAATCCCTTGAACCCAGGTGGTGGAGGTTGCAGTGAGCCGAGATTGCACTATTGCACTCCAGCCTGGGCAACAAGAGTGAAACTCCATCTCAATAAATAAATAAATAAATAAATAAATAAATAAATAAATAAATTAAAAAAAAATAAAAATAAGATAAAACAGGAGAAAGTGTAAAGTAGAAAGGATCTTACACAAGATCCTTACACAAGGATCTTGAACAAATATGGCCAATCTATTGACTTAAAAGCTGAGTAAAATTTTGCTACATTGTAATTGTTCATAAAACAAAGGATGAATATGAAAATAGGATTTGTAATTCTTAAGTATTTCCCTTTTTTGATAATTGGCTTCCTCTTAAGAATTATGATGCTCAATTACACTTATAAGAGATTACATTTATAAGAGATTCCTTTACATAAAGGTCACCCTGAGGGAGGATTCTGTTGGTCTACTGAAGGGTCCTAGCTCTGATCCTGCCCATTTCAATATTGTGTCAGTATCTGAGATAAAGTAAAGTGGGTGGTTGTCTGTTTGTGGATGATCTAAAGCTGTAGATTTAGTTTTCACTGAGTCTTTATATTTTTTCTCCAATGATTTTGAAAGGTAGACTATTTAAAATGTAATTATTTTAAATCGTGGCCAATTTAAGGATTTTCATATACATACTTAGAGCTGTATTTCACTACCTAATTTATGTCATTGTACTTACATATTAAAGTAGAATAACTCCATTTATTCTTCACATATCTGAAAGTGACTTTCTTTTGCCTGCATCTTTGGGTGATAGCTAACACAGTATAAAACTACAATTAGATGTGAAAATTCGTTAGGTCAAGGACTTTATTTTGTTACCTTGTTTTTCACATGGTGCTCAACCTTATGTTTTAGATATAATTGATACTCTTTCCATATTGTTGATTCGCTGTGAATTTTTAAAAATTAAGAACTAAGCCTTAGGAAGTTTTAAGGTACTTGTTTAAATGCTGTGAGTTAGGGCTTCTCCTATCAAGAGATTGTATGATTGAGTTATGTGCAAACGTGTTTATGCTTGATTAGTTGACTTCAAGTGCTCAAACACAGGAAATAATTGCCCAATTGAAGATGTCTAACATTATTAGATATTAAGCTATTTCAGACCTATACTAAATCATCCATTTGAATATAGTACAAGAAACTTCTTTATTGGGACTTATTTTTCCTCTTTACAAAATACCCTTGAAAAGAGATAGTGATGTAGTCGAAAGAGTGAGGGAACCTGAGTTCCTTGACTATATACTATAAGAACATGGTCCTGTCATATTAATTTTCTGGGACTAACAATTTGTACTATAAAGTAAAAGGGTTACAAATCAAAATCCCTTTCTATTTTTTTCAGTTACCACTTGTAAAGTATGGTAGTTATAGTAATCCTATCTGAGTGGGGTGTTTTGCAGAACCTTAGTTGATTCCACTCCTCTGACTTAGGATAATGACTGTTTCTTGTGTGGGGGCCACAGATGCCAGGATTTAGATATGCTATCATTAGAAAGCAAACTAATTTTTCACAGGTTTCTATTTTTTAATTCTTTATCGTTATATTTGCTAGTGGGTGTCAAGAGAATCAGGGATATTGATTAACCTGTGTGAATGAGTAGCTGGAAACACATGTGCTTTGCCTTTTGGAACTCAACTGTTCTTTAGCCAGTCAGGTTATCTACCTAAATAAGAAGGAATTCAATAACACTTTTTCTTTGTGCACAAGAGTGGTTATTTCTTATGGTGTTTGCATGATGGTATTTTTTATTTTTATTTTCCAGTGAAATATAAACATGATTTTTTAAAGCTTTATCCATCTTTGGAAATTAATGATCAGTTTGCATAAAAGCACTTGAGCTGGAAGACTTCGAATATGTTCTATTTAATACCATCTGCTATATATCTTTTCTTTTGGTTGTTATGGAGACTTATTTTTCATGAAGGGACATGGTGCTGCTTTACTTGAAGACTGAATTTGCTCTGATTTCATAGTTCATTATGGTAAAACTAAGCACTATAATTCTTAAGAGGAAGCCAATTATCAAAAAAGGGAAATACTTAAGAATTATAAATCCTATTTTCATATCCATCCTTTGTTTTATGAGAAATCGCAGTGTAGAAAAATTTTACTCAGCTTTTAAGTCAATAGATTGGCCATATTTCTTCAACAACTACTGTGTGATGGTATCAAAGAAATAGCAGATATACTGCACTCCCATGTTTATTGTAGCACTATTCACAATAGCCAAGATTTAGAAGCAACCTAAGTATCCGTCAACAGATAAATGGATAAAGAAAATGTGGTACGTATACACAATGGAGTACGATTCAGCCATTAAAAAAAGAATGAGAGCCTGTCATTTGCAACAACATGGATGGAACTGCAGGTCATTATGTTAAGTGAAATAAGCCAGGCACTGAAAGAGAAACTTCGCCTGTTCTCATTCATTTGTGGGAGCTTAAAAATTAAAACAGTTGAACTAATGGAGATAGAGAATAGAAGGATGGTTACCAGAGGTTGGGAAGGTAGTGGCGGGGACATGGGGATATGGAGATAGTTAATGCATCCAAAAAAAGAAAAATAGAAAGAGTGAATAGACCTAGTATTTGCCAGCACAATAGGGTGACCATAGTCAGATATAATTTAATTGTATATTTAGAAATAGCTAAAAGAGTATAATTGGATTGTTTGTAACACAAAGGATAAATGCTTGAGGTGATGGATACCTCATGTACCCTGATGCCTGATATTACACATTCATGCCTGTATCAAAACATCTAATGTACCTTATAAATATGTATCTACTAGGTACCCACAAAAATTAAAGATAAAAAGAAATAGTAGATATAATTTCTGCTTTTGAATAGGTTATTATTTAAAAAGAAAATAGTGGTCAAGGCAAGAAATATGTCTTTGCCTGCTTAATATGCTAGAATGGACACAAATAATGGCAAGAATACTTACACATTCTTGTGTATGTGTGAGAACATGTTCGTGTATGTAATATATATGGAATTTCTGGCATATATATGGATATATTTGAAATTCCTACTAATTTTAGAGATATAGATCTAAACTTGTTCTGGAGTTGAGAATTATGTCATCCCCCAAAGACTATATTTCATAGAAGTACTGCTTCTGGTCAGAAGTACTGAGGATCTTAATATTAAATTCTTGGCCAGGCACGGTGGCTTATGCCTGTAATCCCAGCACTTTGGAAGGCCAAGGTGGCAGAATCACTTGAGCCGAGGAGTTCGAGACCAGCCTTTGTTACATGGTAAGACTTCATCTTTGCAAAAAAAAAAAAAAAAAAAAAAAAATTAGCTACGTGTGGTGATGTGTGCCTGTAGTCCCAGCTACTTGGGAGGCTGAGGTGGGAGGATCACTTGATCTCAGGAAGTTGAGGCTGCAGTGAACCAAGATCGCACCACCCCAGTTCAGCCTGGGCAACAGAGCAAGACCCTGTCTCAAAAAATCAATCAAATTCTTATATACCAACTAATTGTTAGTTTTCTTTTAATATATTCCTGACCTTGGACCTCATACCTCCACCATTTTTAGGATTTGTCTGATTAAGTTTTAAAATTTTGTTCTGGATTTTACATTGTTTGATCAGTGTAACCAATTGACACAAGTGCAGTGGGATCTTTCGGTGGGCACCCAGACCTTGGGTGGGGATAGACACTGGCTGGTCAAAGAATAAGAGTCTGTGGGTAATGGAGATCAAAATAGGCCTGAGAGCTACAGAATCAGTTGCAGAATCAGTTGTAACAGGAAATGTGGAGAAGGCAAACAGAGTATCAGGTACTCATGACTGCAAAACCATAATTATAGAAACATTTCCCTTATACAGACCCTAGTGTTTAACTTCAGTGTTCATTGAAAGGGAACTGGTATGTAAGTGATGCTACATCAACATGACACAATCTTATCACGTCATTACAATAAAACATATGAAGACTAAATGCTTGACAAATATATTTAAGGTGTAATGTTAAATAGAATAGAACCCACAGTATGATTTCAAGGATAATAAAATTGTGTGAAAGCTAATAGTCAATAAAGTAATTCTATTAAAATGATAGTTTGCAGGGTTTTTAAAAGAATTAAAATAATGTTTTTCATATATATGAATTTTTTTCTCAATCTTGTGATTACCACAAGATAAAATAATGTTTAATGTAATATTGCCTTGCCAGGTGTGGTGGCTCACACCTGTAATCCCAGCACTTTGGGAGGCCAAGGCGGATGGATCACCTGAGGTCAGGAGTTTGAGACCAGCCTGGCCAACATGGTGAAACCTGGTCTCTACTAAAAATACAAAAATTAGCTGGGTGTGGTGGTGGGCGCCTGTAATCCCAGCTATTCAGGTTCCTGAGGCAGGACAATCGTTTGAACCTGGGAGGTGGAGGTTGCAGTGAGCCGAGATTGCACCACTGCACTCCAGCCTGGGCGACAGAGACTCTGTCTCAAAAAAAAAAACACAAACAAAAAAACCCAAAATATAATATCGCCTTTCCACTAAATAAATGGGAAAACAAATCCAATTCCTGCCCTTTTAAAGACAATTAAAAGGAGTTTTATGTCCTGCCATTTTCAAGACAATTAAAAAGAGTTTTAGGTCTCTGAGATGTGTGGGTTATAGGGAATCAGATTGTCCATTTGGCTTTTTTTCCTGCAGTCTCAACCACAAAATCCAGCTCTAAGGATTCCTACACTAAATGGAGAAGCAGGAAGAGCAAGTCTTGAAAGATTCAAGTCCATTGACTCACCCTTCTCACTGGCCAGCCTGCTTAAACTTATTTGAACCTTACTTTCTACACTTTCGGTTGGGGCGGGGGGGAGGGGTAGTAGGAATAATTTATGATGCTTTTTACAAGTAATTTGACGCAAATTATTTATTACGCAAAATAATTAGATACCCAGAGAACATTTATATAAATCATCTGAATCCCAGGCTCAGTGATAAGAAAAACTTAGATGTAAATGTTTTACTTTTCAGAAGACCAGTCAAAGGCCCTGAATTTTACATCCATAAAGGCACAAGGGAAGAATATAAATTGAATTAATAATTAAAGGAAGGTCTGAATCCACAGACATAGCAAAGATGGAGGATTATATATAAAAGGGTAATAGAGAGGGACACTGACATTAAGGGAAATGTGTAGCCATTACTGTGCCAGAAAAAGAAAAGGAACAGTATTTATATTGGTTGTCACTTAGAACATTAATATGTAGGATGAAGCTTAAGAATCTAAACACATTTTCGGATTATATTTTGGTTTGTCGTGATTCAAAAGGATAACTTGTGTGTGACTGATTTGATGGTATATGAGTCAGCAACTCAGGCTGCCATAACAAAACTTCATGGACTGGGTGGCTCAACAGGAGTTTCTTTCTCACAGTTATGAAAGTTGGGAAGTTCAAGATTAAGATGCCAGCTGACTTGGTTCCCTGGTACCAGGTCTTTCTTACTGGCTTGCAGAAGGCCACTTTCTTGCAGTGTCTTCACAGGGTGAGGGGGGAAAGGTGGGAGAGGGAGAGAGGGAGAGGGAGAGGGAAGAGAGGAAGGCAGGAGTCTGTTCTTATGAGGGCACTAATCCCATCATGAGGGTCCCTTGGGCTGCTCCCTCATGATCTCATCTAATTCTAATTGCCTCTCAAAGGCCCCATCTCCAAATACCATCACACTGGGGGCTAAGGCTTCAACGTAAGAATTTTGGATGAACACAGTTCAGTCCATAATAGATGATAATTTTGCCAGCAGGTACCCTATCTTATACTTTTTCGGCCCCTAAGCAGGGGACTCATTCTAATTGTAGCACATGTGCTCTCATGGAGATCAGAGTCAGTATTGTTTGATTAAAGGTGATAACTTACTAATCTTTTACTCACTGTGATATGAAATTCGATCATACTTTCGTAGTAGTCTATGAAATTTATTTCAGTGAGCTGGTCTGTTAGAATGCTAAGCAGCAGTAGCAATACCATTCATGTGTTTATTTTTTTACCTTTTCTTTTTCTAGAACATTATATTTAATACATGTTAAATTTTTCTAAGATACAATAAATTTATGAGGTCTCCTCAAAATATATAATCATTTATATAATAGTTTATTATGGGTAAGTTAAATTAAATTTAGATTCTTCGTAGGAAAAAAGTGAATGTTTATGTTCATCTACTCTGTATGTCAAACATTGGATAGAAAAATGATACATCCTGAACTTGGCTAGCACTCCTGTGACCAACTCAGTTTATCTATTCTGTGCCAAAATAATGGGTTAGTTCTGCCATTTTAGTTAGAATTATTAGCGCCTTAATCCCCTACATAGTCAGATACAGTGGAGCACAGGATGCTGGAAACTTGCCTTTAGCTTTTTACATCTTTCAAGTAGAAGAAAAGAACGTTAAGAAATTCCTTGGTTTTGACCTTTGCAGATGCTCTCATTAATCAATAGTGATATTTTAAAGAATTGATTTTTTTTAAGCATAGGGATATTGTCCTATAGACAGAAAAATAATCAAAATCAAAGATAAAACTGGAAATAGAATCTTGTTTGCTTTTTTGTTTCTTTGCTTTTGTTTTTGTATTTCACTGTGTTCTTTTTTGAGGTCCTAGACAGAATTAAATTAGAAATCTGGGTAATAAGAGTTTTTAAATAATATGAGTGATGATTTTATGTGAATTATAAAATATAGTCCCAATTCTTTTTTTGCTTTAAGCCCAGGACAGAGATGAAATGTTTTCACAATAAAGCTTTCGTTTCTGTTCATTTTTGTTTCTTTCAATTGATAGGACGTGGAGAAAGATGTTTGCGTTTATGTTTGTGTAAAGTACTTCAGGTCCAGGCACAGTGGCTCACACGTATAATTCTAGCACTTTGGAAGGCTGAGATGGGCAGATGACTTGAACCCAGGAGTTCAGGACCAGCCTGGGCAACGTGGCAAAAGCCTATCTCTACAAAAAATACAAAAATTAGCTGAGGGTATGGCATGCACCTGTAGTCTTAGCTACCTGAGAGGTTGAAGTGGGAGGATCATCTGAGTCTGGGAGGGTGAGGCTTTAGTGAGCCGAGATAGTGCCACTGCACTCCAGCCTGGGCAACATAACAAGACCCGGTCTCAAATAAAATAAAATAAAATAAAATAAAATTTGCATCTGCTGTTTTCTTAGTTTTATATCTCTTCCTATAGAAGCATAGTTTACTTGTTTCTTTGAAGGAAGCTGAATTTTTAAAAACATACACTAACCTGGAAAATACTTTTGGTACTACATCCTGGGGACGAAATTTAACACCAATATGTGCCATTTATAGCAATTCCCAACAGGCATTACTTATACTACTGTGTATCAGTGTTCTTGTATAGATTTGAAGCAAAGTAATTTTCAGAACATTAAATTTCTATTTAGGGAAATAATTAGATTTCTTCATATTTCTTCAGTAATTAAACAATAGCTATGACAACATAATATAGCACTTATTTAAAGGCATTTTCTATTTTATTACCTTTGGTTTTTTTAATATGGTATTTTATTCAACAAGAAAAAACTACTACCTTTTTCTATTGAAGATAAACATTAAAATTTATGGGACAATATACATGGGAAAAGTTTTTTTTCTCTTACATTATCCTACTTAACATATTGTAAATAAACATATATTCTTTTGCTTTTCTTTTAGTTAATGCTTTCTTAACTAAAAAATTTAATAAATGTGTAGTTATTATGAAAAAAATTTAATAAATATGATGTAAGTATTATGAAAAGTCAGAAAAACATTAATGAAATATCAAGGTAATTAAAAAACTACTTCCCTATAGGTTTGTGTCAGGGGCTTCCAGCAAAGTCTCAAAAGATTTTGCTGTTTTCACACTGTTTAATTAACTTGAGAAAAGTCCCAAGTGTACCCTTATTACAAACATCCTTCAGAAAAGTGGTGACTATAATGTGTACAGTGGTGTCTTTACCAGCAGCAGGTCCAAAGTGTTGGGGTTTGCAGGTGAAATTTGACTGTAATTTATTTACTTCGGTCAAATTTTAATGCTATAATACAGATAATTTTGTCATGAACTTTACAAAAATATCTCCTAAAATCAGTTCTCTTATTTGTTGCTTCATAAAGCTGTTTTATAGCAAATGTACACTGTTCTTCAGGTCTGCACATTCCCTTCTTTAAGGAAAAGCTTTCTCTTAAAATACTGTTTGCTTCCCAGAGATAAGTCTATGGGAGAGGATTCACCTGCAGAAATTTGAAGAGTTTCCCAGCAAGTGCGTGCCATGAAACAGGAGTTGATGGATCCCCACTGTGTTCTCCACAGGCCATGGTATATTGAAAAAGCTTAATTTATCCTCATTAAAACAAAACACACCTTGACCTTAAAGGGGGAAAAATGACTAATCTCATTGTGTATCTTGTTTTCCTTTGGGTGTATCTCTTAAACTGACTAACACTTATAGGCACACTGCCTGCAGCTCTTCAGTCACTTTCACATATATTAAGACAGTTAAGTCTTACTGTAATCTATGAGGAAAAGCTATTATTCTAATTATACTGATAAAGAACTGAGTCTCAGTGAGGAAGCATTTGCCAAGATTCTATAGCAAGTTGGGAATAAAACTAGAAATTTGAGGGCTTTTTGGTTCAAGTCTTTTTTTTTTTTTTTGAAACGCAGTCTTGCTTTGTCGCCCAGGCTGCAATGCAGTTGCGCAAGCTCGGCTCACTGCAAGCTCCGCCTCCCGGGTTCACGCCATTCTCCCGCCTCTGCCTCCAGGGTAGCTGGGACTACAGGCGCCCGCCACCACGCCCGGCTAACTTTTTTGTACTTTGAGTAGAGACGGGGTTTCACCGTGTTAGCCAGGATGGCCTCGATCTCCTGACCTCGTGATCCGCCTGCCTCCGCCTTCCAAAGTGCTGGGATTACAGATGTGAGCCACCGCGCCTGGCCTGAAGCCTTTTATGGTACACTTTATACCAATTCAGTCTTCCTTTTGTATTCTATCCAGTGCAGGCTGCATATATAGAGCAGAATAGGAAGGAATTCTGCAAGTACTTGTTTTTTTATTTCTGTGTATCTGTCAAGGTTGTTAGAATCTCTACCATAGCATAATCCAAGCCATCATTTTATTTCCTTTAGAGCACAGCAGTGGCCTTCTGACTGTACTACGCTCTTCACCTCTCAGCAGCCAGTCATCTTTTTGAAATGTAATTTAGATCATGCCATCCTTCTGTTCAAAAACCGTCAGTGACTTTCCATTGTACTTAGAATAAAATCCAAAGTACTTATTTTGGTTTTCAAGACCCAGCACGTTCTGGCTCCTGCTTCTCTCTCCCTCACTTGTTCAGTATCGTCTGACCATGGTTCCTGAAATACCTTAAACTCTTCCTTGCCTCAGGAACTTTGCACTTAAACTTTCCTTTGTCTGCAGGTCTTCAAGTTCCTTAAATTCTTTGACTCCCTCCAACTGATCCTTCAGATTTCAGCCCAAATGTCATTTCCTGAAGAAATACCTTCTCCTACTTCCTAAACTAAGTCCTCCTAATTTATTCGTGTTTTTTCTCTCTCCTGACATTTTTAATTTGCCTTTATGCTCATTTAGTAGTAACATTTAGCAAGTCCTTCCAGTGTGCCAATCACTTGCCTTTAAACCTTATTTGTAGATGAGGAAGTAAAATACTTCCTCAGATTCCCGCAAGTATTGAGCCAGGATTTAAACCCAGGTTTTCTCCACAAAACCATAAACTCTGGGACATAGACCGTGTCTATGTATTGTTATAGCTCCAGTGCCTGGTACTTAGTTGGCTCTCAACAAGTAGATATTGAGCAAATGAACCTGTAGTAATGAATTTTTTTAAAAAAATAGCATTATTGAAATGTAATTCACATACAGTAATATCTGCCCTTTAAAAATGTGAGATTCAGCCAGGCATGGTAGCTCACGCCTGTAATCCCAGCACCTTGGGAGGCTGAGGTGGGTGGATCACGACGTCAGGAGTTACCGAGACCAGCCTGGCCAATATGGTGAAATCCCATCTCTACTAAAAAACAAATACAAATATTAGCTGGGTGTGGTGGCGCACACCCATAGCCCCAGCTACTCAGGACGCTGAGGCAGGAGAATTGCTTGAACTGGGAAGGCAGAGGTTGCAGTGAACCGGGATCATGCCACTGCACTCCAGCCTGTGCAACAGAGTGAGACTGACTCCATCTCAAAAAAAAAAAAAAAGTGAGATTCAGTGCTTTTTAGTATGTTCACAGAGTTGTGCAACCATCATCACTATCTAATTTTAGAGTATTTTCATCACCCCAGAAAGAAACTCTATACCCATTAGCAGTTACTTTCCACTTCCTCCCACCATTCTCTGGAAACCACAATCTACTTTCTGTCTCTGTGGATTTGCTTATTCTAGAAATTTTATATAAATGGAAGTATACAACATTTGGCATTTTGTGAATGACTTCTTTCATTTAGCCTAATGTTTTCAAGGTTCATCCATTTTGTAACATGTATCAGTGCTCCATTGCTATTACTATTATTTTATTATATGGATATACAATATTTTATTTGTCCATTCTTCACTTGGTGAACATTTGGGTTGTTTCTACTTTTTGGGTTTATGAACAATACTTCTCTGAACACTTTTGTACAAGTTGTTGCATGGACATGTATTTTCAATCCTCATGAGTGTATACCTAGTAGCAGAATTGCTAGATCATGTGATCACTCTATTATGTACATTTTGAAGAACTGCCGAACTATTTTCCAAAGTGGCACAATGACTAAGAAAATCAGAACTTGACAACATTTAAAGCTGTACAAGCAGATTTTATTCAGGACTATTGCAGGGGGGTAAAAGAGACCCCAGTACAGAACTGAGCTTGGTTCTGAGTACAAGGAAAAGTAGGGGTTTTATAGCTGGGAAGCAGGGTGGGTAGGTATGTGTCAGTGGATTGAAAATTACTGAGAAGATAAAATGACCTAAAAGATTCTGGCTGAATGTGGGCCAGAGTGATTAGCTATCTCCTGGGGGATAGTTGGGGTTGGGGAATTTGGTCAGATTTTGAGGGTGACCAGAAGGGTGGGAGATTGTGGCTAAAGATTTTTGCAAAGATGGACACAAAGTTTAAAAGTTGAGACCTACTTGGGAAGAGGATTTTGAGGAGCCTGACTAAAGTTTGGTCAAAGACACATACATTCTTTGTCATACCCAAAACAGACAATTCAGCTACAATGCTTTGTCTCAACTTTATTAGCAAGGATGCTTCCCTTAAATTCTCTTAAATTCTGCACAGTGACATTTCATTGTGCATCCAGTGGATATTTGTTGACATGGTGTTAGCTGAGCTGGGATATAGCCTATGGAGAAATTTCATGAAGCTGGCAAAGCTCCTGTTATTTTCTATCTCATGCTTACGTATTAGTGTTTTGTTGGGTTTTCTTTTTCTTTTCTTTTTTTTAAGATCTACACAGAAATATTTGGCAGGTCTGATAATTTAGGCCTCTGGAAACCTCAGTTATGCTATAAAGAGTAAAGAGCAACATCATATGTTATTGTAGGGTTCACAGTTTAGGATACTTGGTCTTATTTTGGTAAATTACTATTTCTATTTTAAATGCATATTTCAAAAATAATGAATTATATATTTTTCTTCTTTTTTTTTCTTTTTCACTGTTCTTTTATAAGAAGCATTTCATTTTTATGTCTTAGGGTAGGTAGTGGCTCCAATCTAGCACTAAGTTGTTTTTATTACTATTATATGATTCCACTTACCGAAGTACAGAGTAATTTGTTTACAAATGACTCTGTAAGCTAAGAATGGTTTAAACTTTCTCACAAATTGTTTCATCCTATGTTTTTCTACTTTACCACCACCTATCTGCAGTAATGTTACACATCTTCAATTAATGCAAATTCAAAGTTATTTTTATAATGGAGCAGCACTCCTGAAAATAATTGGCTGTCTTGGGGAGTTGGAAATCCAGAGTTGTTCCTTACTCTATTAGAAAAATGAAAGCCTCCTTTTAGTGACTAAAACAGAGCTTCCTAACCTTCACCAAGGTTAACTGCATCCTTTTCTGTGCAGTGAGCAGCTAACGTGGTGTGCCAGCTCTGATTGTATAGGCTTTTATCACAGGAAGTAGATTCAAATGATTGTAATTGCTTGGGTTACATTAATATTCACAGCACATGCCTCTTACCTTACATGGCACTCATTCTCTGTGTATTTAATTAATATGCCATTTTGCCTTTCATTTTGGCGCGGGGAGCCATGATTTTAGAGGGTGTGAAACAGCGAGCAGCTGGGGAAAGAATGAATACCCAGAACCCAGTGCCAGGATTAACATACTGATGCAGATATTCTGAGAAGGGATCTTTTGAGGCAGGTTAAAAGGAAATGCCAAGTGGAAGCAAAGCCGACCTTGCACTAGCACGTGATACTAGTCAAGGAGGCGCTTGGCTTCACTCTGCTGCATTTTGCTCTTGGATTGCCAGCTGCTTCAAGCCAGCTGCTTCAGCACAGCTCAAATGAAGGAAAGAATATTCACTGTATATTTTGTATTTGAAAATCTGCTGATAATTTCAAAAGCTTAGAATGTTGACAGTAGCCTGTAGACGAAAATTTAAAACTTAATGATCAAAAAGAAAAATATATCCTTCCTCCCTTGGCAGAATTATTTTTAAAAGATTGTGGCTTGCCTGTTTGGACAATTTTCAGAAGACAAGGGGAAAACATTTTTCACTTTTTATTATAATATGATTAGATATAATGGAATTTAGTAAGTACATTGCAACAGTGAATTTAATTGGGCGTACAGTATAACTATTTTAAGTTTTCTGGATGTAGATTTTGCAGAAAGAGGAAGTAAATACTGGAATTTAAATGCCATTTTCCAATGGACATTCCAAATAGGAGCTTGAGATGTAATTCATTTTTTCCCCTCTGCTGTCAATTGTCCTCTTACATCATAAACTTGATGTCTAGCAAGAGACAATATCACACTCCTTTTTGTGTTCCTTTGGTTGATTGTTAACTGGAAGATCCCCCTAACTTGTTACTTCCTGTGGAGACTTCGGGTGCTCATCAAGAAACAAGTACTTAAGAACTTTAGTAATTGATATGAACCCCCCAGGTACCTGTAGAAGCACAGTTTGGTTTATGGGTTACCAGAGTGCCCCTGTTGAGCTTTGCCCCAGGTCCTACTGTGTATTTTAGGCTCTTCACTTCAGTTTGGTGCTTCTCAAAAGCCCTAGAGACAGAGATGGGAATGGATGCCCTTGGCAGCTGGACCACAGGCAAAAGCAGCTCACTGCTGAAATACTATACCCTTGAAGTCCTTTTAAATTAGGTTAATTTTGCACTTTACCCTGCAATATATTCATGATTACTTTAATATAATACAGTTAATTTTCTAATCACCAAATGAAATTGATGCTCTAGGAAGGCATGGCATGTTTAAATTGGGGCTTCTTGATGTTTTATGTACCTGCACTGGAGAATTGTGGACTTAGTGTGGCTGTAGGGGAAATTCTTTCAGTCCTTTCTTTGAAATGGACCTGATAGATACAAATAACTTTCAGGACATTTGGTGATAGAATTTGGTTAATTAGCAGCTTGTTTCAGCTTTCTACTCTGTTGTGAAAAGAGGCCAGACTTAAAGTCCAGTGAGTTCAAGACCTGGTTCATTATTAATTTGTGATGTTGTACAAATTATTAACATCTTCAGGCCTGTTTCTCATCTGTAAAATGAGGTGATGAACCATAAAATATAAAGCACCATTTTCCAAATTACGTTTTGTGAATGATTACTTGCAAAAGGTATTCTAAGGGTGGTTGTCAGGCAATAGGAGGAGAGGGAAATGGAGAGTTGTGATTTAAAGGGTATAAAGTTTCAGTTTTGCAAGATGAGAAAGTTCTGGAGATTGGTTGCACAACAATGTGAGCATATTTAGCAGTGGTAAATTGTACACTTAAAAATGATTAAGATGGTAAATTTTATGTTATGTGCATTTTACGTGCATTTCACCACCATTTAAAAAACTATATTCTAAAAGCTCCATCTTTAAATAAATATTAATTTGTATTACACCCTCCTGCTGGAGAATGACACTGCATTCAGCATATCCAAATGTCTTAGACATCCTGCACTTAAAAAAAAAAACAACTTTTAAACTTTAACCCAGTATTTCTCAAATTCCTTCTCCCAATTAATTTAACATATCTTCATGTTCTATGGAACTTACACTTGAAGGAGTCCCATTTGGGAAAAAGTTATCTGGGGTCTTTCCAGTTCATACATGTTTTTATTCTTCAAAGACACCGTATGGGCTATGCCAAAGTAAGATATTTGATACAAAGATTAATTCAGGCCTTCCCAACCTTTTCCATTATCATGGCATGTATAGAAAGTAATATTTGCATGGCACACTGGGGTTAACCGACAAGGTGGCTTAGGGCTGAGGAGCACGGTAACTCAGTTACACCCTTGGATAAAGATCTGTAACCAGATGTTTAAAAAGTTATCGCTGAGGAAGCTGCGTGACATAGCTTGTTCTCCAGATGTCATTAGTTAGCATGTTTGGTCTGTCAGAGAAGTAGAGGCAGATCATACAAAACTCTATGCCCTTTGGTTTGCCTTGGCAGCAATTTATTTTCCACTTTAGAGGAACTAGAAAGTCTTCTGATTACATATAGCTGTGGATATTACTGGTCATTAGACCTAACTGGCAATCCCTTGTGGTATGAGAGTGAGGGATAAGAGGTTTCCAGAAGGATAATACTCTTCCACAGTCTATTTAATATACTCAAGTGATGAATTCAGCAGCCTCCTATTTTTAAAGCGAGAGCATATATCCTAATGTCGTAAGCAGAATAATTCGCATTTAATGGGGGAAATTTTTTTCAACTTCACATTTCTTAGAGGAACAAGTATTTAGTGTACTAATAGGTATTGGATGTGGGGAGAAAAGGATGTTTATATTAATTTTTAAAAGAAATATAGCATAGATCAGTGAGTGAGATCAACATTTTTTATGCTTCAGGCCTTTTTCTGAAGTCGTCTTCAGCCCTTTCTCTCCACTCTATTCCTCAGTTAGTATCATTCTATAGTGTCATATCTTCTGAATGGCTTACTTAAAGATTCTAGACTGATGGAAAAAAAAAACAAAGAAACAAGAAATTGATTAGATTTGACAATGGCCTACATCATTGTTCAGTTAGTATTTTTATTCAGCTCGCCTAGAAACTAAGCAGTCACGATCCACTTAGTAACAGATGTTTTGATTTCAGACATGCCAGGTCTTCCCCAGATTATCTTTTGTACTTACTGTCATTTTCCCCTTAAAACAACTTTTTTTGGTCTTAGTCTTTACTGTCTTCTCTGAGAATCCTATTAGAGTTTAAGATTTAAAACCAGATGTAGAACTACATCCTTGCTTAGTGTCAGGGAGCCACTGTGAAATCCCATTGACAACCTACTCTGGGCTTTAGAGCCAGAAGTTTAATTACCACCTATTGAGCAAGTTTGATTTGTCACTTCTTGGGTTCTGGCCAGGCAGAGCTAATTCCTCCTAGCAGAGCAAGGCTGGTGGGCAGAAGCCAGAATTGAGAAAGTGATGCAGTCACTTCAGCTTGTCCAGCTTCAGGCGTGGATGAAGGGAGTTAAGTGTGCCAGATTAAGTCCAAAGTGGCACACAAGCATGAGGGGCAATAGAGGCACCTGGTAAACCACAGCAAGAGGGAGTCTGCAACAAAGAAAGGGGGAGCGTGGTGACCAGCAAGGAGCAAGGGCTTGCAATTTTCAGAAGTCCAGGCAAGCTGTGCTGGCACCAGACAGGAAACATTGAGGCTGGGCTTCAGTCAGAGGCTGGCTTCAGCCTTTGAAGAAGACTGACAGGGGATATTAAGCAGTTACTGGAATGAGACCTGTAAAAAAGGCAGAAGAAAATCAGTAATAACAACTGAATAATAACAACTGAAGAAATCAGTAGACTATTTAACCACATCCGTAGGCCTCTACACAATCTAATACTGTGGAGTATTAAATGAATGAGATAGATTTAGAAATAAAAAACCATCCATGGTATATTAAGGAAAATTCAAATCATAGTATATTACATAATATGTTAGTGAAAGGAACTTTGGGACATGGTAATGTAGAACTCTGTTCAGATGAATGATACAAACACCATAGGCATACTTTATAGGGACAGATATACTTTGTTTGCCTTTTGTTTTCATCCATATATCCTGAGGAAGGTCCACAATTATTGAATAATAACTGCCTAAAGTGGCAAAATGTCTCTGGTACTCCTGAAAAGAGGCAGCTTATTGTGGAGGGGGCATTGTGAGTGGTTAGGGGCACAAACTTTGGATCCCAACTACCCGGGTTTAAATCTTGCTTCTACTACGGACTACTCGTATGATTCTGAGTAAGTCCTTAACTTCTCAATACCTGTTACCCCATCTGTAAAAGGGGGACAGTAGTAGTACATACCTCAGAGGGTAGTTATGAGAATTGAGTAATAATAATATTTTTAAAATCTGTGGAAAAGTATCTGGCCTATAATTAGCCCTATAAATGTTTGTTAAGCAAATACACAAATAAAATACGTACTTTCCCAGCTTCCAGGAATCAGGAACTAACCTTAGACTTTGCATCTGGTGTGGATATTGTTCTCATGGAACATTGAACATTTCTTAAAGTATTGTTTTAAGCACTGTGGAAAAAATAATAGTTAAAATTGTTAGCAGATCATGGAATTGGATTTTTTACCTCAATCCTTTTGAAATTAAGAAAAAAATTACACTAGTTACTTTAAACTGGCTATTCTGTATGTTTGTACTCTAGCGATATAGAAAGTAGATATTGTTATATGATTTCCTAGATACAATTAATCTAGGCCGGGCATGGTGGCTCAGACCTGTACTCCCAGCACTTTGGGAGGCCAAGGCGGGTGGATCACTTGAGGCCAGGAGTTCGAGATCAGCCTGGCCAACATGGTGAAACCCTGTCTCTAATAAAAATACAAAAATTATCCAGATGTGATGGCTACTTGGTTGGGAGGTTGAGGCAGGAGAATCGCTTGAACCCAGGAGGCGGAGGTTGTGGTGAACTGAGATTGTGCCACTGCACTCCAGCCTGGGCAATAGAATGAGACCCTGTCTCAAAAACAAGCTACTATCTTGTTTAGATAGCAGATCTTTTCCCCCTCAGAGAGAGCGCTTTGGCAGTTAGGAAAAGTAAATCACACCGAAACTG
The DNA here is from genome assembly GCF_008728515.1 of Papio anubis. NCBI lineage: Eukaryota > Metazoa > Chordata > Mammalia > Primates > Cercopithecidae > Papio > Papio anubis. The sequence continues at coordinate 41,797,698 of NC_044979.1, read as the reverse complement.
TTTATGGCGACCCCCCTCACCTCACACACTATGAGCTAGTTAGACAGAAGATAATGCAATTTACAAATATCTGTGGGTGGCCAGGCCTGATTAGTACATGTAAAAGAAAAGTCATTAGATACACTGTGACTTCAAATAATGAGGCAGGGTAATAGGATTTGTTTTAATAAGATTTTGAGAGATTAAACCTCCTAAATCTTTGTAATTCTGTCAGGTAAAGTTAAGGAAACCAGCACTCCACAACATAAACAATGGTGTTCTATTTAGAACCTCTGCAAAATTAGATGTGATTGACTTCTCCTAAGACATTGAGCTGTAGTTAGTTGACATGTTTGTTTGCTAGTAAGTAGTGGTGCTATGGTGAATAATGCCCTTTTTGTATTTGTACTCTTTTTGGTACAGATACACAGTCTCATAGAATAATTTCAAATTAATTAGTATTGCAGCTGAACTATGTGATGCTATCACAATTTGGGTTAGTGGATGAATTTAGTAATTTTGGGTGCCATTCATCCTTTCTAGCTTAAATCCAATAACTGAATATTTAAAAACTTTCTTTTGTTGATAAAGGTGATACCAGTGGTATGCTAATATGGTGAGGATAATTTCTATCCCTTCCTAAGGATTTTTGTGAGGAATAAAGATGAAAATAATTACTCTAAAACATACTGCAAAAAATCTATTAAAATATATCCTATTCATGAAAATTTATATTAATGACCAGTATCCTTAATGTTACTTAAGTTCATAAGCACTCATAGTTCAAAGGTTTATTTTTTTCTTATTTTGAATATATATTATAACCACTGAACTCAACATAGTGACAGTTTTTACTTTGTTTCATGGTAGAAGTTGTATCTGAAGAAATAAAGGAGTGGAGGTAGGTAGAGAAGGATTAGAATGGGAGGTAGAGCTAGATAATGTAGGGGCTACACGTTTCTTTGCTCCCAAATTAAGATATTTGGACTAATTGTAAGATTAAGAAGTTCAGCCTCTCAGCACAGCCCATTGTTTCCCTGCCATCTACTCCTCTGGATGTCGAGGAGTAAGGGAAGGAAAGATGTGTTTCTTTGCTGTCCTCCACATTGTACTTCTTCCTGCTCCCAGGCCTGTTCGTGTGATGCCTGAACCAGTGTGAAAAAAGACAGCTGGAAAACATACATCCTCTCATCTCCCTGCCTTTAGAGTTTTCTAGAACAGTTGCTTCATAAATTGCAGGGGATTCCCATAACTCAGTAATTTATCCTGATCTTCCTTAAAAATGAGAGAATTTCAAGATATCTTGTTTTGAAACCAGTTGCCCCATAGGCTGTTCTTTTTGATAAACATAGAAATTGACCCTTCTGGCATTAAAAATGTTGAAACATATTTGATTTCTCTGAGTTCCTTCCTCAGGAAACGACCTTTAGGCCTCTCACAAAAAGTATCAAAGAACTGAAACCACATCACTGCACCATATGCCAAGAGATCCCCTCATTCACCATGTTTGCTTCTTTGCCCCTCTCAACTTCCTGGTTTTTTACACATCGTTAGGTTGCTTACCTGCTATATAAACCCCTGATTTTAGTCAGTCAGGGAGATGGATTTGAGAGTGAGCTCCCATCTCCTCAGCTACAGCGCCTGATTAAAGCCTTCTTCCTTGGCAATACTTGCCACCTTAGTGATTGACTTTCTGTGTGGCACGCAGCAGGACCTAGACCAAACCTCTGGTGTTTCCGTAACAATTTAAAAAATAGATTACGGATTATAAAACAAAGGTACAGAAAGTATCTTGATAAATCTTTGGTGAAACTGAAAGTAGATTTTTCATTTCCAGATTATCAATTTGGGATTTAGCTAATCAGGATACCTTAAATTTACAAATTAGTCAATCCATATGTGTATGTATACACATACACCCAAAACTTCTTAGTATTTCTCACTACTGAGGCAGGATATTTCCTTGTTGCCTTCGTGGGACTTGCAACAGGGGTGCCTTGTTTGCCCAGCCCGCTGCTTTCAACTCCTCATGGGAGGGAGTGTGCGAGCAAACGAGGCAGGAACTGAGGTGCACGAGCGCTGGAGTCTGCTGGCCACTTGGGCACCAGCAGGATCAAACTCCACTCAGACCCACTGCGTTCCACCCCTTGTGGGAGGTGATTGGGTACAGGAGCTGGAGCGAGCACTTTTGGGCACTGGCAGGAGCGAACTCTGTGCAGGCCCTGCGGCAGCATCCAGGCAGGGTCCCTGCGGCAGCATCCAGGCAGGGTCCCTGCGGCAGCATCCAGGCAGGGTCCCTGCGGCAGCATCCAGGCAGGGTCCCTGCGGCAGCATCCAGGCAGGGTCCCTGCGGCAGCATCCAGGCAGCGTCCCTGCGGCAGCATCCAGGCAGCGTCCCTGCGGCAGCATCCAGGCAGCGTCCCTGCGGCAGCATCCAGGCAGCGTCCCTGCGACTCCTGAAGCCCCAGGAGGCATGTTACAGAGCCCTTTTAGCTCTGCTGTCATGGATGGCTTGAGTGTTAACAGCTCAGGGGGCCCTCCACCCTTTCACGTGAGGTGGCTGTTCTCTGCCAGTGAGGGCAAAGGGCCAGTGTATCAGCCTTTTGTATCTGCACTCATGGCTCCCGAGCTCTTGCCCGGCGTCCAGGAGAAACAAGGTTACACGAACAAATTGGATGGTAAATGTGGGAAATTTTTCTTGACGATGAAAGTGGCTGTCAGTGGAAAGGAGAGCTGAAAAGGGGACACGGGAGTAGGTAATCTCCTGGAGTCTGGCTCTCTCCAGTCGGATTCTTTTCCAAAGTTACGTCCTCAAGCTGTGTCTCTGAAGTCAAGCCACTTGTCTCAGATGTCCAGCTGTAGTCTCTGCTGTCCAGCTGCTTCTCCTCTCTCTGCTGGCTGAGCCTGGGGTTTTTATAGGCACAGGATGCAGGGTGGGGCAGACCATGGGCAGTTTAGGAAAAGGGAATATTTGAGTGGGAAAACAGGGATATAAGTTCTAACTTTGGGCCATGGTTTCAGGTTTTTCAGCTTGAGGGTGGGGCTTTGCCATGGACCTGCCCTTTTCTGCCTAGAATTTCTCTGCCTCCTGTCTCCATCATCAGGAATTCTTAGTGATTTATACATATTATCTTATTATTTTCTATAACATCACTTAGAGGAAGGTAGAAGTATAACATGTAAGTCTATGACAGGGTATGGCTAGCCCACAAATTTATTGAAGATCCTAAAGGACTGTCCTCAAACCAGAGAAAGAGTGACATTTAGGAATCCAGTAACTGCTTTTATGCTACTGCAGACATTGTGTTAAATAGGTGTTATAACACAAGCCATAATAGCTCCAGATGAGAATGTCATTAAATTTAACCATTTAGAATGGATAATATGTTGTAGTAGTAATAATAGATATTATAGGCAGCATGTGGGTTTGCCTCATTTTAAGCAAACCTGAAAAAAATGCGTATATTATCAAATTTTTGGATTTTTGCCAATGTAATCAGTGTGGGTTTGAATTCTGTTGTGAAAGAGGTATTGATTTCTTTCTTTTTCTTTTTTTTTTTTTTTTGAGACAGGGTCTTGCTCTGTCACCCAGGCTGGAATGTGATATTGATTTCTAAGAACTCTATTTATTAGTGAGATTAGCCCTTTGTGATATGAGTTGCAAAAGTTTTTGGATTCCTCGCTTAAATGCTATGCTAGAGTAATCATTAGAGATTTGTCATTTGTCTTAGAGGTGAAAAGAGCCTTGTAGTCCAAATCTCTCAATCTATAGATAGGAAAAATTGACCCAGAGACATTAAGCTGTTAGCCCAAGAGAGCGCAAATCTGATCCCTAAATCTTTTCTAGGAAACAAGGTTCCATGTGGCTACAAGGGACTGAAGGACAGAGGGAAGAACTCATAGTTGCAGCCATGTTCATGTAGTAGTTTTATACAACTGGCATCAAATCCAAAGCATAGCTTGTAACTCCTTGATGTTGAGAATGTGCAGCTGGGCATTTTGAACAGTTTAACAGTAGAATAGAAAAGCAAAGATTTCAAAAACTAGAATTATGTTTTTACAACCTTAGTTTTAGGAGCATTGCTGATTAGTTGCTAATTAATCCATCTCTCTGGTGAAACAGATTAGTAGCATTATTGGGTTATAATATAACCCAATAAGCATTGTGAATCCAAGTTAACATGTTACTTTCATTCTTTCTAATGTAATTATTATGCTATTATCAATTTGTTACCATGCAGTAATCATGCAGTTTTAAGTAACTGCTTAAAACCCAGAGTGAGGCATAGAAATTTATGTCCAGTTGGACAGAGCTGAATGTCAGCTACATGGTAGCAAGATAGATGCTTTGCATCAGGGTCATTTCTACTGTTATAAAGCTTGAAAAAGAATAGAACAAAAAGAGTCATGGTTGTATGGATGTCTTTATGGGTGATAAAGTTTGAATTAGCATATGTAGGACATTCCAGTACAATTAATAACCACTCTGTTAGTTAATTGGTTGGGGTGAATTCTCTTTTAGTGTTTCATTTACCTTATAATTAGCTGTAACTCAGCAATTAAGTCATGACACCAGCCCACTGTGACACTGAAGGATGGAGGATAGTGCTTGGGTGGGGGAGCATAGTGCTTAGATGCATTCTGCTCATATTAAATCAGACTTGTTGGCTTCCTAAGTGCCTCTCATTCTCTTTTAGGTTCTTGAATAGGTCTACGTGTTATTCATATATAGTCATAAATGCACTGAAACAAATGCCGTCCGCCCCATGAATCTGCAGGTTCCACATCTGCGGATTCAGTCAATGGCGTATTGAAAATAATATTCTGAAAAAAATTCATGGTTGCCTCTGTACTAAACATGTACAGCATTTGTTTTTTACTCATTATTCCCTAAACAATACAGTAAAACAACTATTTATGTAGCATTTATATTGTCTTAGGTATTATAAGTAATCTAGATATGGTTTAAAGTATACAGGAGGATGTGCATAAGTTATATGCAAACACTGTGACATTTTATGTAACGGACTTGAGCATCCTCTGCTTTTGGGGTCCACACGGTGAGGGGATTCCTAGAACCAGTCCTCCATGGGCACGGAGGGACAACTATAATTTCATACAGGATTTTGTGATTGTAGTAAACAATAAAAATTGTTTCATGTTCATGTACCATCTTTCTAAAACTAGAATTCAGATTACATATACACGTATAAATACTTTTTCTCATTGGTTCTTTTAGAAAAACTTTTTAAGATAGGAGGATTTTGTTCTTGATGTTGTTGTTGCTATTATTCTGTCAACTTATTCTTAAATATCTTGTTTTAACTAAAATAAAACTGAATTAAAAAAAGAAGATTCACCTAAATTCCTGCTTTAGAAAACAGCCTGTATTGGTTGTTTTTAAAGCTATATATGCTTTTATTTGTTACCAAAATAAAACAAGTGCATTTAAAAATATTTAAGACTAGAGAGAATGGAAAAATTGTGTAAAATAAAAGTTCCATGTAATTCTATCCTCCAAAGATAACTACTTAATGGATTCTAGTTTTATGTCATGCTTTAGAAACCTTTTCTTCTGCTGATTAAAATACACCACTAGCACATATAGTAGAACATTTCAAGTCTGTAGTGAAGAAAAAAAAATCACTCATAATTCTACCATTCAGAGGTGAGCACTACTGGAATGTTTGTCCTTCTATTTTTCAGTGATATATGTGTTACCGAAACTGTACTTATGTTTATGTACCTATACAGATAGCTAACATATCATCTATACACTTTAAACAAAAGATGTCAAACTACACACACTTATATAATTTGCTTTTTAAACTAAAATGGAGTGATCGTTTTCCCGTCATTTGTAACTTGATTTTTAATGGCTGCATACAATTATATCATATAGAGATTTAATATTTAACCATTTTTCTTGTTGTATATTTAGTTTTTTGTATTTTTTTGCTTTTGCAAATAATATATTTATAGATATATTTTTGCTGAATATCCTTGAAGATAAATACTTGTACATACCTATTATTATCTCCTTAGGTTAAATTCCCACGTGTAGTGATTTTTAAAGAACGACAAAAATATGCTCAATTCACATGTACGAACTTATGGGATTGATGAGTGGATGAGCAAGATCCCATCAGATTTTTAGAAAGACTTCAGCAAGTAAATTTGAAGATTCCAAATTTCAGGCTTTTAATATAAATAGATAATCTTCTAGCCTTAAACATTCTGCATTTAGGTACTTAAATATTTTGGCAGCGTATGTATTAATAATCACCACATTTGTGCAGAGGAAGCCTATTGTGCATATTTTAATACCACCTTTATTTATGTCACTGAGTTTTCTATCCATTCATTGTTTGGAACTGTGTATATCACACCAAAATCCAAATCCAAAGTGAAAAACATAGTCAAACACAGCTGTTGTGGGGTACACAGAAACAAGCAAAACTAGATTTTCTTGGAGAAAAAGGATATGGTGACTTCCCAGGATGCTTTAAATTTCTTTCTTGTTTTTGGCTGACCTCACTCTAGGAAGAGAAAATAAATTATATTGGTTATTTTATTTCCAAATAAAAGCAAAAGAATTATAACTTATAAAATAGCTTAAAATGTAAGTAAAAAATATAAAATAGTATGACTTAAAATATAAAAGGGTATTACCTCAAATGTTGATTAAAACAATAGTTAGATGACTGGAATAAAATTTTGACTTTAAAATGTAGAAACTGTAATAGCTACTGTTTAGTGAGCTCATAGTAGGTACCTAACATGACCCCAGGAGCTTCTTCTCATTCTTATTAATCTTTATTAAGGCCAGGATAATAATATATGCATGGCAGGTCTGAATGCTTCAATTTTAAATGCTTCTCAAATTATTCATCTTTTTGATGTTTTAGATCCAGGAAACCTTTGGATGCCTCCCCACAATTTATTAAATTTTTTCAATGTGTTAATCATTTTCTTTACAATTTTTATAGAAATTATTTTAAGTGTGATTTGGCACGACCTGTAGCAGAAATTTTAATCATTTCATTCATCTTTTTACCACCATTGTTTATCTGAGACATAATGATTTTTCTGACTTCAGTGACACCTGGAATGAAACCAGTACTCTATGGTTTCAAGTAGTTTTTGTCTAAATGATTTTATTTTAGAATTTATGTTTTGCCAGAGTGAAATGAGCAATTCAGATGTAATAGGGAGTGACTGTACAGTAATGAGTTTCATTTCTAGCTAGCTATTTTTATCCAAGGAATTGGTATTCTCTAAAATGACAATTGTAAAAAATGACTAAAATTATTTTTGAAGCATTTTTATTTAGACTTGATATACCAGGGTTCCACTAGAGAAACAGAATCAGTAGGCTATGCACACATACACTGAGACAGAGAGAGAGGCGGGGGGGTGGGGGGAGAGAGAGAAAAGCAATGAGCTGGCTTCCAGGATTTTGGGGGCTGGCTAGCCAAGTCTGAAATGGGTAGGGCGGGCCATTAATCAGGAAGGGCAGGCTGGAACTCTTGTGTCTAAGCTGAAGCGGCTGTCTGCAGGTCAAATTTCTTTATCAGAGAAGCCTCAGCTCTGCTGTTAAGGCCTTCGAATGGATTGAACCAGGCCCACCCAGATTATCTAGGATAATCTTTACTTAAAGTCAATGGATTGTATATTTTAATCACATCTACCAAATACCTTCACAGCAATACTTAGTGTTTGATTTAATAGCTAGGGGCTGTAGTCTACCCAAGTTGACACACAAAATCTCACCATCACACTTGATATCTGAACTAGTTGAATGCTCATATAGAAACACCCACTTCATTAATAGGTAGTCATAATTTATCCATGAGAAAAACCATGTATTGTCTATGACTGCTTTCATGCTACAACAGCTGACTACTTAATGCTGGTACTAGTTTGGGCTATACACAGTTTACACGTTACTAAAAGTAAAAATCTACCTTAGAAATACTAATATTTACCAGAGTTGAGAATATTGAAAAGAAGGTATGCTAGGCTACATTTAGGACTTTTATAAAGTGTTGAGGAATGGCAGCATCACTGGGATACTGATGACTTCCCAAATGATGTAATGGGGCAAACAGTCATTTAACGCTTTGCTTCTTAAGTGGGGCTCATAACTCCCCTGAAATATATTCTTATTTTATTCCGCCATTAGTAGAAAATACCAGAGAAGCATTGCTTTTATTCAAGGTAAACCAGGGGTCAGCAAACTCCTTTCTGTAAAGAGCCAGTTAGTAAATATTTTCAGCTTTGCAGGCTGTACAGTTTGTTACACTATTTAACTCAGCTGTTGTAGCATGAAAGCAGTCATAGACAATACATGAACTAACAAGCATGGCTGTGTTTATAAAATGTATTTACTAACACAGGCAGTGGGCTGGATTTTGCCTGCAGGCTGCATTTTCCTATCCCTGATGTAGACAGGTCTGGTGTGTTGGTTTAATAGTCGCTCTGCTTGTAATACCATACATATCTAGTGACAGGATGTATTTCAGCACAGTTTAGGAACTGGTCAACTATTGAACACCTTCCATTTTTCTGCTATTTTATTTTATTTCATTTTATTTTATGTTGAGGTGGAGTTTCACTCTTGTCACTCAGGCTGGAGTGCAATGGCATGATCTCGGCTCACTGTAGCCTCCACCTCCCAGTTTCAGGCGATTCTCTTGCTTCAGCTTCTGCAGTAGCAAGGATTACAGGCACCCACAGCCACACCTGGCTAATTTACACACACATACATATATATATATATATATATTTTTATTTTTATTTTTGAGACAGAGTTTCGCTCTTGTCACCCAGGCTGAAGTGCAGTGTCACAATCTTGGCTCACTGCAACCTCTGCCTCTCTGGTTCAAGTGATTCTCCTGCCTCAGCTTCCCGAGTAGCTGGGATTACAGGAGCCTGCCACCATGCCCGGCTAATTTTTTGTATTTTTTGTAGGGATGAGGTTTCACCATGTTGGCCAGGCTGGTCTCAAAACTCCTGACCTCTGGTAATCTACCTGCCTCAGCCTCCTAAAGTGCTGGGATTACAGCTGTGAGCCACTGCACCTGGCCACATGTCTCTGCTATTTTAATAAGAACATGGAATAGAATAAGTACAGGAATGGGGTCGTGTTCAATCTATCAGGGGATTAAAGCTATTATTTATAAAATTATTAGCACACAATATAGAGTTATGATATATTTTTATATATGATTGTATAACATATGACTTGTCTATTAAATATATGTAATGAAGCATATTCTCTCAATTCTCAAGAAAGAAAAAATAAAAGTAAGCATTCATGTTTGTTTTGTGGCTCAGCACAGAAGCTAGGCCAGGTGCAGAGATTTCCTTGTGAGCATATGGAGGCAGCACCGTAAGGCAAGCTGGTGGTTGCCAACTTCCTGGCTTTGGTTCCGTCTCCCATCTTCTCCTTATTAACAAATGACAATAATCAGAGAAAAAGGAAGCTGAAGAATTATTTGAGCATATATGTAGACGACATAGGCATTTGGTAGACTATCATAGACATCCAAATACTTGGGTTTGAGATTCTAAATTTGGTAGCAAAAATGCTACTTTTTACTCTAACACTATGTAGTCAATAGTTCAGGCACAGGCTAAGAAACCAGCAGATTTTCCAATTCTTAGAAAAATGACCTAGGGAATAGCACTTACCATCTTTAGGTATTAGCTTCTTCATCTGTTTTAGTCATGCCTTATGTCAGTGATCTTTAAGCTGGAGCAGATCTATTCCCATGTATTAGAAAGATGACTCAGGTGGCAGTGTAGAGTTTGGGCTAGATTGAGTGCTGAGAGATGGCATGTAGGAGACAGGTTGGGGGGATATGATCATCCAGGTAAGAGAAAGGAAGATTGGACCACTGAGGTCAGCACAGATGGAAAGAAATGAACCTACTGGAAACACCTGTGAACACATGCTTGGGTACATGCTTTATGTGAACCCAGGGTGAGTAATGCTGTGGGATCCTTCCAGTGTAAGAAGCCCTTAGAACAATGGTTGGGAACTCAGGCTTCAGCACCGGTTGTACCTGAATTCATATCCTGGGTCTGCCACTGTCTATCTGCGTGACTTTGGACAAGTGACTTAAGTGATTTAATCTTCACTTTCTTATCTCTAGACACAGGCAGGATAATAACACAAAGTTGTGAAAATTTACTAAGACACAATGTGAAGCATTTAGCCCATTGCTGGTTGTTTTATGAAGATTCTATGAGTGTTTGCTACTATTATTATTATTATTATTATTATTATTATTTGCGGGAGTAAAGTTCAAGTACCAATAATAATTTTCAATCATTACAAATCGTGATTAATGAAAGTTTTAAAAATTTCTTAGGAACCAGGGAGCATTCTATTTTTTATTCTAATCTGAGAATAAAATTATATTTTATGTTTTTACTTTTCTCAAAAGTGGTAGGAGCAAATTGATTTTAGGTTGTCATTTTTTCTGTTTCCAGGTTTTTAGAACAGTAGATACCTGTTCTCTGTAATTTGGTGTGTCTATCTGTGTAATGCTTAAGTCAGTCCTGGTGGTTGTTCCTAAGAAAAGGAAAATAAGAGGCAAATACATATTGATTCTGTACAAAAAAAAAGAAGAAAAGAAGGGGAAAAAACATCAAAAGTCACTAGTGCTCTGTGACAAAAGAGAAAAAGGTTACGTTTCATACTACACTGAGGTAGACTTTATGTTAAAAACATACTCACCAATACTCTGCAAGTCGAATTTTTTTTTGAATATTTCTTTTCATCAGCTAGGTTCTTATTTTATTTTCTCTGCAGCTGTTGGTCTGTCTCATGTTACATTCCCATCATTTCTGTATCTGGTTTTGCCTGTGATGAAGCTGAGAAATGTCTCATTTTAATGGTTTCTGTGTTTTGTGTCTGTCCGTTTTCCAGTTTTAGGGAGACATTTAAACCAGTAGTCATGTCATCTCATGTAATGACATGTCTCTCTGCTTATTCTCCCTTCTGTTAGCAAACAATATTTATGGTTAGTGTCTGTGTGTATGTGTGCGATGACTATTTGCTATGCAGTTGCCTCGAGCACTGTGAAGCTCCGCATATTTAATGGAGTGGTTTCTTTCTGTTTTTCTGCATGCTATCAAGTACTCTCAAAGTGTTCCTTCTGCTTTTTGCATCAAAGATAGCTGGAGGATAGAAAGGGACATTCTAGTAAATTCTACTTTCTAGCAAATTGTATATAGAGGTTTTTCTTCCAGTAATGTTTTCCTCCCGATTTTTATGTAGAAAGCGTTTTGTTAAAATTCTGGAAATGAAACTCAGGAAATTAAAAGAAAAGGGAAAAATTGCATCAATTATGACAGATAAGAGGTTAACGTACTAAGAACTTTTATAAATTAGTGACATTCCAATAGAAAAAAAGGCAAACAACACGAACCAGTAATTAAATTAAATTAGACAATTAATTAAAGCATTAAAAACTAGAGAAAATAGAATTTTAAGCCTAGCTAGTAATCAAAGAAATAACCAAACTTCCCTCCCCCCTCCCCTCCCCCTCCTCCCCTCCCCTTCCCTCCTCTCCCTTCCCTCCTCTCCCTTCCCTCCCCCCCTTCTCTTCCCTCCCCTCCCCACCTTCTCTTCCCTCCCCCTCCCTTCCCCCTCCCTACCTCCTCCCTACCCCTTCTTTTCTTTTCCTTTCTTTTTTCTTTTCTTTCTTGAGCAGGGGCAGGGAGGAATGGTTTCTTTCTTTCTTTCTTTTTAATTTTCTGCATTTTAAAAAATGTTTTGGGAAAATAGCTTTGAAAAGCAAAAGCAATCTCCATCTATTTTGGGGATACAGATTTGTTTGTTTCTATGGTAACGTGATGGTTGGCCTTCCAGTGGTAATACTCATTGTAATACACCTGGGCCAGAGGTAACTTCTGAATTCGTGGCACAGGATTTCTTGGTGTGAGGCTGACCGACTCATTCAGACCTAGGACTGTAGCTTCATTAACCTTGAGTTTTAACCAATTACTGATCCACCTCAAGAAACATTGTCTAGGTTCTAAAGATCTAGGCATTAGACAATTGCTAATTAAAAACATGAAATTTCTTTCTTTTTCCTTCTGCATTACAGATGAATGATTATTCACCATGAGGAATGACCATTTTGGACACTATTTGAGATAATAAGAATAGATTTTTAAGAGGGGGAAATGCCATTTGCAGGGGCTAGAAGCATTTTTATTAGGGATGAATTTAGCTTAAGATTTGTGTGGTAATAAAAAGCACCTGGAATTTAGATGCATCTTTTAGTAGATTTAAAAAAAAAAAAAACTGTCTTGCCAATATTTGAAAATATCAGTGCTCCAGTTTCCATTGACTGTTACCTGTAGACATTATTTAAAGCTAGGTGCATTTGTGATTAACCGGAGTTCACAGCCCAGGACCTAAGGAGATAATTGTAGGTGCTTTCTGGAATAATAACTGGTCCTTAGGTACAAATGCAAAGCCAAATGTAGTTACTAGAATTGAAAATAATAAAGCCAAGGGCTTATTTTGGACAACCACGCAGTTGGGAGCAGCTGAATACTAAAATAGTGGCCTGTGTGGTGGTTTCCCCTGTGGCTTCTTATCTCTGTGGGTTACACACCCTCACCCAGAGGAAGGCAGCCTTCTTAATGCAGCTTGCAGCAGGCCTTCTTCTGTGGGGCAGCTTTTCCTCAAAAGAGAAGTACATTAGTCATTGAACTGTTAGAGAATATAATGAAAAGAAAAACCCAACTTAGGATCAGATTTGATTTTTACTACCCCATGGCCTGTAGCTGTTTCTCTGACCCAAAATATTATCTTCCTTTGAGGCAAACTATTTAGTATTCGGTTAGTAGAGGGTTTCAAAACAAAGCAAGTAAATTAATAGAAAGTGTAAAAATCAGAATAAATAGATTAGAAAATAGCTTTATTTTTGTTTTGTCATGTAATCTCGGCTGATAAAACAGGAATATACATATGTGTAGTTGTCAGGTTCAAAATCATGCCAGTTAAAGTTCTCTGTGTTTTAATTTTTCTTAAAGGCATATATAAAAAAGAATCTCAGAGAAAGGAGACACATTCATAATGACTAACCATACATATATCTTTAAAAGTTTGGTGTAAGAATGAACCAGTATTATACTTCATAGAAGGGCTGATTGTTCTTGCAGGAGAAAAATGGTTTGAGTTTTATTCATAATTTACTTACTAACTCATTCAATGCCATTTATATCTTTAACTTAAGTCACACTTAATGATAAATGCTCTTCTCTTTACTGCCAGACTGCCTGTAGAAATAGCTGAGATGGCTGCCTTAATTTCCTTACTATTCACTGTCTTTAATCACTTGAAATTTGACTTTGGCCCCACTTCACCAACATGCCCAGACTCTCACCCTTTGTGTCACACTGGGAAAGCCACATCCTGTTGAATTTAACTGTGCAACATCTGATATGCCCAACTCCCCTCTCCAGTGGTATTATAGGCGCTCCCCTCTGAAATAATTCCTGAAGCTGTACATTTTACACACTCTACTCCATTGCTACCAGATGCATCCATCTTTGTCACATCTCTGGTTATGAATGGTGAGGATCTTCTCTCTGCCTGCTATATAAAGTCCACTTTTCTTGGCTTTACGTTTGAGCCAACATTCTCTCCTACTGCTTCTCATCTGCCCTGTTTTCCAACCCAGTTCCTTCATGTATGCTGTGATATCTACCTACAGTCCATACTTTCTCCTTTCCTTTTTAATCTCACATTCAAAGCTTATCCTTCTTTCCAAGCCCAGAAGGAAGGACATCCCATTCATTAACCTTCTCTAACCCTCCTAGCTGGAAGTAATGTTTACTTCCTCTAGATTTTATCTGTACTTCTCTTCTGAGATGTTTCATATTCTGTGTTATTTGTGTAGCCATCTCATTTTCCCTTCTCAAGGGTAGGGTCATTCTCATTATCATGTTATTTTCTGTCCCCAGTGTCTAGTTCAGTGTATGATACCTTTTATAAGCTAAATATGTTTTAGATATTAATAAATGTAAAGCATATATGAAAGATGTTTTAGAATATAGATGGTTATTCCATTATACTTGTTAACATTCTTCTTATATTTCTTGGTTATTTCCATGCATTTTAGATTTAACAATTGTCTGTTCAATCAGCTGATTATTGTGAGTATTTTGAACCCTTTTATTAGGTTCCAGCACATTAAGTAACGAATTGCTGTATTCAGCTTTATAGCATGTAATCTTCTGAAATCTTACTATTAAAATTTCTGTAATATTTTTCAGTGTAACTTCCAGTTATAGGAAGAGTAAATGAGAAGCTAGTGAACAAATTCCCCTAAAGATAATGGAAAAATCCTAGCACATTTTGCATGACTGATGCTGTGAAGAGCCTTTTGGAGTACTCCAGTGTGAACACAAGAACAAATGGGATTGTCCTTTTATACCACTCACTCCAGCCACCCCATAAGAGCATGTATTATAGCTCCCTACAGTGACACTGCACCTTGTGAGAACTCAGCGATCCAATCATTTCAACTCCCCAGAGCACCAAGTGCTAAGTAAGAAAAAAAAGGCCAGTACGTATAGCACATACAGATGAGCATAAAATAATTACCAAGGGAAGGCCTTACCTTTGGCTCTCAAACACAGCTGTTATTTTACATAGTTCCAATGCACATCTTTTAGGGCTATACTTAGCAGCCTTCTCAAGGAAACTTTCCTTTATGCACATTCTGTCACTGACTCCCTCCAGCCCACAGCTGAGTTAAGAGTACTAGCTCTATATTTTCAGCAACACCAGAATTATAATTGCCTGCCAATTTGTCTCTATGTCTGCTTCTCCCACAAAACCCAGAGCTCCTTGAGGATAAGAACTATGTATGTATCATGTATCTTTGTATCACCAGTGTTTTACATAGTACCTGGCCACACATTGAATATGAATATCTATTGAATGACCAAAGCTGGCCATGTGCCTTTGAAATCACAACAGATTTTTGAGTAGCACATTAAGGTGAAAAAGCAGTTTGAAGCAGGTACACAACAACAAATAATAGTTCATATCTGATAGTGTGTCAGGTGACAAAAATAACATGAAGAAGACATTAAAAAAACAAAACAAAACAAAACAAAACCCTGTCCGGGATTACTTACTTTTGGAGGGCAATAACCTAGAGTACTTCAATGGCTTTTTTTTTTTTTGAGATGGAATCTTGTTCTGTTGCCCAGGCTGCAGTACAATGGCATGATCTCGGCTCACTGCAACCTCTGCCTCTTGGGTTCAAGTGATTCTCCTGCCTCAGCCTCCTGAGTAGCTGGGACTACAGGCACCCACCACCACGCCCAGCTAGTTTTTGTATTTTTAGTAGAGATGGGGTTTCACCATATTGGCCAGGCTGGTCCTGAACTCCTGACCTTGTGATCCGCCCACCTCGGCTTCCCAAAGTGCTGGGATTACAGGCATGAGCCACCACACCCGGCCTCAACAGTTTTTTAAAAAACTTTCTTGCATGCTAATACAGTACTGTAGTTTACATTCATTTTGATGACTTAGAGTTACCAAACAAAGATTAAAATATGTTCCAGCCATTCTTTTTAAGGGTGAAGTCAAGTATGTAATGCATTTTGGAAAGATTCTCTTGGGAAATTGCTTTAAAAAATGTCTTTGGTTTAATAGGATAAAACCTTAACTATCCCACATGGCTAATTTCTGAGGGTTCTTCATAGCCATGGTCTTGCTGTATGAGGATAATATAAGTATATCTGGGACCATCTTGATTTATTAATGTATAGTAGTCATTGAGTCTCCCTAATATGGACTTCAGACTGTACAGGTAGTCTAGGGATAGAAACACACACACACACGCACATGCATGGCAAGGTCCCAGCCACCAAAGACTTACAGTTTTGTCAGATTTATATTTTCTTAAGAAGGTTATTAGAAGTCCTGGGAAATGCTTGTTATAACTTTCCTATCTAGAACTCTGCCCCTGATAGTCATTCAACATTTATCAAACATTGAGTATTCTGTGGACCAGGCTGTGTGCTGGGTGTTCTGTGTTGGCTGCTAGAGGATTGAGACATAGTGTGTGTGCTTGTAAGAGGTTCCCAGAGCCTGGAACACCTTGTCTTAGCTAAGTTTCTATTTCTCTTCAGCATAACTAGGGGGAAGGTTTGCTTTGTGTACAAATAGACATTTATTTTTTCTTCCTAGTATTAAATAGTTTATGAGAAACAGACAAACTCATAAAATAGTCTTCAACCATAAATGAAAGCATATTTTAAATAATTAAAAATATAATAAGACTTATTTAGGTCTTTCCCCTGTTCTTGACCAGGGTGGAGATCTTCATTATCAAGGTTCCTCTAATTAAAAGGGAACAGATAGTCTGAGATCTTGCTCCACTTGTCCTTGAGGGTTATTAAGGTTTGTGTGTGACTGGGTGTTGGATGGTCCTTCATGATATCAGGGAAGGCTGACAGATGGCCTCCCTCCAGCAAGGGAGAAGGTGCCATGAAGACTGAACGCTGCATTGTTCCCACCAATACAGTTTGCTCCAGTATAGTTTCCCAGATCACAGCTGAGAAAAGAATGTGCTCAGCTGCACTCCTCAGCAGAGCCAGATGCCCAGTACAGCAGAAATGGTGTACCTGTAAAGTTGCCACGGCAACATCAAGAGTGGAGGGAAGAGTAGACAGAATGATTTATGAGGGTTTCTTGCTGTAGGAATGGGTCTAAAAATATACCTCCACGTCTTTTCCTCAAGAATAAATGACACAGGATTTATCAAGGGGATTGTGATGCATAAAAACTCGAGACCTTATCAGAGCCCAAGGAGACCAGTGCCAAGGACAAGGAGAGGGGCAGCGAAGCAACAAGTGAGGAAAAGAAGTGCTCGTGCTGTGCTTTTAATCCTTGATTGAACTGCTGCTCTGCCTTGATGTAAAACTGATTTTTAAAAAACATGCAAATATTGTATGTTTAAAATATGACTAGAAAAAAGCCACTTACTGGGTGAAATGGAGATATTTTATTTCCATGTTAAAAAAAACAGCTCCTCTCAGCATCTACTTTAGTATTAGCACATTTGCAAAGACAGTTACATGCCAGCATGTGAAATAGCATGTCATGGTAGCAGAGGGAGAAGTTGTATTTTATTTATGAACAATTGGGAAAGAAGCGCTCAGGGCACATAGAGTTGGATTATCTTAGCACCCTTTCTCGGCATTCTGCAGTTAGCCAGCATTATCAGATGTCAATGTTGATTTTTATTTTCATGAGTTATTATGTTGGTGATGGTATCAGTTTTATATTGCTGCATAACAAATTTCCGTAAATACAGCAGCTTAATACACACTTCTTATCTCTCAATTTCTGTGTCAGGAGTCCAGGCATGGCTTAGATGGGTCTTTTGCTCTGGGCCTCACAAGGCTATAATCAAGGTGGTGACCAGGCTGCTGTCTCAATTGCAAGTTCAGTCACCTGCTTCCAGGTTCACCCAGGCTGTTGACAGTAATCATTGCTGTAGCACTGAGGGCTTGAGTTTCTGACTGGCTGTTGTAGAGGCTGCCTGCGGTCCACATGGTCACTTACTTCATTAAGCCAGTAAGGAGGATCTCTCTGTCTGCCACCAACATAGAATCTTATATATAGCTGTTTGTTAGAAGCAAGTCCCGTACTCCATGTCCCACCCACATTCCAGGGAAAGGGGTCACATAAAGTTATGAATAACTGGGGCTGCCTGTAGTTCCAGGTCTCGGGAGGCTGAGGCAGGAGAATGGCGTGAACCCGGGAGGCAGAGCTTGCAGTGAGCAGAGATCACACCACTGCACTCCACAGTGGGCGACAGAGCGAGACTCTGTCAAAAAAAAAAAAAAAGTTATGAATACCAGCAGAACAGGGTTCGTTGGAGTCACTTTAGCGTTTGTCTGTCACAGGGTCATTCTGAGAAAAAGTTCTTTCATTTTAAAAGCTGTGCAATTTAGAAATCTGTTTGAAATTAGCAGGAGTGTAAACTAAGCCATTAGAGCTTCCATTTTTCATTCCCTTGTTCTTTGGTAAATGAGGAAGGGCAGAAGTAAAGTTGCAGCCTTACTTAATAGAAGCTGACAGGAAGGAAGAGAGAAGTTAGTAAGGTTGAAAGAACAATAAAATGAGAGAAGAGAATATTCTCTATTATCACATGGAAAAATAAAAATACAAATGGTGTATTAAACTATTCCCATGTGTTCCCTACCTCACTTTGAAGGTCTGAGAAAACAGTCTGAGGTGAAGTCGCTGCTAGACTAACTTGTCTCGTAATGTACTTTCTATAGAAAAGCACATTTTCAGTAACTAACTCAGAAATGTTGCTTTGCATGAAATTGACAATTTCTTAATCCACCCTGAGAGCCCAGTCTTAGGGCCTGGAAGGTACTGTGGCCTTAAATATTCATCCCTTATAATGAAAACATTACTAACCAGCATGAAAACATTACTAACCAGCATGACCTAGGCTTTAACATGGCCTAGGTCATAGCCATAAGAAGACTTGAAGAAAAGGAATAAACAGGATCACAGGTGGTTCCCATATGGCCTGTGGCTCAATTGATTGTTCCCACGGTATCTGGTAAGGCAGTAATCAGAGATTTAGGAGCACATGTAAGACTTTAGGGACATTTCTTTGCCTTCTGAAATGGCTGCTTTCAAAATCACCCTCAGGTTTAGTACTACCCCAAGCAACTGGAATCCAGATAAAAGTACCCTTCTATTAAATGATTTCTTCATTGTTTTGTATATATACATATATATTTCACATAAGGACTGATCACAATGTGGATGTTTTGCTTCCTGGGCTATACACTGTAGCACAGTGCTTGGCACATAGAAGATGCCCAGTTAATGCTAATATGACAGCTACTACTACCATTTACACATTCAGCTCAGTCTCCCTTGCGCATTCTACAGCTATAGTAATATAAGATGCCAAATCAGGCCGGGTGCAGTGGCTCATGCCTGTAATCCCAGCACTTTGGGAGGCCGAGGCAGGTAGATTACGTGAGGTCAGGAGTTTGAGACTAGCCTGGTCAACATAGTGAAACCTGCATCTCTACTAAAACTTCAAAATTAGCTGGGTGTGGTGGCACATGCCTGTAATCCCAGCTACTTGGGAGGCTGATGCAGGGGAATCACTTGAACTCGGAAGGCGGAGGTTGTGTTGAGCCAAGATTACACCACTGTACTCCAGCCTGGGCAGCAGAGTGAGACTCCATCTCAAAAAATAAAAAAAAACCAAAGAAGAAAAACAGCCATCATAATACATATTATTTGATGAGGTCTGCTGTATTAGGCATTTTATCTGCAGTATTATATTTAGCTCTTGTGACAACTATGCAAGATAGGTATTACTTTTTAAATTTTATAGACAATGAAACAATCTCAAATGTGCATGAATACTTTTTGTAAAGAGATTTTCACCCACATTGATTTAACAAGAAAGTAAGTAAACCAAAGCCCCCTATTCTTTATCTTTTTAGTTGGGCTGCATTGTCCATCCCGGCACTGCATAAACTTGTTAGAGAGAAGTCCTCCAAAAATCATTTTGGTAATTTTGGAGAAGACCAAACAGCTGTCCTAATTTTTAGAAGTACTATTTGGATTCATGTTAATTTGTCTCATCATAATGGAAACTGAGACTAGACATTCACTACTAGTCAATCAGTATTCCATGTATTTGTATACAGGCACTTTAGATAGAATTTCATATATCTAATTCCCCACCAGTGCCTCAACTGCTCTTCACTTTCCTTCCCTGGGCATTCACCCTCAGGCCCCAGGGCTGCAGTACTCTGCATGGAATGGCCTATGGCTCTACCCATCACTGTTCCCTAGTCTCTGCAGCCATCAGTAACTTTACCTGGTTAACTTTCTATTCAGCCTGCAGGTCTCAGATGAGATGCTTTTTCTTGGCAGAAATTTTTCTTGATCTTCCTTTCCTTTTGGTGCCCTGTCCCTTATAATTTCCTCATGTGTCCTTTCCCATTTGCTTATCCGATTACTTGCTTCTCTCACCCATTGGATTGTGAGCCTCTTGTGGTCAGGGGCAGTGCTCTGTAAGCTGCTGTGTCCCCAGAATCTGGCCCAGGGTAGGCACTCAGCGACTATAGACTGATGTTAAGAGAAAATGCACATTTCATCTCAGCCTCAGAGCAGTTCTGGGAAACAGATAGGAAACCAAAGCTCTGCAAGAGCTCTCAGGGCCATCGTGACACAGTTGTTGGTCTCATGTTTGGCGACTGGGTCTCCTATTCCTGGTCTCTTTCCTAGGCATAATGCTTTTATATGAAGTCCCTTCCGTTGTTTTTTTGTTTGTTTTCTTTTTTCAGCCTAAATAACTTAGTTTCCCTAAACTTTTCTCCCAGGGATTCTTTTTTAACCCTTTGAATTATTGCTGATTGTTATCTTATAACTTTTATTTTTTTTTCCATTTTGCATGTCATATTTTAGCAAAGCATTAAAAGGAACATGGCACAAAGCACACCCATATTTTTGGATGCTGTGGACTTCATCATGCTGCTTATTCAGTTCTATCTAGTCAGTACCTCCAAGGCATTCATGCTGCCTTACCTCATTCATTCGAAGGCTTCCCTGTGCAAGGTGGAATATACGTAAGGAGGCAAACACACAGGGTTATACGCCTGCTATGCTTTACAGAGGCCTCTTCCAGGAGTGTAATACAGGGGTTGCTCATACTCTGAAGAAAATAGTGGCAGGCTGTTACTGTCCTGAGAGCCAGAACGTGGCTGGCTCCTTACAGATGTGGCTTCATAGGGGCATGCCATGTGATTCCTGAGTGAGCCTTCTGGTATTAATTCCCTGCTCACTGGGGTGATTCTTCACTTCCCACAGTTGAACCTGCTGTATTATCCTGTTACCTCTGCTTTTCTGTGATCCATAGAGGTAATTTAATTTTCAGTGCATGTACCTACCCCGCCTACTTAGTTTCTTCTCAGTGCCACACTTAATTCCTTCACATTTACTGATTAATTAAATGAGAAGACTGTGCCAGGTGAAGGTGCAGCATCTTCAGAACTCTACGTGGTGCATTCCCTGAGGCTGCCCTTCAATAAGTGATGTAATATTCTTCGAGCAGTGTGACCTGTTAGAGGTGCCCAGTCAGGTCAGATGAAAAGCCCTCTGATTTATTGAAATAGTGCATTAGTAAAGTATTATAGTTCATTTTCACAAAGCTAGATTAGTTGTTACATGTTGGTTTTTAACATTTGTTTTGCCTAGCCCCAGCAAATATGGAGGTGACCCTGATGTATCTATAGAATATCAGGAATATCTGGCTGGGCGCGGTAACTCACACTTGTAATCCCAACACTTTGGGAGGCCGAGGTGGGTGGATCACCTGAGGTCAGGAGTTTGAGACCAGCCTGGCCAACATGGTGAACCCCCGTTTCTACTAAAAATACAAAAATTAGCCAGGTTTGGTGGCTGGTGCTTGCAATCTCAGCTACTCGGGAGGCTGATGCAGGAGAATCACTTGAACCCGGGAGGTGGAGGTTGCAGTGAGCCAATATCATGCCACTCCACTCCAGCCTGGGCAACAGAGCGAGATTCTGCCTCAAAAAAAAAAAAAAAAGAATATCGGGAATATCCATTTTGTGTCTCAAAGCACATACCTCACAGTTTTCTGGTCCAATTTTTAGGCACTTTATCAGGCCCTCATATGTTTTCAAAAATAATTGCTAATGACTTTGATGAAACTAGGCAAGATATTTCTTGGTTTCAGGGCAGTTCGGGGTTTGCAGCCTTCCTAATGTAATAGAAGAATTTTTAACTAGATTCTCCCCCTTCTCAGGGTGGCTTCCTGCCTTTCCATTCTAGTGCTTCACACACAAATGACAAGCTCACAGGGGACTTATCTAGAAAAGGCAGAGATAAAAATAAGTGCAACGTTAAAAAAATCTGTCTTATAGTATCATTTAGAGCTTCCTCTCCTTTTCTAATGAAAGGCTACTGTAGTTTCCTTTTGTCCTTTTTTGCTGAAGGCTTTTCAGTAATATTCCCATGTGTCCCCCATGGTGCTAAAAGCATGAGCTTGGGGGCAGGCTGACTGGCATTCAGGTCTTTGCCCAGCCTCCAGCCGCAAGACAAGGCAAATAATATTGATCTCATGGTGCTGAAATGAAAATTAACTTCTCTAATCTGTGGAAATGCTTCGTTATAATCCTTAAACACATAGATAAATACATAGGTTGAAATGGCAAGTACCAAGTGTTGATATTATGTCCAGAATTGCCACATGCCATGTCTGCATGATTTTAGCCAGATGCTTAATAAGGTTGTAAATGAATAGGTTATTAAATGGGCATCTCCCACTGTCTGGGTGTTTGTTTCTGCTTCTCTATTTTCTGTTTGTGTCTCCATTTATTTTAATGCCTACCATTATGTCTCTCAACTCTGCCACCTTCCTATACATGGATATACCAGAGAAATAAACTTTAATTATTAATTATTATTGATATATAATCGTAATTAAATAAAAACAAATGAATGGAATCTTTATCTTTATCTCCTTTAAGAAAACTCAAAAATTTTTTTTCACTTATTGATTAAATCTTCAGTCGTTTGCCCCCAGTGGATCAGTGATTTTTCAGCAGAAAATCTTTCTTCTCCATTGCTTTATGCTTTTGTTGCTAGGCAGTTAACAGCAGGGCTACTGAAGCACTTCTAATTTAGGCAGATCTTTTCCTCTATTTTAGAAATGGATTTCAATGGCATTCAGTTTGTTTGCAGAAACCTACTGAAAGGTATATATGGTACAGATATGAATGTTTATAATTACAGAATAACAAAGTGAATATTCTGCTGGCTTTTTCTTTTTTCTTTTTTTTTCTTGTGATGGAGTTTTGCTCTTGTTGCCCAGGCTGGAGTGCAATGGCGCGATCTTGGCTCACTGCGACCTCCGCCTCCCGGGTTCAAGTGATTCTCCTGCCTTAGCCTACCAAGTTGCTGGGATTACAGCACCTACCATGCCTGGCTAATTTTTTGTATTTTTAGTAGAGACAGAGTTTTGCCATGTTGGCTAGGCTGGTCTCAAACTCCTGACCTCAAGTGATCCACACACCTCTGCCTCACAAAGTGTTGGGATTACAGGCATGAGCCACCACGCCCAGCCTCTGATGACTTTTAAAAAAATAACAGGGAATGTGGGGTCACTCATAGTGTGGAGGGAAATTTTGAGAATTTTAAGCACCTCTGAATCGTATTGGCAGTTATAAGCTTTAGGGGTGTTTTGTGCACATTTGATATTTTTCCTTTTTAAAAATCTCCTTCCTTCCATGAACAAACTTTTGCATGGGAAATGACATATCACTTTATTTTGTTTTTTTTTTTTTGATGGCCAGGGAAAGCCTCCTCAACTCAACCGTACCTTCCTCCTCTTACCTCATAGCCCTCAGCTGATCACTACTTCGGTGCCGCCTTCTACCTTCCCGGAAGTTCCGGGTCCATTTAGTTCAAGTTGTAAATATTGACTGAACACATTGTGTTAGTCCAGTCTCTTGTGATTGCAAATGAGATACCACAGGTCAAACAGATTCATTTAAGAGTAGGTGCAGTGGGAGGCGAGCTTATTGAGAGGATGCTCAGGTAGCACGAAAGAATGCAACCAGTGTACCCCTCTACATCCATGTCTTTGTTGCTCAATCTCCTTCCCTCCCCAACCCTTGCATCTGCTTGGAAAGTCCCATGCTGTCTCCTTGGCATCTTGACGCAGGTCCTTTCCTCTGTTTAGATTGTCCTCCTTTCCCTCCTTCCGTCCACTTTGGTCTGGTTAGCTTTTAATTATTCTTCAGGATCCAGCTGAGATGTGTCCGTCTCCTGGACTTCTTCCCTGCCACCCAGCCTGGGATGCATCCCTCTTATGTGTTTTCATAAAATCCTACGCCCAGGACCTATCTATGCACTTATGTAATAGTTGCTCATTTGCTTGTGCGTTTCAACTGCACTTGGTCTTCTAGAGGGTAGGAACTGTGTCTGATTCATTCTTTCATTTTTTACCCATTGTCTCATTCATAAACAGAGAAAAATATTTGTTGAATGAGTGAACGTGGGATCTCTGTTCATTTTGGTATATTACTTTGCTTTCTGGGCTGAACTCAGGACAGATGCCAAAGCCTTTCCCTCTAATGACATCAAAGCCCTACTTCTAAAACCAGACTGGATGTGATTCCCTTCTACAAACAGATTCAGTAAAGAAATGTGACTGTTCCCACAAAAAGCCCAGTAAGTATGTGGTGGTTTTGATAATAATAAAAGTTTTGTGTAGTATCTAGATATAAATAACAATGACTTAAAATATATGTATAAAATACTTATAAGCGAACCCTAATCGGTGAGCAACCAGGTTAACTGGATGGTGGATATGAACAGAGTGGTGGGAATTGGTCAAGAAGGTGCCTGGGCTTTCTTAATAAACTTGGTTTCACTAAAAAAAAGAAAAGAAAAGAAGGTGCCTGGCAGTGAACATTCATTTTTAGAGGTTTATTTTTCATTTGTTTTCATTGACTCCATTTATTTTGATGACCAGTTTAAAAGCCTTTAAGTAAGTTGAAAAAAACCTTTTACTCATCATACAGTGGCCAAAACCACAGTTACTTTTGCACCAACAATTTGTCCTCCCTTATTATGGGTAACCATAGTATAATAATCTTTAATAACTAATATATTAAATATAGCTATTTTCAATTTATTCTAAGGTTGAAATACTGCTTGTTGATGCATCAGGGACTCTGATGTGCAGGTCCCACAAAATGTGTAAGAGCACCTTCTCTTTTTTGGCTAAGAGGTTTGTAATCAACTTTGATTAAACTCTTCCGTGGTTATGAATCCATGAAAACCATTCTCAACAATTGTTTTGGGAGTTAGAAATTACAACTACTCTATTTTCTCGTATGTAGCTTTTTTCTTTCAGGATATGTTACTTGACACCTAATATTCTGAGCCTGTGTAATGGTGAATCATTTTAATGGGATCTCACTATGGTTCTAAGAATTCTCATCATCAGAAATGAATGATTTTAGCAGAAAGAAAAATGAAAGAGCTGTTTTTACTGACGTACTCATACATTCCTTGTTCTTCTCCCTTTCTCTCTCTTTTCTTTTTCAGTGAGCATGTTTTTGAACACATTAACACCGAAGTTCTACGTGGCCCTAACAGGAACTTCCTCACTAATATCAGGGCTTATTTTGGTAAGTGGTGGAGTCTTTCTCATTTAAAACTTTGCTGATTAGTAATATGTATATTAGTGTATGTACAATAAAAAAACTGAAAGAATATACGCTAACAGGTTATAGTGATTATCTTACTCATGTCTATATGTTGGGGAGTGGACTCATAGAAGCCTTTTACTACCCCATTATATTTCTGAAATATTTGAAAAAAATTTAAGCAATCGTATATTACTTTGTTGAAGGGGAAAAAAACAAATGTAAATGAAATAGAAAATAAAGGAAGACATAATTCTCTGTCAGATTTTACTATCTAAGATATTGTAAAATAAATGTAACTCAGTTCAACTAAAAATCATCAAAATGGGGCCAGGCGCAGTGGCTCACATCTGTAATCCCAGCACTTTGGGAGGCGAAGGCGGGCGGATCACTTGAGGTTAGGAGTTTGAGACCAGCCTGGCCAGCATGGCGAAACCCATCTCTACTAAAAATACACAAAAATTAGCCAAGTGTAGTGGCGCATACCTGTAATCCCAGCTACCCGGAGACTGAGGCAGGAAAATGGGTTGAATCCGGGAGGCAGAGATTGCAGTAGCCGAGATCACGCCATTGCACTCCAGCCTGGGTGACAGAGCAAGACTCTGTCTCAAAAATAAATAAATAAATAAAACCATCAAAATAGAATATTGTGCAAAATCAAAATCAATAGAAATATAGCTTTTTTAAAAAAATGTATTGACATGGATTGTGACAATTCTAAGGTTTTTCTGCCCTTCATCTTCTTTTCTTTCTAAATTTACATTTATTTATGCATTGCTTCCTTTAAAAAAATCCCAAACGTGCCAAAAAGCAATATGATTATCATTTGTATGGCTCTATTACCTTATCTTTGTAACAGTTGCAGATGTGCTAAATCGTAACACCTGAAGTAGTTAGTTTTAGTGGCCTCAAATGGGGACCATCTAAACTCAATGGTACTACTCTAATAGAATTAAATGACCTTTAAGGCAAAAGAGGTTTTAGAAAAGCTTTTTTTCTCTGTACCCATATACTTGTGGTTAAATTATTATAGAAACAAGCATAAGAAAAATTTTACAGAGTTGATGTTAAGAAAAATGGATGACAGAAGAAAAACAGAAAAGCTTTAGAGAAGGGCGCAAACATGTGGAGCAAAGAGCATCAATGGACCTAGAATAATGGTGGATTTCAGAAGCTTGAGCTTGTAAGGAGCCACAGTAAAAAGGTGGGAGAAATGTATGCAGGAACAGAAACCTGCAAACAGAGGAGAGGGATGATGGCAGTGTGGGGAGGATCTTTTTGTGTGCAGAGGACATCCAGGTTCATCTTGCTTTGCTGTGTCATATGGATTGCTAAACTTGTGGCATGAGATGTTTAAAGTTGATGTTAAACGTCCTCCCACACATCTCCATTCCAAGTTGCAGGGTCCCACTCTTTTCCAGTTAATGCCCTCACTTTAACAGTAGACACCTGACGAGCCTGAGCATGTACCTTTCATTGCACATCAGCCACTCACATGATAAGAGCTTGTGTCTGATTTTCCACAATTTCCAGCTGTTTCTCTACAGGAGCTAAGACTCTCACTAAGGACACTCTTAGAAGATTCGAGGCTCAGTATGTGCTTCTGGAGCCAGGAGTTAGAATCCCTGAGTTCATTGTTTTCTTTCATGACCTTGTCCAGTGAACTTAGGAGCAACCAACCAACTTCATTATATTCCTTGCTTCTCCACATATGGTCAAAGGTATTATGTGTAGAGTTGCTAAACTCTTTGCCTCTCAAGAGTGGTGAATCAGGAGTATCAAATGCATTTATTTTGCGTAACTCTCTAAACAGTTCATGCCAAGGACGGTCAGTGTTCTCCATAGTATTAGAAGTAGAGTCCTTAGCGTTTTTGGATCTAATTATATTGAGCAGCCAACTCCAGAAACCCCAAAACCAACTAAAGAAATCTATCCTTAAAATTCTGTTTCTCTAGAACTACTTCTGGTACTAAAAGTTTGTTTTGGATAAGAGGAAATCCAAATAGAAAGCCCAAAGCTGGCTGCAAAGACCAACCCAAGTTGAGGGGAAGCATATTAAACTTCCTCTTTAAAATTGGTTGAAATAAGGTATATGTGATAATTTATACCATGTCACCTCTTAAATACTAATCAGTTCACCTGTATGTGTCTCTGAAGTTTTCCCTGTTCTTTAGAGACATGGGAAAAATAAAGACCCTGTAGAAAGTGGCTCCATAAAGCTATAAAGCTGGTCACTAATTTATTCCATGTAAGGACTGTATTTTATTCTGAGATTGTGTCCTTCTTACTTTTTAACGTTACAATGTTCTTCTGAAATGATGGTGATAGTGTATGGTAGTGCTATTTTACTATTACTACTTTGCAAAGAAGAATATAGCAGCCCTACATTGGTCTTCACATTTGTCGGGGGGCGGGGCACGAACTCTTTGCTTCAGAGAACAACAACCTCAAAAATTTACTTCTACTTAACCTGTTGAGGAACAACATAAATTGTCCAAATGGGAAATAGTAAAAATATTTGAGTCTGACCTAGAGCAATGAATGGAGAAGAGAAAGGCTTTAGATAATCTCTTCAATCTAGGGGATTGAGGGCAGAGGAAAATAATCTGAGAGAGGATTTGGTGGAGGGAAGCCAGCAGAAACTGTTTTGCTAGAAAACCACAGAAAAAATTGTGGTAAGTGCTGAGGGTATGGGAATGAATCTCTCACTCCAAAGGTTTCTAACTTTATTAATTAAAAAAAGATTTTCATTAGGAGGCAGTATACTTACTATTTAGAGCTAGGTAAGAAACTATATTAATATATT
This sequence comes from Papio anubis, assembly GCF_008728515.1. Taxonomy (NCBI): domain Eukaryota; kingdom Metazoa; phylum Chordata; class Mammalia; order Primates; family Cercopithecidae; genus Papio; species Papio anubis. The sequence goes on along the minus strand of NC_044979.1, from coordinate 41,769,635 downwards.
GAGAATTACATGATATCCAGAGAGGACAAGGAGTAGACAGAAGATGATGAGAGAAAGTAATGAAAAGGGGAGATCAGTTTCAGTGAGACAGGTGATAGAAGAGAAAACCATGAAAAAGGAAGAAGTCAAGCGAGCCCTGTTTGCAGACATGATTTTATATTTAGAAAAACCTAAAGCCTCCACCAAAAATGGTTAGAATTGATAAACGAATTCAATAACGTTGCAGGATACAAAATCAGCTACAAAAATCAGTAACATATATGCTAACAGTGAACAATCTGAAAAAGAAATCAAGAAAGCAATCCCATTTACAATAGCTACAAAGAGCGTAAAATACCTAGGAATTAATTTAATACAAAAAAGTAAAGGATGTATACAAGGAAAACTATTAAACTCTGATGGAAAAAAATTGAAGAGGACACACAAAAAATGGAAAGATATTTTTTGCTCATGGACTGGAAGAATTAATATCATTAAAATGACAATATTCTGCAAATAAATTTACACATTTAATGCAATCCCTATCAAAATACCAATCACATTCTTTACAGAAATAGAAAAAAAAAAATCTAAAATTTTTATGGAACCACAGAAGACCCTGAATAACCAGAGCAATCCTGAGCAAAAAGAACACAACTGGAGGCATCACACTACCTGACTTCAAAATATTTTACAAAGTTATAGTAACTAAATCAGCATGGTACTGGCATAAAAACAGACACGTAGCAATGGAATGGAATAGAGAGCCCAGACATAAATCCACACATTTACAGTTGACTCATTTTCAACAAAGGCACTGAGAGCATACGTTGGAGAATGGACAGTCTCTTCAGTAAATGTGCTGGAAAAACTGAATAACCATATGTTTAAGAATGAAGCTGGACCTCTGTCTCTCACCATATGCAAAATCAAATAAAAATGAATTAAATACTTAAATCTAAGACCTGAAACCATGACACTTGTGAAAGAAAACATTGGGGAAATGCTCCAGGACATTAGTCTGGGTAAGGATTTTTTGTGTAAGACCTCAAAGCATAGGCAGCCAGAGCAGAAATAGACAAATGGGATTATATCAAGCTAAAAAGCTCCTGCACAGCAAAGGAAACAATAAACTGAAGAGATAACTCATAGAATGGGAGAAAATATTTGCAAGCTATTCATCTGACAAGAGATTAATAACCAAAATATATAAGGAGCTCAAATAACTCAATAGCAAAACCCCAAATAATCTAATTATAAAATGGGCAAAGATCTGAATAAACATTTCTCAAAAGAAGACATGCAAATGGGCAACAGGTATATGAAAAAATGCTCAGTATCGCTAATCCTCAGAGAAATGCAGACCAAAACCACAATGAGCTATCATCTCAATACAGTTAGAATGGCTTCAAGTGATTCTCTTGCCTCAGCCTCCAGAGTAGCTGGGACTACAGGCATGTGCCACCATGCCCAGCAAATTTTTGTAAGAAGACGGGGTATGGTAGGTGCAGTGGCTCACGCTTGCAATCACAGCACTTTGGGAGGCAGAGGCAGGAGGATCACTTGAGGCCAGGAGTTCAAGACCAGCCTGGCTAACATGGTGAAACCCTGTCTGTACTAAAAATACAAAATTAGCCGGGTGTGGTGGCACACGCCTGTGGTCCCAGCTGCTCAGGAGACTGAGGCAGCAGAATCACTTAAACCCAGGGGGCAGAGGTTGCAGTGAGCTGAGATGGTTCTACTGCACTCTAGCCTGGGCAACAGAGTGAGACTCCGTCTCAAAAAACAAAACAAAACAAAAACTGGATATAACAGAAGCTGGTGAGGATGTGGAGAAAGCGGTACTCTTGTACACTGTTGGTGGGATTGGAAATCAGTACAGCCACTATGGAAAACAGATGGATGTTTCTCAAAAAGCTAGAAGTTGAGATGGCATATGATCCAGCAATTCCACTACTTGGATATATATCCAAAAGAAAGGAAATCAGTATATTAAAGAGATACCTGCAGTCCCATGTTTATTGCAGCACTATTCTTAATAGCCAAAATTTCGAATCAATGTAAGTACCCATCAATTGATGAATGGGGAAAAAATATGTGGTATATATTGTAGAGATGAACAGAAAACTTCCCCTTCACCCTTGAAAGGTTGACAGAAAAATCAACTGACAAATGACAGATTAATAAGAGAAAAGGCATAAGAAATTTATTATTAACATGCACAGGAGAACTACAGAGTGATTGCCCAATATCTCAGTGGGGTTAAGAAGCTTGTATATGATCTTGAGGTTACAGAAAGATTGGGGTCTTGGATCCTGGCAAAACAAGTTATGGTGGAGAAACAAGTTATGGGAGGGGGAAAAGAGGAATTTTGTTGAGGGCAATACATGATTACTAGGGAGAATGATTGGATCAGGGAACAGAGATTAATTTGTAAATAATTCTCTTTGGAATTTGAATATTCCACAATGGAATGTTTTTCAGTGATAAAAAAGAATGGAATTCTGTTATTTGCAGCAACATGGATGGAACCGGAGGTCCTTATGTTAAGTGAAATAAGCCAAGCACAGAAAGATATATATTGCATATTCTCATGTATGAGAGTTTAAAAAGTAGATCTCAATGATACAGAGTAGATTGGTGGTTACCAGAGTCTGGGAAGATCATGCAGGCTGCAGTGTACTGCACACTGCACAGCTGATTGTAACTTTGACCTCCTGGGCTCAGGCAGTCCTTTGTCTCAGCCTCCCAAGTAGCTGGGACCACAGGTGCGTGCCATCCCTTTTAAATTGTTTGTAGAGATGGGGTCTCCCTACATTGCCTAGGCTGGTCTTGAACTCCTGGGCTCAAGCAATACTCTTCCCTCGGCCTCACAAAGTTCTGGGATTACAGGTGTGAGCCACCATGCCTGATTGAGATTGATTAATAGGTACAAATATACCAGTTAAATAGAATAAATAAGACCTAATGTTTGACAGATTGTAGGGTGACTATAGTCAACAATCTGTTGTATACTTCAAAATAGTCAGAAGAGAATAATTTGAATGTTACCAGCACAAAGAAAAGAAAGATAAATTTAAGGTAGTAGATATTCCAGTGACCCTGATTTGATCTTTACATATTACATGAAGGTATCAAATTATCACATATACCCTGAAAATATGTACAGCTATTATATATCAATTTTTAAAAGCAATGGGGAGAATCAGGGATTGTTGACATGATGGGACTTTGGTCATTCATCCCTAAGCCATTCTTTTTTCAGAGGAGAAAATCGAGACTAACAGAAGAAAGAAAAGGAAATGTTTTATCTAAGCTCATGTGGTTAGTCTGTAGCAAAGCCAGGCCTTGAACCTAAGTCTTCATGCTCCTACCTTAATATTCTTTTTTTTTTCTTTCAAAGCTTGTTTATTTTTATTTTTAAATTTTTATTTCAATAGGTTTTTGGGAAACAGGTGGTATTTGGTGAATAAGTTCTTTAGTGGTGATTTCTGAGATTTTGGTGCATCCATCCCGCGAGCAGTGTACACCGTACCCAATGTGTAGTCTTTTATCCCTTACTCCCTTCCCACTCTTGCCTCCTCTGAGTCTCCAAAGTTCGTTGTATCATTCTTATGCCTTTGCATCCTCATAGCTTAGCTCCCACTTATGAATGAGAACATACTTTTGGTTTTCCATTCCTGAGTTACTTCACTTAGAATAATGATCTCCAATTCCATCCAGATTGCTACAAATACCATTGTTTCATTCCTTTTTATGGTGGAGTAGTATTCCATTTTTTAACTTTTTAATTATGATCATTCTTGCAGGAAGTAAAGTGATACCGCATTGTGGTTTTGATTTGCATTTCCCTGATCGTTAGTGATATTGAGCATTTTTTTCATGTTTTTTTGGCCATTTGTATATCTTCTTTTGAGAATTACCTATTCATGTCTGTAGCCCACTTTTTTTTGAGACGGAGTTTTCGCTCTTGTTGCCCAGGCTGGAGTGCAATGGCACAATCTCGGCTCACTGCAACCTCTGCCTCCTGGGTTCAAGCAATTCTCCTGCCTCTACCTCCCAAGTAACTGGGATTACAGGCATATGCCAACATACCGGGCTAATTTTTTGTGTTTATTAGAGACAGGGTTTCACCATGTTGGCCAGGCTGGTCTGGCCAACTTCTGACCTCAGGTGACCCACCCGCCTTGGCCTCCCAAGGTGCTGGGATTGTAGATGTGAGCCACTGCGCCTAGCCTTTAGCCCACTTTTTGAAGGGATTTTTTTTTTTCTTGCTGATTTATTTGAATTCCTGGTAGATTCTGGATATTAGTCCTTTGTCAGATGTATATATTATGAAGATTTTCTGCTACTCTGTGGATTGTCTGTTAATTCTGCTGGTTGTTTTTTTGCTGTGCAGAAGCTTTTTACTTTAATTAAGTCCCATCTATTTATCTTTGTTTTTGTTGCACTTGCTTTTGGCTTCTTGGTCATCAAGTCTTTGCCTAAGCCAATGTCTACAAGAATTTTTCCAATGTTATCTTCTAGAACTTTTATGGTATCAGGTCTTAGATTTAAGTCTTTGATCCATCTTGAGTTGATTTTTGTATAAGGTGAGAGATGAGGATCTAGTTTCATTCTTATGTATACATGTGACTTGCCAATTATCCCAGCACCATTTGTTGAATAGGGTGTCTTTTCCACACTTTGTATTTTTGTTGTGCTTTGTCGAAGATCAGTCAACTGTAATTATTTGGCTTTATTTCTGGATTCTTTATTCTGTTTCACAGGTCTGTATGCCTGTTTTTATACTAGTACCATGCTGTTTTGGTGACTGTGGCCTCACAGTATAGTTTGAAATCAGGTAATGTGATCTCCAGATTTGTTCTTTTTGCTTAGTTTTGCTTTGGCTATGCAGGCTCTTTTTAGGTTCCATATGAATTTTTTGGTTGTTTTTTTCCAGTTCTGTGAATAATGATGGTGATATTTTAATGGGAATTGCATTGAATTTGTAGATTGCTTTCGGCAGTATGATCATTTTCTCAATGTTGATTCTACCCATCCGTGAGCATGGGATGTGTTTCTATTTGTTTGTGTCATCTGTGATTTCTTTCAGCAGTGTTTTGTAGTTTTCCTTGTAGAGGAACCTCCTCGGTTAAGTGTATTCCTAAGTTTTTTTTTTTTTTTTTGCAGCTACTGTAAAAATGGTTGATTTCTTCATTTGATTCTCAGCTTGGTTGCTGTTGGTGTATAGCAGGGCTACTGATTTGTGTACATTAATTTTGTATCCTAAAACTTTGCTGAATTCATTTACCAGTCCTGGGAGCTTTTTGGATAAGTCTTTAGGGTTTTCCAAGTATGTGATAATGTCATCAGCAAACAGTGACAGTTTGACTTCCTCTTTACCGATTTGAATGCCCTTTATTTCTTTCTCTTGTCTGATTGCTGTGGCTAGAATTTCCAGTACTATGTTGAATAGAAGTGGTGAAAGTGGGCATCCTTGTCTTTTTTCTGTTCTCAGGGGAAATGGTTTCAACTTTTCCTCATACAGTATAATGTTGGCTGTGGGTTTGTCAGAGATGGCTTTTATTACGTTAAGGTATGTCCCTTCTATGCCGATTCTTTTGAAGAGATAAATAAGATTGATAGACCATTAGTGAGATTAAGCAAGAAAAGAAGAGAGAAGATCCATATAAGCTCAATTAGAAACGAAGTAGGAGATATTACAGCCGATACCACAGAAATACAAAAGATAATTCAAGGCTACTTTGAACACTTTTACACTCATAAACTAGAAAACCTAGAGGAGATGGATGAATTCCTGGAAATATACAACCATCCTAAATTAAACCAGGAAGAAATAGAAAGTCTGAATAGACCAATAACAAGCAGCGAGATTGAAATGGTAATTAAAAAGTTACCAACAAAAAAAAAAGTCCAGGACCAGACAGACTCACAGCTGAATTCTATCAGACATTCAAAGAAGAATTGGTACCAATCCTGTTGACCCTATTCTAAAAGATAAAGAGGGAATCTCCCCTAAATTATTCTGTGAAGCCAGTATCACCCTAATACCCAAACCAGGAAACAATATAACAAAAAAATAAAACTACAGATCAATATCTCTGATGAACATAGATACAAAAATCCTCAGTAAAGTATTAGCTAACTGAATCCAACAGCATGTCCAAAAAGATAATTCACCATGATCAAGTGGGTTTCATACCAGGGGTGCAGGGATGGTTTAACATACGCAAGTAAATAAATGTGATACACCACGTGAACAGAATTAAAAACAAAAATCACATGATCATCTCAGTAGATACAGAAAAAGCATCTGACAAAATCCGGCATCCCTTTATGATTAAAAACCTACCTTAATATTCCTAAATAGAGTGAAGCAACTTCAGACTGGGAAAATGCTTGGTAAATTCTTACCAAATATGTGCCCACAACATGGCAATCTTTTAGCATATATGTTTTGTGGGGTGAGAAGGGGAAGGCATTACAAGTCTCCCTCTGATAACTAGCATTTACATTTACAATAATATTTTAACATTTTCATTCAAAACATCTTGGAAATATTTTTTAAGTGAACAAATAGGAAAAAAGAACTTTTCTGGATACAATTTCATACTGAAACCAGTAATTCACTCTGATGCTGAAAGGTAGGCTTTTTTTGTGCATTCCTCCTCTCAGGGGAAGGTCACTGGAAACTGTTACCTACTTAGATGATGTCAGGCACTGATCTAAAGCACTTTGCATGCTAACTCATTACTCTTCCCCACAGTACAACAAGGTCATTGCTTGATTGTTTCCTTTTTACTTATGCATAGCCTCAGTAGGTAGAATCGGCCAGTTAGTAACCTGCCTTAGGTCACACAGCTAGCAATGGAGGAGCAGGCTTGGAACCCAGGCCATCTTGTGCAGGCAGCCTGCACTGTGTCACTCATTTCACTGCCTCTGTGGTCAGCCGTTTTTCTAGCCTGCTGTACGAATGGTAGGTCTGGACTTTATTCTAGCAGTAGCTTGGTGTAGATTCACAGGCTATAAATTAATTACCTCAGTGTGGGTTGTTTCCTTTCACTCTGGTAAGCTAGGCCTAATCTTTGTTTCCTTTTTTAACTCAAAGATGGTGAAGCCCCAACAGCAATAAAGGGATTTCCCTAGAGCATGGCCACCTTTGCAGATCTGGGCCGGTGCGGTTTTCTGTGCCCCTGCTGAGCTGGATGATCATTGCTGGGCTATCTTATGGTACATTTGCCTTGCAGCATTCTCAGGAAGCAGAGGATACTTCCGACTAATAGGAAACTTTGAGCAAAGGAAAACCTCTCCTGTAGGAAAATTTTGAAAAGTCTCTCTCAAAATGCTGGTCTGTAGTGAGAGCTAAGTAACTACAGTGTGTACAGCTTTAGGCTCCTGCTTTAGAGCTTGTTGACATGCCTAGCGTTTAGGGACTCAGCTTTGCCAGACCTCGAAATGAACCCAGGGTAAGGTTTCTATTCAGCCACTATCCTTTTCTGCTGAGTGCATTTCAGGGAGAGGCGGCATTGAGGTAAAGGATCAGGTGCCCTGCAAAATAGCTGTGTGCATGGAAGTGCTTAGCAGTTTGCTTCCTGGCCCTAGGGAGACAATTACCTAACTGATCTCCCCTAAGAATGTTCTAAGAGCCTACCGTGGACATTTAAAGTATAGGGCTGACCCTGGGGAAATTGATTATTTGGGGGCCTCACAGTTTCTATGCTGGAGACTGAAATTATCAAATTAAATTGAATTTCTTTGGAAAAGAGAGCTAAAAACAAACAAAAACCCTGGTATTTCCTCTGTAAAGAAAAAGTCAGTTAACTGAAAAAATATACAATGTGTTTAAAAATAAACAGGTGTATATTTTATGAGATATCCCTAATACTTCTTAGTTCACAAGTTGAAAGCTAGCAATGACTTTGTTATACCATCTAGCTCACTCTTCCCTTTTAGTTCCTGTGCCTGTGTGCATCCATCCAGCTTTTTCCCTTGCTGAATTTCAAGATACCCCTCTGTCTGCTTGGCACAAGACTTCCCATCCCAGTCCAGTTCCATCCACAAGAACTGCACCTGTCATCACAGTGTAGACCTGCCAAGTTAGTCTTTTATCTGCTAGCAAAGACATGCCTAGCCTCTGCAGGCAGTGTTTATTTCAGTGCAGAAAATCTCTGGATTTTGCTTCGCTTTTGGGAGTGGAAGGTGGATATGTGCAGAAAATGCTTGCCTTAATTATCTCAAAATGTGATAGAATGCATAAAATTCTATATGTTGCATTGACATTTATACATAGATTCCTATATACCTATTAAAATGTGTGTGTATGTATTTCATTGGATACAGGGATCAATACACATTTTAATAGGATAGAGGATATGTATATGTGTGTATATGTATATAGATAAACATGTACATATATGTGTGTGTGTGTGTGTATATAAAACAGAGATATTTTTAAGAGGCATCCAGAGCATAATTTTTAAAAGTCAGAATCAAGAACAGGAAATGGAGAAAATCAGAATGATAAATAAAATAATTAGTTCATGGATTAAATGTAAAAGAAGTGTGTTTTTGGGAAAGTGGTAGCAGATGACGATTGAATAGGAATGAGTTATAACAAAAGATCTGTTTATTGAGTTACCACTCCATGCCAGGTGTACTATATTAAGCACTTTGCATATATTATTTCATTTAATTCTGATTGAAATTCTGAGTGGTAGGTATGACCAGTGTCTTTATATTGCTAAGTATAAACAGACACAAAGTTTAAATAATTTGGCCAAGATTATATAGCAGTTAAATCATGAGATTCAAACCCAGTTCTCTGACCTTGCCTTCCATCTCCTCTTATTCAAAAGTAAGGCCGGGCGCGGTGGCTCAAGCCTGTAATCCCAGCACTTTGGGAGGCCGAGGCAGGTGGATCACGAGGTCAGGAGATCGAGACCATCCTGGCTAACATGGTGAAACACCGTCTCTACTAAAAATACAAAAAACTAGCCGGGCGTGGTGGTGGGCGCCTGTAGTCCCAGCTACTCGGAGGCTGAGGCGGGAGAATGGCGTGAACCCGGGAGGCGGAGCTTGCAGTGAGCCGAGATCGCGCCACTGCACTCCAGCCTGGGCGACAGAGCGAGACTCCGTCTCAAAAAAAAAAAAAAAAAAAAAAAAAAACAAAAGTAAGAGAGCGGAGTTGAAGATTGCTGTGTCTCCTTTCACCCCTTTTTCATCCATCTCAAGAACTTGAACTGCACTTCAGGAACTGCACTTGATAGGCATATGGATCACCCAAAATGATGGTGATTCTGGAACAAAGAGTGGAAAAAGACGCAGGGAAACTTGATTACAAGGGCTCTTGGGGGGTTGGGGTGGGAAGTAGCACATCATCTCTGTCAAGCTGTGTCATCTCTGAAGCACCTTGCCTCTTGACTCTAGAATAAAGAATGAGAGATATGCTGTGAGGGCCAGATGGCTGGGGAGCCTGCAGACAATGAGAGGAAACAGGCTCATTTAACCTTGTCAGATTACAGGTGTTCACCACGGAAGTAAATGATCTTCTGCAGGAGACCCCGTGTCAGGCAAAGAAAGTAGATTGATACCTGTCGTGGACTGATTGTGGACATGAGCATTTGGGTAGAACAGATTAATGATAAGCTATGGCAAAGGTGAAGAAGGTGAATGAACTAATGGCGGATAAAGGGACAAAACTGCCATTTTGGCTTTTTCAGCTTACATTTCAGCACAAATTGAGAGACTTGAAAGTCATGTAGTTGCAGTGCTGAGCAAGAATGCTCAGAAGTAATCCACTTTAAATCAGTGAAGACCTAAGGACTAGGCATTCAGAAAACTTGTGACTTACCTAGGAAACTTTGCTAGGTAAGGATGGAGTGAAGACTAGAATTTAAATTTCCACCACTCTGCCCTAGCATCATTCTGCCTCTCATAAGGTTTGCCTGGGAAGGTGGATAGCAGCAGGGTGTAGCGGTTGATATTTTCATTTTAACAGACACACAGAAGTGGGTCAGGTAGATAAGAAAGAGACAGTGGGGAGAGGGAAAGAGAAAAGAAAAAGGAAAAGGAAGGAGGGAGGAGGAAGACTGCAACCTTCTTTGGAGGAAACATTTTTTCTTTTTCCAATTGGCCATGGGTTAGTCCAGATTTGTCCAGCCTAGAACATAGACCAGTACTTAGCACATTTATATTTTATTTGTGTGATCATTTATTGTCTTCTTTCTCTTTAGAATAGAAGCATCACAAAGGCAGGAACCATATCTGTGTTTTTGTATACTACTGTATACAAAATGCCAGCATAAATACTTAGAAAATATTTGTCAAATGCACATAAGATCCAAGGAATGAATGAATTAACTGCCTGCGTCAGAATTATCTGGGAACTTGTTTAAAATGATAGATTCCAAGCACCACCCAGACTAACTGAATTAGAATCTCTAGAGGAGGGACCTGGAGGACAGCTGGCAGGACTTGGGGTGAATGACACAGGCTGGCTTTTCCCAATTCTCAGTGGTCTCCATGGCTTTGCTCAGGAGAGTTACCCTCCCTTTTAGGCCACAGTAGTTAATGCTGCAGTGGAAAATCTCGTCCTGTGAACTTAGAGACACTGAGGTGGGGATGGACCATTGGCTGTTGACCTTGAAGAGAGCCTTAATTCCCTGTGTTTTCTTAAAGTCTTGGCAACAGGTGGCCAGAAAGGCGGGTGGAAGGGCAGGATGCCAGTTTACATGGCCCCTGCAACTGTTTAGGGGAACAGGTGGCTGAGGAGGGATTGACTGAGATCTAGGAAGCAGGAGGCCAAGACCCACTCGGTTGCTATTCCATATTCCTAAACAAAATATACAGAAACCAAGAATGTAAAAAAAAAAAAAAAAGTTTTATCTGTCATAAGGAATTAGGAAGGACTTTGTAAGAGTCAATATGGCAAAAAGAATATACTTTAGGATCAAAAAAGAAACTAAAAATGTTACAGGTATTACTGTAACACATGCCAACTGCCTAGGTTTATCTTCTTAAGCCCAGATAATCCCCTTTTGCCAAAAAAAAAAAAAAACTGTTTACCACCAGATATATTTTTGAAGACTTAGAGCAGGTGTTGGTTTGGCAATCTTTCTGTCTAGGAGTAGACTGCCATAAAGTTTCATATTCCTTCTTCAGCCTCTACCATCACTGTATCTATCCTCCTGTGACATCATTGTAATTCTTAACAAGCACTTAGCCAATTTCGAGCTTTGACATCTTTCGATTTCCCACGGGTTTAATGGCGTTGGTGTGGAATTACTATGCTTTTGCTGTGTGGAAATCTGGAAGCATTTTTGAGTGTGATAATAGGGCATAGGGAAATTCCTGACGCATGAAGTGTTTTATATACAGAATATGCAATTCAAAAGAAGAGGAGGACTTACTGGATAGGAAGAATCTAGGCATCTTGAGCAAAGGCTTTTAGGTCTGCAAGATTGATGGAAGGGCCTTGTTTATTGTTCCTTTGCCAGATTTTTGTTCCCTGCAGGTAAACATGAGACAAATTTGAAGCTTAGGGCAGCTGGAAACCTGGGTCTCTGCCCCCAGCTCCCAGCCCCAGTACTCCTTGGCTATCCTCTCTGCTTCTGACAAATAATAATGAAGGAACTCACTGGGCATTGGTAACTGGGTCCTTGCCAAAGTATCTTTGTTTTAAATATGATATGGGCCTCGAGTATAGCTTCTGGCCCTTCTGCCTTGCAAGATATAGGTCCAAACCACTTCCTCAGCCCTCATTCCCAATTCCGTCCCCACCTCCCTTATTCCCAGAACATAAACCTTCCCTGCATCTCCACTGAGATCAGTGTCACCCAGTTTTTATCCGGTTATTGCCTTCTAGCCTGGGAAACAGCTCATAACACACTCTACTTTCCAAAATAGAATGTCTCCCCCTGTTCATTCTTTCTCTTTCTTCCTATCTTAGAGCAAGAAGTGGTTGTTTTTTTTTGTTGTTTTTTTGAGACGGAGTCTCACTCTGTTACCCAGGCTGGAGTGCACTGCCGCGATCTCGGTTCATTGCAACCTCCGCCTCCTGGGTTCAAGCAATTCTCCTGCCTCAGCCTCCCGAGTAGCTGGGATGACAGGTGCCCACCACCATGCCTGGCTAATTTTTGTATTTTTGTGGAGATGGGGTTTCACCATGTTGGCCAGGCTGGTCTCGAACTCCTCACCTCAGGTGATCTGCCCGCCTCGGCCTCCCAGAGTACTGGGATTACAGGCGTGAGCCACTGCACCTGGCCGGTGGGTTACTTTTTAAAGGCAGAATAGATGTGCTTCCTACTTGGCATCGTGTCTCTGGGTAATTTGTACTCTTTCCCACCATCAGTTTCTCTCTTTCCACTGGATTCTTTTCCCCTAGCACAAATATGTGTGAGCCTCTCTTTTTCGTAAAAAACAAAATGAACACAAAATCTTTTATTGATCCTGTTGTTTATTTAGACAATCTCCCATTACATCAACCAGACCAGCCCTAATCATCCATCCAGTCAACCTTCCAACTATCCTTCCATTCAGTCTTCTAGTCATCCCTCCCTTTCTCTCTCCATCTCTTCGTCCAGCATTAACTGAATGCTTACAATGATCTTATTTTACACATTAGAAAACTAATCCCCAAGGAATCAAGAAAAGCAACCAAGGTCACATAGCCCAGCTATCTAGTTTAAAGGGGTTTTGCCTTTAAACTAAATGGTAAGGTCCCTGTTGACTTCCTAAATCCCAAACCCGCTTGATACTTTTTATTCTCATCTTACCTGACCCTCTTAGGGGAAGAGCATGAATAGGAAAAAAGCACAGGAGAGGTTTTTAAGACTATGAAATGCATATTTGTATTTTAATTTTTTGGTTATCTGTCAGACTAAAAACTGTTTTGTTCCACTGTGACAGGCCCACTGAGCTACTAGCATGTCCAAGAAGTACTTTTAAAATCTAAATTTGTTTATGAGAGCTCTGCTGTTTACATTGTAGGTATGCACCAGGGAAAAGAATTCAAAGTGACACCGAATATGTGCGCATTAAATAACACCATCTGCCCATTTGGATCTGTGCAGCTCTTTTAAAATACTGTGAGGTAATCGCCCAAAGCCTGACATGTTTCAGAATAAGGGAAAGATTTTTATGTTAAGACCCTAGATGAGGACACTGTGTTTGAAGTTTCAGAAGGTTTTGAGTTCTTTCCTTCTTTCTTTCCTAGTTGTTCATTCAATATTTATTAGAAGGACAGGGTCCTTTTTTATTCTAGTGTCCCTTGTACACAGCAGAGGTCCATCTTTGTACTTGTGTTCTCTGTACACAGCAGGGGCTGTAATATTGCAGGGATATGACAGACCTGAGAAGGCCCTCCTTTTCCTCCCCGAACAGCTGTATGAATAACCCAGTCTTCACTGAGGTCTGTTATTACTGCATTAGAAATACTGGGTCGAAGGTCTATCACCTATTACAGAGCAAATGTCCAGTTAATACAAGTCATTTTTACCTTAGGATGAGTAATCTGGTCCCAGTTGATAGACTACTTCTGGATTGGTTTTTATAACTAGGAAAGCACAAAGGGACAGTGTCAGAGGGCACTTGGAAGTAAAGATTTGAAAAAAGGAATGATAGGCTACATCTGTCTGTTTACATGAAGCAAGGGAGCTATAAAAAGCCTTGTTATAGGGCCTTGGTAAGATAGTGACAGAGAGCAGGGGCTTCTGGCTAAGTGACTATTTAGTTAGCTATGAGACTTTGGTCAGGTCATTCTACCTTGATGGGTAGTTCTCATTCTGCAGCTGTAAGTGGACTCTATGTAGACCTTTAAGGTCCTTTGTAGCACTGACACTTTATGGTTCTGCTGGAAGAACTGAGAAATCTGAAGAAAACCAGGGTTTGTGTGTGTGTGACAGGTACGGGCATGTCAGGAGCCTATGAGAGGTATTATGGATCTGTGACATAGACTTGTAGTGGCAGGGGCCAAGTCTGTAATATTGGAGCACTGCTCATGGTTGGTGTGGAACATGTAGTGCTGTGTGATGGAATCAGTGAACTTAGGAGTGGCAGGTGCTCCAGCAGCACAATATAGAAAGCAGAAAAATGACTTGGGGCAAATAATTTTCTGGGTCCTTTGGAGTCTTCTCTTCTAATAAAGGCAAAGCCATGAATCTATTGAGAGCCTTGTTTAGTGGTCAGGACTGTACAGTGAGCAGTACCCTTTGTCATGATGATTTCCAGTACTTTCTACCAACGGTCTAGTAACAGGCAAAATGCTGTACTAACCTGAATTGTAGACTGGCATAAAGAGTGGTGCCTCATGGTAGCATGTCAGGTGTGCTGCCCCTGGAAGGGATGTGCATCATTAACATAATAAATGGCAGCTTTGCTATTACTTTTGACAACCAACTGCAGCAGGCACTGACTTAGGTGTTTTACATGGGGTTAGTATGAAAATTGAGGACCCTTGAGATAAACAATAAATATGATTTCCACTTACAGTTGAAGAAACTAATGTTCAGATAATAACTCACCTTCTAGATCCCTTCTAGACTCCCTTCTAGATCCATGGTGTGTAAATTTATCATTCCTGAACTTTCTTCCTTTATGCCAAATCCCATTCCTAGTCATTCCAAATGTTACAGATTAGTCTTGACCCTTCTTAACTTGCTAGTATATTCTCCCCTCTCTGCCCAGAGAAAATATTTGGATGTTTTAACATGTGATAATTCATGACAGGTTGAGCACTTTAAAATCTGAAAATCCGAAATCTTAAGTGCTCCAAAATCTGAAACTTTTTGAGTGCTGACATGACACTCAAAGGACGTGCTCATTGGAGCATTTTGGATTTTGGATTTTTGGATTAGGGATGCTCAACCAGTGTGATACACATATTCCAAAATCTAAAAATACTCAAAATCCAAAACATTTCTGGTTCCAGGCATTTCATTTAAGGGCTACTCAACCTATAGTCAGAAAGAGTAACTCCCTGGGATTAAATCAAGGTGTCCTGTTATAGGATTGGAAACGTTTCATTGGATTGATACTTCCTTCTGGTCGTTCATAAATGTTCCTTATATCTTTTTAGAAATCTTTAATAGAACAAAAGAGAGAAAACATCAGTTTTAAAATTATAGCCCAAAGTCCATTCCAGAGTAGATAATCTTGTTTTTATGGAATAAGTAAGGATAAAGGTAATTCTATGTTAATTGCACATTTTATGTTATAAAAATGTAGCTATCCTATGAGACTCTGGGATATGACTGATTCTTAAATTTCTTCTGTGGAATGATTTGTGACTGCCTAAGGAAACCCCCAATCAGGGAGGAGAGAAAAAGATGTGGGAGAGAGCCACTTTGAGCAGTGGTAGGAAGTGTTCACTGTAGAGAGGCAGAGAGCCCAGGTAAGAAGTGTTGGGGGAGGTCACTGCTTTTCCAGTGCTTAGGAAGTCCTGACTTCAGTCTAATCATATAAGCATCATTGTTCTTTCGTTACTGAAAGTTATTTCTTTTCCCTTTTGTAATTCACAGTACATAACAATTAGTAGGCTTGTGAACTAGTAAACATTAATGGTGTACAACAGATGCTTGTGTTTATAAAGCGCTTCTCTGCAAGTGGGATAATGCTGAACCTCAGTGGCTGGGTGCTATCCATGTGGGAAATGGGATACATCTCATTCTTTTGTTCTGTAAAACAGTATTTCCTTAAGGAAGTCTTACCAAACACCCCCGCCACCCACCCCGCCACCTCCCCTCCCTGATTTTGCTCTTAAGCATTTTACACAGGTATGGTTTTTATCAGAATATAAAGTGCAAAGAACTGGAATATTTCATAAACCATATTTCAAAAACTGAGTTATTTATATACATTTCTGGAATTGTCTTTCAGCTATGGTGATTTTGTTATTTGAATATTATATACAAATTTGGAGAAAAATTATATTGAGCAGTTCTTAACAGTGTTCTTTTATCCATGATTGATATTATAGTTTTTTGAAACCAGTATTAAGCAGAGAAAACCACACTGAGAATTTTAAATGTTATTATTAATTTTACTAAAAACTAATTTTTAGAATAAACAGTTTTTGAAATAAAATGTACTTAAGGTGGATAGAATTACTAAATGTAACATGTTTTATGGGCATGTGTACAGAAGTCATAAATGATAACAGGGACCATAAACACGCTTATTTTTCTGTTTTAGATATTTGAATGGTGGTATTTTCGCAAGTATGGAACTTCATTCATTGAACAAGTCTCAGTAAGCCACTTGCGCCCCCTTCTGGGAGGGGTTGACAACAACTCTTCCAACAATTCTAATTCCAGTAACGGGGACTCCGATTCTAATAGGCAAAGTGTCTCAGGTATGGAATTTCCTTCAGCTTGCAATGTTATTTGCTTGCTCTTACTAAATTATTATTGTTACTCATGCTAAGAGAGTAAGAATGCTGTTATTTAAACATTAGGCTTCAGAGAAAAATGCAGTTCATTTTCCCATGGAGTTGACAATCTGTATCAGAGAAGGAGGGTATAAATATCCTAGGGAAAGGAAATGCTTATCTTATGAATTTTACCCTCTTTTTTTTTTCCATGTGAGAGTTTTGCCCTGTCACCCAGGCTGGAGTGCAGTGGCATGATCTCGGCTTGCTGCAGTCTTCACCTCTTACGCTCGGGTGATCCTCCTACTTCTCAGCCTATCAAGTAGCTGAGACCACAGGTGTGCACCACCATGCCTGGCTAATTTTTGTACCTTTTGTAGAGATGGGGTTTCGCTATGTTGTCTAGGCTGGTCTCAAACTCCTGGGCTCAAGTGATCTGCCCGCCTTGGCCTCCCAAAGTGCTGGGACTACAGGCGTGAGCCACTGTGCCGGACTTTTCCCATTTGACTTAACCAACAGTCACTTAGGTCAGTGTTCCCAACCTGATGCTATAGCTTCCTTGTCCATAGTTTCTCAAACCTCAGTGAATAGATTCATTTTCTTCCATGATAATGGCAGAATCTCGTGTCTAACTAGATCTGATCACATCACTCCTCTGCTTAAAAGGTATCATTGGTTCCCATTCCACTGAAGATAAGACCCAGGTCCGGATTCCTTAGCACAGCACGAGCTGCTAGCCAACTTTGGCTTCTGTCACAATCCAGTCCCTTTCCCATATGTCCTGTTTTCTAGTCACATGAAGCCAATTTTTATTTCTTGAACATGCCGTGTTTCTCATGACACTCTGCCTACAAGTCTCCCTTTTCCCTTATTCATCCGTCCAAACCACTATCCAAATCAAATGTCACCTCCTGAGAAGCCTTCTCTGATAGTCTACACTATCTCTCTACTTCTGTTAATCTTTAATATTTTTACCTTTAGCAACACTTATCAAATTACATTGTGATTTTTTAAAGTATGGCTTTATTGTAGTATCTCTAGCATCTTGCAGTGTCTACTATTTCTTTGAAACAAAGCTGCTGTTACAGCACTAAGAATAGCATCAACATTCATATAAAGAATAAGGCTTAATCAAGGCATCCACTAAGAGAGACAGCAAAATAATAGTGAAAATGGGAAGGGTATGAACTCTTCATTGCATTGAGAAATGATGTCAAGAGATTTAGATCAAGTAGAGAGAGAAGGGAAACTTCAATGAAAATATAAATGTATTCACTATAAAAAATGGTCTCAGATGAGGATGGTTTCTGTTTTCAATTTGTTAATTTTCTACAATGTTCTTTGTCATTCAAAGGCTATAGTAACTCAAGTCAGACAAGAGCACAATTAATCTGTGGGATATACACAGGAGGTGCAAAGTGGTAGCAGGTATCCACCACTGCTCATGCCTGGCGACTGAATGATCAAGATTCCTCGTTAGAATAATAAATAGCATTTATTATAGTAGCTGGTTAAAGTAATGTTTTGCTTTGCTGAGGTCTCTTTTCCTTTCATAAAGTGAATGAGTTTACAAAGTCTCGGACCATTTTGTTACCTGGCTGGGCAATGCCATCTTTTATACATGTACCCTTTAGTCATAAAATAAATTGTACCAAGAGGTGCCCAGTACTACTCATAGCAGGCTGGCAGAGTCTATTAAAAGAGTATTGACTTAAAATCTGGAACAAAATTTATATATACACTGATCCTTGATTCGTACAACCTGGTTAGACAGTTACGAAATGTGGGTCGGTTATTCTAGACAGGAAGGAAAACACCTAATGTGGCTTTTAAAATTTCTTCTTCTTTATCCTTCAAGTTTTAGAACTGGTGGCTCTCTCCTTGAAGGAGCAAATTACTTTTCCCAGCTTGGGTCGGGATCTCCTCCTTTGTTTTCCTTAGATTTGTATGTTTTCCTCATACAACCAGAGCACTTATCCCTTTGTCTCCTTTGATAGAGTTTTCCATGGGGATAAGAACTTTGCCTTTAAAAAAATCATATTCATAAAAACCTACACAAGACTAGGTTCATAAGAAGTACTTAGGTAATGTTTACTCAGTTGACAGAGAGACTGAGCTAGGAAATTCTTCCCACTTGTTTTATAAGAGGAGAAAGTACAGGCCTTGCATGTACTCATGTGTTAATTCATTGAGTTTCAAAGAAATAGGACACTGCAAGAGGCTAGAAATAAAGCCATGCCTTAAAAATTACAATGCAATTTTATAAGTGTTGCTAAAGGTAACAATATTAAAGATTAACAGAAGTAGAGAGATAGTGTATAGACTATCAGAGGAGGCTACTCAGGAGGTGACATTTGATTTGGATAGTGATTTGGACGGATGAATAAGGGAAAAGGGAGACTTGTAGGCAGAGTGTCATGAGAAACACGGCATGTTCAAGAAATAAAAATTGGCTTCATGTGACTAGAAAACAGGACATATGGGAAAGGGACTGGATTGTGACAGAAGCCAAAGTTGGCTAGCAGCTCGTGCTGTGCTAAGGAATCCGGAACCTGGGCCTTATCTTCAGTGGAATGGGAACCAATGATACCTTTTAAGCAGAGGAGTGATGTGATCAGATCTAGTCAGATACAAGATTCTGCAATTATCATGGAAGAAATGAATTCATTAACTGAGGATAACCTGTGTAAATTCTCACTTTTGTTTGTATTTTTTACTTGGCTAAGACTGAGCTTTTGGATATTATTACTAATTCAATGATAATATTATCTACTAGTATTCATTTGATATTAATATCTACTAGTATTTACTGAGTGCCTACTATGCATTCTATATGTCCATTCATTTCTTGTATAATAGATAGCAGCATTTGTTATCTGATATCATAACAGTGTTCAAATAGTTATCCTTAGAAAAATGGAAATTCCCTTGTCTAAGTATATTTAGGTCTCCGTCTGCCCACTTCTTGACATTTGGGCTTCTGATATTTGGCTGACTCAGCTAAACAAACATGTGTGCTAGTTTGGAAGTGCCAGATACCACTGGAATAATACCATTGTCTATTTCTGTTTTTTTTGTGGTGATTTTGATTTTTGAATAAGAAAAATACTAAAAAGGTACGTTGTCTGAATTTATCTCTACTTTTAATCACTTTCTATTTCATAGTCTCATTTCAAATGCTAAGTATCAAGAAGGTCCAAAGCTGAGGGTTATCAGTGTATTTTCTTAAACTTGTTTAAAAATTCCCATTGCCTTCATAATAATAAAATGACTATTGGCCTTAATAACAGAAGGGTGAATCTGTTGACTTTCTTGGAGCATCATAAGACAGCCCTTTGCTGAATTGTACATGAAATATAACGTGGCTCACAAAGTCTCATGGATGTTGGCAAAGGCAGTGTAATGGTATTTTATTGATTATTTGAGAAAATCATTGAAAATAAGAATAAATGGAAAATATCAGTTATAAACATTGTTCTATATGAAAATTCAGTGTAACTCTTTCCTTAAGGAATAATTTATTTTGAATAAAAGCTGAAAAACATGGCCTACCTAAGAACAACTTGGGATGGGGGTGGTGGAGTGAGGAGTGAGAAAGGTTGTTATGGTTACAGGCAGATTGTACATATATTTTTAAACTTCTGGATTTGTACAAAGTGGCCTGAATGCAGACTTGCTCAAAATTTGCAGTGATCTTTATCTGTGGGCCAGTGGAGAAATGTAGTTAATTATACAGTTTCTTACTTCAGTCAAACTTCAGATTGTTTGGCTGAAGTTAGCATTTGTGTCCATTCCACTGGTTTTGCTTTATTTGGGAGCTAAACTGCTGTTTTCCTCTCAGATATGCAATTTCTGATAAACTCTGCTTATATATTTTGCCACATCACCATGTTTCTCACTACCATTTCTTAATTCAGCTTAGTTTATGAGCTGATGATGAATAGGGATTTAAAAGGTCTCAGTAACATTCTGAATTTGGGTTTATGGGAACATCTGTTTGATAATTTGCCTTGTTCTTAAATAAGATGCCATAAAGACAAAGGTTTGCAGTGTTTACCTTCTTCAGGATAATGCGAAAAGTGGAGAGTGCTCTGTCACATGAAAAATATCCCTGCCAAAGTCAAGTTTAAATTATCTGAGATACTTTAATAGCCTCTTGCATAGAACTGGATCTTTAAACAAACTGGATAGTCACTTGGCTTCCTGTCACAAATCATCTCCTTTTAATCTCTTTTAATCTTCATAAGATATATATATGTATATTCCAAATTCTAAATAATTTAAATCTATATAAATGTATATATTCTAAATTCTGAATTAAATTTTATTACATGGCTAGAAGCAATTTAAGCGCTGATTAAATTCAGATAATAAAGAAAAACAATGGCGATGTAAGAAATTCAGGTAGAGTAAAAAAAATATATTCAAGACCTTCGTAGATCCCAAATTTTCATAACACTAGAGCAAATAATTTTCTCCATAGGAAGCCATTTCGTTCCAATAATAATAACTAACACTCTTAGTGTCTGCTATCAGCTCTGTATGATATTATCTCTCGTGATCCTCACAATAGCCCCAGGAAGCGGATATTATTATTTCTCTTTTATAGTTAAGGGAGCTGAGGCATAGCAAGGTGAAGTAATCTGTCCAGGGTCACATGGCGGATAACCTGGGTCATCTTACTTCACAATTCAAGTTCTTAAGCACTTTAAAAAATTCAATTGACCTTGTCCAGAACCTCTGTGAGGTCTGTAAACCAAGATTAACCTAATTATCAAGCAATTAAAATAATAATTTTAGTAAAATTCTATACTACAGTGGATGACATTATTTCTGAAGTGACATTAACCTAAACTTACTGTAGGAACAGGTCAGTGGCAGGATTGCCAGTGGTTGACAGCTGGGGCTCTGGGGTCAGACAGATGTGGTCCTAATCTTCTGTGTGTGACCTTGGGCAAGTTGTTTAACTTTCCTACGTCTTAGTATCTTAACCTGCAAACATGGGAATAGCAGTGATGTCTACCGCATAGAGTCACTTGAGCATTAAATGAGGTCATGTGGAAATGTCAAGTCAGAGGACAGCCATTTGGCAGTGTGCCCAGATGAACTGATTTCTCTACGAGCATGATTGTGGAGAATGGCAGTCACTTGGAGGTATGGCTTTGTGGTCAGCCAGGCTTACTCACTAGCTGAGTGACTCTTTTATATCCAGGCCATTCAGTGCTTGCCTTTCAAATATATTCCTCAGCAAAACTGCAAAGTGCTACACGTCAAGGACCTTTCGGGCTGCTCTCTAATAGTCTCAATGCGGGTAAACTCACCACAATCTAGTGGATGTGTTGAAAGTGATTATCTTAGCCAATGTTTTTCACATCTTTTTAAAATCCTTTGCCAGTAAAATTTGTGCTCTAGTACAAATTAGATCTCCAGTTAAATGATGATAATACCTAAAACAGTTTTAGTAGCTAGGGAATACTTATTTAGTAAAGTTATTTCACAATTTCCACATTATTTGGTAGGATTGGTTGACTTAGGTGAATAATGACCAATGAGAAGTGTATGACAGAAGCTGCTACAGATTTAACCATCTCAACAGTATTCTTGAAGAAAGTAGTACATTATCTTAAATAACAGGCCAAAATAATGTTCTTAAAATTCACATGTACTTATATCTTTTGTTATTTCATAAATAATTTGAGATAGTAACATATTTGAATTGAAAGCTACCTACATATTTTTGTGCCTTTACTTCTAATCATTGTTTCAAAATAGCATTTTAAAGTTATGAAACAGTTAAAGCTTAATTATTTAAGAATATGAATATTTTTACTCATAATGATTGCTTTAAATTGATCTGAGTAATGTAGAGAATTGGGTATTCATTTCTGAGCTATCAAAGCTAATAAACATATGCACAATCACTTGTCAGAAATTGACTGATTTGGGGTTAATTTTATAATACAAGGCAATGAAACTTTAGCTAGCACCCTTTTTTGTTGTACTTTGGAACTAAAGTGTTTAAAAGTGTTAAAAAGTTCCTAATGTTTTTCCAGAGGAGTTTTTAAAAACCGTTTCTCTAGTGAAAAGTCTAACTGATGGACTCACAATATTTCCAAAATATGATGTTGCAGGATTTAACAGGTTTGTTGCATATAATGGATAAGAGTTGGGCAGTCTGGACACCAGGCCTTAATCTCATTTACCATAGACCTTATGGAAATTAGCTTTTCTGTTTTTACTTTTGTAAAAAGGATGTAATATATACCTCTAACTAATGTATGTAAGGAATATAGATAAATTGAGCTTTAGGCCCCTTTACAGAAAGGATCAATGAAAATCAAGCTCATAACAACAACAAAAGTTGCGGCTACTGCTGTTTGTAATAACGTTGTCATGCTTGTCCATACTTTAGATTCTGGGAAGAAGTGTTAACATTTTGAAACCTTTCTGGGCCATGAATTAGCAATTTATAACTTTTGAAGTCCCTATGACGAGGAATGTTCTATCTTTTTTTTTAATTTTAGAAAAAAGTTTTCAGAGTTAAATTGGGTGTAGAATAATATTTTCTTTCTGTGTGATTAAAAGTCCTGTGACTGTAGAGCTTTTTGTTTTGTTTTATGAGAATTGAGTTCTCTTCCCTTGAATATTGTGACAAAGGGAAAAGTCTGTGGTTCTCTCAGAATATTTATTCCCTCTGTAGAGCTTCCTCAGGTGGGTGCCAGTTAGTTCAATAACCTTTTCACTTTTCTGCCAAGGCTAAACATTCCTCTAAGACATAAGCTGTTATCTTTTCTTTTAGTAACCCATGGCCTAATTGAGAGATTAATGCATAATTAGCTACTCAATACATGTTTAAACCACACAGTCTTATGAGTGATAGGATGGGCATTGTAGAAGAGTAGTTGCGTATGAAAATACATGAAATAAGTATGATTGCGATGGAAGGTTTTAGTAGGGAGTAGTGAGAGGGAGGGCTAAAAAAAAGGATTAGAGCTTGCTTTTAGAAGTACTTAGCTGTAGATAGTAAACATTATTCTTTAGGTTCTTTGTCTCTCACACAGAAACTTGTAATTATCTCATTATGACAAAGTAGGGAATCTCTTCCGCAGACTTTGGGAATTAAACAAGTGTTATTCCAATATTTGCTGCTGCCCTTTTTCTTGAATTTCATTCTTGCATGTGTGCTGAGGATGGAACATTTCTGTCAGCACTTGTGAGTAGAGACTGCACTGTGAATTGCTGCGTATGGAACTATAGAGAGCATGTTTGTTGTATTAAGGGCATATTTTGAACTATATTATTAATGATATTAGCAAGTTCTTGATGAAGTCCCAATCAACTTCTAGTGCATCTTGAGGGAGTTAAAATTGTTGATGTTAATGAAGAATGGAAAATTCCTTTTGGAGGTAAAATTTTAAATCTGATTTGAAATAAAGAATTTATTCGTTAAAGGAACAAATAAGAAACTCTTACCCTCTGGAGATCTGAGTATTTCTTGACTTAAATCTTCATATTCTAATATGCTTGGCATTTATGTCCTTCGTCCCTATCACTAAACCATCAGGCAGCCTGATACTTATGAGGTATGTTCCCTGGAGTGATTCCAGACTGAGTTTTTGCAGTCAAGGTAAGATTATGGAACAGAGGGACAAAGAAGAAATTAACATAGCTGTGGCCTAATTTCAAAGCAAAACTTTGACATGTGTTCATGTTTGACCTCTAGATTGCTTGTTTCTTGAAAGAAAAATATACCTGTCTTGCACCTTCAATTTAAGGGCATAACTAGTGAAGACATTTCTTAGGTACTTCTTCGTTACATGTTTTATTCTCACTTAGAACAGTTTACATCTGATGCAATTACTTAGATCCTTTTTTCTAAGTTTTAGGGATAATTAAACTGAATTCAGCACACATACACGACAACGATGTTAACACAGATTTCTTTTTAAGCTCAGTTCTCTAATGGAAGTCATAAAAGCAGTATTTCACAATGTTTGCTGCACCCCCTACTGGCTATATTGTGACACTTCCTAAATAAAGAGCATCTTTAGATACTGCTCAGTGAATACATGATTTCTCTTTGGAGTTATTTTTTGTTTAGAAATCATTTCAATTGCATCTGATATATAATAGAGTTGAAATTTTAATTGAAAACAGTTTTCTCTGTAGTTTGACAATTGATGTTTAAACAGTGCTTATCCTTTCAGGTAGTATAATAATGTATTTGTTGGAGACAAAATATTTGCCATAGCCTTTTTACTAATATTTCAGAGGAAATTCAGTGGAGGAGAAGCATCTCCCCAAATGTTCTTCTTTTATAGTAAATAATTCTACCACGAGGATCCTTATCCATAAATCTATATTCATTTTTATTTTATGCTAGATACAAATCTTGCAATATTCATGAAGCTTTAAGAAGAGCACTTTGAATCTTAAAAGAGATTCTCTGAGCAGGGGTTGGCAGTGGTGAGGTCCAGGTAGTTATAATAGCCATAAGGGCAGGGATTATGGTTATTTGGCTCACCAGTGTGTTTCAAGCCATGATCTGGGGTCAGGGTGTTAGTGATTCCTCTAAGGGGAGAAAAAGTAATTACAGGAAGCATAATTTTCTAGTTAATGCCATATGAATTGACAGCCATCAAATCTCAGTTTCTCAGGAACAAAAGGCAGAGATGCTAAATTAAGTGGACAAAGATCATTTTCTAAATGGCAAGTTAAGCTAAGTGACAAAAAATTTAGGGCCATTATTTATAAATATTGCGTGAATTTTAAGTGGGATCCTGCCCTAATTTAGAAATAAGTGCATCTTCTTTAAATGAAAACATGTATTCCTGTTACGTGTACATCCTTTACTATCTTAACAAATATTTATTGAGATTACACACATGTTCCCAGAGTGTTTTGTGTTCTCCATTATCATACTGTGTTGAAATTGATGGTTTACTTATTTCCTCCAGTGAGTGCTCAAATTAATGCTCAGTGGATGGATGGACGTTGAATGTACAGGACTGAGGGTAGAATCCTAATGAATCACCATGGATTTCTGCAATAATCGCTCACTTTTTTGTACATATGTTGTTGGATGTAGTTTTTGCTGGTTACACATGCACATAGATGTTTTGAATACTATTAACTGTTTTTTTTTTCTAATAAAATCTTATTCATCCAAAATCTAGTATTCTGAATCAGTAGAAAGTCTTAATCATAGACTGTTTTAAAAGAATTGTAGTTTATTAGTCATATGCTTACCATTGTAACACAGTCTTAAAGCTAATGTTTGACTTTTCTAAGTTAAAGTCCTTTTGTTCTAAATTTCTGTGGTCCTGGTATGATGAAAAGGTATGGTCTATTAGGACATGCTAACATTATGATATTAGTATGTTGATTAGTACATGTATCTATGCAAGTAAATGATATTAAAATGCTTTGAGACAATTTTTAAAATTGCATTTCTTCCTACAATATGGTAGCCTTATTAATTTTCTTATTCCTTTCCTGTAAGGCAAAAGCAAACTGGTAAATTATCATAAAATCACTGTTATCATGAACTCAAATTAAGACTGTAAGGCTCTTTGCGTATTATACTCTAGAGTTTGTCTTGTCATGTACGTTATTGTGAGATATGTTTCAGACCAACAGAAAATAGGTTTACTTCTGCCTATACTTTTATCTGTAAGGTTTTAGAAGTAAATTCATAGAATCAGTTTGGACCTCTTGAAATAATTTTAGGAGTTATGAACTAGCTGATTTTGGCGTGTATCTTGATTTGGCAAGTGAGGAAACTCAGGCCCAGAGAGATTAGGCAAAACTTTCCAAAGTCTGGAGCCTGAGCCACATTTTGTGATTAACCACCCAGAGTTTTTCCACATTGCTTCCCATGGAAAGGATAGAGAATAGAATTATCTTATCAAATGGCCAGGAAGGGTGTTTTGCTGAATTAATTAGCTTGTAGTGTCACTGAACTTACGTGTAACATTTTCACATTTCTCTTTGTTGCAGAATGCAAAGTATGGCGAAATCCACTAAATTTATTTAGGGGTGCTGAATATAATCGGTAAGCATTTTGACAGCTTGGGAAACAAATGGGTCTGGTTCAGAGAGCAAAGACAGCAGTAAATGTTTTTGCTGGTTCATTTAGGGGTCATTGTAACAGTCTATTTAGTGCATCCATTTTTTAATACTATCTTCAAATGTTTTGATTTTTCTGTTTTATAAATATTTTAGCACTAGATTTGGGATAATGTACAAAAATGTGTAGTTTTTAGAGTTTTTGTATTAACAGTTATTCTTTTCAATATATACTATACATTCAAAACATTTCGAAGCTTACCTGGAATATGGTTATAGAGATGTCACAGAAGTTATGTTGGAATTTAGTTTAGCAAAGTAATTAGGCAAATTAGAATTTTCTTAGCTTTAGGAAAGTATCTATTCATAATATGAATTAGGGAAGGTTTTCATTAGCAATGGCTAGTAAATTTTAAGACGAAAATACAGGGGAAAATGTTTATATATTTTGATTGATATAATTTCTGAAGGGAGAATAAGATGATTAAAAAAATTTTTTTTATTCATTAGCAAAGCTGTTTTAGTATTCAGTTAATGGTCTATATTTCAGCACCTCTGCAGCTTAATGTTTTATAGGTCTTGCTTTTCTCTCTCAAAAGTGTCTAATCATCTTATTTCTCCTTTGCAGGTATACTTGGGTGACAGGACGAGAGCCTCTTACTTACTATGACATGAATCTCTCTGCCCAGGACCACCAGACGTTCTTTACTTGTGACTCGGACCATCTGCGTCCCGCAGACGCAAGTATGAAAAATCCATACGTCCTTCTGAATGGGAGGGCTTTTTGGCTTAAGTATGAAGATTTCTGCTTTTAGAATATCCACTCTGTAAAACTCCAGTGAATAAAATGTTAAATTGTTGATTGACTAATAAGAACCCAGAACTCTGATAATTATGTAAACCTTTATCACAATGAAGTATTGATGTAGAAATGAGTCCCCTCATAATAATTTGAATCATGATTTTAAAAAATATATTAAATTTGGTTTTATATATTTTAAAGAAATATACATCTTATATGATGCTAATGAAATTATTGGTTGAGTTAGCCTGAAGGATCTTGCTCCTTTATAATATCCAAAGTAGAAATTGGAATTCACTGGATTAAAATGATTAATGAATATATTTTAGTGACTTTTATTTGCTGGTTTATAGGTTAACTATCGAATGGGGTCATGGCCTTGGCTATTGGAGTCCTGATGTGTGCTCCATCTGAGAAAATACTTTGTTTAGTGTGTATTTTACATTACTTGAGTTTCAAATAATTCAACCAAAATTTTTTGTATTATAAAACTAACTCAAAGTAAATAGGTGAAAAAATGTTTTTAAAAGGGAAACTCTGCACACTCTAAAAGAATTTATAAAATACAAATTTATGAAATAAATAAGGAGATTGTTACTCCTTTGTAAACTGGTACTCTTTGCTATGGTAGAAACATCATGGTACAATTAAATATTCCCAAACATTGAGCTTCCCACCATATGTTCAGAAACTGCTCTGATGTATAAAAGCTAGGTTTGCAGGTAAATTTGGGATGTCAGTACACATGTTAAGCAAAAGCTTAAAGCACTTATTACTGACCCACGCATCATTCCTGAAATGGTTTCAAAATGTTCTAACACCAGGAGTCTGTAGTAAGTGCTTCAGAAAATGACCAATCATGTTGCATCTAAGTGAATGGAGAGGTTAGTAGCAATGTCATCTCAAAATGTGTAAAATAATGTATGTTCTCCAAAAACAAGTGACATTAATGTGCAAACGACATGCAAAATCTCTGTTAGAGTGCCTTTTCTTGATTTCCTTAGCCTGTAGTTTTGTGAGCACAAAAAAGGTTTGCTATCAGCAGTTGAAACACAGTGGAATAGCACATTAATGTGACTTTGGAGATTTTGGCCAACCCTCTTAGCAATGAACTATATTCTTGTAATTTAAGCTGACATTCCCAATTTAGCTCTTGTCCTCTACTGAATCTACCTAATTATATGTATAGATTGACTTGGTTTTTTTCTCTTTTTCTTAAATAGTAATGCAGAAAGCCTGGAGAGAGAGAAACCCCCAAGCTAGGATTTCTGCAGCTCATGAAGCGTTGGAGATAAATGAGTAAGTGGCGGAAAATCTTGCCGTTAAAAAGGAAATCTCATCCTTTGCTGAATATATTCAGTTGCCATTGATAGGATACTTAAATTAAACTGCATTTGAACTGGAGGATGATTTGGGGAGTTATTACTCTATTTTAAAAAGTTGTTTTTCTTTTTAAATGAAGGACAGCCACTGTGTGGAGGTGGTTTTAGTCATTTTAGAGAGAAATTCAATGGCTTTGCTGTAATCCTAAATTAATTTCTTGAAGGGCTGTCCCTAGGATATTGTGAAGATATAAAATAAATACAATTATTTACATATCTAAAACATTTTGACAGGGAAATTTTTCCAGATGTAGACTGCGCATGTGCACTAGAACGTTTTCTAGTAGAACTTCTGCTAGTGGGGAAAACATGATAACAACATAAGGTTTAAAAAAAATTTTAGAAAATATTTCAAGATTAAGACAAAGATAAGAGGAAATGCTGTCTTGAGTGTTGTTAAACATTCTATGGGTTACGAAGGAAGGCTGGGAAATCTCTTCTGGAGATCTCAGAAAATGAGAAAGATTCTTAAAGTTGGAGTCATAAAAACTCAGGGTTGGCAGAGACCTTAAAGGTCATTTAGCTCAACCACCCATCTGGTGCTTGAATCACCTCAACACTATCCTTGCCAAGTGGTCATTGCTAAACTATTTTATGATTTTTCTAAAGAAGGTTACAGAATCTTCTTCAGAGGTCTTAGGAAAAAAAAAAAAAAAAGATTGTCTTGAGAGTTGGAAATCCTGCCATTGTAACCAGTTGATCTATGGTTTCTGATTCTGTCATGCAACATATTTATTTTCCAGTTTCTTGTCATCTACAAATTCGATATGCCTGCCTTCTGTGTGTCATCCATGTTTCTGAGAAAAATATGAGGGCCAGGAATAGAGCCCTGTGACATGACATGTAGAAACTACCCTCCAGGTTCATGTCTTCATGAATCACCATCTTTTGTATTGTTCATGTAAATCTATTAGAGTAAATTAAGCTAGCACAATCTGATTTATTTATTCTTAGTGGATTTAAGCTGGCTTCTAGTGGTCACTACTTTCTTTTTAAAGTACTTGGAGACCATCCCTTTAATAATCCATTAGAATATCTTTCCAAATCACTGTGCTCTGTAGTTTGGGAAGTCAGCCTTCTTACCCTTTTTGAAAATTTATGCTACATTTATCATCTCATCTTCTAGCACCTCTCCATTCTTTGTGATTCCTCGACTATCCACAGAGAGCAATTCCATGGCCTGCCTACAAGGTCTTTTGGTTTCCTGGGATTTGCCCATCCAGTCCAGTAATTCATTTAGAATGGATCAATTATTTGCTATCTTACATCTTTTTACCCATTTTAGAGTTTAATTTCTTCTCCCTTTTTCAGTCTGACAGTCATTCTCCTTAATAGAGAAGCCAGGAACAAAATAGGAGGGAGTTTTGCTTTTTCTTTATTATCTACTGCTGTTAACAATAAACTTTCCTTGTTTTGATGTTGTTGTGTTGTTTGTCTTTTTTTTTTGCTTATTTGCTTTTGTGACATGGGGATGGTGATAGGGCCTTAAACATAATTTTAAAATAGGGAATACATGGTTGTCTTTAGTATTTTATTTTGTCTTTATTATTATTATTATTATTATTTGCAAGCATCAGCTAATTTGGAATTGTAGCTCTCCTGACATTATTCTTATAAACTCATTCCACTCTCTTATAGACCATCATTACATGCCCTCTTTCCATCTTTTAAAATACGTCCTTTAAAAATCTGACCTGGGAGAAATCTCTGTGAAGCCGTATTGGTTACTTAAGTGCCACCCCTCTTTTCTTCCTGAGAGGATCATTTGTGATTGCAGTTACAGTTGAACATTTAGAAGCTGCTCAACCCTCTTAAACCATTTTTCCTTCTGAGTCTCATGCCATTGAATCATGCCTCTTTTCTTTGAATTTTTTGAAGTCCACCTTCCCCTCTTTGATTACCCTGAACTCCGAAATGACATAGTGACTCTCTCTGAATGTTCCTATCAATTTTCATTTTACCAACTATTTTTTTCTTCTTGGTCAGAATTAGGTCCAGAGTTGAAGTTCCCCTAATTGCTTCCTCTACCATCTGGGAGATAAAATTGTTACCAAAGTAAGTCAAGAACCTGTTGGGTGCCCTACTTCTAACCAAATGAGACTTCTAGTGGATATCTGGATGGTTGACACCCCCATCACCACACTTTCTTGCTTCTGTGTGTGTATTGTGTTGTGACAAGGATGCATCATCTATATCTTCCATCGAGCTGAGCAGTCTGTTCTGTACTCCCCAACCATTAGCACTTCTATTGCTCTCTCCTTTTTCCTTCACTCACAAGCTCTTAGCATGTTTCTACCCCAAACTCATGCGTTTCCACATAGATGTATGTTTCTTGGCCAGTAGTGCTACTCTGCCTCTCCTCCTAAGAATGCCATTTGAAATTTAAATAAGCAAAGCAAGCAAGCTAGCCCCAACCATTCTTGGGTTCCCAGCCCAACAACTACAATCTTACAGTTAATTCCTCTGATACTGTATCTACCACTCAGTATTACAATCTCAATTTTCACTTCATTACCCTTGCCTCATATTTATATGTCGGCATCTGAAGCCTTAAGCATTTCTTCTGATGCCTGTCCCAGTTATTTTCTCCAGTGAATCACTTGGATAGTTTCAGCATCATTATGGTTCTTTCCAAGTCATGGATGCTGCCATCTGTAGAAATTGGTTTTATAGCTGTTTTTCTGGGCATTTTTCTCCCTCCCTCACCACATTGTTTAAAGCCCCATTGATGGTTCCTGCCTGAAATTAGAGAGATTGGCTGAAGACTTACAGACCCTTCCTAAGGCTAAGATTAATTAGTAGCCCCAACCCTTACATTAGCTGTGAAGTTCAGCCTCCTTTTCCTAGCTGGCTATTGCAGTTTGTGGACAGTAAAAGTAGCATTTGGTTTTACTTTCTGTTAATTTTCTCTCTTGTGGTCTGATGGAAATAAGTAGGGAAATGGCCACAAGTGAGGCAGTGGGGAAGGAAAGTGGAAGGATGGGTGCAGGGCCTGTGTGGTCTGTTACAGCCTCACTACTGCCCTATTCCATTCCCTGTCTTTGGCAGTGGGTTGTTCCTCATATGCTTTGGAAGGTTTAAATTCCCAAGAACTCCCCATGTTCATTAATTATCCTTTTGGCTTCCCACCTTAGAGGCTTGTCGAAAGGATTATATGAGATGATATATGTTAAGTGCCTGGCACAGTGCTTAATAGATACTGAGCAACAAGTGATAGCTATTGTTGTTGAAGGCATGAGATTTAACTTGTTAGCTACTGTGGCTGAGTCAGATTTTGAGTTCTTCAGAAATAACACTACTTGTAGGTTCTTCCCATGTTCTCTGAAGCAGAAAGTCAGTGCTAACTGTAAAGAGATGTTGAAGCACTGTGTTTTTTTCAGTGAGTAACTTGATTTAACAGATTTCTTATTCTGAAGAAATCCTTAGATTGAAGATAATCTGTGTTTGGTTAACAGAAGTAAACCTGTATATAGCACCTCTAACTTTAAGTGTTGGAAGGAACTATTTAATAACAGCTGTTATCATCACCATCACTAGCTGACATTTATTGAGCACTTAACCACATGCTGGCTATAGTACTGAGCACTTTACATGCATCATCTTACTTAACCTTCACAACAACACTGTGAACAAAGATTCCATGTTGTTCTCCATCAGGGAGGCAGAGTAAGAACTTGCCCAAATTGACACACTAATAAAGGGTGGAGTCCATATGTGAGCCCCATGCTCCTAACACTACACATCCTACCTCTCAAGCTAAAATATAGACGTTTCTTTTGTACCATTATTTTGTGTCAGCAACTACAAACAGGGGTGCATGAACCAGTTGGCCACTCTGCATGTTTTGGCGTAACTCCTTGCCTTTCTGCATGAGCTCCTACAAGTCTATTACCATGTCCTTGGCTTTGTAATTGATGGTGGCTATTATCTGAATGAACAGGTGTGCAACTGCTTATATTCTTTTGGCTGAAGAGGAAGCAACTACCATTGCTGAAGCAGAAAAACTATTTAAGCAGGCCCTGAAGGCTGGAGATGGCTGTTACCGACGCTCTCAGCAGCTACAACATCATGGATCCCAGTATGAAGCCCAACATAGTAAGGTTTCCTCCAGGTTGATGCATTGGGGGATCAGAATTGTAAAAATTATTAATCAGAGCAAATTTTTAGTCCAGTTCAAAATATGATTCTCCTAGACAAGAGAAAATATTGGCTTTTGCTTTATTTTTATTAATTTTCTTCTTTCCTATAAGTGCAGTTAGTAAATAATTAACTTACAGCTTCATTACTGTTTATAGTCACATTCTCTTTCCTGCCCATAGACTCCTAACCCCAGAAATAAATGACAGTAATCTTTGATGGTAACCTTTTTCCCTCCTGAGTTCTTACATATTTCTGTTCATCAGTCGCTTCTGCTCATAACTTTAAAACCCAGTTGGGAAACAGGATTTAAATTAGCCATAGTGTTAGCAAAGGTTTTATCTTATAGATCTTCTGTAACATGGATTAAAATAAGACAGTTAAGAATATAAGTTCTTGGTGATTGTATCAGTATTTTTTGTTACATAAGAAACATTTGTATCGGCTTCCAGAGAGAAAGAGCCACGAGCTCCTAGTTATTTATCTTTTTTCTATTAAAATAATACCTTTTTAAACAAACAAACAAAAACTGCCCTTTTAAATTTAAGATAACGCTTTAAAACCCGAGACCTTTCACTTCAGTATACTAAATGGAAAGTCAGTGACGCTTTGTAGGGGAACCATATAGAAAGAAAACAATGCAATCTTTTCTGGAATTCCCTGACCCCCTCGTCTCATCAGTTTGTTTGTTGTTTAAGCAGAAATTTTGCAGTCCTTGTGGTAAGAGAGTAAGTATTTCCATGGTCCAACCAAAATTCACAAAGTTATTTTGTTTCTCACTTAGTTTCTCCCTCCTGAAATTTAGGGAGTAGGGATGTATCTCCTTCATATTTGAGATTATAAAATTAAATGTTAATGTTAAACTTGGATTTGGTGTAGAAACTGACTGCATTAGTCCCCATAACTAAGGTGTCAGCAAAATCTTTGCATTACAGCCTGCATATACGTGAGTATGTCCTCACATGTACCACATCAATACCTAGGTTTTTATTTTTATTTTGCAGCATCTATATGCTAATAAAATCTCTAATCACCATCTATGTCTTACTTTTTAATAAAAAAGTGTTTTAGTGTAATGCAGTGCATTTTGAAGACATGTAGTAAATGTGTATTTTGTAAACTAAATGGAAATCAATACATAAAATTACATAACCTATAATACATTAATTTTCTTTCTTTTCTTCTCTAAATTAAATCCTTTCAACCTGTTGCCTAAATCCAAAAATATAATCACATTTTAAAAATAATTTGTAGGTACTTGGCAAATTTTCAGCACACATCTTGTTCTCATTGTTTCAATCTTGAAATGTTAGGACTTTCGTCTTAACATCTTTTAATAGCTGCATATTATACATGTACTTAATCTATAACAGGTGTGTCATATTTTTCTCAAACGTGGTAATTTTTATCGAGGATTAAACACATGCATGTTCTCATTGGTCTGAAAACATATCCAACAAGACATATAATTAAATAAAAGATTAAGATTAGAAGTTGTTAATGTACTTTTTTTAAGAGTCATTTTAGTGACTATTGTTACAACTATTTAGCTTGTCAATTCTTTCTCTAACACTAGGGTAGTTTTTCATTGTGTTGCATACTCTATTGTCATATCTGGAATGTGTTACATTGCCATCTAAAATCAACTGCTTAGGGGACCTGGAGATGATTATGATGTCACTAGTGTTAGGGAAAGAATAATATGAAGCAGAAGTTCAAGATGAGGCTTCTCCAGACTTAATGTCAAGAATGAAACAAAAATAGTTCATCAGGATGCAACCTGAGATTCACCTCTGCATCTTTACCAAAAGAATGCACACTTGAAGAATGTGGAATTCCTGCTTGTAAACCATATACATTGTGGGTATGTTCATTTTCGCAGCACTTCGTGGCAGATGATTTTATTTATTATCAAATATTCAACATCCTCACTCAGAAGCATGGATTAGGTAATCAGTCACATGATTTGACCTTTGGGAGTCTAAATGCTTTTACTTTACTCGATATTCATTCTACTATTAACAAAGTTGTCAGTGCTCTGAAGATTTCCTTTAGGGGCAAGGCAAATGGGCCTCTGTATTTTTTTTTTTTTTAAATGTTGGTGTTTTATATCTCCCTCTTCAGGACGAGACACCAATGTCTTGGTGTACATCAAAAGAAGGCTAGCAATGTGTGCCAGAAGACTCGGGAGGACCAGGGAAGCAGTGAAAATGATGAGAGATGTGAGTTTGAGTTTGTGTTTGGGATCAGTGGCTTGCAGATACAGGAGCCTGCTGAATGGCCATAGCAGTCTGTACCAGTGATGGTGTGGTGGTCCCATGGGTTCTGGAGCCAGACTGTGTGGGGTTCGACTCTAGTTCCCAGTTTACGAGATGAATGATGTATGTTGGGCAAGTTACTCAACTTCTCTTTGCCCTAGTTTCTTCATCTCTAAAATGGGAACAACAGTAACAGTTCTCATAATTACTACTTAGAATTTTTGTGAGGACTAAATGATATAATACATACAAAGCTTTTAATAGGGTGGCTGGCATATTTTAAAAATCTGGATAGATGTCCTTATTAAACGTTTGGGGCCACAGCCAGAAGCCAATAATGAGACCAGCCATGTTAGCAAACTGATTTTATTCTGTGTAGTTGTTAGGAAGATTCAAATTAATTATGGTTCAAATTGCTACTCTCAAATTTAATAATATGTGCTAATCCTATTGTAGTTGTTTCAAGCATTTTCCTGGATTCTTGAACCAGGATTCTTTATTAGTAGTAGTCAAGACAAAAGAAGAGAGGAAATAGGTGGGAGTTTTAAAACAAAAGAGAACCAAGGGAGGTTATTATTATGTAACTTTAAAACAAAACAGAGGTTTTAAGGGAAACCAGTTGGGGAACTTGGATTTCCATGTTTTTTGTTAGTAGGAAATACTTTTCATAAAGAAACCGACACCGGTATGAATTGTATTTATAGGCTATTTTCTTTTTTAAAAACAATCTCAGAAAACCTTTGTCAACATTTCATTCTTTTGCTGAATTAGAAGACATGCATACCTGCCTATTATAAAAACGAAAGAACCAAGGGGCAAGATAAAAGTGGCATCTAGCTCAATTCTCAGCTCATGGATTTGAGCACAGGAGGACTGCACACTTGGTGAGCCTTTTCGGAGTTTGGAAAGACAGTTATTCTTGTGACTTCCCAGTTGCTCTTTGGAGGAGGGAGCACCAACACACAACGTTCACTCCGGGTTATTTCTGCAAGTTGCAGCATGATGTGAGAAGGCCCAAGTGAGACTCATGCTTTGGTTTTGGCCACTCTGTTAGGCAACAGTGTAGCCCCCAAATCTGAGGAGAGGAACTGGAAGGGAAGGTATTACAGTATTTCTCTTCGACTGCCGGTGATAGATGCTCTCTAGGCAGAGCCACTGCAAAGAGAATCTCCCTCAATTAAATTATTTTGTTTGAAGGAAGAATTCAAAGAACATTATATGGTATAAGTGCTAATTTTAAGAAAAGGAGATTTCTGCCGAGATAGGAACTTGTTCTCAAAGCTTTTTAACTTACAGAAATTCCATCCTTTGATATACTGCATCCCTTTGCCAGTCACTTTGGCTCTGAAGGGGCTGGGAATTTTAGGAAGGATGAAGTATTTCTCTATCTTAACCTGGCCCAGTCACATTCAGCCTTTAACAGAGTTTTCTGAACTTTAATTAGCTTGGAACAGGCATGCATTGAGGAGCTAATTTTGGTGATTTTCTTGAGTGTTTAAGCAACTTAATAGGAAGAACAAATTCTGATGATTTTAATTTCAGGGTTTTTTTCTGTCAGTCTCCTGGTTATCATCATTTTCAGTACGTATAAAATTTCATGTGATGAAGATCAATGCACCTACATTATGGTTTGCTTTTTGTTTACTGTTATTTTATATTTACAATTCCATTGATTGACCTAGTTCACATTATAGATCTCGAGGGAGAGACAGATGCAATGGGAGAAACACTGGGCAGGAAGTCAAAACACCTGGATGTGTATCTCAGCTTTTCTCTTTATCAGCTTCGTGACCCAAGGCAACTTATTAATGCCTTTTATGTGCTTTTCATTTAGTCTTCTGTAAATTGGGGATAATAATTCTTACCTAAAAGGATCATTGACAGGGAGAATTAAATAAGATAATGTGAAAACACCTGACATATGGTAGGCATGCTTACAATTTTTGTTCGGATTTTTCTCCATTGTATAAACATACCATCATTTGCTTGACCATTCTCCTGATGGACATTTTACAGTATTTCTAATTTATTTTTCTTAAATGAATTGATCACTCAATTAATTTCTGTCTCCCTCTGTCTACATATGTGTATACATACATACACATACATATTTATGCATGTTTGTGTATATATGCGTGTTTCTTATATTACATTTCTAAAAAAAAATCTGTCATATTCTTAGAATACCAATACATGTGCTCCTTTTTCTGGATTTATGGAGCATCCAGCAGACATGGGCCCTCTGGTATAGCAGTCCTGTAAGGAACACTATGAGACATGGTAGAGATATGTTTTGAAGAGAAATATTTGAAGTGCTCCTTCCTTCAGGGACTCCTTTTATCAATCCTTGCACCACAAACAGAGGAGGGAAGGCTGAGGACCCTTCTCTTTGTTAAAGCTATGACTGTTCCCAGCCTTGCAGGAGACAGTTGTTGACCAGGCCTAATTTGTTTGGCTCCTCTCCGGTCAGGGGTCATAGATAACTACGACTTCACTAAGAGGTTCACTCCTTTAACAGCATGCACATAAACTATCTTGCTGGAAGACTTTTTCCGATAAAACAGCTCAGTAGATTCCAGACAGCCTGCTGATAGAGGCTTAGGCAGGATGATCTAACTTCTCATTAAGACATAGCCATCCTCTCCCCATATGCATGAGTTTAAAACTTTCCTAGAGCAGATTTCAAAGTAGAAATAGAAATGTCAGAGTTGGAATGCCTTCCATGTAGAAAGCAGAATCATTTAAAGAAATTTCTCTGGAAACACCTTAAGGAAGGGGAAACTGTTATTTGATAAGAGATTCTGAAAAAGAATAAAAGGGAATTCTGGGAAGGCCAGCAGTAGATAATTTCTTGTATTTCCATGGCAATACACCTGTGAAATATTGATGAGGTAAACATGTCAACTCCTTAACATCAAGATTCATCACTTCTCATTTTTTAAAGCAACACATTAATTATTTTGAATTCCCAGGATGTTTTTCAAAAATACTCATTTTAATTAGCTTCCTTTTGCAATCATGAATATGGAAGCCGTACCTTACTACTGAAGGAATATTTTGGCAGTAGGCAGAGCTAAGAAAGCATACTGACTTTTTCTTGCTTTCTTTCTTTCCTACTTTCCTTTTTTCTTTTCTTTCTTTCTTTCGACAGGGTCTCACTCTGATGCCCAGGCTGGAGTGCAGTGGCACGATCTTGGCTCACTACAGCCTCGACATCCCAAGCTCTAGTGGTTTCCCCACCTCAGCCTCCCAAAGAGCTGGGAGTATAGGTGCACGCCACTATGTCTGGCTAAATTTTGTATTTTTTGTAGAGACTGGGTTTTGCTATGTTGCCCAGGCTGATCTTGACCTCCGGGGCTCCAGCAGTCCATAAGTTCTGGGATTACTGGCCTTGCATGCTGGCTTTTGAACGTCACTGTAATGTAAGGTGTTATTTATTATTCAAAATAAAAAGGGTTGCATTTTCTGCTTTATTAAATTTAAGGAAAGGTCTTTCTGCTTGCTCTCATGTCTGGTAATTTTGCCTCTTTAACATTTAATATACAATACAATTTCTTTTTTCCTTTTGACATCTACTATTTAGCTAACCTCAAGTTTTCCTTCTGTCTTTTCCTGGCCCTATTTGAGTAGATTTGGAATGAATGTCATAGGGCTGATGACTGTGGTCTGGCCCCTTAGCCATACACTGTCAGAACTGGCATGGAAAAACTAATAAGGATGGGTTAGATTGCCTGTATGAAAGAACCCAAAAGCTCCTGTGCCTAGGTCATTTGGTCTAGGGCAGGATTTCTCAGCCTCAGCACTATTGACATTTTGGGTCAGATAAATCTTTGCTGTGGGGAGCTGTCTTGTGCATTGTAGAATGTTTAGCAGCATCCTTAGCTTCCACCTACTAGATGCCAATTGCAACTTAACCCCTGTACCTCCCCAGTTGTGACAAAAAAAGGTGTCTCCAGAAGTTGCTAAATGTCCCCTGGGGGGTAAAATCATCCCCTATTAAGAACCACTGATCTAGAGCATCTTGAGGTGAGTAGATCTGTTTCAGGGCCAACATTGGGTATGTTTTTTGTTTGTTTTGTTTTGTTTATTTATTTATTTATTTTTGACATGGGATCTCTCTCTGTCACCAGGCTGGAATGCAGTGGAACGATCTCGGCTCACTGCAATCTCCCAGGTTCAAGTGATTCTCCTGCCTCAGCCTCCCGAGTACCTGGGACTACAGGCATGTGCCACCACACTCAGCTAATTTTTGTATTTTTAGTAGAGATGGGGTTTCACTGTGTTGGCCAGGATGGTCTCCATCTCTTGACCTCATGATCCACCCACCTCGGCCACCCAAAGTGCTGGGATTACAGGCTTGAGCCACTGTGCCCGGCCCAGACTTTGGGTTTTTATCCACTCTGTGTGTTAGGAGTCTGGGCTTCCCTTAGTGTGGGTGTAAGCCTCTGAAGCACCCCTAGATTTGACCAGCCTGGTTTTGGGGACTGTTTTGCCCAAATGAGATTCCCTGAAGATCCATCCCAGGGTAGGAAGAGTAAATCAACCTGCTGGGGTCCTGGTGGGAGGGCGGACAAAGAGGAGAATGTGATGTGGGGTGGTGGTCTCCCTTGCCCCTCATGCATGCTTCGAGATCATCGTTTGCTTCATTTCCGTAAATCTACAGTTCCTTTGAAAGTAGACTCTGACGTTATCGCCTTTCCCCCTTCCTTTTTGCAGTTTCCTGCCAACCTCTGAGCCATTCTCCCTCGCTCTTATTTCACTCTCTCTGCAACACTACCTCTTCCCCTATCCTGGCCTCTCATTTCCCACAGATCGTCATGCTGTTCTTGAAACATTTTATTTACTTGATTTTAGAAAACCATACTCTTAGTTTTCCTAAAATCTCATAATCTCTTTGCTAGATTTTCCTCATCTTTGTGACTTCCAAAATTTGAAGTGTCCCCTGGCCAGTTCTGGGTGGCTACATTCAATCTCAGAGTTTTAAATACCATCTCAATGACAAATATTTCTGTAGTGTTTACTGTGTCCTAGGTGTTGTTCTAGGTGCTTTACAAATATAACCTCATTTAATTTTCCTAACAACCCTTGACATTGGTACTTGTTAAAGGTCTTGTAATAAGGTAGTATTTCTGAAAGTGTGGTCTACAACTACCTGTATCAGAAGTGCCCAGGGTGCTAGTTTAGTACTCACTTCACAGGGTAGATGTCAGGATTAAATGGGATATTTCAAGCAAAGCACTTGGGACCAGACTTCATGAGTAATAAGTACTCAGTGTTGCTATTCTTACCGTTATTGTCCAAGAGATATTGTTAAGTGAAAAGGAAAAGTATAAACATTAGGTATAATTTGATTCCATTTTTTCAATTAAAAATATACGCTAATATAGACTAATAGTTCTCAAACTTTTTGGTCTCAGAACCCCTTTAAAATAATTGAGGACCCCTAAACCTTTGTGTGAGTTTACCTATTGATATTTACCATTTTAGAAAATTAAAACTGAGAAATTTGAAAAGATGTTAAAATAATAATTACAAATATATGTTAACACAAATAACATTGTTATGAAAACTATATTGTTCAAACAAAAAACAGTAAGAAGAGTGACATTACTTTTATACTTTTACGAATCTCTCTAGTGTCCAGATGAACAGGAGACAGCTGGAGGCTAAGATCTGCTTCTGTATTCAGTCTATGGTGATATTACCCAACAGGTGACCTCTTGGAGTGGGAGAGGGAGAGTGAAAAAGGCAAAGAAAAACTATATTATTATGAAAATAGTTTTGATCTAAGGACCCCCTGAAAAGATGTCAAATACTCTCAGTGGCTCATACTTGTAATTCCAGCACTTTGGGAGGTCAAGACAGGCAAATTGCTTGAGCTCAGGAGTTGGACACCAGCCTAGGCAGCATGATGAAACCCCATTTCTACCAAAAAAAAAAAAAAAAAATTAGCTGGGTATGGTGGTACATGCTTGTAATCCCCAGCTACGCAGGAGGCTGAGGTGGGAGGATCACCTGAGCCTGGGAGGTAAGGCTGCAGTGAACTGTGATCAGGTCACTGCACTCCAGCCTGGGCGACAGAGTAAGACCCTGTCTCAAAAACAAGACAAAGCAAAACAAAACTCCGGGGGTTCCCTGACCATGCCTTGAGAGTCACTTGTATAAGCATAAAGAAAAAACCTTGATTATGGAGAAAGTCTATAGCAGTAAGATTATAGCCATCTTTCTATTTTTTGTATTTAGGTAATGTTGAATTTTTTTTTTTTTTTTGAGACGGAGTCTCGCTCTGTCGCCCAGGCTGGAGTGCAGTGGCCAGATCTCCCCTCACTGCAAGCTCCGCCTCCCGGGTTCGCGCAATTCTCCTGCCTCAGCCTCCCGAGCAGCTGGGACTACAGGCGCCCGCCACCTCGCCCGGCTTATTTTTTTGTATTTTTAGTAGAGACGAGGTTTCACCGTGTTAGCCAGGATGGTCTCGATCTCCTGACCTCGTGATCTGCCCATCTCGGTCTCCCAAAGTGCTGGGATTACAGGCTTGAGCCACCGCGCCTGGCCTAGGTAATGTTGAATATTATATGTGCTATTTGTATTTTCTTATGATGATAAAAATAAAATTTAAAAATAAAGATCAAGACCACTTTCAAAAGAACGAAGTAGTGGATGCAAAAAAGGTAGAAAATGGCCGGGCATGGTGGCTCACGCCTGTATTCCCAGCACTTTGGGAGGCTGAGGCGGCGCAGACTGCTTGAGCCCAGGAGTTCGAGACCAGCGTGGGAAAGGTAGTAAAACCCCATGTCTACTAAAAATTCAAAAATTAGCCAGGCATGGTGGCACACGCCTGAGGTCCATGGGCCCAGCTGCTTGAGAGGCTGAGGCAGGAAGATCTCTTGGGCCTGAGGTTAAGGCTGTAGTGAGCCATGATTGTGCCACTGCATTCCAGCCTGGGCAGCAGAGGGAGACCCCATCTCAAAAAAAAAAAAAAAGTAGAAAATGGGGTAGACACAGGGAAATACGGATGTGGTGAAGAAAAACTTCATCCACCTAGAATTTTAGCTTAAAACCAGACCTGTGACTAGTTTATTCCCAGGCATATTAGTTTCCTGGAACTGGGATAACAAAATACCCCAAACTAGATAGTTTAAACAACAGAAATTTATTCTCTCACAATTCCAGAGGCTAGGAGTCCAAAAACAAGGCAAGTGGCAGAGCCGTCCTCCCTCTGAAAGCTCTAGGGGGGATCCTTATTTGCCTCTTCCAGCTTCTGGTGTTTGCTGGCAGTCTCTGACATTCCTTGGCTTGTAGCTGCATTACCCCAGTCCCTGCCTCTGTCTTCACATGGCATTCTCCCTGTGTGTGTGTGTGTTTCTGGGTATAGATTTCCCTCCTCTCATAAGGATATAAGTCATATTGTATTTATGACCTCATCTTAACTTGATTGTTTCTGCAGAAACCCTATTTCTGATAAGGTCACATTCATAGGTACTGAGGGTTAGGATCTCAACATATCTTTCTGGGAGACACAATTTAACCCACAATAGCAGGTCATATATAAAAGCAAAATGTAGATACCTTGTATAAACTTTCATTCTTCTAAAACTTCACTGCTATATCAGCTCAGCTATAAACATATTTTGCATGCCTCTGACCATGTTAAACCCACTCTCAGCCTAGTATGTAAAGATGATAGCTACTGACTATCCCTCTGTGTTCTTACACTTGGCTCCTTTAAAAAATAGTCAGAGGGAGCTGCTTGTGTTCTTTCTGCATTTTCATCGTCATCTACAGGATTCCCAGCTGAGAACTACACGCTTTTTAGTTTGTATCAATAACCTACAGAGTGAGTATTACTATGTGCCATACATTCTGCTAAGAAATTTACAAATACTGTGTCATTTAACTCACACATACCGTGAGTGTCCTATAAAATTACAAAAGTAATTTATGCTCATTGTGACAAGTCAGAGAATTGAAGGAGTTGTGATATCACCTCCACTTCTACAGTGCCATCGCACTGAGGAAGTCAACACATACAGTTTAGCCTGTATCTTTCCAGCCCCTTTTCTCATACAAATACGTATCTGATCATGTAGGGATTTTGAGCAGAGTTGATTCATATTTTAACCAAGGTTCTTGGAGAGAATGAGCCTCAATTTCTGAGCATCTCCCATGGGGGCTCCCTCACTCAAGAAGACATACAAGTTTCGAGGTAATACAGTGCCATTTCCCTTGATGTCTTTTCTCACTTATTTTATCCCTGTTCTCAATTTTTATCTCAAATCAGTTACTTTTGTGATCCCTTTATTAAAGAGAAATTAGGGCTGGATGTGCAGACAGAGACAGGTTCTTGAGCCACATTTTAAAAGCATGCGAAAGGGTAACTGAAGCTCACTAAATTTTGAGCTTCTTGAATGCGAGTGCTGTGTTTTTCTTGTGTGTTCCTCTGAACACACGGAGCAGTATCATGTAGACAGAGACAGTCAGTAAAATCTTTGAATTGGTAAGCCAGAGAGCTGTGGCTTACAAATTCCCAGGCAAGGCTTTGCACCTGTGACCTTTGATGCCCAGCTTCTTGTTGATTATGACACCTCTTTGTTACTGGTTTAATTCTGATTTTCTACCTTCCTTGAAAGTGATAGTATTTGTTTTAAAAAATAATGTAAATTACAATGAGTTCTACTTAGAAAATTATTGCAGATGCTCAGTATATACCCTTTGTAGGTCATTAGAGGTATCCTGGGGTGTGAATGATTGACCTTTGGGAATTAGTGTGATAGTATGAATAGTGTGAGGATGCCCTTTAAATGATTTATGAAAAGGAACACTTCTAATGAACGCATACTTT
Organism: Papio anubis; assembly: GCF_008728515.1. Classification (NCBI taxonomy): domain Eukaryota; kingdom Metazoa; phylum Chordata; class Mammalia; order Primates; family Cercopithecidae; genus Papio; species Papio anubis. The sequence goes on along the minus strand of NC_044979.1, from coordinate 41,725,804 downwards.
ACAAAATATACACCTCTGAGATGAATAAAAGTCAATAGAACATTAAGTACTGTTGATTTGCATTTGTGCCCATTTATGTTCATGAGGGGAAATCTTTTTGAAATCAGTGATTTGTAAAAGAGAAATATTATGCTCTTCCAAAATTGTTTGTAAAACATATTTTAGAGAACATTTTACAACATGAATTCTGCTTTTATTGCAAAGGTACAAAGATCTCTTTAGGAGGAAAAATGCAAAATGAATGTTTTGGAGGTAATTTCTATTACCATTTGTTTCACCTTTTTCTTATTCTTAAGTTTTCTAGTTACTTCCTTCTCTACCTTTCCATTCCAAAGGTCACATTATTTCCCCTGTATACAGTGTTTCTTTTTTTTTTTTTCTTAAAATTATCATGGATCATATTGGTTGTTTGGTTGATGAATCGATCTCAATGTTGTTGAGCTTGAATGTTGAAGAAGTAAAGTACCATTATGTGGGGATGGGGAGTGGAAAGAGTACCTTTCTTACCTCAGGCAATCAAGTGTCACCTGAACAGTTACTTTAAAAGCTTTGAAGATATGCAGGTGTATCATTAAACTAAAGACAAAGTATACAGTGAAATATGTTAATTCCTCTAAGTGTTTCTGAAATGATTGTTGGCGTGTTTCTAGATTTTCTTTGCTGTACTTACAAATAAAGGAAAAGTGTGTCTTGAAAGTAGATGCTAGACATAAAACCACACTGATCTTCAAAGTTCTTTATATTAACCCCTGCCTTCTTTTTGATTTTTGATCTGAATTGCTTTTCTGGACTTGCCTGATACTAAGTTTACTTATTCAGTAAATAATTGACAATTAGTGTGTCATGGAGAAAGGAAAAGAATTTAACTAATTGTCATGCGCATCCATGTGAAGAGACCACCAAACAGGCTTTGTGTGAGCAATAAAGCTTTTAAATCACCTGAGTGCAGGCGAACTGAGTCCGAAAAAGGAGTCAGCAAAGGGAGATAGTGGTGGGGCAGTTTTATAGGATTTGGGTAGGTAGTAGAAAATTATAGTTAAAGGGGGTTGTTTTCTTGTAGGGGGAGGGGGCTGAGTCACAAGGTGCTCAGTGGGGAGCTCCTGAGATTCATTGTCCAGGAGAAGGAATGTCACAAGGTCAATTGATCAGTTAGGGTGGGGCAGGAATAAATCACAACGGTGGAGTATCATCAGTTAAGGCAGGAACTGCCTATTTTCACTTCTTTTGTGGTTCTTCAGTTGCTTCAGGCCATCTGGATGTATGTGTGCAGGCTTGGACTCAGAGGCCTGACGCTAATGAGAGCAAATAATAGATTTACCAACTGTTTATTTACCTAATGGTAACCACATCAGTAATGATGAATCATGTTTTATGAGAATTCTGCTCTGTATTCACCATCCATAGTGAAGCAGGTGGTAAACAACCCCTGATGCAGGTGAGAGTTTTAGCTGAAAATAGTGTTATTTTACTTGCCATGGTATTTCTATTTACATGACTGATAACCTGAGCTGTCACTATCAGGATTTCTCATATGCTGGGTGCTCATTTTCCAGTGTATTGGGTAGTATACCCTGCTAAGTAGAACCTTCCATTTATATGGCTGGCTAGATGCCTGCCATCTGAGTGAGTGATTTAGCTTCCCTCCTCAAAACTCCTGTTTTGGGCCTGCTTTTGCAGGTACTGACGTTGGGTTTCTGTTTCCCAGCTATACCTATACCAGTTCTTCCCTCGCATGCCCGCTGTTCTGCTTTTCACCTTCCCAGGATTCAGTCCTGGTTTCCACTTAGTGACTCCAGTCAGGACTGCGGTTTTTCTGGTCCGCATTTTCTCTCATTCTTTTTACCCTTTAGCGTTGATTTTGATCATGCCATACCCACATTGCCTTAAACCACCCACCATTCATCCATTCGTTTATTCAAAAGTATTGACTCTCTACTCCATGTCAGCCCCTGTTCAAGGTGATTGGTATAATTGGTGAACAGAATAAAGAATCTTACTCTTACACAGCTTATATTCTAGCAAGGAGGAAAGACCAAAAATACTAAGCACAATAAGTGTGTTTTTATAGTATATTAGAAAGTGAAAAATGCTGTGGGAAAAAAGATAAGGTACAGCAGTACAGGGAAGATGAGGAAAGCCAGTGGGTAGAGAATGTGGAGGGCAGGAAGTCGCATTTTTCAATGGGATGATCAGGTATATGTGACCAAAGACTGAAAGAGATGACGAAGTTAGTCATGTGATATATTTTCAAAGGCCCTGAGGCAGCAGTATGTCTGGAGTGTTCAAGCAGCAGCAAAGGAATCCTAGGTGGATGAAACAGAATAAGCCCAGGGAAGAGAAGGGAGGGAGCTTAAAGATCATACAGGGCTTAAGGATCACAGTAAGGATTTCAGCTTTTACTCTGAGTGAAGTGGAGAGCTTTGCAAGGTTTTGAACAGAGGAGTGACATGACCAGTCTTAATTTTTACAGGCTGCTGTGTAGCAGCGGAGAAGCGGAAGAGTGTTATATTAATCTTGGCGAGCCAGAATGGCAGCTCAGGCCAGAGTGGTAGTAGAGGAGGTGATGTGAAGTGATCAGATTTTAGATATGTTTTAAAGGCAGGACTAACAGAATTTGCTAATTAATCAGATGTACAGTACAAGAAAAAAGAGAAGTCAAGGTTGATTCTAAGTATTTGCCTTGAAAGGGAAGGAGTTTGTGTCAGCTAAGATGTGGAAGCCTGGGGTGAGAGAGGTTTTTTGAGAGAAAATTATGAGTTCAGTTTTGAACATGTTACATTTGAGAGAGCACCTATTCATTTTTATCTTGAGTAGTGACTTCTTGATCTTCTTGTGGACTATTAACAAATTTATACTTTGTTGGGACATTTTGGGGCATTTGATTAGATCCCTCTTAAAATATAGTTGGTGAGGAACTTCAGGAAGATAAAATCTAATTGATTTCAGAGAAACTGTGACTATAACAGTCTTGCAGAATATAGAATGTGGTGTCATGTGTGTGTTTAATTTATATGTCTATAGATCTCTTCTTCTTCTCTGTTTTTTCAGGTCTGTCCGTTTTTGCTCTATGTACCTCTTGTATCTAGTTTGTAGTGTCTAACTGCTGCATCATATTCCATGTTGTGTTCTTACTCTATTTTACTTAATCTTTCCTCTAGTGAAGGACCTCCAGGTTTCTTCTAACTTCCCATTATCCCAGCAGTGCTGCAGTGAACATCCTTGTAGACATGTGAGAAACATTCACTAGACTGTGGGATTATGTACGTGCTTGATTCCAGTGAGTCCTGCCATTTCACTCTTCAGAATGGCTGCCTGTGTTTAAATTCTTACGAGCAATACCTGACTATGCCCATGTATCCCAGTACTAGGCTCTGCTTCAAGCACGTCTATATTTAATATACGTATTTATATATTTTAAAAATTTATTACATATAACTTTTCATCATGTTATTTCATAATTTAAAAATACTATATAGTTTTTTTCTTCCTTTTCATTTTGTATTTTATTTGGCTATTTTTACTTATTTTCCCTGATTAGTCTTGGCAGAGGTTGTCTATTTTGCCAGTCTTTTAAGAACAATTAGGTTTCGTTTATTTCCTCAACTTTTTTGTTTTTATTCTGTTTTTTCTTTCCATATTTGTGTTATTGTTTCTTCTCCGCCTCATCCTTCTCCCCCTCCATCCTCTGTGTTTGTTGCCTTTTTACCATTTGATTGTAAGCATTTTTAAATTTCTTTATAATTTCATTTTACCCTGTATAGTATGTTTTAACCCCCTGTCATTGATTGATTTTTTTTCTTTACATTATGCTTAGAAAACATACATCATATGATATTGATTTGGGGAGAATTTATGGACACTTCCTATGAGGCCTAGTATATGGTCAGGTTTAATAAATGTTATATCTGTGTTTGAAAGGAATATAATCCCTGTTGGGTGTAAAGGTTTATATGTATTTACTAATTTGAGCTTATAAACCATATTATTCAAATCTTGTATATCAGCTTATTTTGTCTCTTTGCTCTATCAGTTTCTGAGAAGAATGTGATAGAATATTCGTCTCCAACTGTTTATTAATCTGTTTTTTCATGCTTAATTATTTGTTCCTTTATATATTTTAAGGTTCTGTTGTTGGGTGCATTTATGTTGGTGATTATTATGACTTACTGATATGTTATTATGAGTATACAATGTCTTTTATATTCATCTTCCTTGAATCTTTTAACTTGTGTTAAGAATACCTAGTCTAACTTATTGGGATTCATATTTACCTGGTTTATTGTTGTCTAAATTTTATAATCAAGCTTCCTATAAGTTTTTGATGGATCATTTGGATCTGTAAAATTTTTGAGGAATATTGTCTTTATTCAAATCTGAGGGTTTTATACTTTTAATTGCTATGTTTATCCCATTTGTGTTTATAGAGTAACAGAATAATTACTGCTTTTTTTGAGCGTGTGTGCTGTCTTTCACGTTTTCTATGTCGTACTTTCTCTCTTCCACTGAAATTATCTTCCACTGATTCAACATTTTAAATTTCTGTTTTATTCTTCTGATATTCCCACCTCACTAAGATCCATACTTATATTTATGTTTCTTGATCAGTTACTAAGCGTATCACTATCTCAATATCTATAAATTATTCCCAAATGTTAGAATTAACTTAGCATGTGCTGCCCTGCTTTCCACCCTAAATCAGGCAGCAACCATGGACATTTGTGAACAGCTTTTCCTTCTGTGAGATGTGTGGGGAGCACTGATGTCTGAGTTTCTGCTGGGCTGGCAGGATTGCTTCTGTGAGCAGAAGCCAGTGAAGTTGTTGATTTCTAGGGTAAGCAGAGAGGCGATCACTGGAAACAGACATATTGCAGACCTGGGCTATCAGGAATAGAAACCATAAAACAGGCAAAGCCAGCAATGCATGTGATGACCAGGGAGGATGATGAGTTGGGTCTCCTGGCTTTCACTTTTTAATAATCAATGCAAAAGCACTGATCATATCCTTCTTTCTGGACCGCTATCTCTACTACTTGTTAAGAGCAGATACCCTGGTTGGCCTTCCCCCTCTCCCTGGGCCTGGGGAAGCTACCTTTGTGACTCAGGAATCCTCAGGTACACAAACCTACTTTCTGGGACCTCCCACTGAGCCATTTAAATACAAGATTAGGCTCTAGTAGGACATCTTTACTCTTTCACCAGTAAAATCTTTACTGCCTAAACAGAGTAAAGATAGTTACCACCCATCTTCCTACCCACCACCCACCTTTCTACCCCTAAACACCCATTTCTTGAAATCAGGTGGGCTGTCCTTCCAGCTTAATGTATCACTGTCCCATTTTCCACTCTTGATTCACGGTTTCTTGTTGTTCCATGGAGGGTCAGGAGTGGCCCTTCTCAAGTGTTCATTGGAGAGATGCTCTCTGCTCCTACTCTGATGGGCTCCTCTGGCATTTAGGTGTGTAGAGGTATTCTCATCCTTCAATTTTTGCTATATGCAAGTATTTCATTTTATTACCTTGACTGTCCATGTCCTACTTTTTTTTTTTTTGAAAGCATTGTTTTTTGAGCCCATTGACATTTTATTCCCATTTGGATGTATAGCTGTGGTTGCCCAGGTAACTGGCTTATCATTTAATCACATACTCCCCTCAAATGTCAGTACCTGGATTTTTTTTCCCCATGGTGATTCATTTCCTCCATGGAAAGATTGTCAGGTATTTTGCTTGTGGAGTATACACCTGACTGCCAATGTTTCTGGGATCAGGTTAGGAGACAGAACTGAGTCATTCATTATCCAGACTGTCACCTTAATTATTCAGTTTTTAGCACCAGGCCTCACTCAGTCTCTTACTCTGTCTGATATCCCTGGTTTCGCAGTTGTCTGAGGTGGGAAAGAGAAACTGGAGTGTCTAGTCGCTATGGGTATAGACTTAAACCCAGTCTTGTTCTCTGGCTGCTTCTGTGCCCCATGCCTTCAAGTGCTGAGGCCCTCAGGGATTCTGTTTCCTTTTTGTTTGGATCTCTCCCTGAAAGTATTTTGGAAGGTAATGTTGTCCACTCTGCTCATGCATATCCATATTCCATAAGCTTTACATCGCCTAAAAATTTTTCAGAGAGTTTCATCTTCGCTTGACTCTTCTGTTTCTGGTTTTATGCTTTTTTAAGCTCTTCAAGTGGCCAGTTTGGCATTTCAGTTGTAACCTCTTTTTGGTTACTTCCCTCCTGGAACACTCTCTTTCCTGCTCTCTGTGGTCTCTCACTCGGGTAATTTCTCTTCTGCCTCTCCATCTGCTCCTTCTCCATCTTTTCCCTGGCTCTTCCTGCCTGCAGCCTCTCAGTGCTGGAGGGCTGCAAACTCTGCCTGGGCCTCCATTCTTCCCTGTGACACTCCCTTTCCAGCCGTCTCACTTGGCCCTTGACTCTAAATACAGGCTGTAAGGTAATGACTCCTGTAGCTGTATTTCCCTCTTCTCTGTTGAACTCCAGATTTATATTCATTTGCCTACCTGATATCATTACTTAGGTATCTAATAGGAACTTCAAACTCAATACGTCAAAAAAATTGAACTTTTCAATCATTTATGCCAAATCTGTTTCTTCACTATCTTGGCTCTCGGTAAGTCACATTACATCTACTTAGTTGCTCATGTGAAAAACCTAGGAGTTATCCTTGATTCCTCTCTTTGCGTCACCTTCCACATTCAATTAATATGTGCAAGTCCTCATTGGCTTTACTGCCAAAGCATGTACACAGTCTAGTCACCTCTTCCAACAGCACTGCTATAATCCTCATTCAGGTTACCTCTGTCTGTCTCTCATCTCAGCTATGCAGTTGGTCTGCAGACTTCCACTGTTGCCCGTATAGAGTCCATTCGGAAGAAAGTAACCCAAACTACTTTTTTAAAACTCAGATCAGCATTTGTCACTTTTCTGCTGAAAAGCCTTCAGTGATTTACCATTGCCTTTAGAATAGAATGCAAACTCTATACATGGTCTGCGAGGCCTCACATGATCTTGTCCCTGCCTACTCCTCTGAACTCAGCTCATGCTACTCTTTTTCTAACTCACTAGGCTGGACTCACACTGGATTTCTTTTTGAGTGTGCCAAGCTTGCTTGATCTTTTCTTAGGACCTTTGCACAGGAATGGACTGATCCAGATCCTCCCTTGGCTGGCTCCTCCTTGTCATTTAGGCCTAGCTGGAATAGCACTTTAGAATGGACCTTTCATGATCCCCAGTTGGAGGAGCACTATGCACAAACACTCATGGGCACACACACACTATTTTTTTTTCTTATTTATTTTTCTTATTTTTTAATTGCTCCTTCACTTTTGAAATTACTTATTTGTTTATTTACTTACTTATTGTCTGTATTCCCCACCTCCATTAGAAAATAAATTCTACAAGGGCAGGAACTTCATCTTCCACGGCACATGATAGATAGGCACTCAATTCATTTTTGCTGAATGAATGGATGGATGGGTGAATGCCTGGATGGGAAGTAGAGGGGTACATGTTCCACCCCAAATCCTCATAAAAGTCAAGATAAGAGGACTTGACTAAGAATTTATGACCTCAGGCTGGGCGTGGTGTCTCATGCCTGTAACCCCAGCATTTAGGGAGACCGAGGCAGGTGGATCCCTTGAGGTCAGGCATTCAAAACCAGTCTGGCCAACATGGTGAAACCCTGTCTGTACTAAAAATACAAAAATTAGCTGGTGTGGTGGCACATACCTGTAGTCCCAGCTACTTGGGAGGCTGAGGCAGGAGAATCGCTTGAACCCGGGAGGCGGAGGTTGCAGTGAGCCGAGATCATGCCATTGCACTCCAGCTTGGGTGACAGAGCGAGACTCCATCTCAAAAAAAAAAAAAAAAAAAAAAAAAAAAAAAAATATATATATATATATATATATATATATATATATATATACACACACACATATATATATATATATATTTAATGAAGAAATCTTTAGTTTCTTTAGTGAACACCTCTCTGATTATAGAGCAGGCAGTCATTGTATTTCCATTAAATTTGGGGCAATGAGAAGGGTTGCTTAGCCCAGCTGCTCTGAAGTCAAGTGTTTAATTACATATGGCTACTGCCCCATAACCCACTCCTGCTTTCTGTCTCTGCCAGCTCCAAATTTGGAGCCTCTGTGAGGCTTTTCTCAGAACAGCTATAGCTTTCTGTGCTGTGGATTAATCAAGTCCCACTTAACAGTTTATCTTGGAGAAGATTGTTAAAATCTCTTGACTCTGCCAGCCATTCCTCCCACCTGCTTTCCTGTTTTCATCACAGGTATAGATTTCTCTCCTTCAACACCATTTTCTAATAATTTCAATAGGTTTTGTTGCAGGGGAGAGGAGTAGCTAGGTTTGTTCAGTCTTCCATCTACATCTGTAAGTCTTTTGCTGAGTTCTTTTACTGCTGTGATATGGGCTGTATAGAGCCTTCACAAGTGGATCCAGAGTTTATGCATTAATAAATAACTCCATCTGGTGTTCTCATACATCACTGATTTTAGGGAGATAATTTTTTTAGATCTTTTGCTGAAGAGTCAAAGGTCATTTTATGCTGCTGCTTCAGAGTACAACACATGTCTGTCTCAGAGAGAGAGAGAGAAATGCTCACTCCTGGCTTGTGTAGTTTCCTGTTTCAACCTTGCCTTGTATTTTTCAGTAATAGAGAGACACAGTTCAAATATTCTGGGTTTAATTTAGTGGGTCCTGGTAGAATAACCCCAAGTGGATTGTGGGTTCAATTGGCAAGATTTAAGAGGTAGAGTTGAGAGAAGTTGGAGACTGGGTAAGTTTTTGTTTGCCTTTACTTTCAGGGTGGTGGGTGTTGTATGAGGAAGAGAGTAAGAAAGATAAGTCATAGATAACGTCTGGATTTCTTCCTGGGAAACTGGGCAGAAAACATCCTCATCATGGGGATTGAGATTGCAGTCTAAGTAGCTAGTTTATGGATGGGTGGGCAGGAGGAATGATTTCAGCTTCAGACCTGCTAAACCTAAGGGTCATCCAAATGGAAATATTTAGAAGGCAGTGGGATATACAGACCCTGAGCTTACGAGAGAGATATGGGCTAGAGGAAGTTCTGGGAAGGATCAGCATGGGAGGTGATTTAGATAGTGAGTGAAGATGAGATTATGGAGGAAAAGTGAGTAGAGTTAAAAAAGAGGAGGAGGAAGAAGTGCAGGATCGATCAGTCAAAGGAGACTTAAAAGAAGTGACCAGAGAAGTAGGAAAAAAGTTTAGGACACTGCTATGAAATCCATAGCAACAGAATATCTTAGAGGGAGGAAATGGTCAACAGTATTAAATGCTGCAGAGAAAAATGTATATATGATCTGAACAATTCTTAGTCCAGTACTTGTCACACAATTACTCAGTAAATATTTGTTGTGGAGATAACTATTTGTTACATTTTACTTCAAAGAGGTGGTTGGGAATTTGGCAAAAGCAAGATCAGTAGAATGTAAAGTGTGTAAAACAGATTCCATTGTGTTATCTCCTGAATGTGAGGTAAGATGTCTACTGGAGTAGTAGAACTCTTGCAGTAACCTTAGATGGAAAAGAGAGAGGTGATGATACCTAGAAGGGAACCTGTAAGCAGTAGAAGACCTGAGCATGTGCCAGTGTTGATGGGAACATACTGAAAAGCAAGGGAGAAATTAAACATACGTATGAAAGAGAGGGGATCACTGATAGAATGAAGTCTGGAGGAGTGCAGCATGATGAATTCCAGAGCACAAGAAGGGAGGATTAACTAAAGGAGTACTACAGAATCAATGTTTGTATTCTCTCCCCAAATTCATATGCCAAAGCTTTTCTCCCCACTGTGATGGCATATAAAGAGAGTGCCCTTTGGGAGCTAATTAGGTCATGAGGGTAGAGCCCTTACAGATAGGATTAGTGCCCTTATAAGAAAAGGCAGGAGAGGCTCTGTCTGTGCCATGTAAGGATGAAGCAAGAAGGTGGTCCTCTGCAAACCAGGAGGAGGGCCCTCACCAGAAACCAAATCTGCCAGGACCTGGATCTTGGACCTCCCAGCCTCCAGAACTGTGAGAAATAGATTTCTGTTGTTTAAGATGCACAGTCTGTGATATTCTGTGATAGCAGGCTGAGCAGACTAAGACAAAGAGGATTCCCTGTGTGGCTGATAGGGCTAGGAAGATGGATCTGGATGCAGGTGGGACCTGCAGTGGAGGGGTATGATAGAGGTGAAGAGTGACCGGATTCCTGCCTGCTGACTTTTGTTTGCTTGATTAGATAGAAGACAGGGTCATCTGCTGGGAGTTAACTGCGAGGAGGTGGGTTAAGAGTATTAAGGGAGTGGTAGAATTTGCAGGAAAGAAGTCAGCAGAGAGGTAAATCCTGGAGGTTTACTGGGCAGTTTGGGCTCGATAGAGGTCAGAGATCAATATATTTTAGTTGCTCCTCTACACCTCATAGTTATGCCCTTTGACCTGAATGTTGGAGCAGAAATGATAGACATCTGGGTTGATCTAGGGTGAGGGTGTTGCTATGTGAGTGGAATGAAAAGATGTGAGGAAGTCAGGAACTTGAGGAATTGGCAAGGAAATGGAAAGGTGATGGGCTGTGGGCTCTAGGTTGGAGAAGGGAGGAAGGGGAGGGAGGGTAAGAAGGGATGATGGATTCATTCTTTTTTAAAAGCAAGCATCTATAGAATGCCTCACACCAAAACAGACAATATCCCTACCAGCATGGGGAGGGGAGACATGGATGATAAAGACAGTTACAGATAATGATAGGTGCCATAAAGAAACTAAACAGGCTGCCATGATAGGTAACAGGAGGGCCTAATTTAGATAAGTGCTCAGGAAGGGCCTCCCTAAGAGGTGATATTTTTGCTGAGATCTAAAGGGTGAGAGAGAGCCAGCCACATGAAGATCTGGTCAGAGGAAGAACTAATGCAGAAGTCCTGAAGCTGGGAAGAGTTTAGCAAGAATGAAAAGGAGGCTAAGGTGACTAAAGGGAAGGTCAGAATGAGATGAATTTGAAAAGGCAGGGAGCAGCCATGTCATTTAGGGCCTTGTAGTTTTGTAAGGAGTTTAGATTTCATTGTAAGTACAATGGGAAGCTTTTGAAGTGTATACAACAGAGGAGGGATGAGATCTTACTAAGCTACATTGTCAAGAATGGAGAGCAGGAATGGAGGCAGGAGGCCAGTTAAGAGGTCATGATAGTATTCCAGGCAAGAGCTGAAGAGGGTTTGGATTAGGGAGTGGCAGTGAAGAAGTGGTTGGATGTGAGATATATTTGGACGTATATATCTCAACACCCTACCCTTGGTTCATAGCCCTTCTCTTGGTTTAAACCATCATCTCGCACTTGGAGTGTACTAACAGCCTTCCTTTTTAACTAGTCTTTCTGCTTCTACTCTTTATTCTAACTCCACATAGCAGAGAATGAAGCCATTGAAAGCATATGTAAAGTAATGTTACATTTGACTTCAAACCTTCCAGGGACCTCTCATCTCACTCAGAGTTTAAGCTCTCAAAGTGGCCTACAAGGCTGTCCACAGCCCGGCTGCTGTGTTCACTGTGCTCCAGCCATGCTGGCCATCTTGCATTTGTTGAATACCCCAGACTCACTCCCACCTCAGAAACTTTACACTGCTGAAAACTTTGCCCAGCATGCTTCTCTTCTAGACATTCTCATGACTTGCTCTGTTATCAGTTTCTGTTTAAATGTCACCTTGCAATCCTACCTTCCCTGATTGCTCTATTTAAAAATCACGTCTGCCTGTGCTGCACCAACATTCATGAACCCATTTCCTTGCTTTACTTATTCTCCTCAAAATTTATCATGATCTGACAGTCTATGGATTTTTTTTATTTGCTTATTTTCTGTTTCCTTTCCCTAGAATGCCATTTTCAGGAGGAGAAGAATTTTGTATGCCTATTACTGTATCCCAGTACAATAGTGCCTGATACACAGTAACTACTCGGTAACTATTTGTAAAATGAATTGAATAGATTGTCTGTGGAACAAAAGAAATGGTATAATCAAGGAAAGTTAAAAGTGTACAGCTTTTTAGCCTGATCAACTTGGTGGTGGTCATACCATTTACTGAAAGAGGGATGACTGGGAGAGGAACAGGTTTTAAATGGTACAGTGGGCATTCTGCTTGTGTCATGTAGAGTTTCAGATAGCTATTATGGCTCCAGGTGGGTATTGCAGGAAGGAAACAGGATGGAGGCCTGTGGATGGAGGCCTGGAACTCAGAGGTGAGGAGTCTGGGAGTTACCAACACATACAGGATTGAAAGCCCTGATGTTGAATAGGATCATGTATGTGGAGAGATAGAGAAGAGGGAAGTTTAAGAAGTGAGTCCCAGTGGTCTCCAACATTGACAGAGAAGCATCCAGTGGCCTCTGAGCAGGAGCAGCTGGAAAGGCAGGAGTAAAACCAGGAGAGTGTGATAACACGGGTTCTAAAAGAAAAAAGAATTTTTACAGGAATGAGACTGGCCCGAGAAAGATAAGGACAAAAAAGCAGAGAGGACGAGGCACTGGTGGTCTCAGTGAAATTAAAGAGGAAGTTTAGTGGGAGTAATGGTGTGAGATAACCGGGGAGCAGTATGTTATGGTCATAGCATTGCACAGTTGAATTTTAAAGGATCGTATCTAGATAGCATCAAGCTCTGGAGTTTGGCCATGGAGTCTTCTTATTTTGAGAAGGTGAAACACTAAGAGTCTAGGTTACCAGATGGGATGTTCACATAGACTGAAATTATCTTTGTGGAGGGAAAAGCTTAAGGTCAAGAGTGAGAATATGGAGCCAGGCGCCACGCCAAAATCTTCAGTGTATGCGGGTGCGTTACCAGGTAGAATACATGGTAACAGAATGCAGGCGGGTGCTAGAAACATGATGGTATGAGCTTCTGAGGGGCAAGAACTGCTGCCCAAGGGCTGAGCATTAATGATCTGGATGCACTTCAGGCAACATGGAGCCCTACATCCTGCCTCATAGACAAAAGTTTTTTGGTGCTAACTCAACAGCTGCAAAAGAAGCAGTGAACTCAGGCTAATACTCTGTAAATAGCATGTGGACGTGTTGGGAAATGTGTGTTTCATGGACTCAGATTCCAGGAGGGTTCAGTGGAAAGACTTGGGGAGCAAAGAGAATGTTAGAAGGCAAAGTGAAGAGCAGTGTGTAGATTAATGTCAGAGGTTGGAGTACCAACCTTCTGCCTATTGCTATAGAAGAATCTTCCATAATAGTTAACTTTCAGCATGACCCTGTCATGAGATGCCTGCCAGCATGGATATTTGTTAATTGTGCCCCAGATAACCATATGCATTAATCTACTGAATAGAATTATTTACTATTACCCATGTGAATGCAGAAGGATGCCTGCCAAACACAATGATAGTGGTTTTGGCATAAAAAGTCCTTTCTGACAGTAATTGTTGGCCAGTGTGGTTAGCTGCTTGTTGAGGCCACTCTTGGCACAGGAGAGCAGTGCCATGTCATCACAGAGGGGGAGGAATGCTTATCACCCTCTGTCGGTGGGCCTGCTTCCAAACCATTCAAAATATGCACCAAATTGCTCGGATTTGTTCATGATCTCAGGGCCAGGACACAGCCCTGTTTTAAGCTGTTTAAGATGAGAAAGAAATGTTTTACTCAGTTACCCATCAGTTTTGAGGAGGGTATAAATCATTCTTCTCCCCAAGACAGCATGAGACCAGCTTCTTTCCTCCCCTCCTCTCCAACAACCTCACTCTGGGGTTTGTGAAACCGCAGTTTGCCATAAAGTTTAGAGTACAGAAATTTCCTTCCTAATAACATAGATAAAACAGTGGTGCTCTCAGACCTTTGATTTTGGAAAGTTCTTAGATTCTTAAAGTTAGGTAAAGAATTGTCACTGAGGCAGGTAGAGGTAGAGGACAACCTTTGAAGATTTCCAAGTTTTGACCAGGTTTGCTTGTTGTTTTTGTCTGATTGAGAAACAAACGGAAAAGAGAGTTTTACACTGAAACGTTTTTGTTGGTCTGTGCATAAATGCAAAGCTTGTCTCATTCATTTTAATTTTTAAGGAAAAGCTTCCTCTTTGGACCAAATGGATCACAGTTTTGACAGGAAAAGTAGATAATTATTTAGATAAACTTCCAGCCCTTTGAGTCTTTGGGAGATACAAAACTCTCATTGGAAGATCATCAGCGTGTCTGCAACTGTTACTTCTCTTTAGTTCTCAATGATGGATGCATTTACATAATGCGCTCAGTTCAGTGAAGAACTAGTTAACTGGTGAACTAGTGAACGTGTGGATCATGTATTGACCATATTACTTTTCAATAGATGCAGCTTAATATTTGTCTTTAGATTTGTTGTGAAAATGACATTTTCTACTAGTGTATGTTTAGGCCTCTCAGGACTCAGTACTGCATTTTATAGTGATCTGTATAAATGGAATTCTCGTGGGCCTCTGAGGACTCTGGTAAACAATTCATTCTTCCCGTTCACGGCCCTTAGTGTCAGTAAAAATTACTGACAAAATAATAACCATGCAATATACAGTGTCTTTTCTATTTTCTATTTATGCCTTTATTTGAAACTATAATTAAATAATGTCAAACTTGCAACTATAACAAAATAGTATCCGCTCTTTGAATATAATACAGGCCAAATTCTATAAACTTTAATTAGCCCAAGCTTGTATTGACCTCACTAGGAATCTGGCTGAGGATCTCTTTTAGTTAACCTCTGCCTTAAAGTATGTAAAAATTTTCCCATTGCCTTTCTCACTCAAGGAACAATACATGCATAGCTAAACTAATAAAATGCTTAAATAGATACAAATCAAACGTGAAAGGTTTAAACTGTTGTTTTCATCCTGTAAGTCAGCTGAGAAAAAGTATACAGACCGTAGTTCTAAATTATGTCCATAGAGTATTTCAAATCCAGTGAATTAACTCTGCCTTTTTTTTCCCATTTGAGCTCATAAATGTTAACCTCAGAAGTGCCTCAAATTCTTCCATTGAAATAAACTTGAACTGACAATAGCCAGATGATGTAAAATTGAAACTGAAATTCTATCCTTGGCCCATCCCATGTTCTTCCCCATAGGTATTAGAGGACTCATAGAAGAGTTAGCATTTTCATTCTATGTGAGCTGTAATATTTGGGTAAAAGAGGGCATATAAATTTCTTGCTGCCAAGAAAAAATCAGTTACCAGTGTGGAGAAGATAGTGGGCAATAAATAAACAGAACTATGCTAGATACTGAGCACGTTTAAAGATTTATTTAGAATGACTTAGCTGATAGAAAACAGGCCTTTATATTTATCATATGCTTTCATTCAAAACTTGATATGGGAACTGCGGTCTTTTTGTAATAGAAAGGCTAATTATGTTACCAAGTATTTATTTGGTACATTATTTTACAATAAGTAAATTGAGTTATGTTCTGTTGTGCAACTAAAAATGAAAACTATTCATACATAGCATAGCCGGGCGTGGTGACCCTCGCCTGTAGTCACAGCTACTCGGGAAGCTGAGGCAGGAGAATTGCTGGAACCTAGAAGGCGGAGGTTGCAGTGAGCCGAGATCACGCCACTGCACTCCAGCCTGGGCAACAGAGCAAGAGACTCCGTCTCAAAAAACAAAACAAACAAAAAAGCAAGGCAGGCGCAGTAGCTCCTGCCTGTAATCCCAGCACTTTGGGAGACTGAGGCGGGTGGATCACCTGAGGTGAGGAGTTCAAGACTATCCTGGCCAGCATGGTGAAACCCTGTCTCCACTAATAATACAAAAGTTAGCCGGGTGTGGTGCCTAATTTAAATTTAATTCCTCAGCCTCCAGAGTAGCTGGGATTACAGGCAGGAGAATCGCTTGAACCCAGGAGGCGAAGGTTGCAGTAAGCCTACATCGCCCCACTGCACTCCAGCCTGGGTGACAGAGTGAAACTGTGTCTCAAAAAAAAAAAAAAAAAAAAAAAAGAAAAAGAAAAAGAAAGAAAGAAAAGAAAAGAAAAGAAAACTATTCATATGTAGCAAATCAGATAGCACTTTGAAAATGTACTATATCTGTGTCAACGTTATTTATGGATAATGACCCCCTACGTGTCTGTGTGGGATCTCTACATGTAGTGGGAGCTAGGTGTTAGCCCTGTCTTACTGATGACGAAAATGAGCTCATCTGGTGCTAAGAAACTTCACTTTCCCTGGGTATCAACCCAGATCTATCTGATTGCAAAAGTGGTGCTGCTCTTGACTTCTATAATGTGCCCTCTCTCCCGTGACAATCCCTTTCATCTCTCCCTCTCTGTCTCCCATCCATCCATCCATCCATCCATCTATCCATCCATCCATATACACATCCCCCACATATATGAGTTTGTGCATGTGTATATATACACACATATACATGCATATATATACATACATGTATTTCTTCTCTTTTGTTTTGAAAACTATGTGCCAGAGAGTCATTAATGTGGTTTTAGAGAAGAAGCAAAAAGGAATTTTTGTGACCCCAGAATTGTATTAGGTAGTCTTATCTAGCCTAATCTCAACCCCAATACTAAGGGTTAGACAGGGAAGGGACTTACCTTATAGTTAATGTAACTGTTAGGCATTCTTCAGGATAAAATATTAATTCTTAAAGTTCCTTACACCCTATCTGTCGGTGAACCTACTCTCTGAAACTCACGGAGAATTAAGAAGCGGGGCTCCAGCTATGCTTCCTGTGGGATTAGCAGTTATTATCTTGATATTATTATAGAATTCAAGTACAGAGTATTAAAATCTATTAAATCAAATTATTTTAGGGGAAAATTCTCTAAATAGTGTTCAATCAAAGACACTCTGTTTTTTTTGTTGGTTTTTTTTTTAATACCAGCACCACCATAAGTAGCTACAGAGCCAAACCCCTGAAGGGAAGAAGTAATTTTGCCTCAAAAGGCACTTAGAAAATAAGAAAACAAATCAAGGTCTCATGAAAATTAAACTCTTTAAGAATTACATATGAAAAGTACATCTCACAAACACCCTATTTTTGAGGAAGAAACTTTTAAAACATAAAAATGTATGCAGAATGTTGTGTAAAAATCATAGCTGCACTGCTTAGAATTTCAAATAAGTAATAATACATAGTAACAAATTCATTAGTTAAAATTTTTGCATTTTTCCCTTCACCTTCTTTCCTTTTATTTTTTATTTTTTTCTTTTTTCACCTTCTTTTTTTACAAGAAATAAAATAATGTAGATAAAGCTGTGGCCCTCATCTGACCACTGCTCACACTATTCACCTTCCCTGAGGCACCAACGAGTCTGTTTTTTCAGTTTTCTTTCTTTCTTTCTTTTTCTTTTTTCCAAGATGAAGCCCTGCTCTGTTGCCCAGGCTGGAGTGCAGTGGCGCAATCTTGGCTCACTGCAGCCTCTGTCTCCTGAGTTTAAGTGATTCTCCTGCCTCAACCTCCCAAGTAGCTGGGATTACAGGCATGCGCCAGCATGTCCAGCTAATTTTTGTATTTTTAGTAGAGATGGGGTTTCACCATGTTGGCCAGGCTGGTCTCAAACTCCTGACCTCAAAGTATCTGCCTGCCTTGGCCTCCCAAATTGCTGGGATTACAGGCGTGAGCTACCACACCCGGCCCTCATTTTGTTTTCTGATATTTCCATAATATAGCCCATAAACTATACATTGTATTGTTTTGTGTTCATTTTTGGTTTTAATTATATCATATCAGATTTTAGAACAGATATAGTGTACTTATTCACTGAAAACTACTTGATTTTGGTGACTTGTATATGCAGTTGATCTCAGCCTTATGTGTTCGTCTTATCTTTCTAACTACTGAGGTTCTAAGTATAATTTGCTTTCATTTCTATGACTTGCCTTTAAGAATAACAATCAGTTGCCACTTTTTGTGAAAATAAAAAATTATCGATTATCTTTTATGCAATAGGTAGGGGTCAGTCTTAATGAACTGTGTGTCCTGATGCCTAGCATATAGCAAGGATTTCATATTTGTTAATGTTTACTGAATGAATGATTAATGTTTACTGAATGAATAATCCTTTTAGATAAGGAAAAAAAAAAAAACTGCTTGATTTTTGTCCACATTAAGATATCTTAAATTCTAACCCATTTCTTTTTTCTGCTGAATAGCATTTTGTCATATAAGTATACCCCATTATCTGTTTAGTCCACTATTTGTGATGAGATTTTCCTCATCCCTAGTGAATGTCCGCACACTGGGGATATTTACTACGGATGAGGAAAATCCCATCATAAATAGTGGACTAAACAACAGTCTCCAGGGGATGTAGCCGGGAGAAGAGGTGCTGGGTTGTACGGTAGGCTTTTTCCATTTTGCTACAGTCTGCCAAACCAGCTGTGTATAAGAGATGTTATGTTTTTAGAATATAGTATCATTATGAAACTTCTTTTATGAAGATATTTTGGCTTTTACATTTTATTTCTATTAACCAGGAGTTGGCAAACTAAGGCCTGTGGGCCAAATCTGGTTTCCTACCTGTTTTTGTAATTAAAGTTAACTGTAGTCATCCTACACTGGTATGGAACATTAGAAGTTATTCCTTCTGTTGAGCTATAATTTTGTATCTTTTAACAAATCTCTCTCTATCCTCTGCCCTTCCCAGCTTCAAGTATCCTCTGTTCTACTTTTTAGTTCTAGGAGCTCAACTTTGTTTTTCTTCTGCATAGGAATGAGAACATGCATGATTAACTTTCCGTTCCTGGCTTATTTCGCTTAACATAATAGTGTCCTCTGGTTTCATCCATCTTGCTGCAAATGATAGGATTTTATTCTTTTTAATGATTGGATGATATTTCATTGTGTATATGCCACACTTTCCTTATCCATTCATCTGTTATTGGACACCTATGTTGATTCCATGTCTTGGCTATTGTGAATAGTGCTGTAGTAGAGATGTGGGTGCAGACGTCTCTTTGATATACTAATTTCCTTTCCTTTGGATAAATGCCCCGTAGTGGGATTGCTGGATCATATGGTTATTCTATTTGTAGTTTTTTTTGAAGAACCTCCATACTGTTCTCCATAGTGGCTATACTAGTTTACAGTCCTACCAAAAGTGTATAAGAATTTCCCTTTTTCTGCATTCTTGCCAGTGTTTGTTATTATTTATTTATTTATTTATTTTTGGTCTTTTTTACAATAGCCATTCTAACTGGAGGGAGATGATACTACATTGTGTTTTTGATTTGCATTTCTCTGATAATTGTGAGGTTGAGCATTTTTTCATATACTTGTTGGTCATTTGTATGTCTTCTTTTGAGAAGTATCTGTTCAGATAATTTGACCATTTTTTAATTGGATTGTTTGTTGTTTTGCTGTTGAGATGTTTGAGTTCCTTGTATATTCTGGGCATTAATCCCATCAGAGAAGTAGTTTGCAAATATTTTCTCCTATAGGTTGTCTGTCTTGTAACTCTGTTGTTTCCTTTGCTGTGCAGAAGCTTTGTAGTTTGACGTAATCCTATTTATTTTTCCTTATGTTACCTGTGCTTTTGAGGTCTTATTCTAAAATATTTTCCCAGACCAATGTCCTGAAGCATTTCCCCTCTGTTTTCTTCTAGTGGTTTTATAGTCTTGGACCTTACATTGAGGTTTTTGGAAGCAGTCTACAGTTTTGCTGTAATCTCTATCAAAATACCAATGACATTCTTCATAGAAATAGAAAAGCAATCCTAAAATTTGTATGGAACCACAAAAGACCCCAAATAGCCAAAGCAATTCTAAGCAAAAAGTACAAAGCTGGAGTCATCATACTATAAATTATTATAACCCAAACTGCATGGTACTGGCATCAAAACAGACACACAGGCTGGGCGCGGTGGCTCAAGCCTGTAATCCCAGCACTTTGGGAGGCCGAGACGGTCGGATCACGAGATCAGGAGATCGAGACCATCCTGGCTAACATGGTGAAACCCTGTCTCTACTAAAAAAAATACAAAAAAATTAGCCGGGTGTGGTGGCGGGCGCCTATAGTCCCAGCTACTTGGGAGGCTGAAGCAGGAGAATGGCGTAAACCCGGGAGGCGGAGCTTGCAGTGAGCTGAGATCAGGCCACTGCACTCCAGCCTGGGCGACAGAGCGAGACTCCGTCTCAAAAAAAAAAAAAAAACAAAAAAAAAAAAAAAAAAAACAGACACACAAACTGATGGAACAGAATAAAAAGGCCAGAAATTCATCCACATATCTATAGCCAACTGATTTTCACAAAGGTGCCAAGAACACTCATTGGAGAAAGGACAATCTCTTCAATAAACGGTGTTGGGGAAACTGGATATTCATATGCAAAAGAATAAAACTAGACCCCCACCTCTCACCCTCTATTTTATTATTTTTAGTTTTTTTTAAATTATCTAATATTCAGCCACATAAATAAGATGATTTCAGAATGTGATAGAAACAACGGAAAGTCGTGATATGAGGGGTGGGTGGTGACATTAGGTAGGGTGGTAGAGAGAGTCTGAGAAGATGCCATATGAACTAAGACCCAGGAGATGAAAAAAACAAAGCTCAGAGAGGTTAAATAGTTTGTGCAAATTCACACAGGTAGTAAATGGCAGAGGTTGGATTTTAATTCAGGAATAACTTTAAATTTAGGACTCTTTCCTCTGTAATACATCTATCTTCTTAAATTCATGTAAACACAATGCAAAGATGATACAGTAGTATTGTGTGAGAAGCGTAAGCAAAATGGTTTAGTTCTGGACTTGGCAACCCAGAAACTAGGGTTCTGATGTTTTGAAATTTGGACTCAGTGCTGATGACTGAGTTTGGATCATAATCCCAGCACTAACTTGGCTGAATCACTTAAACTTGCAGCCTTTATTGTTTTTTGGTGGGGCGGGGGTGGGAGGGAGCTCGTCTGTAAAGTGAGGAGGGTGTTTGGATGATCTCCATGGACTCTTCTGGCTCTCACTTTCTATGATGCTGTGACTTTAGGAGGTGACATTTGATCTGGGCTTTGGAGGGTGGGGTGATTTTGACAGGCTGCCTTGTAAATGAGGGGAAGAGGTATTCCAGGTGGTGAAAACAGTTCGAGCAGAAACACGGTGGCTAGGAACAGTAGACAGGATTCTGGGAGTGGTGCATAATAATCTGGTTTGACAAGACTAGAATTTAATCCTGCAGAAGACAGGAGAGGCCGGAGGAATCTGGCCTTGAACTGAGAGAGGGCCTTAAAAGTTATGCTTAAGAGCTGGGAATTGTTTCCCTGGAATTGCAGAATTTGAAAGGTTCTTGGTCCTTTCTTTAGTATCCCTGTCCCATGACCGGCTTCTCTGTATATAAGTAGTTCTGGTGACAGAGACTTCTCTAGACCATCTATTCCATTTTCAGACAGTTCTAGGTATAAGAAAATTCTGAGCATTGAGTCAAAACATACAGGTTCTACCTATACCTTGTCCAAGGTGTAGATAATGGAAGATTATAAATGATAAAGAACATGTTTAGGGATATGTAATTCAGTGGCCTGAAGTAGAGCTGTGGCAGCAGACATATAATATTATAACATATACTCTAAAGCAATAGAAATGTAAAGCCTTTAAAAAGTATTCCAGTCATGAAGTGTGTGTTGAGCACCTATGATAGGTTGGTCACTGACGAAGAATACAGCAATAAGGCAAAGTTCCTGCTCTCACGTTCTTCTCAGACTCATGGAGAAGATGGACCAGTAGATGATTGTGACAAGGACTCTGGTAGTTCAGGCCAGGAGTACTTAACCTGCAGATGAAGGTAAGAGGTCAGGAGTCAGGGGCCAGGTAAAGATTTCCTGGAAATTGAGGAGTAACCAGATTGACCAAGATGGGAGAGCACTCCAGCGGGGAGGATCTTGGATAGATGCATGAGTGAACGTGGCCTGTTTAAGGAACTGAAAGCTGTTCTATGCCAGGTGTGTGGTGTGTGTGAAGTGGCTAGAAGTGAGGCTGGCACGGTAGACAGGGACTTGTCACAAGGGGCTGTGTTCGCCATGCCAAGCATTTTAGATTATATCCGGAATTGAGTGAGAAGCCAGTATTACTAAAAATGGCTGTCCCCCTCCCCAGTTCATAGAATGAATGTTAGAACAAAATTTTTAAAAATTAGAACATATAGAAAATATGAAAGAAGAAATAAAAATCACCTTTAATATCAACTAGAAATAACTGCTGTTAACATTTTAGTATATTAGTATGATTTAGTATATTGGTATAATTTTAGTGTATTTCTAACCAAGTATGTTTCTATACATAGGCTCATAAGAAAAGCATGATTTTATTGCAACATATAGTTTGTATCCTGCTTTCTCTAGTGTAATATTGTATGCCAGCATTTCCCAGGCCATGCTGTTGAAAATTTTTTGAGAACTTAACTTCTAATGACAACATATAATAGCCTACAAGGTGACTATAGTTTATTATACTTAAATATCTCATAATGGGTTAAATTTTAAGTTGCTTGCATTTTAAAAATTTTTACTATTACCAATAATGTGATAAACAGCTTTGTAAATTTGTATTCACATCTGATTATTTCCTTGGGATAAATCTCGTCATGTCAGTGGTTGCCTTTTAAGCAGGAGTGTGATGGACTCACTTGTGTATAAGAGTCTTTATGGGCTGGGCGCGGTGGCTCATGCCTGTAATCCCAGCACTTTGGGAGGCCAAGGCGGGCAGATCACGCGGTCAGGAGATGGAGACCATCCTGGCTAACACGGTGAAACCCTGTCTCTACTAAAGATACAAAACATTAGCCGGGCGTGGTGATGGGCGCCTACAGTCCCAGCTACTCGGGAGGCTGAGGCAGGAGAATGGCATGAACCCAGGAGGCGGAGCTTGCAGTGAGCCCAGATGGCACCACTGCACTCCAGACTGGGTGACAGAGTGAGACTCCATCTCAAAAAAAAAAAAAAAAAAAAAAAAAAACCTTTATGACTGCATTGGAAGGGTGAATTGGAAAGAGGTGATTGGAGGCAAATGGACAAATGCAGATGCTATTAGAGCAATTTAGGTAATATATGAGGGCATAAGTTACTGGCAGCATGGTTAGAGAAAAGAGAGATAGTAATGATTCTTAAGGTGTATGTTTGCATAACAGAGCTTTCAGTGAATGTAATGAAAGCTATCAACATATTTTAAATATCAACTCAGGAGTTGCAGGGCCTCTAAAGTGGCTGTAAGGAGAAGAGAGTGACAAGAGTTTAATGGTTCTTTTCTCTGAGATAGGAAATACCAAGGAGGGAAGAACAGGTTTGAAGGGTTGGCCTGGGAAGAGGGAAATTGTCAGCTCAGTATTAGGTGTGTTGCCTTTAAGGACACTGAGGTGAAACTGTCAGGAAGACAGTTGGCAGGATGTTAGGTTGTGGAAGTCATCCCCGTGGAGATGCTGATGCTGAGACCCTGGAAATGACAACGGTTCTAGAGATCAGGGTGTTTAAGATAAGAGGATGCAGGACATAACCTGCAAGAAGACTCACTCCTAAGTCAGAGACAAGGGGAAACTAGAAAAGGAGCTGTGAGATAAGTATGAAGAAAACCAGAAGAGAATACTGTTGAAGAAGCCAAGAGAGGCAAGCGTTTCAAAGAAAAAGCTATCAGACTTTCAAATGATGCAGAGGTCAAGCAAGAAAAGGGCGGAGGGTGTCCACAGGAGCAATCTCAGTCACCTGTAGATGGGGACAAGCAGATTCAGGTTGTGCAGAGGCAAGCCAGATTGTAGCAAAGCAGTGTGGAGTAAACAGAGCCAAGGGAGTTGCAGGCTTTTCTCTAAGATAGCTTGTTTGAGGGGCTGGAGAGGGCAGTGGAGGCAGCAGAGGGTTCACTTTTTCTTCCTGTTTATATTAAATTAGGAAAGCTAGATTTACGAATTGTCATATGACTTTGATTACCTCTCCAACATTTGCTTTTTACCATGTTTAAAATCCTTTTATTGGTGATGTGTTTTTGAACACAGTATACCCTGTCCGAGCTTCCAATGAAAGCACTGTTGTTTAAGCTCCTAACATCTTACCTCAAGTTCTGTTGGAACCGGGTGAGACCTCATGTTTGCATATGCGGTCTCACTGAGTTTTAATAAGACTCAGTTTTTAAGCTTCAGCAAGTAATATTTGGAATTGCACTTTTTAAATTATAGAATATGATTTGTGTCCTTGAAGTTTGATCATTACCTGAAGAATTGGCTGAAAACAATAAATGTTTAAATGTTGCAGTTTAGAGAATGTCTTTATTGTGTTGCCAAATGCTGAATGACAGAGAGCTTTAATTCTAACTAGCTTTAATTAGAAAGAGAAAAAAAATCAAAGAGTAATGTCAACTAGAATCAAAATGAACCAGAACAAGAAGTACTTTTATTGGTTACAGAACATCAGCAATGTGTGGTATAGTCTCATTCACTTCCTTTATCAACAGTGAAAACACTGCAGGCCTCTCTGGGGAAGTTCGGACCATCAGTCTTACTGAACGCGTAATCAGTTTAATAGGGGTTTTTCATTAGTAATATGATGCTCTTTTGGGCTGCAGAAAATTATTTATTTTTAAAGATAGGGTAAATGATTCTTGGCTTTAAAAAACAAAGCAATATGGTAAATGTTACTAATGAAGGAAGAACTGGATGGTCAATGCAGTATATTCACTGATTTTTTGCTTAGCAGTGAATTAGCCTATTTTTGAGTATTATTTTTCTCAGCATAATTACTTTAAAGATGTTGACATCGAAAACAGTTACCACTTTTTTAGAGGTTATTATGTTACAATAGATAGCAGTTATCCAGGTAGAGGATTAGAGGAGAATATATCTGTGATTCTGCTCTATAAAGAACCTGGTTACCTTTCTTTTAAGATAACATTTTACTTTTCTTTTTTTTGAACCTGGTTATCTTTGTTTTAAGATAAGATTTTACCTTTCCTTTTTTTTTTGAACCTGGTTAACTTTCTTTTAAGATGAGATTTCTTCTTTTTCTTCTTCTTCTTCTCCTCCTCCTCCTCCTCCTCCCTCCTCCTCCTCCCTCCTCCTCCTCCTCCTCCCCCTTCCTCCTCCTCCTCCCCCCATCCTCCTCCTCCTCTTATTCTTCGAGATGGAGTCTCACTCTATTGCCCAGACTGGAATGCAGTGGCATGATCTCAGCTCACTGCAACCTCCACCTCCCAGGTTCAAGCAATTCTCCTGCCTCAGCCTCCTAAGTAGCTGGGACTACAGGTGCGTGCCATCGCACCTGGCTAATTTTTGTATTTTTAGTAGAGAGGGGGTTTTGCCATGTTGGAAAGGCTGGTGTCAAACTCCTGACCTCAGGTGATCCACTTGCCTCGGCCTCTCAAAGTGCTGGGGTTATAGGCATGAGCCACTATGCCTGGCCAGATTTTACCTTTCTTGGAGATAAAAAAATTTACTCTGAAATTCTTTATCTTTCTTCTTTCTCTTTGCTTCCCAGTGAAGTTCAATATTGTATCTTTTAACTCCCTTTGGGCCTCTCTTCATCTTCATCCAGTCTAGAACCCTTGGACCATTCCTTTAATCATTCGTTCACCACCATAGTCCAGTCTCTTGCTCCTTGAATTTTATTGAACCTAATTCAGTCCACCCAGGCTCAACCTAATCATTTGACATCTTGCTACTGTACCTGGATTGCTGGCCACTGCTAGGTAAAACTTGCCCACCATGCAATTATAACCTCTATAAATTTATGGTCTCCAGTCTGTTAGGCCCTCAAGACAGCCTTGGCAATTCTTTCTTTTTTTTTTTTTCCTGAGCAGTTCACCACCGTGTGGCTGTTTTTTACTTTCACCCCATCTTTAAGCTTCTTCCCTGACACCTATTAGTCTCAGAAGATGATCTTGGCCTCGGTTTTATGGAGGCCACCAGGCAGGAACTCGTAAACCTTCCTCTTTACTACCACCCCCATCACTACCTACAAATTTTCTTTTAACCCATGTCACTTTCTAGCTATTTTTCTACTTTGTCTCCCTAACTTTGCCACTAGCTACTTGAAAGAGTAGGGCCCCCTTGTTTACTCTTCTACAGTCTGGCTTCCATCCAAACTGCTGCTGGCGAAGTTACCAGTGACTTAACTGGTAAAGCCTGTGAGATATTTTTCATCCTTTACCTTGTTTGGTTTTTCCATGGCATTTTATCTTTATTGAGCATTTTCTTCAACTTTTATGAAAACCTCTCTTTGAATCTTATCCCACCTTATCGGAAACAAAAGAAGCATTTAATGATTTACAAAATAATAATTGATATGAACTCTTATAGCCCAATATTAATTATACTTTTAAGAATTGAATTATACTTTTATATAAATACAATTCAGTATTATACTTTAAAAATAAGAAATGCTGTAATCCCAGCACTTTGGGAGGCCGAGGTGGGTGGATCACGAGGTCAGGAGATCAAGACCATTCTGGCTAACATGGTGAAACCCCATCTCTACTAAAAATACAAAAAATTAGCCGGGCATGGTGGTACGTGCCTGTAGTCCCAGCTACTTGGGAGGCTGAGGTAGGAGAATCGCTTGAACCTGGGAGGTGGAGCTTGCAGTGAACTGAGATCGCACCGCTGCACTACAGCCAGGGCAACAGAGCAAGACTCCATCTCAAATAATTAAATAAACAATAAATGCTTATTCCTTAAAATGCTTAACTCTAGTAATCATTTTACTGTGTGTATATATATATAAACGTGATATATACAGTAAATATGTACAATAAAATATGTACATTAAAAGTATAAGACATACATAATATACTAATTATTCCTTGGTTTCTTCTGCCCTAGTTAATGAAGGAGTTCCCCCTTCTGAGCATGTTCAATATCCATGAAAACCTTTTAGAAGCCCTTCTGGAACTACAAGCATATGCTGATGTTCAGGCAGTCTTAGCTAAGTATGATGGTAAGTCCTTGGGTATTTTTATTTACTTGACTGTTCCTCTTTTGATGTATTTTCCCTGATTAGATTGGAAGGGTCATTTTAAATAGCACAGCACTTTTGTAACCTTACTCTTACAGAATTTTCACCTACAGTTTTATGATGGTGTTTGGTAGAGCCTTAGAATTTCATGGTTAGCAAGGACCAGAAATGTGACATGGCGTGTGTCCCGTTCCTCTCCTTCCCTCCCTACAGGCTCCCCTCGTGCTCTCCCCATCAGGCAGTTATGTCTACTCTGCTCTATTACCTCTGTGGTCAGGAATCACCCAGAACCTCACAGGCAGTACCTATCCTGTAGGGGCAGCACTGACTGTTAGAGCTCTTGCTATAACTCCACATCGGTTCACTGTGACCACTGCCTACTGGGCACATTACCCTTTGGAGCAATGTAGAACAGCTAGTATCCCTTGCACATGTGACAACTCAGTAAATATTGGAAGATGAAATCAGATCCCCTTCATCCCAGCTCCTCTCCTTAGCAGCAGAATATCCCGATTTCTTTAAATAGCAGGCTTTGAAGTCCCTTTGCCATTCTGGTTACTCAGTCATGAACTTATTCCATTTTGCCTGTTCCTAAGAAATCAGAAAAATAAGCTGGCACATCCTAGATATTTTAAAACTCTAATGTTCATATTGTCATTATCCATGAATTCATGATTTGATTAATTGGACAAAAATTGTCCACATAATTACCTGCCATGACATAGTTACTAAAATATCTGCGGAGCTTCATACTATTCTGCTTCATTTCAGCAACCATCTTCCTAAAGTGTTTGCTTGTAAAATGGATATAGGGAATGATTACTTATTATATAATCATTTTTTGGTTTATGAAATATTTTTTCTTTAGTAAGCATCTTCAGTGCATTTAAAGCATTATTCAGATTACAAAGCATATAGAGCAAACTATACCATTTGGGTCTTTTTTTTTTTTAGAGATAGGGTCTTCCTCTCTGTTGCCCCAGATGGAGTAGTATAGTGGTGTGATCATAGTTCACTATAACCTTGAACTCCTGGGCTCCAGCCATCCTCCTGCTTCAGTCTCCCAAGTAACTAGGACTATAGGAGTGTGCCATCATACTTGGCTAATTTTTAGGGTTTATTTTTGTAGAGACTGGTTATCATTATGTTACCCAGGCCGGTCTCAAACTCCTGGCCTCAAGTGAACTTCTCACCTTGGCCTCCCAAAGCACTGGGAGTACAGGCGTAAGCCACCACACCTGGCCATTGGGTCTTATTTTTGACACATTTCTTCGTAAAGAATCTCTGAAATGGGTGAGAGTTGTTATCTCCTATAGTTGAGGGAACTCAGGCATTATGAGATTGTTTTTGTTTTTGTTTCATTTTCTTCAAATTCTTGCTCAAATTTATGGAAACTAACAGCCTTCAGCCAGTGATGGCATCATTTTGCCTGTGCAGACATGAGTACCCTGTGTAACAAGATATTTGCCACCTAGTATGGAACTGATTTTAGAAACAGAGAAAAGTATTTGTGGAGCACCTTAAAGTAAACAAAATAAACACTGTTCGGCTTTCATGTCAGCTCACTTGTATTCTCTATTTATATGCTAAAATCTTACTCATGGTTCAGCTAAACAGTGGTCCAAGCTTAGGGGTCTAAACTGTTGGGCTGCTTTGTAGGCAAAAATCCTCATACGTTGACATTCTTTTAGTACCAAAGGAATTCAGTCCCATGACCATGGGTTCCGGTGGCAGTACTCTTTTCCAAATGCCACTCTGTAGCCATCAGTGCCATAGCAATCCCTAATGCTGACCTGTACTCAATCTGATATATCAAGCCTTAAGAAATAAAACTTTAATTAGTAGAGCCTTTGGGACGGCAAGCCTCTTAAGGCTCCTTTCATGAAGATCTCTGTTCATTACAGAAATCATCAGCCCTGTGTTATAAGACTGATTGTAAAATAAAGAAATGGAACTCCTCATTGTCTCTAACTATCCCATTGCACAGCCTCTGTTCCACAACATCCAAAAGCTGATTTATTAGATTCTGATAACATATGTTCGCATCATTTGTTACAACAGCTCGTCCCACCCTCCACTGAAACTTGGCTCACACTTTGAAAAATTCTTTTGTTGCAAATGGACAAACTCACCATACCAAGGCCCTTGTGTTGAGCTTTGTTTATGTTGTGTACCTGGCAACAGAGATGATGTTCTTGTTCATTATTCATGGAAAAAGAGCCTCATTAGTGGCAGGACACATATTGTTGCTGAGATGCCTCGTTAGGGGTTTTGAGTTCAGCAGTTGTCAATAGAGTACAGATGACCTAACACCGAGTGAATTCTGAAGGGAGTTTTGGTGCTGACTTGGCTCAGGCCTGTATCATTTACAGTAGAAATATAATGAAGTGGCTGCTGAAGTTACTGTTCTTATGGGTTGAGCTGCAGCCACTGAAGATTGTGGAAAAACATGCCTCTTGTTTCTCACCCCATATCATGAAATGGGTTCTTTCAAGTTCATCCTTGCTGCTTTTCCTGGAGACGTCTACTGAACTGCTGGTTCCTTATCTGGCCCTGGGTGAGGAGGTGGGTACTTTAGAGGTCTTGGAGTACAGACAGCTCTTAGGGCGTCCTGTTCTTCACCCTGGTTCAGATGTCTAATCCATGAGATGCTGGAGACAGCACTTAGAATCCCAGCCCCTTCATCCCTCTCTGTAGAGCCACACCCAAAGCAGCAGGATTATATGTCCTTTTTACTAATTGGAATGCTCTGGTGGGGTAGCCATTTTTTGGATTGTTTTTGGGTACAGCAATCCTTCTTTATTACATTTGCTAGGTGGCTGAATTTTTTAAGTAGTATGCTGGGAACACAATGGGATTAGTTCTGCTTTTCTGACCTTTGCAAAAAGATTTAGAAAAATGGCAAGGCACTGGGGACCAGGGATGAGGGTGGTGAAGAACATATTTTGAGGGAAAGAAGGGAGGCAAAATGTATTCCCCTAGTCTCATTGTTCTTCACCACCTTAAAAAAAGTTTGGCTTTGAGTTCAGAAATCAGTAACAATCATATACTCCTGTGTCCCCACAAAGATTGCCAGTTGATTGGACATATCTCATCGTAGTCTGCAGTCTGATTTTGATTTTGCCATTGAGATAACTTCTAATGTTTTATTATTCCAGGTGTTAGTCTAAAATACTGTATTGCTATTCTCAGGCGTTTTCTTACTCTTGTGTGTTCAATTTGTGAATCAACATTATAGGTGGGCAGTTTTATTCCAGGTGGCTGGTCCTGGTTCTATCATGTTCTTCACACAGTGACTAAAATAGCAGCAGCAACAGCTAGCATTTATTGAGTTCCTGTAATGTGTCAGTATCAGACATGATTCAAACCACAAGCATATTGGGTAGATACTATTGTTAGCCCCATTTTGCGGATATGGTAACTGGTACAAAAAGAAGGTAATTGCTCACAGGAAGAGCCTATAATATCAAAGTAAAGCCATGTAGATGTTATATTATGAGAGAAAAGTGGTCGACTGAGAACAGCTTCATTAAATATGATGTGAATTCCACAAGGAAAGGAAACCCAGGATAAAAACTGAGGTGGTCTGACTCCAGACCCATGCTTTTAACCACCACACTTACACTCTTTCTGCTGTTGGCAGTATTTATTTAAATTGTTTTTATGAATTCCATTGTTCTTGTTGTTGTTATTAGCCACAATTTATTGAGAACCTACCATGTGCCAAGCATGTTATTAGCTTGGCATTAGCTTTACCCTCACAATAACCCTGCAAGGAGGCAGTTATTCCATTTTAGCAGATGCAGAAACTGAGGCTTTGTGAGATTAAATAACTTACAAGCCCACATTCTTAGAAAACTGCAGAGCTGGGATTCAAATCCAGATCCAGCTGGCTTTAAATCCCATGTGTTTTCCATAAATGTAAGCCTTCCAAAAGTGATGTGCTGGGCCTCTCTCACTCCTCTTACAAAGGCATGACTTGTGGGCTGAAGCCATGGTGCAGAATTTCAGTGATGCCACATTGTCTTGTAAGGTTCCTTCTAATCATTTTTTAAGAACTGAGTGTATCTATATTTGCTTGTCTTTCTGAAACTGTCTTCAAAATATGACTTCCCATCTTCAATCAACTTGTATCTAATTTTTTTAATCACAAAAGGGATTTGATGTAAGGTGTTCATTTAATTTGAGATTTATCTTTCTCTTCAGTCATACATTTGCTATAAAGACAGCAATGTTTTCAAGATCCTTAAGTCATGAGAACCTTCTTTTAGAAGCCATTGCAAAAATTGTTACAAGCTTTGGATTGCCTTTCAAAGAAGTTTATAGGCCACCTAGGTTGAAAACTTAAGTCCCAAAGATTAGGGTGGGAATGTGGAAAAGAATTCATGTGTTTCTTATTCATTGTCATTTGTGTATTTCAATTTTAGAAGAATCTCATAGAGCAAGTGAACGCAGGTCTGAGCAGTATAAGGTACCTTTGGGAGCACCTAGTTCTGCCTGTCTCTAGTTAGTGATCCTCGGGGATACCAGAAGGCAGTCATGGGTGGTGGGGAAGAGGTGGATCAGGTCCCAGCTCTGCCTTTCACCAACTGAGGGAGCTTGAGAAAATTACTTAACAATCCAAGCCTCGGTTTCTTTCTCTGGATATGAGATCAAGGCTTAGAAAGGCTAAATAACTTGCCCAAGATCACACAGTGGGTAATCTGTTGTGAGGATTAAAGTGGTTTAGTCTATGTTAAGTGTTAAGAACAGTGTGGGACACACAGTAAGAGTTCAAATATTATTTGCTATTATAAAGAGCTGAAAGTGTCACTCCTAAACTTCACCACTATTCTTCATTAGTCTTGTTCAAATGGAAAACCATATATAAAATGTCACAATGAGGGAATAAGAGCCCAGTCTTATGCTCCGCAAAAAGACAATGTTATGACTTGTTATTAAAATTAATTATGGATCTAATAGGACATACAGATATTTGATTAGAACTAAAATTCTTAGTTTTATCTAAAGCTTTGGAAAGCCGAAAAAAGAAATGCCAGGGATTTTTACTTCTGATCAAAGGAAAAATTACTTCTTTGGGTTCATAGCAACTTCAGCCTCTGAACAGTTTGTCCTAGTAGAAATACAGATCTAAGCGCTTTTGGATATTTACTCCGTTAAGTCATTTAGTGATTGCCCTAAATTTGGGGCAGAATCTTCTCTTATTCTTCCCTTCTTTCTCAAAAGAACTAGGGACAGCTGGTCTTTCTTACAGTCACAAAAGTTATATAAATGCAACCACTATATCAAGATCATTTTTACTGATGCCATCAAGGCCATCCTAAATTAGCATTATTATCTGCCATCTGGTAATTTGCAGAGGGTATACTTTTTAGAACAGGACATGTTTCTAACATTGGAGGAAATACTTTCATCTCAGTAGATTGAAAACAGAAGTTCTAAGGAAAGTCATTAGGGAATCACTCTATGTTGAGACTATTCAGAGAAAAAGCCTTTTGCTGATACTGTTTTGCAGAGTCAGCAAGTAGTTATAACTAAAAGTTTCATAAACCTTGTTTATTGCCCAGGGCCTTATAACTAGCACAAGTTATTCAGCTATCATCATAGTTCCTTTGAAATGGTTACTGGACACCCTGTCTTTTGGTTAGGCTGTTTTCCATTTATGTTTGAGGAATAAGTAAAAATAGGAAGGATGTGAGATGTCTGGAGGTCCAATGAGTAAAATCTATATTTATCAAACATTTCAAGTGTCAGTCTGTCCATACTTCCAAAACAGTGCTTTTCAGTTAAGTATATAGATGTGAATTTTGATGCCACAGGCACAAACATCTGAAATACCCATCTGAAAATACCCATCACAAAATTAGGCTGCGTATTAGAAAGAAGATTTGGTATGCTGTTGGTTTCTAATGACAGACTATAAACCTAGTCCACCTCCTTTCCCTGGGCTGGCTGTTACGGAAAAGATCATGGATACCAGGCAAGAGCTTAAAGAGAGTCGTTGTGAAAAGACTGGCAAATGAACTACATTGGTGCTTCAAAGAAGAAAATAATTATCAGCACTGATACTAATGGCTGTGACTTCATGCCTGTAAGCACAAGTCACTGAGAAATGGTGGTCTTACATAGCTTTGCACTGGATGCTCTGCAGATTTGGACACCAAGAGGTAGATCTGCCAAGAGGACTAGGCCTTTGAGGTTACTTTAGAACAAATGATAGACTGTTAGGGGATGAACTATATATTGCAGTGAGCAAAAGTTGTGACAATAGATGTCATTTCAGTGAGGACTATATGCATGACAAACTTCTGTCTCTGATGATGGAAGACCTTTGGTGAATGCATACATCTGTAATTCACATAGTTGGCACTTGCACAAACCCTCCAAATTTATGTTGGGTTTGGTAATCCTTATTGCCCAGTTATCATAATTTACCCAGGTAACATCCCTCCCCAGCCAGCCATTACCATCAGGGAAACTGCTGTGTTTGGCTTCAGGGCACCAGCCACAGAAGGGCCCTCTGACACAGACCTTCTGGGGTAATCCAGTCCAAAAGTTGCAAGTAACATCTGGTGTTTGGCTTTGTAGCGTAAGATGAATTTTTCTGGGTGTAGTTGAATGTGTAGTGCTTGTCCTTCCCCCTGCCCCAAATGACTAAGGTCATGTAGAACTTCCTAATTGAATCATTGAACTCCCAGGCGGCACATCTTTTTGAGATTCTTGTATATCAATCCCTTTTATTTCTTCAGTAAAATTTTTCCCTTTAGTTGGAAGGGGACCTCAGATTGGCTTTCTGGAGGTGGGGCAAAAACACCTTATACTGCCTGGAATCAACAATAACAAAAATTTAAGGGCAGAATCCTGTATGTCTATTGTTTTCTTTGCATCATATCATAAACAAGTAAACTGATAAATTAATCACGTAATGGTACAGTAAGAACACATCACAATCCACAAACAGGTTATGAAGAAGAAATGGACTGCTTTTTAAATTTGTTTTCCGTTTTTGTTTGTTTGGTTGGTTCATGCTTCCAAGAACATCTGTGAAGGCCAAACATGTTGGATTATAGGAGCTTCAAGTGTACCTGGTAGAAATGATATCAATTTGTTACTTGACCAAGAAAAGGGATTCTTGGTACTTCATAATATTAAAGGATAACAGGGAGTAAATAGGTTAATGGTTTTCAAATTATTTCAGCAAGGATCTATCAAGTCCTTATTATGCTGAAGTACTAACTTTTAGGTGCTTTAGATTCAGAGATAAATATAACCTATTCTCTGTCACCAAGAAGTTTTCAGTCTAGTGGAAAAAACAAAAATACAAAAATAAGGCGAAGCGAGATGAATCAGTGCTCAGTGAGTCTGTTTGAAATAAGCTGTGGGGAGTGCAGAGAAAGAAAGCCTTTGAGAGCAAGCTTGTGCCCCTTTCATCTCAACCCCTTTGTACTAAGGTAGTCATTGGGAACATCTGTGGTCAGTGAGTGACTCGATCTGTAAGATCCTACTACGATATAGTGTTCTCATTTGTGAGATGATTTGGGATTTATATATCTACTTGCTGCCACCTTTGAAAAAAATTTAGATTCATAGATATGAGAACTGACCCTGCATTGAAACTACATCTTGGTTGTTTTGGGAGATGAACAAAAGGATATCAGATCAAAAAGGTTATCATGGAAAACTGTTCTATCCTGTCTAAAGTTTTGCAACATAAGTTTTCCGAGGCCCATCTGATTGACAGTTTTACTCATAATTACAGACATTTCTTCCAAGATTATTGAATTAAAGTTTGGCTGTTATGAACCACTTATGACTGTTGAAAATTCAAGAGTCATTCTCCCTAAGATGACCTTTTCTTTCAGCAGCATCATTCCAATAACGGGTCCTTAAGGAGTCAGAAGAGGTGTGGTTTTCCTTGTTTTTTCTACTTTCCTTCAACCTTGTTTCAGTTTTTACTTTATTTTTTTTTTCATCCTGCCCCACAATTTCATTCCACTGCTGTTTCAAATAGACATTGAGATTAGAGGACCAATACAATTTCAAACACTCTGCTGGAACTCTGTAAGCAAAGATAAATGCAGTACACATGTTGAGAAATAACAAGTTTCTGATTCCCTGTTAGAACGTACAACACTCATCAATGTTGGCTTCTGGGAGCTAAATTGGATGTAAATGTTTGCAAGTTGAAGGAAGCTAATATCAAGAGATTTGAGATTTTAGTACATTAATTTAGGATTTTATTCAGCAAACACTGAGCACCAGCTATATTTCAGACATTGTTTTTTGTTGTGGGTGCAAAGTGATGAAGCAGCCTAGCTTTTACTCCTAAATCACACCATGTACGTAGGACAGGGAAATAAGAGAACAGACAGTTGCTGTAAAGTATAAAGATTGCGATGCACTTTAGCCCAAGATGGAAGGGGCACCGCAGGCAGCAAGGAGGAGCGAGGGGAGCCTTCCCCTTGGGGGTGGTGTCTGAACTGGACAGGAAAGGTGCTTGAGGCAAGGAGAGCATATTGAAAGGTGCAGAGGCGCAACTGGCATGACTTATTTGGAGAATTGTCTGTATCCCTTAGAGCAGAGGGATGAGGAGGGATGCAGTGAAGGGAAGAAGATGACTTGGGTGAGTTAGCCGGGGATGTGGGATGGTAGAGGGACTGGATTAAAATCCAAGCTTGCATTTTATTTTATGGGCCCTCTGGAGGCAGTTTCAGAAAAGGCTTCAGTCCAGCCCTGAGTGAAGTGGGTGGCACAGTACATTCACACCGTGCCCCTTTTGAGTGGAGGTACTCGAGAGATCACAGTGGGAAAGCACTCAGGTGTGGAAGAGTGGAGTGCCACTGCAGCAGGCTGGTGAGGTGATCTCCCACACTACAGTGGAACACATTCTGTCCTGGAGGGAGACATTTGTGAGGTTTTCTGAGCATTGGTGTAAAAGAGTTAGAATTTGGTTTTTCTTTCTTAAGCAACAAGTAGGAATCCTAGTGCAGAAACTTTTGTCTCCTGGGTGGGAAAACTTACTTGAAACTATAACCACTTCATTTCATTGGCTCTCGGGTAATCTCTTTACAGGACATTGAGCCCTATGTAAAACCACCATCACCCACAGACAATCTTTCAAGGGAGCGTAACTAAGGGTGAAGAGCCTGTCAGGACCCATGTCACCCATCAGTGCCCACCTACTTCTGCTGAGTTGTAACAATGACATGAGGAAAAAAAATGCGGAAGAGGGGAACAGGTGGCATGTCCAGCTGTACTTTCTGTAAAGGCTGTGAATTTGAAGATAGGAGAGGACATGATGTGAATGCCTGTATAAATCTCACTTGCTAAAGCAAACCATCTGAAAAATTCCTGCCTTGTTGATACTTCAGTTACTATTAAAATAGACAAAGCATGAGAATAATACCATGGATTTAATTCTTACCAAAAAGGAAGAAGCTTAAGAGAAGGAGACCATATTATCCTGTAGCTCTAGTTTAAAAAAAAAAAAAAAAGGAATATTAGGCACAGGTGTACCTTGAATCTGAAACAAACAAAAGTAACAAAAAGCAAAAGCCATGCTCTTTGTTGTTGTTGTTTTGAGACGGGGTATAGCTCTGTCGCCTAGGCTGGAGTGCAGTGGCATGATCACAGCTCACTGCAGTCTCAACTTCCCACGCTCAAGTGATCCTCCCACCTCAGCCTCCCAAGTAGCTGGGACTACAGGTGTGAACCACCACACCTGGCCAATTTTTTCTAGAGGTGAGATCTCACTATGTCGCCTAGGTTGGTCTTGAATTCCTGGGCTCAAGTGATCCTCTTGCCTTGGCCTCCCAAAGTGCTGGGATTACAGGTGTGAGCCACCACACCCAGCCTTTTATTTGTTTATTTTAACGCAGAGGAAAGATAAATATGAACCCACAAACAGAATTTCAATTAATATAACTTTGTGCTGAGACTATTTGGCATAGGAGATACAGAGAGTTTTTTTTAAACTGGAAAATGGTTCGTGAAGGATGGAAGACTAAAAGTGGAAATTGCAGTTACTCCCAATGGATAAAAGGGTAAGGAAACATAAATGATTAAAGTGTATGAAAAGATCAGAATGACAAATAGCTAAATAAGTATATACAAGTCAGGTATAAACTTGTAAGCAGGTTTTCAGGGTGGCTAAAGACCAGAGGAAGCAAAAGTCTCACACATTACAGGATTTAATGTGTGACTCTGTTGTCCAAACAAAACAGTGAAGAATGACAGGGAAAGTAAAAGCAAGTATCACACTAACGATATGGAATAGTGACAAGGACGTGGTCAGTTCTGCCACTCATTTGTTGGGTGGCTCTTAAGAAAATCATTTAACTTTGCTGGGTCCATATTTCTCACCTATAAAAGAAAAAGATTTTGGGAGGTTGATCTTGGCAGTCCTGTACTGTTGTTCAGTTTTTTGTCTGTATCTTGTGGTAGTACTGTTTTGAGCAGAAAATATTGTATTAATACATTGCTGACGTAAAATTATTCATTCCTATTTTATACTTCCCTTTAGTACTTTCTACTTTTTAAAAGAATGTGTCAAATAAGTCAATCCCAACCAAACTGTAGAAATGATTATGTGGCTTTTGACCACAAGAAAAAAGGAGGTAATTGGGGATCTAACATGGATTTATTAAGACAGTTGTGTCAAATAAACACTGATGAGATAGTGGATGTGAAAATATTGGTAGTCTATACAATAGTATTTAACTGTTTATCTTATTAGTGTAAATGACCCTTTTCCTTCGTGTTTCTGAAATAGGAGAACACCATAAATGGGTTTACATCTTTATTTAAACAAAACATTTGGTAATATTTTAAATGCTGTCCTTTCAGGTACCATGGAGCAATATGGATATAATACCTAATTAATAAGTGGTTGCAGACATATCATTGCAGACTGTTGCAAATTGAGGGTGATCTCTAGAATCCTATTCCTAGATTCTGTGGTTGGTATTGCCATGGGCAGTATTTCTAAAAATCAGATCTTGGAAACTACATAGCACAGTTTAAAATCACGTGCTCAGGTTTGTTCTCGATTTGTGATATTGGCATATTTCTTAACCATTCTATGCTTCATTTACCCCACCTATAAAGCAGGGATAACAGTCCTACCTCATAGGACTGCTCTGAGAATTAAATAGGATAATGTATATAACTGATTAACACCAGTGCCTGGCAGTTAGCCTTTGGTAAGTGTTAGCAGTCATTTTGATGATGATAATGATCATATGGGGAAGAAGATTTGGAGGAAGCACAACTGTGTGTGGTAGCTTGAATCAGAAAAATGACTAATAGGTTGGAATGATGGGCTGAGGCTGAAATTATTAAGATTTAATGGCTCAGATTTAATTTTAAGATTTGAAATGTAATGGAGTCAGATGTGAAATCCTGCCTATAGGTTTTTTTTTTGTTGTTGTTGTTGTTGTTGTTGTTGTTGTTGTTTTAATGTTCATGGCTTACATAAAAGGGAGAAAAGACCTGACTTTGGCTGAAGTCTGTTTGAATAGAATTGCAGGGGCGAGGGTGGGGGTGTTGTTGACCACGCAATCAAAGAACAGACAAAGAGTCCCAGCTGCTCAACACCAGGGCGTTCTAGCTTGGTATTCAGAGACGTGGAGCGGCGCAGCTCCTCAGATGGCACGTTTCCCCGAGCTCTCTACTGCTCAGTTTGGGGGATTTAGAGGATTGTTTTCATTTCTAATTCTCATATTTTGAAATCACCTGTGGCCAGGTAACAAAAATAGATGAGAAGTTCTGAAGAATATGTCAGGTAAGGAACTGGAGGTATTTATCCTAGAGAAAATTGCTATAGAAGAGATATTTTAACCATCTTAATGCTTGAAAGATTGACGAACAATGATCAGATTCTGTTTTCTTATGGAAGGTGTAAGTGATTTTTAGATAAGGATTTGTAGAGAGAATGGAGTGGGGCAGAATGATAAAAGGCAAGTAAAATGTTATGGAGGTCAGATTGGTAAGATAAGACATCTTCAGGTGACCACAAGATTTCAGGTTTTATTTTGTTTTGTTTTGTTTTGTTTTAATTTTTATTGGCTGGGTGCGGTGGCTCAGGCCTGTAATCCCAGCATTTTGGGAGGCCAAGGTGGGCGGATCACTTGAGGTCAGGAGTTCGAGACCAGCTTGGCCAACATGGTGAAACCCTGTCTCTACTAAAAATACAAAAATTAGTCAGGCGTGGTCATGTGCACCTATAGTTCCAGCTACTTGGGAGGCTGAGGCACAAGAATTGCTTGAACCCGGGAAGTGGAGGTTGTAGTGAGGGAGATTGTGCTACTGCACTCCAGCCTGGGTGACAGAGTGAGACTCTGTCTCAAAAAAAAAAAAAAAAATATATATATATATATATATATATATGTATATAATTGAGGCATAAATTACATATAATTACATGTACAACTCTTAAGTACAGAGGGATGATTTTTCACTTATATATATACCCATATGACTGTTACCCAGAATGAAACGGAACTTTCTGAAATCTCAGAAGGTTGCCTCATACTCCCTTCCAGCCAATAACTGCCCTCCAGCCCAGCAGTAACCACTTTCCTTACTTTTATCACAACATATTAGTTTTGCAAACTTCACACAATCACTTTGGAACACTGTCTAACAGTTTCCAGTAAAGTTAAACAGACATCTATCTTCAGATCCAGCAATCCTATTTTTAGTTACATATCCCTGAGAAATGAGTTTTGTTAAGCTTACACAAAAATGATCACAGCAGCTTTTTTCATAACACTCCGAAGTGGGAAAACAATTCAAATGTCCTTTAGCAAGAGAATAGATAAACATGTGGTGTATCCACACAATGAAATATTACTTAGCAATGAAAAAGAATGAATGACTGATCCATGTTTTGAGATTCAACATGGATGAATCTCAAAAACAGCATGCTAAGTGAAAGGAACCAGACAAAAATGAGTACAAAAATGAGTCTGATTCCATTTGTGTGAAGTTCAGGATTACAACTTTTAATGAAAGACTTTCATGACAATTTGATTTTGCATGCCTGAGATGTTTGGGGAAATTTCTTCTCCTTTCAGAAAAACATTTCTACAAAACATAAGATGGCAAAGAGGTGGAAGAAAAATTAATACTGGCAGTTCAGCTTTGCCTAAGTGAGAAACATTTACTTAGCATTCCTTGTTTCTGCAGTGAGTAGTGGAATTATGTGATACCTCATTATTTCCTTTCCTTTTGTTTGCTCTTTGGATTCTAATTCGTAAGAGGTAATAATGTAGCTAAATGCCACTTACAAAAGTCAGAAGGCCACTGCAGAGTCAGTGTGTTCATACAAAATCAAACTGACTTAGAATTATTTTGAGTTGCTTACTCAAAGTAAAATTTCTGAATAAATTACAGGCAATATTGGAAAGTGGATGATTTGTTCTTATTGCCACCATTTCAATCACTACTGGTAGCCACTCTATTCATCTTATCATTTTATCCATTTCCGTAGTGATAAAAGCATGAAGTCATAGCAGGCAGACAGAACAGTACAGAACAGATTAGTGATCACCGGGGGACATGTATGAGGAAGGACAGGGAGAGTACAAATATAAAGGGGTAGCACCAGGGAGTTCCTCTGTGGTAATGGAACAGTTCTGTATTTTGGTGTGGTTACATGAATCTAGTTATGGGATGAAATTGGATAGACATGCACACTTGATTGTATATAAAAAATGGTGAAAATGAACAAGGTCTGTAGTGTACCCAATAGCACTCTAGCAATGTCAATTTCTTGTTTTTTGATATTATACTACAGTTATATAAAATACCACCA
The DNA here is from genome assembly GCF_008728515.1 of Papio anubis. Classification (NCBI taxonomy): domain Eukaryota; kingdom Metazoa; phylum Chordata; class Mammalia; order Primates; family Cercopithecidae; genus Papio; species Papio anubis. The sequence continues at coordinate 41,685,075 of NC_044979.1, read as the reverse complement.
TTGGGAGAAGCTGAGTGAAACATTTACAGGACTCTGTGTATATTTTTATAAATTTCTGGAAACCTATAATTATGTCAAAATATTAAGTTTAAAAATTATAGGCAGCAATAACCAAGCTTCCCCCTTTTTTGTGGGGTGAGGTGGGAATGAAAGAGGAGGTGCTCATGGGGCAGGCAGCCTAAATAATTTCTCCTAGAGGAGAGTATATATGGTTCTTGTTAATGGTGAGCCAAACATCAGTTCCTGCCACTGGTTTAGATGTTAGGCAGTTATTAGATTAAAATATGGCTAATAAGGTAACTGTACCATAGCGGGCACACTGTAAATAGAACACACTAACTTTCACAAGAGTATGTGAAAGTTACATCTGATAGCTCTCCGGGCTGACAGCACCTCATGTGATAAATTCTACGTTTGTCTATGCTGTCGGTATCTGGCTCCACCAATGTATTTGCCCATGAACTTGCTTCAGGCAATTTATAGAACAGAATTCTTCCCTCTAGCATCATTATCTGCTAAAAAAAAACCAAAAAACAAAAAAACCCCAAAAAAACAGTTTTTGCATGTACATGACAGAAAACTTTGGAAATACAGATAAACAGTGGGAAAAATTGCCTATAATCTTGCCATGCAGAAATAAACACCACCAATGAAGTAGTCCTCCCTTATCCTTAGGGCATATGTTCTAAAACCTCCAGTGAATGCCTGAAACCATGGAGAATACTGAACCCTGTATACACAATATTTTTTCATGTACATATATGCTTATGATAAAATTTAATTTATAAATTAGGCACAGTAAGCTGGATGTGGTGGCTCGCGCCTGTAATCCCAGCAATTTGGGAGGCCAAGGTGGGTGGATCACGAGGTTGGAGTTCGAGACCAGCCTGACCAACATGGTGAAACCCCGTCTCTACTAAAAATACAAAAATCAGCCGGGCGTGGTGGTGCGTGCCTGTAATCTCAGCCACTCAGGAGGCTGAGGCAGGAGAATTGCTTGAACCCAGGAGACAGAGATTGCAGTGAGCCGAGATCATGCCATTATACTCCAGCCTGGGTAACAGAGCGAGACTTTGTCTCAAAAAAAAAATAAATAAAATAATAAATAAATAATAAATAAATAAATTAGGCACAGTAAGAGATTAACAATAACTAATAAATAGAACACTTATAACAATATGTCATAGAAGTTATGTGAATGTGGCCCCTCCTTCATGTCATTCTACTTACTACGTACTGTGGTCATAACTTTTGCAGTTTTGAGGTACAACAGTGAAACTAACAAATTTCTTTTCCTTTTTCACGATTCACATGATTCATTCCTGCTGTAGATCTTAGCAGCCTCGGTGTATGATTTTTTTCTTTTTTTATTAAGTTGAGAAGTTTCACCTTTTCGTTTAATGGAAGCACCTTACATCTTCTCTTTGGCCTATCCAAATTGCCAGCATCACTATTCTTGCACTTTGCGGCCATTATGCAATAAAATAAGGGTTACTTGAACACAAGCACAGTGATAACTATGACAGCACTGTGATAACTATGATAATGCATGTGGCCACAAAGTAACTGATGGGCAGTAGCATCTACATTGTGGATGTGCTGGACGAAGGGATGATTCACATCCTAGGTTGGATGGAGCAGGACAGTAACAAGATCCCATCACACTACTCAGAATGGCATGCTGTTTAAAACTTATGAAGTATTCGTTTCTGGAATTTTCCAGTTAATATCTTCAGACTGCAGTTGACTGTGGACAACTGAAACCACAGAAAGTGAAACGACTGATAAAGGGAGTCTACAATATTTGGTGCATATTATTCCAATCTTTTTCTTTGTGTATATAAATGCTTTTAAAGATGAATATTAAAGCATACTTTTTATAAACTTATTAATGTGTGCACAATACATTTCCCCCAGATCATTCAGTACCTTTCCACCACCACCATGATTTAATGACTGCATGGAATTGTACCCTGTGAATGTACTTACAGCGTGTTAACCAGTCTATAATTGGACATTGGGCCATTTCCAGTATTCCATTAGAAACAATGTTGTGATGAACAATCTTTGTGCACATTAATGATTATTTCCTAGGATAAAGTCTTAGAAGTGGAATTGCTGGGTAGGCAAAACGTAAGAGCTTTCCATTTATATTGCCTAAGTGCTCTGCAGAAAAATATGCATCACTTTCAAAAATGAAAATTGTAAACCAAAACCTATCTGAACAACAAGACGCTCTATGTGAAGGGAAATTTAGGATCAGTTTCTTTAGAGTGATTCATCCCTCCCTAGAGACAAATTGCTATTACCAAATAGATGTAATGTTTTTACAGAAAAAAGAATAACATTGAAAATATCTAAATAAACAAGCTATGCAAGAATATTTTGGTATTTTCTATTTTTCTTAGTGGGAACAAAATAACTCACTAGCATAAAAAGATAAATAGAATGAAATGCCACCAATGGGGAATGGGGTATTTTCATAGAGCTACATTTCCCTGTTTCCTCATTTGATATTGATTAAAATATTTTTTTGGTTATTTTTAAGCATTTTTCTTGTGCACATATACTACTTAATAAAGGAGGAGGAGCAAACATTTTAAAAATGGAGAAAATGTACTGTAGTCATCATATGTTGCTGAATGCTGTTGCATTTTTCTAGTTGTGAATGTCCTGTCTATGCTAGTGGGAATGGGGGTCAGGATTCTAGATTAAAGATTACCTTTGATTAGGCATCTCTAGTCATTTGCTGGAATGCCTCAATTGTATCTCTTTCTGTATTTCTCTCTGGGTGAAAGTGTTCATTTGATTGATTAGGTAACCATCAAACACAACTTGATCTTTCTTGTTGAGCAGCTAAGTCCTTAAAAAGAGGCTCCTTCTCATGCTGCCACCTTCAAATAATTATGATCATTGTTTTCGGAAACAAGGCTTGGGTAACTTTAAAATCAAAAGTCTGAACTTTTAAGTAGGCCATGTATCATCTAGTTTTTTTAAATTAGCTTCAAATAACAATCAATGAGTATACCCAAAAAACAGGATATTTCATTCTTATATTGATTCCCCACACTGGAAAGCTGTTAAATGTTTAGATGCTGGAAAAGCAACAAGACTAATCCATGAGTGTCTGGCATTTTTTTCTTCCTAATTGTAAGCGCACCATTTTATATAGTATGTATGTGGTGGTGACATTTTGCTTGAAAATAGTTTATGAGATTAAGGGTACAAAGACTTCTTTTCCTTTCAATTCTGTGCTGATATTTTCTATGATTGTGTTTTATCAATGTCATTGACATTCCCCTCAAAGAGAAGTTCCTTAGGAATCTCCTTGGAATTGGCATTAAATACTCTTTATTGAAAGAGAGATTGGTTTTCTTTTATGAAATTGTTTTCTTCTGCCTCTGTCTATTGGCTAATTATGGGACTTCCCTTTTTCATTTCTACTTTAATGTAATCCTTTCTAAGTTGAAAATAGCCTTGCAAAGAAACTTGCAGGGCATTCCAGGTGCAAAGAGTTCCTGTAACCTAGAATGAATTTTGCAGCATCTGGGAATGGCATATTTTTACCTGTTCTGAATTAAAGTATTTCTGTGTTATAGTGTAAATTTGGTTGCAAGTATTAAATACTAACTCCTATTCTGGAAAGAATGCAATCATACTTTAAGAACATGTTTTTCACCCAAAGGAATGCCCTCTTTGAGTTTATCTATTCTCACTTGTACCCTGTGCTTTCACTTTCCTGTAAACTCATTATCTGAACCCCACTCCCACCCTGGCCTTTCTGTACTTTTTGTAAAATTGAAAGGAACTGTTTTTCCTGGTGACGAGTGAGTCTTCATATGAAAGGAGATTTATGATAGGTTGGCATGAGCAAAAATTGTGTAGTTTCCTAAATATTTCATACATATACTGTTTAAAAGTTATATATGTTTATTTATATATTAGATATATATGTATATCTCCTTGACTTTGACTTTTACATTTTTAACAAGCACTATTAAAAATTGAATGTAAACTTGAAATTTAATGCAAAAGAAATGTAGTTTAAATCTGACCACTAAAGAATCATTCATTTGGCTATGTCTTTTTTTAATCTAGATTTTTTTCTTCAATTAGTATTTCATACACCTGTCGAGAAATTTTGATAAGTGACAAAGACACTTTCACATCAAGGATATTCATGTGATATCTAAATTTATATATTTATAGCTATAATCTGCTTCAACTCAACATACAAAAATTCATATTTTAAAATGGAAGGTGATTGCTTAAGAGTCAGCCTGGTGGACATGAATTATTCATAAAAATACAACCTACCCTTAGTTTCACATACTGTGTTGATACAGTAAGGAATAGCTGAAATTCTTGTGTAACATATGTATTAAAATATTCTTCATTTATCGTTATTACACTTAAATGTGATTAAAATGCTAGTGTATTGAAAATTATTGCTCTTTGTTACCTACAAACTTATGTGTTCCTACTTTCTTTTTCTCCAACAGATATAAGCTTACCAAAGTCAGCAACAATATGCTACACAGCTGCTTTGCTCAAAGCAAGAGCTGTCTCTGACAAGTAAGTGAATAATAGCTTGCGCGGTACTAATGCCTGACCGGAATTGAGATGTGTTGCCTCTGAGGGCTTTCTCTGGAAGTTTCTCTTAGTCTATGAGACCCCTGCTTATAAGCATGCATTTTCCAAAACCTGCTGTTCTTTTCTTTCACTATTAGAAGGAGGGAATATGTATCTTCAGGTAATGTAAGGGTGTGTAAAGGTATCCTAAAGCAAGATTTATTTGAAATTCCATACTTCTGAGATGACTTTTTTGGTGTGAGACAGTAGATACCAAAACACCTGCTTGGGACTTACACAGAATGCCATCCTTCTATTCGTTTCCTGCACATTCCTCTCCCTTCAGCAGTCCATAAATGGGCAGTGTCATACACATGTGGAATGTGGCAGACGGGATGGTCATCTCTCATTCTTTGCCTCATCAACTCCAAATTAGCCCCCACTGGTCTGTTAACTTTGAGTTGCCATCTCAATGGGACGTTTGCCTATTTTGTTCAGGCAGGTGACTATGGCATATGGACTTTTCATAAGCATCCAAGGATGCCTGTCAGGTGAAAGAGCCTAGATGGCTTAACTGGTTTTGAGTCCATAAACTCTTACACTTCCCCGATATAATCCCTCTGTAGCATCAAAAGCAGAGAATAGGAAACCAGCCTCTGCTGTATCAGACAGGTTTGCTATTAAGTGTGTGTACACTTCAAGACCAAAGTAATTTTCTTTCATTCTTTTTTATCCTGTAGATCGCCAGTACCTACTGCAACATCTTTTCTCCCTACACAGCGACTCCAGCTTGGGAGGGCAGGGCCAGGGTTGTCACAGCTTCCCCTGTGGTGTCTGCCTGCCAAGCACAGCTCTGGAGTTAGCCCTGGGTGTGAGGTGAGAAAGAGATTGCATGGTCTGGTTTTTTTCATTCACTCGGGCAGGTGTCTCGCCCGCAGTTTGGGCATGCACACGCCCCCTGCCGGAATGGCCCCAAGCAGGCTCGCCTGCTGCTGACGCTGCAATGATTTAACCTCCATCGCAGCACTGACATTGGGTGGGAGGCCTCCTTTCAAATCCTTCCCAGCTCTGTTTTTAACCAAGTGCACTCTTCTGTAACCTAGTTTTCTCTTTTTCCTACACTGTCTGCCCTTGTCAGTCCTACCTCTTCCCCCGACCTGAGCAGGTACCTCGTAGAAGACTTAGATTAGCTATTTAGACAGAGACTTGACAGCCGAATTTAACTCCTGCCATGACTAGATGCAAGCACGCTTTCTGCTTCTGCTGGGGTTTTTGCTGGCCTCGGTCCTCGGGGTCACTCAGAGGTTCCATGCAGTAGAAGTTTGGAGAGCTCATGTCATTGGCTCGTTGTGGTTTTATGGGCCCTTGATGTGTAGATGCTTTGGGGTTGATGCCCAAGCAGTGGTCCCAACTGGATGGTTTTTGTCTTTCTGCTTTTCAGATTCTCTCCTGAGGCTGCATCTCGGCGGGGGCTGAGCACAGCAGAGATGAATGCAGTAGAAGCCATTCATAGAGCTGTGGAATTCAATCCTCATGTGCCAAAAGTGAGTCTGTGGAATCCCCACAGGAACTCGTTATGATAGCAGAGAAAGCATTCATTGACCACGGTGTTGTATCTCGACTACACCGGTTATAAAAAATGAATTGCAACCAACAAATGTTGAGGCCCTGTATAGTGTATGGGCATTAGCCTCATTTTAAGCAAAAGCTACACTCAAGAGGCTTTGGGGCAGATTTCCAGACTTCACTTAATAAGGGTAAATCGATAGACCTCGCTGAGGCAGGCCAGGAAGCCTGAAATTGGCAAAAAGTAGATATCCCGGGAGTGTTGACGCATTTGATAGGAATTTCACACCAGTTATGGTCTCACAAAGACCAAAATCAGGAAATAAATGTTGTGAATAAAACTGGTAAAAAAAAAAAAAAAATACTGACTAATGTGGCATTCCATGTCTCTATAAATAAATGATAGTAATCAGTATTGGCAAGAAAATAGTAGAGAAAACTTCAAAATATGAAAAAGTATTTTGCTTTGTACCATTTTAATAACTATATGTAGTAGAAAATATTTGTTTTAGTTATTAACCACATGGTTGACCAATTTATAAATACCCAATATTTCCAATTTTTTTTCTGAAATTGATTTTAAGGGAGTCAAATTGGAGCAGAGGATATTTCTGTAATCTTTTATTCAGGAGATGAATGTGTATTTATTATTTACCTATATTTAACTCCCTGCTCTTTTAGTATCTACATGCTGTATTACATAATTATCATCTTCTCTGAGGGAGAAAAAAAAAAGTAGCTGAGAGCCACTTTCAGTCCCGCTATTAAGTACATTTTGACCTCTAAGAAACTTCGTGTGGTTCACCTCAGGTATGACAAGCCATATCTTCCTTGGCAAAATGTCTGATGAAGACTTACTGGTGAAAAATGACAAAGGAAGGCTGTTTGACTTGTTGTAGCACTATAGCAAAAGGGTGGGAGGTATGAGTGAGAGAGAGAGAGATGATTTATGGAGTTAACTACTTTATTTTGTTGATATCCAGAGTGACAGAGATAAGTGATCTAATATCATTCCTGGGATTTTAGTCAAGTCTGGGTCATTGTTTTCACTTAGCAGGAGATTGAAGAGTGGTTCACTATGCCACATTTGCATAAGGATGTATTTATTCATTAGGCCTAATGGGTAATGACCAACCTAGTATTTGTAGATTTATGTATTGTCCATATGGTGCTATAACTATATCTCCTTATATAATATTTTTCACCTAAGCTAAAAAGATTTATTCCACTTTGACTAAAATTTAAAACTAATCGTGAAAATATTATCCTGAATTACAGTAAACTGAGGTCATCTATTAATACTCATTGAATGCCATTCTCTACAGAGCTATTCAGTAAGCATAAATAAGGCTCTTTTAAAAGTAGTATTGAGCAATAAGTTCTGGATTCTGAGGCAAAAAGTCATGTTCCACTTCTGGTTCTGTCATTTATCAGCCATTGGACATTGGGCTTAGCATTTCTCAGCTCAAAGTTGTCCCTCATCTTTAAATGAAGATAGGATAGAAGCCCTGCCTATCTTCTGGTAAAGATCAAGTGAGATTATATATTTGAAGTTCTTTGAAAATACTTGAGCACCATTTATTTGTAAATTATTAAGATTTTTGATAATTTTAATATCAAAAATTTTGATAATTACTGATAATTATTAAGAATTTTGATAATGATTGGGGGCTTCTCATATCTAGGAACCAGATCTTTTACTGTGATCCTAACTAGAGCCTTGCCATCCTGGGGCACAAGACAGAAAATCAGTACAGTACTTGTTGGTTAGATATTTTGATGGAAGTAGTCATCTAATGCTATAAAACTGGTCCGAAATGGTTAATTGAGCCTCTCAAAGAATATTAAAAGCCCTAAGAAACACTTTAAGGCTGCCATGGAAGAATTTGACACAGTTAACCGGGATTCCACCTGCAAAATAGAATTATTCTAAAAGTGGAAACATTTCAAATATTTGATTGCACTCTCATTTCTAATCATGAAACTGAGCGAAGGTAGGAAAAACTACCTAGGTAAACTGACTCTCCAGCACTTTGCTTTGTTGATGATTGTGCTGAGGGGGCGATGTGTTTCCAGATCCTCTTCGTCTATCAGAATTCCGTGGGGGACGGGTCCTGGGATTCACTGGCCACATCTGTCAAGAATTAGCCACAAATTTCTAATATACAGTATGCAGCGTGCTCTAAACATCTTACTTTAGCAAATACACACACACACACACACACACACACATTTGGTGCCTTGGAGGCAGAGAATAATAGCCTTAGTTCTAATGAGACATCGGTGAAGGTTATAAACTCTTGGACTCTTAGCATAAGAAGGGGCCTTAAAGATCATCTGGGTCACCTTCCCGTCCTGACCTTGACTCTCTCCTTATAATGATACTGCGATAATCATTTTTATTATTTTTTTAAATGTTATGTGCCAAGCACAGTGCTAACTGAAGTACATAAGCCCTTTCACTTATTTTTCATAATGATTCTGTGAGGTGTGTTATATTATTATCCCTATTACATAGATGAAGGCACCAAAGATTTGGAGAGGTTAAATAATCTGCTCATGGTCATTCAGCAAATAAATGACAGAGCCTGAACCAATTCTGGGTTATCTACTCGTAAATGTTGCCCTCTACTGCCTCCCACATCTCACCAGGGAACAGACCAGCCTAGGCCTGGACCCTTCAAATGCTGGTGGGTACACTGCTTCTCAAGGCATTCAGTCCCTTAAGGGCAATTCAGGTTTCTTCAAGATATCTTAAATGATATGACTTCCATGGCTTCTTTTTCTCTACCACAGGAAGTTGTCAGTGGCCCACCACAGGAATTTTCAGTATCTGCATGCTGTATTATATGATTATCATCTTCTCTAAGGGAGAAAAGAATACCAAATATAGTAACTGAGAACTGCCTTCCATGTATTTCCAGCTTTGCTTCATCTGGTATCCCATTAAGCAAAGATACATAGGTAATATTTCACCATCCATTGATAAATACCAGTCATTTACCTTCAGAGGGCTACTCTTAGGAACGCTCTTCGCCTGCAGACATGAGGAGTAGGGAGGGAGTGTTGCTCCTTACCACATCACAGGACTGGGAAATAAATAAGAACAGTAAGAAACCCCTTATCTCTGTTCTGAAGGAGAGCCCCTTCAGCGGTCGGTTGGATGTGAAACACTAGAATTTCTGAAGTATTAGATTGCAGCAAACTAGTAAAGAGGAAGCAAACACACAGGCTCATCATTCCCAACAGAACTGTCACTCCCTCCTGAGATACTGTAGCTGTGCCGCCAGCTCCCATAGGAAAAGGCATAAACTCCTTGTGCGATTCTTCAGTACCCTTCATAATCTGACCCGACTTGGTTTTCCTTATTTCCACCTCGTAACTATTTGTTCATCATTCCAGACACATTCTCTTTCCCTTTTTCACTTCCTCTGAGGAAACCCTGTTGCCCCTTCACCACCACCATTAAGAGTCACCAGGAAGCTTGTTCTTCTTCATCAGAAGTAGTCTCTCTCTTCTCTGTGGTCTCTCAGTATAATGCATTGATTATGTACTTGCTGTTTACCTTTTGTTGAGGAAAATTGGGGATATTAATGATGCTGGCGATTTTCAACAACTAAAAACAAAACTCAAGAAGACAAAGAAATCTCGAATCCATTAGAGGATGTTTTCCATTTAATGGGATTAAAATCGCTTTGCATATAAAGAAAATTCCATTCATGTAATGCTGGACAATCAAAGGAATGCCCTCATCACAGTTCTATACCTTCATCTTTGTATTGTTATAGTTTATTGGATTTGGGGCCTTCTTTCTGCAGGTATGCTCCATGCTCACCCTGCTCTTCCTCAGTAGTCTTGAGATTTATATAGGGTGGTGGTGAGGGAGACATTTCTATCAGTGACCCATCAACTACACAGACCTGGGTTAACCAGAGCTTATGTGCTCTCAGTATGCTGTAGCTACACTGTAAGCCTTGCACTGCGAGGAGACACATTTTTGTTTTGGAGGATGTTACATTAACTCCTTCAGGGTACCAAAGATAAACTTCCATTTTCTGACAAGTTTCTGAAAGGTGGGCTAAATTATTTGTTTGTTACCGGCAATATTAGATATGTCTTTTGCTCTATAGTGGTATTATAAAAAAAATCTACTCATATTTAAGACTATTTCTAGCCTTTTTTCCTTTGTATTTTAAATACTTTTACTTTACTATTTTAAAAAAATTAGCATAGGGCTCTTAACATGGACTTTATGTTTGGGTATTGGGGGTGTATTTGTTTCTGAGGGAAGATTATCAGATTTTCAGAGTTCTTTAACCTTGAAAAGGTTATTCTTCAACTTACAGTTCTAGTATTTTATCTATGTGCCTTCAGACTCTTTTAAGACAGTTTCTATAACTGGATAGTTCTGTTTTGGATACTTCTTTTTTATGGGTGTGAGGTAAAAAACATGTAACATGAGATCTACCGTCTTACCAAATTTTTAGGTGTACAGTACAATCTTGTTAACTGTATTAGTCCATTCTCATGCTGCAAATAAAGGCATACTCAAGACTAGGTGATTTATAGAGGAAAGAGGTTTAATTGACTCACAGTTCAGCATGGCTAGGGAGGCCTCAGGAAACTTACATTCATAGTGGAAGGGGAAGTAAACATATCCTTTTTCACATGATGGCAGGAAGCAGAAGAATGAGCAAAAGGGGGAAAAGCCCCTTATAAAACCGTCAGATCTCATGAAAACTCACTGACTATTATGAGAACAGCATGGAGATAACTGTTACCTCCCACCAGGTCTCTCCCACTATGCATGGGGATTATGGGAAGTAAAATTAAAGAAGAGATTTGGGTGGGAACACAGCCAAACCATATCATTAACTATATGCACATCACTGTACAGTAATCTCTAGAACTTTTTCATCTTGCACGATTGAAACTTTATTCTTATTGAACAGCAACTCCTCATTTTCCCCTCCCCACAGCCCCTGGAAAGCACCATTATACTCTCTGCTTCTATGAATTTGATTACTTTAGATACCTCATATCAGTGGAATAATGTATTTGTCTTTCTGTGACTGACTTATTTTACTTAGCATAATGTCCTCAAGCTTCATCTATGTTATATTCACCATATGACAGAATTTTCTTCTTTTTAAAGACCGAAAATTATTCCACTGTATGCATATGCCACATTGTCTTTATCCACTCATCTGTCCATGGACATTTAGGTTATTTCCTAATAACCTTGGCTATTGTGAATAATGCTGCAATGAAAATAGCAGTGCAAATATCTCCTCAAGATCCTGCTTTCACTTCTTTTGAATGAATACCCAGAAGGGGGAATGACTGGATCATATAATGGTGATTCCATTTTTGATTTTTTGAGAAACTTCCAAACTGTTTTCCTTAGTGGCTGCACCATTTTACATTCCCACCAACAGTGCACAAGGGTTCCAGTTTTTCCACAAACTTGCCAACACTTGTTATTTTCTTGAGAGTGGCCATCCTAACACATCAGGTAAAAATTTTTTTGTGGTTTTGATTTTTCATTTCTCTGCTTGTTAGTGATGTTGAGCATCTTTTCATATACCAGTTGGTCATTCATATATCTTCTTGGAGAAATGTCTATATGAGTCTTTTGCCAAGTTTTAAATCAGATTGTTGGGCTTTTTTTTTTTTTTTCATATTGAATTGTAGGAGTTGCTTATATGTTTTCAATATTAACCCCTTATTAGATATATGGTTTGCAGATATTTTCTCTATTCCACAGGTTACCTTTTCACTCTATTGATTGTTTTCTTTGCTACACAGAAGCATTTCAGTTTGACATAGCCCCACTTGTGTATTTTAGCTTTTGTTGCTTGTGCTTTTGGTGTCATATCTAAGAAATCATTGCTAAAACTAATGTCATGAAGTTATTCCCCTCCTTTACTTTCTTCTAAAAGTTTTATAGTTTCTGGTTTTACATTTAAATTTTTAATGCATTTTGAGTTGATTTTTTGTATGGTGTAAGATAAGAGTTCAATTTCATTCTGTTACATTTTGTAGAAGAGAATTATCTACTTCTTCCCTCTCCCAGACCCCCTGACCCAAGGCAGGGTTGTACTCTGTCACCCAGGCTGGAGTGTAATGACACAATCATAGCTCATTATAACCTCAAATTCCAGGGCTCAAGGGATCCTCCAGCCTCAGCCTCTAGAGTAGCTGGGACTATAGGTATGTGCCCCTACACTAAGCCAGCTTTTAAAAATTTTTAATAGAGACAAGGTCTCTGTTGCCCAGGTTGTTCCTCAAGCAGTTCTTCTACCTCATCCTCCCAAAGTGCTAGCATTATGGGTGTGAGGGACTGTGCACACAGCCTAATCTACTTCTTGAGTCCTCCATGGTAGATACCAAGTTGACATGATCGGTCAACTTCTGTAATGAACCTCTTTGGGCAAGAAGATTTTTTAGTCAGGATTATTTCCTGAGGGTAGATTTGAAGTATGGGAATTACTAAGTCATGTGTGGAAACACTTAAGGCTCTTGATATTGCCAAACTACTTGCCAAAAAAGATTATAGCAGTTTAAATCAGCAGACAACTCCTTCTTCACCATTTTATCATACCCTCACTGTCGTCGAGCAGTTTGTTTAAAAAAGAAAGAAGGGGAGCAATAAATATTTATGAACCTATTAAGTACAAATGGAATTTTGTTCTTTAAGTCTGCATTTCTTTGCCACTACTAGCTTGGTTGAACATTGTTAGCCATTTGTATTTATTCCTTTCTGAATTGTCAGGCAAAACATATTATAACAACAGAACAAGGAAGACAAGGAGAGCTATGAAGTATCATTGAAAGGGTTCATCATGCCTGTAATTCCAGCACTTTGGGAGGCTGAGGCAGGAAGATCGCTTGAGTCTAGGAGTTTGAGACCAGCCTGGACAATATAGTGAGACCTCATCTCCACAAACAAACAAAAAACTTAGCTGGGTGTGGTGGCACACACCTATAATCCTAGCTATTCGGGAGGCTGAGCCAACAGGTCAAGACTGCAGTGAGCCACGATTGTGCTGTTGCACCACAGCCTGGGTGACAGAAAGAGACTTTGTCTCTAAAAAAGAGAAAAACGCAAAAGTGTTCAGAACAGTTACTCCCATTACTTGCTGTCCACAGGACTGGAATAAAGTATGGGAGGAGGGAGTTAGTTTCCTGCCCATTCTTGTTTTGATAAAATGAGGATAAAAGTAATGGCTTCACAGGACTGATGACAGGTAAATGAAATTACATCATGTAATTCATTCAGTACCTGCTCAATACATGTTGGCCCCTTCATTATCTCTTCCTTTTTACCTCCCGTTCTATTTCTGTGCTTGCAGGCTAGGTGGAAATAGAGGCTGCCTAGAAACATGCATTAACAGGTGCTTCTTGGGCCACCCTAGCCTGAAGAAGGAAACCAGAGAGTATAACAGTGGCACCTCAATGCCTTGGCCTTGAGGACCCTCAGGGTCCCTTCAGGCCTCCAGATTTGAGGGGAGGCTCTAGCATGTTCTGGCTGCAGCTATTGTCTTCAGGGATTCTGCAGCTTATAGCTGCTTGGTAAGTTCTTTGCTTGTGGCTGATTAAGTGTTACCCATTTCCGACCTGTGTCTTATATTCTTGTTCTGAGCCTGGTACCATCCCTGCTCCCTGCCAACCCACTCCCATCAGGTCCTCTACCCCAACACAACACTTCACGTCTGGTACGAAACTTGCCCGTACGCAGGCCCCTTCCTCTCCCTGTTGCACCTGCCTCCTCAGGTGGAACAGACTTGAAAGCCTGACCTAGGCATGCATGAGGTTGCCTCGTAAAACATCACTGTGTCTTCTACTTTGATTACAGAGGCAGGTGTCCCCTCTATTATGGAGGCTGAAGCCACCCGTCTTTCGATTATATAACTCATATTTCCCTGTCTGAGTAATCAAGATTGTAGGGCTACATTAACAGTCCCTAATACACACATACATACACCGAACCCATCATCATTGGCTGCCCCAGCCAAACATTTCCAGATTCTATTAAGTTTTCACTCTTTCCAAAGCTTTTCTTCTTCAGCCTATAAAAAGCAAGCAGCTGTTTTTTTCATTCCCGGGGTACTTCTACCAATTGGAGTTGGGCTGTGGGAGTCATCTCCACTGCCTACCACCAGGACAAGGAGAGCAGTGTGAGTGGAAGAGAGAGAGGTGGCAGGGAAATCTCCCTTAGTGTGAGCTGTGTGGTCAGGGGTTCCAGGTGCCCATAGTCATAGAGGAGGTAGGGACCCACTTGAACATCACCAGGTACTTTTTTCAGACCTGGTCTAAGCGGTTTGGTGTCTCCCAGCCTGGGTTGCTTATATCTCCTTCCTCCCTGCCCCTGCACCCTCTGTCTTGGTGCCTATTCTCATTATCAGAGTTGGCAAGGCTCTCATGCCCCTCAGAAGAGGAATTCTTCCATTTCCTCCCTCAGCTGGAAGCCACACACCTTGCTAACTCTCCTGTCAACCACAACATATTTGAACTACTTTTACTTAAGCAGGATCACTCTGCTCTAATAGAATAAACAGGAGACAACCCTGCAACTTTACTTCATCCTGAAGGGGCTAACCTTCCTGCTGCTGTACACCAGCTTCTCTAGTCTCCAAAGGTATACAATTCCAAAGCAGAGTCCCCTTTTCCCTCCCAGCAGCGCATTCAGCTAGCACTTATTGAGCACTAATTATGTGCCAGCCACTGGGACGCTGGTCAGAACATGATGCGTGCTGTCACAAGAAGTGCTCAGTCTTTGAGAAGACAGACTGGGCCGTGCCCCTGTGAGGCAGGCAGTGTGCTGCTGGGCCCACCAGAGCGAGGCAGCCGGCTCACAGTCAGAGTTGGGCCAGATAACCCAGGTACTCTGTAACTTCTGGAAGCTAGATCCTGTGCTTTGCTGTTAGAAACATTCTCCAAGTGTGCAGTGGTAGGGGAGTGGCCTGGCTGTATACAGAATGCCCAAACCTCCCTCTCAACTCTGAAAACCTTGAACGTGGTAGTCCCCAGAATTGAGCCTTGGCTGATAGGAAAGGCTGACCTGGTCAATATCACCAAGGAGGGCTTCCCAAGTCACGGGTCTTCACTACCACACACAGGCCTCCGCTGGCCAGCTTGTTTACTTCTACAAAAACAAACAATGTTTAACTTTTTTAAAGCAGTAAACATTTTTCCTCTCCTAATTCAGTCTTACATGAAACCTTAATAAATAAGCAAGTAGATGCTCTGCTTGAAACTGGGATGAGAAGTCTGGTAGCCCAGCAACCCCAAGGCCCCTCTGCATACAGTTCAGAAAATAACACATGGCTGTGACCCATCACCCCCAGAAAATCCTAAGCTTTTGAGGTCCCACCCATAGAGGAGGAGGCCTCACATCCTCCTCTGAGCAGCAGGGAGGGGGCTGCGGAGCCAGTACCAGTTCCTTAGCATGTCCGAGTGCTGTAGACAGAGCTGCTGAGGGGAAAAAATCAAGAAAACTTGCCAGCACCAACGGGGGATAGCTTTCATCTTAATCTTGCCCCAAATCCCAGAACCAGTAAACCATCTGCTGTCCTCACTGCGCCCGCCCAAGAGGTAGCGGAGGGCACAACAGGCAGTCCCAGAGGGTACCGAGGGGAGAAGGGTGCCACACTCCCAGCACTCGTTTCAGCAGCAGGGCAGACTGGGGTTGACGCAATATGGAGGTGAGGACCTAGCCTAATATATAGTTAGCTTTCAACTTTTAAGTCTAGGAGTGTGGGAAGTCATGAGAAAACAGAGAGGAAAGAATGAAGAATGTTATGACAGAAATGCATTCCCATTAAAAATGTACTTTCTTTTTTTTAAAAAAAGAAAGCCCATCTAATGTTAATCTAGAAACTAGTTTCATGGGGATTTCAAGAGGCTTGTGGAAGAAAACATCGTGGTAATTGTATATGCTAATGGAGTACCTACAGGACATTGTTATAGTAATGGAAATTCTATTTCATGCAAACACTAAAGCAATCCTCCCTTTATATCTTGGTAAAGCTGATTGACAGAGTATAAAATTGCTTTTTAATCCAATTTAGGAAACAAAATGTGTAGTGGGTTTTAGTATTTTAAAATGCTTGAAGCGTGGAAGCAGAAATTCAAAATACGCTGGCAGACTGTCTATGATATTGTATATCAACAGGACATTTTAGAAATATTATTTCAATATAAGTTTCTTTGAATTGAGTCATATTTTGTTCCAAAGCTTTTTTGGATTAGAGTAAGGAGAACGTATTGTGGAAATATGACCCAGAGGAAAATGAACAGAAACCAGTTTTTAGCCACATTTCTCAGGAATAGGAAGTTTGTAAGTCTCTTTCTTTAACAAAAAGTACTGCAGCTGCTTTCTCCAAGACTATCCCCATACAGGCCACCCCCACCAGGCTCATCACCTCTACTGAGGTCACTCTTATTAAGCTCGCTGCCACCTAGGCCACCAGAACTGTTGACCTCTTCTCAGATCTCATCCTATTTCATCTCTCCTCGGCATTTGGTCCCACTGACTAAATGCTTTGGTCCCGCTGACCGACTGCTTTTTATGTCTTTTTTTTTTTTTATGAGACAGGGTCTTGCTCTTTCACCCAGGCTTGAATGCAGTGGTGCTATCATGGCAATCCTCCCACCTGACCCTCCACTTCAGTTTTGCCATGTTTCCCAGGCTGGTCTTGAACTCCTGGGCTGAAGAGATTTGCCTGCCTTGGCCTCCCAGTGTACTGGGATTACAGGTGTGAGCCACTACCCCCGGCCAGCCTGCTTCTTATGTCTTGAGGCCATCTTGACCCCATGACACCTACTCTCTGTGCCACTCCTGTATGTCAGCACTCTCCTCCTCCTCCTTTTCTGTGCTGCCACGCACTTATGTTTTCCAGGGAGCTCTGTTCACTGCCCTCTCCCTGATTGCTCGAAGCTGTCTTGAGAGATCTCCGCTGCTCCTACTGCGCAGCTTCCACCTCTGGCCCAGAACGCCCACATTTGTGTCTCCAGCTTCTCTCCTAAGCTCTAGACCTGCAGACCAAGCTGCCTTCAGGCCATTTTTCCAGGGATGTTCTGCAGGTTCTTCAAGCTGTTTTTGTTACCTTTCCCTGCTAAGCCTCTTCCTCTTCTGGTGTCTTTACGCTAGCTAAGGAACTCACATTATTCTAGTTTCTTACACTAAAAATTTGTCACCTTTGGTTCCTCCCCTCACTCTCACATTTAGTCAGGCGCCAAGTCCTGGAAAAGCTCCTCCTTCATCCCCCAATTTTGCCCCCATCACCTGGACTCCAACAGGAGCTTTTTAAGACTTTGCTAATTTCCATCTCTTCCCTGTCTGTTGATCCTACACATGATTCACCCATTTCTCTCAAAACTGCAAACTGCACAACTCACTTCCCAGTTGCCTATGGCAGTGATTTCCAAACTGTCCTCTTAGGAGAGCCAGGAGGGTTCCCCAGACCTCTTTTGGGTCCATCCCTCAGATTTCCCCACAGCTGTGTTTTGCATCAGCTCCACAGATTCTAAGTGTTTTTTTCTCTCTCTCTGAACAAATTACAGCCATCTCTCAGTATCTGCAGGAGATTGGTTCCAGGACCCGTCACATATACCAAAATCTACGCATACTCAAGTCCCCGAGTCAGCCCTGCAGAACCCAGTAGAACCTGTGTTATGCAAAAAAATCAGCTATCCATATATGCAGGTTTCCCATTCCATGAATACTGTATTTTCAATCTGTGTTTGGTTGAAAAAAAATTTGTATAAAAGTGGGCCTGTGCAGTTCAAACCCAGGTTGCTCAAGAGCCAACTGTATTCTGTGTCTAAAAGTTTGAAAACCAGCTACTAAAGGTCAGGGCACCCTCTGGAGCAGATCATGAAGGCCTTTTACAGCCTACTTTTTCTACTTCACTCCTTTGGAGAGTGGCCTGAGTTCAAATGCAGGTTCTGCCACGTGCAACTGTGCAACTCTGAACAAGTTACTTCCTAAAGCCTTCGTTTTCCCATCTGTGAAACAGGAATGGTAATATTAGCTCTGTCACAGACAGTGTTAAGGAGTTACTGAGATAATGCTTGGCACGTGTGTTAGTGCGTAATCAGTGTTGGCAATTACCATCATGTTAGTAGTCAGGCCCCACCAGTTTAGAAACACATCATGCCCTTTGATGCCTTGGTTTGCTTTTGGTAGCCTTTGATGCTTTTGGTATACTTTGCCCTTTCATGCTGGTTTGGAATCCCCCCTCCTCATTTTTTCAGTATCAACTCTTATGTAATTAGTAAGATTGATATTTTCATTTTTCTGTGAAGGCTTCTCAGACACAATGCTGTCCTTTTGCTTCCTTAGTGCTAAGTTTATACATCTTTCTAAGGTACTCACCATGTTGAATTTTATTCTTTCTCCATACATTCTCTTTTTCTCTCCTTCCCTCCTACTGTCTCTCTCTCCCTCCTCTACTCCTGCAAAGACTATGGATCATCAAGGTGGGGACCTGACCTGATTCATGTCCATGCCCTTGAGGTAAATTATGGGTGCTTCCATAGCTGCGTCCTTGGAATACACAAAGGATCCTTCCATATCCATGTCCTTGGATAGCCTGTGGGTGCTCCCGTATCTATATTCTTGGGATACATTGTGAGCCTTCACATATTTTTTGAATGAAGCAAAGTAACCAATGAATAGATAAGTGAACCAGGAAGAAGAAGGTACCTTGTGATGAGGATCCCTGAGTGGTACTGAAATCACCAGGTTTAACTTGACAATTCAGCTTTGCTTTATGCCTGGCTCCGTATTGGTCGGTTAATGACCCTTGGTAGCCAGGTCTCTTCAACTGATCTGCTACTACAATAAAAGTGCTGAAGTATTTTACCCAAAAACAAACTCAGTTATCTGTGGGACATGTATATGTGGAAAACACAAATTACCTCTACAGTAATACGAACATATAATATTTTTTAGTGGCAAAAATATCTACTATTCAATGCACACTTATATGCCAAGTACTATGTGAATGAATGCTTTACATATATTACATAATCTTCAAAAATTAAAACCAGCAAGGTATGCTTTTACTATTCCAGTTTTACAGATGAGCAAACTGAGGTTCAAAGAAATTAAATAACATGTCCAGGGTCTCGTAGCTAAACAGTAGAGCCAGGATTCCAGTAAGTGATTCAGAGTGGCAGATGGTAGATGAGATTAAGGCAAGGAATCCTGGTGACGTGTACCGCATTCTCCATCACCACATGATCTGAGTGAGCTGTGGCTACTTGCAGTGTTTTTTGTCCTGTCCCTACTTTGTGTCTTACTCATTCCAGGGAGTAAGCAACATTGAAAGTCAGACTATGTGGTGTCTCTCCCAAATAGCACTAGCTTAATTCGCAGAACTCTTTGTTGATGTTTTAAAAACATCTTTTCTGGTGTTAGGCCATTTTATCAGAACCAGTTGCACCAAAGCATTATAGGCATGAAAAAAATTGCTATCTCCAGTTGTCTTTTGTTTGTCTGTTTGTGTGTATGTGTGTGTGTGCATGTGTGTTTTGATGCAAGTCTAGAAAATAGATTTGTATTACATATATACATACATACATGTACATACATATATAGCGAGAAAAAAATAAAAATATTTATTGCAAGCCAGGCATGGTAGCATGTGCCTGTAGTCTTAGTAACTTGGGAGGTGGAGGCAGGAAGATCGCCTGAGCCCAGGAGTTCAAGGTTGCAGTGAGCTATGATTGCACCACTACACTTCAGCCTGGATAACAGAGCGAGACCCCATCCCTTACAAAATGTTTATTATAGAAAACTTGGAAAGCACAGAAAGAGTACAAAAGAAGTTAATCTTCCATTAAAATCAAATATTTAACTACCATGAACATTCAACTTGTGACTTTCCACTGGTTTTTAATGTCTACCTATACATTTTTATTGTCAAAATAATTAATAATCTGCTATGTAAATTGTTAGGGTACATTGATTTTTTTTCATTTAGCAATGTATCATGAACATTTCCCTGTGCTAATACATATTCTTTCATTACCTGGTTTTGGGAGCCACTTAATAGCCATCATTAACTGTGATATAAGTTAATTTACCTGTTTTTTTTTTTCACATTTTGCTTATTCCCATACTTTTGCTAATGATTTTTATATGACTTATGCTATTGTTGATATTGCAAATCCCAAAAAAGAGGTATATGAGTTAATTCTTTGGTATTAACATTTATGTGAATGATAACTATGGGATCATTTTCATTCAAATTATTATAGAATTTTAAGATCTTAGCAAAAAGCACTTTAGCAGCCACCCAAGGTGGCCTCTAATAGGCCACATCTCTTCAGCAGTTTCCTTGACAGCTGAGCCAGTCTTGTCTCAGAGACCTCCATGAATAGGCGCTGCTCACACCTAAAGACCATAGCTCTCTGCTTTTCTTCATATGCCCTGACTTTAGGTGCTCCTGCAGTGGATGCTGACACAAATAGATTTTGAAAAATTGCTTCCGAAATTTTTAGAAGCACTGCACTTCAAGATCAGTGTGATTTTATCTGGGAGGGAAGTTAGACGCAGGATGGCGGGCAAGATAGCACAGAAAGCTGGCTGAGCTAGTAGAAACCAAGCCATTATTATAGATGGACAAAGCGTGTTCTCTGATTTGCAAGCTATAGTTATTCTAATTGATTTCTGCATACTTGTGGATAGGGATCTGCCCTCTTCCATTTATTTTTCTCCTGACAAGTAAGACGTGAAATGTTGTTCCATGCTTTTCTAATTTAAATGTTGTACATGTTGAGAACTGATCTTGCCAGCCATTTTAAGCCTGGCCAAAAACATAACACATTGTTGTTATTAGCCTTCACCATTTAGTTAGGGCCAATATTTTGTTTAGAATTATAAAGGAGTATAAATCTCTTTTATAGTCATAGCCGATTGCTGCCATAAGGTAGATAAGATGAGAAGGCAGAGTTATTTCCTTAATGTGTTGCTTTGGTTAGCCTCATAAGGCTGATTAGGCCAGGGATGTTCACTTTGAGAGACTTCTTGGGAAGTAAGATTTCATTTTAATTCAGCTTAAAAAAATATTACCTTGATGTGCAAGGCTCTGTAGGAGGTGCGGGAGGGGAAATTAAGATGCAGATGACAAGGTTCATGCTCTTGCGGGTCTTATGATTCAACAGAGAAACAAGATACATGATAACTAATATAAGGTGGCATGTGAGTAGTACACATACACAAAGATTAGAGAGAGCTTAGAGGAGAAACAGCATTACCTCGTGGCCTGTGTTTGGGGCTGTGGATGATGGCCTTGAGGCCATATGCATCCCACTGAGCCTGCAGGCTGAGTAAGCCATCTGTCTCACACATATGTGTACTACTATTTTTCAAATGTTTTATGTGTAGATGCCCTGGTGGCCAACAATGCTTTTAGATTAATTTTTGTTTTATTACATTTATTGTAGCTTTTTGTCATATTGTATATTTTCAGTCAGTAGCTACTACCCTGATGATTCCTATCATGAGCACCTTTGAAATTTTTTCATGTTAAAAATTGGTCCAGTTATCCAAAGATGAAAAACCATTGTCTACGGCAGCCTTCAATGCTGTCCAAAAGACTTTTCTGTGATCATGGAAATATTCCCTGCATTGTCCAATACAGTAGTTATTAGCCACATGCAGTACCTGAGCACTTGAAATATGGCTAGTGAGATGGAAGAACTGAATTTTTAATTTTGTTTGGTTTTAATTAATTTAAATATAAATAGCCACATGTGGTAGAAACTGTCGTATTGAACAGGGATAGCACATATCTATAATGTCTCTTTGTCAGGAATTTTCGGAACTCTTACCCTCCCCTGCCAGTTGACTTGTCCTGCCTCCTGCTAGCTTATCTTTTCTTTTCTTTCTTTCTTTTTTTTTTTTTTAGATGGAGTCTTGCTCTGTCGCCCAGGCTAGAGTGCAGTGGCACAGTCTCGGCTCACTGCAACCTCTGCCTCCTGGGTGCAAGCAATTCTCTGCCTTAGCCTCCTGAGCAGCTGGGATTATAGGTACCCACCACCACACCCAGCTAATTTTTTGTATTTTTAGTAAAGACAGAGTTTCACCATCTTGGCCAGGCTGGTCTTGAACTCCTGACCTCGTGATCCACCCTCCACGACCTCCCAAAGTGATGGGATTATAGCCGTCAGCCACTGCGCCTGGCCTTGCTAGTTTATTTTCTACCCACAAATGTGGGTGACTACCAGGCCCACTCCTTCTCAGGTGCCCCTATTCCTGAAGGTTCTTTAGGCTAAGAGAAGAGTTCTTTCATTGATCCTTAATCAAATGTAAAAGCCTTTTCTAATCATAGAAATGAGAAGAATGGGAGTTTACATTTATAGCCACCATCTGATTTCAGGGGCTTTAAGGAGATTTCTGTATACCTGGGACACATGAGTTAGTTGTTTTCATATTTTATTTGTTTCAAATTTTATAAGCATGATCCTTCTTTAAAAATTGACTATTTGATAGACGTGGTGACTATGAATAATTAGAAAATCAGATGAAAATCTTATTCCGGGGCTCTCATTAGGCCAGAAATCTCCCTTCTCCATTGTTTTTTTGATGATGATTATTATGGATAACCAAATACTCTTCCTTCTCCAACTTACCCTGAAACAACACAGTTCATAACACTTTACAAGTTATTTATTTTTCTCATGACTCATAGCCTCGGAGTCCTTTAAGACCATCACTGGCAGTAGCAATGTACATTTTAATGGTTCCTATTAAGGTAACAAAATCACAAGAGGATAGCCAGGTAACTCCAAACATAAAATTCACCATAAAGTAAATATAACTGTATTATGACTGATACTCATTATAAACATAGTGCAAATTGGATTGCTAGGTAATTCTCTATTGTTATTTTTCGAAAAAGACTTTTGTCTTGCACTGTTTTAAAACAAGACATTAGGAGGAAAGCAGTAGTTCATAGAATCCAAAAAGGCAGATGGCCAGAAAGTTCTTTTAGAACGCATGTTGGAGGAGTTCTACCAAAATAACAAACACCTGTCATGGCCAGCCTGGAAATGGGTCCCAGGTCTTTCTGTGGAGTGAGGCTTTCTATCCTACCTCCTCCCAAGTGTGACGACCATATCACTGTCCTCCTGCTGCTCTCTGGGTGTCTCTCTTTCACTTCCCTACTCTTTCTGCTTTGAGGCCAGAGGCTTGGAGGTTTCTTCAGATATCAGACCCAGAGTGAGGAAAGTTGCAGTTGCTGAGCCAAGATGCCTGCGTGTGTTCTCCTGGCTCCTGCCGGGCCATACACCTCAACACCAAGCGTGCCAATGGGAGAGGAAGCTTAAGGGCAACTGGGTGATGCCCAAAGGGTACAAATCCTCAACTAGATGACAGGGAAACATTGATAGTTGTGCCATAGTGTCCATTCTGTATACCAGGACTCTTCTACCTTTCACTGTCTTTCATAAACTTCCACGGACAGAAAAATACGTAGGCAATTATTTCTGATAGTAACATTTTGGAACACCTTTTTTTAGCACTTGCTCTTGCTGTCCATATCCCTCTGTAGTCTGCTAGTCTCCATTTTAAAGGAGATTGCATGGGCTATTGTTATGTTTGTCTTTGGTGGTGGTGGTGGGGTGGGGGTGTGGGTGTGGGTGTGGGTGTGGGTGTGGGTGTGGTTGTGGGTGTGGGTGTCACGGATGGATCCAGGAGGGGAGAATGCCAGCCAGAAAAGAAAGGTTAACATTTGCAATTATAAAATAACCTTCAAAAATTGCTCCCTATCTATCCTATAGTAAAACAGAAGAATAAAAATGGAAACATAGTCTTTTCTCAGCCCCCAGGAAGTATATCCATTCTTGCCCTATACTCCTACCCACTTTGCAGAAGATAGCAATGAAGAGGTGTATGCTGAGACCCCCATTCCCCACCCCCACTCCCTAGTCTTTGGGAAAGGATCTAAGAGTGTCACAGTTTGGGGTCTATAACGCTCCCCTCCCTTGGGTCTTCCCATGCTCTAGCTGCCACCCTTCCTCCCTGTAGCACTTGAGCAGCTGTGGGTGGCTCTTTTCATAGGACAAGATTCTTCTCCTTGATACATGTGTATAGAAAAAAATAGTGGACAGTGCTACTCAATCTCAAATCTTTGTACTGCACTTGGTTTAACCACATAACTTTTTAACCTTCATGTGTCCATTTTATAAGGTTTCATTCTGCTTCCAAAATTATACCAAATTATCATGTCTTCCACATTTTCCTTTATGCTATTTGAGTCTTATGTATTTCTTTGATTAGAGTGTCTTAACCTGAAAGCCTCTGATCTTCACTGTAGGAAACTAGTACAAGGCTAATCATCTGTCAGCAAACTTTGTGTTGCTGGATGTTTTAGTAATTGCCTTCAAATGTAGTAATGAGGTTTCAGGTTTAATGAAATGCTTATAAATGGTGGCTTTAGGGAAATCAACTGCTCTATTTTCAATACTGAATTCCAAATTACTTATGTATTAACACAACTGTGTCCTGCTTTTTTATTTCAGTACCTACTAGAAATGAAAAGCTTAATCCTACCCCCAGAACATATCCTGAAGAGAGGAGACAGTGAAGCAATAGCATATGCATTCTTTCATCTTGCACACTGGAAGAGAGTGGAAGGGGCTTTGAATCTTTTGCATTGTACGTGGGAAGGCAGTAAGTACTCTTCTTTTTTTGAAACATTTTTAAGAGCATGAAGAGGTGCTAAAATGTTTTTGCACTGAGTGTTTATGATGAATAATGAAGATTTACATATGTACTGCTCTTGTGTTCTGTGATGGCGCATCTAAGCCAGTTAGTGACTTAGGTTCTTCCATCCCCCGGTGGTGGTGGATATTCCTGTGGTGAGGCCGTTTCCACAGCTCAGAAGGGTAAGTTTATGTTATAGAAGGGGTGAACCCAGATGTTCTTCAAAGGGGCACCCTGTCACCCTGAAAACCCTGTTTGGAAACTTGGACAGCCCCACAGCATCCTGGTAATCTTTGGCATGGGGTTAGGCTTTGTGCTGGATGCTGATGACCACTTCTTGATGGCCTTTCTGGGAGGGTTGGCTAAGAGCCACAGTTATCCTCCACTGGAGTCAGAGTGACTACCCAAAAAGGTGTGGCAGTTATGCTTCAAACCAAGAACAGTGGCCATGGAACCCTAGTGTTTGCTAGGAGTTGTAGCATTCATGTATTAATGGATAAATGCTTGGTAGATGAATGTAGGGATAAATAAATCTGCGGGCTTGTTCTCCATAGATATTATTATTCCATGTAAGGAGAAGAGGCTGTAATGGTGGGTGAGACATGCTCCCTGCCTTGGAGAAGCATGTCATCTAATTGGGAAGAGGAACCAGCAGCATGTGGCAGCTGCCTGTTGATTTTTCAGAAGGGAGAGGTCTATGGGGTGGAGTGATCATGGTTAACATTATGAGTCAGATGAGATTTGAACCAAGCCTTGAAGAAGTAGGACAGTATTATAAGCAAGGACACTGTGTGAAGAAATGGTAAGTGGTGGGGCTATTTGAGAGAATGTAAATTAAGGAAAAAAGCCAAGGCTATGAATTATTGGACAACATGTGCACATGTGCATTGACACTCTGCTAGCATTAATTTTAGCAAAACAAATACAATATGAAACATGGCTTTCTTTTTCCACCCATGGGAAACTAAAACAATAAATTATTAGAGTTTTCTGACAGTTTTTTCCTAGCTCACCCTTACTCTGATCAACCCCTCAAACAAGTGTCTTTTTAATCCTTTCACTCTGTTTATCTTTGCTGCTTCCATTTTCATTTTGATAATCTGCTCCTCCCTTTTCCTGCCCTTCCCTAACCCTTTAGGAGTCCAAGTTGGTGTAGGAAGGGAGGTTGGGGGGGCAAAATGGGATGGTATAAAAATAAGCTAGAGATGGGACTCAAAGTTGATTGAAAATTTTTGTTTAGTTTTGAAAATATCTCTTTAGTGAATTAGTAATTGTTCTGCTTCTATAGATTACTATTTATAACTTGAAGGAGGATTTGATCAGTGCCTCTGCCCCTCCTCAGTAAGTGTAATAGCACACTCCAGGTGGCTTGGGTGGCACCAGCAACTGTATTTAAATGGGTTAAGACACACCATACTCCACTCAGGGTGTGTGTGAGCACGGTCATGATTCCTTCTGGCTTGTGCTTCCTGTTGTATGTAAGGTGTTCTATCAGAAAGGAACACAATACATGTTTATTTAAGCATGAGAAAGAGACGGAAAAGCCCAACAGGATTGAATGTGAGAGGCCTTACCTGGTGTCAGTTGTGGAGAAATTAAATGGACAAGTTGGCTTGCCAAATATTTGTAGATTGGTCTCTTGGAAACAATAATAGAAGCTCATCCATTGGGTCTCATAGAAAAGAAAGTTACCTGTCCTATAGAAGGGACCCAAAAAAAGGTTGGGGCAAAGGGTAATAAAGACATGGTATCACCATAGAAAAATGGTATCACTATAGAAAAAATAAAAATCCTTCAAAGAGTAACTGGAAACTCCCTTTGGAAATTAGTTATCCATGTGGTCAGATAACAATGGGGAGATGCTCTGATCCACTGGAAGGATGATGGGATTAAAAGAAACATGAAGTGAAACAGGGAGCTACAAAATCAAGCAGGATAGCTGTATGGGGATTTAATTTTCTCAAATTGGCAGAATGCTTTATTAGGATAAAAAGAGGGGGTGGGTTTTCAGACATAACACAGTATGGCCAGGTACCTACAGGAAAGGAAAATTCTGCAGTTGATCCTTACAGATAAGCAGGAACCACTCTGGAGAAGTGTTTGTGAAAATCAGGTAACTGTGATCCCAGCCAAAGTCACTTACATTGCCATTCAGTTTTCACAGAGAGCCATAACATTTCAATTTTAGAAAAGAGGACTGTGGAAGTGCTTACTATATGCTAAATGGTTGAGAATGCCATGAACCTTGAAGAGTGTTTGTTTAACTGGGTAATTTACAGAGGTTTTGCATTTACATCATTCACTCTTCCTGATAATATTTTGAGTTAGGCCGGACAGAGGTGGCCATCTCAATTTTTCAAGAGAGGAAACAGGTTCATTGAGATCAGTGTCTTGTTGAAGGTCCTGTGGCCATTGTTGGGGAGCCAAGATGTAAACCCAAGTTCACTTTTCCTTCACTGTACTAAACAACAGATTAAGAATACAAAGATCAGTCATCTCTGAAACGTTTGTTTGGAAGCCCACAATTGAAATTTACATCACTACTTACAGCGTAGAGTGTATTTATTGCACCTGATCTCTCTGTAGTGTTTAGAAAGTTAATCATCCTATATAAAATTGTATTTTGTTGTTTAATACTGACTTAAACCTTTTAAATATCAAATGAGACCAATTTTATAAAATAAATAACAGGTATGTATAAATAAATGAAAGAGACTATAAGTAAATAAGTTTGTTTTAAGTGATTATCACTCAATTGTGGATTTTAAGTAATTTCTTTTTTCTTCATATTTCTGTTTTTAAATTTTCAACAAGCATAAATATGTATATGTATGTATACACATATGTATACACATATATTTTAAAAATATCTCATTACAGATGTTTTTGGTCTTTTTAAAAAACAAAGCTGTAAATATCATGCAATTTAGAAGAAAGAATTACCCCTCCAAACCCAGACAATCTTATCCAGTCTTTTGATATCGCTTCTGGATCTGTGTTCATTCTAAGTTAAATGGAGGTTCAGAGCTCTGGATTTTCCATCAGATGACCTGGGTTAGAATTCTGACTCAGCTACTTACAGTAGCATTTACTTAACTTTAGTAATTTTTAGAAACTGTGAAGCACTAATGATACTGAATGCCATACCCCACCCACCCCAGACTGGTGACTTCAGGGCAGTTGCCGCAGCTCCCTCTCAGATCAGCTGGCCATGTATAGGCAGCCTGTGCAGGAGCAAAGGAGGCTGCACTTCTGCCAGTGCACCACTTGGTGGTGCCTTTTGACGTCTCCAGCCTCATAGTTTAGGTTTTCTCCTTTGAATCATTTTTATCTTCATTCTGAAATTTAAGACCATTCCCCAACTCCCTTCCAGCTTCCCTTTTTCATTAGAAAGAAAATTCAGGGAAGAAGGTAACAGTACCTAATCTTACTGGGTTCCATGTTCAAAATGCTTATTAGTAAATTTGGGAGATTTAAAACAAATTTTTAGTTTCTGTCAAAAGTGTTTGTTGGGGGTAGGTGTAGGTGTATTTTGTTTTGCTTTTTAATGAATTTGTTATGTTAGAACATTAGTCATCCTTAATTAGTGGAATTAAGTGAGTTTTCCTCCAATCAAGCTAAAAACCTCCCATTTTTGATAAAACCCCAAAGTCCAGCTGATGCATGGCAGAGATTGTTTGGGTTTGAAACATATGGTAGTTTAAAAAAAAAACTGAATCCTCAACCACAAATACATCAGCATTTCAAAGGTTTCCAAAATGTTTGATTCATCACTGTCACAGCCCCTGAAAGTACACAATATGTTCCAAGTAATTAAGAAAGGGCGAGGGTTTTAATGTACAAGATTTTATAATATGTTTCCAGTTCATTGCATAGCTGCCACCTTATCTGAATCGTATTTATTTTAAACACTGTCTGTTCTGGTGATCCTCACATACATGCACCACTGGAAGTATGAGTTGAACAAAAAAAAAGAGAAATGAAGGGTCTTGTTTGAACTGGGTCTTCTTTACAAGGGTATTACACCTATGGGGACCTATTTTATTTTTATTTTTTATTTTTGCTGGGGCCGTATTTTAAATGGCACATTCTCTGTGTTACCTGTATTAATACTGATGTGGTTTTATCTCCTTCCTATCTTGATCTTTTCAGGGCTCTGTTTTGGCTGTATTTATTTTAGAAAGCGGGGTTGCCTGCCGACCACAACTGTGAACTTTAATTTTCTAGTTCTGCATATCAGGAGGCTAGTCTGCCATGGGGTATATCACTTAGCCTTTCTTTGTTTCTGTTTTTTTCTACTTGACCAAGTAAGACTCTTTATTTTCTTTTTAGAGATCCCCCCGCCCCAAAGAATCCACTAAATAATGTATAAGATTTGAGGATGGTGTTTTTTAGGGGAACTAAGGCTGAGTATTTCTTTTGAGAGGGGAAAATGGCCCATTGTTGAAGCATAGGATGAGATTCTGATTCTAATTTATTCTCTTTGAACCTGATGGCAAATGCTGCTCACTGTAAGATGTGGTTCTTAGGGCATTTCCTCTAGCCAAACTTTTCCTCCATAAGGCTGGCATCTTTTGAACTACGAAAGAGAAATTCCACCACCCTCCCCCATAGATCCAAGGCTAAATTTTGTAATTTGGGAGAAAGCAATGATGGGCTAAAGTCTCTGGTCATAGCTAACTTACCCTAATAGCCAGGCTCCAGATATCATATGATGGTTCCCTACCTACTGCCCAGTAGAACCAACTTGCTCCTTTCCTTTATTCAGTCTTGGTGACTGGCTATCATATGGGTCCACCTTTAAAAAGGAAAATTCTGTCTCTGCTTGATTTTGCATTTATTCATTCATTACTTTATTCAACAGACATTTATTGAGTCCCTCCTTTGTGCCAGGCATTGGGTTGAGGAGATCAAGATGAATAGGAATCTGAAATGCTTTGGGAGGAATGTTTGTGTGTGTGTGTGTGTGTGTGTGTGTGTGTGTGTGTGTGTGTACAGTGTATATAAGCAAAAAATACACACACACACACCCCACATTAGATAGATAGATAGTAGTGCTTGTATCCACACTATCTATCATGAAAGTAGGAACTGAGTATTAGAGTGGTGAGGGTCACTAGGAAGTTAGTGAGTCTGCTGTAAGACCCTAGAATTTCAGAGTAGAACATCATTTAATCCAACTAAGGGAAAGTGTTTTTCCCAAGGTCACACAATTAGGTGGTGAAAGCATGGGATCACAACCCAGCCTTTTGACTTTTGAATTTTCTTTGCTGCTGCACCCAAATGCCTCACTAAAAACAGATGGCCTTTGTGGCTGGTTAGCTACATTGAACTTAAAAGTAAGGACATGAAATTTGCAATTTGGTGATAATTTCCTGTTCTATCACTTGCATTTCTAAGTATTAACAAACAAGCAGAATTTTTATGTATAAGCTAGAGTATGACCTGATAGAGAAAGTAGGAACTTTAGGTTTAATAGAGAGAGGGATATGGGGGAAAGAGAAACCCAACCTTTATTGAGCAGCCAGGCACTATATGTGGATGCCTTGACCTCTGCTGTTACACTTAGTTCCTTTACCAGCCTTTGGAGGCCTGTGGTATTCTCGTTTTACAGATGAAGAGCCAGGGACACAGATTAACAACCCACCCAAAGTCATACGCTAGTGAGCTTGGGCAGGTCCTGCTCATCCTTTAGATGCCACTGTGGCTGCTCTGCCATTATGTACAGACAGCACCGTGACTCCCTTGGAGGTGTTGATCACCGTGGGAACCTTTGCTCTTACTTTCATGATTGGATCCTGCTTCTGGCACTTGGTGGTGAGCTCCATGAGGGCAGGGGCAGTGTGTGCTGTGCTCTCACCTTTGTGTGCTTGTCACATAAGAAGCCACTCACCTTTTGACAAATGACTGATTATAAGAAGTAGAACTGGGATTCAAACTCAGTTCCCTCTATTACAAATAATCTGTATAAAGTTATCTAAGATACTCTTAGATTAATTACATTCTATCCTTGCCTATCTGGTAGGTAGAGTAAGAAGAGGTCATTAGAAGTCATTGGGAAAATCAGGAATTAACTTGTTCATGTATCCATCCTTTTGTCGTTTCTTTGGTTCTGGTGATTTTTACCCCCAGTATCAATTGAGAATCTCTGATGGGAACAGCACTGATAGACTTGGAACCAAGAAAATGTGTCTGGTCAGGGATAGAAGAAGGCAGCATTGTGCCGCAGACTTGACTGTGAAGACATGATCTGTTCTTTCACTAATTCCCAGTTTCATTTTGACCCTTCAACAAATGCACAACCAAAATCAAGGTAGGGGAAGGGATGGCACACAGAAGAAAGTGCAGAAATATCATTTGTATACCATGTATTCACTCTGAGTGGCCTAGCTTTTTTGTTTTGTTTTTAACCCAATACATGTGTATTTTTAATTCCTCTGAAATTTGTGTTTTCTCAAGGATTTTTAGGTCTGTACTCATTCATAAAATAGATCTGTTCAAATGACCTTTTTCTGTTCTTATTGGCACCGCCAAATCAGTGTGTTTTTAATACTTAGATTCGCAAAATTTCTGGACAGTTGGCAAAAGGCACAAGGCTGTCACGGAGCAGTTGCATGTCTTAGCAGTGAAAGGGACCAGGAGGTGGGAGGTGACGCTGGCAAGGCTTGTGCAGTGCCTTTCCCGGCCTCTCTCCGGACCTCCCCTGCTTATCTCACACTTGACTAGGCCCTGCACTGCAGGGTGGGTAAAGGATAGAATTGCAAGCAGAAATTGTATTTGCTTTTGTTTAGTGAAGCCAAAAGCCTTATTATTATTTTATGAGCTCAATGCAAATGACAGCTGACATGAGAGAGATTTTAAGACCACCATAAGCATCTTTATAATCATGGGGGTGGAGGGCAATCTGGGAAGAGGGTGTGGGTGGGTGGCTGTGTGTACACATGCACTGTTTTTAAAGTTGTATTGTGTCTCTAACCTCTCCAAAAAGGCCAGAACCAATTAGAAAAAGGAAAAGGCCAACTTGACACACAAAATTCTGTATGCGTGCCAAATATTGGAGTGAAAAACATGTAGCATTTGACTGAAAAGACACCAACCAACCATTAGATTTCTATGGTTGAACACTCTCAAGATCTTGCACTCCTGTATTTCATTTAAAAAATTACTCCCTGAAGTGCAAACTGACTTCAATTTTGAATAAAATTTAGCATTCAAATTTATAGCCACTTTGAAAACTGAGGGTTTATATTTATATCATATGAACTTGAACAGATTCTTAATTACAGCAACCCAGCAGCCCTTTGCACATGGAGAATCTGGATTTGGGGGAAAAAAAAAAAAATTCCCATGTAGGTTTTTCCACATTTTTCAGATGCTTTTGTAGCAGCCATCATTTATGGGAAATGGCATTAAAATCCTGCCATAATGTAGTTTACGTTTAAATCCAGTACTTCCCAGAAGAGATTGTAGTGTATCCTATAAAGGCACTAAAAGGCTTATTTTTGTTTTTGTTTGTTTCTGTTGGGGGTGTTTCGTTCTCTTGAAAGTCTGGTTCTAATGGAGAGATGTTGGTTCCTTGGAATGATCTTTGTGTGTTAACAACCTGTGCAAAGAACTACTCTCTTGCTTGTTCTAGCGGGCAAAAGTCATCTTTGTTTGCATGCAAGAAAAGGTCTGATTGAACTAGGGTGAGCCTTTCATTTTAAGCAGAGTTAAAGTCTGGGGTGTTTTTAATGTTTTAATCTCTGTTTAAGAGGTTTCTGTTATGAGAGGAAAATTGATAACATTTTTACCTCAGCAAACTGCCAGCAAACTGGCTCTGCTCTAATCCCACATTTATAGTGATTTATATTCTCCGTGGCAATGTGCTGTAACCTCAGAGTGATACCACTGCGGTGTAGATTGACTGCATTCCAAATGCTGGAATCACATACATAATGTTTTTACTTTTAAATAATATTCAGACACCAGAATAAATACCATATGTGCACTGATGCTGGTTACAATGGAACCTTGTCATTTCTTGTGAGGGAGAACATTCTTTGTTTCTGATTCCTGTTTGAAATAAGTATGCAAAAGATAAATATGTACATTGACAGCATTTTGAGAAGGCTCTGGTAGTTACACAGCTGAGGATGTAGCTATGATTCCTTGAAATGTATCATTTAAAACTAAAAATATTGCTGCATGTTTTACCATCCCTCACTAACATACATGAAGGCAAGGATTGTTATCTGACATTCCCAGAGTGGGGTAAAGCTTTTATATTTTATATCTACAGCAGGCTGTAGTAAGAGGACATCTGTTGAAGAAAAATTACCTCCACGAGTACTGTTCATAGGAACAGTGAGACTAACATGCTGATGACATTGAAACAGGGAGAGTAACACACTTGATCATGGGAAAGGATGGATTGATTGGAAAGCCGTAATTCAGTGTGAGCCCTAATGTCATCTGATGCTACAAAAGCAGAATTTAGGTGACCTAATGTCATCAAAATACAGATAATTAATCTCTCCAGATCAGTTTTCCCACATGATATTTAAGATTTAAACTTTTAATAAAGTTTAGAAATGCCTCCCGAGTTATCGTTTTTAGATTTTTGTTTTTATTCATCTTGATTGGAATTCAAATCCACTTAAACAGTATTTTTTAAATCAACTTGGTAGAATGCCTTTCATATTTGTACATCTAGACAAACTCCAACAAGTCGATCCACATTTGCTTCTTGGGGAAGCATTTTAATCCATGTTTGCGTGATTACTATTTGTTTAGCTATATTGAATTAGTGCCCATAACATTTTAATAATGCTTAGTAGATGATGAAACCCTGGGCATTGATACTGATGGCTTCCCAACCCCTCTGCACCTCTGTCCCCACCCAGTTTTGTGAGGTTTGCCCAGAATATATAGTGTGAGATGAATGTGTGAGTAATACATCATAATTTATCTCTGACATTTCATCTGGCACATAGCTTGGGTGGGTAAGCCTTGCCTCCTTTGTAGAAGCGTTCCCTGTTATAAAAACGCTCAAACGTCCCTTTTTGCAGTTGGGAAGTTATGACCCAAACATTGGACATCTCTGACATATTTTTTCTCCTTTTCAGCTTTTCGGATGATCCCTTATCCCTTGGAAAAGGGGCACCTATTTTATCCTTACCCAATCTGTACAGAAACAGCAGACCGAGAGCTGCTTCCATGTAAGTCTCACCTCTCTTCAGCCAGTGAGGGTGTGTGGCGAAAGGTGGGGATTGGAAGAGGTGGGAATATCAATGTTTAGAATGTTCCTTATCTTTTATTACTTTTCTCCAAACCCCTGTCCTTGTTTAATAGCATATGTATTCAAGTGAATTATGTGAGTGGGTTTGGCTTCCTGTTCCTCCAAGTCTCTCCAAATTTATCAAAGGGAAAAATGCCAAAGGATTGAAATGTAACTGAAGAAACCCTATGCACTGATGGGCCGGAGCACAGAGACCCCTGGTTTGAGCGGGTATGTGCTGGGCCGGTCCATTGTGAGGGTTCTGCCTGGGCTGCTCCGCTGGACAGATGTGGTCTGCACAGACTGGAGTTTGAAGAAGAGCTGCTGACCGAGAGGGAGCTGCTCATGAGTCATGGGTGGGCAGGCAGTACCAGGAAGCTGGCACCATGGCCAGAGGTGGAGTTGTGGGGCAGGGCAGTGTGCTCTGTGGTGAGGCTGTGCTCTGGCCAGAGGGATTTCCCATGAGCACCTCGTGGGTTGCATGTAGTGGCTCAGAGTACCATGTGCAGAGCACACGTGCAGCCTCAGCACTGTATGAAAGCACACAAAAGAAAACTCTGCCCTCCACTACCTTACACTGCTAGCAGTCTAATGACCCACACCACATGTGGAAAATATTATTTTGCTTTGCTGTAATACAACATTGTTTTGACAATTCAGGCTAAATGGTTATTATCAAATCATACTGTGTACAAGGATCATGTCAGGCTCTTCATGTGGCCCTGACTTAGGATCTATTTTTCTCCCTCAGATAATAAGCTCCAAATTTCAGCTCTTCTCCCTTCTCTGTCTTCTTTCCTGCCATCTCTGCCCTTTCACCAGCCCCAGTTATATCAATATCTTATAGCTGTAACATATAAGCAGTTTCCCCAGAGGAACAGTGTAACCTTAGAGCCCTGGGTGCATAGTAAATTTCCAAACACCAGCATTATCCAGCCAGTCATGAGTCTTCAGCATGGTGGGATCTGGGTGCAGAACTCAATGGCTGTCATCCGATTGAGGTAGCAGGAGGTGCTCACTTGCCTCCTTGCCAGCCAGACCCAGTGCGAGATTTGTTACCCAGGGAACTGGGAGATCCCCGTGATGTGTTCCTCACTGTTCAAGTTTGATTGTGAAAAGAGTCTGGTGCCTCACACATTAGATTTGATTTCAGAAATCCTCACCGTGGGCCCATAGTTTACCTTTTGACTCCCCACTTCAGGGAGATCCTTGTTAAGTTTTGGTTTTCTGGTAAGAAAGGCAGTTTTCTGAAAAGTACAATGTTTTTAAATGTTTTAATCGAGTCCAATTAAGTTTCCATGGGGATAGATTGGTTATTAGAACAAGATTACAGTTCTTAAGAGAAACCTTATAGGGATAATCTTTGTAAGCCCGAAATAGAAAATTATGGCTCACATTAATTGAATGCAGTGCTCCAAGTCTGGTCTCCCTCCAAAATCTTTTTTGGTTGGATGTTGAGGGTGAGGATATGAAGAAGGTAGGTTGTTTTAAGTGCTACCCATAATTTGCACATTAAAAGTATAATTATAGCCACATGAGGCGCTGAGCACACTTGCACTGTGTGTTTGAATTGCAGCAGGCTGACCTACC
Organism: Papio anubis; assembly: GCF_008728515.1. Taxonomy (NCBI): domain Eukaryota; kingdom Metazoa; phylum Chordata; class Mammalia; order Primates; family Cercopithecidae; genus Papio; species Papio anubis. The sequence goes on along the minus strand of NC_044979.1, from coordinate 41,649,367 downwards.
TGGACGTAGTAGGCATGTTTGTCTGCATGGAGCTCCTCCTGGATCCCCTCCACCCTCAGTATTCAGCCTTGTGGATTACTGTTGAGGACTCTGAGGAATAGGAGCTGAATGATAGAGGAAAGGCCTCGAGATCTTGTATTCCCTGAGGACCATGGAGCCCTCTGGTCCTCTTGGTTAGAGTGGGCTGTTTCTCACGTGCAGTTTCACAGCCTCTCCCGCAACACCCCCAGCACTTGGCTCTTTCTCCTCCTGCAGGCCAGCCCCATCGACCCAGGCAGTCTCTCAGGCAGCATCCTAACGAGCACAGAGAAGGAGGCGATTCTCTTGACCTTTGTACCACAGCTTTTTGGTTTTCCCAAACCCAATGTTTGAAATATAAAAGTTATAGAAGGCGCTCTAAAGAGCACCAGCTTTTCTCGTTTTTTGATGGTTGTTGGAAGTGTATTTGTCATCTAGAGTCTCTTACAATTGTGCCAGATAACCCTAGCAGCCTTGACCTTCCCGTCTTGCAGTTTGAAGAGACCTACATGTGAGGTCCTCGCTGGATGTCTCTCTGTGAGGGTGGCATCCTCCACTGACATACTTAGAGAGTGCCAGGAAAAAAATACAGGAGAAACTAGTATCACCTCCTTATAATGATTTTTAAAATACAGGAAGGAAAACATATGGATGGGGTGCCTTTTTTCTCTGTATACTTGATTTTGGATTTTCCAGGTTTTGTACAATGAACACGTGTTTTGTAATTTGAGTAGTTTCATTGTTTTAGCTGTGTTTGCTTTTGAGAAAAAAATACTATACATTAGGCATAGACGGTGCTCCTCTTCCCTCCCATGAAGAAGGGAATTTGCCCCCCAAATTTGCCCCCTCCTGCCTCCACTTAAAGTGCTGAAGCCTGGCCGGAGACTTGTGACCAGCAGATGGGCCTCCAAAGGCTGGGTCAGATGTTGGCTACGGATTGTCAGGTGTGCTATTTTTTCATTTCCAATAGGCTTCCAAGTCTTTCCCAAGCTCCGGAGTCAGTGCCGCCATATAGACCTTCCCTGAGAATGCATTTTACTCCAGCCCTGATATTTTCCTTTTGCTCTTCTCCACAGCTTTCCATGAAGTCTCAGTTTACCCAAAGAAGGAGCTTCCCTTCTTTATTCTCTTTACCGCTGGATTATGTTCCTTCACAGCCATGCTGGCCCTCCTGACACATCAGTTCCCGGAACTTATGGGGGTCTTCGCAAAAGCTGTGAGTGTTTGCCTAGAGGGAGGCCTCGGGGAATGGACGGGGAAAGCCAAGGGAAGCAGCGTAAGAGAAACGGGGTTGCCTTGCAGAAATGGATACGAGCCTGCAAAGATTATTGCTCACCATTTAATTTTCATGATCATCAATGGAATCAAAGTGCTAAGGGTCAAATGAGAAAGTGCAGGTTGTTACTGCATGCCTTGCCTCATTTCACAAATTCTCAGCCGTTTCCAAAAAATGCAGGAGGTCCAAAAGGATGGAATGATTTGGGGAATCCTAGCAAATGAAAAATGTGTGGGAAATTATTCAGTTTTCTGTAAATTGAATGACATTATTTCTAATCTTTGGATATCGTGGGTCTTTCCTTAGTGAAGGATGAGATTTACATTTTCAAAGATGATTTAAAAAATTTTTTTAAAGGCTGCAAACCCTTGGCTTGTTTAAGGAATAAACAGAGGGTGTGAAGGGCTTATTAAGAAATAAACTGAAATGACATTTAGAAATATGGAAATCCATTAAGCGTCTTTAAGGAGCTTGAGGAGAGGAGTTTAATAAGAAAAGCCATCTGCATTGACAGCCAAGAACCATTGTTTCTTTGTTGAAAACTGACCATTGCAACCTGCACATGCAGTTGAGGATAAGCTTACTGATCTTGCCACAGATGAGTTTCAAACAGAAGGAATAAGGAAAAGAGTATCAATTGCTTCCCTGGAACTCCATTCAGATTTCAAGGCGAGTGCAATCAGAAAGGACGATTTCTAACTTGGCTGGGTTGATTTAATCCCTTTCCAGATGAGTGACATTTTCTGCTCGGCAGAGTTCAGGGACTGGAATTGCAAGAGTATTTTCATGCGTGTTGAAGATGAACTGGAAATCCCTCCGGCACCTCAATCTCAACATTTCCAAAACTGAACTCATCACTCCTCTTCCCCCACCACCAAAACTGCTCCTCCTCCTGTATTCCTGACCTCCACCATCCACCCCGTTGCTCAAGCCAGAAACTCAGCAGCCCTTCCAAACTCTTCCCTCTCTCACTCGCCACATCCCATCTGTCTTGGCCTTCACAATCCATCAGTTCTAACCTCCTAAGCAACTAGGCCTTCAGTAAATGTGATTCACCTCTTCTTTCCCTCCTTTTCCCAAAGCATCCCTCTTAGTTTAGGTCCTTGTTATTTCTTGCCTGAACTCCTGCCATAATCTTAACTGGTTTCCTTGCTTCCTGTCTTATCCTCTACCAGTCTTTCTTTTATGCTGACACAAGAATGGTCTTTCTGAATTGCACATCTGAGCATGTCACTTCCCTGCTTAAATTTCTCCAGTGGTTTCTCACTGACTTCAGGATCAAGTCCCAGTTGTTCAGCATGGCATCCAAGGCTCTTTATGATCTGGCCCTTGCTTACCTCTCAGCCTTAGCTCTCCCAACTCTTGCACAGTCACTGCTCTTCAGCCACAGTGGATCACTCACCATTCCCAGATGCACCAGGCTCTTGCACACTTCTGTGCCTTTGCATGTGCTGTTTGCTGTGTGTGGTATGCCCTTCACTGTCACCACCCTGCTCATCCACTCTACTAATGCCTCTTCGTTCTTTTATACTCAGCTTTCTTTAAAGTTCTTCTAAGCTGAGTTAAGTGTCTGTCCTCTATGATCCCGCAGTATTCCATGAATACGTATATTCTTACATTTATTGTACCGTATTATAATTGTTGAAAACTTGTCTGTCCCATTTAGAATGTGAGCTCCTTGAGAGCAGGACGGTGTCTTCCTTATCTCTGTATCCCCAAGGCTTTGCACAGTGCCTTGCACATAGGAGGTTTTCAATAAATGATTATTAAATAATATATGGTAGTGGTCTCTGCAGAAAGAATCAATGGAAAAATCAGATACAGCTTAGCATTTTCTTTTCTTCTTGTATGCTTATAATCATAGCCTCTTAGAGTTGAAAGGGACCTGAAGCAAATTGCCTTTAACAGCAACCCTGAGTGGGGGTCACCTAGACTCATCTTGAATACTTTCAGTGATGGGGCGCTCACATATTTATAAACATCAAAGCCCATTTGATTATTGGATGACTCAGAACTTTTCCTTGTACTGTAAAAATCTGCCTCCCTTTGGTTTCCACTTATTCCTATTCTATATTTAGGGTACACCAAAAAGCCCTCCTTCCTCTTGCAAATTCTTAGGACAGCTCACTAATTAATGGCCACCTCTAACCAACTACCTGCTTTTTCCTCCAGGTAGAATATCTTGCATTTCCTTAAGTCTTCTGTGCATGACATGATTTCTACACCCATAATCACCCATATTGCTGCCTTGGATGTTCCTTAGCTTATGGGCCTACACTACTTGTTATTTTCTTCTACTCCCTAGCCAATCTCTGAGTAAAAGTAGTTGCCAAAATTCTGAGTGTGACTTAGTAAAATTTAAAATAAGAATATATTTACATTAAACAATTATTGGTCTTTCATGTTTTCTGTTAAATATTTTTAGAGCATACTTGTAAAAATATGTCATTAGTCCAGTATTCTTCATTAAACTGACTGTAATAGCACTTGGTGGGAGTTTTGAATCAATAGAGATTCCCAGCCTCCAGTCTACATATTCACCTGGCCGCACCACCAGAAATCCAAAATCTTGAGTATTAGCAGGAGGAATCTGTATTTTTCACAAAGCCCCCAGCAGATTCTGAGGATGGAGACTGAGGGCATTTTACTGTCTCCTTCCAGGGACACTGCTTGGAAAGCTGAACCTTCAGGCAGCCACTTGCAGCTGCATGGTGTGCCGTCAGAGCTGTTCAGGTGGAAGCTTTTCAGGAATCAGTGGTTTCCTTGGCTGTACCTTGGAAATATCGAGAAACTTAAAAGCTACTGAGGCCTGTCCCCACAACCCGAACTTTCTTGGTCTGGGGTCAGCATGGGCAACTCAGTTGTCAAGCGCTCCCCTGGTGACACAGCTGTACAACCACTGCATTGAATAGAATGAATAATTGCCTGAGCCTGCTTTAACTAGCAAGGGGATTGGGAATGCAGAGGGAAGGACAGCAACTGGAATACAACTGGGTGTTCTCTAGGACTGGCCGTACAGCTGTGCTTCCAGAGTGTAGCAGAGGGGTGTTCATTACAGATGCGGGACAGGACACCACTCATTTCATGTTTTCAAAGCTTTGGTTTTGAGTGTAGCATCAAATGATTGAATAAAATATAAATCTGCCTTTAGGGTCCTCATATTTTCTGCTCTACCAAGGTGTGGTAGTTTGGTCAGCTCCCCATAGTTTTCAAATGTACTTTAGATAAGTTTGCATTTCAACCTCTGTCTGGAGAATCACATTTATCTTGCCCTTCATAAAATGTCTGTAGAGACTGTGTGGGGAAGGAAGATGGATGGCCTGAATGAGACAAGCCCCTTCTCCCGCCGCCTCCTCGACCTGCCCCCAGAGTCTTCTCTGCATCTTCACCCTGGTCACTTCATTAGGCCCCTCCTGAAGCTCCCACCCCACACCCCACACCCCGCAGGTTATCGCAACTGCCCTAGAGGCTGCCTGCGACCATTTGCAGCTTGTGAAAGTGATTTTCTCAGCCCTTTCCTGAGATAATGTCCCTGGGACGATGACCTTTAGTAGATGCAGAGAGATTGCACTGCCACCCCCAGCTGCGGGCTTGGGAACTCTCCAGCGTGTTTACATGGTGACCATGATGTGCGGCCCATAAGGAAGCCCACAGGGAAGCATGAACCACTGGGAAATAGTGGAAGGAGCAGCTTCCACTGGCATTTCCCCCTAATCTAATCTACCTCAGTGATTTAGGACTAACTCTTCCTAGAATGTTTAGTTACAAAGATAAGCTTGCACATATAACTACGTTATCATTCCAAACCCACCTCCTCACAGAGTGTGGGAAGGTCAGGATTCTGACCCCTCTGTCTTTCCTTCTCTAGTGTCTCTCCTTCCCTGAGACTGAGACTCCTGATTTCTGACTCTCATCTTCACTTATAGGCCTCGACCTCTTTGAAGCCTGATATTGATTACCGTGAAATGTCAATTGTCTGATTGCAGTAGGGCACCTGGAAGTTATTCAGATAAGCGGAGGCGTTTTGAATGTTAATGAAGCCTGTTGGGAGCCGTGACCTTCTAAGTGATGGTGTTTCAGGAAAAGGAAGATCAGGCAATTGAAGTGTCATTCTCTTTTTTTACTAGTTCAGTTGCATTTTCTCACCACGAGACGCTCATTGAATCCTGGGGCATTTTGGTTAAAGATTTGACCATGTATCTCTGCCCTCTGGACAGTTGTAGACATCGAGATAAATAGGCTGTTCCAGGCTTTCTTGGTGTTGCTCATTCAGACTCAACTTTTCAGCAGTAAAGTGCCCCTTAAGTCAAGTGAAAACTGCTGTTTCTCCTTGTGTATTGGTTGGGTCTCCAGCTAAAAAATATTGACTGATTTTCAAACATGCTCAGAAATACAACTGAGCATCCCAAGCCAGTCATGCACCTCCAGACATTTTTAAAAATATCTCCTGATGGAGCCACTGGCCTTTGTTTGGTTACAAAGTGGAAGGGTTTAGCAACTTCAGACACCTCACTACATTGCCTGCTGCCTGCTTGCAGGTATGGGATGGAAGGCATGCTGTGGGGGAAGGTGGCTTAATAATGAAGGAAGCACATCTCAACTGGGGTTTGTGAGAGAGTAAATTAGGCCCTCTAGGAAAAAGTTCAAGGGAGTCTTTGTGAATTCTCCCAAGGATGGAGCATTCTAGATAGGAGGGATAGAAGAGAATCATTCTATACGTTGGAGGCGTTGGGGCTTAGTATTCTTGTGGGACCTTGTTGACAAGGGCAGGTGTCACCCAGGAAAGAAGGGGCCACTGTACTTTGCTGTGCAGCATGGGGAAAAGGGAGCATTTATGGACATCAAACAGGATTTTCAGAGGCCTCACTTTTGTGCTTTTTATCCAAGTCAGGTTAGTGCCCAAAACAAAGCAAACAAATAAAAAACAAAAAAGGCCTTTATTTTAAGCCAACATTGTAACATCTCCATTCATTCTGCAGCTCAAGGTGTGGCTCCCTGAGGTCCGCACATTTTAGTGTGTGTGAATCACCCAGAGTACAGACTTTGAGCGGTGCCTGTTACCTAGCTGCGCTGGCTCATGTTCAGCAGTTGCAACAGCTCCATGGCTGCAGTGGCTCAATATTCAGCAGTTCCTTCCCCACTCAACCACAACTTCAATAGTTCTAAATCTGTTTTTGGCCAAGTCTTCAGGATATAACTTTGCCAGCAATATCACCTTGTTTATTAAGCCCTATCTTCTACCACCTGTCAGAATCTCTGGTTTATCCAGACCACTATAACACTTTAACTCCTCTTGATGGAGTTGAGCATTATAGACAGATGCTGTGGTTTGTGGAGCCTTGGTGGTCTCTGATTATATATGTGTCTGTGTATGTAGATATACACTTATGCAGACATATATAATTATACATGTACACATATTATGTGTGTATTTCGTATCATGTTGGGTGAAGGCAATCAGTAGACTTGCTCCATATTATTCTCTTATAACTAGGATTTTACAAATGCTTTCAGAGTAATTGGGCGGTAATTGCTCATTCCCAGGCCCGTTGTCTCCCATGATGCCTTCCAACTGCATGCGTGGGTGCACCCAGTCCAGCTCTAAACTGAAAAGGATAGGCCATCTGTTCCATAGGGTGGTTCTGTGCACTCAACAAAGGATAATTTCAGAAGGTTATCAGAAACTACCATGTACCTGGCACCTGCTTGAGGATGGCACTGGCTCCTCTTTGCTGAAGCACTGACATGGCTGCCTGTTTCTTAACTGCAGACCCAGCCTGGCACACAGGGCCCTCCCCAGTATCCTTCTAGCCACTTTTGAACTATACTTCTTCTAACTGTCCTGGCTAAACTGAACCATTTACTACCTTCTGGTCATACGATTTCTTTTCCATTTCTCTTCTGGCTGTTTACTGAGCCTGCAGGGCCCACCCTGCTCCTATTTCTTTACCATCCTTGCCCCATCTCTCTCTTCATATTCCAAGCATCCACTGGAGTCCGTTTTACTTGCCTCATTCTCAAAAGTATTCCTGCTGCTTTCAACAGAATGGATTCTCTCCCTTTTCCAGTCCCAGTGCTTTGTTTGGGCCTCTATCCTGATTGCCATCATAGCCTATCTGGTTATTAGTTTGCTCTGTCCATATCTTCGTGGCCGCCTCCTTCATTGGGCTTTGAGCGTCCTGACAGTGGGAGTTTAGTTTTGTCCCACACCCCTTTATATTTCACCCAGCACTTAATTGCCTTACTAAATAAATACATTTAATTGGTGTAAAACACAGGTTGGAGAAGGATCCCAAATTTTATGCTGTCTTGACTTTCCATCTTATGGATCTCGCATTTGATGATCTGGCTATATAATGTGTTGCGGGCCTTCCCAGTGTGAAACTGGTTTTGGACCAGTTCTACGGGTCCAAAAACAAAACAAAACAACAGGAAAGATTCTGGGTTAGCAAATTTGGGAAACTTGCCCACCATACCTCTTCTCGAAGACACACAGTCCACAGAACGTATACCTAGTAAAGGAGCCTGATTTAACTTCATTAAATGTACTAAACTTGCTTGACCTCAGAACTGTGATCCCCTCTGCATTTATACACACACATTGCACTACACTTCTGTGAGAAACTCTTGGTAGTATGGATGGTGCTGTGTAATGGACAAGGGCTTAGAACAAAGGGCTCCACAGTACAGGGACCAGGTGTTGAACCCCAGTGAGACAATACCTGGGTTCTGAGCAGAGAGAGGGCAATGAAAGCATCCCAACAACTCTCTCTTCCCTGACGGGTAGGGCACCTCTTCTGCCAGATGCTGGATGGGGTGTGGAGTGAAGCTGATTCTTCACAAGAACCGAATTAGAATGGATTTGATAATATTTTAAAAAGAGTCTCACGTGAAGCACTTGGCTTTCTTAAAAGACACAGCTAATGAGCTTTATTCTCTACATGAAAAGCAGAAAGGAATTTAGTAACCAAATGAAAGAGTTCCCAGAGGTGCACTCGAAACAGCCCCTCTTAACAAGGATCTGTCCTCTATGGAATAGCCAGTTTGCCGCCTTCTCCCAGGGTCCCAGGCATGCTGCTAAACACGTGGCTCAGACAGGAGCCCAGGCTGCTGTTTGGGAGGCAGTGGAATCGCAAAGAAATTCATACACAACACACTTGACCTTTAAAATTGCCTTTTCCATTTAAAATGAGCTGTACACCCAGCTAGATGAGCAGCTGGTCTAAGTTGTCACCATTTTTTAAACTCTTGTGCCCACTTGCCACCAATCTGTCATTCCTGTTTGATGACACCAGTCATCTGCATGGCAACCAGCAGATGCTAAAGACTGGCAGGAAGACCTCAGGACTGTGGGCCACCTGTCAGGGGAGTGAGGGGTCTATCAGCTGACACTTCTCCCCCTTATCTAACAGTGCTGGGGCCAAGGACTGGAATGCAAGTTTGACCATCAGCTGATGTTTCCTGTAAACATAAAGATGAAATGGTCGCCTTTTGAGACTTTCGTAATGCAGTGACTTAAGCTGCAGGAGTGGGTGGAGAGGTTTGTTTTATAGTCTTGAACAAGGTTTCTGCTGACTTCTGTGTCTGTCTGGTTTCTTTACAGTTCCTCAGCACTTTGTTTGCCCCCTTAAACTTTGTCATGGAGAAAGTGGAGAGCATCCTCCCATCCAGTCTGTGGCACCAGCTAACACGGATCTGAGAGAAGCCCCGTCCTCCAGTCACCTCACCCGCTGCTGCCACTGTCTCCTCCGTGCCAACTCCTTGTGGACCGCAAGAAAGCATGACTTTGAAAAAGGGAAGCCATTCCGAGATTTTAAAATGTTCATGGACTATTCCATATTAAAAGCTGTTTTTGTTGTACAAAATTCATTGATGTTCAGTTCTATTTTATTTTGCCTTCAGAAAAGAAGAAGGAAGTCAAAAATAAAACTTTTGTGTATTGCAGCAATCATTTGTATCCTCCTGTGTCTTCCAACCCTAAAATGGTTGATGTCCCAAATAAACCTTTGGGTTTACCTTGAGTTTCCTGGGAACCTGAATCTGCTGAGTGCCACATCATGGTTTCTCTGCTGATGGAGCACATCTCAGCAGGCCCTGAGAACCCCTTATAGGCAGAGGCTTGGAACATGGAATCTCTTGGGTTCAACAGTACCATCATTGTCAACCCCAAACTGTCCTTCTAGGCCAAATGCACAGAAAAAGCTCACAAGAGGAATCACTGGAAGCATGAATGAAGCAAAATGCGTGTGCCATGGCAGGGTGTTCCGGTTCAGAGACTCTACTTACTGAAGAGTGTTCAACACTGTAGTTCCAGGAATCATTTTGGTTTTGCTGTTTGAAAACTTCTTGTGAGAAAACTCCCGATAAGAAGCCACAGACCCAACAGTCTGTGGTAGAACCTGACCAGCTTACCGTCATTGCCATTTTTAAAATGTTTTCTCCTAAGGGTACTTTTAAATTTTTTATCATGTTTGCATTCCTGATGCTTCAGTGTGAGCATTCTTTGAGTACTTTAGTGATTTGAACCAAAGTGATCATTTGTCCTCACCACCTTTAAAAGCTTTCCATATGATTCATATCTTGCTTAGCATCTGGCTTTACTTAAGCAAAAAAAAAAAAAAAAGAAAAAAAAAATAAATAAACTTGAATCCTCTATCTGAAGTGAAAAGTACCACTATTTAAAATCTCACTCCAGTGCCTAAAAACAAAGGGCCTGTCCTTTATGAAGCTTGTTTTTCCCCTTATTGAGAATCTGAAGTCTTTCCCCACTAGTGTTAAAATAGGCAGTATTTGGGGAAAGCGCCCGGCCACATCTCCTTCCCAGGGGATCTTCCTACTGGCCCCAAGAGCATAGTCAGGTGAGCAGGTAACATTAGGTGCACAAGGGCTTTTGGCAAACCCTTCTTTGTACCCACTTTGTACAAAGCCCTGATGGGATACGTAGCTAGCTCTGACTCTTAAAGGAAGTATCTCATAAGAGCTTGAACTCCATGTACACACACCGGTAGCAGGGGGCAGGTCTATCTTGTGGATATCTGCTCCTGGTGGCAGGGGCGAGGTCTCTTTCCCTCTTCTTCCTCTGACACAACTCCCAACATACAGGGAATGTGCAAATGATTTCTTGGATGAATTGATGCGATAGTGATAGGTACAAAGAACCTTTGACCCATATTCAGAGGAGGAAGATGGGTTCCAGCTGAGAAGGACCAGGGAAGGCTTAGAAATGTAATTTTGAGCCAGAAGAAAAAGTGATGAGAATCTGATTCTTTGATGTGATAGATGAGGAAACAAAAGTCCAAAGTCGACCTGCCCCAGTTGGGACTCCAGATTGTGATAAGCCTTGAATGAAGGTTTAAGAGCTCATAGGCAGTGGGAAGTGGAAATGGCCAAAGACATCATTGTTAGAAACTCCAAGTTTTCTGTAATCCCAGCAATTTGGGAAGCCAGGCCAGGAGGATTAGTTGAGCCCAGGAGTTCAAGACCAGCCTGAGCAACATAGTAAGACCAGATCTCCACACAAAAAAATTTTTTTAACTAGGTAGGCATGGTGGCAAGTGCTTGTAATCCCAGCTACTTGGAAGGCTGAGGTAGGAGGATCACTTGGGCCCAGGAGGTCGAGGCTGCAGTGAGCCCTGATGACACTACACTCCAGCCTGGGTGACAGAGTGTGAGACCCTGTCTCAAAAGAAAAAAAAACAAGTTGCAGAAAATACAGCAAAGATATGGAAGATAAGGATTTAAAGTGCCTAATGAATTTAATAGGATTTTAGAACCATTTCATGGAGAGGTGAGGCTTTGAGGGGTAGGAGGAGTTAATGGGAAGTGCAGATGGAAAAAAGATGGTGACAGATGTGGGTAATACTGTTGAAGGAAATGACAAGGTGGATAATATTGTTGAAGGAAATGAGTCCCTTGGCTAATAGGAGTGTATTAGTCTATTCGTGTATTTCTATATAGAAATATCTGGTACTGGGTAATTCATAAGAAAAGAGGTTTAATTGGCTAACGATTCTGCAGGCTGTACAGGAAGCACAGCAGCATCTGTTCTGGGGAAGCCTCAGGAGGCTTCCAATCATGGCAGAAGGTGAAGTGGGGGCAGGCACATCACATGGTGAAAGCAAGAGCAACAGAGAGAAAGTGAGGGGGGCGCCACATACTTTTTTCTTTTTTTCTTTTTCTTTTTTTTTTAAGACGGAGTCTCGCTCTGTGGCCTAGGCTGGAGTACAGTGGCGCGATCTCGGCTCACTGCAAGCTCCGCCTCCCCGGGTTCACGCCATTCTCCCGCCTCAGCCTCCCGAGTAGCTAGGACTACAGGCGCCCGCCACCATGCCCGGCTAATTTTTTGTATTTGTAGTAGAGACGGGGTTTCGTCGCGTTAGCCAGGATGGTCTTGATCTCCTGACGTCGTGATCCGCCCGCCTCAGCCTCCGAAAGTGCTGGGATTACAGGCGTGAGCCACCGCACCCGGCCCACATGCTGCAATCAGAATCACTATCAGACAGCACCAAACCATGAGGGATCCGCTCCCATGATCCAAACACCTCTCACCAGGCCCACCTCCGGCATTGGGGATTACAACTCAACATCAGATTTGGATGGGGACAAATATCCAAACTCTATCAAGGGCTAACCAGGTGAGGAGAGAGACACCTTCCCTAAACTTGAGAGAAGCAAATGATGTGAACTTCCTAGACCTTACGCCTAATGACGTGGAATCAAGACCCCCTCCTCAACTACTCTGCTCAACTGTTGAGCCCACTCACAACTCACACTAGCAATTCTCACCTTCCCAGGCCTGGGTGCCAGGCAGGTTGCTGTTTTCCCAGATCTTGCCTTGTTTTGCTGCCCCTGAGGATAAGCATTAAGGCTCTCTTCTTTTTAAAGCATTTAATGCAAATATGTGGAGAGAGAGAGCCAGAGCAACTCAAATCACACAGTAGAAGTTTTGTGTTTTTTTTTTTTTTTTTGCAAAATATGTGTTAATTTATTGTCTATATTATTATTAAAGCTTCCAGTCAACAGTAGGCTGTTAGTAGTTAAGTTTTTGGGGAGCCAAAAGTTATACTTAGATTTTCTTTTTTTTTTTTTTCATTTTAATAATTTTTATTAAGATTTTTTTTTTTAGTTATTTTTTATTATTATACTTTAAGTTCTAGGGTACATGTGCATATGCATTGGGAGTTATACCTGATGTAAATGACGAGTTGATGGGTGCTGACGAGTTGATGGGTGCAGCACAGCAACATGGCACAAGAGGTTTTAAAGATGATTATTTATACATCATTCTTACACTTCCCGACCAAGGTCCACTGTTCCTGACTTCTTACAGAGATGGCAGCTGGAATCCGGGTTGTCTTCTGCCTTCTGCTTTGATTTCTATGTGAGGGTGCATCAAAATCCATTCCCATGGGCTTTCCTTTATAAAGACCCTTCCTTCCAGCAGGACAGTAAGTGTTCCTGAGTCTCAACTTATGTGTGTTTGCTGGAATACAAATGTAAACATTCTAAATTAAATATCAGCAAACGAAATCTAGCAGTGGATACAGGAAATAAAACAATATGACCAAATGGAATGACCTGCCAGTCTGGTTTTGCTTTTAAACTTTGTGATATGGTTTGGATTTGTGTCCCCACCCAAATCTCATGACAAATTGTAATCCTCAATGTTGGAGGTGGGGCCTGATGCAGGTGATTGGATCTTGGGGGCAGATTTTTCCCTTTGGTGGTGTTTTCGTGATAGTGAATTCTCATGAGGTCTGGTTGTTTAAAAGTGTGTGTCACCTCACTGCGCTCTCTTCCTCTTGCTCTGGCCATGTTAAGTACTTCCTGGCTCCCCCGTCACCTTCCAACATGATTGTAAATTTCCTGTGGCCTCCTCAGTAGTCAAGCAGGAGCCACTATGCTTCCTGTACAGCCTGCACAACTGTGAGCCAATTAAACCTCTTTTCTTTATAAATTACCTAGTGTCAGGTATTTCCTTATGGCAATGGGAGAATGGACTAATAATACGCTTTCTTTATCAGTACTTACCAGCATCAAAATTATTACGGCTTTATAAAAGAATTGAGAAGACCAGGCTCTGTGGCTCATACCGGTAATCGCAGCACTTTGAGAGGCTGAAGCAGGAGAATTTCTTGAGCCCAGGAGTTTGAGATCAGCCTGGGCAAGCATGGTAAGGCTACAAAATAAAATATAAAACATTTAAAAATTTTAGCTGGGTGTGGTGATGTGCACCTATAGTCCCAGCTATTTGGGAGGCTGAGGTGGGACAGGTTCCTTGAGCTCAGGCATTGGAGGCTGCAGTATACTAGGACTGCACCATTGTACTCCAGCCTGGGTGACAAAGGGAGACTCAGTCTCTAAAAATGTTTTTGAAAAGGATTGAGAAGCTTTCCATATTTTCATATGGCCTGAAATAAACACTGACATTATCTGCCCTTACAGGATTAGGGAAAAGACATGAAACATCTGATTTTTGGGCACTAATGGTGGATTTTTAAAATTTTTTTAATTTTTAATTTTTGTGGGTACACAGGTGTATATGTTTATGGGATACATGAGATGTTTGATACAGGCATGCACTGCATAATAATCATGGAAAATGGGGTATCCATCCCCTCAGGTATTTAATCCTTTGTGTTAAAAACAATCCAATTATACTCTTTTAGTTATTAGTTATTTTTAAATGTACAATTAAGTTATTATTGACTACAGTAGTCACTCTGTTGTGCTATCAAGTAGTAGGTTTATTCATTCTTTCTATTTTTTTGTATCCATTTACCATCTCCACCTTCTCCCTCAAACCCACACTACCCTTTCCAGCCTCTGGTAACCATCCTTTTACTCTGTATGTCCAGGAGTTCAATTGTTTTGATTTTTAGATCCCACAGATAAGTGAGAACACGTGATGTTTTTCTTTCTGTGTCTGGCTTATTTCACTAAACATTAATGACCTCCAGTTGCATCCATGTTATTGCAAATGACGGAATCTCATTCTATTTTATGGCTGAATAGTACTCTATCATGTATAAGTAACACATTTTCTTTATTCATTCATCTGTTAATAGACATGTTGGTTGCTTCTAAATTTTAGCTATTTTGAACAGTGCTCAACAAACATGAGAGTGCAGATATCTCTTTGATATACTGATTTCCTTTCTTTTGGATATATACCCAGCAATGGGATTGTTAGTTTATATGGTAGCTCTATTTGAAGTTTTTTGAGGAACCTCCAAATGGTTCTCCTTAGTGGTCATTCTAATTTACATTCCCACCAACAGTGTACAAGGGTCCCCTTTTCTCCACATCCTCACCAGCATTTGTGGTTGCCTGTCTTTTGGAAGTAAGCCATTTTAACTGGGGTGAGATGATATCTCATTGTAGTTTTGATTTGCATTTCTCTGATGATCAGTGATGTTGAGCACCTTTTCATATGCCTGCTTGTAATTTATACGTCTTCTTTTCAGAAATGTCTATTCAAATCTTTTGCCCATTTTTTTTATCGGGTCATTAGATTTTTTTTCCCTATAGAGCTGTTTGAGCTTTTTATATATTCTTGTTATTAATCTCTTGTCAGATGGGTAGTTTGCAAATAGTTTTCCCATTCTGTGGGTTGTCTCTTCATTTTGTTGATTGTTTTCTTTGCTGTGTGGAAGCTTTTTAACTTGATGTGATTCCATTTGTCCATTTTTGCTTTGGTTACCTGTGCTTGTGGGGTATTGCCAAAGAAATATTTGCCCAGACCAATGTCCTGGAGACTTTCCCCAACATTTTCTTGTAGTAGTTTCATAGTTTGAGGTCTTTGATTTAAGTCTTTAACCCATTTTGATTTGATTCTTCTGTATGGCAAGAGATAGGGGTCAAGTTTCATTTTTCTGCATATGGATATCTAGTATTCCCAGCACCATTTATTGAAGAGACTGTCTTTTCCCCAGTGTATGTTCTTGGCACCTTTGTTGAAAATGAGTTCACTCTAGGTGTATAAATTTGTTTCTGCATTCTCTGTTCCGTTCCATTGGTCTATGTGTCTGTTTTTATGGCAGTACCATGCTGTTTTGGTTACTATAGCTCTGTAGTATCATTTGAAGTCAGATAATATGATTCCGTTAGTTTTGTTCATTTTGCTTAGGATAGCCTTGGCTATTCTGGGTATTTTGTGGTTCCATATAAATTTTAGGATGTTTTTTCTATTTCTGTGAAGAATATCATTGATATTCTGATAGGGATTGCATTGAATCCATAGATTGCTTTGGATAGTGTGGACATTTTAACAATATTGATTCTTCTAATCTATAAACATGGAATATCTTTCTATTTTTGGTGTCCTTTTCAATTTCTTTCATTAGTATTTTATAGTTTTTATTATAGAGATCTTTGACTTCTTTGGTTAATTCCTAGGAATTTATTATAATTTTATTTCTGCCTACTGTAAATGGGATTACTTTTCTGAATTCTTTTTTACATTGTTCACTGTTGGCATACAGAAATGCTACTTATTTTTGTATGCTTATTTTGTATCCTGCAACTTTACTGAATTTGTTTATCAATTCTGTTTTTTTGGTGGAGTCTTTAGGTTTTTCCAAACATAAGATTGTATCATTTGCAAACAAAGATAATTTGACTTATTTATTTCCAGTTTTGGATGCCCTTCATTTTTTTGTTTGATTGCTCTAGCTAGGACTTCCAGTACTATGTTGAATAACAGTGGTGAAAGTGGGCATCCTTATCATGTTCCAGATCTTAGAGGAAGGGCTTTCAGTTTTTTCCCCATTCAGTATGATACTATTTAGGGGTCTTTTGTATATGGCTTCTATTATGTTGCGGTATCTCCCTTCTATATCCAGTTTTTTGAGGGTTTAGCAGTTTATTTTTGAGCAGTTTTTCTTACTGTCTTCTCTGGTGATCAGTGTATGCAAATTTTTCACTTCTTTTTATGTTCAGTTGATTGTACACTTATATAGGAAATAATGCATTCAAATGTGTTGAATGTGTTATTCACAGAGTGACAGTGGTTCATAATTTATGTATTTAATTTCATCTGTATTTGTAGTTATTTCTTTTCTCATTTCTAATTTTCTATAATTTTCTTCTTTTCTCCTTTTAATCAGTCTGACAAGATTTATCTATTTTGTTCGTTCAAAGAAACAAGTTCTTTATTTACTAATTACTTCAACCATTCTTTTTGCCATCTATTTTATTTTTCACCTTTCATCTATGTATTTATTCTTCCTAGTTGCTCTTTTTTATAAGAATTATTATTTTTCTAATTTCCTTAAGTGAATAATTGGTTCATTTTTATTTTATTTCTCAAAGGCAGATTCTTAAACCAATCAATTCTTCTCTAACTTTCTTGTCTTGTACATTTTGCTATTGAAGTGTTCTCCTTGTCAGTCTTTTATAGAAATTCAGAAATTTCTGTTTTGGCTTCTTTTTGTTTAGGAGTGACCACTTTGGACATTTAATAGTAATTGGTTCTCCATTATTGACTTCAGTTAGTTTATTTTTTATGTAACTCTGCAATATCTAATGAAAACATCGAAGGTATTCAGCTGCCTGCCCCTAAGTGCAGTAAACCCTGATACCTCACATCCACGCATTACTTCTACATTTCTGTCAGTATTTCTATAATTATTTTTTTAATTACATCTTTTTTCCATGTGAAACTTTAAGGGCAAGTTAAAGTATTTAAAACATGTTCGTGTTCCTTCCACTGTTCTTCTCCTGGTTCCTCTCCTTCTTGTCCTATGACCATGCACTTCATCAAGCTGAAACAAATCTGTGTGCTGGGTCACTGGAGAGCTGAGTAAACACAGGAGCACAGTACCCCAAGTGAGTGCTGAAAATGAGGGACATGCGGTGTCTCTAAGATGTTCACATCACCTATTTGGCTTCCGTTTTGCAGTAGTGACAGCTCTAGTTGGCTGTACTAGGAATTGAAGATCTTAAAGGGGTAGGAGGTGTAGACCAGCGTGTTTGAAGGAACTCGTCTTGCAGTTCTGGATGTTGAGGATCTGGGATAACAGACTGAGCAGATAGGAACTGGCCAAAATGGAAATGTTCAAGCAGAGGCAGCTTGGCCCTCTCTCAAGAAAATTCTGGAGAGCCACAGGGGCTGGAGGAATAGGAGAACTTCAAGTGATCTCTATATCTCCTTAGAGTAATCTCTATAATTTTTTAGCAGGAGCAAAGAAGACAGGAAGGAAGTTCTCTTCCCCTCCTTCTCCAGCTTGTCTCTGGTTCTATTCACCTCAAGTCAATTTCACAGTCCCATTTGTCCTCAGCTTGTGCTTGACTAACCTTAGGAAGAAAACTTTTGGAATCAAAAACCTCAACTGGCCATTGTAAAAGGGTAAGCAAGCCTCAAGATGGTGTATGTTTGTTCAGGGAAGGGACATAGGCTACAATTTTATAAGGTGCAAATTTTAATGTTCTTTAAAACCAACCTCCTTCCTGTTATGAGTCCCATCCCCTCAAGCCAGCAGGGAATGTCACTTGAGTCCTGAACAGGATGTTCTCCACCTTCAGAGTGGATCTGCCTTCAGGACACTTGTATCCTAGGTGTCTCCGACAGCATAGCATCGTCCAGGCCCACAGCATCCCTGAAGTCCTCAGCTTTCTGCTTCGGCAGCATGCTCAGGCCACAGGACCCCAGGGCCCCCCATGCCAGACTCCCCATGTGTGTCCCCTGCCACCTCTTCTGAGGTCTGAGTGCCACTCGCAGGCCCACAGACCACCCTGCTATGCCTCTCTCCTCTCCAGCCTGCCTCCTGGACACCCTGGGCTGTCTCGGCAGTGGGGGCAGTCCCCCCAGTTCCCCACCCCCGACAGCCACAAGCTTTTCCAGGCTGCTTCTGTTTTTCTCCTTGAAAACTCTCTGGGATAAAGGGTTCCAAACTCCAAAATCCCACTTGAAATGCAGCAAAAAGAAGGATGCAGGGAGAAAATGTGAATTAATATCTCACAAATATTATGCCCTACAAACCAGACAACCTCTTTCACATCTAGTGCAAATTAGATTCCTTTGTTCACTCATTCCCTCATTCAATTGAAATGTATTGAGGGCTTCTTGCATGTCAGGGCGATGGCCAGATCCTCCCAGCTGAGCCCTCAGTGTAATACTTTCCCACTGGGCGTCACTTGTATGTGTCCTTGTCTCTCTCCCGCTCTGCTCCTCTGGACCGCAGGGAATTTTAGTTCCACATTGTGGCATTCATCTTCACTCCCTCATGATGTAGAACTAGACGTTCTCTATTCTAGAATATAACACAATAAATATTGGCAGGAAGGCAGGACAGACTAGATCCTAAGAGAAGGACAGATGGCAGCACTTGACCAGAAGGGAGCATTGTTCTACAGAAGTCCAGGGAGACATCGTGTTAAAATGAAATGAAATGTATTCTATTCCTGGAATATCAACTTAATGAGTGAGGAGCCTTTGTGCAAACTTTGCCAATAAGGTTTTATCTGGGAGATATTTTTTCTTCTTATTCCACATCACCCAAATGACAATTGTTAATGTTTACTGTGTCTATTCATATATTAATACTGTACAAGGTACTCAATCTGCTTTGTGAGGGTTCTCCAGAGAAACAGCACCAATAGCTGATATTAACACACACACACACACACACGCACACACACACACACACACGCCCCCTTTGGCTCACAAGCTAGAGACCCAGGAAAGCTGAAGGACTGAGAACTTGGGGAGCCAATGATGTTTACCCAAGTTCAACGGCAGGAGAAGATGAGATGGGATGTCTGAGTTCACGGGCAGGAAAGAAGCGACGAATTCCTCTGTGCTCTGCCTTTTGCTCCATTCAGGCCCTCAGTGAACAGGATGATGGCCCCCTCCATAAGGGAAGGCAGCCTACTGAGTCCACCTATCCAGATGCCAGTCTCACCTGGAAACAGCCCCCACAGACATGCTCAAAAACAGTGCTTAACCCGGGCAACCAGTGGCCCGCTCAAATTGACACATAAAATTAACCATCACATGTGTGTAACTGTTTTAACCCTTCAAAGCACTCTGTAAAGTTGCTACTAATGCCATCATCCCCTCTCAACATGCAGTGAGTCCAGGAGCTGGGCGTGAGCCCGTGAGGTCTTGGGCCCTGGCCACTTTGCAGGGTTGCTGTGGGATGTCGCACACCTGTCTCCACTCCCTGCCTACCCACTCTCTCTAGCTGGAAGCAGATTACTCCTCTGCGGATCTTCGACCTCTGGGAAAGTGCACCAAGGAACACTGCCCCTCAAATGCCCCAGAAAGGTGCAGAGCTGAACAGATCTCAAAGGACAAGGTGGACATTTTTCTTCATGTTCTAGTCCTGTGTGTTATTCCGGGAGATCAGGAACTAATTTTCCTAGATTAGATGGTTTAAACATAAAAACAAGTGTAATGCTGTGGACTGAAAACAGGAAGAGGCTCCTCTAATGAGTATAGACCAGGGTTCCCACAATGGGTTTTGAGAAACATTAGTCCAGTGAAATGCCTTTTAAAGGATGTATTGCCAACTTTACCATTCTCTTGGAAATTCCCAATGTTGAAAGCCCTGAGAAATCTCATAATAAAGAACCCTGTTTAACCTAGCCCTTCTCATCCCAATTACATCATGAGGCATTCTCTCCTTTTAAGAAGACTTTTAACATCTCACAGCATTCATTTCAGAAAACGGGACTAGACCATACTGACCAAAAGGAGGGTTCCACATACAAGGCGTGTAGTGTGGTCCTTCTGAGTGTCTCATCCATCCTGACCAGGTGGGGACCTGCCAGACCGAATTCCGAGAGGAATCCCTGGCTGCATCCAACAGTGAAGCGTGGCTATGCTTCCTAACTGGGCATCGTGTGCTCTGCACCCACTCCCCACCTGCTTAGAAGGCCCTTTGGTGCTGGGTTTGAATGTGGGCCATGGACCCCCAGGAGGGCCTCGGGGCCTTCTAACTGCCCACGGACACCTACGCAGCAGAACAAAGTGGAGAAATTAAGGACTGGGGCAGCTGTCATAATTCAAGTGTTCTGTTCTCTCTCCAGACATCCAAGAAAAAGCCAGTGACTGTTCCTGAGGGCGCCTGTTAAGAGCTGGCTTTTTGGTTGTGGTGAGTCAGTCACAACCACCCCTCCGAGATCAACACCAAGTGGAAACCCCGCCAAGTAGGCTTTTCAGGAACCCTCTCACCACCCAACACCCTAGGATCTTACATCTAGCAAATTACATTTTACATTAGTTTTTTAAAAAACAGGTTAGTGACAACTAAGACAGTCTCTCCGCAATTAAGAGTCTGATGTCAGAGTGAGAAAATCCCCCGTTCCTTGGGAACTCCCACGTCACTCATTCTGCATTAATGATATTTATTCTCTCTCATTGTTTTATTCTTAAAAAATAGCTCCCCTGGTTGCAATGTGATGTTGAGCATATTACATGTTACTCCAAAGTCAGTTCATATATTACAGCTTGCACCACTCCTGGGTATACGTTTCTGAATAGCTCTCACTCCACAGTTCCAGTTCCACGTTAAATATGGGCTGCCATGAGTGGAGCCCAAAAGGGTTGCCTGTTCCATTCCCGCTTCTTGTTTTCCCTGGAAGTATTTTCCCCTCCTGTTTTATACTCCTCAGGGAAGATGTGCCCTCCAGTAAGAAAAGTCTGTCTGGGGAAGGTAGAATGTATTCTTGCTCTAGAGTTTTCTTGAGGGGAGGTGAGAAGGGGCAGCTGTTTGACAGAGTGCTTGCAGCCTTCCAGGGGCCAGCACAGGTTTGACACATGAGTGGACACCCTGACTAGGGGATATGGGATGCCAGGAGCCGTCAAGAGCCTTGGAACAAAAGCCAAAATATCCTTCCTACTGCAACATGAACATCAAAATGAGTTTTCGTCTTTTATGGCTATCATGCTCTTGACCATCTGTGTTGTAGGGTCATTAACAGACAGTTTCAGGGATTCTGTGGGAAGTCATCCTTTTAGTTACTTCAACAGAATCAACCATGATAACCTAGTTTTACTTCCATTTGCTGCAGGATCCAAGCATAAGGCTCTCATGAGCCACCAGCTTCTTTCTTTGTTTCATTCGTTCATTCAATTAACATTCATCATGCATTGGGTCTCACCCAGTTCATCAGTGATCGAGAAAAAAACCCAGTGTGCTCATGATGCTTGTGGCCTGTGTCAAGGTCCACAGTCCTTGGGACAAAGTCCTCATGTGCTGTCCCCAGGTGCAGACATGGCAGATGCCAGGCAGCGCCAACAGCCCTTTCCTCTGGTGTGGCTCTTCTAAGTAGTAAACAAGCAGAAATAGACAGCCTGTATGTCACACCCAAGGGGGCTTATGAAATGCTTCTCAGTGGGCCCCAAAGGCTCTCAAAAGGTGAACGAGTCAAGAGCCACTTTCCTCCTGTGCAACTTTGCCAGTTCTGATTTCCCCCTCATACTTTCTCTCAGATTATCTTAGCCATTGCCCAACACGATGTGACGAGCCCCAGGCACGTCTCTTTTTTAAGATAAGGGGGAATCTTCAGAGGAAAAGTGACTGCAACAGGGCCAGGGCACAAGGGTCTCTGGAGCCCACTGCTGTCTCCCTTGGCTGCAAAGCTGAAGGCCCGAGACCCTTGACAAATGAGAATCAGATTGTGTCCAAAATACATCTCAGCCTCTTGGGACTGTCTGTAGCCATATAAGGAGCTGGTCAAGAGCTATTTATCAGAAAAGTTCTTGAGGGCAAAGAGAACCTACAGGGCACTTCAATTAGCTGAGCAGTCCCCAGCTCTGATGTGCCTGCAGCTGTCACCAGGAAGGGGTATCAACTATTCAAATGGCACTGTTATTGCACTTTCATATGCAAGGGCTACAAAGTGCCCCCCTTCCCTGCATCAACTCCTTTGAACATCTTTGCCCATATAACTAGGATCTTGGAACTTCAGAAAATATTAGCATTTAAAAATTGCCAAGGTATTGGCAAGTAGGTGTTTTAATCAAAATGTCAAATGAGACTACCCCATAATCAATGGCCACCACAGCCAAAGACAAGTTAAAAAGATCCTTTGGGAAATCTGCCTCCTTTTTCTACATGATCCCAGTAACAGAGAATTTGAGTCATGACAGCTGTCTCAGGCCTTAATATCTTCGCCTGGGACAAATGTGATTATATCCACGGAAAACGCCAAACCCCAGGGGCCCTATGGCATCCACAGTGAGACCAGTAAGTTCCTTTTGGGTCTCGGTGGGAAGCATTTTCATACATGTAGATTTTCAGGACTTGTATATTTGCCTTCAAAAATATCTCTAGATGCCTCTTAATTCTGAGAGGTCTAACCAGATATTAAAAAACACGCTGAGTTTTTGAAAACAAGGAGGGGTACTCATCCTACAGCCAGTTTTCTGCCACAGGAGAGACAACTGAACTAAGCTTTGAGATATTTGTTTCAACTTTATCTTCCCAGGCTGTTTTCTCCCTCGCCCCTCTGGAACATATGAATCCTGAAATTTCATTTGATTTGCCCTGTCAAGTACAAGAAACTTTTTAAAAAGTTCTACATCTATTGATGCCATTGTCACAGCACTCAACAATTCCTATTTTAATGTCTCTCTCTGTTCCTTCTATTAGTTATGTACTTATTCATCTTCTCATTCCCAGTGTTTAGCACAATGTTTGCATTGGTGGTGGTCAGTAAATGCTGAGCAGAAGGAAAATGGGAGGAGGAAGGAAGGAGGGAGAGAGGGGTGGTTAGAGCTCTAGATGTGTTTTCTTCCCCAGGTTGAATGGTGGGAGAACTAAAGTCCTCAGGGTGGATGGCTGGGGCCCTGATACTCTTTGCACACTGTAGTTCAGTAGTTAGAACTGAAATGTTTCATCAAGTGTGTTCAGAGCCAATTTACCACAGTCACTTTTTGAAAATTCTCTCCATGTGTGAGTGGGAAAGAGACCAGCTTGAAGAGGAGGTCTGAGGCCAGAAATCCCGGCTCTTTGCTTGTTTTTCCACATGTCATCCGTAGTCCATATCTTACTGCAAACCAGACTTCTGGAACTGGAAGACATAAATAGTCCAGGAGGTCAACAACAAGCTATCCAAATTAAGAAAACAATCCCATTTATAGTAGCATCAAAAAGAATAGGCCGGGCATGGTAGCTCAAGCCTGTAATCCCAGCACTTTGGGAGGCTGAGGTGGGTGGATCACCTGAGGTCAGGAGTTTGAGACTAGCCTGGCTAACATGGTGAAACCCTGTCTCTACTAAAAAAAATAGAATTAGCCAGGCGTGATGGCATGTGCCTGTAACCCTAGCTACTTGGGAGGCTGAGGCAGGAGAATCGCTTGAACCTAGGAGGCAGAGGTTGCGGTGAGCCGAGATTGCACCATTGCACTCCAGCCTGGGTGACAGAGTGAGACTCTGTCAAAAAAAAAGAAAAAGAAAAAGAAAAAAAAAAGTCTAAACTTAACCGAAGAAGTGAAAGACTTGTACACTGAAAACATTTATGAAAGAAATTAAAGAAGACACAAATAATATAAAGACATCTTGTGTTCACAGATTAGAAAACTTAATATTATTAAAATGTGCATATTGCTGAAAGCAATCTACAAATTTAATATAATCCCCAATCAAAATCCCAATGCTATTTTTACATAAATAGAAAAACAATCCTAAAATGCATATGGAAGCACAAAGGACTCTGAATAGCCAAAACAATCTTGAGAAAGAAGAGCAAAGCTGAAGGCAACATACTTCCTTATGTAAAACTATATTAAAAAGCAACAGTAATTAAAACAGTATGGTACTGGTATAAAGACAGACATAATAGACCAACGGAACAGAATATAGAGCCCATAAATAAGCCCAATAATAAATATATGGTCAACTAATCTTCCACAAGATTGCTAAGAATACACAATGCAAAAAAGGCAGTCTCTTCAACAAATGGTGTTGGGAAAACTGGTTATCCACAGGCAAAAGCATGAAATTTGACCCCTTTCTTATACCACATATAAAAATTGGCTTGAAATGGATTAAAGACTTAAACATAAGACCTGAAATTATGAAACTCCTAGAACAAAACATAGGGGGAAACTTTATGACATTAGTCTCGGCAATGATTTCTTGGGTATTATTACACCAAAAGCACAAGCAACAAAAGCAAAAACAGACAAGCAGGACTATATCAAACTAAAAAGCTTCTATCTCTGCAATGGAAACAAGAGTGAAAGGCAACCTGCAGAATGGGAGACAATATTTGCAAACCATACATCTAATAAGAAGTTAATATATAAAATATATAAGGAATCCCTACAACTTAATAGTAAAAAACTAAATAATCTGATTAAGACATGGGCAAATGACTTGGATAAAAACCTCTCCAAAAAAGACATGCAAATGATTAACTGGTATATAAAAGGATAGCAACATCACTAATCATCAGGGAAATGTAATTCAATACCACAATGACATATCATCTCACACCTGTTCAGATGGGCCTTATCAAAAGAAAAAATCAAAAGATAATTTAATCAAAGATAATTTAAGTAAGTGTTGGTGGGGATGTGAAGAAATTGGAAAACTTGTATGTTATTGGTGGAGATGTAGGTTGCTGTATCCACTATGGAAAACAGTTTTGAGCTTGTTTTAAAAATTAAAAATAGAATCACTCTATGACCCAGCAATCCCACTTCTCAGTGTTTGCCCAAAATAATTGAAACTAGGACCTCAAAGAGATATCTGTACCCCCATGTTTATTGCAACATTATTCACAATATTCAAAATGTGGAAATAACTTGTGTCCATCAACAGATGAATGGTGTTTATTAGTCCGTTTTCATGGTGCTGATAAAGACATACCCAAGACTGGGCAATTTACAAAAGAAAGAGGTTTAATTGGACTTACAGTTCCACATGGCTGGGGGAGCCTCACAATCATGGAGAAAGGCAAGGAGAAGCAAGTCACATCTTACATGGATGGCAGCAGGCCAAGAGAGAGCTTGTGCAGGGAAACTCCTTCTTATAATAACCATCAGATCTCATGAGACTCACTATCTTGAGAGCAGCATGGGAAAGACCTGCCCCCATGATTCAATTACCTCACCAGGTCCCTCCCACAACACTTGGAAATTCAAGATCAGATTTGGGTGGGGACACAGCAAAACCATATCAAACAGATAAAGAAAATATCCTATATTCATACAATGGAATATTATTCAGTCATAAAGAGAAGGAAATTCTGCCATGGTTGAGCATTGAGGACATTATGCTAGGTGAAATAAGCCAGTCACAGAAGGACAAATATTGGATGATTCCACCATTTATATGAGGTAGCTAAAGTAGCCAACAGAAGCAGAGAGTAGAATGGTGGTTGCCAGAGGCTGGAGAGGGGGAAGTGAGTGTTGCTCTTCAATGAGTACAAAATTTCAGTTATGCAAGATAAGTAAGTTCAGCTGTAGGACATTGTGCTTAAGAGGATAGATCTCATGTTATCTGTTCTTACCACAATAATAATTATAGAAAATAGTCCAGAAGGGTTTGTGGAGTGCCTCCTTCTTTCTTCTTGTTTTCCTACCCTGACAGAGAAATGTCAAGATTCTTTTAGCAAGAAGTTGTTCCCAGGCCGGGTGCAGTGCCTCACGCCTGTATTCCCAGCACTTTGGGAGGCTAAGGCGGGTGGATCACCTAAGGTCGGGAGCTTGAGAGCAGCCTGACCTCTCTGCTCTCTACTAAATATGGTGAAATTTAGTAGAGAGCACTGTCTCTACTAAAAATACAAAAATTAGCCGGGCATGGTGGCACATTCCTGTAATCCCAGCTACTCGGGAGGCTGAGGCAGGAGAATCGCTTGAACTCAGGAGGCAGAGGTTGCAGTGAGCCAAGATCATGCCACTGCACTCCAGCCTGGGCAACAGAGAAAGACCTCGTCTCAAAAAAAAAAAAAAGAAAAAGAAAAGAAATTGTTCCCTTGGGACAGGGTTTCTCAGACTCATCACTAACGACATTTTAGGGCAGATAGTTCTTTGTGGTGAGGGGCTGTCCTGTGCATTATAGGATATTTAACAGCTTTCCTGACCTGTATCCACTCACCCCATCCCACAGTTATGACAACCAAATTTGCCCCAGAAATTGTCAAATGGCCCACAGGGATCAAAATCACTCCTAGTTGAGAACTACTCCCTTCAAGAGTCCCAACAAGCCTAGAGCTTAGGCACTCTGTGTGTCAGTGGTGAGGTCAGATGCAGTATTTGGTGGCACTGTGACTGGATGAAATTGTTTTTCCCACCTAGCAGCATGCTCCATTGAGAAGGTGAATGAATGTTCTCCTTCTGACTCTGATAGCCTAAAATCATGAGGACATCCAAAGCCATCTTGTTTTTGGTTTTCACCTAGCTTTGTATATTTCCAGTGAAGTGAAAGGAGAAAAGTATGTTACATTCGCTTGCTTGGACTGCTGTAACAAATGACCACCAACTGTGTGGCTTAAAACAACAGAAATTTACTCTTTCACAGTTCTGGAGGCTGGAAGTCCAAAATCAACACGTCAACAGGGCCACGTTCCCTCCAAAGACTCTAGGGAAGAATCCTGCCTCACCTCTTCCAGTTTCTGGTGGCTCCAGGCATTCCTTAGCTTAAGTCTGCGTCCCTCCAATCTCTGCCTCCGTCTTTGCATCTTCCCCTCTGTGTGTCTCTCACAAGGACGCTTGTCACTGGATATAGGGTCCACCTGGATAATCCAGGGTGATCTCATCTAGAGATCCTTTACTTGATCACATATGCAAAGACGCTTCTTCCAAAGCAGCTCACACTCACAGGTTTGGGGATGTGGACAGACTTTACTGAGGCCTCCCATTCAACCCATTAACACTCTAAAACAAAGCTCCATTTAAGGGAAAACAGAGAGACTGACTTTTTTGTACTCGATGGTTTTAAAAAACATTTTGAAACAAACAAAAGTTGTAAGTGTAGTTTAAAAACCCTAAAACCTTTTTTTTTAGTTTAGTTGCTGACATGATGCCCCATTACCCTCAAATACGTCAGTGTGCATTTCCAACAAACAAAGACATTCCCCTACCTAACCACAGTGCAACCATGAAAACCAGGACACTGACAGCAGGCACGACCTCACCCCCGCGCTCAGCACTCACAACCCGTGCAAGTTTCTCCAATTGTCCTAATACTGTCTTTCAGAGCAAAAAGATCTACTTCAGAATCACACAGAGCATTCGGTAGCCATGTGCCTTCACTCTTCTTCACTTTGAAACCAACCCCCAGTCTTTCCTTGATCTTCAAATTCTTAACATTTTTTGAAGATTCAGGATCAGTTATTCGGTAGCATGTTTCTCAGTTTGGGCCTGTCTGATATTTCCTCATGATTAGATTCAAGTTATGTGTCTTTCTCAGGACAATCCCAAAGGTAATCTGTGTTCTTCTCCATGCGTGCTATCAGGTAACATACCTTTTCAATTTGCACAATTCCTGGCAAGGAAGAATGATCACTTGATTAAAGTGTCTCTGCCAGGTGGCTCTTCCGCCTCTGCCCTTGTAATTCATAAGTATTTTGTAAGGAGGAACTTGGAAACTATCTAAATATCCCATTCCTCACCTAACTTTCCATTTCTTAGTGTGTTTATTTGTATCTGAATGGACTAATGAATTCCTATTTTATTCAAAATCTGTTACTATCGTTATTTGTTTTGAGGCTCACACTGTGTCATATTTGGCCAGAGGAGACCTTGTGTCCGGCTCTGTGTCCTTCTGACATGTCCCATCATTCTTTGATCACTTCCTTGCTTTCTGGCACAGCAAGATTCTCTGAGCTTATTTAGTACTTTCTTTGCCCCTAAAGGAAGCTCTGGTCCCTTTCACTGGGAAATGGACAGTGTTTCAAGCACCATTGTGTTCCCTTTTGTGCGTTTTCCAGACCGATATATTCTCTGTCCTGCTTCACCCCTCATTCCTTCCACACACTGCGTTTACGTCAGTGTGCCTCTCTCTCCCCTACCCCTGCCTCCACACATCCCATCCTGTTTCTGTGTGCATGTTTGGAAGCACTAACTCTGTGAAACAAGCAGTCACGCAACAGCATCCCGGCTCTGTGAAAGGCTGGCTGCTATAGGCAGACGTGCTGGGCAACCCACTGGCCATGCCTGTGGAACGCTGGCTCCAGGACTTCTGGCAACATAGCTGCAATGAGTTAAACCTCTGAATTTGTGTGGGTCATTCCCAAGCACAAGTGAGGATCAGGACCCATGGCTGACTTACCATTTCATACTGGGAGGACAACCGAGTTCCTGTTTGGCCTTAGTTCAGCTTTTCCCCAGACTGCTTTCCCTGATATTTTGAATCTTGAGAATTATTTTACGAGGTCTTCTCTACTTGGCATCTTTCCTCCTCTAAGAAGGAAAATGTGAAAGGCTTCACTAATTCAGTCATGCCAGCTTCTGCTCAGGTCTGGGGCTTTCAGCCAGACTGCACCCCGAGGTAGGGCCAGTTGGTTCCCTGGAGGTTGTGAGTGGAGCCTGGGGGTTAACATGGACTGGCATGTGCCCAGGGCTTGCACACATTTTACCCTGTCCTTCCAGGCTATATCCCACCCCATTACTCTTTGATGCCTTGTGACAACTCATGAGGTAGCCCCTGCCATCCAGATTCTTTTATTTTCCTCTGTGGGCTTTCTGTCCTCTGCCCATCTTCCTATTGGTCTTTATCATTGTGGATTTCCTAAGCATGACTTCCTATACCCACTCCGTCTGAAATTTAATAACACCTTTTCTTTCCTTTTAAGTTACACATGCCCAACATTTCTGTCCTCTACTCCAGCCTCTCCTGAGTGGTCTTGAAACCCTAGGAAGCTGCCCTGGATGGGGCTAGAAGAGACACCTGAGCTCTGGGCAAACAATCCAGAGGCCAGCGAGAGGCCCTTGGCGTGGCCGGTGAGGAGTGCTCTGTTTCCTGCTCGCTGAACTGGGGAAGCAAGAAGGAGACACAGAGTGAGTGAAGCGTGAGTCGTGATGGAGAGTAAGGAGGGCAGCAGTCGTTGTGTTGGGCTGTGTGAAATTTAAACAAGTGAAGGAAGAGGCTAAAAGAGAGGAAGAGGAAGCAGATCCTTGAAGAAGAGCAGAGGGGCCACCAGAGAGTGAAAAGGGAAAAGTAGCTCCTTTGGTTTCCAACATCTTTCTAGAAACAAATGCCAGATCATTCAAAGCCCAACTTTTCTTGCTTCCTGACCAAGAATTCTGTCAGATCTTTATATCCTTACAATCAGCTGTCTTTCTTGTGCCATTTTGAGTGGATTTCTCTTTCTTGCCACCAAAAGAGGCTTTCTTGAATTTTTTTTTTTAAGAGACAGGGTCTCACTCTGTTGCCCAGGCTAGAGTACAGTGGTGTGATCACAGCTCACTCTCTGTAAGCCTCAAACTTCTGGGTTCAAGAAATCCTCTCACTTGAGCTTCCCAAGTAGCTAGGACTACAGGTGCACACAACTGTATTTTCTTTTTACAGATGGGGTCTTGCTGTGTTGCCCAGGCTGGTCTTGAACTCTTGGCTTCAAACGAACCTCCTCAGCTTCCCAAAGTGATTGGATTGCAAATGCCCTCCCAAAGTTGGGATTATAGGCATGAGCCACCCTGCCCAGGCTTCTTGAACATTCTTATTGACTACATTGCCTTCAAGACCTCTCCGGTGGAGACCGTTCTCTCAAGTCCTGAAAGGGTGAGCATTCCTTCTCACTGTACAGTGCTGCCACCCAAATGTCCCTGTGACACTTTTTTGTTAAACAACCATCCTTCTTTGTAGGCCCATATGAAGCAAGGGGATGTATCTTCCTCTTCCCTGTCATCCATTGATATCTGGACCCTTCTCCAGGTTCCCTAATAAACACATATAGCTCTCCCTTTGTATCCCTTGCCATCATCCTGGGCAATATCAGGGTCCACATGGATGGTTCACGTGCCCCATCTGCCCCACAGTCCCTCCACCCATCCATTTCAAAGAGTGAAAACAATATATTACAAAATGATTCATGTTTTATAGCTTAGGAAATACTTTCCCAGTCATGAGCTCATTTTGTTTTGATTTTTGAACTCTATTCCCAAAGCCAAAGCCTAGACTCATCCTCTTATCACTGTTTCATTTCCAAAGCCTAGATGTCATTTTTAGGAAGCTGGGCCTTTAATGCTACTTGAAAATATCTTACTAATCCTTCAAGAAATACTGATCTCCATTTTCTTCTTCCAAGCCTAAGTTTTCCTTCTATCTGCACTCTTACTGTCTTGGCTCCAATCTGCTCCAGGATCTTAACACATCCTTTTTTCGTCTCTTTCTCTGTCATCTCCATGTCCAGGCACCCTTTTCCTTGACCTAATTAAAGAGTTCAATGTTTTCCTAGAAACCAGACCTCTTCAATCTTGCTTCTCCCTTAAGCTGCCATTCAGCGTCTTCCTACTCACTCCCTACTTTAGGGCTTTTGCGCATCATTCTGCCTCTGGTATCTCTTCACACATTCCTTCTTTAATCCTCCAAACTCTGTTCTGACAGGCCCTGATTCTTGTTGTTGTTATTATTTTTTTTAATACCACAAAGCTTGCTTTTATGGATTTGTTTTTTAAGGGAAAAGGATGACTACCCATTTCCCAGTTCGAATTTGACCACCAAGCCCTGGGAACTCTCCTCCTTCGGCCTCTGAGACACTCTTTTCCTTGAGTGTCTGGAGAGGGTTTTCTCCAAGCTCTCTGGTCCGTGTCTTCCTTTGCCACCTTAAATGGAGGCCTCTCTCAAAGTTCTCACGTGGTCCTGGAGGGTCCCCTCACTGTTTCACTCTCTCCCATCCACCCCCTCCTGACGCTACCCCCATCCCTGTGGAGCTGCTGAGCTACATTTTTGAATGCCTATCTGACATCTTGCTCCAGTTGCAAACTGAACTCAATGTCTTTCCCCTAAAAAGCTGTGTAAATGACATCACCAACCACCAATGCACACAGAAACGCTGGCGGTTGAATTCCCAAAGTGAATCAGTAGCTCCTAGTGCCAGATGGCTGGAGAGTTTTGTACCCATTCTGCAATTCAGCGCCTAACTCCCCTCCCTGATCCGTGCCTGATCCATTCCTATGACCCTCTGCCTGGCTTTTCTGCCTCCAAAATCCCCTCTTTTCAACCTTAAAACACAGGTTTTGTCCTACCATTTCCACTGCTGACTTTGCACTGATTTCTCACCGTGTAAAGGTAAAGGCCCCGGCTCCTGGGAGGGGACCCAAGGGCTCCATGGTGTCCCTGACACGTCCCCACCATACCCTCCAAGACCCTTGGCTCCTGCCACAGGAGTCTCCCCACTGATTCCTGAACCTGCTGATGTTCTTCCCATGCCTCCACTTACTGTTCCTTCAGTTAGGAAGATTTTTCTCTTCATTTTCTGCCCATCCAAAAGCTCCCATAAGTTAAAGTTCAGATGGATGGCTGCTCTTCTGAGAAGCATTCTTTGATGCTCCTGGACAGAACTAGCTTGCTCCTCTTGTCTCCCATACTGCACTACCATTAATTCCTCATTCACCCTGCCTTGAATTGTAAATGGTTGCAGTCATGCGCCACATAACGTCTTGGTCAACCGTGGACCGCATATACAACGGTGGCCCCATAAGATTATAAGACTGTGTTTTTATTGTACCTTTTCTATATTTAGATGCACAAATACTTATCCTTGTGTTACAGTTGCCCGCAGTAGTCAGTACAGTCACATGCTGTATAGGCTTATAGCCTAGGAGCAGATGGCCGTACCATACAGCCTTGGTATGTAGTAGGCTATGCCCTCTAGGTGCGTGTAAGTACACTCTATGATGTTTGCATAATGAGAAAATAGGCTAAGGACATATTTCTCCAACTGTATCTCCATCGTTAAGCAATGAATGACTGTATTGTTATTTTTTCAGAGTGATATTGATATCCTCACTGGCTAAGAAGGACGCCAAGACTCAAAAGGTCTAAATTTCTTTTTCTTTTTTCTTTTTTTTTTTTTTTTGAGACGGAGTCTCACTCTGTCACAGGGCTGGAGTGCAATGGCACAATCTTGGCTCATTGCAACCTCTACCTCCCAGGGTCAAGCAATTCCCCTGCCTCAACCTCCCGAGTGGCTGGGACTACAGGCACCCGACACCATGTCCAGCTAATTTTTTGTTTTTTAGTAGAGATGGGGTTTCACCATGTTGGCCAGGATGGTGTCGATCTCTTGACCTCATGATCCACCTGCGTCGGCCTCCCAAAGTGCTGAGATTGCAGGCGTGAGCCGCCACGCCCTGCCGGGTTTAAATGTCTTAAGATGACACAGCCTGAAGCTATAGAACTGGAATATGAACCCAGGTTGGCTTTACTCCAAAGCTCACTCTCTTTCTCCCTAGGGCCTAGATCAATGGTTCCCAGTCTCCATGGTACAATTGAAATCACTTGGGGAATCTGCGGAAACTACTGCTCCACCCAGGCATTCTGATTTAATTGGCATGGAGTGTAAACTGGGCTTTGGGTTTTTAAAAATATTCCTCAGGTGACTCTAATGTGCAGCCTACCTCTGCCATAGGCTACTCAGTGCTTCCCCCAGTGTCTGGCACATAGTGTGTTTAGTACATGTTTGCAATCAATCTTTTCTCCCTATGCTTTTCTGGTCCACTGGACACTTGCTCTTCAATTCTAAGGCTGGGAACAATTCAAAAGAAAAAATAAAGCAGAGAAAGAAAATAATTATCTGGCTAATATGAGCCCCCCGAATTCATTTTACATGAGATTTTCCAAATCAATATAAAGAAATTAGGAAGCATAGGCCAAAGTTACATTTTAACTCATTTCACTTGATCCTCCATTGCCTTCCTTTGGCGAGAGCAGCCTGCTTCTGTGGCAACCTCCAGTCCCCACTCTTTCCATCCCTCCAGCAGCTGCACATTGACAGGACTTGTTTTACAAATTGGTCCCAAGGCGGAGCCTACCTTCTTTTGAAGGCAGGCTCTGCAGAGGAGGCGACAAGGATCAGGTCACTCTCCCTGAGTCCTAGACATGGTCCCTGTGTCAGGCTGACACAGCCCTGCACAGCCCTGGTAACTGACAGAAAAGACATCTCATTGGGTTAGTTACTCCCTTTGCATAGTGTGAGGTTATCACATTACAGCCAAATTAATGGAAGGACATTTGAAAACTGGGCGACCTCTTTAAAATGTTTTGTCCCATTGAGACTTTATTTATAACTTTTAATATTAAATTCTGTCAGTGAGGAAACATCGCCTGGTATAACTGCTGTGAACTTACACGCACTTCTTGTCTAGTGAATGGGATATTTATTCCTATGAAATTCTAGTAAAGCTTCTGTGTTGTTACATCTAAAGAGAAAACAACTCCGAAGAGCTTTCGGCATCTATGCAGGTCATAAAACTACACTTCCCAGATGTTATTGGATACAGGTGTTGGTCCTTGCTAGCAATAATTGAGAACATATGAGAGCATGGACATCCTTTCTGCATGCTCGAAGTTCTGGATTAAATAGTTCATTCAACAGACTTTACTTGGAGTCTTCTCGACATGCCAACATACACGGTGTTCATATAGAACCAAGTCCTCTGCGGACCCAGTGACTCACAGTTGTGTTCCTTTAGAAAGATGCCTAGCTGAACAGCGTCAGTTGGATGATACTCTAGACGGTACTTAAAGAGGTGCTTCAGAGCCTCAGATGATTGAGTTCTTAGTGAATGGGCCACGTGGGCGGCTTGTCATGGAAGGCAGGCACAGGTGGAGGCTGTGCCTTTGACGGTAACTTCTGAAACTCAGCCTCTTCAAGTGCAAGACAAGAGAGTCATATTAGAAATTCGGCTGGGCGCGGTGGCTCATGCCCGTAATCCCAGCACTTTGAGAGGCAGAGGCATGTGGATCACGAGGTCAGGAGTTCAAGACCAGCCTGGCCAAGATGATGAAACCTCTGTCTCTACTAAAAATACAAAAATTAGCCGGGCATGGTGGCGGGTGCCTGTAATCCCAGCTACTCGGAAGGCTGAGACAGAGAACTGTTTGAACCTGGGAGGTGGAGGTTGCAGTGAGCCAAGATCACACCACTGCACTCCAGCCTGGGTGACAGAGCAAGACTCCATCTCAAAAAAAAAAAAGAAAAGAAAAGAAATTCATTTCTGAGGTTCACGCCAGCTCTATGGTGAGTCTGAGGGTCTGTAGAGTTCAGAGGATGGGGTGGCCATGGAGACCTTCTTGCAGGGAGGTGTGTGTAAGCACCTCCAGAGTGTATTCCCCCCGTGGAGGAGGGGAGACAGGAAGTGGACTGGCCAGGACCTGGTCAGGAAACACACCAGTTACAGAAACGGACAATTCAATATAGACAACTGGAGAACATCAAGGGAACCCTGGGCTATTGTAGAAATAGGAGGTGCAGGAAGCAGCTAGCACTCTTAGATATAGAGGAACAAAGGGAAGAGGTTGGGATTTTTTGAAATTAGAAACTTGGAGCTAAGGTGGCGGTCCTGGCCTGATGGTGTTGGTGTCTGTTAAAGCCACAATAAGGCTGGTCTGGAGGGTGAGAGAAAACTGTAAACTAGAACCTGCTGCTGCTGCTGCTGCTGCTGCTGCTGCTGCTGCAGGAGGAACTGTTGCTGAAATAACACAGACAGGAACATCCAGCAGACAGAGCGCATCCCCTCTCTTTCTCTTCTTCCAGCCTTGTAGTCCCCTCT
This sequence comes from Papio anubis, assembly GCF_008728515.1. NCBI lineage: Eukaryota > Metazoa > Chordata > Mammalia > Primates > Cercopithecidae > Papio > Papio anubis. The sequence goes on along the minus strand of NC_044979.1, from coordinate 41,614,403 downwards.
GATATCTTTCTGAGGAGCCAACCAAGGAGTGGCTGGCAAAGCAGAAATATGGTTTGCAGCTTCAGCCAAGTGGCCAGAGCTGTGCACTGAGTGATGGTCTGGAGATGAGAGAGTATATTCATACCTAGCCCAGGAAGAAAGGGGAACAGGGATCACTACTAGCTAGGGAACTTGTTTAAGCAAAGTAGTAACCATATTCACCATGTCCAATATCCCCCATATCTGCTTGTATCATTGTACCCATTCACTCTTTAATCCCCACAACCATTGTATGAAATTACTATTGTTATTCAACTGTGGCAAAGGAAGAACTTAGCTCAGACGGGTTAAATAACTCTCCAGTCTTACCCAGAATGGGGATCAGAACGCAGAATTGTCCCATTTTAAAGCTCTTCCCATCACAGGATGCACCGTGTGTGCTGAAGATATGCTTGGTATGTCTAAGCAGCAGTGAGTAGACTGGAAGGATTCATGGGGAACAGATTTGGAAGGGGAAGTATGGTCTAGATTGTGAAAGAGTGTGGGATTTGGACCTTTTAGGCCTTAGGAACCAATGAAGATTTTGGAAGACTGCAGAGAAACGATGGAAACACTTTTAGAGTGATTTATTTGGAAAGAGTGAACAAGGTGGATTGATGAGAAGAAAGTCTAGTGCCAGTGAGTCTCATTGGGCATTCAATTTAATAATTTAGAAATGAAGTGATATAGGCCTTGGTTTGGATGGTGGCAATGAGAAAGAAGAGGAAGGGAAAAATATTTGAAAGAAAGAATACACAGAAATGGTTGCACATAGAGATTATATGAAAAGTAGGACTGAAGGATAATTCTGAGATTTGGGGGTCTTGATAACTAGTAGAATAGTGTTTCTCCCTTCAGAAATAGAACTTTTGGGAATTCTGGAATGTTCTTCCTTTTCAAATGTGGCCTCTCTCCCTGCACTGCCCCCTGCCCCTAATTCACCATGATGGCATAGGATTCCCAATGCTCTGAGCTTCACCCTTGATTACCATCAGCAGAGTTGATAAGTTGAACTAATTCAGAGATAACTGTTTACTGTGTAGTCAGGGAAAGCATTCGCTTGGAGACTGGAAACTGCTGTTTTTCACTATCACCAACTTGCTGTTATTCACTAGCTTTGACTTATTTGACAAGTTATTTGATAGTATGGCTAAGAGGATGTATTGGGATAATATAGGTCAATGGTTCTCAACCTTTGGTTTTATTGTAATCCCCGGGGAGCTTTTAAGAAATACCAACACCTTGGCCCATCTCCAGAAATTCTCAGTTAATCTGGGATAGGGCCCAGTCTCCCCTACACTAACCCAGGGTGGATCCAAAGGGGCAGGATGGAGGGGGTGACTGGGACCCAGTGTTTGTTTTTTTTTTTTTTTTTTACCAGCATTTCTGGTTATCTATTTGAATGCTCCCTCACATACATTCTCAAGGACTCTAGAGGGTCTCACTAATGTCTAAGGGTTGTCAGCACAAAAGAACTCACCCAGAACTGGTTTACCACATTCAGGACAGTGTGGGCATCTTGCAAGATAAAGGGACCAGGGGAGAAAAGATTTCTGCTTGCCAGTACAGCCATAGCTGAGTAGGACATTTTGGATTTTCATAGCCTCAATCAATGAAAACATATTTAAAAATTCAACTAGACTTATATAAGAGGAAGAATTTGTTACTCTACCTTCCTAATGTTATGTGAGTGTCATGGGGCATTCTGAGGGGGATAGGTTATGCACATGGCTGCAGTTCTTAGAGAGGTAGCACATTATATTTGGGTGGTCCAAGCCAAGTTGAGACCCAGTTTACCCAGAGGGCATGTGCTAAAGTATAATCCAAATTACCCTTGAAATTCTCTTGTGAAGATCTGAAGATAGTGTAGTTCTGCCTTCACAGTTCAACATAGATTTTCTTTTACTGTTAAAACTCATTGCTTATTCTTCCCCGAGCCCTTAAGGGATGGTTGGTTTGTGTTTTAAAAGAGCCATTTATGCCTAACAACAATATTTCTAAATACAAAATTCACACCTAGAAGGCTCAGGTGCTCAAGTGAGAGACAGGCTGTGCCCAGAGACATGGACAGTAACTGAGGGAAGCACAGATTCAAGTCTCCAGTCCACTGTCACTCAGGGATGCCTGCTCATTGAGGTAATGGCCCCACTAGCTCACATTTTTACCCATATCTCCCCCAACCACTTCACTGTCTCTTAAATGCCACAAGTGTTGGGTTTCTGATAGAGGTCATCAAGACCTTGTTGGACACTCTGAGGGGGGTAGGTTATGCATTAATTAAGCACTCATATTAGATGGTAGATTAAAAGTCACTGATATAGAGAAGGGGCTAATTTCCCCAGCACACATGCCACACACCTAAGGACATCTTCATGTTTGGCATACAGTAGTCCCCTGTCAATGAAAAGAGTAAAACCCTGTGAAATATTTGAAGAAATTTATTCTGAGGCAAATATGAGTGACCGATGGCTGGTGACAGCCCTCAGGAGATCCTGAGAACATGTGCCCAAGGAGTTTGGGCCACAGCTTAGCTTTATACACTTTTAGGAGACAAAAGACATCAATCAATACATGTAAAATATATATTGGTTCAGTCTGGAAAAGAGAGACAACAGGACGTGGGGTCTCTCAGGTCACAGGTAGATTCAAAGATTTTATGATTGGCAATTGGTTGAAAGAGTTAAGTTATTATCTAAAGACTTAGAATCAATAGAAAGGAATGTCTGGGTTAAGGTAAGGGATTGTAGAGGCCAGGGTTTTATTATGCAGGTGAATTCTCCAGGTAGCAGACTTCAAAGGGAATAGATTGTAAAAATTTTTTTTTTTTTTAATCAGACTTAAAGAGTCTGTTCTATCAGTAATTTCAAAAGGAATGAGGGTATAATGAGGCATGTCTGACTCCCTCTTCCCATCATGGCCTGAACTAGTTTTCCAGGTTAACTCTGGAATGCCCTTTGTTGAGCCGGGGGTTATATTCAGATGGTTGGGGACTTGCATTTTATTTTTTGGTTTACATACCCTATCTGTGATTTCTCTTTCCATAGTTTCAGTTGCTTGTAGTCAACTGTGGTTCAAAAATAGGTGAGGACAGTACAATAAGATGTTTTAAGAGAGAAAGATCATATTTACATAACTGTTATTGCAATATATTGTTATAGTTTTTCTATTTCATTATTAGTTACTATTGTTAATCTCTTACTCTGCCAAATTTATAAATTAAACTTCATTATAGGTGTGTATGTATAGGAAAAAAATGTAGTGTATATAGGGTTCAGTACTACTGGAGGTTTCAGGCATCCACTGGGGGGTCTTGGAACGTATCCCCTAAGCATAAGTGAGGACTACTGTACCCGCAACCCTAGGCTGATCCAGATGGGCTGGAATCCTCTTACTGAAGCATTGGCTTTGGCATCAGGAAGCCTAACCCTTAAGTTAGCATCATCCATCTATATCATTGTGTCCTTAGGGTAAACTTTGTGTGTGTGTGTATACACCACTTCTCCTGTCAATGGCTTCTAATCATCCCTCATTCTTAGCATGATGTAATTAAGCACCAAACTCACATTTTCTGATCCTTGTGGTAGGTTGTAAGGAGAGAAGAATAGAAACTTAAAGTAAGATTGGCCTGGTTTCATTCTCTGTTTGGTCCAAACCTCAACTTGTGCCTAGAATTGGCAACCAGAGGAGAAAAATGGCCAGTAGAGAGTCTACCCAAGAAGACTAGACTAAATTTCCAGGGTAATTTAGTTTTTTTTTTTTTTTTTGTCCTTGAGTTGCTTCTACAACTCTCCAATGTCTTTAAACAGTAAGATTTTGAAAGTAGTTTTTTCTAATTGTCACAGTGGGAGGATTGGCCTCCAGTTGACTCCATCTTACCTGAAGGCATGGGTGAGGGTTTTAAGCTAGTGGGTCTGTGTACTGTAAATACTAGGTATCGAATGAAGACATAAATCAGCTTAGAGCAGGATCTCATTATGAAAGGAGTCATTTGTGTACCCAGAGTTAGTTATACTAGTATAAGAACACTACTAGACTCTCCTTACCCTAGGGTGAGGACATTAGCAGAATCTTTGAAAAATTCCTGTGGTTTATCAGTTTGCAAAAAGATCCTTGGAGGCTCATAGTATGGAATGAGTGTGAGACTCCACCCTCATCTTCCTAGGAATTGAATTAGAGAAATCCGTTTTTAAGAGTGTGGCCCTAAAAAATAATCTGCTGGCATGAAAGGACCTCAAGGTCCCTAAAGGGGAATTCATTATGAGAGAGTCTGCTTGTGATTCCCGTTCAACATAAAAGCATGGAGGTTCTTTGGGAAAGAGAGGTTCTAGCAAAACACGTAAGTGAGGCTGAAGAACCTGTGGATCTACCCAGCAAGATATATTGTCATTCTTTGAGAACAATAGATGAATATGTGAGTGAAAAATAAAAGAGCTATACCTTTGGAACCTAAGTGTGAGCTTTGGGCTGTTCAGGGATCTGCACTGGCAAGGGTATACCTGATCTTTGAGCTAGAGTCCTTGCAACTCTGCAGGGCTGGTGTTCAATGATGGGGTCCTATGTAAGTAACAGAAGCAGTAATGCTGGTAGGCTAAAGAGACTTTCCGGTTAGGCTGCTTGGAAACACTAACCCATTTAGATTCAATGAGGCTTGGGGATTCTTGGATAGTTTGCAGCGGGAGCCTCAAGAGAGAGATCTTGGATTTATACTAATTAGGATTGGAGGAAAATGTGTAAATCTGGTAAAGAGGGTTATACCAGCTATGCTAGCTTTCAAGCTCTAGTTATTCATTTGTAATGGGAGTAGGGACAGAGTATAGGGGAAGAAAATTCTAGTAGCATGATAATGTTTTGAGACAACCAGCTCTTAGGGATCATTAGGCTTTTGAGATCCTTTTACTCATCTGCAGGAAATCAGAGTGTGAGTTTCTGATGCTTTCATGGACAGGTCATTATGTATACACCAAAGACTTACTTGAAGACACTTTCTGAGCCATATGATAAATTGCAGGCTATTGAAGTTACCATATAAAATCGGAGTTTTCTTTACTTTAAGAAGTGTTTTGAAAGTAGTAAGCATAGTTAATGCTCTCCTATTCTTGTATTTTAATTGTTGCAGGTTATTTTTCATTAGATTAACACTAAGAAGTCAATATTGTAATATATTTGTGGCTCTCAGAAAACCTACAATAATTTCAGTTGTAACCAATTTACAAAACAATCTTGGCAAGAGGTTGGTTTGCATACTTCTGAGAGATTCAAAGCTGGGTACTACCTTTATGGTATGAATTTGTACTAGGCTTGATGAGAATTTTTTTTGAACGTGTACATCAGAATTGCTTGAAGAACAGTTGAGTCTTTTGTTTATTCTTTCCTTTGTTTGAAAAAGCATATGAACTTATCGAATACTTGCTTTATCATTGAATCCAGATTGAGAAGTGAGAAAATAAATTGGTGTAGGGAAAGGGAAGAAGGGAGGGAGCCTACCTAAAGGAAATAGTCCAGATCATCCTTGGCTAATGTGTATTGGAATTGTAGCTTTATAGATTAGATTAATTTTAGTGAAAAGTTGACATTTTATAATATTAGGTCTATTGTAGTATTCTCTCCATTCATTCAAAGTATCTCCTTTTCATTACTAAAGTTTTGTAGGTTTCTTTCTTAATAGTTCTGCATAGCAATTACTGTTTATTCCTAAGCACTTTTTGTTTCTGCTGTGAGTTTCTACTATCCTAACCAGTTTCCCAGCTTTCAGAAAGTTCTTCCCACATCCACACCTGCAAATTCACTCTCCTTTTAGGTTGACTGAAGAGGTGTAAAAATTATTTTCATCTTTCTATGAGATAAATTATTCATTTTTTTGTTATAATTTTATCTTTAAAATTTTAACATGCTTACTTAACAATGTCTAAAGTTTATCAATACTTCTACCCTTCTAAACAGTTTTAAAAAGTTAAACTGCTTAAAACTGATCACTCCATTTCCATCTTGATGTTGTTGCCAATACTTTGTTTCACTTTGTTTTATTACCAGACATTAGTAATTACTAGTTATTTCTAAATATTCACTGTTGTCTACATTTACCTGCACAAGAACAAATTTATTTATTCATCATATCTTCTTGCATCTCAGTTCTTCCTTTTGGAATATATTTCCTTTTTCCTGAAGTTCCTAGATAGAGTATGCTCTTGGTAGATTTTGTCCCAAAATGTTTTTATGTTGTCCTTGCTCTTTAATAATAATTCAGCTGGATATAAAGTTACAAATTGACAAGAAATTTGAAAATTGATTCCATTGCCGTCTGCTTTCTATCAATGCTTTGAAAAAGTCTACTCTTAGTTTGATTATTGTTCTTTTCTAGACAACTTTACTTTTTCCTCTGGTAGCTTTTTGCGTCTTCTCTTTTTCTTCTACTCTCTACAGTGTCTCAGCAATATGTTTTGTTATAGATTTATTTTGTTAATTCTACCTTGCAGTTATGCTTCTTGAAACAGGGTTTATATATTTCATCCGTTCTGGAAAGCACTCATTTTTCCCATTCTCTGTCTCTTTCTGGAACTTCCAGTATAAGTATATGAGGAACCTTTTCATTCAATCTTCCATGTCTCTTAATCCATTTTGTAGTTTTTCTTCATATCTTGGACAACATTCTGGTCAATTTCTTTAAATCTATCTCCTACCTACTTCATTAACTTTTTCTTTAGCTGAATCTATTTTTTCTGTTCAGCAGAAAAACTCCACTGAGTTTTTTTTAAAAAGACGTATTTAATCAACATCAAGATCAGACTCTTACATTTAGCGATCAACAACGTGTACAAAAATAAGGATATTATAAAACTTTTGTTGTAATGCTTCATACTTTCCACAGAACAAAACCTAAAATACCTGTTATATAGCTAGTCACAAATACTATCCTTACGGTTTTTTGCTCATAGGAGTATGTTCTAAAGCATCTCTTTATGTAGGATGTAGATCCTGCCACTGCAGTTGGCTGAGTTCATAAACCTGTTGTAACCTGTAGCTTTCTTGTTATTTTTCAGGCTTTCCTCTTTCGCTAAGCACTTTTTCTTGGCAGTAATTCAAATCTTCTGCCACTGCTATAGCTTCTGCTGATGCTAAAACAACCATAACCACCTTGCTTTTGTGGTTTGGCAAAGTATTGGCTCTCCTGGTATAAGAACTGGAGCTTGTGCTCTACAGTCTCCTTCCTTTATGGGTCCAGAATTTGAAGATTATTGAAATTGCCATTGTACACTGTAGCTTCCACTATCTCCAAATTGCTTCCATCATTACCAATACCAGTATAACTATCCCCACTGCCATCATATCCACCACCATCATGGCTGCCACCAAAGCTGTCACAACCATTGTAGTTTCCTCCATAATTAAAGTTACCATTCCCTCTAAAATAACCTCCACAATGACTGCTGAAGTTTTCAGAACCACTTTGACTTAGATAAGGCACTTACAGTCTCTTGCTTAGCCAGGGATTTCCCTACTTCACAGTTATAACCATTCACAGTGTGTTGTTTCCGAATGACAATCTTATGAACTTATGGTCACCAAAGTTTACAGAAGCAAAGACTCTCCTCTCATCACTGCCTCAGTCTGTAATGATTTCACTTCAATCCTCCTATACTGCTATGTATTATCTATTATGAGAATGATAGAAGCAGTTGCCTGTGTAAGGAAATATTCAGTGGCTGCTTCTGTAGAGCAGGGGTTGATTTTTTTAAATGAAGATTGGGATAAGGGGATGGAACTTAGGCTTAGCCTATAGTTCCATCAATTTTATTGTCCCTAGGAGGTTTACCTCCATTAACAGGATTTCTGCCTACATGAGTCATTATTCAAGAACTTACAAAAAAAGGCCGTCTTATTTCCCCAACCATTATAGCTATTATAACCCTACTCAACCTATACTTTTAGGTATGCTTAATTTACTCTGCCTCAGTGACAATATTTCCCACATCCAATGACATAACAATAAAATGACAGTTTGAAAACACAAAGCCCACATTATTCCTCCCCTCACTTATCTCTTCTACCCTCCTTTTACCCGTTTCCCCATTAACACTATCTATGATCTAGAAATTTAGGTTAAACAAGACCAATGGCCTTCAAAGCCATTTAACATCACCCGTCCAATGAATCCCCCCAACGAAAAAAGCTTTATGTTTCTATATTAATTATCCTACAGATTTTTAAAATTATAGCATTCACAACCACAGAACTAATCATATTTTATATTCTCTTTGAAGCTACACTTATCCCTATGCTAATCTTTATTACCTGCTGAGGTAACCAACCAGAACACCTCAATGCAAGCTCATATTTTCTATTTTATACACTAGTAGGGTCTCTCCCCTTATTATACTTATTTATACCCAATTACCTTAGGTTCACTAAATATGATAATAATGACATTCACCACCCAGGAACTATTAGTCTCCTGATCCAATAATCTCATATGACTAGCATGTATCATAGCTTTTATAGTAAAAATACCCCTATATGGACTTCACTTATGACTCCCTAAAGCTCACATGGAAGCCCCCATTGCCAGCTCAATAGTACTTGCAGCAGTACTCCTAAAATTAGGCAGCTACGGTATAGTATGGCTCACCCTCACCCTTTAGCATTGACTTAACGGCAGAATATTATGCTTTGTTGTTTGGACTTATGTAGTACAGGAATAACTTCTAGAATGAGAATGGAGAATAGAAGGGCCAGTATACCTCCTAGTTTATTAGGAATGGATCATAAGATTGCATAATCTTCCTATACTATTCAGAATAATCTCTTATATGTTGTTCTTCAATGTCTTCCTTAATGCCACAAAGATCTTTTTCATAGGTAACTGGGCACCTGGTCTTTGGTAAAATGTTTAAAAAATATCCCTCTTTGATTTCACAACTCTTCCACCTTGTGTGGACTTCCATCCATGACTGAATCTGCTTGCACCACGGTGGCATATATGACAAACCTAAAGATTCTGGAGTGCTTAGTGTGTGCATCTTTCATTACCACACAATCTGTGTGCATTTCCCATTACTGAAAATGGCTCTTCCATCTCTTATGATTATTTTAATAAAGAGCTTCTGCAGTTCTTTGGGCTCTTTGGGACACTGACTAAGACATGACTGCAACAGGAGGTGACTACTGTGTTTCCTCTGTTGTGGCCACAGGCAGAAAATCACAGAGTTTTTCATATCAGTGGTTATATTTTTAATTTCTGGGTATTTCCTTCCTTCCCTCTTTCCCTCCTTCCCTTCCTTTTTTTTTTTTTTCTAAGGTCTCGCTTTGTCACCCAGGCTGGAGTGTAGTAATGCAAACATAGCTCACTGCAGCCTTGACCTCCAGGGCTCAAGCAGTCCTTCTGCCTCAGCCCCCTCAAGGAGCTGGGACTACAGGTGCATGCCAAAACACCTGGCTGTTTTTTGTACTTTTTTATAGAAATGGGGTTTTGCCATGTTGCCCAGGTTGGTCTTGAACTCTTGAGCTCAAGTGATCTGCCTGTCTCAGCTTCCCAAAGTGTTGGGATTACAAGCGTGAGCCACCACACCTGGCCCTGGGTGTTCTCTTTCAAACATCTTTTAGCTTAACCTTCCTTCCTTCCTTTCCTTCCTTTCCTTCCTTCCTTCCTTGACTGAATCTTGCTCTGTTGCCGAGGCTGGAGTGCAGTGGCGTGATCTCGGCTCACTACAACCTCCACCTTCCGAGTTCAAGCAATTCTCCTGCCTCATCCCGGCTAATTTTTGTATTTTTGTTAATTCAACCTGAGTAATCAAGCATTAGGCAGGGGCTTGGAGAAAACTCTTAAATTATGATTCATACCATGTCTAAGTTGATACATAATATTTTAGAACCATCATCAATTGTGGATGGACTCTCTACATGACAGAGAAAGAACATTTCTTGTGACTAGAAGTCTCAGATTTTCTGCAAGAATCTAAAAACTATTTTATTTTATTTTTTGAGACTGAGTTTCACTCTTGTCACCCAGGCCAGAGTAGAATGGTGCCATCTTGGCTCACTGCAACCTCTGCCTCCTGGGTTCAAAAGATTCTCTTGCCTCAGCCTCTTGAGTAGCTGGGATTGCAGTGGCTTGCTACGATGCCCAGCTAATTTTTGTATTTTTAGTAGAGACGCTGTTTCACCATGTTGGCCAGGCTGGTCTTGAACTTCTGACCTCAGGGGATCTGCCCACTTCAGCCTCCCAAAGTGCTGGGATTACAGGTGTGAACCACTACACCCGGCCAATCTTTTTTCTCTAAATATTATGTACCTTATTTATGTATTCTTCATTTTTAATTTTCTTTTATTGTTCTAAATAGTTTTATTTATATAATCTGTCTGTAATAATTTTATTATCTGATATTCTTGGGAGTCTAAGTCTATGATTTGTTTGTTCTGTGACTCTTGATCATGGTGGCTTATTTTGTGGTGTGTTTTGTAATTTTGAATTATGAACTCAGGTTTGGTGAAATTTTTATCTGTGGGTATCCCCTTTAGCCTGGTTAAAAATATGAGCTTCAAGGAGGTTTTGCCTTTGCATCTGCTCAATCCAGAAAGTTTTTAAAGGTTGATTTCTTGACTAAACAATTCCTGGCATATACAAATTATGTAAATTCTAACATAAGAATAGGGTGAGAAGAGGATGTCAGCTGTAAATGGTCAGAGGATACATTTTCTCTACTACAATTCTATTTTACAACAGACTAGTTCGTTGCTGATTCCCTGTGGTTGTGGTCAGATTTTTCCTTTATTAAATACATAGCTCTTTGAAGAGTCTGACTGTAACCTTATTTCCTACATCATCGTGGTCTTCAAAACCCAAACATCTAAACAGAAACATTAGTAAACTTCTACTGGGGTACCGAATCGGGTTTTCAGCTTTCCTCTTCATTTTGGTCTTTGGAGCTTTCCTATATTAGAGACCGAAGGTTGGGAGAGTTCACTTATACATTTCAAAAGATGTTTATTTTACTTTATGCAAAATTTCTGGGCATTTGTAGCTGGGGGCTTTTTTGAGAAATATTTGGTTTGCCATATTACCAGAAATATTTATGTCTCATTTATTTCATTTATCTTATTCTATGGTGTTTCCCAAACACTAGGGAAAAATGTTTGGCAGATTGTAAATTGTACCAGATATTTGTTAAATAAATAATTGTTGAATTAAGGAATAAAGCTAAATAACATCCATGTATTTTAGAAGAAATGTTCAGAAGATAGATTCTTAACTCCAGGCAGCAGCAGTAAGGATGGGAATTTTCAGCACTGTTCAAAGACAATGAAAGAAAATGATATTTGGAGATGAGTTGTTCCCTGTCATGGGTGTTAATATATTCTACCTAGGGGTCTGACTCTGCTATAGTTGCTATTAGGAAAAAGGCTTACATGTCCAAGGAATAGAAAAATTTCCTTTGGCCATCATCTCACTCTATTTATTGCTCCAAAAGAATGAATCATTTGACTACAGTAAAAGTTGATTAACAAAAAAGAAAGAATCAAATTCTAGGCAGGATTAAACTCCCTAGATTTTATTTACTTATTTAAATCACCACCTTCTTCATGATCTCACATTTCTTAACAGCTTTCTCACAGATTAAAATGCATATCTGGGGGCAGTTTTTTTCCCTATCATGAATAAACATGAGTGTAAATCTATTCCATACACTTTTAGAATAATTATAATAAAATGTCTCTACCCTCTCCCCCACCCCTTGTTTAAGATTTCATTTATACAAAGATTCCCTCATTTGCCTTCACTCTTCAAATATTTATGTGAGGACTTGTCTTTGGTTCCCCTACTTTCTGAACAGATTTCCCTTTTATTAATTTGACCACCATCAGAAACAACCCCAATCACAAGTTTGGACTAAGTGACCAGTCAATTGGAGGTCAGTGCTGGGAACCTATGTTCATCCCTACTGGACTGTTTCTAGATAACAAGGTGTATTAGTCTGTTTCCACACTGCTGATAAAGACATACCCAAGATTGGGTAATTTATAAAGGAAAAGAGGTTTAATGGACTTACAGTTCCACATGGCTGGGCCTCACAATCATGGTGGAAGGCAAAAGGCACATCTTACATGGTGGCAGGCAAGAGAGAATGAAAACCAAGTGAAGAGGGAAACCCCTTATAAAACCATCAGATCTCATGAGACTTATTCACTACCACAAGAACAGTATGGGGGAACCGCCCCCATGATTCAATTATCTCCCACAGGGTCCCTCCCACAACATGTGGGAATTATGGGGGCTACAATTCAAGATGAGATTTGGGTGAGGACCTTTTGTTTCTAGAAGCATTATCCAATAATCCTGTATTATAAAAATCTTCCCAGTTTGCCTTATGAAGAGAAAGAACACCCATACTTCATGTTAAAGGAGGCAAAAATCTTATTGTTAATAGATGCCAATATCATATTTATATGTACTTTTTGCCTTTAAAATATTTTAAAATACATCATTACATTTGAAAGTAATTCTGGAAAATATTTCTTAGATATTGTTGCTAAGAAAATTCTTCCTTCTTCAATGAGAGGGCAAGTTTATTATGAAAAGTATTTTTTAATTATTGACATGTTAATTAGACCTGAGTAATCAAGTATTAGGCAGAGGCTTGGAGAAAACTCTTAAATTATGATTCATACCATGCCTAAATTGATACATAATATTTTAGAACCATCATCAACTGTGGATTTTCTACATGACAGAGGAAGCAGATTTCTCATGACCAGAAATCTCAGATTTTCTGCAAGAATCTAAAAACTATTTTATTTTATTTTTTAAGACTGAGTTTCACTCTTAAAAAGGCTGGAGTGGAATGGAGCCATCTTGGCTCACTGCAACATCTGCCTCCCGGGTTCAAGTGATTCTCTTGCCTCAGCCTCTCGAATAGCTGGGATTGCAGGTGCCTGCTATCATGCCCAGCTAATTTTTGTATTTTTAGTAGAGACAGGGTTTCACCGTGTTGGCCAGGCTGGTCTTGAACTCCTGACCTCGGGTTATCCGCCCACCTCAGCAGTGCTGGGATTACAGGCATGAGCCACTGTGCCTAACCTATTTTATTTTAAGGAAAAGTGCCTGTTGTGTATAATTCAAAGTCACTTTCTGGTAGAGTTTTGTTCCATATGTACCTACATATGATTTACTATCTAAATTTCATATAAATTAAATAAAAATCATAGAAATATTTTGGCCATCCATGTATCCTCATTTTTGCTTAGCGAATATGATCATTGAACTGGTCGTTTTCAGTAGCCAGTTGGACGAATGCTCATTGAGTTCTAATCACAGGAAGCCTCTGTTATTCTAGAAAGGACACTGGAGTGAGAGAAGACAAATACTTGAGTCCAGTCTGTGCCTCTTATACGCTTATAAGTCTTTCATGACCTGGAGCAAATTACCATATCTGAAACTTGCCTCATCTCAAAAATGGGGATAATCATATCCATATCTAAGGGTGGTTCTAAGCACCAAATCCAATCCAAGTACTTTACAAAGTGCTTGTCAGGCAAAAGGAAAAGTGTTCAGTGTCAGTCCTTCCAGAAGGCTCTGAGCAAGTGTATGTCTGTCTTAGTCACGATTACATTTCCAGTAGGTAGCACAGTGATTGACTCATAGGAGATGCTCAATACAGCCTTACTGAATGAATAATAACTGTTCTTCCCTGAAGATGATTCAGAGTGTCTTGCTCATATCACAGTTCGAATCATGAAGTTTCTTTTGTTTTCCCATGAATAACATCTGGAGGTTGGAATAAATAACCTGCAAAGTTCCTTCCAAATATGACATTCTGTGATGCCAGGAATTTTCACTCTCAGGGTCCCGAAGTGTCATGTAACCTCACTGCTCTGTTGAAGTCCCATATCCATATGACAGAACAATAATAATTTTCAGAAACTATTTAATTATCTGTCTACAATATGTAGGCCAGAGGAATCATCTTGACTTGCTCATTCCGTTGGTTCAGAAAAATTTAAAGAAATTTGCCAATGAATGGTTAATAGCCAAAGAAAATATTCAAATTCATTTGTCTGTATAGACAGTCTACTGAGTAATTCTTACTCCAGTTACTAAATCCTGTAGAAGAGGAAAATTTCTCATCTGTGAATCATGATTCTAATAAAATCTCCAAGGGCTGGTGTAAATACTTTTAAAAACACAAGTGCTTATTATTTCATGAGAGTTGCTGAGAAGATAAGGCATTGTTTATAGTTACAGCAATATATAGGAAAGTTAAACCCGTACTCCCTTCTTCTTCTAGTCGTACTTTTAGGCTGGGAATATTTGTCTTGATTAAGCACGATTCCAAAATGACAATTCAGGGTTCAAGGCCTTTCACAAAGTTTCATTACCATTGGAGAATAATGATCCAGATGCCAAAGATTATGTGGGTGAGTAGACTTTTGGAGACACCGATTCATATTTTGTTTTCTGTTTTTCCTGCTATTTCTTTGGCTGGTGGGCGACCTCCACTTGTAACCTGAAGCACCTAAACATTTACAGATGGGTTTGCGACGCTCCCCAGCCCCTGCTGAAGCCACCAGTGTGAGCAGTCCAGCTGAGTGAATCCTGGTTGCATCTTCATCATTTAATTATTTGAACTGGGTTTATGGGCAGTAATGTGATTCCTCTCGTCTGTGGAACTTAGGAAAGCCTACGATGCTATTAAAAGAGGACTAGGTGAACTGCCTGGGGAAATCCAGGGCCTGTGATTCAATTTCAGGGGCTTTCACGGGGTCAGTCACTACCCGGAAATTACAAAATCAATTTAAGGGTCCAAAAATAGTCTATATGTTAAATTGATCGTGTTGATCAGATTTTAATCGTGCTCTTATCTAGAACTAGATAATACCATGAAGGAACAGATCACAAGCTATTTGTTCATCCAAGCGGTTCTTGTCTGATCGTTGCTTCATTGGGCAGCATAAAATATAAATTCAGTTTTGCCCATGAATTGTCATGGCAAAGACAAGCTTTCTGATTACTTCTGTCAGTCAGTTGTCAACTGCCCCAAATTCTCCAGCCAGCTGGGGTTACCTTTCTTTTTTCCTTTGAGACAGAGTCTCCCCCAGTTGCCCAGGCTGGAGTGAAGTGGTGCAATCTCGGCTCACTGCAACCTCTGCCTCCCGGGTTCAAATGATTCTTCTGTCTCAGCCTCCCGAGTAGCTGGGATTATAGGCATGTGTCACACATCCCGTTAATTTTTGTATTTTTAGCAGAGACAGGATTTCACCATCTTGGCCAGGCTAGTCTCAAACTTCTGACACCAAGTGATCTGCCTGCCCTGTCCTCTCAAAGTGCTGGGATTACAGGCACGAGCCACTGCGCCCACCTAGGGTTACCCTTCTTCTTGTCCACCACCCAGACTGTTTTTTTTTTCTTCTGCACTCTACTTCATTTTCCCTCCAGCATGTGCTGCCCTTTCCCACCCTTTACTGGCACACGTTAGACAGTATTTCAGTTTGTTCTCTGCTAAAATACCAGCTGGACCACGCCAGGGGACATGTGGTGGGGCAACTGGCAGTGAGGAGGGGGGTTTCAATGAACAAACTGCAAATGAGACCCATCTGACCTTAAACTTGAAATTCTCTCTCTTCACTTGAAACCCAGATTTTCTTCATTTCGCAGGGTCTCCTCCTTATTATTACTCTCCCTGCTGACTATCTTGAGAAACTCAAATGTGTTCAATTATTTGCTGCAGAGGTCTGATGTTCTCACTCCTCCACCTTTCCGGGCATATGTATCTTGGGGATTTGGGGTTTTCTGTTTTTGTTTTTCCCACTGAGAGTATTGTGAAACTGAAGAATTCCTAAGAACTCTGCCTCCAGCTTCTAAAACCACATTATTGTTTCTCCTTGTTACCCTTCCATCCTTTGTCTGATTCCTCTCAGTTAATGCCCATCCTAGAAACCCAGGAGCCTCACACTTGCACAGACTCCAGGGACACACAGTGCAGGCCTACAGGAGCTTCCAGTCAAGTCTTAGCCTTTCTTATTCTGCCCCGTGATGCTGAGGGGTTTCACAACTACCCCTTTTCCTAAAGATTCCTTCTAGCAAGCCTGATACATTAATACTAAGAAGCCATCTCATTCAACTAATGTTCCCGATGAGGTGTTTCTAACTGAAAGTGGCTTGCATTTGAATAGAGGGCTTAACCCAAAGTGTTAGACCAGTGGTTCTCAACTGGGAACAATTTCCCTCTCACCCCTCCTTCCTTCCCTGGGGAACATTGGGCAATGTCTGGAGACATTTTTCGTTGTCACAGCAGAGAGTCAAGGGAGTTACTTCTGGCATATAGTGGCTGGGAAGAGACTAGGGTTGCTTCTAAACATCCTACAATGTGTAGGACAGCCCTCTTACACAAGAAGTTAGAAAACAGGAAAATTTCATTGACAATTTCAGGGCAAAATATTTGGGGGAGATGGCCTTTGAAAAAAACACACAGACACATGAATCACCACCCCTTTTTATTTTAATTTTTTAAGATATAGGGTCTTGCTGTATTGCCCAGGCTTGAGAGAAGTGGCACCATCATAGCTCTCTGTAGCCTCAAATCCCTGGGCTCAAGCCATCCTCCCACCTCAGCCTCCTAAGTAGCTAGACCTATAGGTGTGTGCCATCACACCCAGCTTATTTTATTTTATTTTATTATTTATTTTGTAGAGAAGGGGGTCTTGCTATTTTGCCCAGGCTGGTCTTAAACTCCTGGCCTTAAGTGATCCTCCTCCTTTGGTCTCCTAAAGTGCTAGCATTACAGGCATGAGCCACCACACCCGGCCGGTCTCTCTTTTTCAGATCATCTAAGTAGGTGCAGGAGTTTCTAGATGGGTGGATGGAATCCTAGAGGGACAGTGTGCAGTCTAACCACAGGGCTGCAATGTGGTGCTTGAAGTGTAGAACACATGCCTTGGTCAGCCAGGTCGCCCTAAAACACAGCTCATCCAGGAGGAAAAAGTGGGGAGGGTGGACTTCCTTTTCCAGAGGAGAGTTTATTCCCATTTTCTCAGCTTTTACTGCTTGATGGAAGTAGCCCCCAAAATCAGGATGCACAGATTTCAGTAACTGGGCAAGGGATTCTGCATGTTTCTCACCAAGCAGAGAAAATGCTATTTCAGCCCAGAGTCAGCACTTACAGGGAATGCAATAATTTGAGAAGTTGATGGGGGTGAGTTAGCTGCTAGGGAAAGACACCGAATTTATAAACACTGACAAAACATGCTAACATTGAGAGAGGGCAAGCACTCAGATTGGTGCACACAGGAAAACACAGGGTGAAAATGTGGCATCATTTCTCAATTTTTAACCTAAGCCTCACCCATCAACTCACAAGAATAGCTACTGAGGCAAGTCAATTGCCTTCCTGAACATCTTTACAAACTTGAAAGATGCCTCTTGATTGAGTTGTTTGAAGTATGGTCCTGAGAAAAGACAAGGGAATAGTTCCCATAACCTGCAGGGACTTCTTTTCACCAGAGGGTTTGGCAAGACTACCATGAGTTTAAAATAACAGAGTTAACACTGAAAATTCACTTTATTATGTTTTGACTTCACAGAAAACGTAGACTTGTAAATAACAATAGTTCTTTGTAACAATCTGCATGACACTTTTATTAGCTGGTGGAAGTGGGAGGTTTGGTTAAACAGGAATCCATGTGAATATCGGGGGGAAGAAAGCTAGAGCTGGAACAACGATGATTTAGAAAAATAATAATCATGTTGGGTTTTGCAAATCACCTGTCACCTTGCTGATCCCCAGAAAAATGTAAAGAACATTCTCATGGATGAGTGCAAATCTTCTCTGCCTAGGTAAGGAGAAGGTCAAAAGACGCACAGCTTAGCTGTCAGTTCGCACCCGCGGATTGCTTTTCAGAGGCTCAGTGTGGACTTGACAAAAGCTATTTACCAGCTTTGGAACTGGCAAGGTTTATTTGTTGAGTACAACTCTTGCTCTTAAGATAAGGAAACCCATGCTGAAGTACAGTAAATAGACACAAAAGAATGGTTCTGGTCCATTGGACACCCCTCTGAGCCTTTATTCTGAGAGTCGGCAAGAGGAGAGATGAATGTTTTTCAGCTGAGCGAGACAACAGCCTCGGGCCAGCTTTTAATAACCGAGAAGTAATAACAATACCCTGGCCTGAACAAGCCGGCCAGGAGAGCGCATGCACGGTCATGTTGTCCCTTCTGAGACACCCCTGCTTTAGGTCTGTTAGAGTTGATGTGAGGTTCCTTCATAAATTAATATGGCCTAGAAACGTCGATGTGAAACTGGATTTTCTGACTTTAAAGCTACCTTCTTTGAAAAAGAAATGTAATGCCTGATTTTTTTTTCAGACTTTGTAATAATTCTAGTTAAAAAACAATACAGTTGTGACCATTTCAAAACACCTCTTGAAATTAATATTGGCTGCCTGGAACAGAGCTACACAATAGGTGTGGACAATCTGAGCCATGGCCTGGGTCCCTGAGCCCGGTGGGCCTCACGATGGCTCAGGAAGTAGGTGCTCAATGTAGGGACAGGGAAGTGGCAGCAGGAAGAAGGGTGGGGATTACCAACAAAAAGCAGAAAAAGCCACTGGCCCCCACCCCCCATTTTTTTTAAGAGACATAATCTCACTGTGTCACCAAGGCTGGTGTGCAGTGGCACCATCTCCGCTCACTGCAACCTCCGCCTCCCAGGTTCAAGTGATTCTCCTGCCTCAGCCTCCTGAGTAGCTGGGATTACACCACCACCATGCCTGGCTAACTTTTGTATTTTTAGTAGAGATGGGGTTTCACCTTGTTGGCCAGGCTGGTCTCAAACTCCTGACCTCAAGTGATCCACCCACCTTGGCCTCCCAAAGTGCTGGGGTTATAGGCGTGAGCCACTGTGCCCGGCCTGGAAAAAGCCACTGCTCTTGATCACCAAGCTTGGCCAGTCACCTGGCAAAAGTTACCAGGTTCTTTCCCTCTCACGTCCCCTCTTATCATCTGGCCCCACCCAGATGCCACATGATAGATCCCTCTTTTCAGATGTTTATTTCAATCTGGTGACACCTGGAGAAGGGAGAGCAGATAGCATTCTGGGGTGCCCTATGCCTCTCCTGCTTCCATTCTGAGGCATCTTTAGTCCAGTAACATGCCAGAGCTCTCCCTCATCCCTGAGGGACACAGAGCCAGAGCTTAGTGTGGTCGTGGCACTGGGGACTAGTGTGCTTGAGCTTAAGTCACTTGAGTGGATAAATCATCTCTTAAGGCAGAGGATTAACTCTTCCAGGCCTTGGGGGGCTACCCAAGATGCTGAAACTGAATGCTCATTGACAAAGTATGTTCCAAGAATACAGACAAATATCAGTCAGCACCATGAACCAACTTAACAGAACCAAATCTGTCAAAGAAAACAACTTATATGCTCAGTCTCAGGGTCATGTGCAGATTATATCTTTATTGTAGAAAACTCCAGTGAACTAGTCTATGTCTTATTGTGGGCACTTTTTCAGATATTGTAGAAAATTAATGGACATTATCTTGGACCTAGAAAACTTTAATTTATAATAAGATTTTCATAAGGAGGGAATTTGTAAGGGGATTTCCCAATTATTTTGTTTTGGCTAATTTGTGCCATACAATTCCCCTTAAAAGCCTCAGATAATTCAGAGTTTCAGTGTATTTCAGGTTCCTGGAATACTGATCCTCTACCAAGCTCGAAGGCAAAGGAGTTCTAAAATTACCTTCATTTGTTTTGTAATTTTTTTCCCAAACAATAGACATTTCCTCTTTCAAAAGTAAAAACTGATAGCAGTATTTCATTCTTTCATTTTTCCCTCCTCAGTGGCAGGACGCACCACCACTTGCGATGGTTGCCATTGTCTCCCTTATGGATTAGGACAATTTATGTAGGTTTCTACGTGGATATGCCTCGTCCCCTTGCTACTTACCAGGAGGCATATATCTCAGCATAAAAAGAATGTCACATCTAAACATCCCAGGCATAAAAAAAAAAAAAACCCCAGCAAACACCCCATTGCAAGCTAAAATTATTTAAAATCCACTGAGTTAATTCTGGGAGAAACTAGTTTCATTTAATGGATGAAGTCCTACACTATCTCAGACACTCAGAGTGTGGTCCTATTTGTGATGGAGCATTGGGCAATACCTGATATGTGCACTGATCCCTTCACCTCTCTTGGTCTCAATTTCCCCAAACTGAAGGAAGCTGAGATGTCTCCTAAGATCCTTTCCAATTTGAAACACAGCCTGGATTGATGATTTCACAGTTCATCTAGCAGGAGGAAGGGCTGACGGCTGTGGGGCCCCCATGAAAGTACCTTTGCACTCTCATGAAGGAATTCACACCAACCTTCAGTGTAACTGAAGACTGAGCAGCTGCCCATGTGCCTGGCCTTCTTCACACCAAGTTCAGAGCAGCTACTGTCATTCTACTGCTCCCAACATCTGAATCCATAGGATAAAAGGAGGAAAGAGTCACTTTGGAAAAGTTAGAGAACAAGTTAGGGGTTTGGGAGTGAGGGAAAGGGGATGAATTATGTCATTTTTAAGAGGGCTGGAGGCAAATGTCAACTATGACAAAGTACTCCAGTAGGTTGTTTTCTACGAGTCTCAGTCTAAACGACCTTACTGTCCAGTATTAAAGAATGAGGAAGCACCAACAATTTGATACCAGATGCATGTAATGAAATATGCTGTTAATGTAGCACTGTAAGGAAATCATATACAGAATAAGAACCAAATTTTTCAAGAAGACGAGAAGTAGTTATTTCACCTTTCTTTCATTTAATATTAAAAAATGGTGCAGGCAGCCCCTCCATTTTCCCTGAATGTCATCTTTTGGCTGATGGCAGGAGCCAACCACTATTTGCATACTGATGCTCCCATAATTACAGTTGAGTCCCTTAAACATAGTCTCCAAGTTACGATTTGTTTGCAATATAATATGGCAGGGTTACCAACTTTATAAGCAATGCTATGTGTCATTTGCTTTAGGCTACAGTATCACATCATCTTGTAAGCATCAAATAAATACAATTAAATATGACAGGTCTTTAAACTGGGCTTGAAGGGTGATGGGCATTAGCAGACGGTGGACGTGGGCGACTTCTTTCAGGCATCTGCTTCATGTAAGGCTGCCCCAGGCGTGAGTTAGCTCTGGAAACCTCTCTGTCAGCATGTTAGTTCACCAATCTTGTATCCCCAAAATTTTCATCCTTAAAGTCATTTCAGTTATGAGATTCCATGGCTCACACACATAACACCAGATAGGAATTTTATTCTCCCTTTTTTTTTTTTTTGATCTGTACAGATACATTTCTGATATTCCATCCACTGAATTATTTTCCACCATATTGACCCAATAGTTACAGAATATTGCCAGACCATTCCTCTTCCTCATAATCCCCTTCAGGTTCTAAGTGAGAAGGAAGTCTCATTCCCTAAAGATTTTTTATATCAAGGGGACAGCAATGCAAAGCAATCCCTTTCTGAGGCTTTTGCTCTTACAAAGATACAACACACCACAGTACCAAAGCACACACGTCCCCACCTCGTTACATCAGATTTTAATATGGCAATAAATGCATTGAAAAATACACATTTGAAACTTAAAAGTGTATTGAAAGCCATTCTTCTCCAGGCAATTACCAATTACCCCTAGGGGTGGTAGCTGTAAAATCACTTGATCAGACAAAAGTCTTGGTCTTTTCAAAAATTAAAGTTAAGTCAGGGGCAGTTGATTCTGCTTTCTTTACTGTTCCCATCAGAGAGAAGTATGGAATTTCTTAATTGGGACCATGTGTGGGAAGACATTGAGAAAGCTCCTTTGAGGCACTCTTTTTTCTGCCTGGCCAACTGCTCTAGAAAGAAGAAAAGTTGAGGTGGGTGGAGACAGTGGTCTGGGCCCACCACCCTCCGGGTTGAACAGCCTGTCGCGCTATTTCCAAAGAGAACTCACCAGGAAGGGAGATGACCCTAGAACGCCGGGAGATGGATAGAATAGGGTAGGCTTTAGGTGCAGCATGTGGCCCCCCATCCTGGGGCCCCCAGAGAGGAAGAGGGGCTTCTGTTGAGACAAAGGCCACATGCCTTAGGAAATATCCCCCCAGAAAGAACCTGAAGGTCCAGGGTTCTTGCAGATCCAATGTAGTCCTTGCAGAAGGGAAGGTGGATGGTGACATCTGCTGGGGTCATGTGGGGGTTGTCCAGTCAGCGTTCTTGGGGGCCTTGCATGTGTGCACATCCAGGGCCTCCAGGCAGTCCTGACAGCGCACGGCGCAGCACCAGTGGAACTTACACCCACACTTGGTCATCCGGGTGACATGGGAGGTGTCGTAGCCTCTCCCACAGCACATGACTTCGCAGCTGTCCATGCCCCGGGAAGTCAGGTTGCACACACGGCCTGCTGTACCCAGGGAGCCTGGAAGACAAGCCAGGGAGTGTTACTGAAAAGGTCTGGGTGGACTCCAATATGCCTCCGGAGGAGGAGTCATGAGGTCCATCCGCTAGGACAGAGCCCTGGCCCGCTCTCCCTACAGCCTGGGGCTGTTATACCCATTCTGTGGGCCCATGCCACGTGTGCCAGTCCCATTATGCCAGCTGCAGGAGTACAGTGGTGCTGAGAGGGCCGAGTCCCGAAAAGGTGAACATGAAACTTTGGATTTCCTTGGACACCCTGAATCCAGCTCTCCCACTTCTGAGTTGGATAAACTTTGCAGATTATCCTTACCCAGCCTTGAATTTGAGGATCCTTGATCAAGCAGAGCCAGATCAAAATAAAAGAAGGATCTATCCTGGCTCCCTCTCCCTACATCAAACCACATTAAGGAAGCAGTGACCAAGGTTAGCTCTCTTGAAATTTGTCAGGGCATGGAGCCCTCAAAGGGAGGCAGTGTTATCTCCCTAGACCTGATTACACTGGCTTATTAGAAACAGAATAGAACTCTGGTTCTGAAGGGGAGAAATGGGCATCATTTTTGTGAGACCCCGAGGAGGGAGAAAGGCCTCACCAGGTTTATCATATTAACTGTCTCTCCTGCTTAGTCTGGCAGGACATATAGATGTGTGTGAGGTCCTGGGTGAAGCCAGGATTCCAGGCCTTCAATAAACAAAACTGGCATAGAAAATCTGCTAGGAATTACCAATGGAACATTGTCTTAGTTAATCATGGTGACGTTTGCTAAATGGCAATCCATATTTAGGTATTTGTTTATGAAAAATAATTTTAAAGCTAGAAAGCCTATTCATTTACTCTACTCTTGGGGACGCACTCAGAATTCTTTTATAAGCACATTATCAGTCAACAGAACGAAGTGTAGTAGACATTTTGGGAGAGTGCTGGGCTTACCATGATCCTTTCTACTTCCTCCCCCACAGAGATGGGCACCTGGCAGCCATGTTGTATAACGTCACCCTGCTCACTGGTGACCAATAATTGGACCAGGGGCAATCACCTGACTTGTGCTGGGCCAATCAGGTAAATTCCCTGAAGATTTGTGATTTTGACAGAGATGGTCACTATTGCCACTTAAAAACTCAGTTGCTGTTGGCAGCTGTACACCATGGTGAGGTCTGTGGACTTGAGGAGGTCCACAGAAAAATAGAAATGAAGCAAATGTACAGTGACAGTGAAGACAAGACATGGGAAGAAATGCTGCCCAGATCCTGAACTATTTTCTAGTTCTGCTTCCATTTCTCCCTGAGGCCTGGCTGCATTCTAATGCTTGAGTTCCTAGAGACTCTGTATCCTTAAAAGAAGCTTCCCCTTGTGGCTTAAACTGTCCCAGTTACTATTGCTTGCTATCAACATTCCTACCTAATTGATAAACCTAGAGAAGCTAAACTCTTATTTAAAAAAACAAAACAAAACAATTTATATCAGGGTGAAAAAGACAGTGACTTAATCCATTTTGAGTTTCTCCATCATTTAACTAGGAATCTCTTCCTTTTGATAACTCTGACAATGCCTCGTGACTGGCTCTCTGTTTATCACAGTCCGCTCTGTGTTGGAATTATCTACAGAAATGTCATGTTGCTCTGCCTGTTCAGGATGACCAGGGAAGCAGCAAGGTTCAAGCAGGGCATGGGGTCAAGAAGAGGAGAGGGTGGGGCAGCGCTTGGTCAGAATGATTGGCAGCGGAGAGCAGGAAGACTGGCCGGGGAACTTCATGAGGACAGGAAGGATGGCAAAAGGCCGGGGTCAGGGTGGAGGGTGGGTCAGCCAGGGATGGCTCCGAGCTTGCATCGTGCTGAAGAAGCATGGGGTTAGAAGAGGCAGCAGCTCAGCTTGGATTCCAGGCAGCCATCAGGACAGTCCTCAAAATTTACTGATTATGCGGAAAGGACTCACTGCCAAATGCTGTCTCTTCACAGCACACCCATTATTTCATTCAGTAAACATTTAGTGAACACAAACATGTGTAAGACACTGTGCCAGCTGCTTGGGGTTTGGGGGACAAGGGAGAATAAAATAAATAGGACCAAGTTCCTATTCTCAGTGAACCCGCTATAAGGCGCAGAGATAAATATGTAAAGAGAAACTTCCACTACTTTGGGTTGTCTGATTTGCTAAGGACCTACTGTAACCCACAGTACAGTCATGTGCAAAGCACCACAGCACACAGAGCTCAAAGACGGTCAAATGAGGTTATTTAGAGCTTGAACAATCAGGGTTCAAATCCTAGATTTGCCATGTATCAACTGGGTGGCCTTGGGCAAGTTACTTCAACTTGTTAAGCTTCAGTTTCCTCCTGTGCAAAACTGGAATAAAAATAGTTATTTCATCATAGAGCTTTTGGTGAGAACATAATGAGATAATGCATGAAAGCACCTGGCATAAAATAAGTGCTCAATAAATGTTAACTATACATGTCTTCATCTAGCAAGTGTTTCTTGAGTGACTACTATGTGCTAGGCACAGTTCTGGGAACATGGGATATATCAGAGAACAAAACGAAGATCCTGCCCTGAGAAGTTTATGTTCTAAGAGCATGAGCCAAACATATTACAATAGTGATATTTCTTGGTATTAACAGTAGCAAATAGAAGCCATCAACTGCACAGTTTTACAGAGGAGGTAGCATTAGAGATAGGTGTAAAGGATGACTAGATGATTTGCAGGTAAAGAATGGGGTAAACAGCATCTCGGGCAAGAGAGAATCTTCCGGCAGAAATTCTGAGGGCAAGTTCACAAAAGACTGCTGATTCAGGGAGGGTATTAGGGACAATGAGCATAGAAAGGGAGGCTGGAGCAACAGGTTAAAGGGTCTGTTTTTTTTTTTGTTGTTGTTGTTGTCTGAGACAGGGTCTCACTCTGTCACCCAGGCTTGAGGGCAGTGGCACGAACATGGCTCACTGGAGCCTCGACCTCCTGGGCTCAAGGGATTCTCCCACCTGAGCCTCTCAAGTAGCTAGGACTACAGGCACACACCACCACGTCCGGCTAATTTTCATATTTTCTATGGAGACAGGGTCTTGCCATGTTGCCCAGGTTAGTCTCAAACTCCTGGGCTCAAGTGATCCTCCTGCTTCGACCCCCACCAAAGTGCTGGGATTACAGGCATGAGTCACACGCCTGGCCTAAAGGGTCTTTATGCATGCCACAGTTTGATTTTTATTACAAGGTGGGTGATGGACCTGTTCAGACCTTTAATTCTGAAAACTGTGTCGCAGAGATAAGTCTGGAAGAGCAGCTTAGGGCAGGGAGGAGGGCTGTTGGAATAGTCCAAGCAAGAGATATTGAGTGAAGAAACAAGCAGGACAAATACATGATTGGCTGAAGAGGGTGAACCACTAGAACTTGATGACTCATCGAATTAAGGAGTAGAGGGAGGGTCAAGTAGGAAAATACTAAAAAAAAAAGTTAATTTGGCTGCATACCAAGGAAGTAACTGGTGCCCTTGATGAGAGTAGTTTCAGTGGATGATATAGATGAGTGTGGTGGAGGAGAGGACATGGGGACAGTGAGTGTAGGTAAAGTTTTCAAGGGGCTTGGTGATGAAGAGGACAAAAGAGAGTAGGGCCGAGAGTGGTAATGAGAGCAGAGGTGGGACTTTAAGATTGTTTTAGGCCATTACATTTTTTGGTGGTATGTTTTGCAGCAGTAGATAACTGCACAAGGTTTTCATTTCAGATTAGGTTTCCATGTACATAAAGTACAGAAATGGGAAAAACTAGTCATTGCTATTAAAGTCAGGGAGGTGATTTCCCTTGGGGAATAGAGAAAAAGAGCATGAGACATGCCTCTGGAATACTGGGCCTCTTCAGGTTCTTGATCTGGGCACAGGTCATGTGGGTGTGTCCATTTGTGAGAATTCATTGTGCTGTACACATGGAATGTGGGCACTTTTCTGCATTTCATATTTCAATAATAAGAAGAAGGTGGTAGAGTAAGAAGAGAAGGGGAGGGAGGAGAAGGAAGAAGGGGAAGAAGATGAAGGGAAAGAGGAAGAGGAGGAGGAAGACAAAGAGGAGGAGGAAGAGAAGAGGAAGAGGAGAAAGAGGAGGAGAGAGAGGAGGGGGAGGGGGAGAAAGAAGACAAAGGAGGAAGAGGAGGAGGAAGCAATGGTGGCATGTGCCAAGGCCAGGAAAGGAGCAAAGCTCTGCAACATGTGAGGAGTAAGAGAGTGTTCCCTATGGCTGGTATACAGTACTCAAAGGGGAGAGTGTCAGGAGATGAGGCTGAAGTGGTGAGGGGAAGCTGCATTCGGAATGGTCAAGGGGTTTAAAATTGAACTGGAGGGCAACAGAATGCTATCAGGGGCTTTCACGCAAAAAGGCAACATGATCTGATTTGTGTTTCAGAAGGATGTCCAAGGGTATGGGGCTGGAAGGAAGTGGAGGGGGCTGGAGTGAGGGCAAGGAGACAAGTTAGAGACCAGTACAGACTCTGTGCAGGACATGAGTGGCCTGGATTAAGACAGTGGTAGTGGGAATTGGAGTGGTTACTAGAGTCAAGAGAAGGGGAGGAGGCAGGACCTGTGGGACATGATGACTGAGTGGAGGCTGGGAGAGGATGAGAAAAGTTAAGAGGGTTTCTCAGGTTCTGGCCTGAGTGACTGTTGGTGCTGTTAATTCCCTGACATGGGGACACTTGGTTAGGGGCCAGCCTAGAGAAAAGATAATGAGTTCAGTTTTCAACAGGTTGAGTTTGCTGTGACTGTGGGTCATTCAGGTAGAAACGTTTGCTGAAAATACTCTCTGGGACTCAGGAGAGAGGTGGGCATGAAGACTCGGGTATAGAAATCTTTCGTGCAGTGGTGGTAACTGAAGCTACGGGCGTGAATGAGACCCCAAGTGGGTGTGAAAAGTACTCTCACTTGGCATCCCAGAAGTGACTCTTAAGTTTTACTTTTTTGTTATTGTTCATATGCCCTGAGCAGCAGTAAACATTCTTCCCTTCTATTGATCTGTATTTATCACAATGGGAATACAGTGCCGTGCATTAGAATTCTTTATCTGCCACAGGGCTTTGGGCTTAAGGGGGCCAGGATAAGGAGGTGAAGTGTCTCGTTCCTGACTCAGACTGTCGCTCTTTCACTGAAATCTAACTTGGTGGTCTTTCTTTCCTGAGTGGCTTACAGCCTGATGAGGTTTGAGCTTGTGGTCTGACTCAGCCTTCTGTAATGGTCATGGTGTCTTTTGTCCCCCAGATGCAGAAAACTGAACCAGACTGTCTGAACAGAAGGATTGCTCAGTGTAGTGACCTCAACACCATCCGAACTCAGAGACAGGAGCAGACAAAGCTATGCCCACTGACAAAAGCTTAACTCAGAAGTGGTTTCAGTAAAGGAAACAAAGACTTTGGCAATGAGATGTCTCAGTAGTTCAATGCTCAGCTATAAAATGCTGGAAAACACAATCTGAACATGCCACTCTCCACCAGCTGCCCAAACAGGGCATAATGAAGGCCCAGAAGACAGAAAATGAGAGAGGGTTTTTGAGGATTGAGAGCCACTGATGAGAGAACAGCAGCGAGGTCGCAGCCTGGGACTGTGACGGACCCCCCGAGGTATCAGGGGCACCAGAGAATGGGCCAACTGGGCGGGGAAGGGTGGCCCCTGCAGCTGGAAGGGAGGATGAGGCTGCCTAGTGATGGATGACAAATTGGCCCTGTTTGGGGGTTTGGATCTAATTAGATCTAATGACAGGTTGTAGGGCAGAAGGGCAGTTTTGACACTTGCTGTCATTTCAGCAGAACATAGAGCCATTTCATCAAAACCCTGAAAAGATCATTTCCAAAGTGCAGAATCTATACAAAATCGCTGGCATTACTTTCCCTTAACGAATTACAATAAAGACTCATTATTATCAATAGCAGTAGGGCCATACTGTTCCACTGGTCTTTTCAAAACAGAAAGCATCACCATTATGTTTCTAATAAAATATAAGAACCAAGAGTATATGTTTATATGTGTGTGTGTGTGTGAATGAAAAGGAGCCACTGACTTTTACCATCTGCCTATTTGTTTAGTTCTAAATCTTTGGGACACATACTTTTAGATCTTTTTTCTCAAATAATTTACAAACTTGTTAACTGAGTCACTCACCCTTGCTTGGGCCACAACAGGAACCACCAGGGAAACAAACCCGGCTACATCTATCAGCCTTAATCCCATAAGGGTGAGTTTTCACATTTTCCAAGCTGAATGGAGTGAAAAACGTCCTTTCTCGGTTTTTTTTTTGTTGTTGTTGTTGTTGTTTCTTTCTCATTCCTCCTTCTTTTTCCTTTCCCTCTATCTTTTCACTCTCTTTTCTTTCTGTTCACAACTGGAACCAATATTTATGGAGCACTTATGTGAGCTAGCCCCATGCTTAGCATTTTACCTGCCTTACCTAATTTAATTCTCATAAGCTTATAAGGAAGGTACTATTATTATCACCATTTTGGAAATGAGGAAATGGAGATTCAGGAAGATTAAGTAACTTGCCCAAGATCACACAGGCAGCTGGTGGCAAGGACAGGATTTGCAAGCAGGCTCGCCTCTCTAGAGCTGAAGCTCTTGACAGTTGTGACATTCTGCCCCTTTGCCGAGTGCCTCGTCCTCATGCCTGGCCAGGCACCAGAAAGCAGCCTGCTTTATAATATTATGTGACCAGTGCGGCAGCGTCTTTCCCTCACTCTCTTCTTTTATCAAATGAGTAACTTGCAAAGGTCCTGACATGTAACTCTTTGGGGAGAGGGCCTTTTTCTCCAGCTCATGATATGCTGTAGACAATTAAAACACATAAAGTTATGTAAGAAACTGAAACAAAGACTGGGATAGCATGGTGTTAGTTGCTCATGCTGTATTTTTCCTATACTGATATTCCTAATGGATTCCTATAACCTTTTAGAGAAATGAGAATAATTTGTTTGCAATGCCAGGATGCACGTCTCCAAAATATGCGTGCCCTCAAGGTGATTTTAATGTCTGTCACTGATGTGGCCAAGCCTGAGGACATTGAGCCTTCTCTAGGCAGAACCTTCTGGTTTAGGGAAGCCAATAGCATCAATTTATATCTCATCAAGACTATAACTGCTCAGATCATCTACCTAACTCTTCATACTTCATTTGAAGATTCTCTGAGCCATTTCCAACAAGCATCTTGATCTTTATAGGACAAATATTTGTACCACACTATATCTACAAAACAAGTGTAGCTGGGTCTTAAAAATACTCCAAAAGAGACATTTTAAAAAGATTTTCAATTACTGGTCCTATCATTAGAGTCTCCAAAATTGATACTTTAAAAGGATAAACATATATCTGGGTGCTTCACATTTAACAAGTTTGTTCTACAAAATCATTCATATTGGTTTATAATGTTATTTCTTATTGCAGTTTGATTGACATAGTTCACCTAAGAGGAGAGTGACAAGTTGGAAATTCATTTCTCTGACTTCCTTTTGCTTTATATTTGTGAAGTGTCCCCAAGATGTGTGGCCTGCCTAAGTCCAGAGCCCAACCCCCAGACACAGAAGGTTGCAGACTCGAAACTTCCTGTCATCTTTATACCAAACAATTGTGAGATCATCGTCCTAAACGCAGTGTCTGTAAGATCCGGGCAGACTTGCTAAGGTTTGGCAATGTCTGTGCTGTAGGAAGGAGCTGCTCCCAGCCAGATGGACCTTTTGCTTGCCCATACGTGTTGTCCTCATCCCGACTCACACAAGAGCTCACAAATGCATACGATTAAAAAATGGACAAAGAATTGGAGTTTCTAAATCACATAAGTTTGGGACCATGTAACACTTTTGGTGGGGTAATGCCGAGGGAACTTGACAGAATTGAGAATCCCATCTCTAGAGCTATAAAATTAATAATGGAGTCAGGGTTCCCAGAGTAAAAACATTTCTGTCTCCACTAACATGCATCTTGCTGACAGCAGAGGAGGAATAGAGGGGCTTTTGCTAATAGTTCCCAGACCCATACCTCTGGGACCTGGAGGAAGGGCTCTCTCTCTCTCTCTCTGTGGCTGTCTGTCTGTCTGTCTCTCTCTCTCTCCCCCTCCCTTTCTCTCCCTACTCTCTCTCTGTCTCTCTCCATCTCTCCCTCTCCTCCTCACCTCCTTCTCCCCCCGTCTCCTCTCTCTGGATAGGCCTGTGTCTGGAAATTCCTGCCACTCCAGGATGACAGAGGCCCATATGTTGACTATTAGGGCATAAAGCAAGATTCACTTAAGCCTGTCATCCAATAGGCTGTTTCTCCTCTGGTTGACTTACACGTTGTCATTAATGACACAGATTTATTGAGGGAACAAAAGTATGTTAAAGAGCAAATGTTAGAGACCGCACATTCATTCACTGGCCAGGCTCACCCCTTCCTCACATTTGGACTGCACAGCTTAAGCTACATAGGAAAGACAATATCTTCACTTATCTCAGATGATTTTATTCAGTGTTTTCATAAGTTGGAAAGTTTGACTGGCACAGGAAAGCATGTCGCATTAAATTAGCAAATCTTATAATGGAATCAAAGTTGTTATGGTCAGACTCTGTGAGGCTTTCCATATCTGGCACTACACAGCCTACTCAAAGCTATATCCCACGGTCCTCCACCTGTACCTGCTAACACGGGTGTCTCTTCACTGTCCTACTGAGGTGACTTTCTGATGTCACAGTCATGTAGACTGTTTCCTCATAAGAGTTACTTTCTGCCAGGCACGATGGCTCACGCCTGTAATCTCAGCATTTTGGGAGGCCAAGGCAGGTGGATCACAAGGCCACGAGACTGAGACAGTTTTGGCGAACATGGTGCAACCCTGTCCCTACTAAAAATACAAAAATTAGCTGGCTGTGGTGGTAGGCACCCGTAATCCCAGCTACTCGGGAGGCTGAGGCAGGAGAATCGTTTGAACCCAGAAGGCGGAGGCTGCAGTGAGCTGAGACTGGGCCATTGTACTCCAGCCTAGGTGACAGAGCAAGACTCCGTCTCGGGGAAAAAAAAAAATTAAGATCCGCCTTCCTTTTGCCTGATGAGGGCACATTTCTCCAGGGACTGGTCACCCAGTCTTCAGGCACCATGGTGGCAGCAGACCAGCTAAACCTTGGCTCTATTCAAATGATCTTGCTTGGTATATGGAAAACACATACCAAAAATGCACATTTTTGAATGATAGAAATTAAAAATGACAAGAAAGTTGGTGGTATCAATTTAAGTGTCTGTTATTGCAAACTTAAACTTAATTAATAATTCATTCACTTACTGAATCAAAGGAACTTTAGAAATTGCTAGACGGAACAACCATTTCTTAAGAGACCCAGAGAAGTTAATTTGCCCGTTAGTCCTATTGGTAATCAGCAGAAATAGTCCTATGCAGCAATCTGTAGCACCAAAGCCTCCTTATAGATCACACAGGGCTCCTTCCCTAATAATATGAAATTTGCATATCTTTAAAAAACAGATTTACCAGTACAAAATAGGTGTCATGGGGAAAGCTTAAATGAAGTAAGCAAATTTGTTATTTTAAAGTATTTTAGCATCATCCTTTTGTTTGCAACACATTTAATTGGTAATTCAAAATAAGTACTTTCTATTTCCAAAATACAAAGATAAAAGGACATCTATTTGGTAAAGTATTTGTCAGTAGTTCAAACTAAGTCAAAGAATTAGAAATAAGAAAATAAGCATTTTTCTTTTCCTGAAAGAAAAGTGTCTTTTTTTTTTTTTTTTTTTTTTTTTTAGAAAAAAATCCTTTTTTCAGTATTCACAATTCAATCTGATTATCACTGTCAATTCAAATTAGGGCACATTTTAGTGTATCCTAAAAATATAGTAATTCTACTAAGTTTGTATTTTAAAAATAACACAGATTTATAGATTGTGCCTATAACATCAAAGAGCATTGGATGTGAAAAGTATTTTTGGTATGTTAGTACCAGAATTAGGAACGACCCAGGGAGGCCACTGATAGTAGTGAGTGAAAAATGCCCCTCCAAGAGTAAAAGAACTGAGTCTCTGCTGCCAGTTAAAAGCAAGAGATATAGTCTGCTGATGCATTTGTTCACTTGAGACTTTTTATCTCCAGGGAAATAGCCAGGCAAGCAACATCTGAAGCTCCTTAAATGCCTTATGAATGTGCCTGAATATGAGGAAAAATTCCACTGAACACTTAAGCTTAAATGGAAATTTTCATAGGCTGTGTATTAAAAGCTAATCAGTGCTGGGTGGAGACGTGCTTAGTAATTCCCTTCAAAGGAACCAAGTTATCTTTAAGCTATGAAGCAGCACTAACACACTTAAGAATGCAGCTAATCTAATGAAACTATTTTATGTTTTTCATAATTCACCATTCAATTCACTTCAACACATGTTTGTGTACTAGGAGTTGGGGAATGAGTGAGCAAGGCAGATACAGTTCCTGCCATCACAGGATCCTCAGTGGACTCCAGTGGTACAGGCAGGTCACAAACACATGTTTATACAAGCTATACACACTGTGGCACGTGCTATGAATGAAAGAACGTAGCTCCGTTTGGACCTAGGGGTTGGTAGTGAGGATGGAGAAGCAGATAGGTCCTTGACACATTTAAGAGGTCCCAGTGGTACCCGGGATGATAGAGGTGACAAGGAAGGAGTGTAAGGAATGACTCACAGATTTATGCTTGACCACAGAAGTGGGTGGCAGTACCATTTTCTGAGATGAGGAGGGCTGGGGGAAAACAAGTTTCAGGTGATAGGGCAAATAAGGAGTCCAGTTTTGAGCAGAAGCAGGTTGATATAATTGTATGAAATCTGGGTGAAGCTGTCAAGCAGGGAATTGGATACAGGATGATGGTACAGAAGGCAGACAAGGACAAAGACACCATTTAAAACCATAGGAATGGAGAGACCAAACCAGGGAGCAAGTACAGAGAGAGAGCAGAGAGTGTTCAGAGAGCCTGGAAGATCTTCAAAATTTGGAGAAGGAGAAACTGGCAACTGAAATCAGAAAGCACCAGTTATTGGAGCAGGAGGAAAAGCAGGGGAGTGTGGTGTTATAGAGTCAAGAAATTAAAAATGTTTTGGGGAAGAGGGAAAGGCTAATTATACTATATGCCACTAAAGAGTTTGAAAAGAGGGCTCAATGGATAGTAATTAATACTAATTCTACAGCATAATCAGTAACTACCCATGAAAATGGTGACTTATAAGCCTCAGTGAAACATTTTTTTCTATAATTCTCTTCTGGTCTAGCTATCTTAGCACCTTTTAGATATCAATTCATGAATTTCTATAATTTTCAAAGCAGAAGGGGATGAATAACTCATTCTTTACCTTGTCAAAATGACATATGTAAGATAAGACCTTGTAACAGAACAATGCAACAAGGACTGAAACCTAAACACCACCACTTTACTGCCCCAGTGTGAGGGTTCTCCAGCACCTAGACTCTGTCCCAGTGCCTGGCTACTGCTTCAAGGACCATGAAGTCAATGACGCCATCAGGGTAAGGACTGAGTCTGTTTTCCTCAACCCTGCATTTCCAGTGATTATAAGAGTGTCTGGCACATAGGAGGATCTCAATGAATATTTGTGCAGTGAAGAAATGAGGGACTTAAGGTGTATCAGTTAGAACTTCACATATTAGCGTCTAAGTAAGATCCACCCATTGCTATTGGCTGACATATTTTTAATCATGTTTAATCATTAAAAACATGTTCCCTTGTTTTTAATCAGCTGGTGGGACACAATCCCGGCATTCGTCAGCTTCTGCCAAGCAGGCCACACCGCTGGGCATGAGAGAACACCAGTCTCTGAAAACCATGATTGGGATGGGGTACCCAAGGGTTCTGAGTTCTGTTTGTCAAATATGATTCATGTGGGGGAAAAATATGATACCTCAGTGCTTACACCATTCACAGCCTGGAGTTGTCAACCAGGCTTTGGAGTTTTTTGCAGGTAACAAGTTAAACAACCACTGAGCTCTGTTTGTTTTTTGAACTTGACTGGAGAAGAGGTGGAGGGTGGCTTGTTTCCTGCAGTTAGAGAGGAGACCTCAGGGTGACCTCTGGCCCAGGTCAGGGTTTTTACATCATAACTAGTGAAAGTGGCCTGTGATTAGGTGCAGATGCATTCTCTAGAGAGGAGAGCAGCAGCATTCCTCAGTTAGAGATGAACCTATCTCTACCTTAAGGGCTCCTTTGATTTACAGATGCCTGGAGCAGTGACCAGAGTAGATAACTATAGAACCACCAGGATACTCATCCCAGAGAGTCCAGCTCCCAAGATCTAGCCTCCAGTTTGGCCTGCAAAATGTCACATGTACAACGTCACATGGTTGTATGTACTCTTCAGATCTGAGCTGCCTGGGGGAGTAATTATAGTTGAACCTTAGAGCACTCAGTTTCTCCAACTGAAGACTAGAGGAAAATGTCTTTTGCTATTGTTCTTGCCATTATAATATCTTCCTTAATTGGTTTTTAAGCTTACTATTTCTTTTCTCTTTTTTTTGAGACAGAGTTTCGCTCTTGTTGCCCAGGCTAGAGTGCAGTCTGGGATCTGGGAGCCTCTCTCTTCTCAAAATGAGGGTGTTGGGTATCATCTTCTCAGTCTGCACTGAAGAGCCACCAGCATGCACACATTATTGAGTAAGCACACCACCGAGGACCCCAACCCCACCGTGCTAAAATCCTGTTGCATTAGGAAAGGCCTGTTTCCTGGTAAACAGAACTCTGGCATGTTCAAAATGGGCTAGCATCCTGGGATAGCCAGGCTCCAAAACAAGTCCAAAGTTTGTAGTCAAATTTAAATCAAGTAATTAATACAGAATTTCTTATTTTTCATTTTCTCTTTTAAAATCGGCATTAACCCTTCCTGGCATTGCATCTCATACCGCTCACTCTGCTTTGTTGTGGTTATTTTGTTTGGTTTTGCTTCTTCCTTTGCTTTCCATCATTGCTTTTGTTTTAAGATCACGCACACTTAATAGTTTTCAACTTAGTGGGCACCTTCTACTTGCTGGCACTGGGGAAGCAATGGTGGTGAGAAGGTTGAACATCATTAGGGAATCAGTATTTGGAACTGACTGGCTTTACTCCTGCTAGTCAGCAACTGCATCCTGTGCAAGGCAGCTTGTTGACTGACGTGAACTGGCTTGTTTTATCAGTTAGGTTTGTGCAACTGATGCAGTCCACAGGTGTGGTCTACTTTTTTCCAAAGGAAGTGGCTCTTCAGCAACCTATTGAACCAGCATCTCAGGGAGCTGTTCCTGAAATTGTATACGTTTTTCTGTTTCTCATCATTTTAATTTTTTTTTATTGCTCTGTTGCCCAGACTGCAGTGGCACCATCGTGGCTCACTGCAGGCTCCGACTCCTGAGCTCCAGTGATCCTCCCACCTCAGCCTCCCAAGTGGCTGAGTCCACTGGCGCCACTTTTCCAACTTAAACACCTCAAAGTTTGAAAAATCAGTGATTTAGTTAGCCTGTGATTCCTAATTTTCTCTAATTATTAGGCAAGAAGAAATTCAGGGAGATACACCTTTTTCCTTTTCTTTCTTTTTTTTTTTTTTTTTTTTTTGAGTACCTGATTTCTTGCTAAGGAAAACTAGATAACTCTAAATAAACATCTCCCAAAAAACATCTCCCACCATGGCTTGCCCAGTATAAGAGAGTCATTCTTTCACTTTTAGGCCAGCATCCTCAGGAACCCTCTTTGACTTCAAATAAAATCATTTCAGCCATCAAAGCTTTCACTGACAGCAGTTACCAAGTCAGCCTCTAGAGAAGTCCTGAAATAATGCTAACAGGCTAGTGAACTTTGATGAGAAAAATTGCAGAGTGGAGACCCCAGGTTATTCCTGGATGGGGACAGATCTAGCTGGAGAAGGATGCGGGAACATTTGTTGAGTTCCTGCTGCAAGTCAGGCCCTGCGCTACACACTTTATGTGTATATTCTCTGACTCTTCAAGGCAATTACCTCCATTTATAGAGAAGGAAAGTGACGTTCCAAAAAATTACTTAACTTGCCCAAGATGGCATGGCCTGCAAGTGAGAATAAAAAAAATAAAAACAACAACCCATACCTTTCTCACTGTGCCACTTACGTCCCAGTGTGTGTGT
Organism: Papio anubis; assembly: GCF_008728515.1. NCBI lineage: Eukaryota > Metazoa > Chordata > Mammalia > Primates > Cercopithecidae > Papio > Papio anubis. The sequence goes on along the minus strand of NC_044979.1, from coordinate 41,577,858 downwards.
GTGTATGAGTGTGGCTGGGAGTAGGTCCTGTGTGATGAAGAGGCAGCATGAGGATGCGGGAACTTTATGGAGTGAGGTACCCACAAAGAGGGGAGGTCAAAAGTAATCAGAATCAAGCTTCACCCACATTTCGGTTAGGTTGCCTTGAAGCCCTTTTCAATTACAAGCCCCTCAGATTTTCAAAAGTGTCAATTCAATGTCTTTGATTGCTCCTAAGAAATAGTTAGCTGGCTGGGTGCAGTGGCTCATGCCTGTAATCCCAGCACTTTGGGAGGCTGAGGAGGCTGGACCACCTGAGGTTGGGAGTTCGAGTCCAGCCTGACCAACACAGACAAACCCCATCTCTACTAAAAACACAAAATTAGCCAGGTGTGGTGGCGCATGCTCATAATCCCAGCTACTCAAGAGGCTGAGTCAGGAGAATTGCTTGAACACGGGAGGTAGAGATTGCAGTGAGCCAAGATCATGCCACTGCACTCCAGCTGTGGTGACAGAGCAAGACTCTGTCAAAAAAAATAAAAATAAAAATAAAAATAAAGAAAAGAAAAAGAAAGAAAGAAAGAAAAGACAGCCAGGGCTGGGTGCGGTGGCTCACGCCTGTAATCCCAGCACTTTGGGAGGCTGAGGCGGGTGGATTACCTGAGGTCAGGAGTTCGAGACCAGCCTGGCCAACGTGGTGAAACCCCATCTCTACTAAAAATACAAAAATTGGCCGGGCATGGTGGCACACACCTGTAATCCCAGCTACTCAGGAGGCTGAGGCAGGAGAATTGCTTGAGCCCGGGAAGTAGAGGTTGCGGTGAGCCAAGGTCGTGCCACTGCATTCCAGCCTGGCCAACAGAGTGAGACTCTGTCTCAAAAAAATAAATAAATAAATAATTAAAATAAATAAAGAAAGAAAAGAAAAGAGCCAGGCTCAGGTTTAAGTCCCTGCTCTGCCTCTTACCAACCACAAGTGGTTGGGGAAAATCTTTACCCTCTCAGAGCTTCAGTTTCCTCCCATAAAATGAGATAATAACACACTCACCTTATAGACTTTCTGTGAGAATCAACGAGAGAATGCAGTTGCAGCCCTGGCATGTGATGGGTACTATAGATATATCTGCTATTTCAGGATTAAGAAACAGAATTTCTTTCTAATAGAGTTGAAAAAGCAGACTACACAAGAATAACTTAGTAACTTGAAGAGGCAGCAGGCATTAGATTCAGAATCACCTCTGTGGGGTAAAAAAAAATATGGTCTATATTTCGTTGACAATAAATGTCATACCTGTTATACCTAAGGCAGTACATATTCCTCAGGTACACCAGCTGGCTTCCATATGCAAACTGCTTCAATCCAAGAACTAGAAAAGACATACTGGGGAAGAGGGTCCTCTTATATTTGAAATAAGGTTTTTGCTCCCCAAGGCCTTTTCACATATGTGTCCTTGGAGGCAGGCAGGGGTAAGTGTGTAATGACAGGGTCAAAGCACAGGCCAAGGGATCAGACATCCACCCTCTCCTACCAGTGAGATCGTGAGCGGGTCATTCACTTTTCTTATCTGTACAGTGGAGAAGATGCTATCTAGGGTTGCTTATCTGACTTAAAGAGTAAGATGTGAATGTGGTTCTTGGTTGGTGTTCATCATCCAGGAGCCACCTCTTATTCATTTTTCTTTTTTTTTTGGTTAGTAACAAGTTTCAATGCATTGTTGTCATAGGGCTGCTGTAAGGATCCTACTGTAAGGATACAATAAGACCATGTGTGCAAGAATCTCAGCCCAATACCCAGTGCACAGGAGTCAATGCATAGGACTTAAATGATCAAGACAGCAGCATCTCCATGCTCAGTGTGAGGAGGCTGAGGTTAAACAGCTAGTGACCGGTAGAGGGGGGTCAGACCCCTGGGACAATCCTGTATCCAAGCATAGGTTTCATGGTGATTTCACTATAACTTTGGCCTGACAGGTAGGATGACTTGTTAGAGGTCCCAAAGTGTGTCAGGAATGCAGTGGGGAACAGCATCTGGTCCTCTGCTCAGTTTTCATTAATCCCTGGGCTGCGTGTAGCAACCTGCTCAAATGCTGCAGAGAACTAGCTCATCAAGCCATGAAGGCAATTCAACCACTCAGGGAAAAAAAGGCTTTGGCCTCCTTGTGACATTCCCTGATAACCTTGCCTCTTGGTCAATCTAACTGACAGCTGGCTGCCATCTACACCATTTTATTGGTGCCTCTGCAATTATTTTGAAATAAAAAAAAAAAACAACTCAGACTCTAAGTTAGAGGATTTTTTTTTTTCTGATAATGAATTCCTTTGCTTTCTACCAAGTCTTAGAAATTGACTTGGGCTGTGGACTCCCATCACCTCCTATGAACTTAGATTTGTACTCATTCTTATTTTGGACTAGAATCTTTACAAAGAATGAGCTAAACCTGGAGCTCAGAATTGATCAGGAGGAGTGAGAGGTAGAGCATGAGCATGTGTAAACCAGATAGGTGGGATGGCTGCGGTGTTGAGGCTGACAGAGCTGTTCTTTGAGGGATGGAGAAGGTACCGTCTGGAAGGGAATGGTGTGGCTTTCATAAATGAAGGGCCTCTGACACAGCCTTTATTATACACTGCCCACCTATAGCCAAGAGAGTGGGGATAAATTCTTGCTTTTTATCTTTGGCGATTTCTAAGCATATTGAAAAGAGCAGGGAAGGGGAAGTAGGGCAGATTTCAGAAGAGTCTAAATTTAAAGCCCTGGGACCATTTTCCGTAGTCACAGAGGTGGGATTTAATGTATCCTGCTCTCAGCTTCAGGATCACATGAAAGATGCTGGGCTGCTCTCCCTAGTGTACATCGTCCACTAACTAGAAATCTGCCCAAGCTGAAGAATTTTGCTAATCTGCGTATCTTGACTTTTTGCCCCAGACATTGTGCAGTTTCAATTTCTCCAGAATCTGTGCACTGTCAACCCATTTCTCCAGTTGCATAGGAGAGCTCTCTGTGCAGTTTCTTTTCTTTTCTTTTTTCTTTTTTTGAGATGGAGTTCACTCTGTCACCCAGGCTAGAGTGCAGTGGTGTGATCTCGGCTCACTGCAACTTCTGTCTCCTGGACTCAAGCGATCCTCCCACCTCAGCCTCCTGAGTAGCTGGGACCACAGATGCGCACCATCATGCCCAGCTAATTTTTTGCATTTTTGGTAGATTCAGGGTTTCACCACGTTGCCCAGGCTTTTCTCGAACTCCTGAGCTCAAGCAGTCTGCCCACCTCGGCCTCCCAAAGTGCTGGGATTACAGGCGTGAGCCACTGCGCCCGGCCCTGTGCAGTTTCAGTAAGAATGGTGAGGATTGTGAGTTTCGAACCCAAAGAGAGCAGGCTGAAAATACAGAACCTCATTTAATTGTGGATTATCAATTGTTGAAAGAATTAGGTGCTATGAAGAAAGTCTTTTGAGCTTACCTGCCTCTCGGTCCCTGATACAGTAGTCTGGAGAATTCTCAAAATACACGAGGTCATTTTTGGTTGGTTTCTTAAACCTCTCGTTAGCCACAGTGAAACCTGTGCCATCCTGGTTCATGACTACCTGGATGGCCCCATTGTACTTCCTCCAGAGATAATCGCCTGTTTTCCTGAAGTCGGCCATGGCCAGCCAGCATGTCCTGAGAGTACACGAGCCGCTCACCCCATGGCATTTGCACTCTTGTTTCAAGAACCGCTTTACAGCCTGCCAAAAAAGATAGGGGCAAGTTCAGTGAGGTGGCTTCGAGCAGGTAACACATGCTACAACTACTCTCCTTGCCTCCCAGTAATCCAGAAGTGACTCTCAGGATGCTGGATCCCGGGGCGAGTGACTGGGAGATGTTGAAGCATTGCTTGTTGCTTGTTAGCCACATTAGCCACCTGCCCTGACTGCAGCAGGCAGGACAGTGGGTAGAGAGGTGAGGGATAGCGCCTAACTGTGTACCCCACTGGCTAACAGTATAACAGAAACCTCACTATTTAACAGGGCATGTGGCCAGTTTGAAGAGTGAGGGACTGAATTATTTTCTAAATAAATAGAGCTTTATTATAGTAAACATGTATACTATCCAATTAATGCTGTCCAGTTTAAAATAAAATAATATAAAAATGTAGGCTATTATGCAAATTAGATTAACAAAATAACTGCTAAGTCCGAATCCTTCAATAAACCAATCATAGTAATTGGTACTACAGCAATCCTGTGCTACTGTATTTATTTTGCTGATGATCGAGAAGCAAGGCTGAGAGAAGTAGAAGCACTCGCCCAAAGTTACACAGCCAGGAAAAGACAGAGCCAGGCTGTACTGCAAAGTCAGTCAGTGACCCTGAGGCTGACAGTAACTTGGGGAGATTCAGCTTAGATGACAGGGGTGGTTTTGCTCTGATCTTTCTTAGAGAGGAAGCAAAGAAACTGGGACAAGCTCATCTCGGCTGGCTCCCAATACGGAGACCCCTTTTCTGTGGGTGCAAGGCCTGTGGAGAGGAGAGGGGACAGGTGGGCCTGAAACTTCCAGGGAAGCTTTGTTTTCATGAGCCAGCAGAACAGCACTTTCCCCAAAGCAATTTGGTGAGCGTTATCCTGCCCTGGCCCCTTTTCTCCTTTGCTCACCCAAGTGAAGAGATTATTAGTGCTCATGGTCCTCACAACAACTTTGAACTACCGCTCTTCCCATGTTACAGATGAGGAACCAGGGATGGGGAAGGCAGGTGACTTGCCCAAGCTCCGTAATAGGAATTCACTCCCACTCTCCCCAGGCTGGGCCTTGGCACTAGGTGTTTTTCCCACCTTACCCCCACCTCCATCATGGATGGTGCACATTTGAAATCTGTCCCCCTCAACACGAGCCAGCCCTGGAGGGCAAGGATGGAGAAGCGAGCAGGAAGCATGTGCTTAGCTTGACTCTCCCAGTTACAGGGAGCCGGGCATCTTTAAAGGATGTCTTAGAATGAACTTCCTCTTTGGAATTACACTGCCCCATGTGCCCCACCCCCATCTTTATATTATGAGGGTTTGGTAGGAGGCTCACAGGATGGCCTGGATGGCAGGCCTCTGCCACAGACACAACCCTGGCAGTGCCATCTTGGCCCTACCACTCTGCCCCACGTGGCTGTCACCTGTCCTGGAGCTATCCCTCCTAAGATCTTGGAGCATGCCACACAAAACTCACTCCACACCACGTACTTGGGAATTAAACGTGAATGCTCATTCTTCCAAGTTTATTCTTTCTAAATCTAGATTATTTAATCATAAGTAATACTCCTAGATTTAACAATGACAGGAACTATTACTGCTTCTCCTCTACTTTCTTTCTTTCTTTTTTGAGACAGAATCTCACCCTGCTGCCCAGGCTGGAGTGCAGTGGTGTGACTGTAGCTCACTGCAGCCTTGAACTCCTGGGCTCAAGCAATCCTCCTGCCTCAGCCTCCTGCATAGCTAGGACTACAGGTGCATGCCACCATGCCCAGCTCATTTTAAAAGTTTTGTAGAGATGGGGGTCTCACCATGTTGCTGGGGCTGGTCCGTAAGTCTTGAGTTCAAGCAATCTTCGCATCTCAGCCTCCCAAAATGGTGGGATTATAGGTGAGAGCCAATGCATCTGGTCAGCCCTCCCTTTCTAATATTGAATTTCCAGATCATAAACTTCAAAGCTGATATTTTTATACAATTAATTGAAGAATTTGCATATTAATTGAAAATTGGATCTTAAAAATAACATTATAAATCCTTAAAAAAACATGTGGTGGTGACAGACAGGATCATCTGTGCAACCTTCTCCCTTCCTTGCTAACAGTTTTCGTTCAGGTGTTGGGCAGCCTTGTGTTCCAAAGGACTCCTGACCCCAGAGTAATCTAAATCGCTGATAGTAATTTCACTGTCTTGCCACTAATTTTTTTCCAGCTTGGACCATGTGCTGGTTCAGTTTGGGCCAATCCTGTGATAGGAGAAATCTCTTAGGAGTCTTGTAAAAAAATGTTTCTTCACTCTTTATTTTTTATTTATTTATTTTGTTTTTGAGACTGTGTCTTGCTCTGTCACCAGGCAACTCACTACCGCCTTCGCCTCCTTGGTTCAAGTGATTCTCCTGCCTCAGCCTCCTGAGTAGCTGAGACTACAGGCGTGGGTCACCACGACCAGCTAATTTTTGTATTTTTAGTAGAGACGGGGTTTTACCATGTTGGCCAGGATGATCTCGATCTCTTGACCTTGTGATCTGCCTGCCTCGGCCTCCCAAAGTGCTGGGATTACAGGCGTGAGCCACTGCACCCGGCCATGTTTCTTCACTCTTTAAAAGAGACACGTGAGGTGGGGGCACGGTGGCTTATGCCTGTAATCCCAGCACTTTGGGAGGCTGAGGCAGGAGGATCACTTGATCCCAGGAGTTCAAGAACAGCCTGGGCAACATAGTGAGACCCCATTTCTACAAAATAAACCAGCCAGAGGTGGTGGCACATGCCTATGGTCTCAGCTACTCGGGAGGCTGAGGTGGGAGGATCGCTTGAGTCTGGTGTCCAAGGCTGCAGTGAGCTATGATTACATCACTGTACTCCAGCCTGGGTGACAGAGTGAGACCTTGTCTCAAAAATAACATAATAAAATAAAAGAGGCACATAAGGAGAAATACCTTGTCTCTGTCTCTAGATGCTGGTTTCCGTAGCAGCCTCTCTGCAACCTGAGGGCAGCAATGCCGACAGGCAGCAAGCTGCAGGCACACTTGACGGATGTGAAGATCTGGGTTCTGGGGATGCCGCTGAGCTGCTCAATGAGTCCACTTTGGACCTGCCCTACCACCCGACTTTTTGTGATCCAAGTGAGTAAACTTTCCTCCTTTTTTTAGTGCCTTTGGGATCTGTTACTTGTAGCAGAAAGTATTTCAGCAGGTACCATGGTCACTTCTTGGTGGTGGATTAATGACAGGCTTTATCTGACAATAAACCTGGGAGGAAATTGAGACAGCATCTCTAGTATTGGGCTTGCTCACGTCTCCAGCATCCACTGTTAACGCACAGTGCGTTTAGTGCTCAATCGCGGTTTGGGGCTACCTTCATCTCTTCTACGTACTGGGTTTGCCGACTTGAAATTCAAACCCTTAACCTTGAAGTGGACAAAAGCGTACTCAATCGGAGAGGCAGAGGGAAGGGGATGTAAGCCAAGGCAGCCTGTTTTCAAGAGTAACTGAGATAAGAGTAAGGATATGGGGGCAAGAAACTCACAATGAGGATTCCTAGTTTAGAACAACTCCAGTATTCAAATGTTATAACATGGTAACAGTAACAACCACGTATTGAGTGAGTGCTTCACTGTGTGCCAGGCTCCACACCAGGTGGTTTACACACATTATCTAATTATCACCATCAGGCAAAGTAAGTTATCATTCCCATTTATGGTTATGAAAACCAGGGCTCTGTAAGGAAAGGAAAATCCCTAGTCACCCAGCTATTTAGAGGTAGAACAAAGATGTGAATCTCAGATCTGTGCTATTTCTAAAAACACACTTAAAATTCTACTATAAATTACACTGTGATTTTGAATTATGATTTGCATTGTGATTTTGAATTATGCATTCTATTTCCCTCCATCCTTTTTTTTTTGACAGTCTCGCGCTTGTCACCCAGGCTGGAGTGCAATGGTGCCATCTCAGCTCATTGCAACCTCCGCCTCCTGGGTTCAAGCGATTCTCCTGCCTCAGCCTCCCGAGTAGCTGGGATTACAGGTGCATGCCACCATGCCTCGCTATTTTTTGTATTTTTAGTAGACATGGGGTTTCTCCATGTTGGTCAGGCTGGTCCTCAGGTGATCCATCCGCCTCGGACTCCCAAAGTGCTAGGATTACAGGCGTGAGCCACTGTGCCCGGCCCCCTCCGTTCTTTCGAATAATCAAGAATTGACATAAAATATTACATACCTTTTGTAATGGGGCAGAGGAGGAAGAATAGGTAGAGAGAAATAATGGGGGATTACATTGCATCTTCCAAACTAATCATTAAAAATTTATTAGACAATTCACAGAAGAAATACAAAGTACTAACAAAAGGACAAAAAGGTGTTTGAGTTCATTAGTAATTGGAGAAATGCAAACTGAAATAATACACTTTTTTGCCTATCAAAAATAGTAAAAATGTCAATCGTTTTTAAAATTTTAAGAATAAAAAAATAATAAAATAGTAAAAAGACTGATAATGTTTGGTGTTAGAGTCCAGGGGAAGAGATGCTTTAACAAACCATTGGTGGGGGAGTACAGCGATCCATCATTTAAACGAGGAGTGTTTTTGCAATACCTACAAAAATGTTAAATGTACGTATCCTTGACCTTTTGATTCCACTCTGGAAACATCTGCACAAGCTTGGAAGGATACACGCCCACATGGATCTTCATGCAGCTATTGCATAATTAGTAACAGCAAAATATGAGGAAAAACCCAAATGACATCAGTAGGAAAATGGCTAAGCAAATTATGGTATATGCTTAATAATGGAATATTATGTGGTCTCTTAACAATGAAGTAGGTCAGTCTTACAGGCAGGCAAGAAAGTCAAGTGATACGAGCAAAATGCAGAACAATATATGTGGTATGATCCACTTTTTAAAGGCCTGCATATGTGTGTATACTGGCAGAAAAAGGGGAAAAGATGTTCTTTTACAATCTGGCTACAGTTTGAGGGATTTCATGGTCTCGAAAGAGGGGGGAAACAAAAAGGGTGAAGCTACTCCACATAGTAAAATAATAGGAATTTGAGGCTTTCTCCCTGGCAACTGGAGAGGGCAGGCCAGTGGGTATCACTCCTGGCTACATATTAAAATCGCCTGGGGATCATTTCCAGCCTCTCCCGAGACTGCGTAAATCAGAGCCTAGGGTGGTTGTGAGGCCTGGGCCTTGAAGGTACTTGTGGTTCCTGAGGTGATTGATTCTAATATGCAGTCAGGATTCAGAATCATCCAGACCCAGGGATGCAGAGGAGAAGGTGAGAAACCCCTGTACCGTGGTGGGAGTCTGGGGCCTATGGAGGGTTACAGAGGTGAAGAATTCCTGCGGCAGAAGCCGACATTACATTTCTAATAATGGGGAAATCGTTATTCAATTAGAAATTGTTTCCCACCCTATGCCTCCAAAACATCGCCATCTCCAGGAAAATGTGCCACCAGTGACAATCTCTGCTAGTGCTGCTTTGGAGGGAATGAAAGATGGGTGGTGGCCAGCGTCCAACCCAAGTACCAATGGATCAATGGATTAGTGGGCCACACCAGAGCAACAGGCTATAGTGGTGGGATACTCCCCCTGGGGTTTTTGGAGGCACTGGGCAAGGAGCTTGGTTGGGGTGGGGGGCCAGTTTCCCATGCACAGTCGCTGATGGAGGGACTGGAGACATTTTATTTGGATGATAAAGGAATGAGTGACTAAAGTCAAGGACCTCTGTTCTGTAGCTACACTTAAGTAAATTTTGATTCTAAAATTTTAAAACAATAAACATCTACATAATATTAACTGCACAGCCAAGAACTGTGCCAGGATTGCAGTTCATTGTCTCTGATCCAAGATCACAAACCTTGTATCAATGAAGGATGTTCTCAAAGTGAAGTTGGGTGTTTTCTCATTCTGTTTGCTACCAAGTGCATTGGCTATCACCTCATGTTTTCCACCCTCACAATTGTCCCACCTGCCATCACTTCTCCTCATTTCCTGGGGGCAGCCACAGTCTTCCGTCCTTTAGTGCCAACCAGGACTGGCTCCACAGCTCAGACCTAACTTCATGCCCTGCTAGCCTGGACATGCTGTATCCTAGATGCCATGTTTTCTCTTTTGATGTATTCCTCCTTTTTGCTGCAGTACAGTGTTGAATAACTCCTTTAAGGTGGATGCATTTTCTGAATTCTTGCATGTCTGATGTGTCTTCAGTCAGCCTTCATACTTGATTAATAGCTTGGCTGGGTATAGAATTCCGGATTTAAAACTTTGAAAGTATATATCTGCAGGCTTTTGGCTTCTAATGTTGCAGATGGGAAGTCTGATATGGGAAGTGGGGGAATCTTTGAAAATGGATTTGTTCTTATTTTCATTTTACTTTGTATTTTTCCCCTATGAAAGCTCCCAGAATCATTCCCTTATTCTTGGGTTCTGAAATATCACAATATTATTCCTCATTAATCTTGTTCAGCACTCAGCAGACCCTTTAAATCCTCTCCTCCACGTTTTTTGTTTTCTTTTTTTTTTTTTTTTTTGAGACAGAGTTTCATTTTTGTTGGCCAGGCTGGAGTGCGATGGTGAGATCTCTGCTCACTGCAACTCCGCCTCCCAGGTTCAAGCGATTCTCCTGCCTCAGCCTCCCAGGTACCTGGGATTACAGTTGTCCACCACCATGCCCGGCTAATTTTTGTATTTTTAGTAGAGACGGGGTTTCACCATGTTGTCGAGGCTGGTCTTGAACTCCTGACCTCTGGTGATCCACCCGTCTTGGCCTCCCAAAGTGCTGCGATTACAGGCATGAACCACTGTGCCTGGCCATTTTTTTTTTTTAAATGGCATTCTAATTAGCTGGTTGCCAAATTTTGGAATTGGTCCTCTATGTCACTTATGTTTTCTTTCGTCTGTTTTCAGTACTTTCTTCCCAATTTCTTGAGGAAGAAATTCCATTAGAGTAACACTCCTGGCTCTTTCCAGCCCCTTACTCATTTCTCCCCAGAGGAAGAGAAGTGATTCGTCCAACTGGTAAGTTTAGAGGAAGGAGCAGGGCTTGTGTGCCTGGGTTCTTTCTCTTTGGGGATCTGGTAGCCTGTGGAAATGAGTTGTGATCAGCTCCTACCATCTAGCGTGTGGCTCCCTTGCTGCAGGGGCTCTGAGGGCCAGCTTGTGGCAGGTGAGTCTTCCTGGCTCAGGGTTGGGCTGCTCCGGAGCACTGTGCTTCCAGCCCGCTTCCTCTAGGGCAGCATTTTCTTCATCACGAAACTGCCACTTTGAGTCCATCCATTTGTCCATTTTTCAGTTGGTTTCAAACTCAAGTGGAAAAGAGCGGGGGGCATTTATGGACCTCCTTAATAAACATTTATCTTTTGGGCTTTTTGATGTACTTTCTGAGAGGTTTATTTGGCTTTCTCTTCCAAATTCTTTCTTCTCTGATCGTTACCTTTTCAAGCCTTCCATTCTTATTTGTGGGTGTCAATATTATGTATCTCTGTGAGGAGACTGATTAGGCTATAAAAATGTTCTCTTATCCTTGAATTAACTGCTTTTTCTTCTGGAGTAATTTTCCTGCAATTTTTTTGTCTTTTTCTTTCATGCTGCTATATTGAATCTAATATATGATAATCCTGGGACAGTCTCTTCATATTTAAGAATGAAGTAGTAAAAAGGCATTCAGGAACTCTGGTTATAGAGGTGGGACTTGTGGACCAAAAAAATGTTGCTTTCTGGTGAGTTGGCAGGACAGTGACTATTTTTTTGAGATGAGCTCTTGCTGTGTTGCCCAGGCTGAAGTGCAGTGACTATTCATAGGCACCATAATAGGGCACTACAGCCTTGAACTCCTGGGCTCAAGTGATCCTTCTACCTCAGCCTCCCAAACAGTTGGGACTACATGCAGGTGCCACTGCACCCAGGACACTGGCTCTTATGCTGAGGACTCTAACTCCAGAAAGCCTGGGATGTTAAATGCCTGCTCATGGGGAGAAGGGAGGGGTTGGGGTTCCCTATTCCATCGATGGAATTTTCAGTTATTCCCAACTTTCAGGCCTATGTTTCTCTCCAGGGCTTATTTATATCTGGGGCATTCTCAGGGCTTCTTCCCTCCCATGTTGGCAGCTGCCCCATTTGCTTTTATTCTTCTAGACTGTGGCTTCTCCATCCTTCTTTATGAGCTACAGTTTATTCATTTGCTTTCCACTTTCCATAAATTCATTAAGCTCTTTCATTTCTTTTACTATTCTTCTTATTGTCAATTTAAACCATTTTTTCCATTACTACAATTTTAATGAAGTTTGGGAGGAAGAGGGGAAACATTACATGTCCCGTTCACATCCTTGAGTCAGTTTGCATTTTGAAATGTTCTGGAAGGAGACAAGGACTATGAGGGGAGAAAACGGTCCCATTTTATGATATACATTTCTGCACTGCTCAAGCTGTTGCTTTTGATACTATGTGCAAGCACTGTTTTTACAATAGGAAGAGAAAGAACTAGAATAAGAATCAATTACAATGACTTGCTGCCTCTTGCTAATGTGGGATACTGAAAGCTTCCGTCAGAACCTCAAGGCCATAGCCCATGACACAGTCACATCCTGGTTTCTATTTTGTCTCTTGAATCTTTCCTGAAAAGTCTCTTGTTCTACTTCCTTCTTCTTTGATTCTTAGTGCAGGTCGCTGTCAAGATTCCATTTTCATCATTCTCATATGCTCCTGTTCTCAATTCTCCCAGCCCCCATGGTTCTTAATATCACCAACTGACCAGCACAATTTTTAATCAGTCCCCACTCCTCCCCATTTGCCTTAATCCCATCTAAGTTTTACTCTGTGGCATCCTGTCAATAAATACTTGTTCATGTGACATGGCTACACTAAAAAAGTAGTTTTTTGATGACTTCTAAGGACAGCAGGACTCTTTTGGTGTTTAGCTTCATAGAAACCATTTTTAGCTTAATATATAACTATTCTCAACAAAAACTCTTCAATAGGTTCATAACTGTTTCAGTGCTAAAATCTTAGCAGATTTTTCATGTGGCCCTTCATTTTTTATTTATTTTGGGCATTTTAAGCCTTTGACCTGCAGAGGCTATTTTCTAATTTTAAAATTTAAGAAACTTCTATTTTTTAAAGTTCTTTTTTTCTTTTAAACAAACTTCTAGATATTAGCATTCTATACCAGATGCAGAAGTCTGTTTAAAAAAAAAAAAGGCTACAGAAGAAGAAAATACATGCATTGCATAGGCTAGAACAATTCTATTTTATATTTCTCTGCTCTAACTTTGTGTCGGAGTATAATACTGAGGCATCACATTCATTAAGTTCTTAACCATATATCAAACCATGCCAAGCACTTTATATTCACTATTTTATTTAGTCCACACTACCACATAAGATATATACTATTATTATCCCATTTTATAGATAAGGATGTTGAAACACCCAGGAGTAGAGGAGCTTGCCCTAGATCTCACAGGCAGTGAGTGAGATAACCCAGGCAGGCAGGATATAAGCCAAGTCTGTCTGACACCAAAGTCGACATCACTCTGCTGGTGTTTTTCATATTAGGGTTTGCCAATCTCTGGGGCTCATGTTCCTTGGATTCGGTGAGTTCTATAAGCTTTTACACTTAGTGTTTGCGTATCTAATTATAGTCTAAAAGGAATTATATTGCCAGTTATAAAGACAAACTTCTCCTAAGGAAGTTTTGGTTTCTTAAGTCAGTTCTGAAGACTGAGTCCAAGCAGCCCTTACAGTGTCTTTGTAAAACTTCTTTGTAGAACATGAGAATTTTTTTCTTGTAGGTACCTGCATTTTGCAACGTTTATGAACCCTGTGTCATGTCATACTGATTTTCTTCCTATCAGAAAGAAGGCAGTCCATTTTATGCTGTGTGAAATATTTGCCAACTTAACAACTTGTCTTAGAAATCCTAGTTAGAATTTATTTTAGGTCTCCATATACTGTGTCTTCACTAAATTATTTAGTTAAACTTGAGCATTTGAAGAAGTGTTAGTACTTCACTTTTTAGTTGGGTATATTCTACAAAGTCAGTAATATATTTCTGGATCTATATCAGTTTTCCTGAGGGAAACTCTCATTAAAAACATATCATTTAATTTTCAGATGCTGGCTTGAAGCCAAGTACATTTATTAACAATTAAATCCTTTTGACAGGTCCACGTCTCTAAGATAGAAGTTGCTGAAAATTGGGCCAACTCATACCTTTTAAACATATACACTCTGGAACTAAGAAAAAAAATATTTATTAAAAAACTGTGCAGTTGATTTGCTTATGCAAACATTTATTAACTTAATAAGACATTGTGATTTCTTGAGCACTGTCATTCTTTAAAAGCAGTGACTGTGGGTGGGCTTCGCTAGAAAATATAAGGTGTGGAATTTACATTTGTGGAATTCAAGAACATTACCACTGACTAACCATATATCTAATAATTCTTATTGACTAATGAGGCAAGTCTAAAAAACATTTTCCACTAATAATAGAACTTTACATGGAGTTGTAACAATTTTGTTAAGAGTTATTCCCTGTCTTGGGACTTGACTTCTGGTTAGTTTTTGATTCATATGATAAATAAAGATCTCTAATATCAAGCACATATTATTTTGGGGTCCAACAAGACAGAGGTGAGGCTGGCAGAACTGATCTAACTTTTAAAAATGCTTTTCATTTCATGAACTAAGGAGACCAGTAAGTAAACAAATACCTACTAGGTGAAATTTATACCCCATAAAGATGCTCAAGATTGTTGAAGGGAGGGTCAGGATGAATAGGAGGTTAAAGCAACGTGGCTCTGCAGTTCAGTATGGCTTTGGCATTTTCTTTCCTATTGATATTCCCTACTGTCTAAGAGTGGGATTTCTTTGTCATCATGCCCCAGTTCTCTTAGGTCACACCCATTATTCATTTATTATTATTTATTTTAAATGGCATCAAGGGATCAATTTTTTAAAGTCTCAGCCAAACACAGTGGCTCATGCCTGTAATCCTAGCACTTTGGGAGGCCATGGCAGGAGAATCACTTGGGCCCAGGAGTTTCAGACCACCCTGGGCAACATAGTAAGACCCTGTCTCTACAAAACATAAAAAAAAAAAAAAAAGAAAAGAAAAAGAAAAATTAGTCGAACACAGTCACATATGCCTGTGGTCTGAGCTGCTTGGGAGGTTGAGGTGGGAGGATCACTTGAGCCTTGTGCAGTGAGTCATGATTGTACCACTGCACACTCCAGCCTGGGTGACAGGTCTCAAAAAAAAAAAACCATCTTTTTAAAAGTCTTTATTAGAATTTGGATTTGCTTGCTTGTAAGGTTTGACTTACATGTAGTACAATATCCATTTCTGTTTACTTTGGAGGCACTTTCTGCAGGTGGAACTTAGAAGTATCTGGTCTGTCCCAGCACCCAGTAGGCCATGCTCATGCTCAGGGGCAGGTCCTAGTGCTCCGCAGCACTGACCTTGGGTGGTGCTTGTTTGGATGGTGAGTGGAACTAGAAATTTTGGAACCCCTCACCCTCTGTGCTTCTCCATAGAAAATACAGGATGCCAAGTCAAGTTTCAATTTTAGATGATTTCAGTGAGCAAATATATTCAATTTATTTGCTGATTCTGGCCACCCTGCTAAACCTCAGTCTCCTCATATGCAAACTGTGTATAATAATGGTACCTACTCCTGAGGCTTGCTTACCACCTGGTGTATATGTGTATGTGTATGTATTTTATTTTATATGGCAACCCTGGTTTGGTAACTTGTGCAAGATTTTGCTCAAGTATTAGAGCCAGTTTTCTGATTCCAGGGCCTTATCCTCCATAATGCCTCAGTCAAGAACTCCTAAACTAAGAGCTCCCAATGAGTAGAGTAGCCAATCATGACATTAACTATCACGTTGAAAATGTAAATATCAACACAGTTGCCATATGCTAATTTTTTAATATTAATAAACACCCAGAAGCTTACTATATCAGTACTTATATGTATATTTAAGGCTAAAAATAAAATTCAAAGAAATACAAATTTCTCACAATTTTCCTAGTAAATCTATTTTTTTGATGTGGGATCTCACTATGTTGCCCAAGCTGGTCTCAAACGCCTGAGCTTAAGTGATCCTCCCACCTCAGTCTCCCCAGTAGCTGGGATTACAGGTGCATGCCACCTTGCCCAGTTAATTTTTTAAGTCATGAATTCAAACTTACTACAGAAGGTTTGAACTTTTATAGCTATCACTCTATCAAAGTGGACTCTAGAGAAATTAACAAATGCATGAAAATTAAACTTAAGTATTTAACTTTCTCTCCCACTGTTCAATGCCTTCCTCTTGTCTTCCCGGTGGCATCCAAATGTCTCCGCACAGTATATGAGACTCTCCAGGCCGGGTGCCGTGGCTCAAGGCCAGTAATCCTAGCACTTTGAGAGGACAACTTGGGCAGATCCCTTGAGCCCAGGAGCTCGAGACCAGCCTGGGCAACATGGCAAAACCTCATCTCTACCGAAAAACAAACAAACAAGCAAAGACACCCAAAATTAGTCAGGCATGGTGGCATGTGCCTGCAGTCCCAGCTACTGAGACTGAGGTGGGAGGATCGCTTGAGCCCAGGAGGTCCAGGCTGCAGTGAGCCGAGATTGCGCCACCGCACGCACTGCAGCCTGGGTAACAAAGTGAGACCCTGTCACACACACACACACACACAAAAAATAAATAAATAAAGGACTCCAGATCTGGCTGGGACTCAAATTTTCAGCCTCAGTTCCCATTAACTCTCAGTCTTGAACTCCACCCTAGAGTTCTTGTATTCCTCAACTTTATGATACACTTCCTGCTCCAACATCTGTCTTTGTCTTGAAGTCCCTTCATCCTGGAAAGTGCTTTCCCTATCTCAACCATGGGAAATCTTTTATCTCCAGCTCAAACACCCAGTTCTTTTTTTGATACAACCATTATCTCCTCAGCTAACTGGCCATGTGGCTGATGATGTTATTATACCACATAGCATTGCTTGCCTTGCAATTGTATTACACTTGTCTCCTTGACTAAAATTTAGTTTCTTATGGTCAGGGGCTGCTTTGTTTTATTCTTTTCCACACTGATTTAGTACCAAAACGGATGCCTTGCCCAGAGTAATTCCTTAATAAATTATCTGTCGAACCAAAGTTAGTCCCAAAATACAAGAACAGAGCTCTGAATGTTGCAGTGCCGTTTGTTGAAATTTTGTGAATCCTCCAAAAAGGTTAAGGTGGTTTGGGTGTGCTCACAATGACTGGCTGTTCAGTTTTCAGCACTTAAAACAACTCTTCCTTGCCGTTAAAAACCGATACACATTCATTTTAGAAAATGTGTGAAGACACACACAAAGGAAAAAAATCATCGGTAAACTACCTTCCAAGGGTGGTTTACTGGATTTCCCCCCGTACATATAGAAATATTGTTTGTTTTCTCAGAAATACTCAAGAAAGGCAATATGGAAATGTAGATAAGGGCACATGGGAGAACAGGGGCGGATGTGAACTCCCAGGATCTAGTACTCTGTGATTCTATGACCCTGGTTTAGTCTCTCTATCCCTCTCAGGGCCAGTTTCTCATCTGAAAAGTAGAAATATGAATGCTCTTTTTTATTCCTACAGGGGTTTTGGAAAGATCAAATTATAAAACATTTGACAGTATTTTGTAAATTGAAAAATACTATATGTCTGGTTTTATAAGTATGTTAACTGAATAGAAGATGACTCTATAGATAGATGGAGTGATCAGATTGAATCCTAAATAATAATTCCAGGTGGATGGACTTCTGCCTAGCTCTGTTACCTGACTTACAAATAATCTTAACTTCACAGAAGGGAAAGGAACTTTTATTAAGCGTCTATTACATGCCAGGTTCTGTGCTATCTGCCTTACACTTGTCTTCCTGTAGCACCACAAAATGCCCTTTCATACATGAGAAAAACAGATTCAGTGAGCAAAGCCACTGATATTGTAAGATTAAAACCAAGGTGCATCTGATTTGAAGTCCCATGTTCTTTTCTATTTTTCAGTTAGAGGCACCTTTTAGGGAAAGCATTTTCATGGAATTCCTCTTATTCTTGTGGAAATTCTTACTCTTATAGAAACTTTCAGAGTGATGGAAGGGCAGTAAGATTGGAAACATGAGTTATTTTGATACAGATTCCCTTAGGAACGTTTAAAGAAGTTGTGATTATTTCATTATTTCATCTTAGAAGAAACAGTGAACTAACTTTTTTGTTTGTCTGTTTTGTTTTTTTGAGACAGGGTCTCGTGCTGTCACCCAGGCTGGAATGCTGCTGTGGTGCGATCAAGACTCACTGCAGCCTCAACCTCCTTGGCTCACGTGATCCTCCCACCTCAGCCTCTTGAGTAGCTGGGAATAGTAGCTGAATAGCTGTGGTAGTAGCACTACCATACCTGGCTAATTTTTTGTATTTTTCTGTAGAGACAGAGTTTCACCATGTTGCCCAGGCTGGAAGAGTGGACAAATTTAAAAAGTGCTTGTTTACAAGCTCATTAAAGGAAATAAATGGCAGATGTTGACCTTTTGCATGTAATTTACCTAAAAATATCTTAAAATATAATTTGGAAGTTTTTATAGCATGGCTTCTTTAGACCTAAACAGAGCTGCTGAAGGATGTTATAGAATTTCCTTCTTGATAAAATATTTGTTTTGAACAAGACAGGCTTATCTTTTTGGTACTTATTCATAGTCCTAATTGGAGGTGGAAAACTAGACTCAATCAAGGGTGAGCATTCAAGTAAACATGGAAGAAAAAAATCATTATAAATTCTGCTGAAACTGTGATTAAAATAAATGATACAGCACAGAGGATCTAAAATGATATTACAGTACAGAGACACATGAGGGTGCTCTAACCAACTGCTATAATAAATAAATTGTTCAAATATTGGGGAAAAATTAAGGCCCGTGGTGAATGACAGTGATGAATTCTGACTTTTAACATTAGCTAAACAGAACAATCTCAGAATAGATGGTGTTTTAAAAATAAAATTTATTGCTCTCCCCTACCTCTCCCAGTTTAAAAAGTAGATGTTCATATTGGCCAATTTGGAAAATACTGAAAAGCACAGAGAAGAAGAAACAAAGTGGACTGATGTTACCGTCAGCCCTGGGGGGTGGGGGCTTTCTAGAGCCTAGAGCCAAGCCAGTTGGAGGCTTAGCTCAGGAGGCCTGCCTTCAAACACAAGCCCAGCCTGTTCTCATTTTGATTCCACAGACCTTCTGCTAGTACGAAGGGGGAGTAGAGACTGGGGGTCTAATGACCGCAAGAAGAGAATTAGAGACGCATGTTTATCTCAATACATTTACTCTCATTAAAGTTCATATTCACTGACATCATGCATCTCCTTGAAAAAGTCTGCCCACCCACCATTAATTAAAGCCACATTTTAAAAAGTCAGCGTGTGCACTTTTATTCCAATCAAAAGTAGCCTCCTAAGTTTTGCAGAGCAGGCAGGAGAATATCTGAGGCCTGACAGCTGTTCACCTCTACATGGTGAAGAATCATGTGATTTACATTAAAAGTTGTGTTTATTCAGGGCCTAAAATATAATAGGTATGATCTATTGTCTTGAAGAGTTGAAACATTCAATATCTAATGACCTATTTAGTGAAATTAACATTTATTTTGATAAGTCAATGTTCTTTTGGATACAATATCTGACCATATGCTTTTATCTTTCCAAATAGAGAAATCTAACCATATACCCTGTTTGAATGATTAAGCAGCACACTCCTATCAAAGACACCACACTTTATAACTTATACATGCACTATCAATGTTAGGACAAAGGTCAGTGTAAATTTTTTTATCCAAATCATTGCACAAACGGTAATTACCAATAGTTGTAGGATTGCAAAACCATAGTCTATTTTCTTGGCAGTAGTGACTGTAAGTTCATAAATTCATGAAAATTAGGAATGTTGATTTTTAAAGTTCAAGAAAGGTACTATTTGTAAACAGTTCAGGTCACACTCATGTTATACCATGTGCTAAGCAAGAGTTCTTTCCTTCCAACTTCCTTTGAATGAGATTTGTTCTCTCCAGGAGCCTAGTAAAGGGGTTTTCATCCATTCTTTTCTATTATTTTTCCTATTAAAGCCCCCCCAGGGACCGTTCAATTTTATGCTGATTTTTCTTTATATATTAATATCAAACACATTTTTATGTTGTGGTGATAAAAGACAAATTATGGTTATCTCTTCCTATTGGCAATTAGATTATTCTAGAATAGTTCTGAACAAATATTTGATTCACCCAGCCAGTTAATGCTTTCCACACAAAAGTATCAAGTACAGCATTACATTCTGTAGTTATTCTGGTCATACCACCATACCAAAAGACATGGGTCATCAATGGGTCGGAACATTGGCATTGAAATGGTTTAATCCTAGGGTAAAGCACCCCTGGACTAGGTGTTGAAACTTGACTTTCTAGTCCTTTCTACTAACTTCCTTGTGACCTTGAGTACCTTGAGGGCCTCAGTTTCCTCATTTAACAAATGGTGATTAGAGGGGGAACACTGACTGGAGCCCAGGAAGTTAATCAGGTCTAGAGGAGAATACCCTTTGGGGATCATGTCTTCCCCTGGTCCACTCACTTATCCAGCACCAGAAACAACAAGGTGGGGCTTTTATGAGTGAGACTTGGGTCAGGTTCCAAAAGAGGGCATCCCTAAATCTAGAAGAAGCCAACGAATCATGCTTGGTGAGTTGTTTTCATGATACATGTAAGAAAAGATGCTCTGGGTCTTTACATCCCTTAGATATAAGCATTCAATGTACCGTTGCTATGTAGGATGAAGCACTATCCTAACCCACAGATCGTATCTTCTGCTTAAATGATTAGTGTCCAGAGGGACCATAAAAGACTTGAATCAACACAATGCCAAACGCAATGGGTGGACCCCTTCAACTAGCTGTAGGAAGGAAGGTGGAATGTGGGTGGGAATATTTCAACCTAGTTGTTGGTATTCTTCAGAACAAACAGCAAATGGCTAGCGGATAGTAGGAAGTTGTGACTACACAGCATTTTATCAATTCTAGGAAAGTTTAAGATAAGCTCTGCCTAAGTGGTTTATAAAGCCATGCAGCCTACAAAATGAACACCGTTGCATTTCCGTACCTTCCTGCCAGCTCTGTTGTTATGAAGATTCATCAGGGCTCTGGCATCCTTTCCTTTCCTTTCCTTGGCATCCACGAATGCGCGGGCAAATTTGATCCCATAGTCAATGTTATCACTGCAGCCACCCCAATCAAAAATGCCCTTGCTGTCCTTGGCGCTTCCCATCTTCTTTGGATCACAGGAACAGGATTTTACTTCTCCTTGGCTACAGGCCCTGGTGATGGCAAATACAACTCCAGCTGAGGAGATGGCATAAACAAAGGCAGATTCCCGACTACCTGAAACAAAAATGCTTTTCTTAAAAGTGGTCCGGTAGCACTATTTCTGAATAACTTTCATATGATAATTGTTTAATACTTGCTCTGTTTCAGACAACCTTTGCCACTAGACAACAAGGTACTGATATTCTTGAAGGGTTCTTTTCCAGAGCCCGGGCTCTTTCTTTAATATGAATCGTCTCTATCTAATAGAAGTTTTTGTCAATTTAGATATCTATATGGCAGCTCTTCTTAAATAAGGAGTATCAAAGAAAAAGATGGCCTTGCCCAGCTCCTGGCTTCACATTAGTCTCAAACACAGGCTTCCCCTGTTTCAACAGAGAGCTCCAGATGTCCTAGAAGAGAGGAGCATAGCATCTCTAGGCCTTTTTCTTTACTTTACAGTCTGAATGCTACAATTCTATCATTCCACAATATAGTTGGGAACTCATGGCACCACAGCTTTCCTCAAAAAATCCTTCCAAACCTCCAGGACTTCCTGAAGATACTCATATGCTTTTAAATTATTGAGAATGAAATACTGAATTCAAAGAAATCTAGGGACTAAGGTGGGAAGAGAATTCTGGCAGTAACCAGCCCCTTGCATTAACACGGGAGAGCTTTGGCTTGGCATTGACTTTCATAAGTAATTGAGAGATTGCTGAAGGCAATATGCAATATCCTTGAGTTACATACTATATGTCTAACTATTAAGGTGAATTTACTTTCTTCTGGAACACCTGCACTAATCACTGGTATTGGGTAAAAGACAGTGAAAAGTTTTTCTTTGGTTTTTCTGGAAGGAAACAAATTTACCGCCTATAATTAGACTTGGGCAAGAACCCTTTGGGGTGCTTTCTTAGAATTGTTCTTTATTAGAGCACAGGCTACTTTCACTTACAGGCTGAAAGGTACATATTTCAGTGCAATAACTACATTAAATTATTTTAATAATCTGTAGTAACTCATAACACGGTGTTGTGGTATAGTGACAGATATAAGGCTCTTTAGGGTCCGTGTGCACCTCATTTTTCAAGTGGAGCTGTATTTCATTGTTATTAGCATGCCCTTTTATTAATGGTTGCTGCAGCAAATATATTAACAATCAAAATAGAAGCTGGACAACCTAATGCCAATGCAAGGCAGAAAACAGAGAACCATTCGGTGATTCAATATGTCAAGAGGAGTGTGACTTTTTGAACCACACAGCTGGGAGAGCAAACCACCTTTTCGCATTGAAGCCCTGCTTGTTTCCGTTTGTCATTCAGTGTTAAAATTTATTATACGTCCCTTGCAATATTTGCTCTGCTAGTCTCATTATTAAAAATCAGGAAAACATATCTACACCATATTAAATGGCACTTACCTCAGCCTTCAGAAAATATTTACCCCCCAAACCTCTAACCATCAAAAAAGGAATCAATCATGCCCTGTAGTTAGGTAAAATCAATTACATGACTATTCGCCATAGGTAGCAGGTAGTCCTCCCCAGAGGAAATATGATGGTTATGAGAGCTATTTTAAAGAGTCCCAGCTTATACTATATAGATTAGAGATATTCTAAGTGGAATTGAGATGTTTTGTAAAAGAAGGTGACTAATACACGCTAATGTGACTTAATCTCAGGTAGTGGCTTTCAGATAAATAAAACTTTTATTATATCCATTTTACACTTTAGGAAAATACCTTTTCCATCGTTACCCCATTTATCTTCTAAAGCTTCATTTGGGATTTAGAAGCCAGTGCCCATGTTTAGAGAGATCACATAGAGGAGGAAATTCCCAAAAGCTTAAGTATGTAGCACTAGTCTTATTTTTTAAGGAGAAAGAAGAGACATTTTATGAGGTGGTCTGTTACGGGAAAGGCATGGAAGATGGGGATGATAGTATATCAGGTAACCAGACAGTACTTTGAAAGCAACAAGAGAAATAAATTGTCTAGGTGCAGAGTTCATGCTGGTATAACTTGGAAACAATTACATGTTGACTGAAAGAAAACAAATCACAATCTGCTTCATTTCAGAAATAATTTCCAAAGTAAAAATATGACTTTTCTAAATATTTGTCATTTATTATTCAAACACATTACTAAATAGCTAGATGTTCCTTTATTTAAATTAAAAATTTAGCACATTGACTGGTTTTTCATTTTACCCCCAGATGGTTTGGTACCATGTAGATATAGCCCTAAGATGTTTTCAGTTAAGTGTTTAGATGAATCACTAAAATGTTATGTGTGAAGTAGTAGCACATTTCAAGAGCTGGCTTTGTAACAAAACAAATTTTGATCTTGGGCCTCTTCTTAGAAAGATTCTTTTTAAAGCTATCACAAAATGAAACAAAATCCAAATCTAAGTGGTGACATCTACATTTCCCAATGTGTTGCTATTGAAGTTTCTCTAATTTTTGTATGGAGATAAATCAAGCAATGTCTGTTAAGTACATAGGCACAGTTTTTATTTGGGGTAGAGGGATTGTTACCTAGGAAGGCAAAACTCTAGAAGCTAGGATTTCTTGAAGGTTATGGGTTGTTTGACTCTCTTTAAAGTATTTGCTTTATAAAAAAATATTTATAAGGATGAGACCTAATTACCTTTGTGTTTTCTAAGGCTAATTCTAGAATTTTGGAGGTGCATTCTTGCAGGAATATTTTTAGATTTGCTAGTTCTGTCCTTGTTTCTCTGCCTGTGACTGGTAACTGTCTGTTGAATGAGTAAATTACAAATGTTTCTAAAAATTGTTCTGTCTTACTCTGACTCTCTAAAGCCAAGCAGGCAAATTTTCTCCATTTCTCTATGACCATGGGACATTTTGGTAATTTTATGTTCTTCTTATAAATGGTCTTGCCTGTTGTCTTTCCTATTCATCTATGAGCATATTTAGGTGTCCACAACTCTAAGATGTAACTTTCTCTCTAAGCAACTAATTGTAGAAATCTTTGGATAGCTTCATTGGAATTTCTTGATTATTTCCAAGATGAGCTGCTTTAGGCCAAATTCAGCCCTCCCATAACCAACACAAAATCATCACTGACAGTTATAATAGTTTGCATAAATGTTTGAGAGGGAACCTGGCCTTCTGTGAAGAATGGAAAGAAATTGTGTAGCATGAGTGGTTTAAGTTCTGAGTACTTTGGCAAAGTATCCTGCTTCATCTGAAAAAAAATCTGATGGAAGTATGAGTTAGAATCTCTTATTTACCTGAGGCCTAGACTAAGTTAAACTAGTTCTGTTTCCTCCAGTCCTGTCACCCAGGCTGGAATGCAGCAGCAAGATATTGTCTCACTGCAACCTCCTCCTCCCAGGTTAAGTGATTTTCATGCCTCAGCCTCCCAAGTAGCTGGGATTAAGGGCATGTACCACCACACCCATGGGGTTTCACCATGTTGGTCAGGCTGATCTGGAACTCCTGACCTCAAGTGATCTGCCTACCTTGGTCTCCCAAAGTGTTGGGATTACAGGAGTGAGCCTGGCTGTTGCCTCTAGTTCTAACCTCCTTCCTCTCAGTAATTCTACAGCTCTGAAGAAACTAATAGTGTCAAGATTAAGTTACAGTATTTTATGAATGAATCCCCAGCTTTGATGGATATATTTTCTTTAGGATCACTGGTCAATATTGCTTCCTTTGATATGTGATCTAAAGGTTTTATTCAAATATGTAGACACCTTAATACATCCAGAGATGATCATATTATAAATGAGATGCATATCTAATTTGAAATCATCGCAAAGTGGTTGTAAGCACTTTGAAAAAAAATCCTGATATGTTTTAAACACTGAGAGCCATGCATAATCTATCCAAAGATTACTCGTTCTAGATATTTGCAAACTCTCTTTGACAAGGTCCAGTTTCTTTAATTGATTCACTGTGAGATAATCTAGGTGAAGTCTTAAAATTCCATGAAGCTGAAATTTATTATTAACCTTTCAAAAATTTGCGATGTCATATCGAAACTCCAAAAGGAATGCAGAAGAATATAGTTCTTAAACTAGAGAATAAAATTGCAGAATATCGCAGTAAATTAACTTTAGGGATACTCTAAGAATGAGAGTACTACGCCCTTGGGGGATTTTAGAGACATTCAGTTATGCATTTGGCCTCATAAAACCCTAGGGCTGTGATGATTACATGATAGAAACACCCTCTGTTAAGCATTACCAAGTGCACAGTCTGGATGATTTTCTTAGGAATTGGGGGGGGTAGGCAAAAAACAAGTATAAAGTTTCCTATTTTGGGGGTTTGCACATAAACTGCTGTGTTATCAGTCAGATTTTCTAATAGCAAATGGGCTGTGGTAGTTCTTGGAGAATGCTAATAATGGCAGGTTAGCAGATGGGCATTATTTGAAAATAAAATATGATTTTCAATTAATTTTCTTTAATTTTGCATTAGCTAGTGAGCTACTTTCCATATTCAGAACTTTTAAGACGTTTGCTACGTAATTAGAACATGTTTAAGGTTCCTGTTAAGGAAGAAAAAACCTCTATGGATTCATGTTTCCCACCTCTATCCCCCATAGCTATCCTTATTGCTTAAAATGTAACTGGAAAATAATAAGTACCCACTACAAGTTTATCCACTCATTCATCATAATGAATGGACAGGGCCCGCAATACACAAGGCACCAAGCAAGGTACAGGGAATATAGGTTAGTTTCTGCTCTTAAAGAATTTATAATCTGTTGGGAGGAAAAATGTTGAATTTAGTCACAGAGTGACTCAAGGCTGAGTAGCTGAATGGAAGGTGAAAAGTGGTGAGTAGAGATTTGTCTCTGCTTCTTAATAACACTTACGTGGTGTTTTTGCAATGCTGATCATCTTTTGCTGAGAAAAGATTTGAAGATTCTATCCTGATGATCTGCTCAAATTCTTCTGAAGGAAGCCCCAGAAAGACAAGGAAAAAGTCAAAAGAGACTTGTGGCTCCTTCTCTCGTCTCTTAGAGACAAAATCTGAACCTGGAGGATGTGCCGTATTGAAGGGATGGACAGAGCAAAGAGTGAAAAGACAACAACCTGGGGTTCTACTTCTTCCTTTTAATTCACCTCTTGTAAGCCTCTAGACATGTTCCTTGATTTCTCTAGTCCTCACCTATAAAACAGGGACAATGACGCCCAACAGAACAAACTTCTGACGGAAGAAAATGCAATAGAAGATAAGCAGGGTTTCTGAAGACAGGGTGAGGGGAGCTGTGCATGAGTAGAGAGCCATAGGGCTGGGTGAAGGCAGGGGACTTACTTCGGAGTAGGACCCTGCCAAAGAGGCTGTGATCCCTGTCCAGGGTGTTGCAATTCCAGCGGTGCTGGCGGAACTGGTGCTGGCATTCTGCTGTCCACTCAGCCACGCCCTGGCTAATGGCACGCATCACATCTGGATGTCTGTGACACAGCTGCCGCTGGCTGCTCACCAGGCCTGGCACATTATCGCACATCACCCTGGAGGAGCCACCTGTAGCTCTCATGTACCTATAAGGGACAAACCAACACAGAGGTGAGGGCAACATGAACAGAGAGGCCTGACTCGGTGTTCCTGGGAGACTAAGGAGTTCAAAGCACTTTTCAAATATGAATTCCTTATCCTTCTGGTGGTATTAGAAAGCAAGGGTTTTTACTTTTTAATGTAGTGGAGAAACAGCCAAGGCAGGCAGGCATAGTGAGTGATCTTGCAGAAGTCATCCCCAAAATGCTGTGATGACTTCTGTTGGACATGAAGCTAGGTCCACCAGATGATGCTCTGGGCGGGGGGACAGAGGCAAGGTCGGCATCTGGGGAAATGAATGATGGGTAAGAAGCAATGTGTCTTAGGGAGAATGTGTGGAAGACTTTTCTCAAGAAGGTTCAGATCTCAGTGACACAATGTGTCTGGACTTGGCTTTGAGGGAAGCTGACCTTAGAAGCTCTTCGTTCCCATTTATTTGACAGAATGTCTTAAGAACTGTCTGTATCTGTCTAATCAACACCTGCTGGTATCTGATGTTACACTCTCCTCACAGACAGGCTGTTCTTTCCTTACTGAAGAGCCTTTTAAACATTTCCATTTTGTAGCTCTTTTTGGCTTTTATAAAGATCCTTTGGAAAAAATTCTTTCTATTGTTATTAAGGACACTAAATGTTTGGAAGAATCAAACAGTGTTATAGCTCCATAAAGTACTTTTTGAAAAGAAACTTTAACAAAAAATTACATCATCATCTCTACCCAGATGTTCTCTATTAGTCGTGAAATGTTTAGAAAGGTACCTTTTATATAACCCAAGCTGCCATAGGTGTCTTTTGAAGCGATCAAACAAGGAGAATGTCTTTTTCTTGTATTTTCATTATTTTATATGATCATAAAATCGTTACAGCTGTGACTTCCAAAAAATATATTTAAGTGACAGCTGAGAGACAATGTGACAAAAAGCCCGAGCAATAAATAATGTTTATACACCCATGGAAACAGAAATAGTCATTTTATTGAAAAATGGTCAGTCTGATAAATCAATCTTTGATCCTGTGTCAGCAATGTCAAGGCTAAACGCCTCCCTGTTCAAAGCCGGCTTAGGAAGGAATTGAACCCCTCTTCCCATCAGCGCATTGCCTTCCTCCTTTGAAGAGCTCCAGTGTCTTCCTAAACATTTCCCTGCTCTAGACTGTAACTGAGCTGAGACCCCTTACCAGATTCTTTAAAAATTAGCCCACAATAACGGGTCTCTCTGAATCAATATTTTAATATCTGTTCTGAAACTTTTAGGTGCAAGGAAATTACAGGGCTATCAACTCTATCTCTTTCCAAGACCAGAAAGTCGGCAGATGAAAAACAGTTTCTAGATGGGGAGGGAATCTGCCTTTGGAACTTTTAGCGACCTGTTATGGTTCAACATTCCATCACTATGCAAAAATAAATAAATTGCAGACCAAAGTACAAAGGAAAGCAGCAAAGTTACTCTTTGCGGGGACGGTTGTGAACAGGGTAACATCTTAGAGACAGACCCGGGGTTGTAGCTTTGCATTAAAGCCATAGTCTCTACCTGGAGGCAGCAAAATGTTCTTCCGCCCCACTGGGGTGAACCTGGAATGTGGAAGGACGGGAAATAATACAAAATCACACGCTTTGGGTTCTACAACTCCTGACTGCCTGAATTGGCCCGTCGATTTACCTTGAGGCAGTTTTGGGAGGGGGGTGGGGCGGGGGAGGCGGTTGTAGTTTTCAAGGTGAATTTACACACACACACACACACACACACACACACACACACACACACACACACACACACGTCTGTGCTAGAGCTGGAGACCGGGCTAGCATGTCTCTCAACAGGGTAAGAAATTGGCTGATTTTGCTGTCGCTCAGCTGGATCCAAATAAACCAAACATCGGAACTCTCATTTGGTGGGGGAATGTGGTTTTATGGAGTTGTCAAAGCTGAAATGATCTTCTGGGAAAAGAGAAAGGGCTCACCATGGGGCGATAAGAGGGCAGTAGCCAGGGTTCGGGCCAGAATCCGAGACTGCTGCGTCCGCGGGGAAACGCAGCCAGGAAGGGTCTATGTGGCCAATGAGGTCCCCACTCCGATCTCCAAAATAGCCCCGCGGTCGCGCGCGTGTACTTACCACCATGAAGAGTTGACCTCGGGGGTGAGCCAGGTCAAGAGCAGAGGGAGCCAGAGCCAGATTCCACCGAGAGGGGCGTTCATATTAACCCCCTTGCGTCTGCATCAGGTCAGACTCCGTGTGCGGGCGCCATGCGTGCCCAGAGCAGAAGCGCTCAGCTCCGGGAGCGCCTCGTCACGGCCGCCGGCGCCTCGCCGCGCCCCCGCCCCCCGCTCGCGTCTGCGACGAGTGGCGAGACTCGCTGATAAAGTTTCAAACGATGGGCCCGGCGAGCGATAAAGGCCAGCCCGGGCCGCCTCGCCCACAGCCCAATTCCCCAGGCGCGGCGAGCGCCTGCAGCCCCAAAGCTCTGCGCGCCTCCCGCGCGCCCCTGTCCGCTCAGCTCCCCTCCGGGCGCAGCCGAGGGAGGGGGTGCTGCGCGTGGCGGGGGTGGGGAGAAGCGCGGGGTTTTAGACAAGGGTGCATGAAATGATGGCAAGAGATGTCTGGGGATGAGGTGAGGCGGGGAAGGGGGAACACCGCTGCATGGTTACGAGCACACGCGAATACAGGCACCTTTAGGGAAGCTGGGGCAAAGAGCATCCGTGGGCTGTAGGAGCGCGCGGTCCGGATTGCCGAGGCCATCCGCTGGCAAACAAGTCCCTGAGCGTGCAATGTGGGGCAACGAGGAAGGGGGCTGGGGGATAAGGAGATTACTATGCATGGGATACAAGAATCCAGAGATGATTCTCAACTCATTGCTTTGCTTCTCTCCCTGACGCTGGGATGAAGAGCTAGCACTTGTAAATTTGGAGCTGCCGCGTCTATGCAGGGCAAGATTAGGGAGGGGCCAGGCCTCAGCGAAATGACCTGTTGGCTTTGATTCCTTGGTGCTGGGCTTATATACAGAGCCCATAGGGAGGGGAACTTGGAGGGTACATGACCCTCGGGACCTAACCCAGCAGTATCTGCCAAAGTACCCAGGAAAGATGCAGTTTTTACGCACATCCAGCTCCTCTCCGGAGCTGCGGAGCGCAAAAGATCACCTAGAGAGGAACCGAGGCAGCCAGGCGTTCGCCGGGGGTGTGCGCCCTTGCACCTCCCGCCGCCCGGGCGCTCAGCCTGTGCGCCTTGTGGAGGTTAAGGGACCCTCGGTCCTGGACCTGGGCCCCCGCCCAGCCAAGAGAGAGGGGCTCGGGCCCGCGGGTGGAGCATTTTGAGCAGTAGCTGGCTTGTAGCAGCGCCGTTTATCACCGGAAAGGAAGGAAGACCAGGAACTCGTGGCGGCCGTGAACTGTTCCATTGCTCTTTTCCTGGGGTGGAGGGACTCACTGCCCGCCCGAGGAGCGTGCTCTGGGGAATAGAGTGTGCGCCTGTGTGTGTGGGGGGGAGGCGAATTGTTCGCAGGGCGTGGGGGAGGGGGTGCCGCCCAGATCGGAAGGACGGGCTCTCCCTCTCTCCCGCCCACCCTCGGGCCTGGGCTGGCCAGAGCGTCAGCCCTCGCCGGCCACTAGCGCGGTGAGAGGCTGGACGAGGCGAAGCTCAGAGACGCCAAAAACCTGAAAGATGCTGTCATCGCCACCCCCTTCCCCCACGCTGGTCCCTGGCAGGTCCGGCCCCTCCCAGGCTGACCCAGATACATCCCCGTTTGGGTCCGGAAAGGGAGGGGAGGGAAACAAGCACCGCGCCACCCACGACTCGGGAAGAGGAGGGCTCCTCGCCAGGGCCGCTCCGTATCGCTGGGCCGCGACCCAGGGAAGTTCTGCTTGGTCTGCGTCGGTCGGGCGGGCGGGAGGTGCAGGGAGGGTGCATGCGGCGGCAGGCGGCGGGGCGGGGGAGAGTTTCTGCTCGCCGTGTGTGCACGCCGGCCATGGGGAGGGTATGATAGGCACCGGAGAGCAACACGTCTCTCATGTACCTCCATGCGTCTGCTCACAAACCTCCTTCCCCCATGAAGCAGGGGAATAAACTAAAGCTTACCTCCACCCTTCTTTGTCCCGCAGTTTCTTGAAATTAATCGAGACACTTGGGAAAGAAAAGGTGGTTGGCTCCGAGGAACCATAAACATTGCCAAAATCCAAAATTTCACTTCTGCCGTGAATAAAGTAGGAGTGTGGATGTGTATGTTGGGAAAGGTAGGCAGTTGTATGATTCTCTCATGGAGAATACGATTTGAAACCACCTAAAAACTCCAACTCAAGTTCCACCCATCTCAGCACATCGTGTCCTCACAGCTAAGGGGTGTTAGAAGTACATGGAATGTGACCATCAGCTTACAGGCCTTTCCTCTCCGCCCGGGGAATTAGTGAGTGGCCAGGAGACCTGCCCTTCAGTTGATGGTGAGGCCAATGGAATGACCTAAACCTGAAACAGACCTCCTGGAAAAGGAATGGACCATCCCCAAAAACTAATTACATCCACGCCAGAGGACCTCATCCTGGGGCAGGAGGAGGAGGAGTGCCACATGTCTCGCAGAGAAGAAATTGGTTTTGGTGAAAGGCAAAAGGCTGAAAGTGTTCGAGTGAAGCTAAATCCAGATGTGAAAAAAGGGTCCACCCAAACACCCCTTCCTGACCTGTCTAGAGGCCGTCTGGACTCAATGACTTGTCTCTTCCAGATCTGTGATTCCATTTCCCTCCCATTCTCCACCCCTTTCACTTATGAACCGTTACTTAGCTCCAGCATAACTTCTTGTCGTGCCAAGAAGGCCTTTACTCACTCCTTGTCTGTAGTTATTCTCTCAATGGACCCGTTCACTTTGAAGATAAGGTGTTCACTAGTAGACATAGTTAGGAAATGCTCAAGAAAATTAGGAGGAAAGAAGGTTACAGCAAACCTTACTTATTTTACAATCAAAACTACCATCCTAAAGAAGAGTTAATAAATAATGAAGTAAACTGCATATGACTTCAGCCTCGCTATAGCAGATGATGAGGTAAGGAAAGAAAGGGTCACAGTGTCTTTAGATTTATTAATTTAAACATCTGATTTTTGATTTCTTCAATGAGAAATCTCAGAATTGACTGTAAAATTCATTTACAGTATACAGAACCCAATTCTGTTTCTGGAGCTTAATGTTAGTTTGCTTATAACTTCTGTATAGCACTGTAGCCAAATGAGTCAGTCTATTTTCTTAGTTAGATCCATTGTTTGTCTAATCTCCCAGGGCAGTGTAAGAGAACTCATTTACTACTGAGCCATCTCCACCCTTTAAAAATGGAGAGTTACTTCTCAACCAAATAGTCGTTTGTCTTGCAGTCTGAACTGGCTTTTTCTTCAGGCAATAACTCCTAAGATAGCCACTCACTAACCAAAGGATAAGTGATAGTATCAATCATTTAAATCTCAGTGTGCCTTTAAATTAAAGTGTACCAAAGTCTTTTGCTTCCAGCCATGAGAGAGTAACAAGTACCTGAGTAGCTCTCCTTCTCAGGTATTGGACAGTAGGCCCCACACGGCTGTGATCCTTGAGAGAAGGGAAACATATTGAGTTTGCTCCACAACTATCCTGTAATTGTCCAGGTTTTTCTGCTGAAGAGAAAAACGTTTTTCTAGAATGTAGGAAGGTAGAACACAGGTAAGGCAGAAGTTTCAGTTAAGGGGGGAGAGACTGGAGTTTTGGGTTGTTGAAGCAGCTGAAATTTCTGAAGATAGGTAGTTATGGAAAAGGGACTCCCCCACAAGTCTACATGGAGATTCACCACCAGTCCTTGGCCAACAGCTGAGCTGAATATAGACATGACAAAACTCTGCAAGGCCTAACACAGATTACCTGCTGCATGTAGTACATTGTTGAGAGACATTGGAGTTCCATCGCAGCAGGGCAGCGAGACCTCATTGAGCACTTCAGGGATTCAATTGAGATGCTAGAAAGGCCTTGCCTTAAAAGCAACAATCAGGCGATAAAGCATGTCTTAGAGCAAAATTCAAAATCTTGTTTCTCCATAGCACAAACTGTAACGAAGAATAATATGAAATCAGACAGGACCAGGGAAATTTATGAGAATGAAACAACACCCATTAAAAGAAAACAACATGATACAGACTCCCTACAATGGATAATTAACAACAAAAAATTTAATAGGCTGGACATGATGGTGCACGTCTATAGTTCCAGCCACTTGGGAAGCTGACAAGGGAGGATCACTTGAGCCCAGGAGTTCAAAACCAGCCCAGGGAAACACAGCAAGACTCTGTTTCTAAACAAACCAACCAACAAACCCAACAAACAAATATAGACAAGTGAAAAACACACAAAAGTGACCTATACTGAAGAGAAAGCAGTCAATAGAAACTGATCCTGACATGGCCCAGATATAGGAGGAATTGGCAGGAAAGAATAAGTAACTATTATAAATATGTTCAGGTATTTAAAGGAAAATGAATGAACAAGTGGAAAATGAACAAATAGAGAATCACAGTAGAAAAATGGAAGCCAAAAGAAAGAAATGAAAATTCTAAACCCCATTAGTATAATTATCTAATTTGCAAAATTTGTACTTTCTGAAATGGAATTCCAGAAAGAAAGCAGAAAGAAAATGGGGCAAAAAAAAAAATTTGGAAATAATGCCCCAAATTTGGCCCAGATGATGGGAAGCATAAATTTACCAATCTAAGAAAGGTGGAAAATCCCCAAAAGAATAAATAATCAGCATATCACACTGGCACACACCAAACTATTTAAAACCATAGATGAAAAATCTCTAAAGCAGCCAAAGGAAAAAGATATATTAAATATAGGAGAACAAGAATATGAATTACACCTGGCTTTTAATCAGCAATAATGGAAGTCAGAAGACAATGGAATGACATCTATAACATGCTAAAAGAAAAAAAACATCCACATAGACATCTATAATCAGTGAAAATACCCTCTGAAAATGAAGTGGAACTCTTTTCTTGCTGCTTCTTCTTCACTTAACCTTAGGAATAAGAACCACATTGCATGAATACGAGCAAAATGAAAACAGAACAGCCTGAATGAAGTCTAAAGCCAACCCTAGACAGGATCAAGATTTTCCAGTGGTACTTTTTTTGCTATCCAAAAAAAACCTCCACCATCCATGTTTTGTTTTTTTTTTTAAGACAGAGTCTTGCTCTGTTGTCCAGGCTAGAGTGCAGTGGCATGATCTCAGCTCACTGCAACCTCTGCCTCCCTGGTTCAAGCAATTCTCCCTGCCTCAGCTTCCCGAGTAGCTGGGATGACAGGTGCTCACCACCACACCTGGCTAATTTTTGTAGTTTTTAGTAGAGACATGGTTTTGACATGTTGGCCAGGCTGGTCTTCATCTGCTGACCTCAGGTGATCTGCCCACCTTGGCCTCCCAAAGTGGTGGGATTACAGGCAGGAGCCACCACATCTGGCCAACTCCACCCTCCTTAAAGGAACATAGTATCATTCAGGATCTCCACAAATTTTCAGCAAATTAAAAATTATTTTTTAAAACCCCAAACAAAACAAAACCTAGGAAAAAAAAAACAGAAAACAGAAATGGACCCACAGGTAATTTAGAGTTCTGACTTATCTGAGAGGGACTCCAAAATAATTAAAAATGTTAAAAAAAAAAAAAAAAAAAAGAACAGACAATTTTAAGAGAGAGTTGGAATCCAGACAGAAAACTTAACTAAAAATCCAGGACTACGGAGAGGAGAACAGAAGCAGTTACTGCAATTAAGAATTAGATAAATGGGTTGAGGATCTATCTATAATCAGCAGAACAGTGGATTAGTAAGCCAGAAGAGAGGTCAATATTAAATATCCAGATTAATGCACAGAGAGTATTAAAAGTATAGAAAATATGTAAAAGAAAAAGATAAATATGATAGAGTGAAAACGTCTAACCTAATTGCAATTAGAGATCTAGATGAAGAAGAGAGAATGGGACTAAAGAAATATTTAAATAACTACCCATTGAGAATTTTCCAAAACTGATGGAAGAAATCAAACCACATATTCAAAAAAACAAAAACAAAAAAACCAAAAAACCCCTACAAACTTGTAGCAGGTTAAATACAGAGAAAACTACGTTCAGGCACATCACACATACATTTCTGACAAAGGCAAAAAGAAAATATTAAAAGTTGCCAGAGGGGGAAAAACATTAATTTGAGGAGAGAAATCACAAGATATGGCTGACTTTTCAACAGAAAC
This sequence comes from Papio anubis, assembly GCF_008728515.1. Classification (NCBI taxonomy): domain Eukaryota; kingdom Metazoa; phylum Chordata; class Mammalia; order Primates; family Cercopithecidae; genus Papio; species Papio anubis. The sequence continues at coordinate 41,543,054 of NC_044979.1, read as the reverse complement.
TATTGAAATCAGAAGATGGTAGAATGGCATCTTTGAAAAAGAGGTGGAGTGGGGAAGGATACTGCCAACTTGGAATTCTAGAGTCATTGCAAAGAGTCTTAAAAATGAAGACAAAATAAAGATGCTTTCAAACAAAAGGTAAGAAAATCCCTTATTAGCAGAGTTAATAATTATTAAGCCAGTTATTTAAGCTGAAGGACAATGATCCCAGACGGAATTATAGAATCAGAGTCCCCTGCTGGTTTTTGTGTTAATGATGTCATATATTTTCTTCTACACATTTTAAACTTTAAAAGATACTATAATCATTGTTTTAACTGTCAATACTATTTTATATTTATCTATTAATTTACCTTTCCCAATACGCATATTACGTTTTGCAATTCCATAATTCCATCTGGGCTCATTTTATGTACTACTGAATGGTGGTGAGTCTCCCATTTTGCTTTTCTTCTGCTATTCTGCGGCCTGGACACAAGGCAGCAAAACCGTGAAGTGGGAGCTGGCATGGACAGAGAGGCATACAAGAAAGGTGTCTGGATTAAAGGAGTGTGAAAGAGATTTCTAACATACTCACAGTGAGTGGGAGAAGTTCCCTGGGTTCCTCCCTTTTAATTCTTTCACATCCCACACCCCTAGGCAAACCCATGCCAATGTTGGCAGCAGTGACAGTAGCAGCAGTGAGAGCCCACTGGTGCTTAAAATTCTGAGAAATGGGAAACTTTCTGTCCAGAGAAACTGTTCCCAAAAAGATGAGATGAAATTCCATAGCTTTTTTCCCCCCTCTTTCCTTCTGCCATGTGGTCGTAGACATGGGTGTAGTACAGGAAATGTATGGCAGAGTGAGATGACTAAAGCCAAAGTTTCTGGCTAGAGGACCAAAAAGAGGAGTCCTTGAAAATCAGAAAGTACTTAGGAAGTCAGGAGAAATGAGAATCTTGGGAAAGCAATCATATAAAGTTATATGTGAAGTCCTGTGCTTACCCTGTAGGTTATGTACATGTGGATTTGCCCCTAATGATCATATCAAAAACTTTCAGAATAGAACTATGGGATAGACCACAATCCAGGTCCAAGACAAGATAATGGGTTTTACACATGAGACAGGCATGAATAGCATTACAAGGCCTTTGAAAACTGAACTAACATCAGAACCAGAACCCACATAAGGCTGGTCAGAAATTGTGGCCTGAACTCAATTAGGTTGATCATATGTTGAAACAAGAATATCAACATTCCACATAGATAGGATTTAAATAAGACCCGGAGTCTCTTAACATTCTATTCTGAATGTCCAGGATACAAGAAAAATTACTTGGCATACAAAGAACTAGGAAAATTGCAACTCGAATAGAAAAACAGTAAAGAGACACTACTGCCTAGATGACAAAGATGTTGAAATTATCAAAGACCTAAAATCAGCTATTATAAAAATTCTTCAAGAAGTAAGGATGAGTACTCTTGACACAAATGGATAATATAAAGTCTCAGTAAATAAACAAAAAATTTAAAGAGGAAACACACGGAAATTTCAGAACTGAAAAATTTATTAACTGAAAACTCTATCTCAATGGATAGGGGTAATAACAAAATGGAGATGACAGAGAAAGACGTGAATGAACTTGAAAATAGATCAGTGGAAGTTATCTAATCTTAACAGCAGAGGAAAAAATATTGAAAAGAAATGAAGAGATCCTTGGGAAATCTCTGGAATAATACTCCAAGGTGCAACACTGTGTCACTGGAATCCAAGAAAGAGAGGGGAAACAGTCCACTGCAGCAAAAAATATTTGCAGAAATGGTTAAATACTTACTAAATTTGGCCAAAGGCATAGACCTAGAGATTCAAAAAGCTCAGCAAATCCAAAGAGGATACCTCCAAATAAATTAATGCTGAGATACATAAAAATAAAATTGCTGAAAACTAAAGGCAGAGACAAAGTCTTATAAACAAACAAAGACAAATGATGCATTACTTATGGAGAACAAAGGGGAATGATGATTTAAATTACTTTAGATTTTTCATCACAAATTATGAAAGCAGAAGAAAGTGGAACAACATTTTTTAAAGCACTGATAAAAAGAACCATCAGCTCAGAATGCTATATACAAAGAAAATATCCTTAGTGAAAGTGAAATAAAGACATTCTCAGATGAAGGAAAACAAAGACAATTCATTGTCAGTAGACCTGTTCTACAATACTTGCTAAAGGAAGTTCTTCAGACAAAAGAGAAATGATATAAAAAGGAAACCTGTAAAATATGAAGGAAAGGCAAGAGAAATGGTAAATAGCTGAATAAAAGTTACAGACTCTTCTAGTCCTCTCCAGTTCTGTAAGAAGGCAGAAAAGGGGAAACAGGATTGAAAAACCAAGATAACACATAGAAAACAAATAATTACATGATATACTTAAATCTAAACATACCCATAATTATACAAAATATGCAAGATCAAAACACAGGTTTTTTTCAAAATTGATGTATTTATTATAATAAACACAAAATTCAGGAACAACAATAATAGGTGGTATTTGGTGATAGAAATGATACTTAAAAAATAGAAGTGGTATAAACAGGAAAACAGGCAGTAACACAGTTAGAACCATGAGACATCATTAATACTAAACCACAATCTATGAAGAGAGGAGATAAATAAAAGAGTGATAGCTGAGTTTGAAATGAGATATTACCACCTACCAACCAGAATAACTAAAATTTTATCGATCAATCTGACAATGCCAACTGTTAAGATATGAAACAAATGGAACTCTCACTTCTTGCTAGTTGAAGTAAAAGTGATAAAGCCACTTTGGAAAACTGACAGAATCTACAAACTCTGACCACATGCATTCATATTGTTTAACAAGTCCACTCTAATTATATACTCAACCAAAATGCAAACACAACAATTCTAAAACAGAGATTTTCTGAATGGATAAAAACACAAGTATATGCTGTCTACAAGACATTCACTTCAAATACAATTATACAGGTAGGTAAAAAGGAGAAGTACACAAAAGGATAAATGACACAAACACTAATTAAAAGAAAGGCAAAGTTGATATATCAATATTAAAGTAGATATCTAACCAAAATAACAGTTAGCTAGGATAATGAGGGAACATGACATAATGATAAAATGGTCAATTCACCAAGAAGACATACTGTCCCTAAATGTGTATAGACCAAACAATAGATCTTCAAAACATATGAAGCAAAAATCTGACAGAACTGAAAGGACAACACAGACAAATGCACAATTACAGTTAGAGATATCAACATTCCTCACTCAGTAATTGATAGAACAAATAGGAAAATCAGGAAGATACAGAAAAACTCAACAACGCCATCAACCAATTGAAATTAGTTGACAGTTATACAACACCTCCCACTACAACAACAGAATATACATTCTTTACAAGTGCATATGAAATATTCACTAAGATGGATCATAGGCTGGATAATAAAACAAATCTTGACAAATTAAAAGAATCAAAATCATTCAAACAGTTTCATGTTCATTACAGAATTAAATGATAAATCAATAAAAGAAAGGGAACAGAAGAATCTCTAAACTCTTGGAAACCAAGGAATACACTTCTAATCATCTTTGGATCACAAAAGATGTCTCAAGGGATGTTAGAAAATATTTAAAGTGAATAAAAATGCATTATTTTGAAACTATTTAATATAGATTCTAAGAAGTCAAGAATACATATTGTCATCTCCTGGGTAACCACTAAAAACTAACAAAATATATAACTGTTCCAGTTTTCTATTGCTGTATAACAAACCACTCCAAAACTTGGCACTTCAAAACATCAATTTATTATTGTCTTTCACAGTTCTGCAGGTTGACCAGACTTAGCTTGGTGGTTCATGCTTGGGATCCTTCATATCGTTTCAGGGGTTGCAGCTGGGACTGGATTCATCTGAACGATTGACTGGGCTGGAGGTCCCATGTGGTTTTTTAACTCCTATGTCTTGCAGCTGTCATCCTCTTCATGGCCTGGATTTCTTACAAGCTGGCATAGGACTCCAAGATGGAGGAGGTAAAAGTTGCCAAACTACTTAAGAACTACACCTGAATCTCATCAAAGCAGTCCCAGGACCTGCACAGATTCAAGAGAGTGAGAAATAAACTCTGCTTCTTGATAGGAGAGTAATAAAGTAACACTAAAGGAGAGCATGTGGCAATAGGAAATATTATTGTTGCCATCTCTGGAAAACAGTCTTCTACAGTCTTCCCTTTGGACAGAACAATTCACATTCCTTCCACATGGGTGAAATAAACCCACTCTCTCTCCCAAGTCCCCTAAATTCTTATTCCAATATGGCATTGGCTTGAAGTCCAGGACCTTGTCATCTAAATCAATTACAAATGCAGATAAGGCTCCTCAGGTGCAGATCCTAAAATCTTTATGAAAATACAACAGGCATAGAACAGTCATCACAATTTTGGAGAAAAACAACTTGGGAGATTTACATTATGAGATATCAAGCTTACTTACTATAAACTGTAATAATTAGGGGAAGGTGATATGGCACAAGAATAGTCAAATAGGCAAACGAAACCTAATAAGAGTGCAAAAATAGACCCATATATAGGACCAACTTCATTTTCAGCAAAAATGCCAAGCAATTTAATGAAGAAGAAAGGAGAATGATTAAAGTTTTCCAATTTCTAATTTTAAGGGAAAAAGTTAGAGCTACAACTTCCCTTTAGACTGTCCATCTGGTATTATGTTAAAATTTTAAGGATCATCACTAAAAAGAATTTTAAAAAGATGTAAATTTATAATCTCACAAAAAATGGAGGGGGAATAAAAAAACAAACTCCATACATTCAGTGGAAAGAAAGTAGGAAAGGAGAAGAGCTTAAAAGGAAGGCAGAAGGGATGTTAGAGATAAATGCAAATATACCAATAATCAAAATAAATGTAAACGAGTTGAACTTTCCGTCTCTATTCAAAGACAGGGATTGGTAGATTGATTTCCCTTTAAACCAAGTTATATGTTATTCAAAGAGATATCGGAACTTAAGGACACAGAAAGGATGAAAGTATAACTATCTTAGAATCAGACAAATTAGATGTTAAGGCAAAAACATTAGTAGAGATAAAAAGGTTGGTGATATAATGATAAAGATAAAATTGACCTGGAAGACAACAATAATTTCAATTTCACCTAACAATACAGTCTCAAATATTCATACCAAAAATGAACAGAAATACTAGGTAAATAGACAAATCCATTACCTTAGTGAGAATTTTAACTCATCTTTCTCAGTAATTGACTGTATCAGTTTGCTTTTGTTATGTAATACACTACCCCAAAATTTAGATGCTTAAAACTGCAATCACTTGTTAGCTTATTATATTGTGGGTCAGCAATTTAAACTGACCCACAGTTCATCTGGGTAATTCCTCTGTTGATCTTCACTGGGGCCATGCAAGTTTGATGGCCTTGCTCACATGTCTATGAGTTTACTGGAGTGATAGATAACTGGGCCATATTTATCCCATTATCTATTAAGTTAATGGACCTTGTTCACGCGATAGAAGATCAGAAAAGTAGTAAGGAAACAAATGTTAATGCACAAGCACTTTTCAAGCCTTTGCTTGCATCACATTTGCTAATGTCCTACCGGCTGAAAAAGGTCACATGACCAACCTGGGTTCAAAGGGTGGAGGAAGAGATTCCAGTTTTTTCGATGGACCTGCTATCTCATTTCAAGGGTATAGATTTCAGGTGGGAAAAGATTTTGTAACCATTTTTACAGTCTACATATTGATAGAGAAAGAAGACAAAAAAATTAGTAAGGCTATAAGAAGTTTTGAACAATACAAAAAGTTTTGTATGCTTTATATGTAAAACTTGTACTCTACAATTAGAAAATACAAAATCTTTTAAAATGGACATAATACACCTATAAAAATTAATAATATATAAAGTTACAAAACTATTCTCAGCAAAAAACCAAAGAACTGCTCTTTTATAAACCCCATTTTCAGGCCAAAACTCAGTTAAGCTAGGAATTAGTTACAAGATAACTTTTTAAAAAGCATATTTAGAAATTTTTTAATGTTTCTTAAAAATTAGTTGATCAAAACAGAATTCATAATAGGAATTATAAAATATTTTGAATGTAAAATATTGGGAAGACTGTGGCATAACTTATGAGATATAGCTAAAGTGATATTTAGATAAGAATTCTAGCTTTAAATGTTTACATTAGAAAAGATGAACAATGTAAACTAATGAGTTGTGCACATTGTCTTAAGTTAGAAAAAGAACAACCGAATAAACTCAGGAAAGCAGAAGGAAGAAAGTGAAAAATAACATAAAGTAATGAAATAGGAAACAGATTCACTAGAAAGGTTCTATAAAAACAAATGCTAGTTTTTGAAAAGTTTGATAGACATGTCTCTTACAAGATGAATACAGAAAAAATGACAAAGACATAAACTGTTAAGAAAAAAGGAGAATTACAGATTCAGTAAGATTTATAAAATAGAGACCCTGAACTCATTTAAACAAAACCAAATAAAGACAATATAAGAAAAAAATCATTTATGAATCTAGACGCAACTATAAGAAATAAAATATGATAACATCATGTGTGTATATAAATCATGGTCAAGGAATTCAAGAATACTTCAACGTTTAAAAATATCTGCCGGCCGGGCGCGGTGGCTCAGGCCTGTAATTCCAGCACTTTGGGAGGCCGAGGCGGGCAAATCACGAGGTCAGGAGATCGAGACCATCCCGGCTAACACGGTGAAACCCCGTCTCTACTAAAAATACAAAAAAATTAGCCGGGCGTGGTGGCGGGCGCCTGTAGTCCCAGCTACCCCGAAGGCTGAGGCAGGAGAATGGCGTGAACCTGGGAGGCGGAGCTTGCAGTGAACGGAGATGGCACCACTGCACTCCAGCCTGGGTGACAGAGCAAGACTCCGTCTCAAAAAAAAAAAAAAAAAAAAAAAAATTGCCAATAAAACACCATAGTGTCTGCAGGGAAAAAAAATTGAAAATCTGTCAATGTCATTTAATATATAAATACTTTTGAAAGGGAAAAATATGATTATTCCAAAATATGCAGAAATGTTTGATAAAATTCAACAGTTGACATGAATTTTATGTTTTTTTAAAAAAACTTTTTACATAAGAGCAATAGGAGTAAACATTTTTTTTTTTTTTTGAGATGAAGTTTCACTCTTGTTGCCCAGGCTGGAGTGCAGTGGCATGATCTTGGCTTAGTGCAATCTCTGCCTCTTGGGTTCAAGTGATTCTCCTGTCTCAGCCTCCTGAGTAGCTGGGATTACAGGCGCCCTACACCCAGCTAATTTTTGTATTTTTAGTAGAGACAGGGTTTCACCACGTTGGCCATGGCTGGTCTCAAACTCCTGACCTCAGGTGATCCACCCGCCTCGGCCTCCCAAAGTGCTGGGATTACAGGTGTGAGCCACTGTGCCCAGCTAAAAACTTTTTTAATAATTGAAAGGAATCTAACAGACTTACAGCAAATGTATCACATTTAATAATGAAATATTACAAATATCTTCAAAGTTACAAAACACGAACATCCATTATCACCACTATTATGAACTATGGGATTGAGATTCTAAAATGTTATGATAATAAAGAAATATGAATTACAAGAAATGGAAATAAAGAAAATTTTTATTATTTGCAGATGATGTGAACATGTACATGGAAAACCTGAAAGTATTAAAGAACAAGACTATTAGAATAAACTGGTGATGGTAGTATGCACCTGGAGTCTCAGCTACTCAGGAGGTTGAGGTGGGTGGCTTGGTTGAGCCTAGGAGTTCAAGGCCAGCCTGGGTAACACAATGAGACCCCATCTCTTCATAAAGTCTTAATATATTGACAGCAAATGGAATAGAATGTAAAATTCAGAAACAGATCCACAAGTACATTAGAAATTAGGAAATAAGCCCCACTTCAAATCAAGGGAAAATGATGGATTATTCAATAATGGTACTGTGAAAATTGGCTCACAATAAGGAAAGAAATGCTATTAAAGGACTTTCATACTATGCACAAAAATAATTTTCAGATACATTAAGGACCAAAATATGAAAAGTAAAACTTTAAAACAGAAGAAAATATAGGTAGATATGTTAAAGGTTTGGGTAACAAAAAACACCAATGACAAAAGGTAAGCAGCAGATGACAGCTATTTCAACATATGTAACAGATACGGATAACTATTTCAAATATTTAAAGTACCAAAAGTCAACAAGAAAAAGACAATCCAGTAAAAAAAAATAGGCAAATGATAGTAAAAAGCAATTTATAGGGGAAAAAGGGCGTATACAGAGATGCTCAATCTCACTTGTAATCAGAAAAGTAAAAAATAAAAAAAATCGATTATGTTGAATCCATCAGATAGAAGAAAATTTAAGTCAGTTAATATTCAGTGTTGACAAGTGTAGGGGTAGTGAACACTCTTGTGCACTGCTAGTAAGTTTAAATTAATACAGGCTCTTTGAAGAGGAATATAGCGGTGATGCAGTCAAGCTCTCGCCTAAACAGATGGAGGATAATTCAAGGAGGTTCGATTTACAAAGAGACTATGAAGATGTGAGCAGAGGAACTGTTACCACTTCCAGATCCAAAGGGACAAGGAGGAGTAAAGGTTCATAGAATCCAGAAAGGGAAAATCTTGTAGAGCTTGCTTTGAGAGGAGCAGCGCTCTTTGGTTGAGGGACACAGCACAAGAAATCTTGTAGGAGGGAGCTGGTGAATAAATACCTAGACTGCACTCTCCCTTAGATATTCTGCTGGGGTTCCTCATTGGATAAATCCAACCAGGAGCTGAAGGGCCCATCGATATAGTTCATAGAGTCAGCCTCCTAGGGCAGGGTAGAATGGAGAAAGGAAGACTCTGAAGGGGCAAACGAAAGTTAACTGGCAACATCAGTAGTTAACGAATTGAAAATATTTGTGCCCTACAACCAGCTATTCCATTGCTAAATATAGTTAAAGAAATTTTGTTGTGCATAAGGACACATGTACGTATGTATAGCACAATACTGTTGAGAAGAATAAGTGAAAAATAACTCAAAATTTTATCAGTTAGGGAATAGAGAGGTAAAATATGGGATGAAAATGTGATGGCATACTGTAGAGCAGTTACATGGAATTAATGACATCTTCACTTTTTACGGATGAATATGAAAACAAGTTGATGGAAAAAGTAAAGAATAGAATGAAGCTACATTAGTAAAACCCCGTATTAGTTGGGAGTGTCTTTAGCACCACTGACAGAAAACTTAGCCACAGTTGCTTAATCAAATAGGGGTTTACTTTTCTCATGCTCTAAGAAGTCCAGAGGTAGACTATCCAGAGCTGGTGCAGCTGCTCTAGGATATATACAAAGAGGGTTCTTTCTGTCTCACTGTTCTTAGTGTATGGCTCCATCTTATGGCTTTGAGGTATTTAGTAACAGCCCCAATGCTTAAAATAGAACATTTCAGGTTATTTAGCAATTCTATTAACCTGGGCTTTTCCATGTCTTTAGTATTAGTTTTCAAATAAACTTGAAGTAAGTAAATACTTTTAAAATCAGTTGAATTCAAATCAAGAAGAAACTGAGAAAATATATATATCTCAGGTGAATAACCTCTGGTGCACATGATGGTATATAAAATGTTTCAGGAAGATGAGGTCCTCTGTGTGACTTGGGGAGGTGAAAGTGTAGGTAGGTTTTAGGATAAGTACCAAGTAGACAATCTGAACAAGATTGAGTCATGTACATTTCCACACTGCCAGCAATCTTCATCTATGAAACAACAAGAATGTAATCTCTAGTTCTCTCCATTATCACAAGAGGGTTTACTAGTTTGGCTTTATAGACAGTGGTTTCTGCTTCTAACCTGCAACTGATTGCACATCTTTGCATTTGAGCAGGTACAGTTTGTTGAAGAGGAAGAAGGGAAATAAAGGGAGTCTTATGAGATAATTTATTCTCTGTTTGACTGTTAGCTGTTGTCTTGTGGATTCTGAGTATGTCTGTGCCAGTTTAGATAATTTAAGTATTTTTAATTATGTCACTACATTATAGAAAATATTTATTTCAAACAAAAATATGGCAATTTGAAAAATCTGACTCCTTTTCTCACACAGAGTATCATTTTCAGTGCAAGGCACTATAACATATGTTTTATTATGAATAACAACAATAGAAATTATACTGACTACCATTTATTCAGTTTATACCATGTAGCAGGTATTGCAGAAAATCATTTATATGGTTTAGTTCACTTAATCCTTATAGCAACCTTATTTATTTTATTAAATAAGCTTATTATTATTATTTTTGAGACAGAGTTTTGTTCTCATTGGCCAGGCTGGAGTGCAATTGTGTGATCTCAGCTCACTGCAACTTCTGCCTCCTGTGTTCAAGCAATTCTCCTGCCTCAACCTCCCGAGTAGCTGGGATTACAGGCACGCAATATCACGCCTAGCTAATTTTGTATTTTTAGTAGAGACAGGGTTTCTCCATGTTGGTCAGGCTGGTCTCGAACTCCCAACCTCGGGTCATCTGCCCACCTCAGCCTCCCAAAGTGCTGGGATTACAGGCGTGAGCCTCTGCACCCAGCCTAAATAAGCTTACTAAAATATAGGTTTGATTACATTAGCTAAATGACTGGCATATAGTAAATGTCCAATTAAGTGTTATTTTAGTATAATTATTGTTATTTTACAGACGACATGGTAGATACATGAAGGGCTTAAGTAGCTTTCTGAAAGCTACATAGCTAGTAAGTGGTAGAGCTGAAATTGGTACTCGCATCTATCTGGCTCCAAGTCTGCATTAACTATAAAACTCTACAACAACTTCGGTGACATTGCATTTAACACTTGAACAAAAACCCTAGCTCAGGATGATATTTATGTTTTGGATTAGGAAACTAGGTTTCATAGAAAATAATTAATAATGATCTTTTTTTTTCATGACCTATTCAAGGGCACTTCTGGTTGGTGACAGAGTTGGGTTCCCTGGGAAGAAAATCCTGGTGGAGATTAGTATATGGGACACATTGGGAAGTGCTCTGGAAAGCAATACCTGTGCAAGGAAAGGCAATGAAATAGGATTAGGCAGACAGAGAATATGGGGTGTGATGCCCTCTCGATGAACACCTCAGCCATCCCCACTGGGAGTTCTAAAGTGGGATTGTCTTCCAGAGTTGTCTTGAGTTGGGATGAGGGCCCCTGAAATTGGAGTCTTTCTATCCCTAAGTTGACCAGTCATTTCTGTGAATAGGAAATGCTATAGGGAACTCAGCTATCTTTGGCAGAGAAAACTCTCAAAGAAGGTTGAGGGCTTAGGGCTGTCTGTTAACTGTACTCCAGCCACTGGAAATAAGTCATTTATTCTTAAAGGAAGATTTGGGAGCCACATCACACATTCACTTCAGTATACAAAACTTTATTAAGAAAAAAATTACTCTCTTTCTTTCATCCTATGCTGGTATTCCTATTTTATTTAGAAAATGATGTAAGGACTTTGCGTAATAACTAACCTTTTGTTTCCATATTTTAAGTTCAATCTTGGTTACACCGGAGCTAACCATGTGTGTTAATTGTAATATTACCATTAATATGACAGTTAATTATAATATTACCACCAACATAACAGTTAATATAGTTAATTGTAGTATTACCACCGAAAATTCTAGGTGTTTTCATACTCTATATTGGGGTTATGAACTCCATATGCAACACCAAAAATTGGTTTAACTGAATGAATCTTGAATCCATGGTGAGAAGTTGGTTTAAATCTGGCTTAAATGTCTTCTAAAATATTTCACACATAGGGAACTTTGCCAGTTTTTCATTTGTAGCTGTTTTCTTTGTAGAAGTGTTTTGTAGAAGGTTATAGGTTGAGGTTTAGCCCTACTCCTACATGGAAAATTAAGTGAATCTATTCTATACTCTCAACTGAAAAAAAAACTGTTAAAAAACAAAAACAAAAAAACTTTGACTGCTCTCTCCAATGAAACAAAATGTGTTTTTCTTTTTACAAAAGTTTACATCTTTAAATGAAGCTAATCCTACTGTTTCTCTTAATAGCAAAAATATTAACTATATATATATATATATATATATATATATATATATAATTTTTTTTTTTTTTTTTTTAGAGATTGGGTCTTACTCTGTTGCCCAGGATGGAGGGCAGTGGTGCAATCATAGCACACTGGAGCCTTGAACTCCTGGACTAAAGCAGTCTTCCCAGCTCAGCCTCCCGAATAACTGGGACTACAGGCATGCACCACCATGTCTGGCTAATGTTTTTAATTTTTTTTTTCAAAGAGATGGGGTCTTGCTTATGTTGTTGCCCAGGCTGGTCTCTAACTACTGGCCTCAAGCAATCCTCCTGCCTTTGCCTCCCAAACATTGGATTATAGGTGTGAGCTATGTGCCTGGCCTAAGTATTTAAATTTTCTGACCTCTGATCTCATATTAAATATGTAATATATGGTTATAGTGCTTGCACATACTGAGCACTCAGTGATTGTTTAATGAAATAAAATGTCTTAGGCCGGGCGCGGTGGCTCACGCCTGTAATCCCAGCACTTTGGGAGGCCGAGGCGGGCGGATCACAAGGTCAGGAGATGGAGACCACAGTGAAACCCCGTCTCTACTAAAAATACAAAAAATTAGCCGGGCAAGGTGGCGGGCGCCTGTAGTCCCAGCTACTCAGGAGGCTGAGGCAGGACAATGGCGTGAACCTGGGAGGCGGAGCTTGCAGTGAGCCGAGATCGCGCCACTGCACTCCAGCCTGGGCGACAGCGCGAGACTCCGTCTCAAAAAAAAAAAAAAAAAAAAGAAATAAAATGTCTTTATAAGTCAGTTTCCCAAAACTATTATGGTGGCAACAGCCAAGTATTAAGAATAACTCCAATAATAGCAAATCTCTAAATGTGAGTTCGACAGGAAAATCACTTATGAGGGGTTCAGTTTTGTCTCAGCATTGATTCATGTACATAAAGCCCCTAATGGCTTTGTTCTAATTTTAAGAATTCCAAATCAGATCCATTTCTGAGGATGGCATTATTCTGATTAATTTAGTCAGGCTGATCATCTATTTTACAGATGAGGAAACCAAGACCCAAAGAATGCACAAGCTAAAAACAACAGGGCTGGAATCTAGGATACCTCTGTTCTCTCTCTAAACTTAGAGATAAGAGAAAGATTAGGGGTTGAGAAGGGACAGCATACAACAGCAGACATGAAACTCACAAAAGAAAAATAATAAAGAAGATTAAAGTGTTAGAAAGATACCAGAAAGGAAGCAAATGTATGGAAACAATTATAAAATATCTGTTGAGAAGAAGGTGAAAAATACTGTCTACTGAAATAAGTCCAGGGATAGTGCCATTCTTGAAAATGTCTTCATTTACTCTCCCTCCAAAAATGTTATACAGTATTCAAAACTTGTTAATTTAATATAAAATATTGAGCAGATAACCTGAATTCACAGGTAAAGAAATACAGCATTGCTCAAATGGTTTAGAGTTCGTTTTTCTAATAACTAATGAATGGTGTCACATAAGTGCAGTATAACGTTTTTATTGGCACTTAAAATAAATGTATTACTCACTAGTGGATATGTCGAAAAGAGAATATCCACCCAAATTCCACCCCCACAGAGCTAAAAATGATTATTTATTAATCAGTGACAGTGACTTGGAGTGCAAAAAAGAAATCATCATGGTTGTCTGTATTCTGAAAGATTAACCATCATCAAAGTGTTAAGATCAAAAAATGGTTGGCACAAACCTTCCCATAAAACAAACAAAACAAAACAATACAAAACAAACAAACACAACCTCAGTTTTGATTCCGTTTCTTGAAATTGTGGCTGGATTCATTTTTTTTCTCATTCTACTTCCTTAGTATTTTTTAAGTTTAATTTTTTATTTCAGTAGGTTTTTGGGGGAACAGGTGGTATTTGGTTACATGGCTAAGTTCTTTAGTGGTGATTTCTGAGATTTTGGTGCACCTATCACTTGAGCAGTGTACACGGTACCCAATGTATAGTCTTTTATTCCTCATCCCCACCCTTTTTCCTGAGTCCCCAAAGTCCACCTTTGTGTCCTCATAGCTTAGCTACCACTTATGAGTGAGAATATATGATGTTTGGTTTTCCATTCCTGAGTTGCTTCACTTAGAACAATGGTCTCCAATTCCATCCAGGTTGCTGTGAAGGCCATTATTTCATTCCTTTTTATGGCTGAGTAGTATTCCATGGTATATCTATACCACATTTCCTTTATCCATTTGTTGATTGATGGGCATTTGGGCTGGTTCCATGATTTTGAAATTGCAGATTTTCACACTGCTATAAACATGCATGTGCAAGTATCTTTTTCATATGACTTCTTTTTCTCTGGGTAGACACCCAGTAGTCGGATTGCTGGATCAAATGGTAGATCTACTTTTAGTTCTTTAAAGAATCTCCACACTGTTTTCCATAGTGGTTGTACTAGTTTACATTCCCACCAGCAGTGTAAAAGTGTTCACTTTTCACCACATCCATGTCAGTATCTATTATTTTTTTATTTTTTGATTATGGCCATTCTTGCAGGAGTAAGATGTTATTGCATGTGGTTTCGATTTGCATTTCCTTAATCATTAGTGATGTTGAGCATTTTTTTCATGTTTGTTGGCCATTTGTACATCTTCTTTTGAGAATTGTCTATTCATATCCTTAGCCCACTTTTTGATGTGATTTATGAGTTCCTGCTAATTTATGAGTTCCTTGTACATTCTGGATATTAGTCCTTTGTCAGATGCATAGTTTGCGAAGATTTTCTTCCACTCTATGGGTTGTCTGTTTACTCTGCTGATTATTTATTCTGCTGTGCAGAAACTTTTTAGTTTAATTCAGTCCTATCTATTTATTTTTGTTTTTGTTGCATTTGCCTTTGGGTTCTTGGTCATGAAGCCTTTGCCTATGCCGATGTCTAGAAGGGTTTTTCTGATGTTATCTTCCAGAATTTTTATGGTTTCAGGTATTAGATTTAAGTTTTTCATCCATTTTGTGTTAATTTTTGTAAAAGGTGAGGGATGAGGATCCAGTTTTATTCTTTTACATGTGGCTTGCCAATTATCCCAGCACCATTTGTTGAATAGGGTGTCCTTTGCACACTTTATGGTTTTGTTTGCTTTGTCGAAGATCAGTTGGCTGTAAGTATTTGCCTTTATTTCTGGGTTCTCTATTCTCTTAGACTGGTCTATGTGATGATTTTTATGCCAGTACCATGCTATTTTGGTAACTATAGCCTATAGTATAGTTTAAAGTTAAGTGATGCCTCCAGATTTGTTCTTTTTGCTTAGTCTTGCTTTGGCTATGTGGGCTCTTTTTGGTTCCATATGCATTTTTGGATTGTTTTTTCTAGGTCTGTGAGAATGATGGTGGTGTTTTGATGGGAATTGCATTGAATTTTTGGTTGCTTCTGGCAGTATGCTCATTTTCACATGAGCATGGAATATGTTTCCATTTGTTTGTGTCATCTATGATTTCTTTCAGCAGTACTCTCTAGTTTTCCTTGCAGAGGTCTTTTTACTTCCTTGATTAGGTATATTCATAAGCATTTTATTTTTTTTTCCAGTAAAAAGGGTTGAGTTCTTGATTTGATTCTCAGCTTGGTCACTGCTGGTGTATAGCAGTGCTACTGATTTCTATACATTCATTTTGTATCCTGAAACTTTACTGAACTCATTTATCAGTTCTAGGAGATTTTTTGATGAGCCTTTAGGATTTTCTAGATATACAATCATACCATTAGCAAACAGTAACAGTCTGGCTTCCTCTTTACCAATTTGGATGCCCTTTATTTCTTTCTCTTGTCTGATTGCTCTGGCTAGGACTTTCAGTACTTGGTTGAATAGAAGTGGTGAAAGTGATTATCCTTGTCTTGTTTCAGTTCTCAGGGGGAATGCTTTCAACTTTTCCCCATTCAGTATAATGTTGGCTGTGGATTTGTCATAGATGGCTTTTATTACCTGAAGGTATGTCCCTTCTATGTTGATTTTGCTGAAGGTTTTAATCATAAAAAGATGCTGGATTTTGTCAAATGCTTTTTCTGCATCTATTAAGGTTTTGTTTTTAATTCTGTTTATGTGGTGTATCACATTTATTGACTTGTGTATATGAAACTATCCCTGCATCCCAGGTATGAAATCCACTTGAACATGGTGGATTATCTTTTGGATATGCTGTTGGATTCCATAGCTGGTATTTTATTAAGGATTTTTACATTTATGTTCATCAGGGATATTGGCCTGTAGTTTTCTTTTTTTGTTATGTCCTTTCCTGGTTTTGGTATTAGGTTGATACTGGCTTCATAGAATGATTTAGGGAGGATTCCCTCTCTCTATCTTTTCAAATAGTGTCAATAGGATTGGTACTTCATTGGATGAGGGGTGTCTTTGAATTTCTAATAGAATTCAGCTACGAATCTATCTGGTCCTGGACTTTTTTTTGTTGGCAATTTTGTAATTACCATTTCAATCTTGCCGCTTTTTATTGGTCTGTTCAGAGTTTCTATTTCTTCCTAGTTTAATCTAGGAGGGTTGTATATTTCCAGGAATTTATCCTGGGAGGTGTTCAGTTTAGCCTTGAATGATCTTTTGTATTTCTGTGATACTGGTTGTAATATCTCCTGTTTCATTTCTAATTGAGCTTATTGGATCGTCTCTCTTTTTTCTTGGTTAGTCTCACGAATGCTGTATCAATTGTGTTTATCTTTTCGAAGAACCAGCTTTTTGTTTCATTTATCTTTTGCATTTTTTTGTCTGTTTCAACTTCACTTAGTTCTACTCTGATCTTGGATATTTCTTTTCTTTTACTGGGTTTGAGTTTGGTTTGTTGATGAATAGAATGTATATTCTGCAATTGTTGGGTAGAATGTTCTGTAAATAACTGTTAAGTCCATTTATTCTAGGGTATTGTTTCTGTGTTGACTTTCTGTCTTGATGACCTGTCTAGTGCTGTCAGTGGAGTATTGAATTCTCCCCCTATTATTGTATTGCTGTCTATCTAATTTCTTAGATCTGGTAGTAATTGTTTTATAAATTTGGGAGCTCCAGTGTTAGGTGCATATATATTTAGAATGTGATATTTTCCTGTTGGACTAGTCCATTTATCATTATATAATGTCCCTCATTGTCTTTTTAAACTGTTGTTGCTTTAAGTCCTGTTTTGTCTAAGAATAGCTACTCCTGCTTGTTTTTGGTGTTGATTGCATGGAATGTCTTTTTCCACCCCTTTACCTTAAGTTTATGTGAGTCCTCATGTGTTAGGTGAGTCTCTTGAAGACAGCAGATACTTGGTTAGTGAATTCTTATGCATTCTACCATTCTGTATCTTTCAAGTGGAGCATTTGGGCCATTTACATTTGATGTTAGTTTTGAGAAGTGAAGTACTATTCTATTCATCATACTAGTTATTGCCTCAGTACCTTTTTTTTTCATTGTGTTATTGTTTTATAGGTCCTGTGAGATTTATACTTTAAGGAGGTTCTATTTTGGTGCACTATGAGGATTTGTTTCATGATTTAGAGCTCCTTTTAGCAGTTCTTGTAGTGCTGGCTTGATAGTGGTGAATTCTCTCAGCATTTGTTCGTCTGAAAAAAAAAACTGTACCTTTCCTTTATTTATGAAGCTTAATTTCCCTGTACACAAAATTCTTGGCTTATAATTGTTTTGTTTAAGGAGACTGAAGATAGTACCCCAATTCCTTTAGCTTGTAGGGTTTCTGCTGAGAAATCTACTGTTAATCTGATAGGTTTTCCTTTCTAGGTTACCTGATGCTTTTGCCTCACAGCTCTTAAGATTATTTCCTTCGTTTGACTTTTGATAACCTGATGACTATGTGCCTAGGTGATGATCTTTTTGTGATGAATTTCCTGGGTGTTTTTGAACTTCTTGTATTTAGATGTCTAGGTCTCTGCAAGGTCAGGGAAATTTTCCTCGATTATTCCTTCAAATATGTTTTCCAAACTATTAGATTTCTCTTCTTCCTCAGGAATACCAGTTATTCTTAGGTTTGGTTGTTTAACATAATCCCAACTTCTTGGAGACCTTTGTCCATTTATTCCCTTTGTATTTGTCAGATTGGGTTAATTCAAAATCCTTATCTTTGAGCTCTGAAGTTCTTTCTTCTACTTGTTTGATTCTATTGCTGATGTTTTCCAGTGTATTTTGCATTTCTCTGAGTGTGTCCTTCATTTCCAGAAGTCGTGATTGTTTTTTATTTCTGTTATCTGTTTCTCTGGAGATTTTTCTGTCCATATCCTGTATTACTTTTTTGATTTAACTTAGTATTTACTTTTCTCTAGCATCTCCTTGAGTAGCTTAATAATTGACCTTCTGAATTGTTTTTCTGGCAATTCAGAGATTTCTTCTTGGTTTGGATCCATTGCTGTTGAGCTAGTGTGATCTTTTGGGGGTGTTAAATAATTGTTTTTCTGGTTCCTTTTCATTTGGGTAGACAATGTCAGAGGGAAGATCTGGGGCTCAAGGCTGTTGTTCAGATTGTTTTGTCCTACACGGTGCTCTCTTGATATGGCACTCTCCCTCTTCCCCTGGATATGGGGCTACCCGAGAGCTGAACCGTAGTGATTGTTACT
The DNA here is from genome assembly GCF_008728515.1 of Papio anubis. Classification (NCBI taxonomy): domain Eukaryota; kingdom Metazoa; phylum Chordata; class Mammalia; order Primates; family Cercopithecidae; genus Papio; species Papio anubis. The sequence goes on along the minus strand of NC_044979.1, from coordinate 41,524,380 downwards.
TCTCTTCTGGGTCTAGCTACCCAGTGAAGCTACTGGGCTCCAGGCTTATACCGAGGAGTGTCTGCAAAGAGTCCTGTGACGTGATCTATCTTCAGGTCTCTCAGCAGTGAATACTAGCACCTGCTCTGGTGGATATAGTGGGGGAGTGAAATGGACTCAGTGAGGATCCATGGTTGTAGTTTCGTTTAGTGCACTGGTTTTGTGTTGGTTGGCCTCCAGCCAGGAGGTGGTGCTTTCAAGACAGCATCAGCTGCCGTAGTATAGGGAGGATATAAGCTTGCCCTAGGGTGACCTGGATAAGTATTTGGGTTTCTCAGGTGGTGAGCAGAGCCATAGAAGTCCCAAGAGATTATGCCCTTTGTCTTTGGCTACCAGGACAGGTAGAGAAAGACCATTAGGAGACCATAAGGGTTAGGTGTGTCTGAGCTCAGACTCCTTGGGCGGGGCTTGCTGTGACTGCTGTACGGGCTGGGGGTGTGTTTCTCAGCCTGATGGAGTTACATTCCCAGGGCGATTATGGCTGCCTCTGCTGCATCATATAAGTTGCCGGGGAAGTGGGGGAAAGCTGGTAGGGACAGGCCTTATCCAGCTCCCATGCAGCCTGAAAGGCCAGTCTCACTCCCACTGTGCCCCTCCAACAGCACCAAGTTTATTTCCAGGCAGCCAGTGAGCAGGGCTGAGAACTTACCCCAAGCTACAAGCCTCCCTGCTGAAAAAGCAAGCAGAACTTTCAGATTTCACACCTCTCCACCTGCTGCAGTTTCTGTGCTCATATCTGCACTCCCCATGGACCCCCTCCCCCAGATTCTGTTCAGGAAACTTCACGTTTTGTCAAAATTGTTACAAAGTTCAGCTGGAAGTTTCCTTCTCCCTGTGGTCTTTCCCCAATGCCACTGGGAGTCCTCCCTAAGGACCCCCGTGGGACATAGTCAGGAATGGCTTCCCTGGGAACCAAGAGTGCCCACAGGGCTCTTCCTGCTGCTTCCTCTACCCGTATATTTTGCTCGGTTCCCTAAATTAGTCTCAGCTCCAGGTAAGGTCAAATCCTTCTCCTGTGATCTGGACCTTCAAGCTCCCCAGTAAGGATGTGTGTTCTGGGGCAGACACAGTTCGGGCACTTTGGGCACTCACAGTGTTTTTGGACATTTCATAGAGCCTGCAGTGGCAAACTGCTTCCTTAAGAGGGTCTGTGGATTCTCTTGGCTTTCTTGGTATGTTTCTGTGGTAGTTCTTGGAATGAAAGTTCATGATGTGTGTCCCCACATGCTGCTATGTCCATCTGAGAGGAAGCTGCAATTTAGCCCTGCCTTGTAGTTGCCATTTTTCCCTGCTAGCCCCTGGATTCATTTTGGATTGATACCCTTTTAGACATTTAAATCTTGTTTCCATATTTAATAAATATAATTCATCTAAATTAGGTATTACTGGAAATACCTTCCACAGGAAAGCCTTCAAAATTAACAGTGTAGCCTTGCTTTATGTATCATTTATCTAGCCCTAATGTAATCTTGTCAAACCTAGGTGGTGTTTTCCTTTTGCTGTCGCCCAGGCTGGAGTGCAGTGGCCGGATCTCAGCTCACTGCAAGCTCCGCCTCCCGGGTTTACGCCATTCTCCTTTCTCAGCCTCCCGAGTAGCTGGGACTACAGGCGCCCGCCACCTTGCCCGGCTAGTTTTTTGTATTTTTTAGTAGAGGCGGGGTTTCACCGTGTTAGCCAGGATGGTCTCGATCTCCTGACCTCGTGATCCGCCCGTCTCGGCCTCCGAAAGTGCTGGGATTACAGGCTTGAGCCACCGTGCCCGGCCACTAACCTAAATTTTTAGCATCCTATAATGTTAACTTAAAGCTTATAGAAAAAAATCCCTAGCTAGTGTTTCTGGTTTTTAAAAAAGAATCCTGCACAGTATTCTGGGGTAAGTTCTATACCAAGCACAAAGCAGATGCCCCAGAAATACTGATTAAAGAGTTTTACTGCCAGGTTGGTAGTATGATGAATGTCATAAATGCACTCCCCAGAGAAACAAGCAAAACTGGAGAAAACTATAAAAATGCAACCATTTAAGGTCTTTAGAAAATGTCCTAAGGACACAGAGCAAGTGCAGAAACATTTATTCAAGAAAATCTACTAAAACTTAGCACAAACAATGAGACTGTAGCACTTGAAGCCATGATCCACTGTCACCATATCCCCAGCCCCAAGCCAAAACAGCTTAGCAGAAGCTCCACTCTGGGTGGATAGGGCCCAGAAGATGAGCTACCTCTCCTCTTCAGTTCCCAAACAAGTGTTACCATATCTCATCTGAAGAAGCAGCCTACCAGCCTTTCTTATCCCCTTCAACTCAAATGTGAAGTGACTAAATACTGGTGAGTATGGCTGAGAGGTTGAGGGATTTCTCCTTTCACTGAGCGCCATAGGATGGGGACTCTTCCCCCAGACAAGGAAGGCTGAGAATACTAAGGCCGAGGATACTAAGACCCTGAATTCCTTCACCCCGCTTGCTGAAAGGCAGAGGTTCCATGCTGTGAGAAGCAAACCAAGAAGACCAGAGGCTACTGCTCCACTCAGCACCTAGAATAGTGGCTCAGAGATTCTGCCCATGATAAAAAGCAGTCCTTAAGAAAAAAGTAGCTCAAAAGCTCTCCCCAAAGGAACTGACTTTATTTAAAATAGAGTGTGTGGAAATTCAAGCCTAAGGACACTCTGGAAAACAATAGCTCCTCTTAATTAGGAACAAGTTAAATTCTAGACCAGTTAGTTTACCCTAGAGAACCCCAGGGAAAGAGACAGCTAAGAAGGGTCCTCTTGGGGTCAGAATACACCTCAGAGGCTGGCCTTAAAAACAACTCTGTCCAGTTTTAATTCTATCAGAATACAGAGTAATTTATTCCCCAGGCTCTGTCAAAAACAATAGAGCAATTGTCCAGTAATTAGTGCAGCCTAAGGGCTGGGTGTAACACACAATGAGCCGTACAGCCTAGAAGGAAGATTAGAGAAACAGGCAGTTTAAAAGAGCCCTGTTAAAAACCACTGTCATCCCAGGGTGACTATATATGCCCAAGACTGCTCTCTCTGAGAAGAAACATCAAGGACTTCACAATTTGGGGTAAGTAGACTTCACTAATATAATCCAGCCAAATCACTAAACAAAGAAACAAGCAAACAACTCCGTGTGGGGAGGGAAAGAAGAATCAGTATCTAGAATTGCTAGAATATATAACCTAAAATATCAAGTTTTCAACAAAAATTATGAGACATGCAAAGAAATAAGAAAGACTGACCCATACATAAGAAAAAGAGTAGGCAACAGAAACTAACTGTGAGAGGGGCTAAATGTCATATTTAACAGACAAAGACTTCAATGAAGCCATTATAAATATGTTCAAAGAACTAAAGGAAACCATGGTTAAGGAAGTAAAGAAAGGTATGAAGAAAATGTCTTATCAGAGAGAATATCAATAAAAAGAAATCATAAAAAAACCAAAAAGAGAATTCTGAAATTGAAAAAAAGTACAATAAATGAAATGTAAAAATTCATTACAATGGCTCAACAGTCAGTTTGAACTGGCAGAAAAAGGAATCAGTGAACTTGAAGATAAATGAAAAGATTATATAATCTGAAAAGGAGAGTGAAAATAGAATGAAGAGAAATAAAAAGAGTCTCAGAGAAACCTGGGACCTTTTGGGTATACCAACATTGGTATAATGGAATGACCAGAAGGTGAGAAGAAAGAAAAAGAAAGAGAAAAAACATTAAAAAAAATAATGGCTGCAAACTTCCCATATTTGATGAAAAACATTAATATACACATCCAAAAAGCTCTGTGAACTCCAAGTAGGATACATACAGAGGTCCATATGGGGGCTAAAAAGCACTGGGATGACATATTTAAAGTGCTGAAAAGAAAACTCTAAAGACCTGTCAATCAAGAATCCCATATCTAGCAAAACTTTCAACAACAAAAACAAAGTCATTTCCAGATAAATAAAAACTGGAAGAATTCATTGTTAGCAGACCTACCTTATCAGAAATATTAAATAAAGTTTTTAAGAGAAAGTAAACCCAGATAGTTCTCTAAATCTGTTACTTGTGGCAGGTATCTGATTTACCAGCAGCATAGCCATATGTGTCCACAGTAACTTCAAGTCTTGCCTCCTCAGAAGAAAGAATTTGATTGAGGAGCATAAAGCAGAAAAAGGGACTGAGGCAAGTTTCAGAGCAGGAGTGGAATTTTATTAAAAAGGCTTTAGAACAGGAAAGAAAGGAAAGAACACTTGGGAGAGATCCAAGTGGGTGACTTGGAGAACAAGTGCAGTGCCTAACCATGATCCTAGGACTTTATAGGCTGCAATCTTGCGCCCTTTTCCTGTGATTCTGCCCTTAGGGTAGGTTACCCACATGTGCAGTGACCACCACCCACCCCCTCACCTCTGGGAAGTGAGCACGTGCAGTGTGTTCAGGAAATTCTATGCATGCCCATCTGAGGCCTTCCTCCCATGTCTGGTGTAGTGCCCCCAAAGATCATACTTCACCATTTTGTATTTTAATATGCATGCCCAGGAAGTTGCTTCTCCCTGGTGTCTGCATTTAATTAACACTTTAATGTTAACAGCTGTAGATCATCAGGAGATTGTCTCTCCCTGGAGCCCTGGTGCCAGCTGCCGAATTAGAATTATTGTTTTCAGAGAGGCAGTGTGATAATTGTCAAACCATCACCTGACTTTCCTAGTGGGTCAGGGAGAAGAGCCTTCTCTTGTCCAGCTAATGCCTATCTAACTACTATAACAAATCCACACAAAAAATACAAAATGGTAAAGGTATCTATGTAATTATAAAAGATAGTATAACTGCATATTTCTTTCTTCTCTTAATGGTTTGAAAAGCTATTGTATAAGTCAATGTGTATACAATTGCATTGTTCAGCCTATGATGGATAGAAATGTATTATATTTGAAAATAAGAGAATAGCAGAAGTCAAAGGGAGCAGGGTTGTATTAGAGTAGGAAAATAATAACAGATGGTAACTTGAACCCACAGGAACAAAAGAAAAGAACCAGAAATGGCAAATATGAGTGTAAATATAACAAACTCTAAATATAAATTTGCTCATATTTCTGTTCTCAACTTCTTTAGTAACATGAAATTATGTAAGGTAATAATTACAATACTATAATATTGGGTCAGTAACTTATATAATTATAATAGAGATAATAATAGTTTAAGAAGATGAAAGACAGAATAGAGCTATACAAGAGTAACATTTCTATATCTTACTCAAATTAAGTTAGTATAAATCTAAAGTAGATTGTTATAAGATGTATATGGTAAATCCTAAAGCAACTACCAAGAAAATAACTTAAAATATAGTTCTAAAAAACCACTAAAGGAACTAAAATTTTACATTGGAAAATATTCACTTAATATAAAAGAAAGCTGTAAAAGAGAAATAAAGAAACAGAAAAGTTATGAAACATATAGAAAACAAAAAGTATAATGGCATGTGAATCCAACTATGCCAATAATAACATTAAATGTGAGTAGATTAAAAAATTCAATTAACAAGCAGATTGTCAGATTGGATTAAAAAGACCCCTCAATATCTACTAATATGTTCTTTATAGAAGACACACCAGAGATTCAAAGATACAAACAGGTTAAAAGTAAAAGGATGATAAAAGATACACTATGCAAATAGCAACCATAAGAAATCAATAGTGTCTATGCTATCAGACAAAATAGACTTCAAGACAAAAAAAAGTTACTACTAATAAAGAGTATCTTTTTATAATGACAAAAGGGTCAATCCATCCAGAAAACATAGCAATTTTATGTAAAAATAACAGGGTCCCAAAATAACATTAGACAAATGATGACAGAAATGAAGGAAGGAATAGTTAACCGAACAATAATAGTAGAAAACCTCAATACCCCACTTTCAATAATGAACGGAACAACTAGGCAGAAGATCAACTTCTGTCTGAAAATAGAAGATTTGAACAACACTATATACAAACTGGACCTGACAGACATTTACAGAATACTTCATCCAACAATAGCAGAACACACATTCTTCTCAAGCACACAGGGACTATTCTACAAGATAGACAACACATATGCTAGGCCATAAAACAAGTTTCAATAAATTTAAAAGGACGGCAATCATATAAAACAAGTTTTCTGATCACAATAAAAACTGGAAATTAATAGCTATAAGGAAGTTTGGGAAATTAACAAATACGTGGAAGTTAACATACCCTTAAAAGAAACAGGTGTGGTGGCTCACGCCTGTAATCCCAGCACTTCAGGAGGCCAAGGCGGGTGGATCACAAGGTCAGGAGATCGAGACCATCCTGGCCAACATGGTGAAACCTCATCGCTACTAAAAATACAAAAATTAGCTGGGCATAGTGGCGCATGCCTGTAATCCCAGCTACTCGGGAGGCTGAGGCAGGAGAATCGCTTGATCCTGCGAGTTGGAAGTTGTAGTGAGCCAAGATCATACCACTGCACTCCAGCCTGGTGACAGAATGAGACTCCATCTCCAAAAAAAAAGAAAAAAAGAAAAAAAAAAAAAGAACCAGTGGGTCAAGGAAGAAATCACTGGAAAAATTAGAAAATATGTTACGATGAATGGAAATGAACATATAATATACAAATACAGGATGCTTCTAAAGCAGTGCCTAAAAGGAGATTTATAGGTTGTTCTTTAAAAAGATCAACAAAATAGAAAAACTGTTAGCTAGACTGACCTAAACAAAGGAAGAGAAAAGACTCAAAGTATTAAAATCAGAAATGAAAGATGTTACTATCAACTTTACAGAAAAAAAATTACAAGGAAATACTATGAACCGTATGCCAACAAATTAGATAATGTAGATGAAACAGAAAAACTCCCAGAAAGACAGAAACTTCTCAAATTGACTCAAGAAGAAATGAAATGCTGAAATAGACATAACAAATTGAATTAGTAACAAAAACCTTCCCACATAGAAAAATGGAGGCCTAGATGGCCTTACTGGTAAATACTATCAAGTATTTAAAGAAGAATGAATACCAATTTCTTCAAGAACTCTTCCAAAAAATAAAAGGGAACATTTTTTAACTCATTCTATTAGTTATTATCCTGATAAAACCAGATAAAGACATTGTAAGAAAACTACAGATTAGTATTACTTATGTATATAGATGGAAAAATCCTCAAAAAATACCAGAAAATCAAATCCAGCAATATTTAGAAAGAATTAAACACCATGACCAAGAGGAATTTCTCCCAAGAATGCAAGACTGGTCACACCAAATCAATAGAATAAAGGACAAAACTGCATGATTATGGGAATACATGTAAAAACATTTGGCGAAATTCAACATGCATTCATGATAAAAGCACTCAACAAATTAGCAACAGAAGGGGACTTCCTCAACCTTATAAAAGGCATTTATGAAAAACCCACAGCTAGCATAGTACTTGATGGTGAAGAACTGAATCCTTTCCCCCTAAGATCAGGTATAAGACAAGGATGTTTGCTCTTTTTACTTCTATTTAACATTGTACTGCAGGGTCTAGTCAAGGCAATTAGGCAAGAAAATGTAATGAAAGGCATGAAGATTGTAAAGGAAGAAGTAAAATTACATCTATTTGCAGAGAATGTGATTTTGCATACAGAAAATCCTAGTAAGTCTGCCAAAAAACTATTAGAAATAGTAAGTTCAACAGGGCTGCAGGAATCAAGATAAATATACAAAAATCAATTGTATTTCTATACAGTAGCAATGAGCAAACTGAAAATGAAGTTAAGAAAACAATAGCATAAGAAAAACATGCTTAGGAATACATTTAACATAAGAGCAACATTTATACTCTGGAAACTATAAAGCATTGCTGAAAGAAATTAAAGATCTAAGTAAATGGACAGATATCCATGTTCATGGATCAGATGATTTAATATTAAGATGGCAATGCTCCCCAAATTGATCTACAAATTCAATGCACTCTCTATCAGAATCTCACATTTATGTAATGTCAACTGATCTTCAGTGAAAGGTGCCAAGACAGTTCAATGGGGAAAAGTACAGTCTGCAACAAATGATGCTGGGACAACTGAATATCCATATGCCAACGAATGAAATTGAACCTCTTTTTCATACCATATACAAAAATTAACTATAAATGAATCAATGATCTAAATATAAGAGCTAAAACTATAAAAATCTTAGAAGACAACACATAACAAATCTTCGTGGTCTTAGATCTGGCAATGGATTCTAACATATGACATGAACAGCTCAAACAACAGGAGAAAACAAATTAGACATCATCCAATGAAAATAATTTCTTATCAAAAGACATTATTAAGAAAGTGAGAGGAAAGCCTAAGAATAGGAGAAAATATTTGCAAATCATGTATCTTATCAGGGTCTAATATCCAGAATAAAGAACACTTATAACTAAATAAGACAATGCAAGTAAAAAATGGGCATAGGACTTGAATCGACATTTCTCCAAAGAAGATATACAACTGGCCAATACGCACAGGAAAAAATGCTCATTAGCCACCAGAAAAATGCAAATCAAAACCAAAGTGAGAGAACACTTTACATCCACCAGGATGGAAATAATAAAAAAGGCAGATAAATGGCAAGAATGTGGAAAAATTAGAACCCTCACACACAGTGGGTAAAAAATGTAAAAAGGTACAGCTACTTTGGAAAAGGTCTGCAATTTCTCAAATGGTCTTATAGAGTCATCATATGAGCCCATAATTCTACTCCTAGGTATATATCTAAGAGAAATGAAAACACGTTCACAGCCCAAAATGGAAAACAACCCAAATGTTCATCAATTGATGACTGGATAAATGTAATATATGCATACAGTGAAATACTCAGCATAAAAATTAATGAAGTACTGATACATACTAAAACAGGGATGAAGTTTGAAAACATACTCAGTGAAAAAAGTCAGTCACGAAGGATCACATATTGTATGATTCCATTTATATGAAATGGCCAGAAATGACAAATCTATAAACAGAAAGTAGATTAGTGGTTTCCCAGGGCTGGGTGGGGTTGGGGATGATAGTTAAGGAGTAAAGGGTTTCTTTTTGGGGTACTGAAAATGTTCTAAAATTGAGTTTGGTTATGGATAGAAAACTAATAGATGAGAATCCATTGAATTGTATGCTTTAAATGAATGACTTATCTCAAGAAAGCTTTTAAAACAAAACAAATACAAGATCAAGTGTACATTTTTTTTTTAAGACAGGGTCTCACTCTGTTGCCCAGGCTGGAGTGCAGTGGTGCAATCTCAGCTCACTGCAACCTCTGCCTCCTAGATTCAAGCAATTCTCTTGCCTCAGCCTCTTGAGTAGCTAGGATTACAGGTGCGCACCACCATGCCTGGCTAATTTTGTATTTCGTATTTTTAGTAGAGACTGGGTTTCACCATGCTGCCCAGGTTGGTCTCAAACTCCTGACCTCAAGTGATCTGTCTGCCTTGGCATCCCAAAGTGTTGGGATTACAGGCGTGAGCCACCACCCGGCCAAGTGTACAGTTTTATAGTGCAGTCACATGGCACACTGCACTATGAAATGTGATGTTTCAGTCAATGATGCAGGAATATCTGTTGTTGGTCCCATAACATTATAATGGAACTGAAAAATTCTTATCGCCTAGTGGAATCATGACCATCGTAACACTCTAGTGCAATGCATTACTCACGTGTTTGTGGAATGATGGTGTAAACAAACCTACTGTGCTGCCAGTCATATAAAAGTCTAGCACATACATTATGTACAGGACATAATACTTGATAATGATAATAAACTATGTTAATGATTGATGTAGGCCGGGCGCGGTGGCTCAAGCCTGTAATCCCAGCACTTTGGGAGGCCGAGGCGGGTGGATCACGAGGTCAGGAGATCGAGACCATCCTGGCTAACATGGTGAAACCCCGTCTCTACTAAAAATACAAAAAACTAGCCGGGCGTGGTGGCGGGCGCCTGTAGTCCCAGCTACTCGGAGGCTGAGGCAGGAGAATGGCGTGAACCTGAGAGGCGGAGCTTGCAGTGAGCCGAGATCGCGCCACTGCACTCCAGCCTGGGTGACACAGCGCGAGACTCTGTCTCAAAAAAAAAAAAAAAAGATTGATGTATTTACTAAACTTTTAAATCATTATTTAAAAATGTACTCCTTTTACTTATTAAAAAACTGTAAAATAACTCAGGCAGATCATTCAGGAATTATTTCAGAAGGCATTGTTATTACAGATGACAGCTGCATGCATGTAATTACCCTTGAAGACCTTCCACTGGGACAAAATGTGGAGGTAGAAGACAGTGATATTGATGGTCCTGACTTTGTGCAGGCCTAGGATAATGTGTATATGTTTGTGTCTTAGGTTTTAACAAAGAAGTTTAAAAACTAAAAAAAAAAAAAAAACACAAAGGAATACTTTTAAAAATAGAGACGAGCTCATAGAATAAGGATATAAAGAAAATACTTTTCTACAATTGTACAATATGTTTTGTGTTTTAAGTTAAATGCTATTACAAAAGAACCTGTTTTAAAAAATTAACTTCATAAAGTAAAAATGTTACAGTAAGCTGTTAAGTTATTATTGAAGAAAAGTATTTAAAAATAAATGTAGTGTAGCCTAAGTGCACAGTGTTTGTAATGTCTACAGTAGTATACAGCAATGTCTTAGGCTTTCATATTTACTAGCCACTTACTCACTGATTCATCCAGAGCAACTTCCAATCCTGCAAGCTTCATTCATGGTAAGCGCCCTATACAGGTGTACCATTTTTATCTTTTATATTGTATTTTTACTGTACCTTTTGTATGTTTAGATATGTTTTGATAAAAATACCATTGTCTTACTTGCCCAAAATATTCAGTATAGTAACATGCTGTACAGGGTAGTCTAGGAGCACAATATAGCCTAGATGTGTAGTAGGCTATACCTCTAGGTTTGTTTAAAAACACTATGATGTTTGCACAATGACAGAATTGCCTAACGATGCATTCTCAGAATGTATCCCTGTCTTTAAGTGATGCATGACTGCATTTACTATTTTTAAATATTTTAATTTGCAAATCTTTATAAAGTATTCTTTATACTTTATAACCTTATATTTTCTGTTTATCAAAAATGTGATAAACTTGCTCATATTAATGGTATTCTAATTCCAAATTTACTATCTTACATGAAAACTATCCTAATACCAGATTTTAAAACTCTCTGAATTTCTCTTTAAATTTTGCAGTTTTTTTTTTCAATAATACCTACAATTAAACTTGTTTTCAAACTTAGGTTGTAGAGTAGGCATTTTATAGTTGTTTTTTCATAATCCACTTTTGTTAATATGCCAATTTTTTACCTCTTAAAATCTTGGAATTTTGGAGCTTGAAATTGTACATATCATTGAATTTTTATGTATATACCCAAGCAACTCCTGGCCAGATCAAGATAAAATATTTCCAGTGTTCTTGATTCTTTTTCCAGTCAATACCTACTTCTCAGACCTAGCCACTACCATCACTTCTGTAAGTTTGCCATAAATAAGTTTTCCCTATTTTGAACTTATATATAAATTCATAATATGGTATGTACAAAATTTTGTGTTTGGCTTCTTTTGCTCAATATTGTATCTGTCCGATTTGCCCATGTTTTTATGTGTAGTCATAGTTTGTTCTTTTTTATTACTATGCAGTATTCCATTGTCCAACTATTCTGTTATTTATCTGTTGCAGTTTTGGGCTACTAATAAACCTACAGTGAACATTATATGTCTTTCTGGGGAAGCATGAACTCATTTCTCTAGGGCACATATTCAAAAGAACTGCTGGGTCATCAAGAAAACGTGTTTAGTTTTAGTAGATACTGCCAAATGGTTTTCCAAAATGGTTTTCCCACTCTGTGGTTTAAACTAGTAATGCATGAGTTTCAAGTACTTTATCCCTACTACCACTTGGTGTCATTCTTTTTGAATTTTAGTCTTTTTGATGAGTGTGTAATGGTATTATATTTCATGGTGGTTTTAATTTACATTTCCCTACTGACTAATGCTGTTGACCATCCTCTGGGCCAAATTTGGCCCATGGGTTGAAGGATGCTGACCTGTGCTCTTGCCTAGCCTCACTGGCCACTCTTTAATCTCCTTTCCTGATTCTTCCTGTCTCCCTTCCTTTGAATTTTGGTATCCTAGACTTACCCTTCTTCTTTGTCTACATTGTTCCCTTAGGGATCCAGTCGAGTCTTCTTATCTCTAAAGTGACAACACTCAAATTTTTATCTTCTGCCTGTGTCTCTCTCCTCTAAATTTCTGACTAAAATATTCTGATTATTAAAAATTACTCCCTTCTCATCTCTCCTAATTGTTTTTGTCTTCTCAGAGACTTCCTTATTTCGGTAAATGGCAACTGCATTCTTCTGGTTGCTCAAGCCAAAAAACTTGAGTTATCTTTGACTATTGCTTTTCACTTAGAACTCACATTCAACCTGTAAGTAAATCCTATTGGTTATATCTTTAAAACGTGTCTTGAGCTCAACTGCTTTGACTGTTTCCAATGTTAATTCAAGCTACCATCATCTTGCACCCAGAATATTGCAGCAGCCTCCTAACTAGTCTCACAGCATCCACACTGGTGCCTCTAGTCCATTTAAAAATAACAGTACAGGCCGAGTGCAGTGGCTCATGCCTGTAATCTCAGCACTTTGGGAGGCTGAGGCGGGTGGATCACAAGGTCAGGAGTTCAAGACCAGCCTGGCCAATATGGTGAAACCCTGTCTCTACTAAAAATACAAAAATAAATAAATAAATAAATAAATAAATAAATAAATAAAAATAATTAGCCAGGTGTGGTGGTGGGCACCTGTAATCTCAGCTACTTAGGAGGCTGAGGCAGGAGAATTGCTGAACCTGGGAGGCGGAGGTTTCAGTGAGCTGAGATCACACCACTGCACTCCAGCCTGGGTGACACAGCGAGACTCCATCTCAAAACAAACAAACAAAAAAACAGTACATTCTATTGCTATAGTGATATTTCTGCCTCATGGTTTTTGTTCTGGAATAGTTTCCCCCCAGGTATCTGTGTGGCTTACTCTCTAATCCTTTATGTTCTCAAAAGTTCTGAAGTTTGAGATGTCTTCCCTGACCACTCAAAGTACTACTTCTACCCTGCACTTCCTATTTCCTTTTGTCTTGTCTTCATAGCACTTATCACATCTAATATCTTATGCTTTATCTGTTAGTTTATTTCCATTAGAATGTAAGTTCCATGAGGGCAGGGATAATTGATTTCCCAACATCTAGAAAAATGCCTGGCACATAAGTGCTCAGTAAATATGTGAGTGAATGAATGGATGAGTGCTGGAAAGAGCATGGGACTTGAAGTTAAACTGATTGGATTAAAATCCCAGCTTTCTTATTAGCAGTGTGAATTTCAATAATTACTTCAACTGTCTCTGAAACTCATTTTCTGTAAAACAGGAATATATACCTCATGGCCCTGGCCTATGAATTAAATGTAACATTTATGAAGTGCTTGCCATATATTAGGCATTCAAATGGTAATCTGTCCATCTCCGTCCTAAGCCTAAGAAACAATAATAGTTCTTTACAGTATAATCAGTTTATTTTTGAGCAATACTTTTTTTTCAAAAGAGGAAGTTGCAGAAATATGTTTGAAGTCACAATGCAGTTTTTTTTTCAAAAGCAATTTAGAAAAAATAATTTATGAAATAAATGTCAATAAATAAATACTGTAATAATCCAATAGGGAAAAATAGATGTATTTTAAAAGGAATTGTGAAACTACAGTATGTAGAATACAGGGCTTTTGTTTCTCAGAAAGCAAAAAATATTTCAAATGTGTTGAAATAACTGAGTAAAGAAAAAGAACCCAAACAGTTAAGATAGGAAATAATAAAGGTGGAAATGAAGTAAAAATTTTAAAATGTAGTTGACCAATAAACCCAAAAGCTGATTACTTGAAAATATTAACAAAATTAATAAATTTCTGCTTACAGGATTAAAAAAGCCTCAAATTTGTAACTCTGTGACATTAGACTGAGGTCTGTAAACTATAGCTTGGTGGGCCAAATCCAGGCAACACTTGTTTTTGTAAAGTTCTATTGTACCACAGCCACATTCATTCATTTATGTACTGTATATAGCTGCTTTTGTGCTACAATAGCAGAGTTAAGAAATTTTGACAGAGACCACATGTCCTACGAAGTCTAAAATATTTACTATCTGGACCTTTACAAAAAAATGTTTGCTGACCTCTTAACTAGAGGTATGCAAGTTCTTTTTAAAAAATGATTCTATTTCCCAGGGAAATAAGAAGCATGGCCATCATTTTAAGAATGAGATGTGGAGGTCCCAGAATTTTGAGGGAAGAGCAGCCCGAAATAGTTATCTGGTAAAAAGATTACTGAATGTATCAGAGAAATGTAATAAGTGTATCAGAGAAAGGTAGTAAGATTGACAAAGGGCACTAAACACATCACTAAAGGATAGTGGAAAGTTGGGACAAGTAAGCATGCTTCTCTTTGAAAGATACTTACATCCTCAAAATAGATTATTTGTACCAGAGTTGGTTCTAAAGATATAGGAGCATTTTCTGATTCAGATTAATTAAAAATTAAATACCAACTAATTTTTAAAAAGGTTTACTACTTTCAAGTGCATAGAATTAAAACTCAGCTGACAATATTTGTGCCTGTGGTTCAGGGAAGTCTCTAGGGGACACTTACTTTAAATCCTCTTCTTGTTTGAAGAAGAGAAGAAAAATGATTTATACTGAGTTATGTGTTACAAAAGAATGGATATTCTAGAAGCAATAAATGCCTCCTTTCCCGCAAAAAAGCACTGTAATCAGGTGAGATAATCAGAGTAGGAAGAGACTTATGCTCTAGATAAAATAACCAATTTTAAATTACAAGAAAAACTTTACCCATAGAAATAACTTCACTAATCACAACAATGCTGCTGTGCTTATTCTCAATCTGTAGTCTAAAAATCACACTGTATTTGTCATGGAAATAAAAAAATCACCATTTTATGGAATTTTGTGACAAATCCTTTTGGAAAGCAAGTGTTTTATAAATTTACATTTTCAGTTTGTCCTAATATTTGCGAGATGGTTTGTTTTTATACATCACTGTATAAAGACATACACAGTAATGTTCATGGTAGGTTTATTAATAGCCCAAAACTGCAAGAGATAAATAACAGAATAGTTGGACAATGGAATACTGCATAGTAATAAAAAGGAACAAACTATGACTATACATAAAATAGTGACCCATGCAGCCAACAGAAGAAATATCAGTATCTTTAAGATGAACTGAGGCGAAAAAGACCATCATAAATAGATAATCTGATAGTATGTCTTTTTCTGAGAGTTTTTTTTTTTTTTTAAAAAGGAAACTAAAACACAAGATTTATTGAATGTTTTCTATTTACCCAAGCACTGTGCTGGGAGTGAAACACTGTATGTATTAAAATAAGTACCTTTAAAACTTTAAAACTCATTTAAATGAGGAAATATCAGAAAAAAATATGCCTTGCTATTTAGCAGTTAGGTTAAAATGTCAGGCACCAATTCATAGTGTGATTACTTTCCAATGACAACTGGTTGAGCATATTCTCAACAAAAGAATGATTGAAATCTTGTCGTTCTGGTATAAGAGCAGAAACTGCGACTAATTATAGATCCTTATAATGTTCTTCCTTTCCACAATTTTTTATCTTTGCTTTGTTTACTTCTCAAACAACTGTAGATCAACTGCATCTGTTTAAGTACAGCACTAAGTCAGGCAAGATTTAAATACTATATTCCCTGCTAAATTGGGCCTGCCTTTTTATTAACTTCACTTTAAAAATCTGAGTATCATTAGGGTGATTTTGAAAAATAAATCTTACTTTAGATATGATAAATAATATGTCAAATGCCATTCACTTTAATAACATTCGTAAGAATGTTATATAGTATGTATGTTCCCCAAAGTATTTTACATAAAAAATTCCAATGTACTTTGTACTTTCAACACTAGTGTCTAATTTTTTGCTGTTTTAATTTGTATTTAAAATACTTTTCCTAAGGATTTAATCCACAATTCAAAACTTTTAACATTTTACCTTTATCCTTTGTATTTTCACAGATACTTTCAAAATTAGTAATTTCCTCATAATGTAATATAACAAAAAAATCCAACAAAAATCCTTATTATGTAATAATGGAGGGGGAAAAAAGAAATAAAAGAAAGCTGTTAATTTATGAACACTTTACAAATTCTGTAAGATTCACTACGACAAATGAGCACACTTAAAAAAAGTCAAAGATATTAGATATAACTTTAATTTTGAATGTGATTTACATAAGGTCAAACCAAAGAATTACTTATACTTTATTGCCTAATCAAAATTAACATAAACATAACAAATAGTATTTATAAGTCAAAGTAACAAATCACTTTTTAAAAGAAAAAATCTCTACATTGTCAAAATTTTTCCTATGGAATATTGGCAAAGAATGTAAAGTTATATTGTGCCACAAATAGTTAAAAGCAATGATTTTTGGATGGTTCAATAAGATGTGTATATATAACTTAAAACAAATATTTGGGTTATTTTCTCTGGAAAGTTAGCTTGCAAATGAAAAGAAGAAAACCGAATCCGCATACTGTAATAGCTGTCCTCTTCAAAATTCTACTATTCCATGTAGATACTTCTTCCCTTAATTGTATATGAGTTGGATCATTTTCCCGTTCATTTTGCAACTAATATTTGCATGGAAAAAGAAAAGAGTTATTGTATATTAATAAAAACATTTTGATTTTTAAAAATATCATAATATCCATGTTAATTCAATTCACTTGTTTAGATGTAGGCAACTCAAGATTCCCATGGAAGATTTAAAGTAAACATATATGTCTTGAAATAGTCTTTCATTAGCATCCCATTACTGTAAATTATTAGTTTGCCATTAAAAATACATGCTGTCACAGATAATCACATTTTAAAATGGTGTTTTTATGTCATGAGACAAAGTAACTTTAAATTTAAAGTTTCTGTTTTACTTATAAGGAATGACAATTGATACTGATTTGCTTGTGTATTACATATCAATTAACATCTTACAAAAAAGTGAATCATTATTATAGCAAACCTAAAACATGAAATTTAGCAAAAACGAGAAGACCAGATGCTACTGGTAGAAACTTAATACTTTATTTAAATATAATTGCAGTAACAAATGTCAACAAAAACTTAAGTGGTTCTTTTAGTAATTCTCAGCAATGAAAGTACAGTACCCATTCAGTTTGTAAATTCCCACAGATACAAATTTCTTGCTCAAGAAGCTCCCTTCTCCCCTACCTACTGTGTGTGTGTGTGCCCACTCTGTGTGTTTCTGTGTGTGTGTTTCTGTGAGAGACAGAGAGAGAGAGAGAGAGAGAGAGAAAGAGAGAGAGAGAAGGGGGAAGTGAGAGAGAAAAGACTTAAAGAGGGAGGGCTGAGAGGAGAGAGATGGCTTTTGGGGGTGGGGCACGAGAGAAAATAAGCAGAAACCAAAGATCCTTGAAAGATAAAAAGAATCAGGCACATTTATAGAGTGATATTTACTAGAAACATCCTGTGCTGGAGTGATGACATAAATACTTTCAACATCAGCAGGAATAATGACTTCCAAATTCGACTGTGTAAATATTTAATTAAAAAGCTTGCAAAATTAATTTTAAATTTATAGCAGAAAACCAGACTCCAACGCCAACTCATTAATACCATATTCTTGGTCTAACTTCCAAATGGCTTCATTCAGCAACAGATTCCTTTTTGACACTGATGCTCCATTTACTGAATCCTGAGACAGTCATTCCTTTTATTAACCAATTACTTAGAATGACCCTTTCTGACAGGAGCCTGTCAGTGTGTTGGCTTGAAAGAGAGTGATGTGGTGTTAAAGTCTAGCCTTGACCTCTCCCACCCTCTCTCTTTGTTACCTCCATACACTTATCTGTGATAACTCACGTTTCTTAAAAAAAAAAATCTTCTTCGATTATTACTGGTAAACTCTGAAATAATATAAGCTTAACAGGCATCATAGCATATTTGCAAATCTGGAAGCCTTCATAATTCCCTAAATCAAATCTCATTATGATGATTACTACTTGTACAAGACTAATCTGGAAAAATCAAACCACTAGCTTGCTCCAAAATTAAGACTTTCTTGCCCAAAGAACTGTATTTGCCATTATTATAAACTAATTCATGTTTTCAGGGGTAGTTCTTATATAGAAATGCATAAATTCTAAATAGAGAAGGGTCACGGGAAAAAGGTCTTCTATTTAGCTAAAGAACAATGAAAATTCTCTTAACAGGTATGCATTATTAAAATAAATATTATGGTACCTGATTGAATTGTGTATGCTTTAGAGTGAGTCAGTCTCTATAGCAAAGTTTCTTAATTTCACTCATTTAACAAAAATATGGTTTTCTAATTTCATTTTAATTCTATACACACACCCTTACCCCTCACCCCTATGTTTTTAGTTCATCTTAGAGAAACCAAATGAGTAAACAACCCTGAAGCAAATATGTTTTAGGAAATTTCCTACACTAAAAAACGCTGATGTTTTGCAAGAAGTATCTCCATACACATGCTTCTAAACTTCCCTGGGATACTCATGAAAAATAGCATGTTTAAGTAGAATCAGTTCTTTTCCTTTGATTCTTCTAGATGAGATGGAGGTAGTGATGATGAATGGTGCTATAATTTTTGGGTTGTCAGCAAGTTCAGGATGTAGCTTGTGTAGCACAGGTGCTTGACATATAGCAAGCAGTCTTATGTTTGTTGAATGAATAAATGTCAGAGATAATATAATTTCTAAGATGCCTTTTTTCTTTGGAAAGAAATTATTTTCTACAAGAATTCTGAAACATGGTGCTCATTTCCCCATTTAAAATGTCCTTTCCCACCTATTATTTTGTATAACAGAATTTGCTTCACAACTTTCTTCTCACTTTAAAAGACTCCTTTTGGGCTGGGCGCAATGGTGCACACCTGTAATCTCAGCACACTGGAAGGCTGAGGCAGGAGGATCACTTGACCTCAGGAGTTTGAGACCAGCGTGGCTAACATGGTGAAACTTCGTGTCTACTAAAAATACAAAAATTAGCTGGGCATGGTGGTGCATGCCTATAGTCCCAGCTACTCAGGAGGCTGAGGCAGGAGAATCACTTGAATCTGGAAGGCAGAGGTTGCAGTGAGCCAAGATCGCGCCACTGCACTCCAGCCTGGGCAATGCAGTGAGACTTGGTATCAAAAAAGGGGGAGGGGGAAAACTCCTTTTGATTTAACACATTAATAGCTAGAATGACAATTTATTAATACTTGGAACATGTATAAAGTCTATTTTGAAGAAAAGAACTTTTTTGATAAAATATTAATGAAAATGTTAAATGAATTATGGGTTGAAGCTAAATAATGTATAATCTAACCTTCAAATCAGATATTTCACAAAAGCTTTATAGACATAAATTTATTAAACAGATCAAGAGCTCAGAAGTGAGCTCTCTGGTCGACTGGAAGTGTTTTTCTTTATTATCCATCTTCAACAAAGGTTCCCATTCCAACAGCTTAGATTTTGTTATAGCCATTTTTTTTCGAGGTGGAAAAATCACCTGTCCTTAAATACGGATATATATTATATATTTTTCTGTATGTGTGAAAAACCAGAACCAAAAAAGTCCATACTCTTTAGAAAACAGTTAAATTATAAAAATATTACAGAGAGTCTGGACAATCAAAGGGGTATTTCATCCACAATCCTGTTTCTTTAACAGAACCAATAAATACTTCACTTATTTTATCTGTACATTTACATGTAAGTAATAATGTACAAATATAATTTCGTATCTTTAACTAGCTGATATTTAATTTTCATTTTTAACTGCTTATTATTATAACAATTGGTATAGCATAATTTATTAAGTTATTCTCCTAATATAGAATACTTATGGTACATATAATTTGGGATAAAATACTATCAAAAGATACAAATTTTTAATGGTACTTGGCACATCCTGCTAAACTGTTTTTGAAAGGGCTTGTGTTACCAGTCTCACATAAGAGTATCAGTTTGGTGAACTCTAACTAGAAATTGGTAGTGATACATTTTTCCCTGCTAATTGAAAAGATAAAAATGACACATTCTTCTTTTAGTATGCATTTCTTTAATGGCCAACAAAATCTGTTTCCTATGTATATTTCTTCCTTTGGAAACTATCCTTTTCCCCACTTGTCTAAGCGTTCCATTTGTTGCTCTTACCAGAATTGCTTCATGGTCTAACACCTTTTGCTGTAAATCATTTGCCTTCATTTCCCCTCCTTTTAATGTTAAATATATACCTTTTGAATTAAGTCTTTTAATTTGCAGACTTCTTCACTCAAATCTTCAGCATTATTAACCAATTCTTCACAAACTGAAGTAAAATTCCGGGGAGAAGCCCATTCCAGCGTTATCTGTTAATATTTTCAAAAGTTCAACAATAAATAATGGAAATAACTTCCCACAACTTTATATCCACAAAGATTATACAACATTCTTAAATATTAAATTATATAATTGATATATATACCAATTTTGTTGATATAGGATAAATATCAAAATTGTTTAGGATAAATACACCAAAAATAAGTAACTTTATAAAAATAATCAAATAAGCTTGCCAAATGCATTTCCTGAATATATGTATATATAACTTTCTATATGGAGATTAATATTAGTAATACCATTTATGATGAACAAATCAGTTCATGAAGGTTTTAAAAATGACACGATTCTCATATTAATTGATGTTATATAAAAATCACTGGAAAACAAGTGCATTAAAAAATTTTTACTCAGACAAACAGCTAAAACCTAATCACATGAAATAAGCTGCTTTTGCAGGCCACTTACACTTTTTCTTCCTTTTTTTTTGAGACAGTGTCTTGTCCCGTTGCCCAGGCTGGAGTGCAGTGGTGCAATCATGGCTCACTGCTGCCTCAACCTCTTGGGCTCAAGTGATCCTCCCACCTCAGCTTCCTGAGTAGCTAGGACCACAGGTGCATGCCATCATGCCCAGGTAATTTTCAGTTAGGACCAGAGGCACATGCCATCATGCACAGCTAATTTTTAAAAATTCTTTGTAGAGACAGGGTCTCACCATGTTGCTCAGGCTGGTCTCAAACTCCTGGCCTCAAGCAATTCTCCCACCTGGGCCTCCCAAAGTGTTGGGATTACAGATGTGAGCCACCATGCCCGGCTACTTGCACTCTTCCTATTCTAAATTTATTTAAAAATCTTTTATTGATACAGTTTTTAAATAACACACTGTTTTGTTTCCATTTTCACTTGGGTCTCCTGTCACTTTATATGTTAAACAAGAACACATGGTAAATTCAATACATGGATCAGTTTAATTTTTGGTGTGACTCGTTTTCTTTTTCTTGAGGTAAGAATACAAAGTTTTAAAATTAGTATGTAATGAAATAATATTAAACAAATTGAGTTATTTAGATCTTACGTGATTTTGCAGAACAAATGATACAATTTTAGCAAATCAGTACTATTTATTGAATTATCATGAACTTATCTGGAATGTTCTTCAGTGTTCATACTTTTCTTCACTTAATAACTTTTGTAGAATACCTTTTGAGAATTTACAGGTAACTCAGTAATAATATTCTGTACAGCTGTTATTAAATGGCCACACTGTTTATTTAATTTGAGAAGAAAGTTGAGGAACTCATCACCACTAAAGAAAGGAAACCAACAAACAAGCAGGAATTACCAATAAGAGCAATTTATTTCATTCTACTAAGCTAGTTACTGAAAATCTAGTCATAAAATTAGATTCTTCCAAAAGAATTCATGGAACAGCTAATACAGATTAGGTACTGAAACAGGCACTGATTATAAAAGAAAAACAAACCTCCAATCTCGAGAATCTTAAAGTTCAGGATAAGATGCAGATATACAATTGCAGCTTTATTATTCACAGGAACACATGAAGGAGGAAGATAAAATAATCAATATCTGAGTAGCTACTATGTGAAGACACTGCACTAGTTATTTTACATTGGTTATTTCTTTTGATTTTTCCTAACAACCCCTATAGGATAGATGTTGTTAATACTATTTTACAGTGGAGACATCTAAAATTCAGGGGGAATGAATTTAATATCACATGAGAAGGAGGAAGTAGGGAATTAGAAATGCTTTACAGAGATAATACTTGAATTGTGTCTGTGGTTGAAGAAAAAGTTTGCCAAGTAGGTAAGGAAGAGATTCTGGATAAAGAGAATAGCAGGTGCAAGACTACAAGGGTAAAGGTCAGTAAGGTGTAATTAAAACACAAATTATTGAAAAGTAGTAAGATAAAAGGCTGGATATAACCATTTATTAAAAGAACTTTTGTGTCAGCATAAGGAATTGAATTTTACCTTTCTGATGATGTAGAGTTACTAAGAGATTTTCAACAGGAAATTTGAAAATTAGACTTTTAAATGAGAATGTTTATTTGGAGAGTAGTGTGGATAAAAGGAACACAAAAATAGAAGCAGAATAATTAGGCGACTAACAGAGAAATGCATCCAAGAGATGATGAAGGAAAACTTAGACTAAGGATAAGGATCTGGCAGTGGCAGTCTTACTGTGGGGAGGAGGGAGAGCAGTGGCTTGAGAAACCTTTAGGAGAATAAACTGAAAAACTTGGTGATGGATTGTATGTAATGGAAGAATCTATGATGATTCTCAGTTTTTTTGGTTTCCATGGAAGGCAGTGCCACCAAGCAAGGAACTGAATTTGGTGGTGGATGGTGGAGATAAAAGAAAACATTATGGCATAATAATTAAGTGCACAGGCTCTTGAGTCAAGAGTCAATGTGAATTTGGATTCATCTTCCACACTTACTAGCTTTATGATTTTGGGCAAGAATAATCTTAAGCCAAATGTTTTCGTATCTCTAGAATGGAGACAGCAGGACTCAAGAAGACAATGTATATAAAGTACCTAGGATTGTGTCTAGTACATAGCTGGTGTTCAAGTAAATGTAATTATGATGACTGCAATGGTGAGGAGACATGCAGGTGGCAACAACAAGTAAGTGGTAGAAGATGGGGGTCTTGCAAGGGTATTTATTCTGGGCTCTAAAGACTCATGAAGCTAGATACAATTCAGAGTCGGTGAACCTCAATGGGAAAAAAATATGTCTTTATTTTCACTAACTTCTAGCCAAGATTCAGTCTTTCCTTGAATTGTGAAGGTAGCACAAACACAGTAGTATTAGAAATGTCTCCAATAGAAATCAAAACTATGATCATAAAGACGACCATAAGACATATTGTGAAGAAGGGAGAGTTGATAGGGGTAGAACAGAAAAGCCACTAAAGGAAATGTAGCCTGAGAAGTAGAAGAAAATCAGTAGTTAAGAGTTGTTATGAATGACAATGAAGGGGATGGATTCAAAGGAGAAAAGATTAAGCACATTAAATAAGTATACTGATTTTGGTAATGAGAAAACACTGGTGACTAGATTAGCTTCAGTGGCAGAAGCCAATTTATAGTAGAAACAACAAAGAAACTTAACCCAACAGAAAAGTTGGTCAAGGCTATTAATAGGGAATTCAGAGAAAAAAAAAAAGAAACAAAATTTGAATGGATAATAAATGTGGGAATACAATAACCGTAAGATGCCATATCCTAGCAGAATGATAAAAATTAAGATCATTAATATCAAGAGTTGACAACTGTATTAGATGACCTTTCTGGGGAGTCCTTTAACAGTATCTACTGAAATAAAAATACAATAAAAACTACTATTATTGGACCAAAGGTAATTTGTGTGTGTGTGTGTGTGTGTGTGTGTGTGTGTGTGTGTGTGTGAGACAGAGTCTCGCTCTGTTGCCCGGGATAGAGTGCAGTGGCGCGAGGCTCACTGTAATCTCTGCTCCTGGGTTCAACTGATTCTCGTGCCTCAGCCACCTGAGTAGTTGGGATTACAGGTGTGCACCACCATGCCCAGCTACTTTTTGTATTTTTTAGTAGAGATGGGGTTTCACCAAGTTGGCCCAGCTGGCCTTGAACTCCTGGCCTCATGTGATCAACCTGCCTCAGCCTCCCAAAGTGCTAAGATTATAGGCGTAAGCCACCATCCTAGCCCCCAAAGGGTACTTCTAAGCCCATACAGAAATTCTTATTTGTAGAAGTTCTGACTACATACTATATAAAGTTTCTTTCACACTATTTCAATAGAAGGAAAGGTTATAAAAAGCAAGCAATGTCAGCCTCCAATGAAAATAATAGAAAACTTCTAAGATACAGTACTGGGATGTATATAGTATTTTCATTTAAGACAAGTCTTTTAGCTATTAGGCTGAAAAAATGAACAATTTCACTTTAACAGTTTTATAAAATACAAACTTTATAAACAAAATACATATAATCAATGACTTAGAATAAAAAGTACCTGATGGTTGCTTTCAACAAGCAAACCTAAAATTAAAAAATGTAGGAAAACCCTTGTTCTGTTTAGCAATAAGTATTCATAAAACCATTTTCAAAAAATATGCAATTCTTCTTTATTCTATTTTCTTTCTGATCTTTACTCTAGAAAACACAGAACTTGGAGTATATGACACATTTCTGCCAAAGCAACAGCAGTGATTACTTGTATTTTGTTTCCATGTACTATTTATACAAGTACACTTATAACTTAGATTTCAGTGTTCTTTAAATATTCCAATTTTATTTATCAAGAATAATTACTAAATGAGTAATTCACTAATGCCATATATATTTAATTTATGACCTCGAGGAAATTAAGATCCATTGAGAATTATCATTTGAATTATCAACTGATAGCAGGTATGTAATTTTAGATAGGTGATTCACGAATACATATGTGGAATATAAATTCATCAGTTCTTATTCTTAAGATAGTAAGAGTTCAAATAAACAAATTTTATTACTAGCAAAATTAGTCTTAATGAATGAAAGGAAAATATATACCTTTCTTGTGACATATAATTTTCAGAGCCACTGAATATGGATGGACAAATGGTACAAAACAAAACTCTACAGAGTGCCATTCACACTATGTGAATGGTGTGTCTCCATCACAGCTGCACAGTATATGACCTATACAACTTTACATGGCAGGCCTGATAACTTTGTGCTTATTTAAAAAATTCAAAATAAGCAGATATGACACAGGTATAGTAGACTGTATTATTTGATCCAATTCTCATGTCTTTTCTACTGAGCTAACTACTACCAGTTCCCTGACCCCTGTCAGGGGACTATAATTCATGCCCCAGGGGCATGAGGCCTGACCACATGACTTGCTTTAGCAAATAAAATATGATTGGAAGTTACTGTGTAACTTTTGAACAGAAGCTTCAAGAGCCACTGAATGATCCTGCCATCTTTCTCTTCTTTCCCATGAGAGCAGTATGTCCCAGGTTGAGACTGTTCCTCCAGCCTACTCTCAGAATGACAAGATCACTGTTGCTGACCCATGATACAGATGATCAGGAAACACAGTTTGTTGTTATAAGTGACTGACATTTAGAAATTATTTGTTACTACAGCATAACATAGTATAAGCAAACTAAAACAACAGGCCATTTAAAAAATCTGAAGTCAAGTACTAAGATAAAATTTATACTTTAAATAAAGGTATTATAAACAAAGGTATTATGTGCTCATTGTAGAATATCTGAAAAAAATCAAAATCGTCAACAATCTTACCACTCAAAGACAATGACTAGCACTATTTTCTCTCAGAATATTTTTTTATAATACACATTTTCTTCCAGTGTTTTTCCTATGGATATATATAACTGACATTGCTTCACATGACCTTTTATATTGTGCCTTTTATAATTATCATGAGTATTTTCCCATGATGTTAAGTTTCAAAATAATTTTAATGAAAAAATAATTATATTGATGCAATGGAATTTAACCATTTTCCTGATGTTCAGTATTTAGAGTTTCAAATTTTAGAATGTTTATAAATAATAGGGGTGAACAATACACTTTTACATAAAATCTTAACATCTATATAGATTTTTTGGGGTGGAGCAGTTTTCTTGATGGACATAGCTTTGAGATGCTTTTGACACCTTCAAGTGGATGTCAGCTCAGACAAAGAGTCTAAACAGGAACAGTTAAAAATTTCAAATGTGAATGAAAACTTATTATTTCTGTTCAAAATATCTAAAATTAGCAACAGAATGGATATTACAATTTTAAATTGCACTCTTTATTTTTTTAAGAGAGTCTTGCTATGTTGCCCAGGCTGGCCTTGAACTTCTGGGCTCAAGTTATCCTCCTGCCTCTCAAGTAGATGAGACTACAGGCACACCCCACTGCATTGGCTTTAAATTGCATACTTTAATTCTGCAAACATACTAAGGCAGAAAAAAGTAAGTGCAGTGTCTGTATGCATTGTTGTAACAGATTATTTTAGAAGATTTTGACACACAGAAGAAAACTATCTTAAAATAAATCAGTAAATTGTTGAAGTCACATTACTAGGAGATTATAATCAATCAGTTCAACTTTTCCTGCTGTTAGTTTTCTTATGACTTAATGACTGATTTCTTCTTTAAAGGATGACTTTGAACAAATGGTAAGTAAAACCTTTTCTGTAACAGCATGTAAACAAAGTCTGTGATTTAATAACAAGGTCAAATTCCTGGAATATATGTCTGCCAGTTTTATTTTTTTAAAAAAATTCAGTAGCTTTTTATAAGTGAACCATTCAGGATTCTGTACATTCTTTACATTTATTAAATCCCATAAAGTAAATTCATATAGGCAACCCTGCCATCATACAAATAAGTTACATAAAAACATTTAATTTGCAACTCAGTCATTTAGAACTTAGAATATTTCTTCATAGAAACAATAATGAAGAAAAGCAAGAAAATGAACAATGATATTTAAGAAAGTGTGCTGATTTTTAAGTCCTCACAACTGAAATCCTTCACAATGCATTTAAATATTTAAGAATTATTAAGTTATTCTGAAACAAAGATGAGGCATTATTTTAAATACAGATCTTGCTGTAATGAGATATATTAAGGAAGAAGAACGGAAAAATGGGAATAGGGAATTTTAATATGGGGAATATTTATAATTTAAGCTGTATAATAAAGTTTTTAAGAAATTAGGATCATCTATATTATTTTCTGGAATACTTCTCTGAACTCCAAAATAATGTGGAAATCTATTGTCTGTATGTTTAATTAATGTTTATCATAATTACAATATTAGTTTTAGACAGACTATACTACTGATAATATCACTGCATTTGCAAGTATAGTATAGGATATTATAATTCATTAACTCATTTATCCACGTATTCAATAAAATCTCGCTATACAGTCATGTCCCAGGCAATGGATAACACGGTTAATATATACACCAAGCTCCTTAGGTCATTCTGATAATGTAGCCAGGTAAGGAAATCACTAGCATAAATCATGGTTATGAACCCTAATATGTTTTAAAAGCATATATATAGAAACCAAGTCTCTACTAACATGTAAGGTACTTTTATGTTAGCTATGTAATCCTCATTTGTAAAATTATTTTAGGGAAAAAATCAAACTGGAATACGTTGAAATAAAAAACAGTATTTGTATTATCAGTAGAAAACTAAAATGACTGTGATACTCTTAAATTAACTAAAAAAGAAAACTTAGAAAATAATACTAAGCTAGTATTAAAAGTAAGATTAGAGGAAACTGAGGAAATAGAAAAAATATTTGTGAAGATTTTTTACAGGGAACTTGTATGTACTTTTAAAAGCTCTAGAGGCAAAAAATTTGATTTGTCCTCTGTACAGGCATTATTCCTATTCTTAGTCCCTGTGGTAATGGTTACTTTTGAACTTATATGAAACCAAAAGAAAGGAAGGAAGAGAGTTTCCTAAGCAATAAAAATATAGAAAGAATGAGTTAAGAGAAGCTTACATGAGCAAGAGATTGGGTAAAATGTAATTAACTTGACCAAGTGCAATGAGAGGTAGAAGGTGGGGAAAAACATTTGGTGCACAAATCCTCAAAGTTGGGGAGAGAAAGCCATTGTAAAAGAAAAAAGAATTTCATAGGCTGGTTATAAGGTAGTGTTGCTAAGTGACATAATTTCAAAATTATCTAGTTGGTGGAATGAAAACAATTATTATAGGTTATTTTGGATTATAAAATCTAGGGGAAAATTACTGAAAAGACAATCATATAATCTAGAAGGCAGAAGTGGCCTTACAGGGTTTGTATTCTATCCTATGGTTAAATTCTTTCCATAAGCAAAAACCTCTAGAAGTAGCTATTATGTACAATAAAACTGTTATCTTATTTATTCTGGACATTATACTTCTATTAATGCAGCCTAACAGTGCTGGCTTTCCATGACTAGTCATGTGACACTTTAACCTAAACTGAGTTAATAATAAACTTAAAAACTCTTAGTGATTCTTCATGTATATTAAGTCCCATCCTATAGTAATATAGTTAATCTTGGACTTTCCATTTATCCTTATTAAAGTTAACCCTATTAATTTTGGGGAGATTTGCTTCAACCTGCCAAAGCCTTTAAAATCTTAATTCTCTATATCTCCTCCATCTAGCCACCAGTCACATGTAGCTATTGAACCCCTGAAATCATAGAGTATATTCTCAGACTATAACAGAATCAAACTGGAAATCGATAACAGAAAAATCTCCAAACGTGGACATTAAACACCATACACCATGGGTTATTTAGATAATCCATGGGTCAAAGAGGAAGTCTCAAAGAAAATAAAAATATACATAGAAGTGAATGAAAATGATCACACAGTGTATCACAATTTGTGGAATGCAACTAAAGCAGTGCTGAAAGGGAAATGTAAAAGACTAAATGTTTACATAAGAAAAGAAAGTCTCAAAAATGATCTAGATTTCTGCCTCAAGAATCTAGAAAAAGAGCAAAATAAATTCAAAGTAAGCAGAAGGAAGAAAATAGTAAGAATCACAGCAGAAATCAATGACACTAAAAGCAAGAACAATACAGAAAAGTTACTGAAACAAAAGAGCAGGTTCTTTGGAAAAACAAATGCGTAAACCTCTAGCAAGACTAACAGAGATAAAAAAAGAAAAGATGGAAATCACCAATATCAAGAATGAAATGGGATATTATAACAGATCCTACAGTCATTCAAAGAATAGCTGGAAATACTAGGGGCAACTTTTGGCTTCATCAATTAGAAAAAATGAACCAATTCCTTGAAAAACCACACATTACCAAAACTCAGCTAAAGTAAAATAGATATAACTTGAATAATCCTATGACCATTAAATAAATCAAATTGTAATTTAAAAGCTTCCCCCACAAAATATTCAGGCCCAGATGGTTTCACTGGAGAAATCTACAGAATGTTTAAAGAAGAATTAATGTCAATTCTACACAATCTTTTACAGAAAATAAAAGGAGAGGGAATAAGTCCCAATTCCTTTTGTGAGGCCAGTATTGTCCTGATACCAAAACCAGACAAAACGCAAAAAAGAAACTTACAGAGCAATATTCCTCAAGAACTTAGATACAAAAATTCTTAGCAAAATACTGGCAAATCAAATCCAACAATGCATAAAAAGAATAATAACTCACAGCCACATGGGATTAATCCAGGTATGCAAGGTTGGTTCAATAGTTAAAAATCTAACAAAGTAACCGTATCAACAGGCTAAAGAAAAAAGTCACATGGTCATATCAGTTGGGATAGAAAAAGCATTTGAAAAAATTCAACAACCATTCATGATAAAAACTTTCAGAAAAATGAATAGAGCATAACTTCCCCAATATCATAAAGAGAATCTACAAAAAAACCTATAGCTAACATCACAGTTAATTAATACTAAAAAAGTGGATGGTTTTCTTCTGAGATTGGGAAGAAGGCAAGAATGTCCACTATCTACAACTCCTATCCAACATAATATTGGAAGTCTTACCCACTGCCATGAGGGAAGAAAAAAGGCATACAAATGTGAAAGGAAAAAATTAACCTTTTTTTGCAGACTACATGATTATCTACATAGAAAATCTCAAACATTCTACAAAAAACCTCCTACAACTAATATCTGAGTTCAGTAAGGCTGAAATGTACAGTCAAGACACAAAAATCAATTGCTCATGGAAACAAATAAAAAGATAAATACCATTGGCAATTGCGCCAAAGAAAACAAAATACTTAGGTATACATCTAACAAAATATGCATGAAATCTGTATGATGAAAATGACAAAATGCTGATGAAAGAAAACAAAGAAGGTCAGAAATGGTGGCTCAGGTTTGTAATCCCATTACTTAGGGAGCCAAGGTGGGAGGATCACTTGAACTTAGGAGTTTGAGACCAGCTGTGGCAACAAAATGGAAACCCTGTCTCTACAAAAAATTTTAAAAATTAGCCAGGCATGGCGGTACATGCCAGTGGTCTCACCTACTCAGGAGGCTGAGGCGGGAGGATCACCTGAACCCAGGAATTCGAGGTTGCAATGATCCATCATTGTGCCATTGCTCTCCAAACTGGGTGACAGGGTGAGACCCGGTCCCAAAAAATATATTTTAAAAAAGAAAACCTAAAACTTTTAGAGATGTATGTGTTTATGAATTAGTATAATTGACATAACTGTCAATTATACCTAAATTAATCAATAGGATTCATACAATTACCACCACAATCTCAGAAAGTTTTTTTTTGTAGAAAAAGCTTTACATAGAAAAGCTTTATCTAAAATTTATATGGAAAGAAAAAGGCTATAGAATAGCCAAGATGATTTTGAAAAAGAACAAAATGAGAGGAATCACTCTTCCTGATATAAAGGCTTACCATATAGTTAAGAGTAATCAAGACGTGGTACTTTCAGAGGGACAGACACATAAGGAACCCAGAATAGAGAACCCAGATTATACCCACACAAATATGCCCAATTAATTTTTGACAAATAATCAAAAGCAATTCAATGGGGGAGGAACAGCCTTTTCAATAAACAGTGCTAGAGCAATTATCCATCCCCTGGTAAAAAAAAAAAAAAAAAAAAAAAAGAACCTCGGCCTAAACCTCATAACATTACAAAAATGAACTCTCAAAATGTATCATGGACTTAAATGTAAAACTATAAAACTTCTATGAAAAAAGCATAGGAGAAAATCTTTGAGACCTAATTTCTTAAACTGTTATTTAACTTGATACTAAAAATATACCAAAAGTAATGTTCTGTAAAGGGAAAATCTGGTAACTTAGACCTCATCAAAAGAAAAGTTTTTGCTCTGTGAAAGACCCCATTAAGAGGATGAAAAGAAAAATTACAGAGTTAGGAAAAATATTTACAAATCACATATTCAACAAAAGATTTGAATGTAGATAACTCCCAAAACTCAACATTAAAAAACAATTAATCTAACATAAAATTGGCAAAAGATACTGTTAGAATTTCACCACAAAAGTACACATATGGCAAATAAGATATAAAAAGCTGTTTACATCATTAGCCATTAGTAAGTGCAAGTAAAAACATAACAAGCTATTACTATATACCCATCAGAAATGGCTAAAAAATATCATGCTAACACCAAATGCTGGGGAGGATGGAGAGCAAACTGGATTACTCATACACTTGCTGGAAATATAACAGTACTGTCATTCTGGAAAACAGTTGGACAGTTTTAAAATACACTAAATATGCAACCACTGTACAACCTAACAATTGTCCTCTTCAGCATTTATCCCAAAGAAAGAAAATGTATTTTCTAATAGACTCTTGTAGATGAATGTTCATAGCAGTTTTATTTGGAATAGCTAAAAACTAAAATCTATTCAAATGTTCTTCAATGGATAAATGGTTAAACAAACTGTAGTATATACATACCATGGAATACTACTCAGCAATAAAAAGGAATGAACTATTGTACTGATACATGCAACAACTTTGATGAACCTCAAGAAAATTAGGATGATTGTAAAAAGTTAATCTCAAAAGGATTTATACTGTATGATTCTATTTATATAATATTCATGAAATAACATCATTAAAAAAATGGAGAACAAATTATTGGTCGCTAGGGGTTGGTATGGGGAGAAGGTTAGACGTGGCTATAAAGGGGTAGTGTGAGAGAGCCCTGTGTTAAGTACATTGAACATGGAAGTAGTTACATGAAGCCATAAATGTGATAAAATTATATATATACACACACACAGATGAGTGCATAACTCACAAAATATGACTAAGCTCTATGGGTCATACCAATGTAAATTTTCTAGTTTTGATATTGTCCTACAGTTATAAAAGATACTAATACTGGGCAAAACTAGGGAAAGAATGCATGGGACTTCCCTGTGTATCTCTTTGAAATATCCCAAGAATCTATATTTCAAAAAATTTTAAAAAATCACTTATTGCTGTATAATATATTAATAAAATCAAATATTATTTTTCAAAATAGATTTGGGATTATTAATAACCATTGCTTGACAAGTTTTTAATATTGGAAATGAAGTTTATATTTTGGTACATAATTTCTTATATAGTAAGGCTGAAAATAGAACTGAGCTACCTAAGAAATGTTTTCTTATTGACCTAAGTGAAAATATTACTTTGAATTTTCAATTTAACCTCTAAAATGATTTTTAAAGGTATACTATAAAAAAGTATGGGATTGTTTATAAGGTTCAATTTAGCAAGATGCAATGAAAAAATAAAACAAAAATATTTCTATGTGAGTTAACAGGAAGACACATTGTTTGCTTCTTGGTAAATGACTTTATAAAAATTGACTTTACAAAGCACATCCAATTTCAGAACACAGTATCTTCCAAAATCTATTACCCTGGGAAAATTATCATATCAAGTAAAATGACTCAGACATTATGAAAATTAAACTAAAAAAGAACAATTGGTTCTTAACACTATTAATGTAAACAAATAAGTTAATTTTACCTGATTTCTAACTTTATCTCTTCAGATAACTCTCCAAATTGTATCTCTTCTACCTGTAGTTCTTTAAGAGCAGCCAGAATTTTCTGCTGGTCTTTACTGGTAATTCCATTCTAAGCAGAAATAGTTTTAAGGTACAGTAAATTAGTTATACTTGAATAATTTAAAACTCAAAATCACTGAAGATGTTTTCTTACTTGATGAATTCACAACTTGAAAAAATAGGCATACAGTGGAAAAATAACACATTTCTAAAAAAATATATGTTTTTCTTATAACTGTGATTGATGTTAGTTACAGCATTAAAATATTTAGATATATAATAACTATAGCCAATTTTTTTGCAATACATAACAACTATGATGGACTCCCAAAACAAATTACTAGAACTTAATATTTGTAATACTTCAAAAAACATAGTAAAACAAAATTGCCTTCAAATTTTCATTTAAAAATCAGTGATAAATGAGAATCAAGTCCTATCTTTCTTTGTATTCTACCTTTAGTGTTAAACTAAATTTTCTATACTGGAGTTAGCTTTGTAGTATGCTTATTTATTTTTAGTGATATTAAAAATTTCAAGTTTCCCATGTGGTCGTGCACTCAGATCATTGCTTTTTACATACTGTATTTATCAAGGTGTCTCTAACACATCCCACAGCTATATGTTATTAGGTAATACTAGATGGCAAAATAAAAGGTCTCAATAGTTTTGAGAACCAAACAAAAGGCTTGGGAGACATATGTTAATACCCATATACATAGAAAAACAATCTCTTATTTGTAAGTGCCCCAGTTTTCAAATCTATTTCACATTTGAAACTGAAGTATCAGTTTTAGTTCAGATGTCATGACAATCTGAAAAAAAAACCAAACAACCCAAACTGTAAGTCATTACGTGTTCTTAAAGTAACTTAACACTAACACAAGACTTTAGATATGGTTATGCGTAATCATATCTAATCAAGGACACAGTAAAAGAGCAATCTTTTGTCTGTAGCCCTAGTATTTTAAAGAGAAAAGGATCCATAATTTTAAAAACATCAAACAATATATCAGGAATTTCTGAAACTAATACTAACCTTTGTAAATTCATCTTCCCTCATGGTCAAAAGGTGTCTTAACGTTATATCCCTTTCCTGTATAAAAGGAAAAAAAAGGCCACCTTTCCATATAATTAAAATAGTAGAAGGAGAAGTAGGCAAGTGTTCATAAGTTAGTTACTTGCTTCACTCTCAAGCAAATTCCAGTTTTCTAGAGGGAACAGGATATGTAGATATAGAACTATAATATTAAGTAGACAGTAATGAGTATCATAATAACTATTCACCTAAAAAGTATAAACATAGCTAGGTTTTCAGATTCAAATGATTACTATTCATATTTGCTTACATTAAAAGAAAAGCAGTTCTATAAAATTTGGCAGAAATTATGTTTTATGAATATTTTAAATTTCTGACTGTATCACATTAAACCATCATGTAGTTTTATTCAAGATTTCTCCAAATAGGGAGACATTTGAAGATTATACAATGAAGCCCAACTCTGAAATATTTTAACAGAATGTGCACACTCCAAAGAGGAGTCTATCTTAAATAGCGCTTTACTGCTTCAGTATCCCCACCTAGCTGATAATAACTGTCATGGACTCAAACCCCATAATGTATGCTTAAAACACCCAGACAGTCCTTGGCATATGATCTGATTTAACTTTCATGACAACCCTACACTAGGTATTATTATCCTTATGAAGCAAATGAGATATTTAAGTCACATATTTCAGTGATTAAACATCAGAGTAAGAATCTGATACCAGGTGTGTTTGGTTTAATATCATGCTCTTCCAATATTCTACTCATGAAGATGAGCAACTACAGAAACAAACTAAGGGCTCAGGTGTATATGAAGGTTAGACAATGGGTAAAAACTGTTTAATCTCAGATTCTAATTTATGAAAATTTCTAATTATGAAATGTTTGTTTCAAATTTAAAATCGGGATGTACTACAAATTACGGAGAAAAGTGAATAGGCAGTTATTTATAGACATGTTTATGAATTAATATCTAATGTTACAGTAACCAACAAACTAACATATATGCATAACTCACTGTAGGTTATATAAGATCTTACCTTTAGTAAATCTGTCATATGTTCAAGTCCAATACCATGTAAAAATACTTCCAGATCTCCAAATGCTGTATATGAACTGTATACATTTATAGCAATGTCAATTTCAGAACAGACTATAAATGCACAAATAAATATATATTTATATTGCAAGAGAATACAAATAATGATGAATTCATGTAGCATATATTTGCAATCTGCACACCAGACCTATGCTATATCAAAGGAATGAGTAAGGTTTTGTGACTGAAGGTGTATGAGGAGTATAACTCATCTTTCCCCAAAATGAAAATATATGTCAGTATGTACACTTCGTGAAATTTCTGCACATAAAAATCTCCTCAGGCTGGCACAGTGGCATACACCTGTAGTCCAAGCTACTTGGGAGGCTGTGGTGGGAGAACTGCTTGAGCCCAGGTGTTTGAGGCAAAAAAACCCACAAAAAACGGGGTGGGGGGGGAACCACACCTCTTTAATTGCAGTAAGTAAAATGTAAATAACTTTAAATGGGGTAAGGAGATAATTATTTTTGGCCATGTACGGAACAGCAGTGTTCTGGGGGGGAAAGTGTATGTTTAATTTTAGCATATAAAATTAGAACTGTACTAAAAATAATTAGAAAACAAGGTGTAATACTGTTTGAACACTAATATAATTTCAGAACATTTAAAAATAGATTTTATTGTTGATATCGTACTTCAAGTTTACATTTAAAGTTATTATCATTAGTGTTAGTACATAAAAATGAATAAGAATTTTCTAAAATTCTGGAGAACATTAAAAACCCAGACATTTAAAAATGCTTGTAAACATTTAAAATACCATATATTTTAAATAAGTCACCACATTTACTACAGTAAAATATACACAAGTTTTACTTATAGGTATTCTGTTGAACTAAAACATGCTATATTACCTAAAAATGTGATCTTTTTCTCTATCAGAATCTGTTGTCAAAATTTTACAAATAGTGTCTTCTTTAGTTAGCTGTTGAAGTTTTCCTTCCAATGGATTTAAAGTAAAAGAAAGTAAGTTGAAGATCTGAAAAAAGTTAACATCATTCAAATATAATTAACATTGCATACTATAACTTAGAGTTAAAAGAAACCAAACATACGATTATCTCATATCCAGAAAGGAAATTTTAGCAAGTAAGTGGGACAGAAGTTTCACAATTTACTACCCTGATAACAACTTTAAAAAATTGATATATCACAGTTGTACATATTTTGGGGGGTACATGTGATATTTTGATACACATATACAATGTATAATAAACAAATCAGGGTAATTGGGATATCAGGTAAGTGCTTCCTTGACCTATAATAATAATCAGAAAAGAAAAAAGTACATCTAATTCAAAAGAGTAAAAATTAAAGTAAGATAGTAATTACTATTTTTGGTAAGATCTATAGCAAAACTAAAAATTCCATTTGGATAAATGACTCAGATTAAATATTAAGATAGTACTTTGAAAACATTGCTAAGTGGGAAGAGAGTAATGAGCGTGACTAAATGTATACAAATCCTAACTGAACACCTCAAAAATACATGGTGACATTCCTGAGTTTTAAAATCTAACTTCTTAGGAAGTCAAGGTTATATCATGTAATCAGCCAAAATACAAGATCAAATCTCATTTCAATAAGTGATTTATGACTCAAAATAACCTTTGATGTTCATAAACTTCTTATGTCAAGTTTGGTGTCATCTACTCTACATTTAACAATGTAATAAAATAATTTTAAGTTTTTGAATTTTCAAAGCTTAGAAGAAAAATGGTAAATTCCTTTTTGAAGTTCTACAGGGCTTTAGTGATTACTGTTTACCCTATAATAATTCTGAAAATATTAGAATAATACTTGGAAAATGATAGCCATGTTTATCACACTGCTTAAAAGGTTAAAGGAAGTTACTTTATATGCAGTAAATGTGGCTTGGTTTGATGATTACATGACGGAATCTTTGGAATTTTACATGCTTTCAAATTCAGGAACTCAGTGTTACAAACTCCCGGACTAAACAACTTAGTTTTATTATTGTACTACATTTGATCCTTGCTTACAAGTTACAGACTTGTGGCTACAGCTTTAATCTTCAGACCAAAAGTTTATATTGATAAAGTAATTTAATGTATGGCAAGTATTTATTATTGAGCTTAACATCTAAATGATAGATTATACATCCAGGTATATTATCACTTTATCGTATGCCCTGTCACACATATAAGAGTAAATGTTGCTTAAATAATTTAATTTTTAAATTGTTTAATATATTAATTAAACTTACAAAAGAATGTTTTAGTTACAAGTTCAAACTGGCATTTTACTAGCTTTCACTCAATAACTTAAAATTCTGGACCAGTTTGAAATGTTTAAATAGTATATTACAATTTTATTCCTGGGGCCAAAATAAGATTTTATTACTCTTTTATAGAGCTTTTA
Organism: Papio anubis; assembly: GCF_008728515.1. NCBI lineage: Eukaryota > Metazoa > Chordata > Mammalia > Primates > Cercopithecidae > Papio > Papio anubis. The sequence goes on along the minus strand of NC_044979.1, from coordinate 41,486,779 downwards.
AATTACTGTATTATAAGTGCCTTTTGTTTCATTGAAGATGAATACTCTAGCAAAATAAAGTTCTCATTACCCGGCTGGAGGAAAGATACATATTTAAACATTTAATAATTGCCAGATACACTATAATTACCCTTGTAAATTCTAACAAATTAATAAAAAAGTTCTACAAATGATAATGTGACATGCCACAAAAAATAAGTTTAATATGTACAGAAGGATACCTCATGATGTTTGTTTCTTTTTGCAATCTCACTTGGCATCTTTCCATCTTTGGTTTGTAGCATTTTATTAGCTCCAAGTTCAAGCAACTTCAAAACTATATTTTTATGACCCTGACGTGCTGCCCATGTTAAAGCCTGTAAGTGGGGGGAAAAAGAAGATTGTTTAAAGAGAAGGAGTGTATATGAGACAGACAGGAAAAGTTTTTAACAGTATTTATGACACAATAAAAAAGAGAACATAGTTAATTAATAGAATGATGCAATCTCTTCATTTTACAATATAATGTAAACATATTTCCAAAGTTGTAATTGCAAAGCTGACTGCAAAGCTCATTGATTTTTTAAAACCAGTGTTTTATACAATTAACTGATGTTATGGAATAAAAGGATTTATTTGCCAATCACCAGTTTTCTACAAAAAAGAATTCTTAGGTATATTTTAGAGCCCAGATTTTGCTGTGTGTTACAATTTTTTTTTTTTTTAATCAAGAGTAAGGACTAAGAGAGTCAATTAATTCCTCTTTTTTTGAGATGGAGTTTCGCTCTTGTTGCACTTCAGCCTGAAGTGCAGTGGTATGATCTCGGCTTACTGCAACCTCTGTCTCCTGGGCTCAAGCGATTCTCCAGGCTCAGCCTCCTGAGTAGCTGGGATTAAAGGCGCGTGCCACCATGCCTGGCTAATTTTTTGTATTTTTAGGAGAGACCGGTTTTCACCATGTTGGCCAGGCTGGTCTCAAACTCCTAACCTCAGGTGATCTGCCCCCCTTGGCCTCCCAAAGTGCAAGGATTACAGGCGTCAGTCACTATGCCAGCCTTTTATTTCAACTGTTGCTTTTTTTCACCAGATAGCAATTATATTCCAGCCCTTTTGTAATTATTGCTTCTTAAAACTCTTTTTTTTAAATAGATTACTGATAATAACAGAAACAAAAAGAAACATTGTAAAAATGTTTCTCACAGTGTAACCATTCTCATCCTGGGTATTAACTTCTGCTCCATGAGCAACAAGGAGAGCAACAACCTGGGTGTGACCATCTCGAGCAGCATACATGATTGGGGTCATAAGTCTCCTAAGGAGGAGGAAGAAAGGAAACATTTGTGTTAATGCTGCCATTAATCTCTCATTTTCATTAATTTAACCATACCCAATACCACCAGTACTACTTTGAAAATAAAGAAAAAGAAATGAAAGCTTTTGCTAAATCAGGTGATTTAAAAATCCAATCTTCCTGCAAATAAGTACAAGTGAAAGAGATGACACTTTTAAAGTGCTGAATGCTTACACAGCACCCTCTAGTGAATAAATGTATTAAAAAATACATGAAATAAGCCATGCTTTCTACTATGAAGTCTCACTAATATACATATTCATCTAGAAAATTATCAGAGTACCCACACTATGCTTATGCTAGGAATATAGTAATGAGTGACACAAACAAGGTCCCTGCCCTCAAAGGATTTGCTAATACTAAATGCTTATTACATTTTATTTAGAGGATTGCTGAAACAAAAATGTAAATTTAAAAACTTTATTCCTTAATGTATTCTATTATGATTCTACTTTAGTTTGAGACTGAAAGAATTTTATTCTGACTTACTGTATGTAATCAGAAAAGAGATCAATAGATTAACCAGCTTAATATTCTCTTAAGAGTACTTTCTGGGAGAGGATAGTGGTTTCTCTGTAGTTTATCATTTCCCAAAATTAGAGATTCAATCCTTCTACTCCTGGAAGTTAGTCAGCTTCTGGGCCTATTCCAAGGACACCAGATTTTATCAGCTCTACTTGGGCTGAACATAACATCATGGTCTGTTTTAAAGGAGGTCTGAGATTCTGAGTCCAATTTTCCTGAGTCGTCCTCAAGATCTGATTTATACACAAAGAACTTTGGAAGAGAAAAATAAATAATTTCAGAGCTCCATGTTTTGATCTTACCAAGAAAGTTTTTATTGGTTATTCACATTACATATACAACCTACAAATAGACTATTTCTCTGTAAGGCTTGTTAGCGTAAGGTATACCCTGAAATCTGATCACTTCACACCAATGTCCTTATTAGCACAAAGCAATTCATATATATTTGTTTCTTCTATTTCATGGTATATTATAATTTGAATGTTTTATGTGAAATTATATGCTAAGGCAGTTGTATAACATTGCCTCCTCTACCTTGAATATCTCTTACATAGTGACTTCATTAGATAGACAATCTTTATGAGGTAAAGATTGAATTTCCTGGATAACTTAAGCAAACGTAAAAAATTATATACAACTTGCCAGGTGTGGTGGCTCCTGCCTGTAATCTTAGCACTTGGGGGGCTGAGGTGGGTGGATTGCTTGACTCCAGGAGTTCGAGACAACAGAGCAAAGCCCCGCCTCTACCTCTACTTAAAATTAAAAAAAAAAAAAAAAAAATTAGCTGAGTGTGGTCATGCACACCTGTAATCCCAGCCACTTCAGAGGTGGGAGAATCACCTGAGCCTGGGAGGTCAAGGCTTCAGTGAGCCAAGATGATGCCATTGCACTCCAGTCTAGGCAACCAGAGTGAGACCCTGTCTCACAGCAACAGCAACAACAACAACAACAAAGCCACAAAAAACCCCCACATACACACACGCGTGGCAACAACAAATTATTTGAATTAACTAACCATTCTAATTCAAATTCTTCATTACATCTAAGTCCAAACCATTGATGTCTAATCTCCACTGCACTTACCCCTATAATAACCCATATCGGCTCCTCTCAGTCTTCCCTATTTCATGAAGCCACCATTAACCACATTACTCAGGCTTAAGACTAGGCATAGTTCATGACTCTTCTCTGTCATTCCGAGTACAAGTCATTGGCAGCTCCTATTAGCCCTACCTTCATAATCCGCTTCTGATCACTTCTCTTCACCTCATTAGCTTCTGATCACTTCTCTTCACCTTCATAATCTGCTTCTGATCACTTCTCTTCACCTCATTAGCCACTGCAGTGGTCCAAGACAACATCATCTTTCTCTGACTTATATTATTGCCATAGCCTTGTAACTCCTCTTCATGCTTCTATTCTTGGCCACTTACAATTTATTGTCTTTGAAAATGCCAAGATCTCCCCTTGGCAGGAACTGTGCAAGTGCTCTTCCCTGTCCCCAGACCTTCATACTGCTAACTCCTTATTCTTATTCAGATCTTTATTATGAGAAGATCAATAAAATTTACAAACCTTTAGCTAGACTGATTAAGTAAAAAAGAGAGAAGAAACAAGTTAGCAGTACCAGGAACAAGAGAAGTAACATCAGTACAGATTATCCAGATTGTAGAAGTATGAGGAAGTATTATGAACAAATTTATGCCAATAAATTAGACAGGTTAGATGAAATGGATAAATTTCTCAAAATACACAAACTACCATGGCTCACTCAAAAAGAAATAACTTGAATAGCCCTAGATTTATTTTTTAAAAACTTAATTAGTAATTATAAATTAAATTAAATTTTCCACAAAGAAAATAACAGGCCAGATGGCTTCACTGGTGAATTCTACCAAACAGTTAATGAAAACAACACCAATTCTAAACAAACTCATCCAGTAAACTGAAGAGAAGAAGCTGCTTTCCAACTCATTCTATGAAGCACAAATTACTCTTATACCAAAACCAGAGGGTGCCATTATAAGGAAAGAAAACTATAAACCAATAATCTTCACTGAAAATAAAAATGTTTTGAACAAATTTTAGCAGAATCCAAAAACACATAAAAAGGTTAATACATCATGACTAAGGGAAATTATCCTAGGAATGCAAGGCTGGTTTGATATTTGAAACATCAATCAATATAATGTACCATATTAACAAACTAAAAATGAAAAAAAAAATACCCTCAACAAATGCAGAACGAGTATTTTACAAAATCCAACATTTATTTCTAACAAAAACACTCTCTCAGCAATGTAGGAATACATGAGAACTTCCTCAACCTGACAAAATCATCTATGGAAAATTTACAGTTAACATCATATTTAATGGTGAAAGAGTACTTTCCAAGATCAGAAACAAGTCAAGGATGTATGCTCTCACATTTCTACCCAACATTTTATTGGAAGTTCTAGTCAGTGGAATAAGACAAGGAAAAATAAGAAAAATGGTATACCTCCAGATGGGAAAACAAGCAAAATTGTCTTTATTCACAGACAACATGATATATATAGAAAACCTGATGGACTCTACAAAAAAAGTACTAGAACTAATGAATTTGGCAAGATTACAGCATACAAGAGCAATATTTAAAAAATCAATTGTATTTCTTCATACTAGCAATGAACAACATGAAATGAAAATAAAACAATACAACTTATAGTAAAAATATAAAAGCCAGGAAATCTATTGCTGCTTATTAGAAATGCACCCAGTATTTGCATATATGCATACATAAATACATGGTGATGGTGATGTATTTATGTATTTGAATATATCTGACTTACAGTTGTCTAGGTAACAATTTGGATCCAGAAGTCTTTTTTTTTTTTTAGATTCATTTTTTTTTTTTAGTACACGTTAAGGTTGGTTAATGGGTATATTGTGTGTTGCTGAGGTTGAGGTTTGGTCTTCTATTAATCCCACCACCCAAGTAGTGAACATAGTACCCAATAGGTAGTTTTTCAACCCTTGACCCCTCCTTGCCTCCTCCCTTTTGGATTCCCCAGTGTCTATTTTTAACCAAGTATCCCAGCCTCAAAATGCATTTTAAAACTTTTTTTCCTTTCTTGTTTTCAGCTTTGAAACATATTTTGAAATGTTTTGTTTCTACTTTTCCCACCAGGCACTTCAATGAACAGTGCTTGCTTATCTAATTATGTGCTTGCTTAGGTAATCCAGGGGCCAATTTTGAAATAAGCCAGGCAGAGAGATACAGCTCCCACTTAGGGGTAGTTACGAACAGTTAGCCTACCACTACCAGGCCAAAGTCAGGATGAGGCAAACCAGACCTTCGGGACAGGCAATTTCTCAAGATAATCATTGAAACAAGACAGGTAGACCTGCACCCTCGGGTAACACTCCTGCATATTTTCCACACCTTTTCCTTCTTAAACCCCTTCATTTAGCCCAAAAAGTTGGAATGGTCTTTTGAAGGCATGAGCCTGGCCATTCTCGAATTGCTAGCATTTGATAAATAAAATTACTTTCCTTTCACCACATGTTGTTTCTTCTGTTCGTGGTTTATGGGTAGCCAGCAGCTGGACTTAAGCAAGTTACCTGTTGTTTCCATCTTTATACGCATGTGTACCCAATGGGTAGCTCTGACTAATAAGTGAGAACATGTGGTATTTGGTTTCCTTTTTTTAGTTTTCTTTTTCTACATAAATTCACTTAGGATAATGGCCTCCAGCTGCATGCATGCTGCTGCAAAGGACACAGCTTAATTCTTTTTTATGGCTGTATAGTATTCCATGGTCTATATGTGGCATATTTTCTTTATCCAGTCTTGATGGGCACATAGGTTGGTTCTGTATCTTTGTAACAGTGGGGTTTTTTTTTTTTTTTTTTTTTTGAGACAGGGTTGTACTGTCACACAGGCTGTAGTGCAGTGGTACAATCATGGCTCACCATAGTCTCAACCTCCCAAGCCCAAGCAATTCTTCCATCTTAGTCTCCCAGGTAGCTGGGACCACAGGCATGTGTTACCACACCTGGCTAAATTTTTTATTTTTGTAGAGATGGAGTCTCTGTATGTTGTCCAGGCTGGTCTCGAACTCGTGGCCTCTAGCGATCCTCCCACAGGGCTGGGATTATAGGCATAAGCCACCATGCCCAGCTGCTATTGTGAATAGTGCTGGGATAAACATAATGAGTGCAGTGTCTTTTTGGTAGAATGATTTATTTTCCTTTGGGTATATACTCAGTAATGGGATGGCTGGGTCAAATGGTAATTCTAGTTTTAGTTCTTTGAGAAATCTCCAAACTGTTTTCCACAGTGGTTTAACTAATTTACATTCCTGCCAGCAGTGTACGTGTTTCCCTTATCTCTGCAGCTTCAACAAAATGCTATTTTTTGACTTTTTATGTATTATTTTTTGAGAAGAAGCCTCACTCTATCACCTAGGCTGGAGAGCAGTGGCGTGATCTTGGCTTACTGCAACCTCCGCCTCCTGGGTTCAAGCGATTCTCCTGCCTCAGCCTCCTGAGTAGCTGAGATTACAGGCACCTGCCACCGCATCTGGCTAATTTTTGTATTTTTAGTAGAGACTGGGATTCACCATCTTGGCCAAGCTGGTCTTGAACTTCTGACTCTGGAATCCACCTGCCTTGGCCTCCCAAAGTGCTGGGATTACAGGTGTGAGCCACTGCGCCCAGCCTGAATTTTTAATAATAGCCATTCTGACAGGTGTGAGATGGTATCTCATTGTGGTTTTGATTTGCATCTCTCTGATGAGTAGTGATGTTGAGTACTTTTTCATGTTTCTTGACTGCTTGTATGTCTTTTTTTTGAAAAGTGCTTATGTCCTTTACCTACTTTTTAATGAGGTTATTTTTCTTACGGATTTAAGTTCCTTATAGAGTCTGGATATTTAGTCCTTCGTTGGATGCATAGTTTGCAAATATTTTCTCCCATTCTGCTGATAGTTTCTTTTGCTGTCAAGAATCTCTTTAGTTTAATTAGGCTCCACTTGTCAAATTTTGTTTTTGTTGCATTTGCTTTTGAGAGCTTAGTCATAAATTATTTGCATAGGCTAAGGTCCAGAAGAGCATTTCCTAGGTTTTCTTCTAGGATTTTTGTGGTTTGAGGTCTTGCATTTAAGTATTTAATCCATCTTGAATTGATTTCTGTATATGGTAAGCAGTAGGAATCCAGTTTCGTTCTTCTCCATATGGGTATCCAGTTTTCCCAGTGCCATTTACTGAACAGGGTATCCTTTCCCCATTGTTTATTTTTGTTTACTTTGAAGAAGATCAGTTGGTTGTTGGTGTGGGTTCTCTATCCTGTTCCATTGGTCTATGTGTCTATATCTGTACCTGTACAATACTGTTTTGGTTACTGTAGCCTTTTAGTATAGTCTGAAGTCAAGTAACATGATGCCTCAAGGTTTGTTCTTTTTGCTTAGAATTGCTTTGGCTACTCAGGTTCTTTTTTGGTTTCATTTTTTTTTCTTATTTTTTGAGACAGTCTCACTCTGTTGCCAGGCTGGAGTGCAGTGGCATGATCTCGGCTCACTGCAACGTCTGCCTGCTAGGTTGAAGTGATTCTCCTGCCTCCCAAGTAGCTGGGACTACAGGCATGCACCACCAGGCCCAGCAAATTTTTGTATTTTTAGTAGAGACAGAGTTTCACCATGTTGGTCAGGCTGGTCTCAAATTCCTGCCATCAGGTGATCTGTCTGCCCTCTGCCTCCCAAAGTGCTGGGGTTACAGGTGTGAGCCACCATGCCCGACCTCATATGACTTTTAGAATAGTTTTTCCTAATTCTGTGACAAATGACATTGGTCCTTTGATAGGAATCACATTGAATCTGTAGATTGCTTTGGGCAGTACAGCTATTTTAATGACACTGCAGTCTTCCAATCTGTGATTACGGAATTCTTTTTCATTTGTTTGTCATTTATAATTTCTTTCAGCAGTGCTTTTCAGTTCTCCTGTAGAGATCTTTTACCTCTTGGTTAGATGTATTCTAAAAAACGAATGGAAAATCCTTTTTTTTCAGCAGTGTTTTTCAGTCCTCCTGTAGAGATCTTTTTACCTTCTTGGTTAGATGTATTCCTAGGTATTTTAATTATTTTATTTTTTTACAGTTCTTATAAATGGAATTGCATTCTTGATTTGGTTCTCAGCTTGAACATTATTGGTATATAGAAATGCTTCTGATTTTTGTGCATTGATTTGGTATCCTGAGACTTTACTAAAGTCATTTATCGGGGTTTATGGAGTCTTCTGGGGGAAATCTTTAGGGTTTTCTAGGTATGGAAATAATACAATAAGCAAAGTCATTTTTAAACATTAATAATATACTGTTCATATAATGTTTTAATTTGCCAATAAATGAATTTAAAATTATTTTTCTCTGAGGAAATTTCCTCTGCGTTTTGTCTGAATCACACAAGTTCTGATATAAAGGCCTTGTGTTGTCACTTTTACCAGTTCTATTTTAATTAATCCAGAAATTACCAGAAATTATTAAGATATAACTTTTTTTTTCTTTTCTTTTTTTTTTTTTTTCTTGAAATGGAGTCTCACTCTGTCACCCAGGCTGGAGTGCATGGCACAATCTCTGCTTACTGCAACCTCTGCCTCCCAGGTTCAAGCAATTCTACTGCCTCACCCTCCTGAGTAGCTGGGGACTACAGGTGCATGCCACCATGTCTGGCTAATTTTTTTGTATTTTTAGTAGAGATGGGTTTCACCACTTTGGCCAGGCTGGTCTCGAACTCCTGACCTCAGGTGATCTGCCCACCTCAGTCTCCCAAAGTGCTGGGATTACAAGCATAAGCCACTGTGCCTGGCCAGGTATCATTTAAAAAAAAAAAAAATTCTTAAGGACTTTCTTTGTGGTCTACGACATAACTTATGTTGAAAATAATCCATGCATGTAAATTATGTTAAAGTCAGAATTCTAGGTAAATATCAACTAGATACACTTGTTAATTGTGTTATTCTATATTTTTTGTCTAACTTTTTCTAAGAGATATATTAAAGTCTTCAAATATGATTATGGATGTTCCACTCTTTTTTTAGTTCTACTAGTTTTTGTTTTATATATTTAAAAGTCATATATATTAAAACCATCTTGTTAAATTGTTGCTTCTATCAACATCATTTTCTCTTTGGTCCCTTAAGTAATTTTTGCCTTGCATTTTATTTACTACCCTGGGGTATTTTTTTTTTCTTGATATTTACCAGGTATAAATATTTGCTGAATAAATGGCATTTAAAAATCATTTTATTTATTTTCCACTCTAATGTAATGTTTTATTTTAGGTGTGACTTCACTGGATTTTGCTTTTAGCCAATATGAGAGTTACTATTACTTTAATAAGTGAGTTTTACCGATTATATTACTTTTCTTAGTTATTAATATGGCTGGATTTATTTCTGACACTTTTGCACCTTCTGTTTATCATGCTTCCATAATAAATACATGTTTCCATGTCTCCTTGGACATGGAATCACCTTGTTAGATTGATCAAGTTCTCTTAGTTTCACTCCCACCCACTTGATCTGAAAGCTTTTAATTTCATTATTTTCTTCAAGTACAGTACTTACTTTTAAGTCCTCTCCTCTCCAAAACGCTTATCCTTACTATTCAACAAAGAGAAAAGTTGATCAATAACTATACATGGTTTCATGAGAAAAGAGATGTTTACTTTTATTTTGCTTCACTCTCTCCTCAGCTACTAGAACACCAAACTTATGATGGAAAGTTAATACAAATTTAACATAAATACTCTCCCCTACGCCGGCCCCCCTTTTTTAGGAGACAGGGTCTTGCTCTGTCACTCAGGCTAGAGTGCAATGGCACCATCATAGCTCACTGCAGCCTTGACCTCCTGGGCTCAAGCCATCCTTCCACCTCAGTCTCCCGAGTAGCTAGGACTACAGGTATGCACCACCATGCCTGGCTAATTTTTAAAATTTCTGTTGCCCAGGTTGGTCTCAAACTCCTGCGCTCAAGCAATCCTCCCACCTTGGCCTCCCAAAGCACTGGGATTACAGTGGTGAGCCACCAAGCCTGGCCAAGATGGTCATTTCTTGATAGGAGTTTTCTTGATATGTAAATAATCTCTTCTGTAGTTAACTTTGAGGATTTTTGCCTTCATTCTTAATGTTCTGAAGTTTATTGTGATGTGTCTACATATTTTAATTAAAAATGTATATATATTTATCTATTTGTATATAAATCTTTTATTCAATAATTCTTTCAATCCTACAAATTTGTTTTCAGCTGGAAAACATTCTTGGTCTTTATTGCTTCAAATATAGTCTATCTTCTATTTTCTCCTTTGGAATTATTATTTGATAGACGTTAGGACTTCTGGAAATATTCTCCATGTCTCTACCTTTCCTTTATACTTTCCATTTCTTTAGCCCTTTGTGTTATATTCTTGGATATTTCCTCACCTCTATCTTCTAGTCCACTAATCAGCTCATTAGATGAGTCCCATCTACTCTTCTACCTCTTCTACACATATACTTAGTTTTAATATTCAATAGTTCCTTTTTTCATAATTCATTGTTCTTGTTTTTTAATATCTACTGTTATTTTGTGAAGGCAAATCCCTATTTTATTGTTCAGGAATAAAGGCCTTTTTAGATTCCTCTATTTTTCCCACTTTCTCTAGCTTAAGTCACTCTTTTGTTGAATTTGTTGTACCTGTTTCATGATACCTACATTCTTCAGATTTTGGTGATTTATGGTTGTGCACCTACCTTCTGGTCTATGGCAAAGGCCTCCAAACACAGAAGACAAGATAACCTTGTCTATCAGTAATGCAGATTTTAGGTATTGCTAGAGTTGCCCATCTGTTTCTTTCTTTGGCGAGTTACTCTTTTTCCATTGCAGAGATAACTTTTTTTGTTTCAAAACTAACTTTATCAAAATATTTTAATACCTTTATATCTAAAGCTTTCTGTGGAAGGGCAAGACTTTAGCATATTCTCAGTTTAAGAGCTTGAATTTATAAGCCTATTTTTCCAAAAATTCTTTTTTTGATCATGTTTTTCTTCCAGAATTTTTAGAATCATTTCATCAAGTTAAAACAATCCCTTTGGCACTCTGAATAAGATGTTTAATTCTATAAATTTAGATTTAAAAAAAAGTCTTTTTAAATACTGAGTCATCCTAGTCAAGATGACAACCAACATCCAGCCAACATGACGTGTCTATTCAATCTTCTTTTATTTTACTTGGTGTAGTTTTAAATTTTTCATTTAGATCTTTCACATTTTTAAATCATAATAAATTATATTCTCAAGCTTTTCGTTTCTTGTGAGTTGGAAATCAAATGAAGTTTGCACATTAGTTTTGTAGAAACTACTATACTTTATGATTGTTATTTCTGAGTTGACTATTTTCGGTTTACCAAGCATACATTAATACAATTTAAAAATCATGATTTTGTTCTCCTTTTCTTAATAAAAAGATCTAATAGTTTAATTAGAGGCATAGTTCAATGGTTTAGATCAGCAGTCAGCAAATTTTTTTCTGTAAAGGGCAAGACAGTAAATATTTTGGGCTTTGTGATGTATACAGGGATTTGTCACAACCACTCAACTCTGCTGTTGTATCATGAACACAGCCATAGACAATACATAAACAAATGATTACAGCTGTGTTCCAGTGAAACTTAAGAGGTCTGCCAACCTCTGATTTAGAGTGTTAAGCTGTGGAGTCAGAATGCCTAGGTCTGATCTAGCCTCCAACATTTACTGGCTTAGATAAGTTTCTTAAACTCTCACTGCCTCAGTTTCTAGAACTTTCTATGAGCATAAAATAGTTTCTACATTTGTGGCACCTATTTGTGTTAGTATCACAATCTGTGATGAGAAAATAATGTTTAGTAACAAAGAACAGTACCATGCACAAAGTAAATTCTCAGTAATTAATAGGTATTTTTATTATTAACTACATCTTGTACTTTTCTTACATAACTGAATTGCCTTACAGTTCCCAAAAGATTCTTGTTAATCAATAAGAAACATGTGAACCACCAAACAGCAAAACTACAAGGTACATAGGCAATTAATTAGTAGACAAAGAAATACAACTTACAAAAATATGCAAGACTAATCAATTAAGTATTATTAAAAAGCATGCAAACTAAAATGAGGCATCATTACTTGCAAATCAAACAGTAAAGCTCACAACATAAAAAAATATCTAGTGCTGTCACTATGTATGTCCTCTCAAGTACTGTTGGAGATAGTGTAAAGGTTTTCAATTTTTTCAGAAGACAATTTGGTAACACCTATTAAGGCAGAAGAATAGGGTCTGAAGGCAGGGAATTTAAGGCCAATTCATGCTAATTTCCTAAAGCTGGAAGAAAACACTGGGTCTGAAGGCAGAGAACCTAAGGCCAATTCATGCTAACTTCCTAAAGCTGGATCAAAAGAAAAATCCCCATCTCTCCACAGCCTAGTAACAAGGATCAAAGGCTACTCCCTCTACAAGCCTCTCCGTTCCACTAAGTCTCAGGTGGAAAGGGAAAGTGCCACGGATTGGCCGTGGGCCAAGCACGGGCTATCCCTTTATCTGCATAGGGTGCCAGTCCACTCTGGCCTCTGGTTGGCCACAGGCGAACTCACTGCAGCTATTAATCGGCCACAGGCCAAATCCTTCATCCACATAGTGGGTAGCCAATAGGGACCTCAAAAGGGGTACTTAAACCCCAGAAAACCTTGTGAGTGGGGCTCCTGAACCACAAATGATGTATTTGTCATTTCTCTGTACTAAAGGTAAAATAGTTGGTCTTCATGTCATATTTTTATATATAGTTCAGTATTATCTGATCTTTTTAATCTGCTTAAAACACTCCCATCCTGTGGAGTGTTACCTCGCTTCAATATATCCCTACTTTTGCTGTTTCGTTCCTTTCTTTCTTTGTGCATTTTGCTCAACTCTTTGTTCAACCTGCCAAGAACCTGGACATCTCATGCTCAAGGCCTGCCTTCCCATAACACTATCACAATTCTAAATACACATCTACCTTTGTCTCAGCAACTCCACTTTAGGAATGTGTTCTATCAAAAAATCTATCCAACTTGCCAAAGATGTTCACTGTAGTACTTTTTTTGTGAAACTAAAAAATGGAAACAATCCAAGTGTTCTTCAATGAAATACTGGATTAAGATATCACATCCATACAGTGGAATACTGTACAGCCATTATAGAGAGAGAAGTACCTCTATACATACTGGCAGGTATAGTGCTGACGAAACACTGTTTAGTTGCTCTCGCAATAATCTTTTAACTGGATTTCTTGATTCCATTTCGTTCTCAATCTGCTGTCAGAATAACCTTTACAAAATATTAATATGTTCATTCTTAAATTATTCAATAGCTTTCATGATAAAATTCGTATCTCTCAGTAGGATTACACAGGTTATTATCTAGCCTCTGCCAAAGTGGGTCAATTCTGACCCACTTTCTACTCTAATATCTCATGATCTGGTTACAATATTTCTAGATTCACTATTTACAACTGCCTAAATGAAACAGGCTCTTTCATCTTTCTCCACTTGCATGTGCACCTCCCTCTAAACTGAATATTCATTTTTATGATCTTCAGTTGGCTAACTCCTACTTATTCTTCAAAACAAAGTTTGAGGCTGGGCACAGTGGCTCAAACTTGTAAGATCAGCATTTTAGGAAGTCAAGGCAGGAGGATCATTTGAGACCAGGAGTTCGAGACCAGACTGGGCAACATAGTGAGACTCTGTCTTTACAAAAAATTAAAAAAATCAGCCAGGCATGGTAGTATGCACCTGTAGTCCAAGCTACTTAGAAGGCTGAGGCAGGAGGATGGCTTGAGCCCAGGAGGTCGAGGCTGCAGTGAGCCAGGATCACACCACTGCACTCCACCCTGGTCGACAGAGCAAGACTGTCTCTCAAAACTGAACAAAGCTGAAACTAAATGCTAAAAAAATACAAAACAAAACCCACCAAAACCAAACAACAAAAAACAACTAAGTTTGAGAAATGAACCTCTAGGACGGTTTCACTTGTCATCTGCATCTAAGTTTTCCCAGTTTTTGTTCCTAGAGACACTTTCTATTACCTCTAATCTTCCTATGTTGTAAATGCTTATAGCCTTGGAATCTCTTCAGTACTGTCAAATTCTTGAGGTAAGTACTGCGTCTTTCATCTTCTCACTCTTAGCGTTTAGCATGTATTAATTGTGTAACAGAAACCAATTTTAAAAACCAATGACATTAAGTGATTTTTTTTCTTCATCTACCAGGCTTCCTCAAATTTTTTTATAGTCAAGAGTTGGCTACATGTAAAGTGTCCAGAACAGGTGAACCTATAGAATTATAAAGTAGATTAGTGGTTGCTAAGGGGTGAAGGTTGGGAGGTTTGGGTGGGAATCAATGACTGCCAATGCATATTAAGTTCCTTTTGGGAATGATAAAATTGTTCCAAAATTAGATTATGGTGATGGTTGCAGACTACCATAAATATACTTAAACCACTGAACTGTACACTTTAAGCTTTACATTACATAATTGTATCTCAATAAAACTAAAAAAAAATAAGAGTTGGTTAAAAAGAATAAAGTTTATGTACATTATATAACCATAATTAAACTTTATTTCTGGATGATACAGAACCTTTCGTTAGTCTCAATTTCTGGTTATTTCATTTCAATAAAATTTCCACTAGAGGGCATTCAAAGAAAAGCAGAAATTCCAAATTGTCATGGCTCCATCGATGTCAGTAATGGAAAATTTGCGACAATCTTGCTTGTCCACCTCATAAATAGAGACTTGAGTGATGCTATTCTGGTGCAGAAAGCAAAACTCAGTCTCACAGAAAAAATATGTTTTCACCATGATGTATTTGTCACTCATCTGTACTAAGGGTAAAATGGTTGGTCTTCATGTCATATTTTTGCATACAGTTCAGTATTATATGATATTTTTAATCTGCTTAAAACACTCAGTTTATAGTTGAGAGATTAATAAAACAACTAGGATAAAGGAAATTTTGACAATGATAAAATGCTAGGAATTAGATATCCATTTCTACCTATCAGAAAAGTTTTGTTAGATCAAACCTCCCACTGAAAAAGACTGTAAAAGCTGATAAAATACAAATATGTTTATAGACACAGTAGAAAAACCAAAGTTGCCAGAACAGGAGAAGCCAAGCTCCGGGAGAGAAAAGCAGCATTTGTTGAATTGAGTCTTATATCCTCTTCCACTTTTTCCCTTTAGACATTTGCCAGTTCCTGGGTAGCATTAGGAGAAAGCAGTACCTTTAGACCTTCTTATGGTGATGAGGAACTCCAACACAAAAACTGGAGTTCAGGTCTACTAAAGCACTGAGAACTTCAAGAATCTAGAAAAAGGGGAGTAACAGAAAGGTGACCCTGCAGAGAAGTGATCTTCTGTTGGACTTCTGCCTTCAAAGTATTTTCAGGGGCTGAAGAAGACTACAACCACCAAGCTAAAACTAGATGCTAAGAGAGCTTTCAGCCAAATAACAGAGGAAATAAAAATTGGCATTCATGATCCTCAAAGGGAGAGTGGCTCAGATAAACACCCCAAGTTTGAATTGAGACTGTGGAAAATACAGGAAATAAATGGATCCTGAAATCCAGCCCAAAATCATCTTAATCCCTGATTTAATTGAGGAGACCTGCCCTTATTTTAACTATCAGTCAGAAGAATATTAAATATTTTCTGGAAGCAAACAGACCTGTACCAAATTTTTATATAATATCCAGCATTCAACCAAAAGTTACCAGGCATTCTAGGAGACAGAGCCAAGTGACCAAAATAAAACAAACAAACAAAAAACATCCAGACCTATAGATGTTAAAACATGCTCTAGAATAAGTGTGATTACTGTTGAAGAAAAATAGAAGGAAAAATTAATTAAAGACCTAAACTTTAGGGGAAAAAAAAGAAGCAATCGAAAATTGTAGAACTAAGAAACAAGATTAATGAAATTGAAAAGCTAATAGATGGGTTTAACAGTAGATTAGCTACAGAAGAGAATTAATGGCCTGGAAGACAGACCAAAAGAAAATACCCAGTGTGAATATGGAGAAGATAAAAGAAGAAAAGAGTGTTAAGAAACAAATGCAATATAGATGTAATGGTCTAAATCTCAATTGGAGAGGAGAATGAAGAAAAAGCAGTATCTTAAGACATACTG
Source organism: Papio anubis (assembly GCF_008728515.1). Taxonomy (NCBI): domain Eukaryota; kingdom Metazoa; phylum Chordata; class Mammalia; order Primates; family Cercopithecidae; genus Papio; species Papio anubis. The sequence continues at coordinate 41,470,702 of NC_044979.1, read as the reverse complement.
CCTGAAAAATTTCCCAAACTAATGAAATACATCAAACAACAGATTTAAGAATTCCTGTGGGACAAAAACAAAACCCCATTATACCTAGGGATATCACAGCAAAGCTGGTTTTTTTTTTGTTTGTTTGTTTTTGTTTTTGTTTTTTTTTTTTAAAAAAAAGACCAACAGAAAATCTTAAAAACAACCAGAGGGTAAAATCCAGTACTTTCAAAGAATCAACAATAAGAGTAACAGCTGACATTTGTTGTGCTGGACCCCTACTGGCTCCAATAGGGATGGCACTGTGTTTAAGGGGTCGAAGGAGAGACCCAGAATCAACAAATGAGACATAGAGTTTACTGAGAACTTACAGGGCAGTCCATGAGTGACAGGCTGGACAGGAAAATTGCTACCGTTTGTAAAAAGCATTTATGTATAATAAAGCATAAAAAGCTATTTATGCATAAAAAGCGTAAATAGCATTTTAACTTTATAATTTCCACCTAGCAACCTTCACCTAGCAACCTCCACTTAACCCCAAAGGGTCTCTAATCCCCTGTTCAGCCTGCATTCCAAGGAATGGGCTAGGCGTTCAGATGTCCTTCGTAGATAAGGAGCGAATCTTCGGGTTGCCCACTCCCAGATTCCTTAGCTTGGAAGCTCAAACACGAACACACATTCTACTTAGACCATACAGCCATTCTTAGGGTATGCTGGAGTTACTGCTGTAAAGTGCATCTGCCATACACTCCATCTCAGCATATTCTTGAATGGCCCTCACATTTTTATCATGTTTTTTTGTGTGTGATTTTTGGGGGCCAGGTATGTGGAAGAGCAGTATGTGCAGCCAAATGCTGTGGCAGCAATACAAACTATAACAAAAGAGAATGCCAAACATAATAGAAATCATACTGTATTAAAGGTTTTTCTAAGCACTTGGGAGTTGATTAAACCAGGCTCGGTGACCTCAATAAAAGATTGTCCTTCAGTTGTCAAACAGGTGACAGGGCTGAGCACCAAATGGAACTCTGCACTAAAGGAACTATTAGTTGATGTGCTCCCCTTGTTTGGAGCCTAATATTGCAGATATGTATGTTATTTGGCCACATCTGTGTCTGGGAATTCCCAGACTTTGGTTTCTGGAGGTATCCTTTAACCAACCTGCTATGGGATACTGAGTGCATACCAGCACTGGGAGCCCCTTTGTCATGTTGTCCACTGTTGTAAGAGATGATATTTAGCATTGAGTTGTTGCTCCATGATGATATATTTAGCTTCAGCCCCCTTCCATAATTGGGACTAGAACCCTAATGGCACACACCTCAGGGTAACTGGCTATGTCCAATTCACAAGGTTGTTCCTGTACTAGAGTTTCCAGTCATAACTTTAGTTTGTTTAAAGGCCTCATCGTCCTCTGTGGACCAGTTCCAGTGAGCCCCCATCTTGACTAAGTGGTATAGGGGCCTGAGGAGTTGGGCCAAATGGGGAATAAAAGGACACTAATACCCTATAAGGCTTAAGAAGGTCTGCAACTGCTTTGGTGTGGTAGGACATGAGTAGTCCTACACCTGATCTATAATGGCAGAGAGAAGGACTTGACTTTACTCTTACCCAACCAGATGACACTGAGTATTTGATTCATAAGCATGGACCCTTAACTGTCTGTGCTGCCCATACTCTGTCTGCCAAGTGAGATGGCAAGGTGGGGACTAGCAAGCTCCATACCACTGCAATTTGTAAGGTACAAACCACTGCAGTTTTTAAGGTAGAAAAAGACTTAGTTAGCATGATATCATCAATTTAATGGAAAACATGTACCCTCTCCAGGGTAGTCCATTGATTGATGTCTGTGGTCATTAGACCTTCACAGATAGTGGGGCTATGTAAACATCCTTGGGGCAAGATGGTAAAGGTCCATTGTTCTCCTTTCTAGCTGAATGTAAATTGGTCTTGACTTGGGCGAAATGGGGATGCTGAAGAAGGTTTGGCTAAATTAATAAGAAAACATTACATGCCAAGCACCTGTCCTATTTTCATCAGAAGGGAAGTGGTATTTTAATTTTTGGTAATGTATTGTTATTTTCCATGTCCCGTCAGGTTTTTGTACAGGCCACACAGGGTTGTTTTATGGGCTGTGCACTACTGGCCTCATAATGCCCACCTCGGCTAACTCTTAATAGTTTCTGTGATTTTATTATGCCCCCAACCCCCACTCACAAGTGGTATTGCTTCAGCACTACTATTTGCTATGGGGCTGGCTACTGTATTGGTGTCCATTTTGTGTTACCGTGATTATGTTTTGTCATTCTAACTCTCAGTTTGAATTTTTTGTCACTTTGGAGGGTCAAGCCTGACAAGATCCTCATTCCCAAGATGTATTTTGGGACAGGAGCTATATATACTAAATAGGGTCTTCGTGACAGTCTCCCAACTTGTAATAGTAATTCAACCTTTATACCTCATTCCCCGTCCCCCTTTACTATCTATTGCTGCTATAGGCCCTTGGAACTGATAGGTGTGTTACCATTTATGAGTGTATTTGGCTCCAGTATCCACTATAGAAGGGGTCCTCAACCCCTGGGCAGCAGACTGGCACTGGTCTGTGGCCTGTTAGGAACTGAGTCGCAGAGCAGGAGGTGAGTGGCAGGCGAGTGAGCATTACCACCTGAGCTCCACCTCCTGTCAGATCAGTGGTGGCATTAGATTCTCATAGGAGTAAAAGCCCTATTGTGAACTGCGCAAGCGAGAGATCCCTACGTTGCATGCTGCTGATGAGAATCTAATGCCTGCCTGATGATCTGAGGTGGAACAGTTTCATCCCAAAACATCCCCCCATCCCCAGTCTTAGGAAAAACTGTCTTCCACAAAACTGGTCCCTGGTGCCAAAAAGGTGAGGAACCACTGCACTAGAGCAAGCACAGTCTGTTTATTTTTAGGTGACTTATATACAGTTTTACATGAGGCCTCTGGTCCTTGGCCATCATTGCTTTTATTGCGATTCTGAGGCCTTGGCCTTTATCCTAGGCTAAAGGGGTTAGTGCCTGCCATCTCTGTATGCGAGGGGTGGTGGGCTGAGCTTGCGGCTCCTTAGCGAAGTGCTGTTCCGGCTTGAGTTTTTATTACAGTCTAACCAAAACAGTATTAGACTTTTTATCTATTTTTTTTTCAGTAGGTATCCCTGCCATCAGCAGGTTGCCTACATCTATCAGCAAATCACTCTGACAAGCCCCTTGACTGCTTCCTTTTTTTTTTCATGGCTCCCTTATCTTTCATCCAGCAGTGCATACCTCTTGCTTATGCCGTTTTTCTGTTTCCCTTAAGTCAGTGGCCACTTGGGCTGCCCAGGATACTGGCTGCCATATTAGGGTGCTTAAGATGGAAACCGGCATCCTAGATCACTACTTAGGTGTCAATTGCAGAATTATCTCTTTTATTCTGGCAGTAACCAATTCATTGTTGGGATCGTGATGATTTTTAGCAAAAATATTAATAGCATGTTTCATTCCCCACTCCCAGAGGACGTCCTGCAACTTTTTCAGTCTGCCATTGCAAAGGAGATGTGGAGATGTCTCCCTCATTTGGCCAGGCCCCCTTGAAGCCCACAACCACTCAGCTAAGGAGGGGGATGGTCTGATTCTCATTATTGGTGCCATAGAAATGCTGCCTCAGGACCAGGTGCTTTGTGATGGATGCCATTTTATTCATCTCGAATCTAGAGAGTATAGTATTCTCTGCCCTCACGTCCCATGGACAGAGAAACCACCCTATGACTGACTCTCTCCCCTTCTGTTTGAACCTATTTCCCAGTTCCACAGTGGTATAATCCCATATTGTGGTATGCTGCCCTCTTTCAGGCAGGGCAAGTCTTGAGGGGCTTCCTCTTGTGGGGTCCACTTTTACCTTGGTGGTGGCCAATGTACATGCAGAGAGGATGGGAACCTCTATGGACTCATCCTAGTCTTCTTCCTCCTTCCCACTAGAGCTCTCCATGAGGTCCCAGGACTTAGTGTTACAGGATGATTTATTCATGACAGCCCTAACTTGTCGGCCTGGCAGTTGACAACTCTTCAAATGAGTTATGTGGCAAGCCAGAGTGTCCATTCTGTCATTCTGTTGGCACAGGCAGGACAGTAAGGTCTCCAACATTTTAGTCTGAGCTAACTAAGCATTTCTTTCTAATCACAGCTTGCCTTATAACTGATGCACCCTTGCCTGTGCAGTGACCTCAGCCTCAGTGGCTCCTCAACACACAGGAGCTGCCAATGAACTATGGCTGTCATAGCTTGGACATATGACTTTCACTTAGTTGGATCTACCCCCTGCAGCAGCTCTTCCAGACCTTTTGGTGTTATGGGGCATCCCCATACTCATGCAGTGGGCCTCATCCATCAAGGATAGCAGTTATTGGGCCCCACATAGATGTGGATGGCCATCCCAGAGTTTCCCTTGTGGATTTCCTTTTCCCTGATCGCATCATCTTGGTGCTTACAGGATTCTTTCCAACTTTCTGGCTGGACTGCCAATTGTTGTGTGGGACTCCTACTGACTCCAATAGGGCTAATATGTTTGAGAGTCTGAAGAGGAAACCCCAAGCCAGTGAACAAGCCATAGGGTTTATTAAAGACATATATAAGGTGGTCCAGGAGCAATGGGCTGATTAGGAAAACTGCAACTATTTCTTAGAAGTGTACAAGTTACATAGCATTTTTACTTAGAAATCTCCACCTAGCAACCTCCATCTAACCCACAACAAAGGGTCTCAATCCCCTGTATGGCCTGTATTCCAAGGAATGGGCCAGGGGTTGAGATGCCCTTCTTAGATAAGAAGTGAATCTCTAGGTTGGCTACCCCTAGATTCTTTAGCTCAGAACTCCAAACACATACTCTCCTTAGACCACAGGTCATTATCAGAGTACGCTTGAGTTAATGCTGTTGGGAATACAAGCTTTCAGTAAAAATAAAAGAAAACAAAATGATAGCTTTAAAGTATCAAAAGAAAGTAATGCCACCTTAGAATTCTATACCCAGTGAAAATAACTTTCAAAAATAAAAAGCAAAATAAAAATACATTCAAAATAAAAATGCTTTCAAACAAAAACACAGTCACCAGCAGATGTATTAAAAAAAGGTTTTCAGAAGAAAAGTGATCCCTGATTAAATCCCTGTTTAAAATATGAAAAGAGAGGATAGAATGAAGAGAGCCATAAAGGGTGAGTATGTGGGTAAATCCAAATAAATGTTGGTAATAATAACATAATTGATAGCAATACTAAAATGATAATAATAAATTGTGAGGTTTAAAGAGAGATAGATTTCTATAATCCCAGCACTTTGGGAGGCCAAGGCGGGCAGATCACTTAAGGTCAGGAGTTCAAGACCAGCCTGACCAACATGGTGAAACCCAGCCTCTACTAAAAATACAAAATTAGCCAGGCTTGGTGGTGCATGCCTATAATCCCAGCTACTTGGGAGGCTGAGGTAGGAAAATCTCTTGAACCCAGGAGGTGGAGGTTGTGGTGAGCCGAGATTGCACCATTGCACTCCAGCCTGGGCAACAAAGAGTGAAACTCTATCTCAAAAAAAAAAAAAAAAAAAAAAAAGAGATAGATTTAAAATATATGACAACAATAGCACAAATGCAGGGGTGGAATGGGCACAAATGAGGTTAAAATATTCTAAGATTCCTGCATTGTCCAGGAATTGTTAAAAGTACTAATTTAGAGTAGACTAATAAGTAACGAATATATGTTATAATCTCTAGGGGAGCCACTCAAAGAATAATAAAAGAATGAGTAATTACAGCAAGATAGAAAATGGAATAATAATAAATAATATTTGATTAATCAAAAAATAATCAGAACTGGAGAAAAAGAACACTGACTAATGAAACACCTATCAGTGTGCACATTAAAGGCAGGCAGACTAAATACTTCAGTGAAAGGAAAACTACTGTCAATCAATCTGGCTTAAAAAAGAACTATATATTACTTAAATAAAAGCACATAGAAAAGCTGAAAGCAAAAAGATGGAAAAACACTATACACATGCTCAAGAAAGCTGATATACCTATACCAATATTAGATTAAGTATATTATAATGAAGTAAGAATTACTACATACAAAGGGGTACACTTCATAACAGTAAAAGGTCAATGCATCAGGGATATGGTAGGCTTAAAATATGTAAGCAAAAGTTGACCAAAATGCAGATCTCAGTAACTGATAGAACACGGAAGTAAAAAAACAATCAGGACAGTAGTCACTGCTTTATCCATGGGGGATATGCTCCAAGACCCCCAGTGGATGCCTGAGGCCACAGATAGTAGTGAACCCTTTAAATACTATGTTTTTTTCCTATACATATGTGCCTATGAAAAAATTTAATTTGCAAATCAGGGGCAGTAAGTGCTAACAGGAACAAAACAATTGCAATAATATACTCAATAAAAGTTATGTAAATGTGATCTTTCTCTCAAAATATCTTATTGCACTATATTCATCCTTTTTCTTCTTGTGATGATATGTAATGATAAAATGCATATGTGAAGAGATGAAGCAGGGTGAATGACAGGCATTGTGATGTAGTGTTAAGCTACTTTGACCTTCTTACAATACATTAGAAGGAGGATCATCTGCTTCTGGTGATCCTGCATTATCAAGCCATGACAATGTCTATGGTTGGATGTCAGGAGAAGATAATGTAGATGACTAACAGCCAGGTAGTGTGTAAAGAGTCTTCATCCAGATACGCTGGACAAAGAGATAATTTACCTCCCAGGTGGGAAGGAGAGGGATGGTGTGAGATTTCACCATGCTACTCTGCCAGTACTTTCTCATATTCACCAACTCAAAAGCTCTCTACAAATCCTACAGTTTAGGGTTTTTTTATGAAGGGATCATTAAATCATTGGCCATTGGTAATTAGCTCAATCTTCAGCCTCTCTCATCTCTCTGTGGAGGTCAGTGGGTAGTGTTAAAAATTTCTACCTTTTAATCATGTCTTGGTCTTTCTGCCTCCCTCCCCGACAACCAGTCATCTCATTAGTATAAGATGTCTAAAGACTCTTATCACTCAGGAGATTCCAAGGGTTTCAGAAGTTCTAGTGTCAGGAGCCAGTGATTAAGACCAAATATTTTAACCAAACATGCTCTACATCATTCAAAAGATCACCCCATCATTCAAGAAATTACAAGGCATGAAGGAGCTTGTCCCAGGAACCAGGGGACAAAGACCAAATATATATTTATTATATCACAATATCACAGTAGACCATTACACCCAACCATTGCCAAATCACATTATTTTATAGTGCAAAAATTGACCATAGGCTGGGCTATAAAGAACATCTCAAAAAATTTCAAAGATCTGAAATATATAGAATATGTTCCTTCACCATAGTAGAATTCAGCTAGATATTAATAATGAAAAGCAAACTAGAATGAACTGTAATATAGCCAAACATTAGAACATTTCTCAGCAGTAAAAAGAAATGAACTACTGATACACAAAACATAGGTTCTCAAAAACACGCTGAGCAAAAGAATTTAGACGTTAAGAAGTACAATATTGCATAATGTAGTAAACAGCACTAATGCAGGGTAAGAAAAAATAATGAGTGGCTGCCTTCTGGGTTCAGGGGATTATCTTGGAAGGGGCCTAAGGGAGCTTCCTAGCGTAAGGAAGAATGTTCTATATTTTGAAATAGATGTGGGTTACATGGGTATATGTATTTGTCACAATAAAAACTCTACACTGAAGATCTATGGATTTCATTTTGTCAATTAGATCTCAATAAGAAAGTGGAATAAAAAGTATGTCAAGTGGCATTATATAATGTTTACGGATGACTACATACACACGCACAGATGGATGATCTCTTGTGTAATTTAACTTGGGCAGAAAAAGTACACACAAATTACAAGACTGTGGTTGCTTCTATCAGAAAGAAAGAAGGAAAAGGAATAAATATGATTGGGGAGGATACAAACGGTCCTTTAACCATGTTGTATTGTTTTACTTAAAACATATTTAAAGAAAAATTAGAATAATTAGGCAAAACATAGCTTTTCAAAGACTGTATGAATTACAGTTTTGATATGCTAACAGCTCTAATAAGAACCAGTAAAACAAGGAAATAATTTATTTTATTTTATTTATTTATTTATTTTTATTTTTTATTTTTTTTTTTGAGACGGAGTCTCGCTCTGTCGTCCGGGCTGGAGTGCAGTGGCCGGATCTCAGCTCACTGCAAGCTCCGCCTCCCGGGTTCACGCCATTCTCCGGCCTCAGCCTTCTCAGCCTCCCGAGTAGCTGGGACTACAGACGCCCGCCACCTCGCCCGGCTAGTTTTTTGTATTTCTTAATAGAGACGGGGTTTCACCATGTTAGCCAGGATGGTCTCGATCTCCTGACCTCGTGATCCGCCCGTCTCGGCCTCCCAAAGTGCTGGGATTACAGGCTTGAGCCACCGCGCCCGGCCGGAAATAATTTATTTTAAAAAATTATTCAGAATTCTAATAGTTAAAAGTTAAACATATTAGCAAAAAAGAAATCTGCTTTAAGTCAGTGTTCCTTTACAGTTTGTCACTGAAAATATAAATAAGGTGTCAAAAAAGTCCCTTGCTTTATTTTAAATAAAATATTTTACCCAGCCAAAAGGGGATAAAGAAATTTGAATTCAACTATATGTTCAGGAAGAACACATTCAAATGTGGAATGTTAATTATAAGATAATCCAAGATTTAATGACACTGTTATCTGTTTAATAAAAATGAATAACATACAAATTAAGGGGGACCTTGTCAGTTATCTGAAAAACTACCAGGATGCATAAAATTTAGCAAAATTTGAAAACAAATATGTATATGAGCTAAAACACTCAAATGAAAACATATTTTTATTATGTGAAAGAAAAAACTTCACTACTTCCTCTCCATAAAAGATTAAAAAGAAGAGTTAAACAAATCCAAGTGAGGCTTCCAAGAAAGAAAAATATTGTTCTCTCTCACCTAGAAAATGTATGTTTAACTAGCTTAGAATTAAGGAATGGATGAGGACCATATTTATGACTTTGCTTGTTAATCATCCTACTGCTTGTTTTAGGAACATGTAAAATTCTCATTAATTCTTTTGGGATTACACATTTATTATAAATACTTCTATAATTTTGTGTAACATATCCCTTATAAATAAACTTTTTATATAGATAATTTATTTTTACTATTTCCTTGAAAACATACTACCCCTAATTATTAATAGATACTCCTTGTATCTGCTTAGTAGTACAGTCATAACTAAAGTGTGATTCTTTAATGGCATCAGCCATTTTTAAAGAAACTTGTCATATTTATATGCAACACTTTTTACAAAACAATTTTACATGATATTGCATCTGTCACAAGAATCCAGCAAAATCAGTGAAACAAATTTTCTTATCTTATTCCATAAATGAAAAATAAAAGTTCAGTTTCAGAAATTAGCAAGGTTATGAAGCTTATAGTAAGAGGACTTGGGACATAAATTCTGAGTCCAAGATCATTCACAAATAAGTAATTTTCAATTTTTCTTAATACAGTAACTCAAAATACATTTTTGCTTAATTTTAATAATGAAAATTATGACTATTTTGCCATTATAATACAATTTTACAATAAAATGACGGATGAAACAATGTAAAAAATTACAAAGAAAGGATAACAGGGTTTTTATTCAAGCATAGCAGGGTGTTTTTTGGAGAGATTCTTGTTGAGAATTTCTAGTTATCATTATACTGTTGAAAACCAATACACTAAAGTTAGACAACTTATAAACAATAAATTATAAACTCATACACTAGTTCCCTGATATCAGCTATTAGTACTTCAGGACAGGGTATGGAAAGTTGTTTTCCTGAAAGATGTAAGAGGAAAAAAAAAAATCACATTTTTAAATGAAAGCAATTAAGCTGTCCTTTCACATTTAGAATTTAAAGTATAGCAAAAGACAAAAAAGCTAAATTCTCAAACAAACTTTATAAGGAGGTAGTGGTATAATTTTAACCTAATCAGTGTGTATAACATTATTACAATCAATAAGACTTACCAAGAGGTAGTCTATTTGATGGAGAATTGGGTTCAATTTAGAAATAGTAATTTCCTACCATGTACCAGACACTAATAAGATAAAAGTCAAGTCAGAATTTGAGAGGTGTTTGTGTGCGATCTTGGTTTTTATGTATGTGTTTTGAAAAATTAGTGCCAAGAGCTTTTCATCAACTAGCTTTCTTCACCTCTATCCTATTTTGTGCTTTCAAAAGGGCCAGTTAGATTTCTAGGTATCTGAATAGCAATATTAACATATGCCTTAAATATGCAAGGTAACCCTAAGATATCTATCACTGTCTGCGTACAGGTAAAACTGCTAACAAAGGTAAAATCAGCTCCTATATGTAGATAAGAGATAAATTTTAAAATAATGGGAGCAATTTATTAAAAAATATATAAAAGGCTAAAAACATAAAGAATGATGTTCAAACTAAAAATCAGAAAAATAACAAAACTATATAACATACTCACTTTTATCCATGATATTGTTCAAACCACAAAGCCTAATAATATGTTAGCAAAAATGCCAAAAACAAAATGGATAGTTTCACATGGTTTACCAATGTAAAGTGGAAAAAACTTTTTGGAGGACAGTTTGGATATAACTTGAAAGATTTTAAATGTGCAAACCTTTTGAGCAATTCTACTTCTGGAAGTCTTCTACAGAATTAACACGCACCAAGGATATTATCATCATTGTTATAGCAAACAAACATCTGACGCTTACTCTGTGACTAGGCACTGTTCTAAACACAAAGCAACTTAATGATGTGAGTGGTATTTTTATCCCCTAATATAAGAATGAAACTGAAAAGATGAATAACTTGCCCAATTACAGAGCTAGTAAATGACGAAGTTGGGATTCAAACCTTGGCAGTCTGGCTCATAAGACAGTACTCTTAACTACCCATAAAACATAACAATAAAAATTATAAACAACTTAAATGCTGTCAACATAATGGTTCAATAAATTACAGTGCATTAATAATAAGGAATATTAAGTAGCTAAAAAATGGAGGTAAACTTATGTACTGACAAGGAAAGATCCCAAACAAGTGAAAAGAAGTGTCTGTGTGTGTGTGTTCATTTGTATGAAAATGTGTATTTTTAAAAAGAATTAGGGACATTTACCAAAGTACTTAAAATAGCTATCCTGGGGCAGAGAATTTAAGGAATTTCTTTAGTCAACAAAGACTCATGATTTACTACATGAACTTCTATATTATTTTAATATCTTATGACAAAAATGTCTTGATTATTTATAGTTTTTAAAAGGCTAAAAAGAAAAACTACAACATAAATGACAATTTCTTGTAATGTTTTCTAAATAAGATATTTCTAAAAATTCTTTATGAAATAATAGTTTTGTAATTCTAGTCTACGCTTTTAGAGCAAAGATATGTCACACGTTTACTTACAACTAGAAAACAAGTCACTATTGTAAGCCAAAATTACATTTTTATCTACCAAACTGCTCCTGTGACATTTACAACTAAATTTATGTTCTGAGAAAGTAGGCAACATTTTTCCAAAGGTATCTTCTGTTTATTAAAACATGTAACAACATTCAACAAGTTAACAATTACACAATGATTACGTCAAAACCTAGGGCATTAATTAATGTGTTCTGCCTTATCAATGGTAATAAAGCATCTATTGAAATTAAAATGCCACATCACTTTACAAAACCCTTATCTTTGGTAATAAAGCACCTATTGAAATTAAAATGCCACATCACTTTACAAAACCCTTATCTTATGACTGAGCAATCTTAACGTAACAAATACATATATGCTAGAGAAATTGCCTTCTAAATGTAAAAAATATATATATATTTTTTAATACAAGAAAAGGTTTCAGCAAACTAGGGGGAAAACCCACAATTTCTAATAACAAAAATGTTAATTGCATATATTTTTTAAAGGCTTATTCTAACAATAAAAATGGCAACTCCAAATTTAAGGTTAAATTGAAGATTTACTATGCCAAGTTCCAATTAATTTGACTGAAGGCCACCTTGTTTTCAGACCTACAGGTGATTAAGCTAAGTTAAAGTGGTAACATTTTTCTGTTCCCATACTTTTGTAGTTTTAGAGTGTTTAAGTGAAAATATTCAACTATAAATTAGGGAACAAGACAGAAAAAAAAAACCCAAAAACCCAAACCCAAAGATACAGGAAGTTTAACACAAACATATGTTTTGCAACAATATAAAAAGTCATGCTGTTTAAACTGTTGTGAAAACACCCTAAATATAGACAAGATGAGGAATATAAATACATTCTACTGGTGGATCCTGTTCAGATTAAACTGTTATAAATACCCTTATCAAACCTCTGTTACATTCAAAGGCACTTAAACGCTTGAGCACCAATTTTCTGTTCTGTGAAAAATAACATACCATTTATCAGTGAGTTATAAAGATTATTTAGACAATGCAATGTATTAACATAGACAAGCAATTAACACAGTGCCTATTACACAGCAAATATTCAATGAATGTTTCATTTAAAAATTATAAAGTCCCCAAACAAATTCTAAAGCCAAAATAAACCAGTATTACATTTCCATATTTGCCACATAATGTACACTGTGTTAAATATTGTCAGTATCAAGATCCAAGAGAAGCATGAGATGTAATTTGTGTCCTAGAGGCTTAATTTTAAAAATGGCTTTCAAGTTGTCAGTTTTTACCATAAGTTCCATAGATGCTAGAAAATGGAAAAATAAAAGAAAATAAAGAAAAAATAATAAAAGAACAAAGTGGATCTACATATCATATGGAAAGTTGTCCATGAATTAAATCAATGCTATTTCCAAAGCTATTTTAAATAACATTTTAAAAAAGAAGTTTGCATGAGAAGGAAAGAATTACAGAGCTGACACAAAAATAGTTATAAATAAACCATTTAAAAATATAGAGGATGCTGATTTCTATTTCTAGTAATTTTAAGTTAGATAATTTGGACCAAAACTGTGAGAGAATCTAGAAGTTTTTAAAAATTTCTTAAAAACTGAGGAACTAAATCCATTATTTCAACAACAGATTAGAAGGTGAAGTGAGATTTAGTGACATAGAGGGAGGATCAGAAGCTATAATCCAGAATATGGCATGAGACTGAAAAATGGAAAATGAAAGAAAGATATTGAGGATACAGTGAGAAGATATAACGGATATACAACCAGAGACTCAGAAGGAGGATGTAATATTTGAAGAAACAATAGATGTGAGATTTTCTAGAACTGAGGTGGCAACCCAAAATTTAGAAGATGCTTGTCATGGTATCATGATGGAGATACCTAAATTAATAATACCACATTTAAGTGATGTTTTTTCAAGAAGCTACTTTCAAGATGAAACAGAAGAAATGTTGGAAGAAGCTACAAAATTTTTGCAAAAAACAATGACACACAGGAATCCAAATGATATTAGCAAATTTAAATGTTTACTTAAAACAAAATTTGGGTGCAATATAAACTTTAAAGCGGATGAGAATTACTCCTTTAATGTACCTATTTAGTAAGTTTGGAAATATTCACCATCAAATGATAACAATTTAATTATTTATTTTTATTATACTTTAAGTTCTGGGGTACATGTGTAGAACGTGCAAGTTTGCTCCATTAGTATACACGTGTCATGGTGGTTTGTGCACCCATAAACCCATCATCTACATTAGGTATTTCTCCTAATGCTATCCCTCTCCCAGCCCCCCAATCCCCTGATAGGCCTTGGTGTGTGATGTTCCTTTCCCTGTGTCCATGGGTTCCCACTGTTCAACTCCCACTCACGAGTGAGAATATGTGGTGTTTAGTTTTCTATTCTTGTGTCAGTTTGCTGAGAATGATGGTTTCGTTTCATCCATGTCCCTGCAAGGACATGAACTCCTCCTTTTTTATGGCTGCATAGTATTCCATGGTGTGTATGTGCCACATTTTCTTTATCTAGTCTGCCGTTGATGGGCATTTGGGTTGGTTCCAAGTCTTTGTTATTGTGAACAGTGCAGCAATAAACATACGTGTGCATGTGTCTTTATAGTAGAATAATTTATAAGCCTTTGAGTATATACCTAGTAATGGGAATCCTAGGTCAAACGGTATTTCTTGTTCTAGATCCTTGAGGAATCACCACACTGTCTTCCACAGTGGTTGAACTAATTTACACTCCCACCAACAGTGTAAAAGTGTTCCTATTTCTCCACATCCTTTCTAGCATCTGTGGTTTCCTGACTTTTTCGCCATTCTAACTGGCATGAGATGGTATCTCTTTATCTGTGGTTTTGCTGTCTGCAGTAACCTGAGGTCCAAAAATATTAAATAAAAAATTCATAACTTTTGAATTGCACGCTGTCCTGAATAGTGTGATATGATTTTGTACTGTCCCACTTGAGATATGAATCATCTTCTGTCCAGCATATCCACGCTATATATACTACACATCCAAAGATCAGATGGACAGATCTTTTCAGATCATTTCAGGTCACCAAGAAAGGTGAGTACAGTACAGTAAGATATTTTGAGAGAAACCATATTCACATAATTTTTATTACAGTATATTATTATCATTGTTCTATTAGTTGTTGTTAGTCTCTTACTATGCCCAATTTATAAATTATCACATATATCCTAGGAAAAAAAAAACAGTATTTATAGGGTTTGGTACTATCCATGTTTTCAGGCATCCACTAGGGGGTCTTGGAATGTAGCCCCACTGCACATAAAGGGGAACTTTGAAAGAAAACTGAAAAAAATGAAATTAAAAAAAACAACAACAAAGGTACTTGGTGATATTAATGTTTAGTACACATACACAAATGGCTTGCTGAAGCAAAACAAATGGAAACAACCACAACATACTCCAAACATGATTCTCAATAAGCAATTCAGTGGGTAAAATAAAGGAGTGGGCCAGGTGCAGTGACTCATGCCTGTAATCCCAACACTTTGGGAGGCCAAGGCAGGTGGATCACTTAAGGTTAGAAGTTTGAGACCAGCTTGGCTAACATGGTGAAACCCCATCTCTACTAAAAATACCAAAATTAGCCAGGAGTTGTGGTGCACCTGTAGGCCTAGCTACTTGGGAGGCTGAGGCAAGAATCACTTGAACCTGGCAGCTGGAGGTTGCAGTGAGTGGAGATCCACCACTGCACTCCAGCCTGAGTGACAGGGAGAGACTCCATCTCAAAATAAATAAACAAACAAACAAATAAATAAATAAAATAAAAAAATAAAGGAGTGGATAGTCAGTGCTTGCTACTTGAAGCATTGATACAAAGCACTTGTCTCTGTTTAGTGACTGAGAAAAACGTACTATATTGTCAGCACTCATACTGTCTTAGCACATAGCCTAAATATTTTAACATTCTGCCTACTGAAGTCTAGTTAACAACTCTGTGGCTTTTTTGTCTTTACTTTTAATTTCTAAGCCAACTGATTTTTCTGCCTTACTGGAACACTTGTTTTTCTCAGGCCATAAAGAAAATAGCAAACTACTAATACACAGAGCATGGATGAGTCTTAAAATTTATTATACCCAGTTAAAGAAATCACAAAAATACTACATAATTCTAGAACAGAAAAAATTTATAGTGGTAGAAACAAGATCCAGATCACATGGTTGCTTCTGGTGGAGCGGGAACCTGACTGGCAAGAGACATGATGGAACTTTCTGGAGTGATAAAAATATCCCATCTTGTGGTGTAAGTTACACAAATGCATGCATTTTTCAAAACTGATCCAACTATACACTGAAAATGTGAGTATTTTAATTATGTGTATGTAAATTATGCACAAGTTAAAAAATTTAAACTATTACAGAATTCCCTCAGTACCATTCAGCGAGATTTCTAATTAGTTAAGTAGAGGAAATTCAACAGTTTCTTCTTAATCTTTATTCTTCTATCTACCCACTTGTAGTGCAGTGCAAACAGAACCAAGTAATTCAAGTGACTTTCATTTTAAGATCTACAAACCTCTAGAAATTATCTTCCTGCTCCTAATACAAATCAGTAACTCATTTTTCCCCATTTTATCTCAAAGTAAGATCCTGTCTTTTGAGGTATTTCCATAGAATGGAGAAGAGTTCATGCTACTTTACATATGGAAACTGAGACTTCAATCTCAAGCTTAGAGGCTGATCTCCAAGACTTTGCTATTACTTTCACTTCGTAAGACAAGACTACTGATCCCATATTAGTTTAAAACAAAAAAGTTAGAAGCCATCTTTCTTTGCAGCTATCAAATATGTGACCACCTATTTAGCTTTCGCAAAATCTAGCCATTTATGTTTTATGGCTGACTCTTTCCTTGTGCTCTTTTTCTTAAGAGGTAATTTTTCTTAGCAAAGGCATTGCTCAACAAAACAGGCTACATCAACAGCTTGAAAATAATTCATCTAAAGATGTGTTTTTCTCCTTGACATCTGAAGAGTGGTTCCCAGATGTATTGCTGGTATCTTCTGGCACTTTTTAGAAGAATCTAAAGCTCCCAATCTTCTAATAGGTTTTGACTTTTGTCACTGCTAATGAGTTAGCTATAAAATTCTCTCCAAATTTCATTGTACTCCCCTTGTGTCCTGATATGTTTTGTCTTTTATACTGACAGTAAGCTACCCCTCCATGTCCCCTAATGCTATCCTTCTTATAAAATTTGCAGCCTAAAAAGCACTATTTGCCATAACTTACCCTCTTTTCAGCTCTATCAAGAAAACACAATTCAATTTTATTGCTTTATGTTTTGAGCATTAAAAAATAAGCAGCTGAATAGTTTTTCAGGTTATTTCTCACATTAATTAATTAAATGCAGATTGCTTTATTTTCTTCAATCATTCTATAAATTCTCCAATTATTTTAGAGAGTTGACCACATACCAATCTTAATCTTGTACTCTTTCAAATTCATCTGCTTATTTAGGATTTTCAGTTTTGAAATTACCTTATAGTGTGATTGCCTTATAGTTTTTAGCATAAGATGCTAACCTTGTGTCATTTTAATTCAAACGGAATCTGTTTTTCCCAATACACCTTATGTACCTAAAGGATATCTTCTAGTTCTTGAGAAGACAGAATAGTCTAGAACCTATGATACTGGCTTGACTGAATTCTATGTGTTTACAACATTTTAGGTGATTAGGAGGGTAAAGACTTCACTACCTACAAAATCTCATAGAGGCAGTTGGAAAAAAATAAAGTGAAGAGCACCAAGCAAAAATTTTATCTTATGTCACCTCTAAAGGTATACATCAAAATTACAACACTCATAGCAGTTTACTTTAGCGAGGAGTACTAAAGCACATGTCCTAATTCCAAGATATAACCAGATCCAAAAGTTACATTTTATTAAGGATTGTACCATATACAACAGGATAAAAGTTTTTGTTAAAAGTTTGAGGCGGGGTGCAGTGGCTCATGCCTATAATCCCAGCTCTTTGGGAGGCCGAGGTGGGCGGATCATGAGGTCAGGAGTTTGAGACCAGTCTGGCCAACACAGTGAAACCCTGTTTTTACTAGAAATACAAAAATTAGCCGGACGTGGTGGCATGCGTCTGTAATCCTAGCTACTCAGGAGGCGAAGGCAGGAGAATCATCTGAACCCAGGAAGCAGAGGTTGCAGTGAGCCAAGATCTCGCCACTCCACTCCAGCTTGGGTGACAGAGCGAGACTCTGTCTCAAAACGAAAAACAAACCAAAAAAAAAAAAAAAAAAAATGTTTGCAGGTAGGCCAGTCATGGTGGCTTACACTTTTATTCCCAGTACTTTGGGAGGCTGAAGCAGGCAGATTACTTGAGCCCTGGAGTTTAAGACCAGCCTGGGCAACATAGTGAAACCCCATCTCTACAAAAAATAGAAAAATTAGCCAAGTGTGGTAGTGTGTGCCTATAGTCCCAGCTACTCTGGAGGCTGAGGTGGGAGGATCACCTGAGACTGGGAGGCAGAGGTTACAGTGAGCCACAATGGTGCCACTGCACTCCAGCCTGGGTGACAGAGCGAGACCCTGTCTTAAAAAAAAAATAAAGGTTTGCAGGTAGTTTCTCTGTCAGTTCTTTTTTATCTGTTTAAATATTAATTAGCCACTCAATAAACCTTGGCCCTTCTCACACTAGATCACGGTTTCTCAACCGTGGCACTACTGACATTTTGGGATTTGTAATTCTTTGTTTTGAGGGGTTGTCCTATGCATTTGGGGATGTTCAGCAGCAACCCTGGCTTCTACCCACTAGGTACCAGTAGTATCTCTCAGGTATAACAATCAAAAATGTCTCTAGACATTGCCTAATGTCCCCTGAAAGGTCAAATAGACCTTGCTTGAGAACCACTACAACTAGACCAAAATATATTTTTAAAAATCTCAGCAAAGATTTAGGAATTATCTAAAGCTGTAAAGTACCTTCCAAGGTTGCTGTCCAGGTATCATATAAACTAAACTAATTTAGAACAAAACTTCTAGAGTAAAGCATAATTCTTTCTATATATCAGGTACTAGATCATTACTATCTGAACTAAAGAATTATGAATAATAATTCTATTTGTGCTAGACATTTTTGTTAGATGGGCTACTTCCTACTCATTTTAAAGATTAAATGAAACACAAAGAGAGATTTAATAGATGAAATACAAGATGCAGTCAGAAAGGAAGCCAATGTGATAGAAATTTTAAGCATTCTGATTCATTTTCATTACTGACATTTCAAAAGATGCAAGATAACATTTACTGCTTGACTTCTATGTATCTAGGCGCTATTACATACATGTTATTACCTAGTTAATTCATGAAGTCTTAAGAAAATGTAAACACTTAAGAAAATAGAAAATGGACATATTTTCTTAGTATTTTTGTAAAATTGTTTAGTTGTTAAATGTTATACAGAGAGAACATTAAGAGGCTTTCCTCTTACAGGTCAATCGTCATTCTTTTGAGGAGTATGATTCATAAGAAATTATACTATAGTTTATTGTCCTCCTTTTCCTCTCATTCTAAATTATGACATTCTTCTCAAAATGTAAAGTTGAAAGACTACCTTCATGATATCCACTTCCTCTGATAATCTTATAGAATTGGAACCATGGCCTTATGAACTATTTTCATTCATCAACTCTTTGGCCAAGTAAACACTGTTCATGATTTTTAAAAGGCTGATACCAAAGAAAAATTATGATTCAACTTGAATTTTGAACAGATATAAAGGCTCTTACCTACAAGCAACATTTGGATCAGCATTTCTTGAAAGTAGTAGCTCTACACACTTCAAGATCTGTTCCTCTGAGCCATGAGCAGAACATGCAGTTATCAAAATAGTTTGCTTATCTATAGTGAATAGAAAAGTGAGGAAAAACCCCCATACATCAAGAGCATCTATTTGATGTCTTTACCACTCAAAACATTCTGTTATTGCACTCTAAAACTCTATAACCTCCTCCTAAATCTCTCTCTTAGCAGATAACTTTGTCTTCCTTCATCAAAAGATAAGATTAGACATGAATCCCTTCAGCCTCCAAAGTTTATCTATAAGTCATTTAACTTCCTTCCCCTTTTATTCCCATTACTTCAAGAGAACAGAAAGTGGTTAAGGACATGGACATAGCCACATTGTCTGGATTTGAACAGTTTTTGTTAAAATTTGCCTTGCTAAACTCACGTTTGGGAAACAATGATCTATATTCTCTGATTTCACTTCTTACCCATTTGAAAGCTCCTGAAATCCGGCTTATAAACTACCCTACTGAAATTGCTGTAACTGCCACATCCATTGGTTTGGTTTCTTTTCAGTACTTTTGTACTTGATCTTTCTGAACTCACTGTTTCCTAAAACTCTTCTTCCCTTGGCTCTCATGGTGTTAGCAAAGATTGGAGTAAATTAAACACAAAAAACACCTATTTTGAATTAAAACTTCAAAACAGGTCACCACAGCTATGATTCACATTAGTGGCTCAATATTGACAGAGCATATTCTAGTCCCAGTACTGCCACTGAGAAACTGTAACTCCTGTGATGTCTTAACATCTCATTAGATCTAATATACAGATAAGAACCTAATATCTGCCCTTTGTATGTGATAGGGTTATTGTGGGACACATAAAGGAACTTATATGTACATTCTGTGAAAAATATATTTTATAACTCTAAGTATCCCTCTGATTACAAGGAGGGAGAAGTATAAAAATAACAATTATTAATTTTTTGAGAATATTTTATACACTTTTGAAAACCTCATTCCTAAGCATAGCTTTCATTGAGTAATTTTTCTTTTTTTGAGACAGTGTCTCACTCTGTTGTCCAGGCTGGAGTGCAGCAGCATGATCATAACTTACTGCAACCTCAAACTCCTGGGTTCAAGCAGTCCTCCTGCCTCAGCCTTCTGAGTAGGTGAGGTTATAAGTGTGTGCCACCACCTCCGGCTAATATTTTTTTATTTTTAGCAGAGACAAAGTCTCACTATGTTGTCCAGGCAGATCCTGAACTCCTGGGTTCAAGTGATCCTCTTGCCAAGGACTCCCAAAGTGCTAGTGCTAGGATTATAAGCATGGGCCACTATGCCTGGCCAAGTGATATTTTTAAATGATACCATAAAAAGAAAAACCTAACAGAAAAAATTAAACATGAAACTGTTAAGACAGAAATTTATGTAAACTATATAAATGAGAAAAAAGAATAAAATTGTAGGTATAAAATTAATGTAAAAATCAATTCTAAAATGAAACCTATACCTGAAATTATGAAGCAAATTTAGTTGTCTATTGAAAATATGTTAAAAATAAGTAATCAGGAATTCAATGTAATAATTAAACTCAATTTGCTCATATACTCTTGTTCTTCTAACACTCAAAGTACTACTGAATGGAAATTATTTAGTAACAAGGACAAAGATGGATTTCATGAACTATCTTTGAAACAACTTTAAGTGATGTAATTTGGAGTTTAGTTTAAAATTCCAGACTGATTTTCAAGTAATTTGCCACTAAATTACAAGCTTTTTAATGTTTCTTCCAAAGAATTTTTCCTTTAAAAACAACCAAAACCTTAAAGTTAAAGGTATATAATAACAACCAGTTATAAAGATACTGTAACTGGAATTTATGTTTTTGGAAAGAGTTTTTCAGAATATGTATGGCTTCTAATTTGATTTTGTATACTATTTACATAATATAATAAATAGAAAGGTTACTTCAAACTGCTTTAGTTTTCTTTCACTTCATATAATAGCTACTTGGAAATCAAGGAATCACAGTAAGCATAATCATTTAAGTTATCTGAAACATCTTACCCTTCTCAAAGCTTGCATTAGCACCTCTGTCCAGAAGGACCCGAACCAGTTCTGCATTGGCAACACTAGCAGCATACATAAGGGGAGTCCATCCATACTGAAAGGTGGAATCTACACTAATGCCTGTCAATATAAAAACAAGCTTTTAAAAGCCCACTACCACCAAAGAAAAAAATCAGCCACCTTATATGCTTAAAGTACTGTGTAAAGTGACGTACATCAAGTACTTTATTCCACCACGGGAAGTTTTGGTAATAATGGCTTCCAAAAAATAGAAAATAATTCTATTGGGACATTAATACAATTTGCTAAGTTCAGTTTCGCTACAGGCACTACGTTCCAAGAGACTGATCTGACTGATGTTTAATCATATAATATGTAACTGAGTATGTATATATTATAACAGGTTTTTACATGCTACCTTTTTTTCTCTAGGGGAGCTGGGAAAGGTTTCACAGAGGTAAAATGCCTTTTAAATTAGAATATTATCCCTGGGCAATATCAATTATCTCTATGGTTGAAAATACCACATATATCTCTCAAAAACCTTTAACTTTACTCCTAACACTAAACTTACCCATGGGTGACTTATAAAACATGAAGCTAAAAAGATAGGTTAAGGTTAGATTATGAAAGCTCTCTTAAGAAATGCAGACTGTGTTTTTGATCCAGAAAATGACATCATTACATATGTATTATAAAGACAACATAGATACCACTATTGAAAATGGGACAGGAAGCAAGGAAACTAGTTATAAGGCAGGAAGTTTATAAGAAAATCAGAGAAAGGGCAGTGGAGAGAGAAAGGAAGGAAAACAAAAGGACATTTCAAAGACAGGGTCATCAGAATTTAAAATTACTTTGAGGAGGAGGTATGATGGAAAAGAACAAATTAAAAATGACTATCAAGTTCTATCTTGGACAATCGAATGACAAGCAGTGAGCTAAAATAAAAGGAGATATCAGGTACTGAAAGTAAGTTTTGTTTTTGTTTTTTTGTTGTTCTTTTTTAGATGGGATCTCACTCTGTCACCCAGGCTGGAGCACAGTGGCATGATTATGGCTTACAGCATACTCAACCTCCCAACTAGCTCCGACTATAGGCACGTGCCACTATGCCGGGATAATTTTTTTTTTTTTTTTTTTTTTTTGTAGTGGTGGAATCTCACTATGTTGCCACGGCTGGTCTCAAACCCTTGGCCTCAAGCAATTCTCCCACCTTAAGCCTCCCAAAGTGCTGGGATTACAGGTGTGAGTCACTGGTTCTGGCCAAGAGATCATGATTTAAGTAGCAATCTTTCTCTTAAATCTATGAAATATTTGCTAATCGCAAGGAAACAACATTTTTCTGTTTCAAAGAAGGAAAACTTGCATGTGAAACACCACTGAAGGTGGGCCTGCCTTTAATACTTTGTAATTTACAGGTTCTATTGTCTTTGGCTATAAAATGTCCTATGCGCACAGATTAAGGTCACATCACAGAAGAAATGCAGACTTGGTGGGGGGTGGGGGTGTCACTTTTTTGACTGTATAAACACTGGGTCACTGAAAGACTACATATGTCTAATTTCTAATTGTCTAATTTTAGTTGATATAAGGTACATAATAATCATTGGGAGAAAACATTAAACCATCTTAGTATAGACATATACTGCTAGCCCTACTTGTCTTCTCTAACAAGTCTTCCTCTTTAAACTGCTTCAATTGAAAGCATATCAATGAGATCAGAGAAAAGATCATTGTTTTCTCAATTTACTGAGAGTACTGCTCAAACTGTGATAGCAAAGATAGAAAGGAAAAGATGTGAAGAAAAAGAAGCAAAGGCCAGGTGCGGTGGCTCACGCCTGTAATCCCAGCACTTTGGGAGGCGGAGGTGGGTGGATCATGAGGTCAGGCAAACGAGACCATCTTGGCTAGCACAGTGAAACCCTGTCTCTACTAAAAATACAAAAAAAAAAAAAAAAAATTAGACAGGCACGGAGGCAGGCGCCTGTAGTCCCAGCTACTCGGGAGGCTGAGGCAGGAGAATGGCGTGAACCCAGGGGGCAGAGCTTGCAGTGAGCTGAAATCATGTCACTGCACTCCAGCCTGGGCAACAGAGCGAGACTTTGTCTAAAAAAAAAAGCAGCAAATGTGGCATTATAGTATAAAATTCTTACTAAAATTCTAACTTAATGTTTAACCTATAATATTTAACATAAATTACTAAGCACATATTATGTTCCAGGCATAGTGCAAAAAAAAGTAGGTTTCAAAAAGATGAACACCGTACATTTACAGAGCTCAAAAACATTCAAAGTAATACTATATTGTTTAGGGATATAGTAAAAGTATAAAGATACTCATAAGAATGATAAACATCAACTATAGAAAAGTAGTTATCTCCAGAGGGGGTACCTTTCTTTTCTGAATGTCTAAAATATGTCATACTTTAAAGAAAATTGAAAATGATAGTACACAGAACAAAAACTGGAGACATCTTCAAATGGTTAAAAGTTGTTGACTCAAAATGTGCTTTTATTTTTAGAGTTTTCAATTGGTGCAGAAACATGTTTCAAGAACAACAATGACTTTGAAAGGCAAAAAATTAACAATATTTTAAAAAACAGTTACATAATGACATCTGGAAGGAAATACCCTAAAACAGGAGTTAACCTGTGAAAGTGAGGCATCAGCAGTAAGGGGAACGAGAGTGAGGACAATGGTAAAGAAATCTTTCTACTTCTACCTACATTTCTATTACTGGCTTTTAAATATGAACTTTAAAAATTTTTGTAATTAAAAACAAATTTCAAATGGTTGACTAAATAACTACTTAGCAGCAGGGTCTGTTCAAGAGACTGTAAACCTCTAACCTGCCCATCAATCATATCAAGTCTTAATCCTTCAAAAGCCTCTATCATGTTAACTGTACCTAGTCCCATTACTCCTAAGGCAAATTTTCTTTTCTAAAACAAATCTCTGCTTATTTCACCCCATGCTATGTACACTATACATATATTAACATTAGGTATTCAGGCCTCTTTCTACTTATTCAGAATTTATTCAATTTCATTTTTCAATTACAAACTCAAGTTCCACTGTCCAAAAAGTCATACAGATCCTTCTCATATCTTACAAGAACAGCTAATGTTTACATAATTCCTATGTGTTCTAAGTCCTTTAAAACTGTATTTTAATTTTCCCCCTTGCCAACAACACTTTGATATAATAATCCTCATTTTAAAACGGACAGAAATTGAAACTTAGGAAGATTTGGTAATTTAGTCAAGGTTACAAAGTCATCAAGTGGCACAGTTAGTAATCAAACCCAGATCTGTCTTGTTTTCAAAATTATTTACTTTTCAGTAAACTATGCATTGATTCTAGCATAGAAAAAAACATTATGCTATATATAATCACATCTAACTACCTTGTGTGTGAATGTTTTGCATCCACAATGGCAAAAACCACAATTACTTTTGCACCAACCTAAAGTAAATGCTTGTTATTCCTTTGAGTAATTTCAATCATTATAATCAATAATTTACATTTCTATGTGAAGGTAATTAAAATTTTTTTTTCATTTAATCCACACACACAAAAAAAGTCATGAAGCCCAGGACAGAATTATGATGCTTTACATAAAGAAACTGATGCTCTCTGGCTCGGCGCGGCGGCTCATGCCTGAGATCTCAGCACTTTGGAAGGCCAAGGTGGGTGATTACTTGAGGTCAGTAGTTCGAGACCAGCCTGGCTGACGTGGTGAAACCCTCGTGTCTACTAAAATTACCAAAATTAGCTGGGCTTGGCGACAGGTGCTTTTAGTCCCCACTACTCGGGAGGTTGAGGTGGGAGAATCGCTTGAATCCCGGCCCCCAGATGGAGGCTGCAATGAGCCAAGATGGTGCCATTGCACTCCAGCAGGGCGACAGAGCGACGCTCCACCCCTCCCCTCAACCCCCAAAAATGAAAACTGATGCTCTCAAAGCTTAAATGCCTCTTCCAAGAAACCAGAGTAGGCAATAAGCTGGAAGAAATTATCCACATACTTATTCTGATTCCTAGCTCAGGCCTCATTCCACTAGCACAAAACAAAAAACTGTACCGAGAAAAACTAAAACGTACTCGAACCAATTCTTAAGAAATATACAACAGGCAGGGCACGGTGGCTCATGCCTGTAATCCCAGCACTTTGGGAGGCCGAAGCAGGCGGATCACGAGGTCAGGAGATCGAGACCATAGTGGCTAACATGGTGAAACCCCATCTCTATTAACAACAACAAAAAAAAATTAGCCGGGCGTGGTGGCACACGCCTGGAGTCTCAGCTACTCAGGAGGCTGAGGCAGGAGAATCACTTGAACTCGGGAGGTGGAGGTTGCAGTGAGCCAAGATTGCGCCACTGCACTCCAGCCTGGGCCACAGAGTGAGACAACATTCCCCCTCACCCCCCACCACCCAAAGAAAAGAAAAGAAAAGAAAAGAAAAGAAAAGAAAAGAAAAGAAAAAAGAAACATACAACATTACAGCAGAGTAAATGAAGAGAAAATTAAGAATGATCAGAGTGGGACAGGAGTAGAGTAGGCCTCTTGCTTGAAGGAGGTGGAAGAACTGATGGGAGATAAATAGGGTGGCATTCCAAATGTAACGAGAGAGTAAGAAAATAAGACAGGCAGGACTCAGAGTCAACGAAGATTATGCAGGATATTATGATAACTTATATTAACATTTGTGGTGTTTCCATTAGAAAAGCAACATAAATCTTTTAAAAATAAGGAATCCTTGCAAACTTAAGACAGTTGTGTTCAGGTGAAACTGTCCTTATCTCTCACCAGAATCTAGGAGCTCCTGGACCAATGAAACATCTCCGATGGTCATTGCTTTCTTAAATTTTTCTTTCTTTTCCTCAATGGGTAACAGCCCTTTCAATTTCTAGAAAAGTGAACAGTTTTAAAAAATTCTTGTTATATATAGTTTTGTTTCCACCTCATCAGGAAACAATAATGTTTGGTTAAGTACATAGGTTTTTTTCTTGGCTTTATTCTGACCGAGATACAAAGTTTGAAAAGAATTCGTGTCGAAAATTATCTTTCAAGGGAATAGGTAATGATGGATCCAAACCCAAGTGAAGAGCTACGACGATCTAAAGAAGCGTATTTGGTGGTAACCACAGTTGGGGAACAGGAGGAAATTTGTGCGGGTTTGCTTAACTACAAACGCCCGTATTTCCACTGAGAAAAAGGAAAATACATGCGAGGAAGTGAGAGGTTTCACCAGGCTGGGCCTCGCCTTCGAGGGCCAGGGAAGGCCGAAACCAGATGTGGTCAAGACAAGGCCTCCTCTGCTACCTGAGACGTCCGGTCGAGATACCCAATCTCCCAGCCGTCATCCTCGCTCTCGCTACTCTCCCCTCCGCCGGCCACTGGCAGGCCGCGTAGCGCTCCCGCCGCCATGCTAGCCAAGGCAGCTCCCTGTGGGCAACGCGCGTCCTTCAGTTCTCCAGGCGCATGCGCACCGGGGTGGGGCGGGGCGTGCGAAGCGATGCGCGGGAAGCAGCGACGTGCAAGTGCTCGGGTCTGGAGCCTTCCAGCGCAGGCGCACAGCGGCCCGCTGCTCACCTACCTACCCCGTCCCTAACCTTGAGGCTTCTTGAGGTGAAAACCTGGCGTGTCTAACACTGGTGACGAAGTTCGTGCGCCAGGCTCCTGCTGGCACTTCCAGTTCCTCTCAGAGACTTACCTTTCGACCTCTTTAAAGTATTTGCTTGATGAAATTGTTGCTCGGCAAAGAATGCCTTACGTGTGGCAAGAGCACACTAGGATTTAATGGCAAGTAAGACTAGACTTTCCCCGCCATCCTTTTCAGCTGCCCCCCTGCCAAACGTCTGTTAAATCTGTATCCCCTGGGAGACGGAATCTTCCTCGGAGCACCTCGCTCAGGAGCACCACTCAGACATTCAAGAAGCCCTTACACAAGTAGAGGCCGACAAAGGAGCCAGGAGAAAATACTGCCGCAAAGAATTCTTCTTTTTCATTTCATGTGATCTTAGATCTCACCTTAGATTTAGAAGCTTCAGACCATCAAAACACTTCCCCGCTATGTAGTGTAGATGTCCTAGAGGAAAATATGAAAGGAGGGGGTTTCTGGGTACAGTGGATCCAAAGAGCCAGAAAGAAAGAAATGACTTAAACGGTCAGAGAGCAAATAATTCAAACAGCTCCAGGTGGAAGTGGCCCAAGCTCAAACTCATCTTTCTACATGGTAGAAATGTAGAAAGGTTCTAGACGGTAGAACTTCTAGATGCTGGTAACACAGTGATTTTCTTCCCCACCAAAGAAAAGTAGATCTACCACGAAACAGGGCATATTATATGTATCTCAAGATAATAGCCATGCACTATTATTTGAAAGCTTTTGCTGTTTTTTTTCTTGCAGATTCTTTGATAAAAGATTTTGAAATTATGTACTTCAGAGACTCAGAGGTAAGTATTTTTAAGTAGTTCAGCTATTTGGGGGCCACATCTGTCTTTCTCAATGCATTCATTCAATAAATGCTAGGGATTACTTAGTACAGCCAAGTGCAACTGGGTTTGGGGAGACAACGTCAAAGATAAACCATGGAGCCTCATGGAGCTCACTTTAATAAGTAGAGTTAGACAATGTGCAAGGAAACAAAAACACTATTGCGGATTGTAAGTGCTTCAAAAGAAACAAGTGTGCTCAGTTTCTGGAATCAAACCACTTTGGTGTTTCCCGGAGGAGTCACTAGCTGTAGCTGTGTGCCCTTGGGCAATTTACTTAGCATCTATCTGGGTATGAGCTAACTTATCTGTAGAAGGGAGGTGATGATAGTACCCACCAAATAGAATTGTTATGAGGACTAAATGAAGTAATAGGCTTGGAATAAGGTCTGTCTCAATGTAAGAGGTAGATTTTAGATAGGGTAGTCAGACCTGTGCAGAGTCCTAAATAACAAGCCATATAAGAGTGGAAGAATAGAGCTTTCCTGGCAGTGGAGAGGAATATTACCAAGGTCGACAAACAGAAGGAAAAAAAGCTCATCACTGACCATTAGAGAAATGCAGATCAAAACTACAATGAGATACCATGTCAGCCAGTCAGAATGGCAGTTATTAAAAAGTAAAAAACAACAGATGCTGGTGAGGTTGTGGGGAAAAATAAATTCTTTTACACTGTTGGTGGGAGTGTAAATTAGTTTAACCATTGTGGAAGACACTGTGGTGATTTCTGAAAGATCTAGAGGCAGAAATAGGATTTGACCCAGTAATCCCATTACTGGGTATACACCCAAAGGACCATAAATCATTCCTTCATAAAGATATGGGCACATGTATGTTCATTGCAGCAGTGTTCACAATAGCAAAGACATGGAATCAACCTAAATGCCCATCAATGATAGACTGGATAAAGAAAATGTGGTACATATATGCCATGGAATATTATGCAGCCATAAAAAGGAATGAGATCATGTCCTTTTCAGGGACATGGATGGAGGTGGAAGCCATTATCCTCAGCAAGCTAATGCAAAAACAGGAAACCAAATGCTGCATGTTCTTACTTATAAGTGGGAGCTGAATGATGAGAACATGTGGACACAAGTGGGAACAACATATACTGGGGCCTGTCACAGGGTGGGGGTTGGGAGGAGGGAAAGCATCAGGAAGACTAGCTAGTGGATGCTGAGCTTAATACCTAGGTGATGAGATGATCTGTGTAGCAAACCCCCATGGCACATGTTTACCTCTGTAACCTGCACATCTTGCATATGTAGCCCTGAACTTAAAATAAAAGTTGGGAAGAAAAAAATAAAATAAAACAAAAAAACACTTCTAGGCACCAAGCAAAGAATTCAACACTCAATAAGCCTCCAGGAACAAGCCTGGACTGGCATGCATTATTGAACTCAAAATATATTTTGTCTCCTCTTTGGCTTTTTACATGCCTTGCCCCCTTGCTGAATACTTATTTTCTCTGTTTCCAAATCAAAATAGTGGATAATACTAAGCAATTAACTACTCTCAAGTTTATATATTGTGTGTTCAAAAGACCAGCCAACATTTTTCATTTTCATGTTACAGTGATGTAATCCAACCCCGAGAGTACACTTAACTCTTAAATGAACTGAATAAATTAAAATTTTAAGCTGAAAAAAAAAATAGGATTTGGTGACTGGATATAAAGGATGAGCAGGAGAGGGGAGTCAAAGCTGGTAAGACAAGAAGAAGAAGGAGGAAAAGTTTGAGGAAACAGGTAAGCTTTGTTCTGCAGAGACACATCTAAAAAGCTAAGGAACATCCATGTCCAGTTAAGGTCCAAAGTTCCCCAGAGAGGCCTGGGCTATCCAGCTTTAGAAGTCATCTTCCTAAGAAGTAATAATGGACATATTAAAGTAATAATGTTATCAAAGGAGAAGGGATAGGATAAGATGAGAGGGTCAAGAATATATTCTTAGGGACTATTTGTTTTTTTTTCCTGTTTTTTTAATTATTATTTTCAATTATTATACTTTAAGTTCTAGGGTACATGTGTACAACGTGCAGGTTTGTTACATATGTATACATGTGCCATGTTGGTGTGCTGCACCCATTAACTCGTCATTTACATTAGGTATATCTCCTAATGCTATCCCTCCCCCGTCCCCTAACCCCACGACAGGCCCTGGTGTGTGATGTTCCCCATCCTGTGTGCAAGTGTTCTCATTGTTCAATTCCCACCTATGAGTGAGAACATGCGGTGTTTGGTTTTCCATCCTTGCGATAGTTTGCTGAGAATGATGGTTTCCAGCTTCATCCATGTCCCTACAAAGGACATAAACTCATCCTTTCTTATGGCTGCATAGTATTCCATGGTGTATATGTGCCACATTTTCTTAATCCTGTCTATCATTGATAGACATTTGGGTTGATTCCAAGTCTTTGCTATTGTGAGTAGTGCCAGAATAAACATACGTGTGCATGTGTCCTTAAAGCAGCATGATTTATAATCCTTTGGGTATATACCCAGTAATGGGATGGCTGGGTCAAATGGTATTTCTAGTTCTAGATCCTTGAGAAATCGCCACACTGTCTTCCACAATAGTTGAACTAGTTTACAGTCCCACCAACAGTATAAAATTGTTCCTATTTCTCCACATCCTGTCCAGCACCTGTTGTTTCCTGACTTTTTAATGATCGCCATTCTAACTGGTGTGAGATGGTATCTTATTGTGGTTTTGATTTGCATTTCTCTGATGGCGAGTGATGCTGAGCATTTTTTCATGTGTCTGTTGGCTGCATAAATGTCTTTTGAGAAGTATCTGTTCATATCCTTTGCCCACTTTTTCATGGGGTTGTTTGATATTTTCTTGTAAATTTGTTTACGTTCTTTGTAGAGTCTGGATTTTAGCCCTTTGTCAGATAGGTAGATTGCAAAAATTTTCTCCCATTCTGTAGGTTGCCTGTTCACTCTGATGGTAGTTTCTTTTGCTGTGCAGAAGCTCTTTAGTTTAATGAGATCCCATTTGTCAATTTTGGCTTTTGTTGCCTTTGCTTTTGATGTTTTAGACATGAAGTCCTTGCCCATGCCTATGTCCTGAATGGTATTGCCTGAGTTTTCTTCTAGGGTTTTTATGGTATTAGGTCTAACATTTAAGTCTTTAATCCATCTTGAATTAATTTTTGTATAATCTGTAAGGAAGGGATCCAGTTTCAGCTTTCTACATTTGGCTAGCCAGTTTTCCCAGCACCATTTATTAACTAGGGAATCCTTTCCCCATTGCTTGTTTTTGTCAGGATTGTCAAAGATTAGATGGTTGTGGGTGTGCTCTCCAGCAAGGGCTCAGAACTAGTCTGCGGCTGAGATGGCTAAAATGGTAGAAGTAAACTTCAGAAGGTAGGTAATAATGAACTTTTCTTGTTTTGGGGATTGATTATTTCTTTAGGAAGCCACTAAAGGAAAGGGATGACTTCAAGGGCCTAAGAAATAGTAACTAAAGAAGCAGGAGACATGGAAGAGATCAATGCTGCAAAAATCCTTCACTGAATCATAGTCTAAGATAATAACAATCACAGCAATAATAATGATAATAAATTCATTTTATGGACTTTTCTTATATTAAGTCACTTAATACTCACACAGTCCTATTGAGGTATATGCTATCTCAATTTTACGGAAGGAATTAGAGGCACAGAAAGGTAATGTTATCTGCCCAATATTATCTACCCAGGAGGACAGGAAACAGTTGGCTCTGCAGTCCATGCTTTTAGCGATTTTTGTTTGTTTGTTTTTTGACAGGGTCTCACTCTGCTGCCCAGGCTGGAGTGCAGTGGCATGAACACTGTTCACTGCAGCCTCAACCTCCTGGGCTCAAGCAATCCTCCCACCTCAGCCTCCTGAGTAGCTGGGTGTATGCCACTATGCAGGCTAATTTTAAATTTTGTTGAGATGGAGTCTCGTTGCATTGCCCAGGCTGATCTCCAACTTCTGGTCTGAAATGATCCTCCTGCCTCAGCCTCCGGAAGTGGGGGGATTATAGGTGTGAGTCACTGCACCAGGCTAGTGATTACCAATACTTAAATAGCACTTCCATGTGCCTTGACACTTTTCTAAACACTTTGTAATCACTAATTCATATAATTCTCACTATAGCTTTTTGAGGTAAATACTATCATTATCTCCATTTTATAGATGAGGAAACTGAGGAAAAGGAAGGTCATATCAACTGCCCAAGGTCGTAGATGTGGAACTTTCTAAACTAACACCAGACTGTTGGGCCTCACAGTGGTGCTCAGATGTTACTTGGAAAGTATAATGCTCACAGAAGCACTCTCTCCCTAGGGGAATACTTGTTTCCACCATTTGTTTTACTCTCTGTAGAGGGAAACATTCCTTTCCAAAGGAGATTTCATCTTCGGACTAGTAAATCAGACTCGGAATGAGCTATGATTCATTTACAGGTAAATCACAAGCTTTATTCCTGGCCAGATAAGAAATCAGTAATTTGGTTTTGTCTGAAGAGATTTGGGAATTCCCCCAAGACGATTTCCTGGAGTGGGTCAGAATGCCACCTACACACTGGGTTAATGACTTCAGTGTTCTGCTTGGTTCACTGATGACAGGAAACTGGTAAAACAAAGAGGGTGAGAAACCAGCTGTATCACAGTAATAAATGTTACTCAGATTTAGGCTCTTCTTCCTAGTTCCTGAGTTTGTTTTTTAAACTTTCAAGCTTTCACTCAGACAATATGCAATGATTAGCTAGTAGTTTGTTTTAATATTACAAATGATGATGGTGGATTTTGCGGGGAATTTGTTTTAAAGTTAATGTTATCATATTTTTACAATTCTTATTTTCAATAGTTTGAAAAAGTTCTGTTGGGATCCTGAATTCTTAATTTTGACTGAGATCTAGTGGGATTAATTGTCTCTTTTGGAGATAATTTTAGAGGCATAAAAATGGTAAATCAATTTTTTTTCAATTATTAGAAATTATGTGCACAAGATAGTCAAGGGGAAAGATTAGCAACTGCTTTTTAAAATATAGCATTAATTGATTCCACAAATAGTTACTATGCTGCTACTATATTGTTTAGACATCAGGAATAAAGTTGTGAGGAAGACAAGGCAAGATCCTTGACCTCCAAATGTTTATAGTCTAGCAAGATAAATTAATAAATACATAATTAAATACTAGGTAATGATAAATTCTACAAAGAAAAATTAACCAGGTAAATGAGATAGAGAATAATGGAAGCAAATCAGAATTAAAATAGGAATTTCAGAGAAGGCCTCTTTGAGGTTTTATTGTTATTGTGATAGAAAGTTTCAAGGCTCTGATTTACCATTTTAAAAGATAACTCTAGCTACAAGGAGAAGAGACTGTATTTATGGGAGCAAGTGTAGAATCAGGAACACCAGTTAAGAGTCTAATATAACAGTCTAGGTTCTCAACCTTATCTGCTGCTTAGAATTCCCTGGAGATAATTCTAGTCAACCCCAGTTGAAACCATGTACAGTATGTCAACATCTTTGAGAGTAGAGTCCAGGAGTTGATATTTCTCAATGTTCCTCTGGTGATTTTAATATATAGCCAAGGTTGGAAAAGGTTGTGGAAGAAAGATATCAGACCACAAGTCTAAATCTAGTAGGAACACGGAAGCTGTGAAAACAGGACTGGCTTCTTTTCTGGATTTATTTTCTTAAGGAATATGGTTAGGTCAGAGAACAAAACAAATTCTTAAACAAAGAGGAAAAATTTATCAGAACATGATGAAGATGGATTTTGGCTAAGAAGCATTAACTAATATACTACAAGGAAGTAGTGGTAAATGAAAATGTTCATCTTGTTTTGTTTCTTCAAATATTCTAGTATGGAGTCCATGGATGAAAATGGTTGTGAAAGGATGATGTAGGAAACTGAGTCTCTAGTGGTTATCTATGGAGGTGGCTAGATGTCAGATTCAGGATTTATACATTTTGTAGAGATAGCAATTAAGATTCACTGATACATTGGAAGTGGGATGATAGGGAAAGGCTGGTCAGGGATGACATCCGAATTTTAAGCCTGAACAATTGGGTGAATTGTTGCATTTACTTCGTTGGGGGAAAGCGGTGGAAAAGTAGGGATGTATTTGTGTGGGGGAGAAGGTCAAATATTGAAATTAAGAGTATCAGTTTGGACTTTATAATGTAAACAGTGCTAATTAAACTCTAAAATGAATGTAAGTGTAGAGTGATATATAGATTCACAATTTGAATGATCTGTTTCCTGGAATAATTTTCTTTGATTTTATGTCTATTTATTGTTTGAATAACGAGGGAACTTGTTTACTTTTATCTCATTTTTTTTCTTCCTAGATTTTTAATGTATACCCTACTACATTGCATATAGGTGTGGTAGAAGAGTGTCTTAAGACTATACTAACCTTTACTCCAACATAAAATTATATTTTGTAAACTGTAGTCCCAATAGACTGCTGGGGAAGAGCAATAACACATAAATGCATGAACATGTTAGTGTTAAAAACATTGCAAAATTATAAGTTTTTAAAAATGGATTAAAAGGTAACTAATGAAATTTTAGAACATCATTTCCAAAACTTGCTTCACTATAGAACAGTTTAAAATTCTAATATATTGATGAAAACCAAAAAGAACTCAACAGATTTAATGGGCTCTTGAATTAAAGTAGGTAGCAAAAAATGGGCTTTTAGACAGCTTATTCACTACAAGAGAGAATCATTTATCATGTGTGTAAAATACAATGAATTTTAAATAACATAGCTGTATGTTGAAATTATAAGAAAGAATACATAAATTAGACAAATATATATCACTTATTCAAATTCAATTGTAATATCAAATGTAATATCAATTGTAATATCAAAATGTCATTAACTGGAAAATAATACTAATAACTAAAATTTATTGAGCATTTACAGTGACTAAGAACAATTTCCAAGCATTTTACATATATTAACTCTATCAGTTAAGGAATACTTCTAGCTACAAGTGACAGTATTTAGTATTGGTCACTTAAAAACCTATGGTTCATTGCTTTTCATGTTAAAAGGAGTGTGGAAACTGGCATTGGTTCAGTGGCACAGTGGTTTCTCATAGCATCTACATTGCTCTCTTGGCCTCATCCTCTCGGTTGCAAGATGTCACTCCCAGGTCCAGGAAGCATGTTTGTGTTAAAGACAAGAAAAAGGAAGGAAAGGATGGACCTGGATACATCTGTCTCTTTTTATCAGGAAAACCAAAGCTTTTCTAGAAGCTCCAACAGATTTCTGCTTAGGTCTCCTCTGCTGGCACTATTACTTAGCACTCCTAGTTGCAAGGGAGGTAGGGAAATAATGTATTACATTTTTTTCTGCCTTTATAGCAGAACAGGAGAAAGGAAAAGAAGGTTGAGAATGGGTTTTGAATTAGACAGCCAACAGTGACTGCCACAAATTCATGTCTTTCTTGTGAAAACCCTATCAAAGTGGTACTTTTGTTTATTACCATTTTGCAAATGAGGAACTAAGACAGTGAGAAGTTAAGAAATTTGACCATGATCACACAACTAAATAATGTAGAACCAGAAATCAATTCAGGTGGTCTGTCTGTCTCCAGAATTGACTCTCTTCTCAGCCACTCTACTGTAGTATAGAAATAAAGCCACAGACAGATTTAACACTGAGCCTTCTCATGTGAGTGATCTTCCATATAACTTCCTTACATTCTCATGAATGATATATTTATTATAATAGGCAGTGCATTACCTAATGATAAAACTAAATAAATGTGTGCTATTTCTCTTATTCTTTCTAATTATGCCAATAATAATAAACCACATGGTTAATTCAAATTTGTAAAGTCACTCTTTCAAATAATTCTAAGTATTTTCATACATATTGTATACTTCTGATTTCCTCATAAATCCTTTGAGAAATAGAGAGAGGTAGATGTGATTATTTGCATTTAATAATTTGGGAATATGAGATCAAGCTTGTATCAAAAAGTTCTGGGACTTAAACCTAGATTTACATAGAACCAGACCATTTGTACTTCCTTAGATACCTGCCAGTATAGATGTCTTTACTTTAGGATAAATATTAATTAAATTGCAGAAGAATTGAAACAAATGTTAACGTTACAAATTTTCTCACCAAGGCAAAGGTTTAAAACTTTAAAACTCTACGTTTAATGTTTCTTAATGTCTTAACAATGGTCTCTGAGATACCATATTTTATGAAAGCTAGTTCTCTTAGTTAGTAGAATTTCTGAAACATTTTTGTAGCTCTATTTTATAAAATGCATTACCCTGAGTAATTATAAATTATATGCAGGAAGTAATGTATATTTTGTTGTTATTTTTTGAAATTAAAAACTCACAGATATGATTCATGTCAAGTATTTTTTTCTGTTGGAATTAATCATGAGTTTGTTTCTTATAATAAAATTAAGTCATTTTTATTAAGCTTTTTCATATTTTTTCATATTTTGATTTTTTAAAATTTATTTTTTGCTATAGCTTATTTTTCTTGAATATTTATATTTATGCTTTTTGTTTCTATCCAGATTGGTTTTTTTCCCTTTAATTTTTCAACTATTATTTTGGTGGAGGGGTACATGTGCAGGTTTGTTATATGGGTAAATTGCATGTCACTGGGGTTTGATATACAGATAATTTTGTCACCTAGGTATTGAGTGCAGTCATACCTAATAGGTAGTTTTCAACCCTCACCCTCCTTTCACCCTCCACCCTCAAGTAAGAGGGTTACTTACTTGTTAAGATTGAGGTGAAAAAATTGCATGTCACTGGGGTTTGATATGCAGATAATTTTGTCACCTAGGTATTGAGTGTAGTCATACCTGATAGGTAGTTTTCAACCCTCACCCTCCTCTCACCCTCTACCCTCAAGTAAGAGGGTTATGTACTTGTTAAGATTGAGGTGAAAAATTTGTACAGCCTTCCACAGTTTTAAAGAGGTAGTAATAGATACTTATCCTCTTGGTGATATCAAATGTTGTTTCTTCCAAGTTGTTTTTCAGACCTGGTTTGATGTAAGGGTTCATCAGGAGGAGTTCTAGGGTATCTTTGCTATCTTTGTTCCCAGAAACAAGATGCAACGGAGTTCAGAGGCCTTTTGTTTGGGCATTCATAGCTGCATCATGTGGAAGGAAGAAAGAAGCCACTCTAGTGTTATTACACTTACAAGCGTTGTACGGGGGTATCCAGCTATCCACAGTCACTGGATGAACATCTGCCCCTTGTGCAGTCACCTCATGGATGATATCTAAGTGTCCATTGTAGACTGCTCGATGAAGAAGGGTATATTCATCTTTGTCCCTAGTGTTGTTCACATGATTGGCTTTTTCAGAAAGTAGTCTTCGCACTATAGTAAGGCTAGAAACATGCCTTCAGTTCATGATTTTCAGTTTTTTCTATGGACATCTGGTGGATTATGGTGCGCTCCTGTTAAAAAGTGGATTTATTTCAGTAGCCCAAATAAGCAATTTACTTAGATCTTTTCACACATTTTTTTCTTGCAATTCATATCACTCTTCATTTTTTTCATCTTGCTCCTCATCTTTATCAGAATTGCTTATTCAGAGACTTTGAGTACCAGTGGGAATAAGGTATTCTTGTATTTCTAACAATTCAATTTGATTAAGGTATTCAAAAAAGTTCAAGGAATTTTCTTGGTCTGGTTTTCCATCATCATTCACTTTCCTTATCCATTTTTACTACTGTTCTAAATAAAAAG
The DNA here is from genome assembly GCF_008728515.1 of Papio anubis. Classification (NCBI taxonomy): domain Eukaryota; kingdom Metazoa; phylum Chordata; class Mammalia; order Primates; family Cercopithecidae; genus Papio; species Papio anubis. The sequence continues at coordinate 41,433,149 of NC_044979.1, read as the reverse complement.
TACTTCAAATGCCAGGGTATAAATAGTATAAGTAATCTTTCTAGAGATGTGTTATATCTACTTTATTTTATTCATCAAGATTTGATGATATTCCTGATATTCTGTCAGTAATTAATAGGATGCCTTTCCAAACTTAAAGGGCATATTCCATTTTGGGAGAGATGTGAACTATGTCAATTTATCACAAACAACTCAGTGACAGGTGGGGCTATAATCTCCATTTTACAGATGTGTTAGTTCATTTTCATGCAGCTGATAAATACATACCTGAGACCGGGCAGAGAAAGAGGTTTAATGGACTTACAGTTCCACATGGCTGGGGAGGCCTCACAGTCATGGCAGAAGGCAAGGAGGAGCAAGTCACCTGTTACATGGATGGCAGCAGGCAAAGAGAGAGCTTGTGCAGGGGAAATTCCCATTTTTAAACCATCAGATCTTGTGAAACTTATTCACTGTCATGAGAACAGCATGGGAAAAACCCACACTCATGATTCAGTTATCTCCCACAGGGTCCCTTCCACAATATGTGGGAATTATGGGAGCTACAAGATGATATGTGGGTGGGGACACAGAGCCAAACCATATCAACAGGTGAAGGCATTGAAATTTGGATAGATTAAAACAACTTGCCCTAAATCAAGGACCCTTCAATGGAATTGAAAGGCCAGATATTCTAATTCAAAGGTTCCACATTGTTTTTCATTGCACTACATTTTACTGCTCTAAGCACAAAGCAGTAGAGATATTCTGAACCCAAGGATCCAAGGGCAACAGTAAGGGGAAGTAGGTAATAAAAACCTGTAAACTAGAGAGTCTGGTGAACAGGAGTAAGGGGAAAGGGCATGCAGTTCCAGCCTTGTGCCACTAGCTGGTCACTCACAGACCTGGGAGTTCTGCCTGCAGCCTTCCTAATAGTCAAGAGTGGAGAAGCCACTTCCTCCCAATCTGGGACCCATGATGGAGTCTGACCTACAGGGCTTGGCCTGAGGTCACTTGCCTGTACAGACCCAGGAGTTCTAAGATGGCGAGGGTCTACCAGGAAGTAAGGCCCCAATTTTAACATTTCTACAATGTTTTGTAAATAAACAAAATGAGATGATTATTTATCTTTAGTAGACTTGATTGTTTGCTACCATGTCAAAATAGCTTTCATTTTTCAGTGTTTCAAGGTTGTAGAAAATGTCAACTTAACTCTAGAAAATGGATTTATGCAGTTATTGCTGCCATAGAATGCTCTTAAAACAGTTTTTATGAACCTGAAGAAAATGACCACTGGCACATACCATTTTTGTTTAGAAAAGTTTATGTTTATTTCTATGCACACAGTAATTTAAGCTCATTATAAGTTGCATGTGTTTGGTTTAAAACCATGTTTGGGATTGTCACATTAAAATAAAATGGTAATATAGATATGATGTTTTTGACATCTGAGAAAAATTTTAGAAACGTGTCTCTCATAATTCGTTATATGGATAACAAACATCTTCAAAAAGGGCTAATTGAATGGTATTTATTATATTTTGGGAAAGAGGAGCAGCTGTCTCCTTGCTCTGACTTGACTTTATGGCCAACACTTTTCTTATGTTCTTGTAGCCAGGTTGAACAGACTTATGTGATTTATTAAACTGTAATGAACTAAAGAATAGATTTTCTGAAGCTTCATAGGTTCTTGCTGAGTATTGTGAGCAAGGTAAACTGAAAGCAGCAACACAAAGAGGAAGGTATATTTAAGATGCAAATGGAATGACCATTAAGCACCTATAAAATGTGGGGCCTTTTGATGCTATTTTATTTAAGTCTGAAAATCACGCTGAGAATTACATGCTAGGCTGATTTTGCAGCCTAATGGGGTCAGGAAATTTAATTGCCTTGCCTAGAATCACTAAATTTGAGCTTGGATTTGCAACCAGGTCTGTTTTGTTCCACAATTGTTCAACAAATATTTCTTGACACCAAACTAGGCTTTGAGAAAGACAAAGAAGGAATATTGTGTTGTAAATGTCTTTACTATGCTTTAAACATCGTCTTTCAGATTATAGTCATTCCATAAAATTCTCTACTTTTTTAGATAACAAAGGTGAGTTGTTATGTGCTGGTTGAAGATACCTATAAGAAACATAAAAGCCTTGTTAAACTTAATTATATTTTAATGGGAATGGCCTTAAGAGTCTGATGGCAGGATCCACTCAGTAGCATGGGAATGCATACAACAGAAGACGACTCTTGGGGCTGGATGTAGTGACTCATATCTGTAATCTCAGCTCACTGGGAGGCTGAGGCAGAAGGATCACTTCAGCTCTGGAGTTTGAGGTTACAGTAAGCTATGATTGTGCCACTGCACTCCAGCCTAAGTGACAGAGCTAGATCCTGTCTCTTAAAAAAATAGAAGGCTCTTGGATCAGGGGAGGGTGCAAGGGTGGTGGTGGTCATGGTGGTGAAGGTGAGGTAGAAAAGGGTGAGGTGAAAAGGCTAAGAAGAAAAATATCCTAGTTGTAGGAAAATCCTAAGAATACCCCAAAGTTAAGTAGGATTTAGCACTAGGAGATGGGGGAGAGAGTGCTAAGTTTGTTCCAGGAAAGGCACAACAAGAGGTAATTGCAGGCAATAGATGACATTCAAGAAGTGAACAGTGGTAGCTTATTCCAATCTGGCAGGTATGGAGAGCAGGAGCCAGGCCACAAAAGGAGGGTCAGCAACAACCATGCAAAGCATCCCTCTACTTTTAATCCCCCTATTTCATTCATTCCTCTTCGTCTTGTTACCCTTGTGACCTCATTTCATACCACTATCCACTTTGCTCACTCCTCTTTCTCTTTTTCTTAAACATGCTAGATTCTCTCCTATTTTAAGTCCTTTGCTGTAGCTGTTCCTTCTGTCTGAAATGCTCTCCTGGTGATCTTCACTAGACTAATTCGTTTACCTTCTCCATGTGTCTGCTTAACTCTTACCTTCTCAGTAAGGCCTCTCATGCCCATCCTATTTAATACAGCAAACTGCTCCTTCATCCTCTGGCATGTCTTACCCTACTCCATATACTTTCAAAATTCATAGTGGTTACCACCTTCACTCTCCAGCATGCCCTACCCTACTCTATATACTTCCAAAATTCATAGTGATTACCACCTTCTAACACATTACAGTGTATTATTTGCTTATATATTATGTTTATTTTCTGCTAAGTATAAACTCATGTAGCAGGCATTTGTGTTTTATTCCTTGATATATTTTAATACCCTAGAATAGTGCTCTAGGCAAGCTGGCCCAAGTTAATGCCAATCACAGATGTCACCTCTGAACCTGTACTTGTATCTTTAACCTAGTCTAATATATATCACATGAATAAAAATGACAAAGTAGTAGTCCTTAGGCACCTGTTGCTATTATTCTGTAGCTCACCACCAACCCTCTTTACTATTACAGGATCTGAGTCTTGTGTATTAACCCACTACTGCCTGCCCAACCACCACCAAAAAGTGTCTCATATCCTCACAAACAAGTTTGGTCAGCTACTGCAAGGGTTCAACCATTTTTCTCTTTCTTTCCATTCTAGTTCCCTTATGCTAAATGGTATGACTTCTGCAAATTCTTCCATGTCGTCTTGGCGAGGCTGCTGCTGTCATGAGAATCACATACTAACCCCACCACTTGGGCTTTTTCACTAAGTACCACCACTGAGTTGCTGGAGACTAGGCACTTGCACAGACATCTATAAAAATAGGCAAGAATGTCTTTATTGTGTCATGCTCTACTGGAAGAGAACCCAAAAATATTTCCTTACTTGTGGAGTTTTGCCAAGGACAGTGTCTTATTGAAAGAAAAAACCATATCATTCATTAAATCTTTCTTGCCTTCTAGCCATTTAGCATTTTGTAAAGCATCTATTTACTGAGCACATTTACCAGCACCAGCCCTATGCATTATTTTCTTTTTATCCTTGAAATAACCTTGAGAAACAAGGGTTATTCTCCTCAATTTTATAGATAAGGAACCCAAGACCAGAGAACTTAAATACTCACCAAGTGTCACATAGGTAATAGCTATGTGGTGATTAAAAGCCAGAACAATTAAGCCCTGTAGAAGATGATGTGCAGCTATATCTACCTTACCCTGCTGTCCATTTCATCCTCCAGCTCATATGACTGTGGGCTGATAATTCAGAGAGTTACTCTCTTCTGAGAGACTATGTTTCTTCCAATTCCTACTGGCAGATCCTGACCAATGACTCAATGATAGGGAGTTATAAAGGACTAACCACTTGCTTCAAGGTAGGGCTAATTCTGTGGTGCAATTTGTGCTCCAGAGCATTCCTGTGGGATCAAACTGAAACTAGTCTCTAACTGAGCCACATTCTTGCCTCTCCTGACCTATCCTACTTCCTTCACTTTTCTTCTTTAGAGAGTACAGCCCAATAAATCACTTGGACAAGAAAACTCATCTCATGCTTTCCTAGGAAACCTCACTTAAACCAGACCCATGATCCAATTTTTTAACTACTGCAGTACACTGCCCTCTTTTTTTATAAGACCAAGAGAGTTTACTCAGTTATTTCTTTCCTTACTATAGAGTGCCTCAATTGCTCATGTAAATGGATAGTACAATACAGTAAATCTCTATGATGAATGCATCTTGTGATCGGGTTCAGTTGTTCTTACACTCTGTTCTTTTCATGGACAGTATTCTAAAGTTGAACATAGATGAATATTTGTAATCAGTCTTGTGAACTGCTGGCCCAAGGATTTCTAGTGAAAATTTTAGACTGCATTCCTTTGGATAGAATTAAGTTTAATACTTCACAATTTTTTCTGATAGTAAAAATTGCAAAATTAGAAAATTTGAATACTTTTTGATAACAGAATACTAGATGATATTCACAAAGAACTTTATTTTTCCAAGCACACATTAATATTCTACCATTGGCTGACTGAAATGTATGTCTTATCATTACAAATAACTTCTGTGTAATCAATCCACACAAGGCATTCCAGTGGAGGTCCTTGTTGATTACAGATTGTCCATTTTTACTTCAAGGTCAGGGAAGCGGATAGAATTTGTAATGAATGGTATAATTGTTGAACATTTAAACAAACACAGTCTATTTGGAGGTGAACAGTATGATTTACGTAATGGGAAATCATGCCAACCAATCAGGTTTGGTTTAATAAAATGATAAATAGCTATTTGAAAAAGAAAAGGGGAACAATTAGATGTAACTTATTAACATTAGAAAAAATACCTTTGACAAAGTCTCCCTTTTCCCTGCTGTGCCCTATCATCCCCACACACATCCCGACACACACACATCCCCCGCAAACTGTTTCTTAAAAAGATACACTACAAGATTAGAGGAAATGATTTATTTTATCTAGAAATTGACTAAGAAACCAGGAATGAAGAGTTGGAACAGTTGCTTTTTAAAAAAGAAAACCGGTAGTTGGCTTCCGCAGTATGAGGTACTGACATTAATCTAAATTTTTTACAGATCAAGCACTTATATTAAATCTTTGCATTCACAGTTGTATTAAACAAGTGATTTTTATATGTGAAAAGAAATTAACAAAGAGGTTTTAAAAGTCTGAGATGCCAGGAGAGAGAACAGAAGGAAGAGAGTTGAACTTTGGTATGGCTAAGTATAAGATAAGGTGTATGGCTAGAAATAATTCAAATTATAATTGTGGGGACATGATCTTATGAGGTCTTAGACCTTCCCTACAGATTTTTGGAAGTTAAAAATGATGGTTCACATTTAAAACATTTTTAATTTTATCTTTATTGTGGTGAAATATACATAACATAACATTTACCATTATAACAATTCTAGTGGCATTAAGTATATTCACAATACTGTACGGCCATCACTGTCATCCATTTCCAGAACTTTTTCATCATGCCAAACAGAAACTTTGTATCCATTGGACAGAAACTCCCCATTCCCCTTTACCCCTTATGCCCTGGTAACCTCTACTCTCTGTCTCTGTGAATTTGCCTATTGTAGGTACTCCTATAGGTGGAATCATATAATATTTGTCCTTTCTTGTCTGATCACTTAGCAATGTTTTCAAGCATAATGTTTTCTTGTCACTTAGCATAATGTTTTCAAGGTTCATCCATATTATAGCATGTATCAGAACCTTATTCCTTTTTATGACTGAATAATATTCCATTGTATGTATGTTTTCTTTTCCTTTTCCTTTTGGAGACAGGATCTTTCTCTGTTGGCCAAGCTATAATAGTGCAGTGGCACTCTTGTAGCTCATTGTAACCTTAAACTCCTAGGCTCAGGCGATCCTTCTGCCTCGGCTTTTCACAGCACAGGAATTACAGATGTGAGCCACTGTGCTTGGCTTATATGTTTTCTTTAAAAAGAAAGTGTATGCTATCAGCCATGCACTATGTTAAATATTATATGGCTAATATCTCATTTAATCCTCACTACAGCTAATAGAGTAGATAATATTATTATCTCCAATTTATAGATGAGAACACTTTGCCCTAGAAGGTTTAAATACCATATTTTAGTAAGTGGTGGAGATGGGATTTAAACTAGGTCTGTTTATCTCTACTGTTCAATTGACAATCCTGAACTTCAAAAACTATATGAGGGCAGAGCAAGATGGTAGAATAGAAGCCTATGCCATTCGTCCCCCTCACTGGAATACCAAATTTTAACAGCTATCTTCACACAGAAAAGCACCATCACAAGAACCGAAAATCAGGTGAGCAATCACAGTACCTAATTTTAACTTCGTATTGTGGAAAGAGACATTGAGGAAGGCAGTCTTGAATCGCCGATGCCACCCATCCCTCATTCCCCAGCAGCAGCCATTGTGGTGCAGGGAGAGAATTTGTGCACTTTGGGGAGGGAAGAGCACAGCGAATGGGAAACTTTACATTGAACTCAGTGCTGCCCTGTCACAGCAGAGAATAAAGCCATGTTGGTCTCAGCCAGCGCCTGCACAGGGAGGGAGCATTTAGACCAGCCCTAGCCAGAGATGAATCACCATCCCGGCGGTTGGAATGTGAGCTTCTCAGCAAGCCTCGCCACTGTAGGCTTAAGTGCTCTGGGGTCTAGGTATACTAGAAAGGCTGTCTAGGGTACAGGACTACAATTCCTAGGCAACTCCTAGTGCTAGGCTGGGCTTAGAGCCAGTGAACTAGGGTGGCACCTGACCTAGGAAGACACCAGCTGCTGCAGTTAAGGGAGTGCTTGAGCCATCCCTTCCCCAACCCCAGGCCACATAGCTCACAGCAACAAAAGTGACTCCTTCCTTCTGCTTAGAGGAGAGGAGAGCAAAGAGTAAAAAGGACTTTGTTTTGCATCTTGGATACCAGCTCCACCACAGTAGGATAGGGCACCAGGGAGAGTTGTGAGGCCCCCATTCCAGGCCCTAACTCCTGGATGATATTTCTTGATATTTCAAGGGAATTGCTGCCTTGAAGGGAAGGACCAGTCCTGGTAGGATTCATCACCTGATGACTAACGAGCCCTTGGGCTCTGAATAACCACCAGTGATAACCCGGGAGAATGCTATGGGCCTTGGGTTGTGAGATGTGCTGGCTTCAGGGGTGACTCAACACATTCTTAGCTGTGGTGGGAATGGTAAAAGACTCTTTCTGTTTGAGAAAAGCAGAGGGGGAAGGTAAAGGGGACTTTGTTTTGCACCCTAGGCAACAGGTCAGTCACAGTAGGGGTAGAGCAACAACCAGAGGTCCCTGAGTCCAGGCCTAGGCTCTTGGACAGCATTTATAGACCTGCCCTGGGTCAGAAGAGGAGCCTGCTGACATGAAGGAGAAGTCCCAGACCAGGCAACATTCACCACAAACTGGGTGGAAGAGCCCTTGGGCTTTAAACATCGGCGGTGGCCTGGCAGAACCCCCTGGGGACCGATGGTGCTGGTGGCCACAGGGAGAGGCTCTTCTGTCTGTAGAAAGAGGAGAGAAAGGTGGGAAGAACTTTGTATTATGATTTGAGTGTCAGCTTAGCCACAGTACAATAGAACATCAGGTAAATTGCCAAGGTTGTTTTGACTCCAATCCCTAGCTCCCAGACAGCATCTCTGGACACGCCCACAGCCTGGGAGAACTCACTACTCTGAAGGGAAAGGCCTTAGGCAAGGTCCAGTGCTGTGCTGGCTTCATGTTTGACCCCGCACAGTCCCAGTGGTGGTGGCCACAGGGATGCTTATATCACTACCTTCCCAGTTCCAGGTGGCTCAGCACAGAGAGATATTCCATTTGTTTGGGAGAAAGGGAAAAGAATAAGAGTCTCTGCCTGGTAATCCAGACACTTCTTCCAAATCTTATCCAAGACCACCAAGGCGGTACCTCTATGAGTCTGCAAAAACCACAGCATTATTGGGCTTTGGGCCCAATTCCCTCAAAATACCTGGAAAGCCTTCACAAGAACGACAGGCATAAACAAGTCCAGACAATGAGGACTGCAATAAATATACCTAACTCTTCAATACCCAGATGCTGACAAACATCTATAAGCATCAACAACATCCAGGAAAACATGACCTCACCAAATGAACTAAATAAGGCACTAGAGACCAATCCTAGTGCCTTATTTATACATCTATAAGCATCAACAACATCCAGGAAACATCTATAAACAACATCCAGGAAACATATATAAGCATCTATAAGCATCAACAACATCCTAGAAAACATGACCTCACCAAATGAACTAAATAAGGCACTAGGGACCAATCCTGGTGCCTAGAAACAGACATGTAACCTTTCAGATAGAATTCAAAAGGGCTGTTTAGAGGAAACTCAAAGAAATTCAAGATAGCACAGAGAAGGAATTCAGAATTGTATCAGATAAATTTAGCAAAGAGATTGAAATAATTAAAAAGAATCAAGAAAATTTAGAGTTGAAAAATAAAGTCGATATGCTGAAGAATGTATCAGAGTCTCTTGATAGCAGAAAGGATCAAACAGAAGAAAGAATGAGTAAGCTTGAAGACAGGTTATTTGAAAATACACAGAGGAGACAAAAGAAAAATAGAATATAAAAAAACAAAGGATGCTTATAGGATCTAGAAAATAGCCTCAAAAGGGCAAATCTAAGAGTTAATGACCTTAAAGATGAGGTAGAGAAAGAGAAGTAGAAAGTTTATTCAAATAGATAGTATCAGAGAATTTCTGAAACCCAGAGAAACATATCAACATTCAACTACAATAAAGTTATAGAACACCAAGCAGATTTAACCCAAAGAAGACTGGCTAAAGGCATTTAATAATCAAGCTCCCAAAGGTCAAGGATTAAAAAAAGGACCCTAAAAGCAGCAAGAGAAAATAAGTGAATTACATATAGTGGAGCTCCAATATGTTTGGCAGCAGACTTTTCAGTGGAAATCTTACAGGCCAGGAGATCATGGCACAACATATTTAAAGTACTGAAGGAATAAAACTTTTACCCTAAATAGTATATCCAGCAAAAATATCCTTTACGCATGAAGGAGAAATAAAGACCTTCCCAGATAAGCACAAACTGAGGGATATCACCAACACCAGACCTGTCCTACAAGAAATGCTAAAGGGGATTCTTCAGTCTATATAAAAAAAAGGATGTTAATGAGCAAGAAGAAATCACCTAAAGGTACAAAACTCACTGGTAATAGCAAGCACACAGAAACACAAAGAATAATATGACATATAATTGTGGTATGTAAACTTGACTTCTGTAGAAAGACTAAATGATGAACTAATGAAAACTAATAATGACAACTACTTTTCAAGGCCTAGACAGTGCAATAAGACATAAAGAAACAAAAGTTAAAAGGCAGGGGGACAGATTTAAAGTATAAAGTTTTAATTTTCTTTTTGTGTGTTTATGCAATCAGTGTTAAGTTGCATCAATTTAAAATAATGGACAATGGGCTATAAGATAGTATTGGCAAGCCTTATGGTAACTTCAGATAGAAAAACATACAACAATACACAAAAAATAAAAAGCAAGAAATTAAAGCATACCACTAGAGAAAATCACCTTCACTGAAAGGAAAACAGAAAGTAAAGAAGGAAGAGAAGGCTGTAAAACAACCAGAAAACAAATAATGAAATTGCAAGGGTAAGTCCCTACATATCAATAATAACATTGAATGTAAGTAGACTAAACTCTTCAATCAATAGACATAGAGTGGCTGAAAAAAACAAGACCCAGTGGTCTGTTGTCTACAAGAAACACACTTCATCTATAAAGGTACACATAGACTGAAAATAAAGGAATAGAAAAAGATATTCCATACCAATGGAAACCAAAATAGAGCAGGAGTAGCCACACTTATATCAGAGAAAAATAGATTTCAAGACAAAAACTATAAGAGGAGACAAGATCATTATATGATGATAAAGGGGTTAATTCAGCCAGAGGACATAATGATTGTAAATATATATGCACCCAACAAGTGCATATATATTTACAATATATATTAATAGCATTGCTGCTGAAATCTACAAAATCACCCAGATATATAAAGCAAATATTATTAGAGCTAAAGAGAGAGAGAGATATACCCCAATACAATAATAGCTGGAGACTTCAACAACCCACTTTCAGCATTGGGCAGATCTCCCACACAGAAAATCAACAAAGAAACATTGGACTTAATTTGCACTATAGAACAAATACTCCAAAAAATGGACAAAGAGGGAATACTTCTAAACTCATTCTGTGAGGTCAGTATTACACTGATACCAAAACCAGACAAAGACACATCAAAAAAGAAAACTACAGGCTAATATCTCTTACAAATATTGCTGCAAATATCCTCAATAAAATACCAGCAACCAAATTCAGTGATACATTAAAAGCTCACTCATCATGACCAAGTGGAGTTTATCCCAGGGATGCAAAGATGGTTCAATATATGCAAATCAATCAATGTAATACATCATATCAACAGAACGAAGGACAAAAAGCATATGATCATTTCAATTTATGCTGAAAAATCATTTGATAAAATTCAACATCCCTTTATTACAAAAACTCTAAAATCTTGGTATATGATACCTCAACATAATAAAAGCCACATACAACAGATCCACAGATAGTGTCAAACTGAATGGGGAAAAACTGAAAGCCTTTTCTGTTAGATCTGGAACATGACAAGGATGCCCACTTTCACCACTGTTATTCAAAATAATACTGGAAGTCTTAGAGTAATCAGGGAAAAGAAAGAAAGAAAGGGCATCCAAGTAGGAAAGCCAGAAGTCAAATTATCCTTGTTTGTAGAGGATATGATCTTATATTTGGAAAAACCTAAAGATTCCACCAAAAAACTATTAGAACTGATAAATTCAGTAAAATTGCAGCATACAAAAATCAATAGCATTTCTATATGTCATCATTGAACAATCTGAAAAAGAATTCAAAAAAGTAATCCAATGTAAAATGGCCACAAAAATGTACTTAGGAATTAACCAGAGAAGTTAAAGATCTCTACAATGAAAACTATGAAACACTGATGAAATTAAAGAAGACACCAAAAAATGGAAAGATATTCCATGTTTATGGATTGGAAGAATCCTAAAATTTATGTGGAATTACAAAAGACCCAAAATAGCCAAGGCTATCCTGAGGAAACAGAACAAAACTGGAGGAATCACATTACCTGGCTTTAAATTATACTATAGAACTATAGTAACCAAAACAGCATGATACTGGCATAAAAACAGACATATAGACCAATGGGACAGAAAACCCAGAAAAGATAACCCACAGACAAATCCACACATCTACAGTGAACTCATTTTTGACAAAGGTTCCAGGAACGTACACTGGGGAAAGAACAGTCTCTTCAATAATTGTTACTGGGAAAACTGTGTAAGCATATGCAAAAGAATGAAACTAGACCCCTATTTCTTGCCATACACAAGAATCAAATCAAAATGGATTAAATACTTAAATCTGAGAACTCAAGCTATGAAACTACTCCAAGAAAACATTGGGGAAAATCTCCAGGACTTTGGTCTGGTCAAAAATTTCTTGAGCAATACCCCACAGGCATAGGCAACCAAAGCAAAAATGGACAAACGGGATCACATCAAGTTACAAGGCTTCTGCAGAGCAAAGGAAGCAATCAACAAAGTGAAGAGATGATACAACCCACAGAATGGGAGAAAGTATTTACAAACTATTCATCTGACAAAAAATTAATAACCAGAATATGTATGGAGCTTAACTCTATAGGAAAAAATCTAATCTGATTTAAAAGTGGGCAAAGATTTGAATAGACATTTCTAAAAAGAAGACATACAAATGGCAAACAGGCATATGAAAAAGTGCTCAGTATCACTGATCACCAGTGAAAAGCAAATAAAAATTATAATGATATATCATCTCACCCCAGTTAAAATGGCTTTTATCCAAAAGACAGGCAATAACAAATGCTGGCAAGGATGTGCAGAAAAGGGAACTCTTGTATGCTATCAGTTGGAATGAAAATTAGTAAAACCACTATGGAGAATGGTTTGGAGGCTCCTCAAAAAACTTAAAACTAACATGATCCAGCAATCCCACTGGTAGGTATATACCCAAAAGAAAGGAAATTAGTGTACCAAAGAGATAGCTGCACTCCTATACTTGTTGCATCACTGTTCACAATAGCCAAGATTTGGAAGCAACCTAAGTGTCCATCAATAGATGAATGGATAAGAAATTGTGTTACTTATTCACAATGGAGCACTATTCAGCCATAAAAAATGAGTTTCAGTCATTTGTGACAACGTCGTTGGAACTAAAAGTCATTATGTTAAGTGAAATAAGTCAGGCACAGAAAGACAAACATCACGTTCTCACTTATTTGTGGGATCTAAAAATCAAAACGACTGAACTCAGGGAGATGGAGAATAGAATGGCTGTTACCAGAGGTTGGGAAGTGGGAAGGTGGCAATGGTTAATAGGTGCAAAAAAAAAAAAGAAAAAAAATTAGAAAGAATGAATAAGACCTAGCATTTGATAGCACAACAGGGGGACTATAGTCAATAATAATTTAATTGTACATTTTAAAATGACTAAGGGCATAATTGAATTGTTTGTAACACAAAGGATAAATGCTTGAGAGGATCGATACCCTATTTTCCATAATATGATTATTACACATACCATGCCTGTACCAAAATATCTAATGCACTCTATAAGTATATACACTTACTATGTACCCACAAAAAAATTTTAAGAAGAAATATATAAAGCTATAGGAGAACATGTAGGGAATAAAATTTTAGAGTAAACAGAATTGAAGGATTTGCTGTTGCAGGAACTAACAAATAGATAATTTTTCTTCGAATAGATGAAGGTAGAAAGGCAAAATGATTGGAGTTAAATCTTGAAGGATGTGTTTAGGATAAATAGAATCTTTTTTGATAAATCCTGGAATATTAGAAATAGAGATCTTCCCTTAAATTTTTTCAAAAGAAAAATTTTAAGTAAAGAGAATTACTGTATTATTTAAGAAGTAGAAGTCATAGAGACTGAAAATATGGGTAGTTATAAATAAGGGTTTATATAGGTTCAAATATTCTATTAAGAAAAAATAAGGATATTATGAGACTTCAACCCTAACTTGTTTTTAATTAATTCGTTAATTTGTTTGTTTATTTGTTTGTAAAGCCAGGGTCTTCCCATCTTGCCCAGGCTGGTCTTGAATTCCTGGCCTTAAGCAGTCCTTAAGCTGATGGCATGTAAGGCAACTATACTGTCCCACATCACATGCTGTAGTCACATCTTTAAAGCCAGATGAATTAGCTTAAAGGTTATCTGTTAAACTTTCAATCTCCAACAAACTGTTCATTAATCTGTACTTTAACCCTTCCAATGTCAGAAAGAACACAGTTTCATTTCATCATTGGACTATTCAGACATACTGTTTTTGTTTGTTTTCTTGAGATGAAGTCTCACTTTGTCGCCAGACTGGAGTGCAGTGGCACCATTTTGGCTCACTGCAACCTCCAACTCTCTGGTTCGAGCAATTCTCCTGCCTCAGCCTCCCGAATAGCTGGGATTACAGGCACGCGCCACCATGCCCAGCTAATAATATATATATATATATTTTTTTTTCTGTAGAGACAGGGTTTCACCATGTTGGCCGGGATGGTCTCCATCTCCTGACCTCGTGATCCGCCTGCCTTGGCCTCCCAAAGGGCTGAGATTATAGGTGTGAGCCACTGCGGCCAGCCAGACATACTGTTTTATGTTGAGAGTATATCTTCATCTTTTGACTTTCCAGCCTAGGGTCTTACTCCTTTCATGAGACTGTGCAGAGCAAGTCTAATGTTTTCACCCCATGAGCATGTCAAATATTCGAAGACAATGTCAAATATTTCCTACTTTCTTCCTCTTAATCTTAATCATGGCTCAAGATTAGTAGCCACGACTAGAGAGGCCAAGATACTAGAGAATAAAGTTCAGATTTTGCTCTTAAGATGCTTATAGATTTCTAACAGGCTCCAAAAGCACTTAATTATAAAGGAAAATATTAATAAATTAGACCATTAAAATTAAGAACTTCTTTTCATCAAATGATACTATTAATATAAGTGAAAAGTCAACTTACAGAGGGAAAGAAGATATTTGCAGTATACTATATCTGATGAAGAACTTATATCCAGAATATATGAAGAACTCCTAAAAATCAACAAGAGGTAGCATATGAGATAACAGAAAAATGAGCAGATGAATTGAACTGGTACTTCACAAATGAATACATTCAGTTGGACAATAAACATATGAAAATGTACTCAAAATTATTAATGATCAGAAAATATAATTTTAAACTACAAAATACTTCTATTTACCACAATGACTAACATTAAAACAAAATCCCTGATAGTACGTAGTATTGTCTTAGAGGTGGAACAACTAGAACTCCCATATGCTCTTGGTAGATTATAAATTATGAATTGGTACTAACACTTTGGAAAACGATCTAAATATTTACTAAAATTGAACATATGCAAATCCTATGACACAGATTTTTTCCTCCTTGCATATTCCTTAAAATGCAAAAACAATCCAAATATTCATTAGAGTAGAATGATATATTTATCAAGAGTACACATACAATGGAACACTATGTAGTAAGGAAATAACTACCTTTATATAGAACAACATGAATGAATCCCACAAACACAAATTTAGTGACAGAAGCCAGACACTAGATAGTACATACTGTAATTTCACTTACCTGAAATTCAAAACCATGCAAAAAAAAATTGATAGTGGTAGAAGTCAGAATAGTTTCTTTTGGGAGGAGATAATTATTGAAAGATGACAGGAGGGAGGCTTCTGTTTTGCTGATGTACTCTATTTCTTGATCTAGTGGTAGCTACTTGGATGTATTCACTTTGTAAAAGTTTGTTGAGATGTATATCTATGTATCTGTCTCTCTATAGGTATATATGACTCATATATACTTACATAGCTCATATATATATGAATTCTATACTTTTCTGTATGTATATTAAATTTCAAAAAAATTAACTTTAGAAGGAAAAATTGGCCATAGGTGGGTCTAAAAATTCCACTTAACCTAAAATGTAGGGCTGCCATATTGTGTAATTGATGAGTCTATCCTTTCATAATAAGCACAATATAAAAACACTGAAACTTATGCTGCAGTTAACAAAGTAAGTTTTGTATTGGGAAAATCTGAAAAATACACAGAGACAGTCGACTATTTCCTAATCCTTCTCCCCCACCCAGTAAAATAATTCTAGCTCATCCCTTTTCTAGAACAAGAGCTGGGCAGTAAATGAGTCAATTACTGATCTAAATTTGTTTTAGGCTCAGGTTTTAGAACATATATGAACTGTTCAACATAGGTTCGGCACATATCAAGCACTTAAGATATAAATTATTATTAAATTTTTGATGTTTGCATCCCACTTTATTCTTGAGTTTGCTACTAACTGAAATATCAGAGTCTCTTTCACAAATGATACCACTGCAAACCTCATGCTTCTGCAAATTTTGAACCTGTGTAGTAATTCCTGTTTTGTTTTGGTACAATTTGTTCTATTTCCAGTCTGTTGAAATCTTTATGGATTGGGATTTACTTAATTTTATATTCAACATTGGTGAAAATGTTGGTCAGGGAGGACTAAAGATAAAGCCCTGTAGACCATCCTTATTGACTTCTATCTTGGCTCACAGTGAGACATTAGACCCTTTTGGATATGGTCAGTCAATTATGACTACTGCTAATGGAACTCACATCTAGTCCATGCTTATTTGGTCAATAAGAATATAAAGATAGAAATGACATAAAATGGCTGGGCGCAGTGGCTCACACCTGTAATCCCAGCATTTTGGGAGGCCGAGGTGGGCGGATCACCTGAGGTCAGGAGTTCGAGACCAGTCTGGCCAACATGGTGAAACCCCGTCTCTACTAAAAATACAAGACTTAGCCAGTCATGGTGGTGGGCACCTGTAATCTCAGCTACTCAGGAGGCTGAGACAGGAGAATTGCTTGAACAAGGGAGGCGGAGGTTGCGGTGAGCCGAGATGGCGCCACTGCACTTCAGCCTGGGCAGCAGAGCGCGACTCCATCTCAAAAAAGAAAAAAAAAAAAAAAAAAAAAGAAATGACATAAACTATCTTTCATAATATTTTTAGATGTTTTAGAGGTTTGTTAGATGTTTATACTCTTATTTTAACATGGTCATTTACCTAAACTCTATAAAATAGTGAAATATTTCCAAAGTCTCCTAATTGTTTTTACTCCAATCCTAACTCACAAGCAACATTTATGTATGAATATTGCTTCCAAGAAGTGTGGTGGGATAATATGATGGCAAATTAATCTGGTCTAATGAAAAATTTTATAACACTAAATATTCCTTGTATAAAAGTGTGCTTTTCCGGGGTGTTGTTTGAAGCTTCTTTACTTTTCAATTTTCTCTTTTCACCAGCAGAGGGCAGGTAAGGCAGAGAGAAGAAAATACTGTAAAAGTATCTCGTCCTCCATTCAATTATTTAAAACACTTCTCTGATATATTTACAAAGTGAGCTATTTTGTTTTCTCTTTTATATTTTGAAAACAATCGATCTAAGTATAAATTTTAATTTCTTACATATATTTGGCTTAATGAATCTCCAATGAAATTAGTACTTTGAATTTTCAATTAAGTTTATAAACGAATTATAAATTCAGACTTGAAAAGTCTGAATATTCTTTATATTTTGAAGCAATAAAAAATATCCCCTTTTATGTTGGGTAATTCAATTAATTAGACTTTTTCCTTTTGTGGTTTTCTAGTTCAATTATGGGTAAGTTTATGTGAATATTTTCCATAGATATCTTAATATAGCCATTTGGTCATTTCCTTCAACATGCAGATTTGTTAAGCATGGTTTTCAGTTTTATTAATCAAGTAATGTATCTTATAAACATAATTGAAGGAAACTCAAATTGGATGTGATAGAGTTTTGTTTTTTGTTTTCAACAATATACTTTACAGGAATGTTTAAATACAGTTTAGTAGGTATATTAGGATGTTTTCTCTTGAAACTTTAAATGTTTAATTAATAATAAAACATCTTTTTCAAAACATTAGATGATATGATAAACTATGTAATTCAGCAGTTCAGAACACCTTGCACATAACCTTTGTTAAATCAAAAGTCAGGTGGCAACTTGGATTTTTGCCTTTTCACCTTGAATAATGGCATTGTTCTGAAGTTCAGTAGTGGGGAGAGATTGAGTAATTCTTGGGAAGATAAATCCCCATATTGCTTATTCCAAGTACTAGAAATTACTTCTTTCCTTTGCTTATTGAGAACCTCATCTTTAAGAGTCTTTTTTTAACTGTCAAGTAAGGTTATGTATGAGGACTCCCCTTGGTCATACTAAGGAATATTTCCAAATACTGGACAAAAATGAACTTCCTCAGGTCACCTAATGAATGGAAGCTTACAGTTATTATAGCTAAGAACATAGGTGTAGGGGAGAACACAAGGAAAGGATCGTCCGGACTAAGCAAAAAGGAAATTCTTCCAGTTAGGCAGAGTGATGAAGCTTCAGGCCTAGGGTTGCTGTGACAGCCTCTTTACTGGTTGCCCATACAATGTCTTCCTTTTCCACTAGGCCACCATGTGTATTTATTCTACCTTTTTCTTTCTAAAATGCAACACGTTGATGTTATTTCCTTACTGAAAACCCCATGCTGACTTCCTTTTGCCAATGATAGTAGGCGTGGGACTTCTTTTTCTGCCATTTCAGACTCTGAACAAGTTCCCAATCTGATTTTCTACATTTACTCCTTCCTCAGCTTTTCACAAACCACAAAACAGTTCTATTTCAAAAGTATGTCCCTTTCCACTCATATCTTTCTCAGTCATCTCTGCCTGTCAGTGGCCCCTTGTCTTTCAAGATCCATTGTCAATGACATTTTCTCCTGAAGACATATCTTATTCTTAACTGGATGATCTTTGGTGCCCTTAAGTCTCATGGCTATTTGCATCTCTAGAGTGGCCCTCATCATATTCTATTATCTATTATTGGTATTTGTATATTCGTTTCTCTTTATATATGCCAACCATAAACTCCTTGAGAGCAGGGACTGTGTCTTGGTGTCCCCAGAGATTAGCATGGTGTCCTGCAACTGGCAGAGTCATTCAGAGACACCAGGGCTCTTTGTATTTTTTCAGGCCCTCAGTATATTAAAAACTGAAAAATGGCAGGGTTACAAAATTGTGGCATATTTTAAATGTTAACGTCAAAAAATGGATGTGATAAAAACACATACAGCCCACAAGAATCCCCAGTGTAATTGTGTGCTGCATAAGATAATTACAGGATTTCTAAAATATTTAACTCACGGTGTTTTTCAGTTGGCATAGTCTGATAACTGTACACAAGTGTAGTGTTGTATGTTTTGCATGTTGATTTTCTTCTTTCTGTTTTGTCAGTTTGCCTCTAGGACTGTTAATTTGAGGCCTCGACCAAAGGACCCTCTAGACTCTATGTGAGGGGTCCCCATATGTAGATGTCTGATAAATGTTCACTGAAATGAGCTCAGTTTAATTACACACCAAAATGATGCTATATATAAATATTATACAATGAATTTCTATTTTTGTGTAATCATATTATTCAGAAATAAGCTTGAAAGTTATTAACATCTAATTTAATATCTAAATTTAACTTTCAGTTATTTTACACTTTGAATGTCAGAGAACTAGATATTGGGGAAGAGTTCTGGGATACACGTGCAGAAGGTGCAAGTTTGTTACACAGGTATACATGTGCTGTGGTGGTTTGCTGCAACCATCAACTCATCATCTACATTAGGTATTAGGTAATTTCTTCTAATGCTTGCCCCCCATCCCCCGACAGGCCCTGGTGTGTGATGTTCCCCTCCCTGTGCTCATATGTTCTCATTGTTCAGCTCCCACTATGAGTGAGAACATGCAGTGTTTGGTTTTCTGTTCCTGTGTTAGTTTGCTGAGAATGATGGTTTCCAGCTTTATCCATTCCCTGCAAAGGACATGAACTCATTCTTTTTTATGGCTGCATAGTATTCCATGGTGTATATGTGTCACATTTTCTTTATCCAGTCTATCATTTATGGGCATTTGGGTTGGTTCCAAGTCTTTGTTATTGTGAAGAGTGCTGCAGTAAACATACGTGTGCATGTGTCTTTATAGTAGAATGATTTATAATCCTTTGGATATATATCCAGTAATAGGATTGCTGGGTCAAATGGTATTTCTAGTTCCAGATTCTTGAGGAATCGCCACACTGTCTTCCATAATGGTTGAACTAATTTACACTCCCACCAACAGTGTAAAAGTGTTCCTATTTCTCCACATACTCTCTAGCATCTGTTGTTTCCTGACTTTTTAATAATTGCCATTCTAACTGGCGTGAGATGGTATCTCATTGTGGTTTTGATTTGCATTTCTCTAATGACCAGTGATGATGAGGGTTTTTTTCCATATGTTTGTTGGCCGCATAATAACGAGTATTCAGATAGGAAGAGAGGAAGTCAAATTGTTTCTGTTTACAGATGACATGATTGTATATTTAGAAAACCCCATCGTCTCAGCCACAAAACTCCTTAAGCTGATAAGCAACTTCAGCAAAGTCTCAGGATACAAAATCAGTGTTCAAAAATCACAAGCATTCCTATACACCAGTAATAGACAAACAGCCAAATCATGAGTGAACTCCCATTCACGATTGCTCCAAAGAAAATAAAATACCTAGGAATACAACTTACAAGGGATGTGAAGGACCTCTTCAAGGAGAACTATAAACCACTACTCAATGAAATAAGAGAGGACAAAAAGAAATGGAGAAACATTATGCTCATGGATAGGAAGAATCAATATTTTGAAAATGGCCATACTGCCCAAAGTAATTTGTAGATTCAGTGATATTCCCATCAAGTTACCATTGACTTTCTTTACAGAATTAGAAAAAACTAATTCAAATTTCTTATGGAACCAAAAAAGAGCTCATATAGCCAAGACAATCCTTAGCAAAAAGAACAAAGCTGGAGGCATCATGCTATCTGACTTCAAACTGTACTACAAGGCTACAGTAACCAAAACAGCATGGTACTGGTACCAAAACGGATATATAGACCCATGGAAAAGGACAGAGGCCACAAAAATAACACCACACATCCACAACCATCTGATCTTTGACAAACCTGACAAAAGCAATGGGGAAAGGATTCCCTCTTTAATAAATGGTGTCGGGAAAACTGGCTAGCCACATGCAGAAAACTGAAACTGGACCCCTTCCTTACACCTTATAAAAAAAATTAACTCAAGATGGATTAAACACTTAAACATAAGACCTAAAACCATAAAAACCCTAGAAGATAATCTAGGCAATACCATTCAAGACATAGGCATCGGCAAAGACTTCATGACTAAAACACCCAAACCCATGGCATCAAAAGCCAAAATAGACAAATGGGATCAAATTAAAGAGCTTCTTTACAGCAAAAACAATCATCAGAGTGAACAGGCAACCTACAGAATGGGAGACAATTTTTGCAATCTATCTGTCTGACAAAGGGCTAATATCCAGAATCTACAAGGAACTGAAACAAATTTACAAGAAAAAAACAAACAGCCCCATCAAAAAGTGGGTGAAGGATATGAACAGACACTTTTCCAAAAAAAGTACTCATTTTTACTGCCTGATTAACTAATTTTATATTTCCCTGCCCTATGAGGCACATGAAGAGTCAAATTGTATTTTCTATGACGCTTCTGAGTTAGTAACAAAGATGAATGCTTCATGAGAATTAGTATAATTTATTTTTCAAAACTGCCCTACAGGTGGAAAATAATGAAGAATTCTATCACTTCAGTGTATTTAGAAATCATTACCATAAGAGTGCAAATTGATATGAATACTCAATCATTCTTTGTTATTGGACAATATAGCTTAATTTTGCGTAGAGGTATGGGATACCTGAGGAGCATAAATACATGAATTATGTGTCTTTGTAATTCTCTTTCTAGTATAGAGCATATAAATCAGGCACACCTGGGTGTGTAAGAACTCGTCGTAAGAATTACCATTGTTTATTTTTTTGACATGTATGTATTTAGATTTTTTTAATGGTATAATCTCATTACCTTAGACTAGTTAGTAGGATGATATGTTTCAAGCCCTACTTTGCTAAATTAACATGAACCCAACCTTTCCTATAAAATTATTTTATAGTGAAAAGGAGAACAAGAAATGAGTTGTTATAATTCAGCAGTAAGAAAGGAAATTTGGTTGTTTAAACATTAGGCATCAAGTTTTTCTCCTACCTCCATACAACTGAGATATCTGATGCTTTTTCAAGGAGCAGGGGTCACTCAAGGAGCAAGGATAGAGATGGATTGGACATAAAGGGTGATGAAGTTTGAATTAATTAACTTGTACTAAATGCAGGTGCTTCTGAAATGTCCTCTGCAAGAATCACATGTAAGAGATACATAGTTAAATACAGAAAAACTTGAAAGATTGTTATTTGTGAAATTTATTGATTATTTTAAATGTTAATTTATTTACATTTATGTAAAATGTATCATATGTTAAAAACATTTAAAAATCCTTAATAGCCCTAAAGGTTTTTCTATGACTAGAAGTAAGTTGTAATTTGAATAAGCCATTCTCACACCTCTTTCATATTCTCATTTTTATCCACAAATTTTTATATTCACCAAAAGTAAAAAGCATTTTATTAACCTACAATTTGTTTTTAACTAACGCACACAAAAGCATTTTAAATAAATCACAATAGAACTTAACCTTGGGAAAACTGAATATCAATATGCAGATGCGATCAAAATAGGATTTTATGGAAAAAGGTGAGGACAGTTTCATAAAACCTAAGGAAGAATTTCAAGAGGACAGTTTGTACATACAAAAATATGCCTGAGGCTGGGCACGGTGGCCCATTCTTGTACTCCTAGCACTTTGGGAGGCTGAGGCGGGAGGATTGCTTGAGCCCAGGAGTTTGAGACCAGCCTGAGCAACATTGAGAGACCTCATCTCTGCAAAAAATAAACAAAATTAGCTGGGTGTGGTGGTACATGCCTGTAGTCCCAGCTACTCAGGAGACTTAAGTGGAAGGATTGCTTGAGCCAGGGAAGTCGAGGTTGCAGTAGCCTGAGATCACACCACTGCACTCCAGCCTGCACGATAGAGTGAGACCCTGTCTCACAAAACAAACAAAAATATGCCTGAAAGGATAGTTTTCATACTGCCTACTACTTTACAGTTGAGTAGGCATGTATATGTCCAACAGGCATCTGAAAATACACACTTATTTGTGGACAAAATTCTGTTAATTATCTAATTGTGAAACATGCAACATAGTCCCAATCATGTCAAAGTCCCCAACGAAAATTTAAAATGTATCTTATTTGGAAGGACTATAAACTTTAATATTTCTGTACAATATTATAAAACAAAACCCAGTATGTGGCCTGATTTATATATATAACCACATGGAATTCTATACTGAAGCCCAACAAAACTTCCATTACCCTCCACATCCATAATTTATCCTTCGCTCTTTCTGCCAACCAAAGGTGTTGGACAATGATTTGAGGTCTTAGTCTGAACTTTTGAATGAGAGGTGCCCCATCAGCTGGACTTCTCCTGAGTGTTGAAAAGGTAAGGGGTTTTGCTTCTTTATTCACTCCTTTCTTACTATTTGCATTATAACATAACTCTCTTGGGACTCAAGGGAACAAACCATACAGTCTCTTTTGCTAAATGCCAAAAATCAAGAAGCCAGTTGAAGTTTTCATTACAAATTGTTTCACAAGTGTTACACAGTAGAAAACTTTTTCGGCAGTTCACGCCTGTAATCCCAACACTTTGGGACACTGAGCTGGGTGGATCACGAGGTCAGGAGTTTAAGACCAGCCTGGCCAAGATGGTGAAACCCAGTCTCTACTAAAAATACAAAAATTAGCTGGGCGTGGTGGCGGGCAGCTGTAAATCCCAACTACTCGGGAGGCTGAGGTAGGGAATTGCTTGAACACAGGAGGCAGAGATTGCAGTGAACCGAGATCGCACCACTGCACTGTCTGTCACCTGGGCGACAGAGTGAGATCCATCTCAAAAAAAAAAAAAAAGAAAAAAAAAAAAACCAAAAAAAAAAAAAAAACCAAAAGACTTTTTTTTTTTGTCTCAGTTTGAGGTCTCTTGTTAAAAATTTAAAGAAAATTAATTTTACAATTTCCTATTGTCAATGATTTTGATTTATTGACAGTTTACCCTACAACAATATAGTGAAAAAGTGTGGTTTTGCGATTGGTTAGACATAATTCAGGACTGCCTATACTAGATGTGAGGCTATAGGCAAGTGTGTTAAAGATTCTTTGGAATCTTATTTTACTCAAGAGTAAAATGGTATGTGTAGTAATGATTATTTCATAAGGATATTGAGAGCATTAAATGGGGAATAAAAACCACATAAAAGGCTTAGCATATTGGAGACTTAATACAAATAAATTTCTTGCATTTTGCTTATCCTGGATATACCATGGGTTTGTGTCAGATTGGAAAACAAGATAGCAACAAAGATCCATGTTTCATGCTTCAGTGACTTAAAATATTAGTTGTTCTGGCCAGGTGCAGTGGCTCATGCCTGCAATCCCAGCACTTTGGGAGACTGAGGTAGGATGATGGCTTGAGCCCAGGAGTTTGGGACCAGACTGGGCAATGAAGTGAGGCCCTGTCTCTACAAAAAATAAAAAACATAGCCAGGCATGGTGGTGTGCACCTGTGATCCCAGCTACACGAGAGGCTGAAGCAGGAAGATTGCTTGACCTTAGAAGGTTGAAGCTGTAGTGAGCCTTGTTTATGCCACTGCATTCCAGCCTGAGTGACAGAGTGGGACTTTGTCTCAAACACACATACACACACACACACACACACACACACACACGTATATTAGTTCTACAAATAAAAATATTTTATTTTCAAAACATGTTTTACTAAAAGTTTTTCAGTAAGGATGTAAAAACTATTGCTGGTCAACTTTGACTACTTCCAAAATGCTTTTTTTGAGTGAGATGTTACACCTCTTTGTTAGTTCATTGCAATAATACTGAAATATTTAAAATTGAAACTCAGTAATGGTAAATATAGAAGAATTAGAGGATAAAATGAGTGGAGAGATGGAAAGGTACAGATTGAATATAATTATTTAAGTAAAATACTTTCCTAGAGAAAATAAAAAGTAGAACTTTGAGGTTGAATCCCTTTTAATGTAATGTTTTTCTCAAATCCAAGTGTTTTTACACTATACAATAGGAGTAGATTTTGTCACCACTCTGTGCTCAAACTCATTTTTCTTTCTTTTTTTATTTTTACATTAAAAAATTTTACTTTAAGCTCCAGGATACATGTGCAGGATGTGCAGGTTTGTTACATAGGTAAATGTGTTATTTTTAATTTAATTTAACACTTTTTATTTTTAAGTCATACAACTCTCATAGCCAGTAGTTAATATTACCTTGAAAGTTTGGTATGGTTGATGAATTGCGTCCTGTTAATAATTGCTACAGATTTTTGAATAATTGCAGACCAGTTTGATGGTCCTGGGTTGGCATAAGAACATGAAGATTTACTTTTTCCTGTGAGCTTTCTTGGGATGAAGAAATTTAGTGTTTTTTTCTTTAATTTTTAAGAAATGTTTATTCACTATTTTTTACATGATTTATTTCCCACTGAAAAATAAATTCCACTGGGCATAAAATGTATTTTTGTAAGTCACAGAGTAACCCAACTTGAAGCTAGTTTTTCAGACTTAGGCAGTTCATGCTGTAAGCCCTAGATCTCATGGTCACCCTTACAAGAGAAATATCTAATTGAAAAAATTAAATATGAAGAGCATTAATTTTGAAAGTGCTAAAATGACATAAAGGGATCTCACTGGGCTTGAGATATTAAGTATTAAAATTATTAAAGGTTTAAATTGTTAGTAACTTATTGCATAGAAAATGTGCCAAATGTCAGTAAATAAAAAAATTCTTTTTTTTAAATAAAAATTTACAGAAAAATTATGACAATACTACAAAGAGGTTCTGTACAGCCCCCACCCAGTTTCTCTTACTATTAACATCTTACATTAGTATGTTACGTTTGTCACAATTAGTGAACCAATATTGATACATTAGTATTAACTAAAGTCAGGGTTCTTTTTATTGGAGAATGGTGTTAGAAACTAAGGTCTGGGCCCTGTGGTATGGTGGTTGCTATCGAGATGTCATTACTTTTAGGTTCTCTCCCAGCTGACAGAGCAAAGAAATATATGTGTGTATATTAACCTATGTATACACATACATCTATGATTATTTTGATATGTAACATCTGTATTTTTATTAAGCTAAATATGAGTTCATATAGTGTCTTCAATTCTAATCAATTACAGTATAGATTATTCTAGCCTCTTCCTCTTGCTTATCTATAACTTCCTATTTCAAACAGTGAAAAATCTGTCTTCCACCACCTACTATCTGCTTACCTAATTTCTCATTTCCAGTTTATGTATGTAGTGGTTTCAGAATTATTACATATAGCCGTGTGGGATACAACTTTGTCAACTAGAGTGGTGCTTATGCAGGTTCTGTTATCTTTAGTTTTACTGACTCTACTCATTTCCAAAGTTGTTTAGTCCAGAACATTTCACTCATACTCCTCCTAGTGAAGTTGTTTCATATGTTAGTAACACAGATTCTTTTTTTGCAGTCTGCATTCCGTTTTAGGGTTCCCTCCTCTCCGGTCTCCTAAATTATTATTATTTTAATTCACATACATCAAGGTTTATTCTTTGTACTGTAAAGTTCTATAGGTTTTGACAAATGCAAAGTGTCATGTTCCCATCATTACAGTGTCATACAGAATTGTTTCACTGCCCTAAAAATATCCCTTGTCCTTTGCCTATTCAACCCTTACCCCCCTTTCCCACACTCCTGGCAACCACTGATCTGTTTATCATAGAGCTGTGCCTCTTCCAGAATGCATATAATTGAAATCATACAATATATAGACTTTTCACCTTGGCTTCTTTCATTATCAATATGCATTTAACATTCCTCCATGTCCTTATGTGGCTTGTAGTTCATTACTTTTTACTGTTGGGTAGTATTCGATCATAGAAATGTACCACAGTTTGTTTATCCATTCGCTGATTGAAGTATACCAATATACCTAGGAACATGACTGCTAGATCATATAGTAAGACTATATTTAGCTTTGCAAGAAACTGCCAAACTGTATTTCAAAGTGGCTGTACCATTGTGCCACCAGCAACTCTTGCCAGTGATCCAGTATTGTCAGTTTTTTGGATTTTAGCCATTCTAAAAGGTGAGTGATGGTATCTCATTGTGATTTTAATTTGTAATACTCTAATGACAAATGATGGTGGGTTTCTTTTCATATGTTTGTTTTCCATTTGTAAATCTTCTTTAGTATGGTGTCTATTCAGATGTTTTGCTTACTTTTTAAAACTGTGTTGATTGTTTTCTTTTACTTTTTCTTTTTTCTTTTGATATGGAGTCTCGCTCTTTCACCCAGGCTAGAGTGCAGTGGCATGATCTTGGCTCACAGTGATTCTTGTGCCTCAGCCTCCTGAGTAGCTGGGACTACAGGCGCCCACCACCACGCCTGGCTGGTTTTTTTTGTATTTTTGGTAGAGACGAGGTTTCACCGTGCTAGTCAGGCTGGTGTTGAACTCCTGACTGCAGATGATCTGCCCGCCTTGGCCTCCCAAAGCTAGGATTACAAGTAGGATAGGCATGAGCCACTATGTCCAGCTGATTGTTTTCTTATCATTGAGTTTTATATTCCTTCATTTTTGAATGGAGTAAATAAACACAATAAAACTGGTTGAGAAGATATGCATTTAAAAAATCGTAACGGATTGTAGGATACACATTCTATTATTTCATGGGAAAAATCATGGAAGAGTCAGTTCAGTATTCAGTGAATCATTAATGTGAGGATGTAAAATTTGATACACACACAATTTATTGAGCACTTATCCTATGTCAATCAGTGTGCTAAATTTTTTTCTTTTATATTAACTCATTTAATTCCCACTACAGCCCTGTGTAATGGCAGCTGTTCTTCCCACCATTTTTTTTATTTTTATTTTTATTTTTTTTTTTTGAGACGGAGTCTCGCTCTGCCGCCCAGGCTGGAGTGCAGTGGCCGGATCTCAGCTCACTGCAAGCTCCGCCTCCCGGGTTCACGCCATTCTCCTGCCTCAGCCTCCCGAGTAGCTGGGACTACAGGCGCCCGCCACTGCGCCCGGCTAGTTTTTTGTATTTTTTAGTAGAGACGGGGTTTCACCGTGTTAGCCAGGATGGTCTCGATCTCCTGACCTTGTGATCCGCCCGTCTCGGCCTCCCAAAGTGCTGGGATTACAGGCTTGAGCCACCGTGCCCGGCCTCTTCCCACCATTTTATAAAGGAAGAAACCTTAGATCACACTCAGTAGAAGAGTTCTAAACCCCTATGCAGTGCTGTCTGATAGAAAATATATTTTAAAATGAGATGATCTAAGGTTTGTTTACTTACAGAGCTAAAGGAAAGTATGTCTTAAATTTAATAATGAGTGATTATAGAAACAGATTACAGGAAATAGTCCATCTTTCTTGAATTATCCAAATTGTTACAAGCCTCAAATTCATTTTTGTTTGTATGAGAACACATTTAGGTGATTGGATAGAAGTATATAGTTTTTCCCAGATGTTGAAATTTATTTCACATTAACTTTTTTTCATCTTTACTTTCTTCAAGGCAAGTAGGATAGAATGTAATAATCAAATAGGTTTTTCCCCCACCCCATTTTAGAGAGATAAATAATTTCCAAGAGCCATTTGCTTTGTTATTGGATAAGTAATTAACAAAAAGAATTCCTAAAGACAATTAGAATCATGACCAAACTGAGTCTTAAAAACAGCAGTACTCATAGCTGGTGGCTGGCTTGGTGGCTGGCGATGAGCCTGCAGCATGGGACTGGGTGTTCCACCACAGCTTGGCTGTTGTCCAGGGAGCTCTCAGTCGCTGGGGTTCCCACAGTGCCAATCACGAGGCAGGTGCAGAAAGGATGAAGGTTTCTGTTCCCCATTAGTGTTGAGGGCATGCAGGTCGTCTGACATGAGGGGCATGAAAAGTGAAGTTCCTGCTTTGCTTTGGGTAAGAAATCTGCATTGACAGGGGCTCAAGAACCTGCTCTTACACCTCACATGTCTTAGCCTGGCCTTTGAGATGAGTAGGGAGTTTGAGTGGGAGTTTGAGTTTCCTCTTAGAAAAACAGAACCAAGGCACTTTCATTTTTTAGTTTCCTAGTACCTTTTGTTAAGAATAAAAGCCAAAATGAGTTGTAAAAATTTAAAATTTTTAGATTTTAAATTTGCATTTAAAAAATTAATGCTTTCTTTTTCTTTTCTTTTCTTTTTTTTTAATGGAGTTTTGCTCCTGTTGCCCAGGCTGGAATGCAATGGCATGATCTCGGTTCACTGCAACCTCTGCCTCCCAGGTTCAAGCGATTCTTCTGCCTCAGCCTCCTGAATAGCTGGGATTACAGGCACCTGCCACCACATCCAGCTAATTTTTGTATTTTTAGTAGAGACGGGGTTTCACCATGTTGGCTAGGCTGGTTTCGAACTCCTGACCTCAGGTGATCCACCTGCCTCAGTCTCCCAAAGTGCTGGGATTACAGGTATGAGCCACTGCGCCTGGCCAAA
This sequence comes from Papio anubis, assembly GCF_008728515.1. Taxonomy (NCBI): domain Eukaryota; kingdom Metazoa; phylum Chordata; class Mammalia; order Primates; family Cercopithecidae; genus Papio; species Papio anubis. The sequence goes on along the minus strand of NC_044979.1, from coordinate 41,403,917 downwards.
ATTAATGCTCTTAACATGTAAAAAGTAAAGTGCAGTGGAATTCTGGCACTTATGCAAGATAATACAACTTAAAAGATTTATAAGAATATTAACTGCTAATGAACAGTAGAGGGATCTAATTAACATTGAAAGTTAGATGAGGAAAGTGTTTGTCTTCTATTCCCAACAGGGCATCTTTGTAACTATGACTCCTGAGAAGATTCTGTTTTCAGTCTTAAAACAGGAATGGGGGAAAAATGCAGGCCTCGGTAAGTACAAAAAGGGGAAACCAAAGGAGACAAGGGAGTTACTGTAGATTTTGCAGGGCTGAGGAAAGTCAGAATAAATACCAGAGGCAATGATGCTGGTAATTTTCTTTGGGCTCAGAGAAGTAATGCTTTGCTTTGTCAGAGTTGTAGTAAAATTTAGATCTAAGAAGCTCGTTGGAAGTTGTAGCAGAATCCTGTCTTGTTTACTGTGTCCACTGCCTGGCACAGAGATGGAACACTATAGGCTTTCCAAAAACATCTGTGGAATGGAATCAGAAAGTCACTTTACTTTCCAAGATGCAATTCTTTATTTTGAAAGATAAATATTTAAAAAGTGTATACATTTTTGACATGATTATGACATACATCCTTCCAGACTTTCTTCAGTGCTTATGCAAACATGTATATGTGACCTGTAGGTCTCCTTTTACCCAGTTTTTGGAGTACAAATAAGGTCACATCTCTTCTTAACTTTAAATGTTTAAAACATTGAAGTTAGCAAGAAGCCCAGAAACTTTTTCTAAAGAACTTTTTCCACCCCTAATTGTCCAAGAACTCCAAGTCTTTCTTGGTTCAAATAGGTAATTTCTGTTTCTAAACACTGGAAAAAGGAGAATATGAAGGATCTGACTAGTCCATTGTCACATGCCCCACCCCATTTTCTGCTGCAAGAGCCTCTGTCACCACAGCATTGTGTCACTGATGAAAATAGGTCCTCCCACAGAGTCAGATGCATCCCAGTCTATTGCTACTATTATCACCCTGTTGGAACAGATCCCTGCACGGGTCACAGTAGTTCCTGGAAGATGAAACTCATTCTCCCAGCCTTAATATCAGCCAGTAATACTTTATTGTTGGAGTTCCAAAGTTGCTATAGTAGTTTCCAAAGCCCACCTGGCACCTAAGGATGGGTAAGTAAAGACAAGTTTCCAGTTTCAGCTGCAGAAACAAGAACCCATCTCCCACCACATAGTAGGTGTTGGCATTAAACTTCTCTCTTATGGTGTGGTGTGTTCTCCTCGGTATCTTCGGTATTTCTGTTTGCTCACTCCAGTTGGGATTATCTCAATGCACCAAACAGATTCTAACTACACTGAATCTCAAAAGAAATAGAAGTAGTCTTTGTCAAGCCACAGGAAAGAGCTTGTTCTTCTTTCTTCTCCTCCTAGACACCTACATACTTTTCATTCTTCTAATGAAGATGGTCCATTCAATACATTCAGAAGAAATGAAGAAAAAAATACAAGTCTAGTTTGTGATAAGTCCTTGTTTTCACCTAAACAGAGAAGCAAGAACACAAATTATATAAGGCATCTTTCTCTTAAATAAACAGAAGAGTTCTATGTGGTCTAGTTACACAGAGATCACAGTGATTAACTACTCAGTTCTGGAGCCAGACAACTGGGTTTGTTCAGATTCTGGCACTCTTTCTTGAATTTGGGCATGGCGTTTAACCTTCTGTACCTCAGTTTCTTCATTTTTAAATTGTGATGTTAATAATAAAATGTACTAACTTTATAGGGTCTTTCCTGAGGCACATAATGCAATTTAAACAACAAACAAGTATACATAACAGACATTTTTTTCTTACAAAGACAGTACCATACTAAACTTAATTTGCTTTATTTGAAAAATTATATTTTTAGGTAAAACTTTGTAAGTTAATTTTTTGGATGAAAAACATGATACCAATTTATCAATTTGATTTTTCTTCATTAGCATGATATACTTTGTTCTAGAAAGGACTTAGGCAATTTTCATACATGTCTTTAAATATGATTTTTGCACATGTAAATAAGAGTTCCAAAGTGTTTTGCCATCACTTTGTCAGTGTTGCCTCTCAACAGCCTTTGAAGTGAGGAGATTCCAGTCAGTGTCTCAGACACAAGGATGCAGGCTGTGGAGGCCAGTGAGCCACAGTCACCGAACTGGGAATTGACTATCCTTTTGACCATACAGATTAATCACTGTAGTTTCACCAATCACATTGAACTTGAAGATCAATAAATGACCCTAAAACAATGAGATTTCATAGACTCTTTCTATGTAGTGGAAGTTAAAGCAAATCAGAAAGGAGTCCCTAAACCTGTGAATTCTTGAATTTTAGTTTTCCAGGTCAACAAGCCTTCTTTAAGTGACTTCATGTCCTGTACTTAGTTTTTGATCATAGATTGGTATAAGAAATGACCATAAATGTTTTTGAGAAAATTATTGCTGAAAATACTGTTCATGATGCCACTCAATGATGTAAGTCTCTAAACAGCAAACTCTTCCATGAATGGGGTGGAGGGAGGATGGTTTTTGTTTCCAGGTGAACTTACATACTGCCTTTTCTCAGATATCAGACCATGAGAATAATACAATGGATTGGGCTTTGATAGCCAAGACTTTCAGAATTGCTGTTAGTGCCCATGTGCAATGAAATTTTTCTATCATGTCTCTCTTATTATTATTATTTCAAATGCCCTGTTTTAACTGTTTTGATTACTGATTATCTATTTAGAGGGAAACAGTTATAAATAAATAATTTACTGTTCTATTTACTGTGCACCCCTGCCTTTCTAAATATAACTCTTCTATGTATCATGTAAATTATCACAGAACTCTTCTGAGAAAAAAATGGTTACTTTTCTTTTTAGAATTCAAATTTATAATTATCTACATCTATAGATAGCATCTGAGTTTCAGCATGATATCACCAATGAAAATTTAATCTGTGTTATGAATTCCCTTGTTTCTAGAAAGGCTTCAGCGGGAACATGGGAAGAGAACCCATATGAATAAAACATTTCATGACTGGCAGTTTTAGAAAATCTTACAGGATTTGGTAGCTTTTACATTTATGACAAAATTGTATTTTTGATATTGTTCATAATTATTTCAGTTCGTTAGCAGCATTAATAAGCTCCCATTTTGAACAGCTTGAAGATCTTTAAGACTTTCTTAATGAGAAACTACCTTTAAGTTATAGAAGACCCATCAGGATGCCAAATTCCATCTGGACAGAGTTACAGATACACCACTGTTTATGAGCTGAAAATTAGAGCAACCAAACAACAGAGCTTTAAAATGCTATTTCAATACAAGGGGACATTTTCACCATATAAAAATAGAAGTTTGTCTGTAAATAAAAATGATTTTACAATTGCAAGAGTACTTGATTTACCCCTTTTCATTTAGTTCCAATACCAATAAATTCTTAGGGAATGAGAAATTCCAGTGTTCCTGAGAATTCTAATAGCTTTTAGAGAGTTCAGTTTTCTGTAGCATTCCATTTTGCAATCCTACACAAATTTCTAATTTATAACCAGTGGTATGTAATGATAATTTCTAACATTTATTAAGTGTTTATTAGGTTCTAAGTGCTTTATTTCTGATATATATATCACATTTAATTTATTGCATCCAGTGGTTCTCAACTGGGGACAGTTTTGTATCTCTCTCCCCAAGATATTTGGCAATCTCTGGAGATAGTCCTGGTTGTCACAACCTAGGATGTATGTGGTCCTACGAGCATCCAAGGAATAGAAGCTAGAGATACTGCTGAACATTCTACAGTACAAGGGCAACCCCCACATCAAAGAATTATCCACACCCAAATGTCAATAGTACTGAAGTTGAGAGACCCTAACTTAATCTGTTCAACAACCCTATGAGGTGGGGGTTTTTTTTGTTTTTTGGTTTTTTTGGTCGGGGGAGATAAAGTCTCACTCTGTCGCCTAAGCTAGAGTGCAGTGGCATGATCACGACTCACTGCAGCCTCGATCTCCCAGGCTCAAGCCATCTACCTGCCTCAGCCTCCCAAGTAGCTGAGATCAGAAGCATGCACCACCACACCTTGCTATTTTTTATTTTTTGTAGACACAAGGTCTTACTGTGTTGCCCAGGCTGATCTCAAACTCCCGAGCTCAAGCAATCCTCCCTCCTCAGCTTCTCAAAGTGCTGGAATAACAGGTATAAACCATGGCACCTGACTAAGGTGGGTATGTTTAACCTTGTTTTGAGGCAAGGAAAAAAAAACACAGAAAGGTTAAGTAACTTATTTAAGGTCACAGAGCTAAGTGTGGTGCCAGGATTGAAAACCTAATTCTTTATTGCTTTAGCACAAGCTATTTCCACTATACTCTGTCATGTTCACAGAATGTTGATGTCCATCAGTAGATTCTGAATTTTGAAGGATGGAGATACTGCCTTATTTTGTACATCTGCTTTAGCATCCAAGCTCTTGCTTGGTGAAAAATTAATGTTAACCATTCATCTCTTGAGCATCTTCAACTATCCCCTTTAGAATGACATTTCAACTATTAGGTCAGTAACCCCAAGAGAAAATGGTTGTTTGAGTGCATATACTGTATTACAAAATAAGGGGTGAATTCAAAGGAAAACATAAGATGCAATTCGTGCCTCCAAGGAGGTTGTAGGGAAGAGGGGTTATGTATGTATGTAAATAGAAGTTGGCGTGCGTGTATGTTTATAAACAGAATTGTCAGACCAAACATTATTTTGGAAGCAGTAAAAGTAAACTAGAATCTGACCTAGTCATTTCCCAGGACACCTCTTTCAAGTCCTGAAACATCTTTGTAAGACTGTAGTGTGTGTTTACATCCTAGGTAATCACTGTGGCCCACTGCTGAAGAGCTGTGGCCGTTCTTACCCTTCTAGCTTAGATAAATTTATAAGCACAACCAGACTACATATATGAAGCTGACGAGACCTTGTCTTTTTTTTTTTAATGAGCTTTTCTTCCCAATAGGAGTGACTATTTCTTTTCTTCTTCCACATTTTCAGGTTTTAGTGTACTTGTGATTGCTACCCACTTATCACTGTTAAAGTCTACTCAGGAGAGAATCTGAGAAACACTCTCAAATTAAGTTGAACATGATGGATAAGTAAAGTATTGTGAAAGTTCACTCTCATGATTTCTAATGGCGAAACCTGCCAGGGTGAGTAATCTTTGACAAGAAGGTTATCACTCATAATCTTTCATATATTGAGATCATGTGTAAGAAGCACCCAGCACATTGCTGAACACAAAGTAGGTATTAAATAAATGTTGGCTTCCTGTTCTCCTACTCCTCCTTGCTCTTCTTTTTAATATACCTTTAAAATGATGCCACACAAATGGCCACACAGTCTTCGATATTTAAGATCAGTTCGGGCATTAGGAAATTCTATAGGGGAAGTATGTGTAATCATTAAATGCTTGGGCTCAGGCCACGGATTGTTTAGGTTTAAATCCAAGTTTCCTCTTTTGTTATTAATTCTGCAACTTGCTTGGGAAAATATGAAACTTGTTTTTCCTCAGGTTCATTATCTGTAATATATAGTTAATGAAGAAGTTACCTGTCCCATGAAGGTGTTGTAAAGATTAAAAAAGGCAAATTAGGCTGTGTATTTGTCATTATAATTTGGCATATATGGTAAGTGCCCAACAACCATAGGCTATTATAAAATTGTTATAAAATGATATGAGCTATCATTGAGCAGCATGAAAGAAGAGCTTCACTGTTTCACCTACTCTCACCCTGGCCCATTAATCTCTTTCCTGTTCCTGACATTTCAAAGATACGTTTAGGATTTCAGTCATGACCTTAAGTCACTTTTGAACAGTTTTCTGGTGGATAAGTCCTTATTCCCACATTATGTATGTACCTAGATGCAAATCCTGAATATCATGTCGCAATTAGTGCATTTGCACATGCTTGCTAACTGTGTTAAAGCTCTGAATAATGGTAAAGTTTTATTTCTACCAAAACAAATTTGGACCGTAATGTTTTATGATAAAAATCTATAGTCTTCCTATGTACATGTGTGTGTACATGCTTAAAATGGAATGTTATAGTTAAATGTAATTCTTTAAAAGTATATAACTCCAGTGGCTACTTGGTTTGGCTACTTGGTTTGTAGATATCGGCTTTCCTGTTTCATTGTTAAACAGGCCTAGAAGTTATTATTTCATGAAACTAATGTGAGGAAAGAGACTAGGTTGATGTATAAGTGACATTATAAAAATACATGAGGGATGATTTGATTAGAAGCAGTATTACACAGTGATAGGAGTAATGGTTTAGAACTAGACCCAGGTTTGAATCTTAGCTCTATCATTATAGGCATTTACTTAATTTTTCTTGTTTGCTTACTCAACTGAAAACTGAAGATACTAACACCTGTTTACATGGTTGTTGTAAGGGTTATATGAATAATGTCTGGCAAATAGTAAGAACTCAAGTAACTGTTTCATTCTTTCCAGAAGGAGATTGACTGAAAAATATTTGGAGTCTCCTCCAGCCATATTCCTTGGTCAGCTTCTATGATTCTCTTTGGAGCTTAATTCTTAATCCCTTTATTTTCACTTGCTTGTTGATAACAAAGAATAATTTATTTCAAAATAATTTATTTCAAAAATAATGTTTTGAAATAATTTATTTCAAACGCATGTATTATATTTGATGGGCCACACTAATAGTTATAAACCAAACAACAGATTGGGGATGGGGAAGTGGATGGAGTGAGTTCAGTCACATGTCTGGGAAAAGTCAATAGTGAAGACAGAGTCTCAATTTTTGTCATACTGGAGAGATGAAAACACAGGTAGAGGATTTCAAACAACAGAGTGAATGGTGAGTTAAAAATGCTAAAGTTCTTTCCTGGTGTCTAACTTAATGCAATGTGGTTTATCTCTTTGCCCTTTTCTCTACTATTCAAATTTAGGATAATAAAGATTAAATGTTTCTAAATCTTACTTTACAATATTCAAGAAAAAAGGTATGCTTTTGTCCACTGAAGTGCAAAGCAGAGCTATGAAAACCTGCTGAACACATTCTTTATTTTCAACACATGTTCTTGTCTTTCCATCATGAAATGCATGTTTTATTTGTACTGTATTTGGGTGACCACAAGTTAACAATAAGATCATTCACAAGACCCTTGCCTTAGATGTGTCGACAATGAAGTAATCAGGCCAAAATTTTTACTTTCCTTTGAATTTTTCAATTCAAACACAATGTGTGCTTGCTTTTACACAATAGGGTTCAGGGATTAGAGGGTTGGCTCTTTAAATACCGTCAGAGACACAGGCAATCCTACACCAAGTGCTCAGAAGGAAGGCGCCTACGCCTGGGAATGCCCAGTTGCCCTTAGAGAGTTGAAGATGGCGTTTCTCTGAGTCAGGTCAAAGTTAACACATTACCTTCGCTTCAAAGACTGCTTGGATTCCTTTCGGTGGATTAGTCAAGATGTTTTGCTGACTGAGACTAGGAAATCTATAGGAGGGCGGGTTAGTTTACATTGTTGCTTGTCATTGTCACTAAAACACTCCAAAGCCTTCCTTAAAAATGCACACTGGACTAAAAACAGAAAAGGAACAAATCCTGGGCTGGTAATTAGGCGAAGCACTATCTCCTCTTACCTCCTTGTAGATTTTTTTTTCCCCCTTTAAGTACGTGTCCTCAGATTTCTTTGCCATCCTTGGAGTTCACTCACCTAAGCCTGAAACTAATAAAGCTTGGTTCTTTTCTCCAACACGCAGAGGAAGCGCTAAGGTGAATGCATCAGACCCACACTGCCGCGGAACTTTTCGGCTCTCTAAGGCTGTATTTTGATACATGAAAGGCACATTTTCCTTCCCTTTTTAAAATGCACCTTGCAAACGTAACAGGAACCCAGCTAGGATCATCGGAAAAAGGAGGAAGAGGAGGAAGGCAGGCTCGGGGGAAGCTGGTGGCAGCGAGTGCTGGGTCTGGCGGACCCTGCCGCGAAGGACGGTCTGGGAGGCTCTCCGGGGAGCCAGTTCTGCCGGTGGCTTCTTCTGTCCTCCAGCGTTGCCAACCGCACCTAAAGAGCGGCCGCGACTGTCGCCCACCTGCAGGATGGGCCTGGTGCTGGGCGGTAAGGACACGGACCTGGAAGGAGCGCGCGCGAGGGAGGGAGGCTGGGAGTCAGAATCGGGAAAGGGAGGTGCGGGCCGGCGAGGGAGCGAAGGAGGAGAGGAGGAAGGAGCGGGCGGGGTGCTGCCGGGGGTGCGTAGTGGGTGGAGAAAGCCGCTAGAGCAAATTTGGGGCCGGACCAGGCAGCACTCGGCTTTTAACCTGGGCAGTGAAGGCGGGGGAAGGAGCAAAAGGAAGGGGTGGTGTGTGGAGTAGGGGTGGGTGGGGGGAGTTGGAAGCAAATGACATCACAGCAGGTCAGAGAAAAAGGGTTGAGCGGCAGGCACCCAGAGTAATAGGTCCTTTGGCATTAGGAGCTTGAGCCCAGTCGGCCCTAGCGGGGACCCCAGCGCCCGAGAGACCATGCAGAGGTCGCCTCTGGAAAAGGCCAGCGTTGTCTCCAAACTTTTTTTCAGGTGAGAGGGTGGCCAACTGAGCTTTGGAAAGACACGTGCCCACGAAAGATTAGGGCGTGTGTATGGGCTGGATTTGGGGAAAAGGAATAAGCAGTTTTTAAAAAGATGCGCTATCATTCATTGTTTTGAAAGAAAATGTGGGTATTGTGGAATAAAACAGAAAGCGTTAAGAAGAGGTTGAAGAATGAATTGAAGCTGATTGAATAGACAGCCACATCTACTTGCAACTGAAAAGTTAGAATCTCAAGACCCAAGTATGCTACTATGCAGTTATTTTATTTGATTTTTCTAAGAAACTAAAAAAACTTGTTAATAATAAATACTTAAGTGTGGTTTATTGGTTTTCCCCCTTCATGCCTTGGACACTTGATTATCTTCTTGGCACATACAGGTGCCATGCCTGCATATAGTAGGTGCTCAGAAAACATTTCTTGACTGAATTCTGCCAAAAAAATTTTTGGGGTAGGTAGAAAATATGTGCTTAAAATATTTATTGTTATGAGACTGGATAAATCTAGTATTTGTCACAAGTACATTGTTCTTTAAAAATTGAAAGCAAATTTGTTGAAATATTTATTTTGAAAAAAGTTAACTTTACAAGCTATAAACTTTAAAAGCCATAGGAATAGATACTGAAGTTATATCCAACTGACATTTAATAAATTGTATTCCTAGCCTAATGTGATGAGCCATAGAAGCTTGCAAACTTTGAGCCATAGAAGCTTGCAAACTTTATCTAATGAGATTTTGAAAAACAGCGTCTAAGTTCGGAATCTTAGGCAAAGTGTTATTAGATGTAGCACTTCATATTTGAAGTGTTCTTTGGATATTGCATCTACTTTGTTCCTGTTATACCTGTGTGAATGAATGAGTAGGTACTTCTCTCTCGTGGGACATTACTTGACTCATAATTACCCAATGAATAAGCATACTGAGGTATCAGAAAAGTGAAATATGTTATAAATAGCTCATATATGTGTGTAGGGGGGAAGAGATTTAGCTTTCACATTTCTGTTATGTTTAGTTCTCTGCATGTGCAGCTAATCCTGGAACTCCCGTGCTAAGGAGAGACTGTGGCCCTTGAAGGAGAGCTCCTCCCGGTGGATGAGAGAGAAGGACTTTACTCTTTGGAATTACCTTTTTGTATTGATGTTATAGCACCTTTTGTTACTTCTTCTATAAAATCGGCTTATCTATTGATCTGTTTTCCTACTCCTTATAAAATCAGAATGTTAATTGGCATAAATTATAGACCTTTTTAGCAGAGAACTTTGAGGAAGCTAAATGCCAATCAGTCTAAAAATGCAGTTTTCAGAAGAATTAAAATTCCATGGATAGTTCTAAATACTAATGAACTTTAAAATAGCTTACTATTGATCTGTCAAAGTGGGTTTTTATATAATTTTCTTTTTACAAATCACCTGACACATTTAATATAGGTTAAAAAATGCTATCAGGCTGGTTTGCAAAGAAAATGTATTACAAAGGCTACTAAGTGTGTTAAGAGCATACTCATTTCTGTTCTCCAAAATACTTCATAAGTTGCTCTAAGAATAGGTATGTTTTTAAAAGTTAAGTTCCTACTATTTATAGGAACTGACAATCACCTAAAATACCAATGATTACAAACTTCCTTCTGGCCTTCTGGACTGCAATTCTTGTAAAAAACATGTTTTTTTTGCATTAAGTTAGGCAGTATTGCTTAGTTTTCAAAAGTGGTAGATTTTGGAGTCAGATTATTTCGATTCAGATCCTACATCTACTGTTTAGTAGCTGTGTTGCCTGAGGCAGGTCCCTTAACATCTCTGTGTGTGACTTGACCTTTAAAATTTGGAGACTGTCATAGGGGTTAATCCCTTGAGAAAATGAATGTGAAGGGGTTAGTCCAATGTTAACTGCTATTATTATGGATTACCATATTTTTACATTCATTACAGTACATGTACCTTGTTAATATAAGATGCTCAATTCATCTTTGGGTATAATTTTGTGACTCTTAATCTGGATATGCAATGAGTGGGCCTGGATGAGAATTTAATTTATGAAAAATTGTGTTTCACATGGCCTTACCAGATATACAGGAAACACGTCATATGTTTCTATCATAGGTTGTTAAATGCCTTAGAATTTAACTTTCTGAATAAGATCCCTTCAGTTTGAGAGTCATACAACAGTAAAATTGTTATGATATGGGTTATAGATTGTATTGAATATCTCTTTATAGGTCTAGGTTTTGTCATTGGAAAACCAAAAAAGTTTGGAAAAAAATCTAAGTTATTTCTTACTTTCTTAATTTTGCATGGATTTCGCATCAAGTATAAAATTTGAAGAACATCTGAACTATCATAATCCATATATATATATATATATAAATAATAAACATAATCTAAGAGAGAATTTTACCATGAAAAATTCAGGTAGTTCATGACTATCATGGCAAACAAGTAAATTAAATAGAAACTTTTATGAAAATGACATTTATGAAATAGGAAGCCATTTTTAAACTAGAAGTGATATATTAGTATAAAATTTGTAATTCATATACAAGTGGGATTGATTTATAAATGGTCACCAATGGAGATTGTGCTATTTAATTTGGGAAAATTTTAAAAATTTACATTTTCTCACAACTTTTAAGGTAGTTATTCAGTTTGTTCCTCTCTGTCTCTTCTCTCATGCCCTGAATTTTTCATATTTCGCTTAGTTGTAAGAGTGTATCTCAAATCGTGTGTCAGATGACATACTTGAATTTTGGTCATGATATCTGTGCTATAAGTCTAGGTCTATAATGAGGAATTGTGGGAACCCCACAGAATCCAAGTATACAGTGCCATTGATTTCTTACAAGGGATGTGGGGTCTCTTATAAACTCTGCAGATTAAGTCTCAAGTAAGACCAAAGAGTAAAATATTGTTAGGATCTAAGGTGGAAATTCAGCAAAGAATCACATAGTCTAAGTCTCAAGTTAACAGTAAGATAATTTGAGATACTTTTGTAATTATTAAACACAAAGTAATGAGAGATTTTTAAGCAAACCAATACACCTGAATTTATATATTAGAATAGGTATGGTGGTTCCAAATAGCTACCTAATAAAAACCACACTCGTATTCTAAACATTCTGCCTTTGATCAAAATAATTTTGGGTCTCATTATGAAATTGCCTTTCTAAGTAATCCATAAATTTCTTCTCATAAGTATATATTAGCCTCATTATTTTATAGTTATTATTTTATATTCATAGCTTGCTTTAGATTAAAAATTGTATTACCCAGACTGGTCTCTTGGACTTGCTTTCAAGTGACTTTTGACTGTACCACAAAATCAAATTCACTCTGAAAATATAAAGATTTTTCATCATAATTTCCTTTGTTAACAGCCAAATTCTACCTAATTTTAGGTGTTTTCATTAAAAAAAAATTGCAAACTTTAAAGAAAATTCTTTGTTTGTTTTTAAAAGACAGTGTCTCACTCTGTTGCCCAGGCTGGAGTGCAGTGACACAAGCATAACTCGCTGCAACCTCCACCTCCTGGGCTTAAGTGAGCCTTCCATCTTGCCTCACGAGTAGCTGGGTCTTCAGGTGTACAGGTGTGTACCACCATGCCTGGCTTTTTTTTTTTTTTTTTCAGTTTTATGGAGACAGTATCTCACTATGTTGCCCAGGCTGCTCTTGGAGCTCCTGGCCTCAAGTTATCCTCCCACCTCGGTCTCCCAAAGTGCTGGGATTACAGGCATAAGCCACCTCACCCTTTCAGCCTAAAGACAATGCTTAATGAAGAGAAATATAAGTGCTTTGAGCAATGGAAGTATAATTAAAATTATATAATGAAAGATGTAAAAATGGCCATTTTGAATGGGACTACACTTAATTTGGTTATATAAATTATGATACACTATTAAAAATTCATGATTATTTTATATTTATATTTTATTTACATGTTGGCAATTTGTGAGGAAAGCTAAAATTATGTGAGCCATAAATACTTTTGCAGTTTGTCAAGGGTGTTTGTAAAAATGTTGCCAAGGAAGACCAGTTGACTACTCAAACAAGGGTTTAGTCTAGGTCTGATCAATACATATGCATTATCTCAGGTTTGTCTATCAGACAAACCTTAGGCTATCCAAATCAAAATAAAATAGATGCATAAAACAAAGGCCAATATGTGTTGAACAATTATATTGTGATATACAACTGCCAAGGGTTCCTGATTACCATGAGTCTATTTAGTCAGTCCATGAGCAAATGTCATCAATGAAAGCCCAGGGTTTCCATATTCTCTCTTGGCTTTGTATCTTGTAGGAATTGGAGGGCTCTACTTCTGGGATAGGAGCCCTTCTGTCTTGAACAATGTTGCCTGCAACACTAACAAATGTTGACTTTCTACACCAGTCCCTCAATAGTCTTTTCTATTTATCTTCCTTTTGCTGACCATGTTTTGTTATTACACAGTTGAGATTTTCCAACTGGGAATATGTGTTAATTTTGTATTAATTTTGATTAGCTTAACTCTCAGAGTTCTAAAAGTACCTCCTATACATGATATATGACTAAAATTATAATCACATATGTTTATATATAAAATATCTGTGTATATATGATTATATGATTAAGTTTCTTTTAGTTAATTTTGCAAGTTTTAAAAAGTTCTCCTTTGTTTTGAAGTTTATTCCTATAGTTTTTTATATGCTAGTTTAATTATTAATCACTTGATTCAAGGAATATTCTTATATACTTCTAAGGAATAGTATAGTTTTAATATTTAATTCCTTGCTAAAGAGAGAAGTGGAATCTATTTTTCTTAGCTGCTTCATCAATATTTTATGTTTGATGTGACAGTCAAAAAATCTCTCACAGCTAACTGTTACACCTGGGAAATCATGGTTTTCCAGTTTTCCATTTATGTTTTATAGGAGGGAGTGGAACTTATTATAATAATATTCAATACATAAATGTTAACGCTTGTCTGAAGGTCCTTGAGTGAATACCGCTATAAAATGTGTTATTGTTGCTAGTGTCATTTCACAAGAGCCTATAATTTCAGTGTGATAGAGCTACAATGTAAGTATAGTATTGCAAAACCATCAGGAAGGGTGTTAACTATTTAGCTTGCAGTTATGTGTTGGTTGTCAAACTTTAAAAACATCTCTGACTCAGCAGCAATTTTGGCAATTTTGATCCTGATGCATCTGCGTAGGGCATCTTCCTGGCGAAAAACCTCTGAGAGGCAATGAGGTCAAGAGGGGAAAACAGACTATGATAAAGGTCTGGTTGTTTGGAGATCTTGGCAGAAAGATTAATTTACAAATATGTCAAGTGCATGAATCATGGAGGAAAACATTGCTATTTCTATTGGTTCTCTTTAGACCTCTAGAATCGATTTACCACATAGTTGTTTCAGTGTGGAATTAGCATTACAAAGTGGCTTTATTTTAGGGCTTTGTGTCAGCAAAGAGCTTAGGCTTCTTTTAGCAAGAAGCTTGTAAGAATTTAATTTACTATTAGATTGCTTGATGTAGAGAATTACATTCCTACGGAGCTCTGAAAAATCTTTTTTCAGAGTCTTTCACAGCTGTATTCAAGTTGCAAGGCTTGTCAAGTTTGCTATTTTCTGTGCAGCTCTATTAACTTATTACTATCTTTTGACATAAATTATGATTTCAAATTGTAAAGCTCTGGATGTCAGGGCCTTTTCTAATTTGTTTAGTATAATATTCAGACCATTTCAGGACTCTTCCATGGAATGATTTAATAAAGATCTTTTTGTGATGGTTATGAGTTCATGGTGATCAACCGTAGAGACCTATGTATATTGTAGATCGATGACATTCAACAGTCCTGCAGTGGTGGCATCATTTTGATAAAAAGGGGTCAAAGCAAGTGGGACTGTGGGCAGATTTTTAGTACTTAGAACAATTATTCCATCAAAGTTTTCTTGTGTCCCTTCTGCCTTAGCCTTTGTAGGATAGCATGCTTGCTAATTTCTTGCTCATGGGGTAAGGAAATGAAGATTTTTGCTAGGTCTGTAGGATTATTAGGACTCTCAGGCCTGAAGCTATGCCTGGATATAGCCAGAAAATTCTCCCATAGCTTGCTCCAAGGAGCTGAGATAAAGCAGTACTTCCTTTTTAGGTCATGATTCTGGGTAACTTGAAAGATGACCTCATTCGTATTCTGTATTCTATGTGAGACATTAAGAAGGTAGAGGTGGACAAGAAGGAAATTGTTGCTGCCTTTATGGAACACATTATCTGAAACCCAGGTTTCTCAAGGGCTTCTTAGAAGCACTCAACTGGGGCACTTAACCCGAGTCTAAGGCTGGTTAAGGAAGGCTTGCTGGGGGAAGTGTCTTTTGCATTCACACCTAAAGGAGGTTATTCAATTAGAATTATCCAAAGAGGGTGGGGATGGGCTAGGAAGAATTTAAACAGATAGTGTGGAGGACTGACAGGATAAGTAAGCATGGCACCTTCAAAGTATCCTGAGAAGTTCCCTATGACTGGAACATAAAATGTGTGACAGAGATTTGTGGGAGATAGGTCTGAAAACTCTAGCAGGGGCCAGATCATAAAGGGCTTTGTAGGCTTTGCTTGGGCTTTATCATACTGGAAGTGAAGAGCCATGGGTTTTAAACAGGAGAGGCACATAATCAGTTCACATATTGTTGCAGTTTTGTAAAAGAAAAGATGAGCTGAAAGAGTGGCCATGGTGGGGGCGGGGGTGGGGTGAAGAGAGAGAGAGATTTTAAAGACATTTAGGAGGTAAAATCAACTGGTTTGGTAATTAATTAGCAGTGGAAGGTGAAGGAAAGTGAAGAGTTAAGGATAACATCTATATTTGTTGATTTGGATAATAGAGGGGATAGTGGTGCTGCTTACTGAATGAGAAAATTTAATCAGAGAATGCATGGAGTAGGAGTGCAGACCTATGTGACTCTACTTCTCTCAAAACAAGAAAAGGAAATGATGTGTATGGCTCAGGGTCAGGTAATATGGTTATTTGAAAATGTATTAAAGTGATTTAGAGCTTAGTCTTAGGTAAGAGATATAAGATGTCTGAGGTGACAGTTTTATAAACATGTAGAGTGCCCACTTGTTTGGCCTTATTGTGGCATAGGTGTGACCTGAGAGTGTTAGGAAGAAGCAGCTGAGTTCTAGGGACAGTATTGGTTAAATTCTACTTAGAAATTATACTTAGAACTCTCCTATATAACCTGCTAACTGATGTCTGAACCTCCTGATAACTTCACTCCTTTAGGGAGTGCTTTTCAGATCATGGGGCACAACATATGAGAGATCATAGAAATTCCATGAGGTATGAAAATCTGCTTAGGACTTCAGATATTGTCTCCAGTGATTGAATAAAAATAGGAGCTCACCTACTATTATGAGGTTTTTATGTGTGTTAAAAGAAAGTTTTCATTACTTTTGAAAAGGTTATGTATCCTTGTTTTATGTTAAAACTTTGAGCTTTGTTAAATACACAGAGTTCTCTTTCTTAGCATGGCCTACAGAGGTGCAGTTACCTCCTACCTGACTTCACATCTACTCCCAAATGCCTAGTGAAGGCTTAAGAATTTCAAAAAGGGACTCTAGAATTTCATTTGGTACCAGTCAGATAAATATGTGAAAATTAAACATAATAAGCAGAATCCCATGGGTACTGACAACTGTGTTTAGAGGTGATTCAAGGGCCAGACCTTAGAGTCCAGCATTGGTTATGGGTATGACAAGAAAATGAAGCCTATGTTGGCTGGGATTAGCAACCACAGTTCTAGAGGAAGCAAGGTGGAGAAACTATATAGGGGGCTGCCTTTGTACATTTTATTTATTTTAAACATCTCTATAAACTCTAGAAATTAAAACAACAATACCAACACAAAAGCATCACTTTTTCAACCAAAGTCCATTGCATACTTTTTTGTGTAAAGGGCTAGACAGTAAATATTTTCAACTTTGTGGGCCACCTAAGTCTCTGCCATAGACAATATGCAAACAAATGGGCATGGCTGTGTTTCAATTAAACTTTATTATTGATATTAACATTTGAATTTCATATAACTTTTACATGTTGCAAAATATTCTTTATTTAAATTCTATTGCAATATGCTTTAGAATGATATAGTTGTTTTTTTTTTTTTTTTTTTTGAGACGGAGTCTCACTGGTTGCCTAGGCTGGAGTGCAGCGGTGCGATCTCGGCTCACTGCAAGCTCCGCCTCCCACGTTCACGCCATTCTCCTGCCTCAGCCTTCCGAGTAGCTGGGACTACAGGCGCCCGCCACCACGCCCGGCTAATTTTTTGTATTTTTAGTAGAGACAGGGTTTCACCGTGTTAGCCAGGATGGTCTCTATCTCCTGACCTTAATATCTACCCTCCTTGGCCCCCAAAGTGCTGGGATTACAGGTGTGCGCCACCGCGCCTGGCCAATGATACAGTTTTTAGTCTTTCTTAGTTTAAAATAAAATCTAGAAAAAATTTTAAGGCTTTTATAACTTTTTTTTCAGTAACTGAATAATTTTAAAAGTCAATGAAATATTTAGACATGTAAAATGAACTTTTCAGGAGAAGAAAATGGTAGCCTAATAGTTATTAGATTATTGTCCAGAATAATTTTTGACTTATAAGCCTCTGTTGATCATTTCATTGCCTCTTTTTTTGGAATATGCATCTTTTAATGTGTCCTTCAAGGCAAAGGCTCTATCCTGTCTATCTTGTGTCTTACATTTTCCCAGGGCAATGTTTTTCACAGTTTTTTAAAAAAACTATACTGTAATCAATTTTCAAATAAAATGTTCCGTGGGACCACAGTATATACAAATAGCAGTGACAATAAAAAAATAGTAACTCTCCCATAAATACAAAGAAACAGTTAACCTAGTGCTCTAATGTAAAGGCTACAGTGATTTTGTATAACATTTATATGCAATTTTCTTGATCCTGCATGCTTGTGTTTTTCACAGAGTTATGTTTCTGAAATTGAGACACCTTTCATAATTGATATCAAAGGAAACTTGTCAGCCACCAGACCCAGAAATATGTTGTAATATGGGAACTTAGCAATACATAAAGGTATATACTACTGTGACCTCAGTTGAATTATTTGCATTGGTTGCATCCCACAAGGTTGACTCTTATATTTAGTTTGTTGCTTGAAATGTCTTGGGATATATTACTTTGTGATCTAGTTTTGAAAAAAACAGGTAATATTTAGTCTGAAGTTTGTCTGACATACTAAGCAGTGTAATTAAAGTAGAAGTTGCCTAAGCTCAGCACTTTATTATGCCTTGAAATTATACTGCCTGTCCTACAGGTGAAGGTGTTATAAATGCAGCTTGTCACTGTAACCCTATTCATAGCTCTGAAAGGCTGAGAGTGACTCAGAAGAATATTTTTGCTCTGAATATGAAGAACGCTTAGACTAAAACTTTAATTATGATGCTGAAGAAGAAAGTGGTAGGTGATTGCATGAATAAGTACATAATATTTGTTAATTTCTAAAAACTGTGTGTAGTTAATGTAGTACTTCTTTTTGGAAAGGCTATTGTTAAATTGATGGTAAATTCTATAACCAATATCACCTTAAAGCAAGTAAGCATGGTAAAGTATTATAAAACCATGATAATATCATATGTGGCTTATTATTGTTATCTGAGTGTTGTACAACTCTGTTATGCTGTGATGACACCTCATGCAAACAGGTATGTCAAAGATATGATGGGCTGTTAACTGAGCTTGACCCACATATGGTGTAGTGACATGCTCACTATTGCAGTGCAGAGATAACCAATAACAGATCATAACAGGTTTAAATATGTGCAAAGAGATGTCAGCAGAAGCTTTCCTACAGAGTGGATACTAAACAAGTAAGCCTGACAGCCCAGGATCGTGTTTGGATGAATCTAGTGTGCTCAAATTAACATATAGTCCTACATTTGAGAATGTGTGATTTTTTTTGTTCCTATCTATAAAATAATATTTTAAAATAAATACATTTCAAATCAGAAGTTGGTGAATTCTCTGAAATATCTCTAGAGAACACTCGGTATTGGGGTTGACAGTACGAAAACCACTGACTTAGTTCTTGCCCCATCTTGGTTGTTGTTGATCTTCTCTTGTGTCGTTTATTTCACCCATTTGTATCCTTAGAAAATGATCTCATATTCTACTTCATCTTTATCTTCACTGTCAACTCTCAGGTAGCAATATATGATAGAAGAAGCATGTACTTTGGAATCAGACAGACCTAGCTGGAATCCTAACTTTGTCACTTATTAACAACGTGATCTTAGGCAATTTACTTAATCTCTCTGAACCTCAGCTATTCACATCAGTACGATGAGTTATCCTTATCTTAACATGGCACAGTATTATTTTCATATCAAATATTCATTGAGTATTTACTCTGCATATTAGTCAAGGTTTTTCAGAGAAGTAGAACCAATGGTACACACACACGCACGCATGCACACACACACTTTATAAGGAATCGACTTTCATAATTATGATGGCTGACAAGTCCAAAATCTGCAGTATGGTTCAGCTGGCAGGAAACCCAGGAGAGTCAATGTTCCAGTTTGAGTCCAAAGGCAGTCTGTTGGGGAATTCAGTATTTTTCTGGGAGGCCAGTCTTTTTGTTCTATACAGACCTTCAACTGATTGGATGAAGTTCACCTTTATTAGGGAGGACAATCTGCTTTACCCAAAGTTTACTGATTTCAATGTTAATCTCATCCAAAAACACCCTCCCAGTTGACACATAAAATTAACCATCATTCTTTGTAAGCACTTTCTCTGCATTAAGTGATAGCAAATAATGCCAGACATAGGGTGTCTTTAATAAATGGTAAGCACTGTTATCAGCAACAACAGGATTATTATAATTAGCACCTTTTGATCTTTCTGTCTGGGCTCTGAGAAAGTACCTCTCTTCTCTAAATTTATCTCTCCTCTCCTATGAATTAGACCCAGTGCTTTCTCTGAATTATGAAGGTCACACTCCTACAAACGCCCCTTCCCAATTCCACATCTGTAGGCTTTCTTTGCCATTGACTTTTATCCCTAGCTTTTAAATTTACAGGCATATGTCAGTTAACAATGGGAATGCGTTCTGGGTAATATGTCCTTAGGCATTTTTATCATTGTGAGAATACTATAGAGTATACCTACACAAACCTAGATGTCGTATAGCCTACTACACACCTAGGCAATATGACAGAGCCTTTTGCTTCTAGGCTACAAACCTGTACTGAATACTGCAGGCAGTTGTAACACGGTGGTATTTGCATATCCGAACGTGTCTAAACACAAAAAAGATGCACTAAAAATACTATGTAATGATCTCGTGGGACCACTGTTGTATATGCAGTCTGTTGTAGACTGAAATGTCATGCAGTGCATGACTGTACCTTATATACTAAAAGTATCACCTTTGTTCGTTTGTCCCCTTGTGTGCATCGTCCTAATGTGGAATTTCTCTGTTGCTTAGGGCCAGCATATTAGTTTGCTAGGGCTACCATAAAAAAAAAAACAAATTTGGTGGCTTAAATAACAATAATTTATTATCTTACAGTTTTGGAGACTAGAAGTACAAGATCAAGGTGTTGGCAGGTTTAATTTCTTCTAAGGGCCATGAGAAAGAGTCTATTCCATGTCTTTCCCCTACCTTCTGGTGGTTTGCTAGAAATCCTTGGCATTCTTTGACTTGCAGAGGCATCACCCTGATCTCTGTTTTTATCTTCACATGGCGTTCTCCCTGTGTGCCTGTCTCTGAGTCCAGACTTCTTTACTATTAATATAAGGACACCAGTCGTATTGGATTAGGGTCCACTCTAGTGACGTCATTGGAATGTTATTACCTCTGTAAAGATCCTATCTCTAAATAAGGTTACATCCTTAGGTGCTGGGGCTTAGGACTCAAACATACCTTTTTTGGGGGAAACACAGTTCAACCTATAACAATCAATAACAGTCTTTAGGAGCAGAATGAGATATGGAAGTAATTTGAAACCATAAAATATATACATGTAGGGAGTTAATCTGTGAAACTTTTTGAAAGCCATATGTACCTCATGTATAGTGGTCCATAAATAGCATGGAGACATTGCAGAGGATGTTAAGGGATATGATACAGGAACAATCCAAGAGGGTTATAAGAAAAAGGACCTTTTGCTCTTGAGAGGACTGAAGAATGACTTTCCATTTATGAAATTTTGGTACATGTCCACTAAAAATAGGATGAAGGCCAAATATTAGGAAGAATATTTTGATAATGGAGAAGGTTGCATATAAAAACATTTTATTGAGGAGAATTAAATAATGTTGGCTGGAAGTTTTAGGATGATCATCTTTAGGACTCAGAGAAAGAGAAGAAACATTATTAAAGAATGGTCCCTGAACAAGTATAGACACCCTCACATATGCATTGCATTTACTATAGAATTGAAAAATGTTCTAACCTTTTTTTTTTTTTTGGCTTTTAATATATTTGACTAGGAGTAAAGGCTAAGCAACACCTATTTGCAATCAGTGTCCTCATGTGGGCTCTAAACATATCACATTTGTGTAATTAATTAATTGACATTAATTTGTTCAATTTCTGCTCTGTCCCAGGCACTGAACAACATGATGGAGATAAAAGATAAATATTACACTTACATTGTCCTCAAGAAGTTAGTCTTCTGAGGGAAAGATATTAGCAAACAAATTGTAATGTCAATTATGTGCCATGTTCCATGCTAGGCACAGGGGATACAATAGTTTTAAAAAAACAAGATCTATGAAGTGTTTCTTCTTGTGGACCTTACAGTCTAGGGTGTTTGGAAGTATGGGGGATTGGCAGACAAGTAAATACACATTTTGTGGTAAAGGCTCAGGTGGAAGAAGTACAGGATAGAATAGAGCACACGACGGGGAATTAACCTAGACTTCAGAGAGGCTCACACATACATAATTTATATGTGACTATTTCAGTGCATTTGAGGTTTCTTGGAAATAGAGTCTAGGTTTTATTTTAAGGAAGTTATCATTTTTTTTTTTTTTTTAGTGTGATGTGGCTGAGCCAAAGATGCCATGTCCAGTGATGGTAATAGGAGAATCTTTTTAAAAATTAAGAGCCACCTAATGAATCAATAGTTCCATTCAGTGGGAGCTCCTGCAGAGTTAAAAGAAGAGAATCTGGCGCAACGTTTCCTTTAAAGTTCATTTTCCTAGAGTGTGAATGGAAGCAAGAGATTATAACATTTTGAGATCAAAAAAAATTCTGAAATGCCTATAAAAATTATTATCTCCAAATTATCATGATTTGTGCTTTTAATGACCTGATTGCAAAGATGAACATTTTGAATTATTAAATTGCTTATTAGGATTGGTTAATGAATCAATTATCTTTTACTGTGTGTTTTGCTATTGGAAAAAAATATCAAATTAAGTGTTTTGCAGACCTTTACTTAGGTATATGTTGCTTTTATGAAAAAAAAAGACGTAAATATTAAGTAAAAGGGATTTAAAGCAAGGTTTTAGCAGTAGAGTCTTATTGATTCCTTGGTAAACCTTGAACCAATTGTCTATATTCTCTGCCTGTGTCTTGCTCCTTGCTTCTGTAATTCACTGTGGGAATGGGGGATTGTTAATCCGGGGGTGCTGTCCAATCCTGCCTCTCTCAAGTTTTGCTATTGGTCTCCCTCCCAGTGATAGTAAAGCTTCAAGAAAATGAAAGTAGTGTAAGTATTGGTCCTCAAACTCAAGAACAGGATGAAACTTAAATCTTGAGTCATACAATTGTGTCTACATACATTCCCTTGCTCCCCAAAAGGAGAAGTAAAGAAGATGCTAACTTTAATTTGCAGTACTTAGCAATTTGTTTTCTTGAGGGTTAAGTAATAACAGTGGAAGAAAAAAAGGGTTAAAATGGCACCAAGAACCCAAATCCATGTTTAGTTTGAAAGTGGGAAATCAGCTATCACTGAGAAGTCTGAATCCAATGCCATGATGTTCTTTGAATCCTTCTGAGGAATAATCATGCATAGCCATAACATAACTGTATAACAGAGCAGAGAATATAAACAAATGAAGGTGAAGGGATGATTAAGACAGATAAGAAAAATTCCAGAATTGACTGATCATTTTTGTCTGCTTAGATGATTTCAGGCAGAATCCTGGAGACCAACTTTATCACAATTGAATTTTAAAAATCATCAGCTTTGCCGTTGTGATACAGCATCAGTTTCAGTATTATCCTTGGAGTATTAATTCTTAATCATCTTCATCTTTGAACATTTTTGAGGTCACTTCTAGTCTCTATTTCACCAGTGAAGAAACAAATAAAAGTCCCCAAACTCTATTGGGTGGAATTACACAGTATTTTTTAAATTATTATTTTGGGAAAAGTCGATTCAAGGCAGTAACTTGCAAGCAAGTGTTAGAAAGGATTTAATAAATAGTAATTTTTCTGTACACATAGTGAGAGGTCATTAAATCATTTGGTTGTTGAAAGTCGTAAGGAAGTCTAGCATGCGCTTTGCCTGTAGTGGTTCATGCCAGGCAGGTTCCTGACTCTACAGCCCAGAGCTTATCAGAGGATTTATGTCCCCAGAGAGAAATGCCACCTCCACCTTTCAATACACACTTTAGCCGAGAAAAATCAAGTACTTTAATTCCAAATCTTGAGTTAATTCCAGAATGACAACCATGGCTCGGAAAAATATGGGTATTTCTCTGTCAAAGGGCAGAGAAACCTAGTAGAGAGTGTTTACTTTGGGTCCTAGTGATGGTATCTGAACAAGCTAGGTGAACAAAGAGCCTCAATAAGGGATTTTGAGGTCTAGAAAAAAAAGAGGAAATACCAAATAAATGGAATAATTATAAAACAAATACCAGCAAAGTTAAATCAATATATCATGTGGTAGATATCCTTATATCACTCATGAGATGTCTATTTTGTTTCTATATTAGGCAGAAGAGAGGTGGAACTTGTTTTCCTTTTTCCCTCTCAGCTAGGAATGGACATGCTTAAAACTGTTTCTCTGCTTCTGTTCTCTAAAATGTGATTGTCTAACAGTAACAGTGATGACGTTTTGACAGTTGCACAAGTTTCTTTCTTTAAACTTTTAAAAATGCCAGCCAGTAACCCAGTGGCATTTCTACCATAAAATCTTAAGGCCAATTCATTTCCCCTCTTCCTTATTTTTTTGGTTTCAAATATATTTTTATTGCCAATGGAAATAAAAATCCTAAATTAGAGAGCAATGGTATCCCTTGTCCTGTGAATAAAGAGCTCCTAAATGTGAACTTATACAGGATGCAGCAATTTATAGGGTAGTTAATCATTCTTCTTTCTAGCCAGTTGTTCCAGCTACAGTTTTATGGCTCTTGTTAGTGGCTTCATTCCCAGATAGAATAAAAATCAAACCAAAATCATGGAAAGGCACTCTGAGGATGCTTCTCTAAAGTAGATGGGCATCATCTATAAATCACAATGCTTTGTTTCTCCTGTTATCTTTCAAGATGGGTGGGGATTTTTTTTTGTTTTTGTTTTGTTTTGTTTTTTGTAGCATTGCTTATTATTGCTTCTCAAGTGCTTAAGTCTTTGAAATCCAAGTCATGTGAGTGAGTTAGATACAGCTGTTGGAAATGGCCTTTCAACGCCAATGGTACACATTCCTTGGTTTCTTTACAATACTATTGCTCTTACAACTTTTTATCTGAAGTCATAAATTCATAGTTGTCCCAAAAGTTAAGTTCCTTGCTTCTAGAGGACAGAAAATAGACAATTTACACAACTCATGGTGCATGTCACCAGTCCTTAGATCTTCTCATGAGCTATGCATGAAATCTTAACTCGCTTGCTGTAGCCACCAGCCATTAACATATTTGAAAGACCTTAGTGTATCAAAGTCACTATAATGAAAATTTTGATTTCACCCATTCTAGGAGTGAAAAATCAAATGTTTAGTAAAACTTTCTAAAATTAACACTGACAGTTGATTTCTGTATGCTGTTGTTCTTAATAATAACTTTATTGGATATAATTCATATTCAAAACAACTTATCCATTTAAAGCATACAATTCAATGATTTTTTTTTAGTATATTCAAAGAGTTGTCCATCACCATAACCAATTTTAGAACACTTTCATCACTGCAGAAAGAAACTCCATTCCTATTAGCAGTCATTCCTTATTCCAAATCCCCCTGCTCGCCCTAGACAACTACAAATGTACTTTGCATCTCTATAGATTTGTCTATTCTGGAAATTTTATGTAAATAGAACAAAGTGTTCTTTTGTGACTGGCTTATTTCACTTAGCATATTTTTTTTTAAAGATTCATCCCTGTTGTAGCATGTATCGGTGCATCATTCTTTTCTATTTTTTTTAGAGACAGGGCCTTGCTCTGTTGCCCAGGTTGGAATATGCAGTGGCATGATCATGGGTCACTGTAGCCTTGAAGTCATGGGCTAAAGCGATCCTCCCACCTCAGTCTCCTGAGTAGCTGAGACTACAGGCATGCACCACCATGACTGGCTAATTTATAATTTTTTGTAGAGACAGGGTCTTGCTATGTTGTCCAGGCTGGTCTCAAACTGCAGGGCTCAAGTGGTCCTTCTGCCACAGCATCCTAAAGTGCTGGGATTACAGGTGTAAGCCACAGCACCTGGCTTGCATCATTCTTTTTATTGTTGAATAATATTCCATTTGTAAGAATATGTATTTTATTTATCCTTTCCCCAGTTGATAGATATTTCGAGTGTTCCTAATTCTTGTCTATTATAAATAATTCTGCTATGAACATTTGTGTACAAGTTTTTGTGCAGACATACATTTTCCTTTCTTTTGGGCATATACCTATGAGTGTAATTGGTGGGCCATATAGTAACTTTATGTTTAATCTTTTGAGGATTTTTCAAACTGTTTTCCAAAGTGGCTGCATCATTTTAAATTCCTTCCATCATTGTGTGAGGGTTTCAATTTCTCCACATATTTGCAACACTTACTATTATCTACATTTTAAAATTACAGCCATTCTACTGAGTATGAAGTGGTATTTCACTGTGTTTTATTTTTTTTTCCTCGCCAATGTTTGTGGATTTTCTTTCCATTTTCTTGATGATGTCCTTCAAAGCACAAAAGTATTTAATTTTGATAATTTCCAATTTATCTGTTTTTTGTTATTGCTGCTTGTGCTTCTAGTGTTGTAGCTAAGTGTATGGTACTTTAAAAAGTAGTTGTAATATGGCAAATTGGATATATGTGTAGGCTTTGGTGTCACAATCCTAATTTTAAATTCTAACTCTGCCCTTGACAAATTAATTAAACTTCCTTAGCCTCAGTTTCTCAACTGTAAGATGGAGATATTACCAAGACCTACCTCTTGAATTGTTGTGGGGATCAGGTGAAATAATGTATGTGAAATATTTAGAATTATGCAGGTCTGTGGTAATGACTACTAATGTTAGCTATCATTATTGTTATAATCCCAATAATATATTTTGATGCTTTGAAGATTAAACCAAAGCCAAGCAGTTGATATGAAGAAGCATGTAATAATGTACAGACACAATGCTTTATAGACAACATTGAATTTGGCTCTCATGAACTTCAGGAATAGTGGTCATGGTAGTTATTACCTCCAGCAGGAACTGTAGCTGAGAGATCTTCAGAGCTTTTTCCAAGGCTGTATCACTGGGAAATAATAGAGACAAGGTTACAAGCTAGGGCTGTGTTTTCTTCTTAATATCTTTCAGGTTTTTCAGTAACAGATAGGTAGTAGGCATCCGGTGACAGGGGATTCATATTCTTCAAGGTGAAATATTACCTTGTTGAGAAAGAAACCATGTGTGAGACAACCATGTTGACAAAGAAAAAGTGATTTTATAGAAAATTAATATAGATAGTGAGCATTATATGAAAATCATGGAGTTAGAACATATTTGGCCAGAAAATTTACATTAGTAGTTACCCATGGCAATTAATGCTTTATAATTACATGTACCTTTTCTTTTTTTTTTTTTTTTTTATTATACTTTAAGTTCTAGGGTACATGTGCATAACGTGCAGGTTTGTTACATATGTATACTTGTGCCATGTTGGTGTGCTGCACCCATCAACTCGTCATTTACATCAGGTATAACTCCCAATGCAATCCCTCCCACCTCCCCCTCCCCGTGATAGGCCCCGGTGTGTGATGTTCCCCTTCCCGAGTCCAAGTGATCTCATTGTTCAGTTCCCACCTATGAGTGAGAACATGCGGTGTTTGGTTTTCTGTTCTTGCGATAGTTTGCTGAGAATGATGGTTTCCAGCTGCAGCCATGTCCCTACAAAGGACATAAACTCATCCTTTATTATGGCTGCATAGTATTCCATAGTGTATATGTGCCACATTTTCTTAATCCAGTCTGTCACTGATGGACATTTGGGTTGATTCCAAGTCTTTGCTATTGTGAATGGTGCCGCAATAAACATACGTGTGCATGTGTGTTTATAGCAGCATGATTTATAATCCTTTGGGTATATACCCAGTAATGGGATGGCTGGGTCATATGGTACTTCTAGTTCTAGATCCTTTAGGAATAGCCATACTGTTTTCCATAATGGTTGAACTAGTTTACAATCTCACCAACAGTGTAAAAGTGTTCCTATTTCTCCACATCCTGTCCAGCACCTGTTGTTTCCTGACTTTTTAATGATTGCCATTCTAACTGGTGTGAGATGGTATCTCATTGTGGTTTTGATTTGCATTTCTCTGATGGCCGGTGATGATGAGCATTTTTTCATGTGTCTGTTGGCTGTATGAATGTCCTCTTTTGAGAAATGTCTGTTCATATCCTTTGCCCACTTTTTGATGGGGATATTAGCCCTTTGTCAGATGAGTAGATTGCAAAAATTTTCTCCCATTCTGTAGGTTGCCTGTTCACTCTGATGGTAGTTTCTTTTGCTGTGCAGAAGCTCTTTAGTTTAATGAGATCCCATTTGTCAATTTTGGGTTTTGTTGCCATTGCTTTTGGTGTTTTAGACATGAAGTCCTTGCCCATGCCTATGGCCTGAATGGTATTATCTAGGTTTTCTTCTAGGGTTTTTATGGTATTAGGTCTAACATTTACGTCTCTAATCCATCTTGAATTAATTTTCGTATAAGGAGTAAGGAAAGGATCCAGTTTCAGCTTTCTACTTATGGCTAGCCAATTTTCCCAGCACCGTTTATTAAATAGGGAATCCTTTCCCCATTTCTTGTTTTTCACACATTTGTCAAAGATCAGATGGCTGTAGATGTGTGGTATTATTTCTGAGGACTCTGTTCTGTTCCATTGGTCTATATCTCTGTTTTGGTACCAGTACCATGCTGTTTTGGTTACTGTAGCCTTGTAGTATTGAAGTCAGGTAGCGTGATACCTCCAGCTTTGTTCTTTTGACTTAGGATTGTCTTGGCAATGCGGGCTCTTTTTTGGTTCCATATGAACTTTAAAGCAGTTTTTTCCAATTCTGTGAAGAAACTTATTGGTAGCTTGATGGGGATGGCATTGAATCTATAAATAACCTTGGGCAGTATGGCCATTTTCACGATATTGATTCTTCCTATCCATGAGCATGGTATATTCTTCCATTTGTTTATGTCCTCTTTTATTTCACTGAGCAGTGGTTTGTAGTTCTCCTTGAAGAGGTCCTTTACATCCGTTGTCAGTTGGATTCCTAGGTATTTTATTCTCTTTGAAGCAATTGTGAATGGAAGTTCATTCATGATTTGGCTCTCTGTCTGTTACTGGTGTATAAGAATGCTTGTGATTTTTGCACATTAATTTTGTATCCTGAGACTTTGCTGAAGTTTCATTTTGCTTAAGGAGATTTTGGGCTGAGACAATGGGGTTTTCTAAATATACAATCATGTCATCTGCAAACAGGGACAATTTGACTTCTTCTTTTCCTAACTGAATTCCCTTTATTTCTTTCTCTTGCCTGATTGCCCTAGCCAGAACTTCCAACACTATGTTGAATAGGAGTGGTGAGAGAGGGCATCCCTGTCTTGTGCCAGTTTTCAAAGGGAATGCCTCTAGGTTTTGTCCATTCAGTATGATATTGGCTGTGGGTTTGTCATAAATAGCTCTTATTATTTTGAGATACGTTCCATCAATACCGAATTTATTGAGAGTTTTTAGCATGAAGGGCTGTTGAGTTTTGTCAAAGGCCTTTTCTGCATCTATTGAGATAATCATGTGGTTTTTGTCTTTGGTTCTGTTTATATGCTGGATTACATTTATTGATTTGCGTATGTTGAACCAGCCTTGCATCCTAGGGATGAAGCCCACTTGATCATGGTGGGTAAGCTTTTTGATGTGCTGCTGGATCCGGTTTGCCAGTATTTTATTGAGGATTTTTGCATCGATGTTCATCAGGGATATTGGTCTAAAATTCTCTTTTTTTGTTATGTCTCTGCCAGGCTTTGGTATCAGGATGATGCTGTCCTCATAAAATGAGTTAGGGAGGATTCCTTCTTTTTCTGTTGTTTGGAATAGTTTCAGAAGGAATGGTATCAGCTCCTCCTTGTACCTCTGGTAGAATTCAGCTGTGAATCCATCTGGTCCTGGACTTTTTTTGGTTGGTAGGCTATTAATTATTGCCTCAATTTCAGAGCCTGCTATTGGTCTATTCAGGGATTCAGCTTCTTCCTGGTTTAGTCTTAGGATAGTGTAAGTGTCCAGGAAATTATCCATTTCTTCTAGATTTTCTAGTTTATTTGCGTAGAGGTGTTTATAGTATTCTCTGATGGTAGTTTGTATTTCTGTGGGGTCGGTGGTGATATCCTCTTTATCATTTTTTATTGCATCTATTTGATTCTTCTCTCTTTTCTTCTTTATTAGTCTTGCTAGCAGTCTATCAATTTTGTTGATCTTTTCAAAAAACCAACTCCTGGATTCATTGATTTTTTGGAGGGTTTTTTGTGTCTCTATCTCCTTCAGTTCTGCTCTGATCTTAGTTATTTCTTGCCTTCTGCTAGCTTTGGAATGTGTTTGCTCTTGCTTCTCTAGTTCTTTTAATTGCGATGTTAGAGTGTCAATTTTTGATCTTTCCTGCTTTCTCTTGTGGGCATTTAGTGCTATAAATTTCCCTCTACACACTGCTTTAAATGTGTCCCAGAGATTCTGGTATGTTGTATCTTTGTTCTCATTGGTTTCAAAGAACATCTTTATTTCTGCCTTCATTTCGTTATGTACCCAGTAGTCATTCAGGAGCAGGTTGTTCAGTTTCCATGTAGTTGAGCGGTTTTGATTGAGTTTCTTAGTCCTGAGTTCTAGTTTGATTGCACTGTGGTCTGAGAGACAGTTTGTTATAATTTCTGTTCTTGTACATTTGCTGAGGAGTGCTTTACTTCCAATTACGTGGTCAATTTTGGAGTAAGTACGATGTGGTGCTGAGAAGAATGTATATTCTGTTGATTTGGGGTGGAGAGTTCTATAGATGTCTATTAGGTCTGCTTGCTGCAGAGATGAGTTCAATTCCTGGACATCCTTGTTAACTTTCTGTCTCGTTGATCTGTCTAATGTTGACAGTGGAGTGTTGAAGTCTCCCATTATTATTGTATGGGAGTCTAAGTCTCTTTGTAAGTCTCTAAGGACTTGCTTTATGAATCTGGGTGCTCCTGTATTGGGTGCATATATATTTAGGATAGTTAGCTCTTCCTGTTGAATTGATCCCTTTACCATTATGTAATGGCCTTCTTTGTCTCTTTTGATCTTTGATGGTTTAAAGTCTGTTTTATCAGAGACTAGGATTGCAACCCCTGCTTTTTTTTGTTCTCCATTTGCTTGGTAAATCTTCCTCCATCCCTTTATTTTGAGCCTATGTATGTCTCTGCGTGTGAGATGGGTCTCCTGAATACAGCAGACTGATGGGTCTTGACTCTTTATCCAGTTTGCCAGTCTGTGTCTTTTCATTGGAGCATTTAGTCCATTTACATTTAAGGTTAAGATTGTTATGTGTGAACTTGATCCTGCCATTATGATATTAACTGGTTATTTTGCTCGTTAGTTGATGCAGTTTCTTCCTAGCCTCGATGGTCTTTACATTTTGGCATGTTTTTGCAATGGCTGGTACCGGTTGTTCCTTTCCATGTTGAGTGCTTCCTTCAGGGTCTCTTGTAAGGCAGGCCTGGTGGTGACAAAATCTCTAAGCATTTGCTTATCTGTAAAGCATTTTATTTCTCCTTCACTTATGAAACTTAGTTTGGCTGGATATGAAATTCTGGGTTTAAAATTCTTTTCTTTAAGAATGTTGAATATTGGCCCCCACTCTCTTCTGGCTTGGAGAGTTTCTGCCGAGAGATCTGCTGTGAGTCTGATGGGCTTCCCTTTGTGGGTAACCCGACCTTTCTCTCTGGCTGCCCTTAAGATTTTTTCCTTCATTTCAACTTTGGTGAATCTGGCAATTATGTGTCTTGGAGTTGCTCTTCTCGAGGAGTATCTTTGTGGCGTTCTCTGTATTTCCTGAATTTGAATGTTGGCCTGCCCTACAAGGTTGGGGAAGTTCTCCTGGATGATATCCTGCAGAGTGTTTTCCAACTTGGTTCCATTTTCCCCCTCACTTTCAAGCACCCCAATCAGATGTAGATTTGGTCTTTTTACATAATCGCATACCTCTTGCAGGCTTTGTTCATTTCTTTTTCTTCTTTTTTCTTTAGATTTCTCTTCTTGCTTCATTTCATTCATTTGATCCTCAATCACTGATACTCTTTCTTCCAGGTGATCGAGTTGGTTACTGAAGCTTGTGCATTTGTCACGTATTTCTCATGTCATTGTTTTCATCTCTGTCCGTTCGTTTATGGCCTTCTCTGCATTAATTATTCTGGTTATCAATTCTTCCACTCTTTTTTCAAGCTTTTTAGTTTCTTTGGGCTGGGTACGTAATTCCTCCTTTAGCTCTGAGAAGTTTGATGGACTGAAGCCTTCTTCTCTCATCTCGTCAAAGTCATTCTCCGTCCAGCTTTGATCCGTTGCTGGCGATGAGCTGCGTTCCTTTGGAGGGGGAGATGCGCTCTTATTTTTTGAATTTCCAGCTTTTCTGCCCTGCTTTTTCCCCATCTTCGTGGTTTTATCTGCCTCTGGTCTTTGATGATGGTGATGTACTGATGGGGTTTTGGTGTGTCCTTCCTGTCTGTTAGTTTTCCTTCTAACAGTCAGGACCCTCAGCTGTAGGTCTGTTGGAGATTGCTTGAGGTCCACTCCAGACGCTGTTTGCCTGGGTGTCAGCAGCAGAGGCTGCAGAAGATAGAATACTGCTGAACAGTGAGTGTACCTGTCTGATTCTTGCTTTGGAGGCTTCCTCTCAGGGGTGTACTCCACCGTGTGAGGTGTGGGGTGTTGGTCTGCCCGTAGTGGAGGATGTCTCCCAGTTAGGCTACTCAGGGGTCAGGGACCCACTTGAGCAGGCAGTCTGTCCGTTCTCAGATTTCAACCTCCGTGTTGGGAGATCCACCGCTCTCTTCAAAGCTGTCAGACAGAGTCGCTTGCGTCTGCAGAGGTTTCTCCTGCTTTTTTGTTGTTGTTGTTTAGCTGTGCCCTGTCCCCGGAGGTGGAGTCTACAGAGACTGGCAGGCCTCCTTGAACTGCTGTGAGCTCCACCCAGTTCGATCTTCCCAGGGCTTTGTTTACCTACTTAAGCCTCAGCAATGGTGGGCGCCCCTCCCCCAGCCTCGCTGCTGCCTTGCCGTTAGATTGCAGACAGCTTTGCTAGCAATGAGGAAGGCTCCGTGGGCGTGGGACCCTCCTGGCCAGGTGTGGGATATAATCTCCTGGTGTGCCCGTTTGCTTAATGTGCAGTATTGGGGTGGGAGTTACCAGATTTTCCAGGTTTTGTGTGTCTCTGTTCCCCTGGCTAGGAAAAGAGATTTCCTTCCCGCTTGCGCTTCCCAGGTGAGGCGATGCCTCGCCCTGCTTCAGCTCTCGCTGGTCGGGCTGCAATAGCTGACCAGCACTAATTGTCCAGCACTCCCCAGTGAGATGAACCCAGTACCTCAGTTGATAATGCAGAAATCACCTATCTTCTGTGTCACCCGCGCTGGGAGCTGGAGACTGGAGCTGTTCCTATTCGGCCATCTTTCTCCGCTCCCCCCTTTTCTTTAATAAAAAAGAATTATTTCCTTCCAAAATTACGCATGCTATTGTTAAACATTAGAGAATATAAAGAAACAAAAAAGAAAATATCTTTTTTGATATTTTCTTAATATTCTTCTGTTCCTAATAATGTTTATATTTTAGAAGCATCTCATGAAATGGGTAGATCAATTTTCTATTTAATGTTTGAATTCATTAGACATGAAGTTAGCAAATTAATTTCCATTAAGGTGCCTATATGGTTGTAAATCCTGGATCTCCAGAAGATTTTTCAGTATTGGTTTGTAGTCTTTTGTTTAGCAGCAAATAATTAGTTCTCTAGAGCTTCTGAAATTAATTGAGAGGAGAAGACAGCAGGAGCAAGTGAAAGGCAGAGCCAAGTTTATTGCTGTTTGGTTATTCCAGGTGTGTCTGCTTTGTCTCATGAAACACCTGGATGATCATTGGTTTCTAGTGGAAGAAATGCTGAAGTAAAAATCCTGACTGTGCATTTAAAAATTCTAGGTTTAATAAACTCAGAGTTTTTCAAAGGGAAGGGTGGCTGGAGTTTTGCACTAACTAATATTTCATAAAGTGTCTAAGTATATATGTCTGGGTTTTTTTTTTTTTTTTGTTTGTTTGTTTGTTTTGTATTTCTAAGACTGGCCTGAGGTGGGCGTGGAGAATTCCTTGATGGGACATAATTTTCATTCAACTTTATTGATTTAACCTCACAAGATAAAATATATCCTTAAGATGACTCTGTGGCCATTGTTGGGCAGCATAAGCATAATGGATTTTAATTATCATAATTTACCTTAAACCCAATTTCTATTTCAGGATATAAATAGAGGTTTATTCTAGTGAATCTTCCAGGAACTACTAAATGATACTAATAATTATGGATGGTGAACTTAGGTCTTTATATTACTGAATTTGTTTGGTTTGATGATGCTAGGCTATGGCATTCTTGCTAATCAAAACTATGTGTCATGGTGTAACATAACTTATTAAAATGGGCACAGATAACATAGGAAGCTTTTTATAAAAGCAGCTCACAAATTGTATTATTTGAAATGAACTGGCCATTTATGGGAATGGTCACTGGGTTGTAGATATGGATCAAAAGAGTTATGTTTATATTTTGTAAAATACCTTGAGATTTATTTTTAAATTTCTTGAAAATGCCTTTTTTTGTATGGCATTGACAGTGAAATTCTGCTGATTTGTAAATATAGTATCATATTTTAATAATTTCAAACATATTGGAAATGCAGAATTTATTAATAGTGGGAGCACATTTTCCTTTTTACTAAATGTTCTACAGGTTCTTTTCTTTCCATCCACACACGGTGCCATTACCCTCATTCTAAGCCTTTCAAACATCTGGAAGTAAGTCATCTGCTGCACTTAGCTCTTTCCAGCTGAGCTGATTGTTAAATTTTCAGAAAATTTGTGAGCTAATTGTTAAACATGGCCATTATTAAAAATTAAATTATTTCAACTTATAATTAAATAAATTATATTAAAACAAAAGTATTAAAAACTCAAACATTGGCTGCCTAGGCGCAGTGGCTCACGCCTGTAATCCCAGCACTTTGGGAGACCAAGGCGGGTGGATCGCCTGAGGTCAGGGGTTCGAGACCAGCCTGACCAACATGGAGAAGCCCTGTCTCTACTAAAATTATAAAAAAATAGCCAGGTGTGGTGGTGCATGCCTGTAATCCCAGCTACTTGGGAGACTGAGGCAGCAGAATTCCTTGAACCCAGGAGGTGGAGGTTGTGGTGAGCCGAGATTGTGCCATTGCACTCCAGCTTGGGCAGTAAGAGTGAAACGCTGTCTCAAAAAAAAAAAAAAAAAAAAAAAAAAAGAGAAAAAAAAAGAAAAAGAAAAAAAGAAAAACCTCAGAGGTTATCACTTCCTAATTATTTTACATTTTACTAGTATCTATGCTATTAAGGTTATTTGCCTTCATTGTATTTGAAAGGTGGACTGTATTCTATTGTACTTTCATTGTACTATTCTAGTATGCAACTGTGTATCCCTTCCCAACTCTGTGTTCAACGACTTTATATTTGGTTGCTTGAAAATGGTGATGATGAGCATATTTACATCATAGAAATTGGCAAATGCCGTAAGTCAGTTTTTGTTTTTGTTTTCCGGAGAGGGGATTGTTAAATATTTGCCTGCATGCAACACCGCTACATGCAGTCTGCTATTTTTTGTTCTTCCTGCTTTCAGGCTCCTCTCCCAGCTGTCTGTCTAGCACAACCCAGCATACTAAATTTTCTTAAATAGGGAAAGCTGAACATGGTAAAAGAATGAATGAAGTCAGAAGAATGTGGAAAAATCTAGTCTTTGCCATTTAGTCCAGTTTAGCATCTCTAAGCTTCCATTTCTTTATCTGTAAAATTGGGCAATGATCCCTTTTTGTTCTACTCATTTAAGAAGATTTTCAGATGAAAACCACAACCTGCTCATGTTTATGAAGGCACTTTGGAAAGCGCTAAATACACAGTTTTTTATTAGTAGTAAACACTTACTTCACCTTTTCACTTCTTGACTTTAGTTTACAAGGACTCATAATCTAAATTATATCGTAAATTGCTGTCCCAGATTTTTTTACAGCCTAACTGCCACCTATATGTTCGACTTTCCTTCTGTTCTTTATGTTAGATACTGGGATGGTATGCACCAAGTGGGTGTGCCATCACTTTCTCAGACGATGCCCCCTGAAGACCCTGCATGATTATGGCACTCATTTTCCTTCTGTATTCAGACTGGCCTCAAGTATTTTCATTATTGCTCTCCAGGAAAAATTGCAAATGAATCAAACTGGGCAATGAAGACTAAACCTAATTATCGCTCTTTGTTAAAGACAGCTCTTGTTAAAATGCAGATATTGCAAATTAATGGAAAAAATATGCCATAGTAAACCATAATCACTCATTAATAGCTTAGTAAGGAATAAATGATGAAGTTACTTAACCTTAGAGCCCTAATTCAGTTAAGTTTTAATGAAGGACAAGTTGTAGAGATATCAGGAACCCAGGGCAGGCACACACTAAAGAAGTTCCAGACCAAGGAAGTATAAAGAAGGACCTGGACCCTTAGGGTGGGAGCAATGAGGTTGGACATGAGGGCCACCTGCAAGGTTTTGCCCCAGAACAGTGTCAAAATGTTTGCATTTGGCATAGCCCTTTCTCTTTGTTCTGAATGGCTTTGCTAGAATATTTTTTCTTTTATGAATTTATCTTGCTTCTCAGATACTGCTACAGCACTCCCTTTTGATTTTTGGTGCTTTTGATACATTACCAAATAAGGTCTGAATGACACCAAATTTTAGAATTCTCCAGAGAAAAGAAAGATGCTGAGGGAAAAAGCATAGGTTTTGGACTCACTAAATCCCAGTTCAATTCCTTTCTTTAATAAATACACAAAATTTTACCTGAGAAAGCTGTCATGCTCTCAAATTTTATTTAGAAATTTCTCTTTGTACATGATTGATTTCACAATCCCTCTTCTGCCTCCTCTTCCACTTTCTTCTTTCTAGATTTTCCTATCTTTATGAAGATTATTCTGCCTTATCCTCAATAGTTAGAAACAATACTTTTGAAAATCACTAGAGTATCCTGCATAGTGATTTCCCATGCCAACTTTACTCATTTCCATTATAAATTATTATTTATTGATGCCTAGAGGGCAGATGAGTGTAGCTGCTATGGAGTGACGAGACAAAACATAAGAAAGTTATGATCCTACCCTCAAGTAATGATTCAGACATGATAATTAAGTCAACAAATTGATAGAAACTAGTCACTAACTCTCTGGCTATAGTCAGTTCCTTCAACGAATAGCTCATTAGTGAGTATGCTGTGCTACAGTAACAAAATTATATAAGGCTTTTGATTAAGTTTTGATTAAGTGCCTGTCTTATTCAGAGTTCATTTTATATTTGAAATGGAAGAGGCTGGACTTCAGCAATTTGGTATAAACTGCTAGTATATGATTATTTGGGGGCAGTTTTTTTTTTTTAAAGAATAATTTAAATATGGAATGTTTAGCAGTTTGCTTTTTTCCCCTGAGAAAAACCATACCATTATTCCCAATCCCTTTGACAAAGTGTCAGTCATGTTAGTTCAGAGATATTGATGTTTTATACAGGTGTACCCTGTAAGAGATGAAGCCTGATATTTACAGAAATTGACTTATTTTATTCTCATAATTATGTGTACATAATTTTTCACATGCCAGAAAATTTGAATGGTATCAGATTCTAAATCTGTATTGGAGACCAAATCAAGTGAATATCTCTTCCTCCTCTCTTTATTTTAGCTGGACCAGACCAATTTTGAGGAAAGGATACAGACAGCGCCTGGAATTGTCAGATATATACCAAATCCCTTCTGCTGATTCTGCTGACAATCTATCTGAAAAATTGGAAAGGTATATTCATGTACATTGTTTAGTTGAAGAGAAAAATTCATATTATTATTTAGAGAAAAGAAAGCAAGCATATTGAAACATATTGTAGGTTTAATTCTTATATTTAAAAATAGGAGCCATTACTGACTAATGCCTGCAATCCCAACTACTTGGGAGGACAAGATGAGAGGATTGCTTGAGACCAGGAGTTTGAGACCAGCCTGGGCAACACAGCAAGATCTTATCTCTACACAAAATAAAAAAGTTAGCTGGGAATGGTAGTGCATGCTTGTATTCCCAGCTACTCAGGAGGCTGAAG
This sequence comes from Papio anubis, assembly GCF_008728515.1. Lineage (NCBI taxonomy): Eukaryota > Metazoa > Chordata > Mammalia > Primates > Cercopithecidae > Papio > Papio anubis. The sequence continues at coordinate 41,366,509 of NC_044979.1, read as the reverse complement.
CAGGAGGATTACTTGAGCCCAGAAGTTTGAGGTGGTAGTGAGCTATGATTGTGCCACTGTACTCCCGCCTGGGTGACAGAACAAAACCCTCTCTCTCTCTAAAAAAAAAAAAAAAAAAAAAAAAAAAAAAAACAAACCCCTCATTAAAAAAAAAAAAAAAAAAAAAAAAAAAAAAAAGGAACGTCTCATTGACTGAAATCATTAAACAATAAAATTGTAAAAGAAAAATAATCAGTTTCCTGAGAAATGATTTTTTTTTTTTCCTGGAAAATTCGGTTTCAGATAATTTATCTCATTAGAGACCATGAGATGGATTTTGTAAAAACTAAAGTAACACCATTATGAAGTAAATTGTGTATATTTGCTTTCAAAAATCTTTATATTTGAATACAAATGTACTCCCTGGGAAGTCTTAAGCTAATGACTACTGGCTATCGAACAAATGTAAAGAATTGTATATTTTTGAGTACCTATTACATGCCAGGTAGAATATCTTCTCTCAGCCACTCTGAGTGGAAAGCATCATTATCCCCATTTTATAGAAAAGCAGACTGAGGCTCAGAGAGATGATATGCTTTGCCAGTTAATGAATGACAGAACCATGATTCCAGCTGAGGTCTGCATTGCCTTGCTCTCTAGGAATGGTAGTCCCCACCATAAAGAATTTCTCAATTTCCTTTCCAATCAAAAGGTTAGGGCCCTTTTGATTGCCAGTGACAGAAACCCAATTAACTAGCTTAAGTAAATAAAAAGGAGTTTATTGGCTCATGAAGCCCGAACTGTGTGAAGACCTAGGTAGAGAACTGGCCTTAGGAACTCAATGGGACCAAGGACTCAAATGCCACCTGGTGGCATTTGCCTTATGCTGGTTTTATTTTCTCAGACCGCACGGGCTTTCTACATAAAGTGGATCCTTGGTTAGAATTCTTCACTCCTATCTTTAAGGACCTTGAAAGAAGGAGCCCTTTGTCCTTGGCTAAATGTGAAAAACCCCAGAGACTCTTGAGTCACAATGCTTACCCCTTGGGCCACTGATAGTCTAGAATGAGCTAGGCTAAGTCTTGTGCCAATAGCACAGGCCTGATGCCAGATAAAAGGGAGAGTGAGTGGGGATAAAAGATAGGACATAGCTAATAAATTATTGCACCAAAGTAAAAACATTGAGTTGACTTGCAATTTGTTTCTTTTAATTAAATTCATTTCCTTTCTTTGGTATTTTGAAGGCAAAGTAAGATATTAAACTTTATTTTTATTGATTTTATTCAAAGAATTAAGCTAGTAGGAGTTGCAGATTCATACTTTTAAGATCAAGGGCCAGTTTCTATTAATGAACACTTGGTGTGTGCAAGTGCCGTGAGGTAGGGATACTTTGTTTTGTTTTTTATTTTTTATTGGGTTTGATCTCTTTTGTTTATGATGTATCCCCAAGTGTCTAGAATAGGACCTGGCATATGGTATATACTCAATAAGTATTTGTCGAATGAATCAATGATTGAAGGTGAAATGGCTAGCATTACACAGAAACCTGTAGCATTGCTGGAGAGATAAAATATAAAACATAATCCATTGCAGGTATATTGACAAGTTTAAAATAATATAATGGATATTGAATATCTAAGTTTTTGTTGTTGTTGTTGTTGTTGTTGAGACAGAGTCTCGCTGTGTTGCCCAGGCTGGAGTACAATGGTGTGATTTCGGCTCACTGCAACCTCCACCTCCCAGGTTCAAGTGATTCTTCTGCCTCAGCCTCTTGAGTTGCTGGGTTTACAGGCACCTGCCATAACGCCTGGCTAATTTTTGTATGTTAGTAGAGGTGGGGTTTTGCCATGTTGGCCAGGCTGGTCTTGAACTCCTGACCTCAAGTGATCCACCCACCTCGGCCTCCCAAAATGCTGGGATTGTAGGTGTGAGACACGGTGCCTGGCTTTGAATATCTAAATTTTAATTGAATGGTGAGGAAATGATTAATCAGAGTAGGGCTGGGTTAACTGAAAAATATGTACTGCCGATACATTTGTATTTATGGCCAGATAGAGGACATGAATCTGAATTTGCAGAATTATCTGGCTTAACATTTTTTTTCTCTTCAGTTTTCACTGTATCCCCCATGTTGATTCAATTTAAAAAATATACCTATTTTACTTCAATTCAACAATGCTGTGCCAGTACAAACCCATACGTTCTATTATTTTTGTTTTGTTTTTGTATCTCTTCACCCTGTTACTTCTTTTCTTATAAAATTGGTATTTGAAATTTATTGAAGTATTTTGGAAGAGTGACATACCATTTTTGGTACTTTGTACCTCTGCACCCTTGGGAAAGTGACCCTGGCTTCACATTTCATAACTGCCTTGTGACCATGGCCCTCAAGTGGTTGCCAGATGGCTGAAGAACATTAACCCATCTGGCTCCATTTTGTGACCATGGATTGAATCTTCTACATAACTGCAGTATGCAGATCACATATCCATTCCAAGATTGTAGTCAGGATATGAACTTTATAAGAATAAAACTTCTTCCCTTCTGATTTGGGCCTGGTATGTGGTGCTACTAGAACCACACCACCTACTCTTGGTGCTAACAATTTGTGGCACCAAGTTGTTCAAGTTTCATCCATTAAAGAAATTCCCCAACCTTGCCTTCTCCTCAGGTAACTACCCCATTCTCTTTTTTTTTCCTTTCATAGCTAATATTCTCTGCTCTCCTGGTCTCTCTACTTTTCTTTCATTTATATCTCAGCTCCTGAAGTATGGTTTCCACCATGTTCCTAAAACTACATTGCCCAGGGTCACTAGAGACCTCTTATGAAATATAACGACACCTTTCTACATAACTTCGGTGTGGACCACTTTTTCACATTGAACCCATTTTGTTGGTTTATGTACACACCCCTTCCTTGGCTTTCCCATCTGATCCATTTCTCCTTTGATGGAGAAGGTGAGTCTGCTCCATATTTAGCTTCTTACTCTGAGTAACCAAATGTTATGGATGGGAGGTTAGCTCTGTTTGTGAGAGAAAGGTGGAGAAGAGTGTGGGGAGGTAAATAGATGGGAAAAGGTAATTAGGCTTTGTGGAAAGGCTCTCATTAGCAAGCTTCTGGGGGATGCTAAGATCCATGCTCAGAGATTGCCAAGCTTGTCTTCAAATCTCAGCTGTATATTACTCCTTTATGCTTTTTGTTTATTTGTGTTGTTTGTTTTTGAGACAGTCTCGCTCTGTTGCCCAGGCTGGAGTGTAGTGGTGTGATCTCAGCTCACTGCAACCTCCACCTTCTGGGTTCAAGCAAATCTCCTCCCTCAGCCTCCCAAGTAGCTGGGACTACAGGCATGCACCACCATGCCTGGCTAATTTTTGTAGAGACAGGGTTTTACTATGTTGGCCAGGCTGGTCTTGAACTCCTGACCTCAAGGGATCTGCCCGCCTTGGCCTCCCAAAGTGTTGGGATTAGTGGCGTGAGCCACTGCCCCAGCCTATTACTCCTTTAGAGTGATTTAGAGCTAAGTTTATTTATGGTAACTTAATAGTAATGGGAATAACCATTGATGAAATGTAAAGCCTTTATCTAATTGTTTATGTAGTTCTTGCTTGTGGTTCATGAAACTTTTCATCTCTGTACAGTTTGAAAATTAAGATGATAATTTTTACAGATATTTTGTTCCTTTGTGAAGAGAAAAAAGGCTTTTATTAACAGAAATCAGTGGCAATAACTTAATAAATACAATCAACTGGTGTTCCTATAATATTTAAAAGAAAACAAAGTTTGCTAGATTTCAGCCAGTTTTCAGACTATTTAATGTCTATTCTTACTATAATAGAAAATATATAATTTGATCCTGTTCTCATTTTTCAAAGACTTTTACTCTAATAAATGATTTTAGTAGTTGAAAATGAAGTTTAATGATATTTTATGCCTCTACTTTTAAAAACAAAGTCTAACAGATTTTTCTCATGTTAAATCACAGAAAAAGCCACCTGACATTTTAACTTGTTTTTGATTTGTCAGTGAAATCTTGTAAAATCTGCCACAGTTCTAAACCGATAAAGATCAAGGTGTAAGGGAAAAATGTAGAATATTTATGTGTTTATTTTTTCTCCCTTGTTCTAAGCACAGCAATGACTATTTGTAAAAGCCTTACTTTATTTGTCCACCCTTTTCATTGTTCTTTAGAAGGCCAACACTTTTCTTTAACACATACAATGTGGCCTTTTCATGAAATCAATTCCCTGGACAGTGATACAAGGCAGAGCATTGAATTCTGCCAAATATCTGGCTGAGTGTTTGGTGCTGGAGGGTCTCCATGAGGTTTTGTCTCTATAAATCCTTGGGTTAATCTCCTTGGATATACTTGTGTGAATCAAACTATGTTAAGGGAAACAGGACAACTGAAATATTTGCACATGCAACTTATTGGTCCCACTTTTTATTCTTTTGCAGAGAATGGGATAGAGAGCTGGCTTCAAAGAAAAATCCCAAACTCATTAATGCCCTTCGGCGATGCTTTTTCTGGAGATTTATGTTCTATGGAATCTTGTTATATTTAGGGGTAAGAATCTCATTTGTACATTCATTATGTATCACATAACTATATTCATTTTTGTGATTATTAAAGGACTAGGAAATCTGGTTAATAGGTGTAAAAATATAAAGGATGAATCCAACTCCAAACACTAAGGAACCACCTAAAACTCTAGTGAGGATGAGTAAAAATCCTTTGGGACTAAAATGTCCTGGAACACAGGTGGCAATTTACACTCTCATTGGGCTCAGCAAAATAAATTGGTTGCTTAAAAGTTATTTTCTGTTACGATTCCAAATCACATTATCTTACTGGTACATGAGGTTACTGGTGCCTTTATTTTGCTGTATTCAACAGGAGAATGTCAGGAGACAATGTCAGCAGAATCAGGTCAAATGCAGCTAATTATACATATGAATGTTTGTAATATTTTGAAGTCATCTGCATGCTGAATTGTTTCAAAGAAAAATACTAAAAATTTAAAGTATAGCAGCAAATTTCTCTTGCAGTTTATTTTCTTAATATCTTACATCTGATCAGTGTGAAGAGCTGCACATCTGAAAATCCAGGCTTTGTGGTGTTTAAGTGCCTTGTATGTTCCCCAGCTGCTGTCCAATGTGACTCTGATTTATTATTTTCTACATCATGAAAGCATTATTTGAATCCTTGGTTGTAACCTATAAAAGGCGAAAGGTTCAAGACTTGTTTAATCTTCTTGTTAAGGCTGTGTACAATATTTGCTTTGGGGTGTTTACTTACCATACGAATTGCTTTGTGTTTATATTGGTCTTTATGCCTCAGGGAGTTAAGCAGTGCTACAGTGTCTCCCAAAGAATGCCATTTGTGTTACATTGCTTAAAAAGTTTCAGTTCATATACCTCCATGAAAAATGCACTTAAAACTTATCTTAACAAAAATAACTACACTTAGGTCCAGAATGTTCTCTAATGCTCTTGAGAATTTCCTAGAATAAATTTTTCTGACTTTTGAAATAATAGATCCATAATATATATTCTTATGGAAATCTGAAATCATGTGGGAAATTGGGGATAAAAAATATTTTATTAGCAAATTTAAATGAGGTAGATGGAGAATTAAATGTCTTTTAAGTTACCTTTGAGATGATTTTTCTCAATCACAGCACCACCCAGAGCTTTGAGAAACAATTTTATTCACAGCTTCTGATTCTATTTGATGTAATTTTTAGAAAATAAGTTTTGCTGGTTGTTTTGAATCAGGGTATGGAGTACAGTTCACTCTGATCCTATCATATACATCATGTAAGTATTTAAGATTTTCAATAAATGATTGTTGGATTGAAGTGAATGATATTTCAAGTAATTGTTATGTCATGGCCAAGATTTCAGTGAAACTCAAAATTTCTCCCTGTCGTGTTCTCCATTGCATGCTGCTTCTATCGATTAACATAAGCACTACTGAGTAGAAGCTAGAAGAGGGGTCTAATTAGAAGGCCCCTTTCTGTTCTCTGCTTGGCTTGTAAAATAATTTATTTCTCTAGATCCCACCAACATAGTTTCATGTGAGCAAAAACCTAAATGTCAAAGTTTGTATGACACATGGACATGTCTATAGAATTTTTTTGGTCTGGTGTATGCCAAAAAATAAACATGATATAGAACAGTTTATATTTATTGAGTACCTAATCGGTTCCAGTTCAATATGAAGCTCTTTATGCAGATTATTTTATTTAATTTTCCTAGTAACTCCATGGAGCAAAAATTATCTCTAATTTATATAATAGGAAGTTGAGCGTAAGGGAAATTAAGTAACTTTCCTAAACTTACATATATGGCAAATTTGAGAAATATCTGTTTCTTTAGCTCCAAAGCCTTTGACCCTTTCACCATATTAGATTATGATTGCTATTAATATATGATTATAATTATAATGCTTGTACTTAGGTACTCAACAGAATGGTGACTCTAGTAACCAGCCTTGGTTCTGCTGAGCTTCCCTGCATCTTCTCAGGAGACACAGGCTACAGAGCTTGAAGGCTGAGGATTCTTCCAGGGTCACTTCAGGGGCAAATCTGAAGAAAGTTCACAACAGGTAGCAGGGCAGGAATCAACGAGATCTTCTCAGTTAGTTATACCCGGAGGAGGAACTGTATGAAATCCACCCAAGAACCAGTCATGCTAAGTGCCAAACCTATAGACAAAAATAAGGGATAGGAGAATGAAGTAGGTATGGAGAAAGATGAAATTGTTCTTAAACTTCTCAAGATTAAAAATATCCCAGCAAAGGAGATCTTAAAAGCCCTTCATGGTGTATTAGTTGTCCATGCACGGGGGTGAGTGGAGAGGTACTCCTGAGCCCAAGGCTACAGCTCTGGAACTAGCAGCACGTTTGAAGGGGAAAGCGTGTTTCCACCATCTCAGCTCCTACTGATAACCAATGGAATGTTGGTGAGTGAAGGATCCAGGGGGAAGAAGCAGCTGAAATGTGTATAGTGAGAAGGCAGAGAGAATAATATTTATATTGGGAATGGCACGAGTGTGATGAGGCTGCAGGTTTTTCACCCTTGTCATGGAGAAAAAGCCACGCTGACACCATGCAGTTTTAAATAGTGAAAAATTTGCAAATTGTTAGGTCTTAAATAATTTAGATAGCCATAGTGGCCATTTAGATTCGTGCAGTTTTTTTTCAGGGTATCTGATCTCTTGATTTAATTCTTTTCATCTCCTATAAAAATAAAAGAGGGGGAGAAAATTTAGCCATTATAGTATTTCTGTACATTTTCTCCATCCTTTTACATAACTTACACCAGTACCTTCCTATTTATAGTATTCTTTGTGGGTATTTCTTCTTTTCTTTCACTGAGCAAGGATAAATGAGCCAGGGATTCTTGAAACTGCTATAACACTTCTCTTAGAACTAGATGGTCATACTTTAAGAATGTCTACACATTCTTAGTAGTCCCTCTAAACAATGACAGTTGTGGCATAAAAATATTTGGTTGGTTTCAGGACTGATAGAGAAAAGTACTATAAAATTTGCTGTTAACTGTGAAAGGTTAAAAAAAAGGAAATGCCATCATGAAGGAGCTAATCTTTCTGAAGTACTGCTGTAATTTTAAATATTATTAGCTATGACTTCTCACCATTAACTATGCAGTTGTTTTTTCTTCATCTGACTTAGCAGCCAGATAGATGCAACATTGTCTTTAACATTTAAGACTCCCAGCAAGGCCGGGCACGGTGGCTCACCTGTGTAATCCCAGCACTTTGGGATCCTGAGGCAGGCAAATCACAAGGTCAGGAGTTTGAGATCAGACTGGCCAATATGATGAAACCCCATCTATACTAAAAATACAAAAATTAGCCAGGCATGGTGGTGGGCACCAGCTACTTGGGAGGCTGAGGCAGGAGAATAGCTTGAACCTGCGAGGTGGAGGCGGAGGTTGCAGTGAGCTGAGATCACGCCACTGCACTCCAGCCTGGGCGACAGAGCGAGACTCCATCTCAAAAAGAATAAATAAATAAATAAATAAAAGACTCCTAGCATGGAAGAGAAACTGGCCGCTGAAATCCTGAATGTGAGAGTTAATCAAGGATGGTCTGAGGGAAGTCAAGTAGAGGGAGCTCTGTAAGCAGATTGCTGAGAGAATATGATTATCACAAGGCATTTATAATGATAAGAAATTCACAAGCGTTCATTCAAAAATATTCTTGATTCCTAGGTAACTCTGGGCATGTTTCTACCAACAAATTGAGGCATATGTCAGTGCAGCCTAGGTCAGACTACCTTTTTTCATTAAACCTCACAAAATTAAAGGACGTAAAGGAGAAGTCCTGGTACTCATGTTGCAGACTACAGTCTATATGGCAAAGGAGGATCTCTGTCCCTTATGTTTGGATAAAAACATTGGGTAGGCATTTGAATACAAGCTTACTGCTAATGTGAGGGCCAAGGTCTTTGGCCCCCTAAAGGTTTGCTGAAAAATTACTGACAGGAGGCAGATTGATAAGAGGAAAGGCACACAAATGTATTTGATGTGTATACATGGGAGCCTTCAGGATGAAGACCCACCCTCACAATGCAGTATGGAACCTTGTATACCATCTTGAGGTTACAGAAAGAATGGGGGCTTGAATATTTGTAAAACAGGTTTCAGTGGCAAGACAGGTTATGAGAGGGAGAAAGGAAGAGGCTTGGGTAGCAAAGGGGGTCTTGTTTTATAGATAAATCTTTGGCAGCCCACAGAGAAAATAGATGGTAAATGTTTCTTTTCAAACCTTGGCAGGTGTCAGACTCTCAGTTAATCTCTCCTAGATTTAAAAAAAAAAAAAAAAAAGGAAAGGGAGAGCCTGGCTGCACTAACACGTTTTCTACAGATGCAAATTTCTCCCACAAAATACAGCTTTGCAGAACCACTTCTATCCACTGGGCCTCTGGCAACCATTTCAAAATATGTGAATGAAATATATGTGGGGGTAAACTATTTTTATTTACTTCACTAAAGAAGGGATGGTGTTCTTTCGGGAATTCTGTGCATAGAGAGCCTGTGGCTTAGGCACTTTGATTTATGTATGTTTCTTCCCGTGATTGGCTACCTAGGGACTGCTATCTCCAGCAAATCTTCTAAATGTCTGCCATGTAGAATTCCTTTCTTATCTTTCTGTCTCACCCTCTTAGCTAGCTGCTTCTCTAACCCCAGAGTGACACTGTACTCCCCACAATCTCCTATGTCCTGAATATTTTACCCCATCCTAAACTCCATCTCTAAGACAGCTGCATTTTCTCGTGCTACCTACTGCATTGTACATCTTCCCCTTAGTTCCCATGATGCAACTCTGCCCTACCCCAGAAAATGTAATTTAATTGGTCTGGTATAAAACCTGGGACACTATCATTCTTGAAATGTTCCCCAAGCGATTCTATTATATTGCCAAGGTTGAGAACTACTTGTAGCAGGCATCAGCATGGTCACTTAATGATTTGACTTTTGCTAGATCTAAGGTGAGGAAATTGGAGAGTGGTATCCATAGAACGAACTGTTTAGTTTAATTTTTTTAAAATTTCTTCTTCTAAAAAAAATCCAACAACAAGATACACGTACAGAACATGCAGGTTTATTACATAGGTATACATGTGCCATGGTAGTTTGTTACACCTATTGACCTGTCTTCTAAGTTCCCTCCCCCACTCCTTACTTCCCAACAGGCCCTGGTGTATGTTGTTCCCCTCTCTGTGTCCACCTGTTCTCAATGTTCAACTCCCTTTTATGAGTGAGAACACATGGTGTTTGGTTTTCTGTTCCTGTGTTAGTTTGCTGAGGATGATGGTTTCCAGCTTCATTCATGTCCCTGCAGAGGACATGATCTCATTCTTTCTTATGGCTGCATAGTATTCCATGGTGTATATGTGCCACATTTTCTTTATCCAGTCTATCATTGGTGGACATTTGGGTTGGTTCCAAGTCTTTGCTATTGGAAACAGTGGTGCAATAAACATACATGTGCATGTGTCTTTATAGTCGAATGATTAATAATCCTTTGGGTATATACCCAGTAATGGGATTGCTGGGTCAAATGATATTTCTAGTTCTAGATCCTTGAGGAATCGCCACACTGTCTTCCACAATGGTTGAACTAATTTACACTCCCACCAACAGTGTAAAAGCGTTCCTATTTCTCCACAGCCTCTCCAGCATCTGTTGTTTCCTGACTTTTTAATGATCACCATTCTAACTGGCGTGAGATGATATCTCATTGTGGTTTTGATTTGCATTTCTCTAATGACTAGTGATGATGAGCTTATTTTCATATGTTTGTTGGCCGTGTAAATGTCTTCTTTTGAGAAGTGTCTGTTCATATCCTTTGCCCAGTTTTTGATGGGGTTGTTTGTTTTTTTCCTGTAAATTTGTTTAAGTTCCTTGTAGATTCTGGATATTAGCCCTTTGTCAAGTGGATAGATTGCAAACATTTTCTCTCATTCTGTAGGTTGCCTGTTCGCTCTGATGATAGTTTCTTTTGCTGGATAGAACATGTTTTACAGAGTTGTGAGAATTAAATGCATTAAGCCCATAGAATAGATTCTGGTACATAGCAAGTGCTCTCTCTCTCTCTACATGTAGAGCTCTGTATACAGTTGCTGCAAAAGTAATTGTGGTTTTCACCATTGAAAGTAATGGCAAAGAGCATAATTACCTTTGTACCAATTTAAATATATGAAAGGAATATATATGTAAAACCTATGTATATGTCACATGTATGTCTCTAGCCTATTATTATAATATATAATATAATTATATATAACATGTGTTATATATAATATAGTAATATTTATTCCAAATAAATATATACTATAAATAATATAATAATTTATATTATAATATATAATAGACTATATTATATTATATTATTAAAATATATGCATATATACATATGTATATATATGCCTTTCATAGACTTAAATATATGACAGCAATAATAGGTTAGCATATATATATGTTTGCTATTTTGTTTTGTTTTGTTTTGTTTTGTTTTCTGCCTTTCAGTTTTAGAGACAGGGTCTCATCATGTTGCCCAGGCTGGTCTCAAATTCCTGTGCTCAAGTGATCCTCCCTGCTTTGGCCCCTCAAAGTGCTGGGATTTCAGACATGAGACACTGCACCTAGTCCAGTCCCTATATTTTTAAATAGACTACCTAAGTGCACAAATACTTGTTATTTACATTGAGTTATTTCTGTATATATGCTATAAGCAAATCTTGAAGCACCAGTTTGATTTTTATAAGGCACAGGAATATATTTTGCTAATGCTTTAAAATGACGGCAGATTCTAGTATTACTTTAGAAATTAAAATTAGGCCGGGCGCGGTGGCTCAAGCCTGTAATCCCAGCACTTTGGGAGGCCGAGACAGGTGGATCACGAGGTCAGAAGATCGAGACCATCCTGTCTAACACGGTGGAATCCCGTCTCTACTAAAAAAAAAAAAATACAAAAAACTAGCCGGGCGAAGAGCGCGCCCCCGGCTGGGCCAAAAAAGGAGGCCCCCTAGAAATGATAAAAAAAAAAAAAAAAAAAAAGAAGTTAAAATTAATATTTTAACACATCTTTCATTATTGTATTATCTGAACCAAACCTGTTATTGCTGCTATTGCAGCAAATCCAGGAGGTTTTTCTTATAAAATATGGAGAATATAGCTTAGATTTCTAGTGAAGATGTTACTAGCAATAATTAGTAAAATCAGTAAGCACTAAAAGGAAAATACCAAAACCAAAACATTTTGAATTAGTCATTAAATCTGAAAGAAAGATAGATTTATGTTTTGAGATTCTGTTCTAGGTGTGGTATATGTGTATTTTTGCAAAAACCATAAACAATTGTGGCAAAATGAAGGAAATATTTAAAAATAAACCTCTTAAACAATTCTTCAATGGATTAAGCATGAATATGTTTTTATTTTCTTTGATGAATATGGAAAAATTCTTTTCCTTAGCAATTTGTATGAAGCCAAAAACTATTGTCCGACTCTGCTGTATCAAAATAAACAAAAAATTGACACTCACTTTACCCTGCCAAAAGCAAAATCTTTAACTTTTGCCTTAGTATATAAGCCAGCATTCACTGTATCCTGTAAGTTCTGAGTGTAGGTGTGTTTGCTTTCTTCCATTTTTTTGTACGCATGTTTTCTTTTTATTTATTATTGTAAGTTATGTGAAATTTTTATCCAAATTTTTATTTTTTTCTGATTAACAATCAGAATAATCAGATAATTACTGATAAATTTGATGTTCATCCTTCCAACTTTTTCCCATGGAAATTTATACTTAATAAAGGGGAGAGGTCATCATTACATAATGTCCTTTTAATATGCTTCTCCCTTTAATGTGTTGTGAATGCCTTTCTGGGTCATTAGATGTTTTTCTACCTAATTACTTTCATGAATCATATGGCTGTACCACGATTTATTTAATCAATTCCTCATCATTGAATATTTAAATTGCCTCAATTTTTTACTACTATAAAAACATCCTTCAGTACACACCCCTTTAAAAGCTGACTCTTAGAAGGTGTTCTTGACTCTCTACGTAAATGTACAAATACAAATAAATTGCTTTCCAGAAAAGGTGTACTACTAATTTACTTTCCTGATACTAAACTATGAAAATTCAGTCCTAACAATAGGTATTTTAAAAAATGTTTTTAAAATGCTAAGTGAAAAAGAGCATATTGTTATTTTCATTTGCATTACTTTTGGTTCCTAGTGAGTTTAATATTTTTGTATATTAATTATGCATTTATATTTCTTCTTTTGTGTGTGAATTGCCTTTCATGTTCTTTGTGTGTTTTTATTTTGATGTATTTGTCTCTTTCTTGATACATGACTGAATATTTTCCCTAGCCTGTCAATTGCCTTGGATTTTGAATTTTGTTTCTAGTGAGTTTTATTTTGTTTTGTTTTAACAATTAAAAGCTTTAATTTTTGAAAAATTTGCTGGCAAATCTATATATCTTCTTTGTTTTCTGCTTTGACATTATTCTTTTATAAAGACCCATGCCTCCCAAATGTTATGTAAGCATGCAGCTATGTTTTTATTATTTCTTCTTTTATATTTAACTATCTGTTCTATTTGGAATTCATTGTGATGCATGTATGAGGTAGAAATCTAATTACAAAAAGATGAGTATCCAGTTCATCCATCATTTATTGCATGATCTCTTTCTCCATTGAATTAAAATGCTGTATTTTATAATATATTAAAGTATTACATGTGCTTGGACATGTTCCTAGACTTGCCAGATAAATGAGTCTCTTTCTTTGTCTTGTCACATATTATTATGGCTTTATGTTTTCATATCCAGTAATGTAAACTCTCTGACACATTATTCTTATTCCTCAAATGTTTTTGATGAATTCTCTTCCAAATGAAATTTATAATCATTGTATTCATTGATTCAGCAAATATTTGTTGAGTGGATATTCTGTGCTTGGTATTGTGCATGGTGTTAGGATTGCTGCCAAAATTGAGACTGACAGTCCCTACCCTTATGGTGCCAAAAATTCACTTCCAAAAAATCTTTAAATTTTGATGAAGATTGCACTAATCTTATAAAATAAGTTGGAGGGGAATGCAATCTTTGCAATATTAAGTTCTTCATTTTAGAAAGTTTTAAGTCTCTCCATTTATTTGAGACTTTTAAAATATGTCCCAATAGGCCGGGCGCGGTGGCTCAAGCCTGTAATCCCAGCACCTTGGGAGGCCGAGGCGGGTGGATCACGAGGTCAGGATATCGAGACCATCCTGGCCAACATGGTGAAATCCCGTCTCTACTAAAAAAAATACAAAAAACTAGCCAGGCGTGGTGGCGGGCGCCTGTAGTCCCAGCTACTCGGAGGCTGAGGCGGGAGAATGGCGTGAACCCGGGAGGCGGAGCTTGCAGTGAGCCGAGATCGCACCACTGCACTCCAGCCTGGGCGACGCAGCGAGACTCCGTCTCAAACATAACAAAACAAAAACAAAAAAAAGTCCCAATAATGTTTTGTGAGTTGTATATTTTAAGATATACATCTTATTGCTATTACAATGTATCTTTTGTTATATTGTTACTATGAATGGGATGCTCATTTAATTAGTTGTCATGTTTGGTATATAGAAATCGATGTTCTTAACATAGTTCTTTTTTAAACCTCTATCTTTTAAACTCTTGATTCATTTCCATTTGTTACACAATCATATTCTATGCTGATGATACTTTTTCTTCTTCTTTCCAATATTCGTACCTCAATCATTTTTCTTGTTGAGTTGTATTAGCTAGAAATTCTAGAAAAATGTTAAATGGTAGTAATAGCTACTATTCCGTTTTTTCCTGATTCTAAATGTAATGCATCTAGACTTTTATTAATTATGGCATTGATTGTTATTTTGAGGAAGAAATCCTTTTTCAGGTTAATAATATATCTTTATATTCAAGTTTATTAAGAACATTTATCAGAAACAGATATTGAAATTTTATCAGATTCCTTTTCATTTGTTATTGAGATAATCATTGGTTCTTCTGTATTCTGTTAATTAATTTCTCAAAATTAAACTGTCATAATATTCTTAGGATAGAGACATATAAAGTACTGTATTTTTACAACAAGTTAAAATGATAATGGTGATTTTATTAAGTGACCTCACACAATAGAAAACACTGTCGCCTTAGAATTTTTCCAACTGATCATTCTACTTAGAAACAACTCTGCTTTGGGATCAGAACTCTAATTTATAGTGAAGTAAACCGGGATTAATTCATTTGATGTAATTGCAAGCATGAGTTCAGGTTTCTATTTTTTCACCTGAACTTTCCTTCATGGTTTGAATATCTAGAAAAAGTAGAGTTTCCTATCTCTAGACTAAACATTTGACCCTATCCTAGGTATGCATTATAATTTTTTAACCAGAAATGATTAAAGAATTTAAACTCATCTACAATAACTTTGAAGCTCTGAGCTTGAAGATCGTGTGAGAAATGAGACACCACTCCTAGAAGATATAGGAGATATTTTTAGGCTTCCAAAGTTTCCCTGGGAGGCTGATCTAAATTGAGTCACAAACTTATTCTCACCAGGAATGCAATCACTTGAGCTGTTTTCCAACCTGAGCCCCTCTACCCAGATGATCTTCTAAACTCATACTATTCAGACTTTCATCCTTTTTAGTAGAAAATAGCCATAGTCATGGCAGGGTGAGGGCTAGGACAATTACGCAAGGAATTCTTGGCCTCTGCCATGGGACTCTGCAGACTCAGATCATATAATCAGAGATGTTAGCACTGGAGGGGACATCACAATTAGCTTTCTCCACCTCTTAGTTTATCAGTGAGGAAAACTGTCCACAGCAGGGAAGTGACTAAAGTAACACAGCCAATGTAGGTAATGTGCTGGATAAGAATTTGGAATTCACGATTTTGAATTCAGTGTTTATTTCACCATCACACTGGCTTACACATTGGTATCAGGCTTCTTCTATTATTGAAGTGACCCATTAAGTGAATTCCATCTTGATTCATGTCTGATACAGAGTAATAAACTATTTTATTAAATATCCAAATAATTATACATTCCTCCTTCTTACATGCAAGCCTAAGTTTGCTTGTACTATTTCATGTGGTAACAAATCAGAACATTTCTTGTGTCTGTGAAAATACTCTGAACAACGGAGTACAGTCAGCTTTCTTGTACCAAGAATAGAGGGACTACGTTTCTCCCAGTCATTCTGGGGATAACTTTTGTAAAGGATTGCACGTCATAGATTAAGCTAGGTATCACTTACCAGTGTTTTTTTCCAAATAAAAAAAAATCAGGTGATATCTATAAATGGTTCCATTGTAAATATTAAAGAACATGATGCTTAAAACAGATTAGGGAAAACTATAGAAGGGGTGGAGTTTCGGAGTGCTGATTTTGTCCTTGAATGGTAACAGCTCCATATGGTGGTGAGGTTTATGTTGGTTTGCTGTTTGCAGGTGGTCTTATTATTAGGATTTTTCATACTGAAAATGAACCACATTTTAGTTTGTAAACATATGCCCTTCCAGAGTCGTGCTACCAGTTCTTTGTGAAATAGGTACTGTTGTTCAAAGGATGACTATGTCCTCTTTGGTTGAGGAAAGACGACAACTAACTCAGTAATGACAATATGTAAAATAGGTATTACAAACCAGACATGGTGGCATGAGCCTGTAGTCCCAGATACTTGAGAGGCTAAAGCAGGAGAATCTGTTGATCTGTGGATTTGAGGCTGTAGTGTGTTGTGATTGCACCTGTGAATAGCCCTTGCACTCCAGCCCGAGCAACAAAGCAAGACCCTGTCTCTGAATTTTTTAAAAAGGCATTCCATTCAGATTAATACGCATTTTAATTGTGTTTTGTTATAAATTACAACTCAATAAAAATTCAACAAATAAGCCTGTTGTGATAGGGAAAAGTCTATTGTGATCTGGAAAATATAATGGAGAGATCCAGTGGAAGAGATTTTGGTTCACATTACTCAAAAGAAAATAAACCTTATAGAAGTCTTTACACTTCTAACTTGAAAAATTCTGTGCTAAAATTTAGCTTGGTTGCTAAAATATTTCTCTTTTTTCTCAGAAGATTATTTTTAGGATCCTACAGACACAAGTTACTTTTAAAAATATTTACATACTTGCTTTGCAATGTATTATCAGTAGTTCTGTATTCTTTGAGATAGTCTATCCAGTCTCTCTGTATTGACTATATGTCTGTATAGATATATGTTAGGAGATAAATGAGTTCTGAAAGGGGAGAAATGTGTTTATGCTAATCATGATATAAGCAATTGACCTTATAAGCAGTGTTCACGGTTCATACCTTTCCTGTTACTGTCTTACAAAGAACAAGAAACGATGCTTTATCTGGTGTGCATCGTAAATAATGCCCCTTGCTCTCTGCTTCATGACCACATGTGATACTTCTAACATAGGTAGCACATGTAAATCCAGTGGCCTTGACTGCAACTCAGGAGAGCATTTTGGCCAAGTACAAACCCACTAGTCAAGGAAAAAAAAAAAAAAAAGAAAAACAAATCAAAGTAAATTGATGGTATTGATATTTGTCTATGAAAAACAGTATAATATAGAACAATTCTGGGATAAAATATTGATCTCAAATAATTTTAAGGATTAAATATTGCCACTGTAAGCATACTATGAACAATTATGTTTGTAGTACAGATATATTTATAATTTTAAATCTAAGATTTACCTTAATTGTACATTTTCCTAATTAAAAAAATTACTTTGGAAAAAAACATTCTTGAATCTAGAGAAAAGTTGGCAAATACATATGGAAGTTTGTAAAAGCATCCAGGGCAGCTCTTTCACTGACTGCAGTAACTTAGGAGTGAAAACAACACAACTGCTTCAATGTACAGCAATGGGCAAATAACCCAATGTATTCACAGGGTGGCATGTTAGGCAGCACTTAGAATAAATGAGTTGGTTATACAAGTATTGATAAAGATAAATGTGAAAAACACAGTGTTAAGTTTTTAAAAAGTTGTAAAAAGCACAGTAGGATGTCATTTATATAAAATTTAAAAACCTCAAAAGCCATTCTCCTTTGATATATATTCTAAAGATGAACATATGTAATAATAGAAGTACAAAACGAACATAGTATACACTGTGCAGTCATTTGTGTACTTACTTTTCAAAAATATTTAAGTAGATTTAGCAAACTATTCACATGTAATATTTGGGTAGGAGGTTGGCAATTTTCTTTTTAACACCTGCCTGTCTGCTGTCATTTAAACTCACATTTAACATGTGGCTATGTGAGGTGAGAGAACTATAATATTTCAGGTTTGTGATTAGTTTGGAGGCTTTTTAAAAGTTTGAATGTTTTCTTGCATTCAGAGCCTTAGTTGACTTAGTTAATTCAAAATAAAACATATATAAAGCATAGAATAAGCAGCTATACAAAGCTACTCAATCAATGGCAGCTCTATAGGGGTTAGGATTTCTTGTGGGGATGACATTGACGTAGAAAGCATTGTCATCTATTGAGAATGAGGGGGCTGGAGGTATTGGATACTTGAGGTTTAGAAAATACATTGTAGAAAATGGACAAAAAAAAAAAAAAAAAAAAAAAAACAAATTAAGGGATGAGGCAGAATAGTGCTTGGCAATACCAGGGGTAGGGGGCAGTCTTGCTTGGAAATTTATATTTTAAATGGAACCAATTATCATAACATCATTTCCTTTCAGGGATACCGTCTGGTCCCTATTTTACTGGGTCATTATAAAACAAAATGGGGAATTATGCATCCTTCTCTTTTGAGGTCAATTTAACAAGATGGGTAAGAATTAGACCTCCTAGGTTCAAAATCCCTGGATTCAGATCTATTCTTGTATATTTAGGGGAAGTGGTAATAAATTCGATGGACAATTTGGTTTAGTAGTAGATTGAGGACCCTGATGAGGTATATTTGGGAAAACATAACTTCTGCTCTCCCTCACTGACTCACGGGCCTTTGAGGAGTCCAGCAGTCATTGGAATCTGGCCTGAGATTGAGGCTGCTGGCAAACTCCTTCACCAAAGTCCATTCTTATTGCTGACTGAGAAGGGACTAGCATTGGAAATGGCCAATTTTAAATACCACTAGTGCTGGTGTGCTCCTCTCTCCCATTGCCAGTTCTGCCTTATGTGGTTGCCTTGAGAAGCTAAGTTCATTCTGAAAATAATGCCATTGCCCAAAACACTTTAGAAAATTCTAGTTTGAAATTACATCAAGCCACCTGGTCTCTTTGGCCTCAGTTTCTTCATCTGCCATGTGAAAATAATAGTGCCTACTCTGTATCTAAGAAAGTCTCTATAGTAAACAAAAAAAAATGCCTACTCTGATACTGAAAGTTGTTATGAAAAATAAAAAAGGGAAATGCTTTAGAAACTGTTAAGTGCTATGTAGATGTTACTAATTAACAAACCATTTCAGAAACTATACTTTTTATTTTATGGCCACTATTCACTGTTTAATTTGAAATACCTCATATGTAAACTTGTCTGCCAGTGACTTTTGCTATAACAAATCCCAAATCTTATTTCAAAGTACCAAGATATTGAAAATAGTGCTAAGAGTTTCACATGTGGTATGACCCTCTATATAAACTCGTTTTAAGTCTCCTCTAAAGCTGAAAAGTCCTGTGTTGGAATTATCAGGGTATTTTATGAGAAAGAAATGAAATTTAATTTTCTCTGTTTTTCCACTTCTGCAGGAAGTCACCAAAGCAGTACAGCCTCTCTTACTGGGAAGAATCATAGCTTCCTATGACCCGGATAACAAGGAGGAACGCTCTATTGCGATTTATCTAGGCATAGGCTTATGCCTTCTCTTTATCGTGAGGACACTGCTCTTACACCCAGCCATTTTTGGCCTTCATCACATTGGAATGCAGATGAGAATAGCTATGTTTAGTTTGATTTATAAGAAGGTAATACTTCCTTGCACAGGCCCTGTGGTACATATGTTCTGTATGGTACATGTTTTAATGCCATAAATTAGGTAGTGAGCTGGTACAAGTAAGGGATAAATGCTGAAATTAATTTCATATGCCTATGAAATAAATGGCAGGAATAATTAATGCTCTTAATTATCCTTGATAATTTAATTGACTTCAACTCATAATTATTAAATATCTTCTGTCAACTGCCTCTGTTGTAGTTTTTTTTTTTTTTTTTCTCCTAATCATGTTATCTTTTTTTTGGAATCCATGGTTTCCTGTTAAGGTGACACACAGCCTACATAAAAGTAATTGACAAAATATCATCTTATAGTAAAATGCCACATATCTTTATGTTCAGTAAGAAGAGTGTAATATATGATTGTTAATGATAACCCAAACAACAAAAGTTTTCACCTTAACTGGTTGTCATAAGTAGTAGTATTCACTGCCTTATTTTGAGTTGGATTTTTATCATCCTATGAGCCCTATAAATTTAAAGGTTTTGGAACAGCACGTGTATTGAAACCATAAGAACCTACTCTGCTTTTCTGCATGTATTATCCAGACAAGGGCCCAAGTTGCTGAGGCATCATTTAGGTGTATTCAAATTAACATTTAACTACCTTACAAACACAATTTAAGGTTGTTTTGAAGGCATGTACTTGCATCATCCTGATTCACTACCATATGTGACTAACTTGGATCTGCAAAGTCATTATGGAAAGTTGTTTTGATGGACTCATTTGGATATTGCTTTACCCTTCTTCTCTTTTTTCTTTTACCAATGTAAATATTAAATACTTGGCTTTTAGGGGCATAGATCTGAAATCTGCCTCTAGCAAATAACCCATAACACTTCTAAGACACACCTGCAAGGTCAACTGTGTTGTAAAACCTTGATAACCATACTTTATTGTTCAAAAAAGCCTTTTATGAAGGCAGAAGTAAATAAAAACGGAGTCCACAGTTATCACCTCAGCTGCAATCTCATCAGTTCACAAGTACCAGGAAAACGTGATAAATCAACAAAAGTTTTATTTTGATCTGAACATTTTACATAAGTGAAGACATTGTTAGATATCATTTGGAATGTAGAATCTACACAGCGACATATCAGAGAAAGTTGAATTCAGTTTAATAAATGTCTATAGAAAGTGCTTGATATAATGACAATAGCTCAGAATGTGCATGACAAGCTTTTAAGTGATTGGGTACACTCTCATTTGATCTTCTGCACAACTCTTAATGGTAGGTACTATTATCCTTGTCTTATGGATAAGGAAACTAAGATTTAAAAGGTACAGAACATGGTGCGAACACTGCTTCAATATTTCTAAAATAGGTAAATCACAATCTCTGAACTGGAGGATTTTCTAACCACTAGGGACAATAGAGTACTGATATTTAGTGGGCAGACTGTAATGCAGGAAGAGACAGGCATGGGCTAAACGGGTGTAGAGATCAAATAAAGAGCAGGTTAGTTTGTAAACAAGTCCATATGTAACATTTAGCAGAAATACAGGATATAGGTGCTTTCAGACCCAGATGCATTGATAAAGAGTTAGGTGGTATTGTATTTGTCTTCCTTTCTCAATGTTGCATATCTATGTTCTTGCCCAGTTTGCTTCATCTCTCTAGCCACACTTATTGGCCTACATTGGCCATCATCACCAAAGAAGGCAATCCCATCTCCGTGTGGCTTTGGTTGGGTCCCTAAAGTGAACCTTGTGTTTACTCTTCCCAGGTCTCATGCCTTCCCATATCTGACCTGTTTTGTCCTCATGGTCAGGATATGTGGGACCTTTCCTACAATGTTCCAAAGTTTGTAATAGAGCTCTCCTCTGCTTTGTTCCAAATTCTGCAACATTTTACTTTAAATAATGAATTTAAATACAAACTTGAGCTTTGCCTATAATTTTCAAGAATGCAGAGATAACTAAATTAACAAAAATATTCATTGAGTCCTTACTGTGCACACAGCTCCATGTTAAGCCTTGTGCAGCACTCAAAGTCGCTCGAGACTAAGCCTGTTACTAAGTCATGTGCAATTTAGCTCAATGGATTTCCCCCACTTCATATTGCTCTGATAATGTTTTGGAATTAACTGCCTTGATTCGTTCCTTTCTTTGCTTATCTATACACTATTTATTATTCTACACCATCTCAAATTTTAACTCCTCAAGAAAATCCTTCCAGATTTTTCTAACCAGGAGTTTTAACTTTCTCTTAACTACCCTATTACTTTCTACTTCCCTTAACTCGTCTATCATATTATATTTAGTTATTTATATACTAGGTCACCTTGACGATGGGATTATGTTTTAATAAATCTTAATAATCCCTGAGGCATCAAGTAGAGTGATTTGCATTTACTAAATGCTCAACAAATATGTGAGGTATTCACTTGAAACTAATATTAGATAATTCCCAGTCAAAGTGATCTAATAGCAAATCAATTCTTCAGTTTTATAGGCAAAATATGACTCTGATCTTCCATAATCATAGTTAAGTTGTCAACTTTATAGTTTTAATTAAGTAAATTTAATTGATAGATAAATAAGTAGATAAAAAATAATTTACCTGCTTAACTAGTTTTCACATAGCATTGCATTTTTCTTTGTAAAATATATGGATTTTGTATTGACAAACTTTTTCACCAAAGTATTAATTTTTCAATTATTCATCATATACTTTTATTGACTTTAAAAGTAATTTTATCCAAATGAGTTAGTATAGAACTACATGAAAAATTCAAGGCCAAGGCTTAATTTCAAATTTCAGTACCTTTGGCTCTATCTTTTAAAACAAAACCAAAAACTCCCACACGGTATAAATGGTATTTAAGTATAATACCATTCTCATTGTGAGGAGAAAAAATAATTGTTTCCCTCTAGATACTGGAAAATAAAACAACTAGAAGCATTCCAGTATAGTATTGACTGTTAAAAGAAATATTTATGAATCTAAGATGATAGTAAGCTAGATGAATAGAACATAATTTTCATTACCTTTACTTAATAATGAATGCATAATAACTGAATTAGTCATATTATAATGTTACTTATAATATATTTGTATTTTGTTTGTTGAAATTATCTAACTTCCCATTTTTCTTTTAGACTTTAAAGCTGTCAAGCCGTGTTCTAGATAAAATAAGTATTGGACAACTTGTTAGTCTCCTTTCCAACAACCTGAACAAATTTGATGAAGTATGTACCTATTGATTTAATCTTTTAGGCACTATTGTTATAAATTATACAACTAGAAAGGTAGAGTTTTCCTGTATCAGATAAGTGGTTAAGTCTTGCTCAGCTCTAGCTTCCCTATTCTGAAAACTGAGAAAGGTCAGTTGTATAGCAGAGCACCATCCTGGGGTCTGGTAGAACCACCCAACTCAAAGGCACCTCAGCCTGTTGTTAATAAGATTTTTCAAAACTTAATTCTTATCAGACCATGCTTCTTTTTAAAACTTTAAATCTGTTATATACTTTGGCTGAATATGATACTCTGAGCAATTCTTGTTCTGTGTTGTCTTATGTGATAAATAAATTCAAGGTCCTTGGGACATATGATGTGTTTTTGCACATCCAGTACTTAAAATAGCATGAGACCCACAGCTGGTACAAAATTAATTACTGTTGAATTGAGCAAATATTTGTTCTAAATGTCTCTATCAAATGACAGAGTTGTGCAGTTGTGTAGATTGAGTCTCTGGAGAGAGTTCTTTGTTCTCTCATGTTCTATGCTGTGGTTCTTGCTTTATGCAAAAAAAGTAAGTTACTTAAAACCTGGACTAATGATAACTTAAGATGTCCAATCTCAATTCCACTGAATAAAAATATGCTTAAAAGTGCACTGGCTTGAAATTTGTTCTTTGGGGAAACCTATTCTATGTGTAGAATGTTTAAGCACATTGTTATGTGCTCTATGTAATGATTACCTAGATTTTACTGTGCTCAGAACCACGAAGTGTTTGACCATATAAGCTCCTTTTACTTGCTTTTTTTCATATATGATTGTTTGTTTCTAGGGGTGGAAGATAAAATGACACCTGTTTTTGCTGTGCTTTTATTTTCCAGGGACTTGCATTGGCACATTTCGTGTGGATCGTTCCTCTGCAAGTGGCACTCCTCATGGGGCTAATCTGGGAGTTGTTACAGGCCTCTGCCTTCTGTGGACTTGGTTTCCTGATAGTCCTTGCCCTTTTTCAGGCTGGGCTAGGGAGAATGATGATGAAGTACAGGTAGCAACCTATTTTCATAGCTTGAAGGTTTTTAAAATTATGTTTTCAAAAAGTCCACTTTAGTAAAACCAGGACTGCTCTATGCATAGAACTGTGATCTTCAGTGTCATTAAAAAAGACTTTTTTTTTTTTGGAGATGGAGTCTAGATCTGTCACCCAGGCTGCAGTGCAGTGGCATGATCTTGGCTCACTGCAACTTCTGCCTCCTAGGCTCAAGCAATTCTCCTGCCTTAGCCTCCGGAGTAGCTGGGATTAGCGGCGCACGCCACCACGCCCGGCTAATTTTTGTATTTTAGTAGAGACAGGGTTTCACCAGGTTGCCCAGGATGGTCTCGAATGCCCGACTTCAGGTGATCTGCCCACCTCAGAGCCTCCCAAAGTGCTGGGATTACAGGCATGAGCTACCATGCCCGGCCTAAAAGACTTTTTAAGATGGTATAAATATTACTTCCTGTATCAATGGGACAATTTTTTGCTTCTCAGTCTCCTGAATTTGTTTATAAATATGTTGATTCAGTTCATTTTTTAGATTATAAAACAGTTAAAAAATGGATAAAACATTTATGTGAATTAAAGGGAATACCTAATTTTTGTGTAGAGTTGATTAGCTTTTACTACTCTGGTTTATGGATCATCACACCAGAGCCTTAGTTACTTTGTGTTACAGAATAACTAATACTAGTGAATGAATGACTTAGTCACTGCTTATGATAAAGCGCTTGAATTTGTCAGCTAGAGTATGATAGAAAGTATATAAATTTTGGAGTCAAATAGCACTTTGTTTGAATCCCAGATTGCATACTTACTAGTTATGTGACCTTAGTCAAGCCACTTCATCTCACTGAGTCTTTGCTTTTTTCATCTCTAAAATAGAGATACCCACTGCTTATAGACTGTCGTAAGGGATAGAGATGGCAGATGGAATGAGTCTGTACAATATCTGACACATAGGAGGCATTTACTAAACAGTAGTTATTATTTTTGTTACCATCTATTTGATAATAAAATAAATGCCCATCTGTCGAATAAAAGAAATATGACTTAAAACCTTAAGCAGTTCTTAGTAGATAATTTGACTTGTTTTTACTATTAGATTGATTGATTGATTGATTTATAGAGATCAGAGAGCTGGGAAGATCAATGAAAGACTTGTGATTACCTCAGAAATGATTGAAAATATCCAATCTGTGAAGGCATACTGCTGGGAAGAAGCAATGGAAAAAATGATTGAAAACCTAAGACAGTAAGTTGTTCCAGTAATTTCAATGTTGTTAGTAATTCTGTCCTTAATTTTTAAAAAATATGTTTGTCACAGTAGACTTCCACTTCTTATTTGATGTTTCTGACAATCAAATGATTGCATTTAAGTTCTCTCAATATTCATACATTAGTTGCATAAATTCACTTTCATGGGCTGTAGTTTTATGTAGTTAGTCCAGGGTGTTATTTTGCGCTGCAAGTATATTATATTGATACCTTATTAAAGAATTTCCTACATGTGTTCACTGCTGCTCAATACATTTATTTCATTAAAATAATGATGAAGATATTGAAGGCTGATTGGTAACTCAGATGGAACTGGTAGAGTATACAATTCTGAACCAAATAAATGATTCTCTATTATTATATCTTAATTTATGTGTTACGGTACATTAACCATGAAAAAACTTGTGTCTGGTTAGAATATGTTTGCTCTTCCTTAACTTGGGAATGACATAGGGTAGTATTCACAAATTGGGTTCCTATAAATCCTCCACTTGAAATGAAGTCAGTTCAAGTAATGAAAGCTATCTCCTGAGATAGAATCAGTACTTGGCACCTATCTCTGGTGTTCTTTCACCTCATATAACCTTTCACTGATTAGTAAGGATTATATCCAACAAAGAAAGTACAGTGCAGACTGAGTTATGATTACTGAGATAAATCTGGGCAAGATGTAAACTATAGCATTTCTGTAGCAATGAGACCATTTTTCTTCAGTTGAGCTCCATGTTCTATAAACTCCAATCTAAAAAGGTTCTAGGAGACTCAGTGAAAGTTGACACACTGTTCAAGGAACAAATAATTTCAGCACATGAGAATTTCACGGGGAAAAATATACTAAAAACAGAAGTACCCTTATGGATGGTGTCAGTATGGGTTATGAGGAATTCAGGCTGCTGAGTCCAGTACACAATGGTAACTGAGCTGCAGGTGTGTGATTGGAACAACAAAAGAAATGCTGAAATATTAAGTCCTTTGCCATGTAAACAGAAAGAGTAAAAGAGTATTTATTTCCCAAACATTATTGGTCACTTGTTTTTGTTATGCATTTCAAGATAAATCCAGGAAAGGAATTGCATTTTCTTTCCAGAAAACAAGTTCTTGGGGGAATTGTTCAATTGGTAGATCTTCTTTATCTCATTAACAAGTCAGTGTTCCATCACACTTGCTCTCTGCATCACTCTTCTGCAAACACATGTATAGCAAGGGTGATGACAAGGATATCAGAAGATCTGGTTTTCTCAAACTCATGATAAACTCATGACTGGGTCATTCTTGGTGCTGATTTTACTTTGTTTTTTGTTGTTTTTTTGTTCCCTCTTCCTCAAAAGATGAAATCTATTCCCTTTACTTGGTATTTCTGTTTGATATATAGTGAATGTTTAGTTGTAACCTTTATAATCTGGCATGAAATTGTCACTTGAAAGGCTAGAAAGTGTTGACATAAATATGGGAAAGCAAGAATTGCCCCTACTCAAGAGAGCAAATATAATGTTCTGGAAGAGATTGGCAGAATTCACATCAAAGAAGTGATTACCTCAGCCTGGGACGCTGTTGTGCTGGTCAAAAGGCTGTGCAAAGCTCCCTGAAAATCCACTTTTTTATTGCTCTTTAGTAATAAAGTCACTTTCAATTTTAAAAATAAGAAACTGATATAATAGTTTTATGAGTCATAAAATGTTAGCGATTATATTATGGAGAATCTACTTTCTGAGTGATTCTTACAAATGTTCTTGGATCCATTCTTTTTTTCTTATAGTACTTCTTCTTCCTATTTTTCCCAGCTCTAATATGTTTCAACAACAGTTGAACAAATTTAACATTTTTATGAAAAGTGTTTTCTATCATTTTATAAATACCAGCCTAGTCCATGTTTTTCCTTTTCTTGTTGAGGAGAAAGGACACACATTGTAAATTTAAATATAGACCTCTACTGTGCAACAACTCCACAAAGGAGATGACATGTTAATCTTGGCAACAACTCCACAAAGGAGATGACATGTTTTCCTTCTATAGAGGTGGATTCTGTAAAGTTAGAGGGCAGAGTGACTTGCTTAAGATGTCATAGCTGTAACTGGCAGAACCAGGATTCAAAGCCAGGTGAGATGCCAAAATCATAATCTGTCTTCAGTGTCAAGTTACTGAAATTGGTAGACCTAAATAGACTGAATTGCAATCTGGGTTGGGCACATTGAACTCAATTTTCTTCATCAGTGTGCTCAGATTACATTTTATTTTTCAGACTAAAAATGGAAAAAAGATTCCCTCTTAGTTCTGCACTTGAGAATGAGAATAGCTTTTCTGAATTAAGGAAGAACTAATGCCCAAATGCCAGGTACCCACATGCACTATGCCATGGCACAGCTGTTGCCCCCTTTCACCAGAGCCCTCTGCCTCTATCCTGGTTGACCTTTCCTTGGGCAAGAACTGGATGGGGAGGATCACAAGTGACTCCAATTTGTATGGCTTCTGGAAGACTGGGACCGAGTTGAAGGCAGTGTTGTCTCCTGCACTCCCTGTTTTCTGCCTGTTAGAGCACTGAAGCCTCACATATATATTAAAAAAACTAATTTCCATTTGCATTTCAGACTAGAAGATTGAATGTATAGTGTAATGTGATTGCAAATAATTATGTTGAAATGAGACAGAGAGGATGTAGTATCTACTTTCATAATTTTTCAAAACCCACCTGCAACTTGAATCAAAAGAACTACTTGTGTGTTTTGGGTTTTTTGTTTTGTTTTGTTTTGTTTTTCAAACGCAAATCCTGGAAACCTACTGAGACTCATTCAATCAGTATCTCTAAGAGGCAGGCCTGAGACTGTATTTTTAAAAAGCATCTCAAGTGATTTTTACACATGCTAAGGTTTGAGAACCACTTCTCTGTAGCTTATATGTTATTTTCAGTGTTCCTCAAAGCCAAGTTAGAATTTCCGAAGTGCTAAGAATCCATTAGATAATCACAGAATTGTCTTTTTCCTTCATAAATCTTGCAACATTGTTCTCTTTTCCACAATTAATTACTTAAAATACTAACCAACCAACAAGCAAAAAATTAGTCTAATCTTACAAGTTAGTAATGAAGTAAAGGTTTAAAAATAATGTCATAATAATGTTAGTAACAAATTATTAATTATAATTTAAATATAATATTTACAAGTATGTACAAAACACTGGTACTTTCATTGTTATCATTTCGTATAAGGTAACTGAGGCCCAGAGAGATTAAATAATATACCCAAGGTCACACAGGTCATATGATGTGGAGCCAGATTAAAAATATAGGCAGAAAGACTCTAGAGACCATGCTCAGATCTTACATTCCAAGATCCCTGATATTTGAAAAATACAGTAACATCCTGAATTTTATTATTATTATTTTTTATAGAACAGAACTGAAACTAACTCGGAAGGCAGCCTATGTGAGATACTTCAATAGCTCAGCCTTCTTCTTCTCAGGGTTCTTTGTGGTGTTTTTATCTGTGCTTCCCTATGCACTAATCAAAGGAATCGTCCTCCGAAAAATATTCACAACCATATCATTCTGCATTGTTCTGCGCATGGCGGTCACTCGGCAATTTCCCTGGGCTGTACAAACATGGTATGACTCTCTTGGAGCAATAAACAAAATACAGGTAATGTACCATAATGCTACATTATATACTGTGATTGAAGTAATCAGTCAATAGATCAGTTATAATGAACTTTGCAAATGTGCAAAAATATAGAAAAATAAATTTCCTTCTCTAGGAAGTTATAAAAGTTGCCAGCTAATACTAGGAATGTTCACCTTAAACTTTTCCTGGCATTTCTCTGGACAGTATGATGGATGAGAATGGCATTTTATGCCAAATTACCTTAAAATCCCAATAATACTGATGTAGCTAGCAGCTTTGAGAAATTCTGAAGTTTTCAGGTGATAAGACTCAATTTATATGAAGCTCATTGGAAAAACTTGTGTATTATTAAGAAGCAAATAAATGCTTATTATGCTTTTTTGCTGTTTATTTAAATATTTAACCCAGAAAATAAGTCACTGTGACAGAAATAAAAATGAGGGAGAAGGGTGAGCCACTTTTAGGTAGTTCTGGCATTATTTATTCTAGGCCAGAGGTTGCAAATGGTGGCCCGTAGACCTAATTTTGGCTCCTAGACGTGTTTTAACCTTTCATTTAAAAAATTTATATTGGTTGCCTGCAATTAAAAATTGGGAGATGTCTCTCACACACACACATAAACGCACACACGCTCATGTGTGCAGCTTCTTTTGAAGAATTGGAATAACTAGTCAACTGCGTCGTCCTTTTCCACAAGCTATGGCAGCTCCCTGCTCACAGAGCGCCTGCCATCTCCAGTTCATCACGCTGTCTTCTCAGCCCCACTCCTTAATTATATCACCTGTTTGGTCCTGAGACTAAGTGAGTTTGAGATCTGTGATTTAGACAAAGTGGTGACTCTAGCTCTGAATCATAGTAAGTAGCTCTGGGAATCATCTTGTCTTCTGTTAATCCATTGAGAGAGAGAGAAAGAAGGGAGAGAGAAAGAAAGAAGAAGAAACAGATCTGGGGAGAGTCACTGAATGGGAGCATACAGACAGAGAAACAGATCTTGAAAACCAAACTGGGAGAAAATGAGAGAAACCAAAAGAGAGGTAAAGAGGAGCAGAGAAGAAAATGAAGAAGCGAGGCGAGGACCAGGCTTTTTCATTACTTCTTATGGCCAAGACTTCCGGATGCATGGACTTAATTCTTCCTTATGCTCCTACCTTCCCTAGGGAAACTGATTTGAGTCTCTAATAGAGCCCTTCTTTTAGAATCACAGTTTGATGCCTTAAAACTAGTTATATATCTTCACATGCTTCCTTAACCCACAGAAGTGATGCTAATGAGGCCTTTAATGAGGAGGGTGCTATTAAGATGAAGACATTCATTTTTTCTCCATCCAGTGTTGGATTAAGGCACATTAGTGGGTAATTCAGGGTTGCTTTATAAATTCATCACTAAGGTTAGCATATAATAGTACAAGGAAGAATCAGTTGTATGTTAAATCTAATGTATAAAAAGTTTTATAAAGTATCATATGTTTAGAGAGTATATTTCAAATATGAATCTTAGTGCTTGGCAAATTAACTTTAGAACACTGTAATAAAATTATTATATTAAGAAATAATTACTATTTCATTATTAAAATTCATGTATAAGATGTAGCACAATGAGAGTATAAAGTAGATGTAATAATGCATTAATGCTATTCTGATTCTATAACATGTTTTTGCTCTCTTTTGTAAATAGGATTTCTTACAAAAGCAAGAATATAAGACATTGGAATATAACTTAACAACTACAGAAGTGGTGATGGAGAATGTAACAGCCTTCTGGGAGGAGGTCAGAATTTTTAAAAAATTGTTTCTCTAAAGACCTATTTTCTTCTTGGTGAATCTGGATTTCATCCTGATGGCAAATAAAATTAGAATGATGATATAACTGGTAGAATGGGAAGGAGGATCACTCACTTATTTTTTAGATTAAGAAGTAGAGGAATGGCTGGGCGCTCATGCTTGTAATCCCAGCACTTTGGGAGACCAAGGCAAGTGGATCACCTGAGGTCAGGAGTTCAAGACCAGCCTAGCCAACGTGGTAAAACCCTGTCTCTACTAAAAATACAAAAAAGTAGCTGGTCATGATGGCAGACGCCTGTAGTCCCAGCTACTCGGGAGGCAGAGGCAGGAGAATCACTTGAACCCAGGAGGCAGAGGTTGCAGTGAGCTGAGATCGTACCACTGCACTCCAGTCTGGGCAGCAAGATGAGACTCTGTCAAAAAACAAACAAACAAACAAAAAAATAGAGGAATATTAAATGCAATATAAAAGCTTTTTTATTTCTAAGTCATATAATTTGTTTCACATAACAAATCAGGAAATAATACAGAGGTCATAGGCTTTGGAGCTGGGTTTGAATCCTGACTCTGCCATTTACTTTCTGTGTAATCTAAGTCAAGTTGCTTAACTTTGTGGGCCCTCTGGCTCTCCATGTGTAAAATGGAGAATATTAATATTTACCTTGCAAGTTTGTTGTGAAGACTGAAGGAGACATTTTGGGTAAAACATTCGTCAGAGTACCATGCACACAGTGGTTCCTCAATAAACATTAGCTTCTCTGATCGCAAGTTCCAGTCCAAAGTGCTTTATATATACCAGTTAATAAAAGGATGTGGGAGAGATATACCCGTGTATTGTTTTCTACCATTTTTAACCTATTTTCATCCACATTACAAATTCTGTTATACTGCTCGACATAAAAAATATTATCAATGATTTTTAGTCTCTGAAGAGCAATATTTGATTATTGAGCGCACCTGTGGAATTTTTAGTTTCTTCTCACTTACATGGGTTGTGTACAGGTAGGAAGTATGAAGCCAATGTCCTAGGTCTAAATCTTTCTCAATGTCATACTTTGGATTCATTTATATAAGTAACTTGAGTACCAGTGCTTTGTTTTACTTCATTTTTTAAAGATATAGGTAACAGAGTAATTCCCATGTGCCTAGCAAAATTGTTTGGTATAAAAGTTTGTAGATCAGATTTATTTTACTTTGATTTTAGGAATTTCAAGTGTCTTTGTAGGCATGAAGGAAAAATATGTAGTTTGACATTTTCTACTACTTTCAGGTCATTATTTTCCTGCTCTAGTGCAAAAATCCTCAATTGCTGTCTCACTTCATCTAATTAAATAGGTAGCATGCTTGAGCCCTTACTATGTGCCAGGCACTAGGATAAGCGCTTTATATGTTTTTTCCCACTTAATTTTCACAGCATTTCTATGACCTCAATAAAATTAATATTTTCATTTCACTGATAATAAAATGGAGGCTTCAAAAAGTTTAGGGACTTGGCTCAGCTCACACAACTGGCAAAGATTGAAAATGGATTTTGGTCCCAAATGTCATAGGCTAGAGCCCTTTCACTAAACTGTTGTCTTCCATCTGGTGGCATCTACCTCCTCCAGTCTTTGTCACCTAAACTCTGTGCACCCCTTGATGGCATTTACTTATGATGCTGATGCTTGTTAAATTTCCTGTTTGAGACTTTAATATCCATATGAACGAGTCTCCCAATACTTTACTTAGAACTTTTATTTTGTAGTGACTTCTTCAGAAGCTTTCTCTCTTAGTCATATCCTGAGTTTTGTTAGCACCTGGACTTACCTCGCTTTGGAAATGTTGCACTCTGAAATCTCTTTCGCAGCCTGGAATTTCCTAATCTTCCAACTCTTTGAGTCTTTTAATTCTACATTTACTGCCTTTCCATTTCATCAGAATTTCTAGTCTCCTTAATTCTTCCTTTTGGACTCCTGATTTAACCTCTGCTTATTCAAAAAACAGCAATTTCATTCTCTCAGCTGCACTCTCAATTCCCTTTTCCTTTTGGTGATTTTTTTTTCCCCCCTGCAAAACACTTACTTTATCAGTTTTGGAGAAGGAAGTGCTATCTGAGAAACAATAGTGCTATCTGTTGACTCTAGTCAATTGTAAGTTTTATACATTTATTGTTTCAACCTTATATGGGTCTATAATCCTTCTTGGGAAATCCTTTCATTTGTCTTTAATTTTCTTTACCATTTCCCTAAAGGCTATTCCAGATTTTTATCATATTCACAAAATTCCCATCTTCTCCCAGGATCTGTTCACCCCCAGTAGATGGCCTTGTCTCCCACAATACATAGAGAAAATAGAGGCCACCGTCATATTTGAATGTTTCCAACATCTCTCTTCACCCTTGGAATTACCTTTTTCTTCTTTTGTATCTAAGAGAAAGACGTATGCTTCCTCTTACCCTTGTCTGAACTATTCTATTTTGCTTCATCTTCTCAGAACAGGGGACCAGCAATTATTCTTCCTCCAGAAGCTTCAATATCTTTTGTCAACTGACTCCTTCTCATGTTTAAATATTTTCAAGTTAAACAATTTCTTCCCTGAGTTTTGCTCATGCAACCTCATGCCCAAAACCTTATCACTCTTCTTCCCTTTGCTGTGAAGGCTGTTCTCACATCTTCACTTTTTGTGGACTTCTCCCCACTACAACATAGATTCTGCTATCACCAATCTATTAAAACTGTTATACTCTTGTAGAATATATCATTTAATGTAGCTTCAGTGAACCGTTCTTTCCAGATCATTTTGGCCTCAGGCCATGACTTCTAAGTCTGCCCTGCCTGCCACTTAAGTGATTATGGGCCACTGGGTCCCCACCTAGGCTTCCGTGTTAGTTGGTTTTCACGTTGCTGATAAAGACATACCCAAGAATGGTCAATTTACAAAAGAAAGGGGCTTAAAGGACTCACAGTTCCACCTGGCTGGGGAGGCCTCACAATCATGGTGGAGGATGAGAGGCATGTCTCACATGGAGGCAGATAAGAGAATAGAACTTGTGCAGGGCAACTCCCTTTTATTAAACCATTGGATCTTGTGAGACTTCTTCATTATCATGAGAATAGGATGGGCAAGACCCGCCCCCATGATTCAGTTATCTCCCACTGGGTCCCCCCGGCCACACATGGGAATTATGGGAGCTACAATTCAAGATGAGATTTGGGTGAGGACATAGCCAAACCATATCAGCCTCATTCTGACTTTTTATGTTCTCTGTGGGTGACCTCTCTCAGGCTCAAGTGATATGAATGTGCTGATGACTCTCAAATGCACATCTCTGGCTTCAGTTTCTTTCTTGAACTTCATACATATGTTTCCAAATTTCCTGCACGTACCTCAATGTTCTTGTTCCTCACTCCCCAGGCTTCATAAATACCCACTCATTTTAGTGTATTCTCCATCTCCTTTGATAGCATCTCTGAGAGGCAAGTCCCTGTGAGTTATATATGACTCCTCCCTTGCTCCAAACCTGAGAGTAAGTAAAATTCCTATTAACATATTAGGAAGCTGAGGCTTAGACAGTTTAAGTAACTCAAGCATGGTTACACACCTAGCTAGGGCAGAGCTAAAATGTCAGGCTAGGCTTCTATGACTCCAAAGTCCTTTCTCACTCAGCATATCATCACTTATTTGAAAAAAAAAATCATATATGTGATTTTTTTAAGAGACAGAATCTTGCTCTATCATGTGGGCTGGAGTGCAGTGGCACAATCATAGCTCACTGTAACCTTGAACTTGGGCTCAAGTGATCCTCCTGCCTTAGCCTGTTGAGTAGCTAGGGCTACAGGTGCACACCACCATGCCTAGCTAATTTTTGTTTGTTTGTTTGTTTTTTGAGATGGAGTCTCACTCTGTCACCCAGTCTGGAGTGCAGTGGTGCAATCTCGGCTCACTGCAACCTCTGCTGCCCAGGTTCAAGCAATTCTCCTACCTCAGCCTCCTGAGTAGCTGGGATTACAGGTGCCTGCCACTGCACCCACCTAACTTTTGTATTTTTAGTAGAGACGGGGTTTCACCATTGGTGAGACTTGTCTTGAATTCTTGACCTTGTGATCCACTCGCCTCGGCCTCCCAAAGTGCTGGGATTACAGGTGTGAGCTACCACGCCTGGCCGCCTACCTAATTTTTAATTTTTTTGTAGAGACAGGCTCTCACTACATTGCCCAGACTGGTCTTGAACTCCTGTTCTCAAACGATCCTCCCACCTCAGCCACCCCAAGTGCGAGGATTACAGGCATGAGTCCTTGCACCTGGCCCGTATATATGATTTTTAGTATATGTAAATATACACATTTACCATATGTAAATGTAAATATAAATATAAATGTATGGAGTGATATCTATTGAAATGTTAAACATAGTTCTTAGTGGTACAACTACAGGTGATTTCTCTTTTCTTATTTCTAGTTTTCTACGTTTTCAAATGTGTCTTCTGTAATCAGAAATAAAAGTTATAGTAACAACAGTCTTTCATTGATACAAGTGCTTATTGGATAAAAGTCCCACTTCTAAGCATGAAACTCACAACTTTTAGGTTAATAGCCTTTGTCACCTTGTCAATACATCTGACCCAGCCACTCACACCATTCCTGAGATATATTTTGTTCCTTTGTGCCTAAATCACTGTGCATGCAGATCCATCTTCCCGAAACACCTATAACGATGTCTTAGTCTTGTGAAATCCTACTTACATCCTTCATAGCCTAGCACGCATGTAATTTACTTGGTCAAGGGTGAGTCAGTTGTTCTCTTGAATGTACTCCTATATGACGTGGTGTGATTTCAATTGTTGCACCAAGCACATTGCAATATTAATTCATTTATCATTCTCCCATATAGGACGTTTGAAGTAGTTTCTAATACAGAGATTATACTCAATAAATATTTATTAGATAAATAAATGAATAAGGGAATAGCAAATACCTTTGTCTCATTTTAAAATACTTTCATTGTTACCTACCCATATAATAAAAAACTCAAAGCAGTAGTCTTCAAGCTTGATTGTTTATGTATGCCTTAAAAGAATTTTGAAAACCTATGTACCCCTGACACACTTTTAAGTTAACTTATAAATATTTCAACATAGTTTTAAGTGGTGGCAAATGATATAGTTTCTTGTGTATTTTGCACTGCGTAAGTATGCTACATGGATTTCTTCAAAACCTTGAAGCTGCAGTTTCAGTGCATTCAATTTATGGAAAATAAATGAATTCATGAAATTGGCTCTTATTGTCAAGTCAATTAGCTAGATATAACTTGCTTTCTGTCAGGAAAAGTCTGACTTTAAAATACAGATAATTAATAACTATTATTAATTACTTTATTAAATTATTGAAATTAAAAAATAATTAAATAATTTGTTAATTAAAATGCCTTATTCCCCTACTCATTTCTGCAATTTGACTCTAAGAATAGATAAGACACATAGATTGCCTTATGTTTGAAATCTGGGTGAAATAAGATACTGCCTCCTTCAGTATTTCTGCCTTTGCTTTTATGGGAGCCTCTTTCAAGAGAAAGTCATTCTCTCATGGTCCCCTTGTTTGAGTCCCAGAGGTTTTTCTACTCCAGAAAGTTCTGCGTAGTAAGACTAGTACTATACTCCCTTGCATGGTAAGTGAGAAGGCTGTCTGTATAAAATGAGGGAAGGACTCATGAGAGGGAAGTAGGTCAGGAGAAATGATAGATTCTCAGGCAGGTTAATTGTAGGAAAGAGTTAATAGAGTCCCTTAAAACAAGGTGCATTTGCTTCCTGCTGATCAATCTTTAGGACTGTTTACTTTGATTTGAAGACCACTATGCTAAAGCTTCCCAAGGAGGCAATAGTGAGGCAAGGAATTTTTAAAAGAGAATTACTTCTTCCTAGCTACTTTTGTGAAATGAATTCATTTGAATCATCTGGCAATCTCTTCATATTTATTTTCAACAATAATTGCTTCAAGAAATGCTCTGAGCTTCTCAGAAGAGGATGCTACCAAAAGTAATGGAGTAGAATTCAGATTTGGGTTGTGACTTAAAGCTATGTGACTTTAGTCAGTTAACTGCTGAGTCACATTCTACAGCTTTGAAAGAGGAGGATTATAAAATCTATCTCATGTTAATGCTGAAGATTAAATAAGTGTTTATGTACCCAGCTTATAGGATAAGAGGGTGTGTGTGTGTGTGTGTGTGTGTGTGTGTGTATGTATATATGTATGTATTCAGTCTTTACTTAAATTAAAAAATCTTTAACTTGATAATGGGCAAATATCTGAGTTTTGGATCATGTCCTCTAGAAACCATATGCTATATAATTATGTACTATAAAGTAATAATGTATACAGTATAATGGATCATGTGCCATGTGCTTTTCAAACTAATCATACATAAAACAAGCATTTATTGAAAATATCTGACAAACTCATCTTTTATTTTTGATATGTGTGTGTGTGTGTTTTATTTAACAGGGATTTGGGGAATTATTTGAGAAAGCAAAACAAAACAATAGCAATAGGAAAACTTCTAATGATGATGACAGCCTCTTCTTCAGTAATTTCTCACTTCTTGGTACTCCTGTCCTGAAAGATATTAATTTCAAGATAGAAAGAGGACAGTTGTTGGCGGTTGCTGGATCCACTGGAGCAGGCAAGGTAGTCTCTTTTATTCTTCACTATTAAGAACTTAATTTGATATCCATGTCTCTTTTTTTTTCTAGTTTGTCTGTAGTGCTGAAAAGTATTTTTGGAGAAATTCTTACATGAGCATTAGGAGAATGTATGGGTATAATGTCTCGTATAAAGAAATTACTACACTGATAATTTACTCTAGTTTTTTATTTCCTCATATTATTTTCCGTGGCTTTTTCTTCTACATATTTATATTTTGCATCACATTCAACACTGTATCTAGCACATGGCAAGCATTCACTAACTTTATTGAATAAACGAATCATCCATTTTACCCAGTCTTCACCAGAACAGACATTTTTTCGGAGCCAGTCCAGGAAAATCATCACTTACATTTTTCCTCAATAACCACATGAGCAAAAGGTCCCCATTTTTGTTAACATTAGAGTTTTCAGAATAGATTTAGATTTGCTTATGATATATTATAAGGAAAAATTATTTAGTGGGATAGTTTTTTGAAGAAATACATAGGAATGTTAATTTATTCAGTGGTCAACCTCTTCTCCATATCCCACCCTAAGAACAACTAAACTGGGCATATTTGGAGACACATCTGAAAAAAACTAGTAGATTAGAAAGAAAACAGTGCAAAAGGACCAAACTTTATTGTCAGGAGAAGAGAAGACTTTGTAGTGATCTTTAAGAACATAACCCATTGTGTAGATAATGATAAACACTTGCTATCTTTTACTATTGAGAAAATAAATTTAAAAGACATGAAAGAATCAAATTAGAGATGAGAAAGAGCTTTCTAGTATTAGAATGGGCTATAGGGCAATAGGTATTTGCTTCAGAAGTCTATAAAATTGTTCCTTGTTCCCATTTGACTGTCATTTTAGCTGTGGTACTTCGTAGAAATGTAAGAAAAAGTTTAGTGATCTCTTGAAGCTTTGCAAAATACTTTCTAGAATTATACCCAATAATCTAAGTCAAACAGAAAAAGAAAGAAAGAGAGGAAGGAAGAAAGAAGGAAATGAGGAAGAAAGGAAGTAGGGAGGAGGGAAGGAAAGAAGGAGGGAAGTAAGAGAGAAGCAGTGCTACTGCTGTAGGTAAAAATGTTAATGAAAATAGAAATTAAGAAAGACTCCTGAAAGGCGATTATTTATCAATATCTAAGATGAGGAGAACCATATTTTGAAGAATTGAATATGAGACTTGGGAAACAAAATGCCACAAAAAATTTCCAGTCAATAAATTTGGTGTCAGGCTGGGTACAGTGGCTCACACCCATAATCCTAGCAGTTTTGGAGGCAGAGGCAGGTGAATTACTTGAGTCCAGGAGTTTGAGACCAGCCTGGGCAACATGGCAAACCCCATCTCTACAAAAAATACAAACAAACAAACAAAAAAATAGCTGAGTGTGGTGGTGTGTGCCTGTAGTCCCAGCTACTTGGGAGGCTGAGGTGAGAGGATCACGTGAGCCTGAGAGGTGGAGACTGCGGTGAGCCATGATTGCATCACTGCACTCTAGCCTAGGTGATAGGCTAAAAAAAAAAAAATTGGTGTTCACAATGATAATAATACAATTTGGTTGTTTCTCTCTCCAGTTGTTTTCCTACATATGAAACAGGCTTTTAAAATAAAATAGCTGGAATTGTGCATGTTTTCTTACATAAACATTTTCTTTCTTAATATGTTATTATTTTTCTTCTGTACTTGTGTATTATTACTAGCAGTTTCACTATTAAAAAATTATACCATAGGAGGGGCTGATACTAAATAAGTTAACAATGATCTAAACAAGGATGTTTATGAAAAGGTAGTAATTGTGTTTCATAGAATTTTTAAAATTAATTCTGCATATGTCTTCAAGATCAATTCTATGATAGACGTGCAAAAATAGCTTTGGAATTACAAATTCCAAGACTTACTGGCAATTAAATGTCAGGCAGTTTTATTAAAAATTGATGAGCAGATAATTACTGGGTGACATTACAATTGCATCTTATGGGAAGCAGCTATGAAGGCAGAGTCAGAGGAAAGCAGTGGTCCCTTGGGAATATTTAAAAACTTCTGAGAAATGGAGTTTACCAGCTCAATCTAGGAGGTTGTCTTTTAGTAGTATTAGGAATGGAGCACTTTATAGTTGTTTTTTTTGGACAAAAGATCTAGCTAAAATATAAGATTGAATAAGTGAAAATATTAACATTTTAATTTAAATCTTACCCACTCAATACAATTTGGTAATTTGTATCAGAAATAACCTAATAATTCTTCTACTTCTATAACTTACTCTAATATGTTTGCAGAGATTTTATGTAAAGCTCTTCAATATAACATTGCTTTCAGGAGCCAAAAATTGGGTGGGAGGAGTCTCATAAATGTTGAATAATAGGAGTTTGATTAGATAAATTTTGGTGTAGTTCTATAATGGCATGCTATTCAGCCAATAAAAGGGCTCTTAAAGAATGACTGTGACAGATGTATATGATATACTCTTAAGTGAATAAAGAGTTACAAAATGTTATGTACAAGTTACAAAATGTTATGTACATTATGATCCATTTTTCATAAAATCACATGTGTATGTATATATGTGTCTGGAAGGATAAATTTATCAAGTTGTTATCTGTGAAATTTTGGGTATATTTTATATTTCTAGATTTTCTGTTACTTTGTTACTTTGCTGATAAAGTAATAACGTTGTTGACTTTTATCACTCTCCCCTATTCATAATCATCTAGGCTGCAAAGGGACCATGTCTTCTTTATTTTTATATTCCAAGGACTGTCAACAAGTGTCTAGCACTTGACAGGTATTTTATAGAAATTTAACTGAATATCTTTAGGAAATAGATTTTTGTTTGTAGTTGTTCTAGTCTACATTAAGTGTCTTGCACTTATGAAACTTCCTTGAATTATTTTAGTGAAGCAATATTAGTATAGAATTTTGCATCACAGGATGCTCTTGAGTGAAAGCTGGCTTGTGGCATCTCACCAGTGTTGGGAAGTTTCAGTCCTTCTGTTGTCCACATCACAGCTGAAGCAGTGCTGTTGCTGACAATTCCTGACACCACCTTGTCTCTATTATCTATCATTGCCTCACTATGGTACTGAGTTTTATCTTATTCTTGTAATAACCGGAACTCATATGTATAGAATAAGCTATTAGCTCATGTTTTTGCTTGCTTTTCATACAGAATACATGTCTGCAAAGAGTTTTATCAATGTTTTGGAATTTTGGGAGATATGAAGTTAAATTCATCATTGAACATATATACATACACACACACATATGTATAGACATGATACATGATTTATATTATTTAATTTTTAAAATTTTATTCTTTTTAGAGATAGGGTCTTACTCTGTCACCAAGGCTAAACTTCAGTGGTGTGATCACAGCTCACTGTAACCTTGAATTCCTGGCTCAAGTGACCTTTCTGCTTCAACCTCCCAAAGTGCTGGGATTATAAGCATGAGCCACTGTGTCTGGTCCAATATGTATATATATATTTTTAACCTGGATCATCACTATATTGTGTTTGGGTTCATAAAGCTGTACTATGTGAAAATATCACTTCTAGTTTTAATTTTGTGCAAAACAATTTTATATAGAAATGAGGTAATTTAGATTTTTTTCCACGTAATAAGAATTATAAAATTTACTGAAACAAATATCAAAAAGGTATCTGTTACTTGACCTTCCTTTCTTCTGAATATATTTTAGGTGATATTATTAAAATTTAAAAATGAAAATTAAAATATATAAAAAGTTGAAAATTCTTCTTCTCTTTACTGTCTCTCATTTGTCCATTTTCCATTCTACTGCATTCCCTCATCCAACCAAGGTAGCCAACCTGGGTAATTTTTTTTAGTATCTTTCCAGAGATGTTTATATATATATATACACATATACACACACACACATATATACATATATATAATCAATATATATTTTTATTGTTCCCCACCTCTCTTTTTATGTAACAATATGCAGAGTTTTGTTTCTTGCTTTTCCCACTATCTTGGACAACTTTCCATATTCAAAGCACAGAGGACTTACACATACATACACACTGCTGAATTTGTGTCTCTCCCCTGCCATTCATATGTTGAAATCCTAACTCCCAAGGTGATGGTATTGCAGGGTGGGGCCTTTGGGAGGTGATTAGTCCTTGAGTGTGGAGTTCTTAGTAAATGAGATGAGTGTCTTTATAAAAGAAGCCTTAGAGATACCCTCACCCCTTAGAGACAACCTCACCCCTTAGAGAGAACCTCACCCCTTTCTGTCATGTGAGAACACAGCAGGAAGACAGCTGGCCATCCAGGAATCAGGAGTCTCTTAGCAGACCCAATCTGCTGGCATCTTGATCTTGGACTTCCCAGCCTCCAGAACTGTGAGATATAAATTCCTGTTGTTTATAAGTCACACAGTTCATGGTATTTTGTTATAGCAGCCTGAACAAGGACACACACACACACACACACACACATTTAAATAGATGCATGGTATTCTATCATATGGATGAATATTCTATGATAAAATGAATCACTATTGATTGACATTTGGGTTGTTTCCAATATTTTGTTAACACAAAGAACAACACTATAAATAACTTTATATACATACCATTTAGCACATCTGCAATTGTATCAGTAGGCTGCCTATAAGTGGTCAAGCATTTGTGTACTTGTGATTTTGGTAGATGTTGTCAAATGTCCTTCCCTGAAACTTGTACCAATTCATACTCATGCCATACACTCTATATAAGAGTGCTGATTTTCCCACAGTGTTACTAACAGATGATATTATCTAATTTTAAAAGTTTCTCCTCTTATAGAGAAAATAGTATGTCAATGTATTTTTAATTTGCATTTCTTTTATTATGAGTAGTGTAAGATATCATTTCAACTTATACACAGGAGGAATTTCTCTCTATATAAAGTGATCCTAGAATCATAATGAAAAATATCACCAACTCATTAGGAAAATGTACAAAACATTGAACAGATATTTCATCAAAAATAAAAATATAAGTGGCCTTTAAACATTGAAAGGTAACATTTGAACAAAGACTTGCAGGAGTTGAGGGATTAGGGAATGTAGACTCTGGGAAGAGTCTTCAAAGTAGCAGGTGAAGCAAGTGCAAAGCTTTCAGATGGGACTAACTATACCCGTCTGGTTTGAAGAACAGTAAGGAGGTCACTGAGGCTGGCATAGAGTAAGACAGGAAGGGTAGAATACAGTCAGAGAAGTAATCAACGGTGGAGGTAGGGGGTAGACCATAAAGTCCTTCATAAAGAGTAAGGCTTTTTTCTCTGGGTGAGATTAGAGGCCACCAGAAAGTTTTAAACAGAAGTAACAGGGCCACTTTGGCTAATGTTTTTAGGCTATTCTATAGGGAGACAAGGGAGGAAGCAAGGAGTTGAGTTAGGAGTCTATTGTGCCAATTCAGGCAAGTGATGATGGTGGCTTGATCCAGGTAGTGGTGGAAGTAGTATAGTAGGAAGTAATCAGATTCAGGACATGCTTTGAAGGAAGATCCAATAGAATTAATGGATAAGTTGAACAATGGTATATGAGAAAATTCATAGAGGAGTCAAAGATGATTCCAAGCTTTCTGGACTGAGTAACTGGAAGGATAAAGGTGCCATTTACAAGAAAGATAATGGAAGAAACAGGTTTTGGATGGAGCTTGGTTTGGGGATATTAAGTTTGAAATGCCTATTTGACATCCAAATAAAGATGTTAGTTGGATGTACAAGTCTAGTTTCAAGGAAGAGGGGGCTGGTAGTGTGAAGATGGGGCTGGATGAGATTCCAAAGGAAAGAGGGTTGATAAGAAGAGAAAGGGGTCTAGGGGTTAGCCTAAGGGCATTCTAAGTATTTGAGGTTAGGGAGGTGGGTGAAGAAAATCCAATAAAATAAAAGTCTGAGAAGATAAAGCTAGTGAATGAATGTGGCATCCTGGAACCAAACTGATGTCAAGGAGAAGGGTGTTATCAGCAAGGTCAAATGCTCATTCATCAAGTAAGATGAAACTGTGATAATTAACCAGTGTCTTTTGAAATACAGAGATAACTTGTGACTTAATGAAAGCAATAGTAAAGAAGGTCAGACTTGACCAGAATGAAATTAGAAAGAATAAGAGGAAAGAAAAGACCAAATACAGACCACCCTTGATGCCTTATTCTTTTGATATACTCTTGGTGTCCACTTGCTAATACAATTGACCCTTAAACAATACAGGCTTGAACTGCATAGGTACACTTATTTGTGAACTTTTTTTCAACTAATACATTTGAAAAATTTTGGGAGATTTTTGACAATTTGAAAAAACTCACAAACTATGTAGGCTACAAATATTGAGAAAATTAAGAAAAAGTAAGATATGCCATGAATGCACAAAATATATGTAGACACTAGCCTATTTTATCATTTACTACTATAAAATACACACAATCTACTATAAAAAGTTAAAATTTATCAAAACTTAACACACACTAACCCTTACCCTACCTGGCACCATTCGCAGTCAAGAAAAATGTAAACAAACATAAAAAT
Source organism: Papio anubis (assembly GCF_008728515.1). Lineage (NCBI taxonomy): Eukaryota > Metazoa > Chordata > Mammalia > Primates > Cercopithecidae > Papio > Papio anubis. The sequence continues at coordinate 41,322,910 of NC_044979.1, read as the reverse complement.
ATAGTATTAAACCATAACTGCATAAAACTAACTGTAGTACATATGGTACTACTGTAATAATTTGGTAGCCACTTCCTGTTGCTATTACGGTAAGCTCAAGCATTGCGGGTAGCCATTTAAAACACCACGTGATGCTAATCATCTCCATGTGAGCAGTTCTTTCTCCAGTAAATTGCATATTGCAGTAAAAAGTGATCGCTAGTAATTCTCGCATATTTTTCATCATGTTTAGTGCAATGCCGTAAACCTTGAATAACATCAAGCAATCCATACAAAGTGCCACTAGTGATGCTGTGAGTGCTCCCAGGAAGCACGGAAAAGTTGAAACAGTACAAGAAAAAAGTTGAATTGCTTGGTATTTACTATATATTGAGGTCTGCAGCTACAGTTGCCTGCAATTTCAAGATAAATGAACCCAGTATAAAGAGTACTGTAATAAAAGAAAATAAAATGTGAAACCATCAGTGCAGCTATGCCAGCAGGTGTGAAGACCTTGCACTTTTTCAAAAATACAAACTATGAAATATGTGTTAACATAGTATGTTAACTATGAAATATGTGTTAACATAATATGTTAACTGTGAAATATGTGTTAACATAATATGTTAACTGTGAAATATGTGTTAATGTAATATGTTTATGTTATCGGTAAGGTTTCCAGTCAACAATAGGCCAGTAGTAGTTAAGTTTTTGTGGAGTCAAAAATTATATGTGGATTTTTGACTACACAATGAGTTGGCACCCCAACCTTCATGTTGATAAAGGGTCAACGGTATATTATTTAGTTTTTGTATTTATATTCATAAATAAGATTAAATCTATATTTCCAAGCAATCTTCATAAGATTTTGTTGTTATTATTATTATTATTATTGAGACGGAGTCTTACGCCTTGTCGCCAGGCTGGAGCAAAATGGTGCGATCTCGGCTCACTGCAACCTCTGCCTCCCGGGCTCAAGCAATTCTCCTGCCTCAGCTTCCCAAGTAGCTGGGACTACAGGCACGCGCAACCACATCGGCTAATTTTTGTATTTTTAGTAGAGACGGGGTTTCACCATGTTGGCCAAGATGGTCTTGATATCTTGACCTCGTGAACCGCCCGTCTTGGCCTCCCAAAGTGCTGGGATTACAGTCGAGAGCCACCGCACCCGGCCATTAATATTGTTACCCAATAAAAAAAATCTGGAAGCTTGTCTTCTTTTCCCCTGATTCTGTAACAGTTTAAATAGCACTGGAGTTACCTGTTTTGAATTTTCTTTTTTCCCAAGCGGTCCCTTATGAGTTTTCTCTCTGTTTTATTTATTTCAATTTTTATATTGTATTTTTGCAACTCCTTTGATGATACTTTTCTTCTTGATTAGGTTTCTACTAAAACCAAACAAGGTTTCCATGAATTAGCTTTTAGATTTACTTATTAGTTTAACTGTTCTATTGTATCGTTATATCAACTGTTCTGTTGTATCTGTTGTATCATTAAATTTTATAATTATAAATTATAAAATTTATACGTTTATCTTTATTAATTATTCTATTTTTCTTCTGCTTTTTTGTTGTTGTTCTAGTTTTTGAGTTAGATGTTTGATGCTTTTTTAAAAAGTTGTGCATTTTCCTCTGGGTAATACTTTAGCTATGTATTATGGATTCTGGTATATAGTGTTTCTATTACATTGTTTTCTAGAAAATCTGTAGCTTTGTTTTATATTTGTTTCCTCTTTGACCTAAGATATCCTAAGGGAAAGTTTAACATTTTCCAGAAAGAAAACAAATTTTCTTTGTTTTCCAAGAATGTTGTTCAAATTATTTCTACTTCTTGGAATTTTTATCATTTTTGTGTATCCAGTAAATAGTCAATAATTGTACTTGCTCTCTGACCACATAAAAGAATGTATTTGTGTAATTTCTATTAATAGATTAGAGTTCAACTCAGATATTAAATGTACATCATTATTCATGATATTTAGGTCTTCTACATCTTCACTTATCTTTTTTCTACTTGCTTTGTCATTAACAAATAAAGTTGAATTAAAAGCTTCAACTACATACGTTTCTCTCTGTTATTCCTTATCGGTTCTGTAATTTTTACTTCAAGAATATTGCTTTTTAAACATAATGTGTAGATACTTATAATTACACTCTAGCATTATAAAGATCCTTTTCTTTTTCATTGAATGTATTTGGGCCTACATATATATGTCTAACATGAAAATTATAGTCTTTTTTGTTTCTTTGTTTGTATTTACAGTTTTAAGTTCCATTTTCAACCTTTATGCATTCTTTGCTTTAGGTGTGTCTCTTTTAGTTAGCATAAAGTTAGGTTTGTCTTTAATTTCATCTGAAGTCTTTTCCTCTTAATAGATGGGTTAAGCCAATTGAAAAATAAAACTGACTTATATGCTTTTATGTCAAGTATGTCCTCCACAAATATTTTTGAATAGATTGGCTAATATACTTTGGAATTTGTTTAAAAAAGGTTTTTAAAAAAAATAATTGTGGTGAAATGTACATAACATAAAATTTATCATTTTAACCATTTTTAAGGGTATAGCTCTGTGGCATAAAGTATACTCACATAGTTGTGCAACTGTCACCTCCTTTTGATTTTTGTTTACTAATTTTGTAAATTTGTTTCATCTGAGTTGTCTTACTATGTTTTGTTGTATGTTTTTCTTTCCTTTGTTATGAAGTCACTGTATTGTCTGTAGACTATGTGTATCTGTGAGTGTGTGTGTATATGTGTGTATTATGGCTTTTTAAAAAGTCTGTATTTGTGTTCCAGTGGCAATAATTATACTAATAACTTTATGTTAAATTTTTCATTCTATGTGACCCTAGTTCACTAATATGAGCTCTGATAAAATCAGTGCTTTTTCAAGGTTAGGAGATTGAGACTAGGAGATCGAGATCATCCTGGCTCACACGGTGAAACCCCGTCTCTACTAAAAATACAGAAAATTAGCCGGGCGTGGTGGTGGGTGCCTGTAGTCCCAGCTACTCAGGAGGCTGAGGCAGGAGAATGGCGTGAACCCGGGAGGTGGAGCTTGCAGTGAGCCGAGATTGCACCACTGCACTCCAGCCTGGGCGACAGAGACTCCGTCTCAATAAATAAATAAATAAACAAACAAACAAATAAATAAATAAATCAGTGCTTTTTCTTCCTCTGCTACCTCCTTTCCTTCTACTCAATTTTAGTCAGTAGTAGTATCTTTTTTCAGATTTATCATTGTATTGTTAAATCTGCTTATGTTTCTGTTACTTTGTTTATTAGCTTTAAATGATACCTTTTAATTTTCAGCTTTTCTTGATAAAGTAATCAGCAAATTTCCTTTACACTCCACACTTAACACCCCATTTCCTTTGTTTATTTGGTTTTTACTGCTAACTTTTCTTATTGTCGGGCATATAACAGTTCTTCAACTCTAATTCTGTCATTAGTTTTAATTTTTGTTCACAGTTATATAAATCTTTGTTCACTGATAGTCCTTTTGTACTATCATCTCTTAGATGACTGTACACTCCAAGAAAAGCTCATGGGAAAAATATTACCTGAATACATCTCTATTACCTAATCTCTACCTAATAAGATGAAGATAATGAATCTACTTTGTAGGATTTCTGTGAAGATTAAATAAATTAATATAGTTAAAGCACATAGAACAGCACTCAACACAGAGTGAGCACTCAGCAACTGTTAGCTGTTACTAACCTTTGCCATTCTTCCAAACCTATTCCAACTATCTGAATCAGGTGCCCCTTCTCTGTGAACCTCTATCAAAATACTTGTCACACTATATTGTAATTGTCTCTTTTACTTTCTCTTGTATCTTTTGTGCTTAGCAGAGTACGTGGAACAGGAAATATTTTAAATATTTTCAATCAAATTAGTTAATAGGATCTTTAAAAATAAGAATATACACTTCTGCTTAGGATGATAATTAGGGGCAAGTGAATCCTGAGCGTGATTTGATAATGACCAAATAATGATGGGTTGTATTTCCAGACTTCACTTCTAATGATGATTATGGGAGAACTGGAGCCTTCAGAGGGTAAAATTAAGCACAGTGGAAGAATTTCATTCTGTTCTCAGTTTTCCTGGATTATGCCTGGCACCATTAAAGAAAATATCATCTTTGGTGTTTCCTATGATGAATACAGATACAGAAGTGTCATCAAAGCATGCCAACTAGAAGAGGTAAGAAACTATGTGAAAAATTTTTTATTGTGCATATGAACCCTTCACACTACCCAAATTATATACTTGGCTCCATATTCAATCAGTCTACATATGCTTATGTTTCCTCTATGGGTAAGCTACTGTGAATGGATCAATTAATAAAACGCATGACCTATGCTTTAAGAAGCTTGCAAACACATAAAATAAATGCAATTTACTTTTTAAATAATGGGTTCATTTGATCACACTAAATGCATCTTATGAAATGGTGAGAATTTTGTTCATTCATTAGTGAGACAAATGTCCTCAGTGGTTATTTAAATGACATGCATATAAATGATATGTGGTATCTTTTTAAAAGATACCACAAAATATGTGGTATCTTTTTAAAAGATACCACAAAATATGTGTCTTTAAAAATACACTGCAAAAATTATTAAGATGATTTTAATAATTTTAATAATACTATTGCCTAATGGAATGAGCATTGATCTGCCAGCAGAGAATTAGAGGGGTAAAATTGTGATGATATTGTATCCCTGACTTTGAACAAATAACCATATAACTTCTAGTGACTGCGGTTCTTTGATGCAGAGGCAAAATGAAGATGATGCTATTACTCATTTCACAACAATATTGGAGAATGAGCTAATTATCTGAAAATTACATGAAGTATTCCAAGAGAAACCAGTATATGGATCTTGTGCTGTTCACTATGTAAATTGTGTGATGGTGGGTTCAGTAATTATTGCTGTAAATGTTAGGGCAGGGAATATGTTACTATGAAGTTTATTGGCAGTATACTCCAAACAGTATTTCTGATTCAAAAGCAATATCTTTGATAGATGGCGTTTGAAATTCCTTTATATAGTCTTTTATGAAAAAAGTTGCAGAGAAAATAAAATGTAGTTAAAAATACAGTATCCAAAAAAATGGAAAAGGGCTAACTGTGGATTAGATAGAAATGGCAGTTCTTATAAAAAGGGTTGCATTCTTATATGAATGGCTCTCCATGTATATACTCAGTCATTCAACAGTTTTTTTTAGAGCCCCATTCTTATTTTTTATACACTTTGAGAGCATAATGAAAAGAAAAGCTATCCTGCAAAAGTTTTGGACTTACTTCAGAGAGGATATACTTCATTCCTCAAAAGGCCTTCTTCCAGGAATAGTATTTCATAACCTGGAGGTTGGAAAAATCTGGATTTTATACAAAAAAATCTGAGTGTTTCTAGAGGACACAGATATTTGTCTAGGAGGAGAGTAGGTTGTAGGAGTGGTAGTACCTTGCAAGATAAATCATGGGCTTTATTTACTTATGAGTGGAAAAGTTTTGGAAGGTGCCTTGCAGACTTTTTTTGTGTTAAGTATGTGTTTTCCCATAGAAATCAATTTATAAATGGTGGTTGGATTTCCTCAAATCAACCTTTAAAAGTATATTTAGCCAAAATATAACTTAAATATATTACTAGTAATAAATTTAGTACTGTGGGTCTCTCATTCTCAAAATGAGCATTTACTAATTTCTGAACACTGTGCTAGGTCCTGGGAATACTAAGTTGAATAAGACATAGTCTATTTTCTGAAGAGTTTATAGCAGAGGCCCCTGTATTAATAATGAAGGATTGTGTGGTATGTGAATAATATATCAATAAGGTTGTTAAAAATAATGAAAAAAGGAGAAGAGGAAGAACATCTTTTTTTTTTTTCTGATTGCATGGGCATCCTTAAAATTATTTTTGAAGTGTACAATTCAGTGTTTTTTTAGCATATTGACAGGGTTGTATGATCATCACCATATTTGTGGCCCCTTGAAAAGAAATCCTGTGCCCATTAGCATTCAATTACCATTCCTTTGTAGCTAAGTCTTCCCCATTCCAGCTTTAAGCAATCACCCATCTACTTTCTGTCTCTATAAATTTGTCTCTTCTGGATGATAATATAATAGGAGTTTTTGTGCCTAAATAAGCTTCTAAAGAAGAAGAAGTTAAGGAATCATCATTCAGCAAATATTTATTAAGACTTGCTATATTTTATACAGTGTACTAGGAGTTGGAGATGAAAATATGTGTAGAACATGAATCATATACTTCAGGGGTTCGTGGACTAGTGGGAAAGACAAACATATCAATAACAAATCAAACTGGTGATGTAATAGAAAATGACGGAGGCGTTTTTACAGGAGTAAAAGGAGGTAGCATGGACTCTATCTGGGTCTGCATGATGTGAAGAGTAACATCCTTACACAAAGAGGCACAAGGCTAATGTCCTCTGATACAATGATTCACCATGCAATTCTAAGGGTGACAAGAATGAAACTTAGGGCCTTGAAGGAATATTTTGATTAAGAGCTGCCAATAAAGTACAGTGAAGATTAGATTGATGTGAAGAAGTAGGAGATTAATGAGTAAATGGTCACTGGCTTGTTGAGAAGATTAACTGAGATGTACATATAATGTACCTAACACAACGTCTTGTACAAAGTAGCCATTCAGTAGAGACTAGCTTGTATTATCTCCCTTTGAGGTGAAGAAAACTATTAGAAATAGTATTTCTATTACTGATAGTATTTCTTCTACTTATGCCTCCCTTTGAGGTGAAGAATACTGTTAGAAAACATGACATGGGAGAAATACCCCTGAGAGCCAGTTCTTGTTAGTGACTACTGTGCAAAAAAGATGGAGGTTGGTGTAATTAAGGAGAAGGAAAGCCATGAAGCCAAAGAATTATGAAAAAGCATCAATATGAATTTTCATGATATGAATTATGAAAAAGCATCAATGTGAATTTTATAACCACAAAGTGGTCACTTATGGTTATAAAAGGATGGTCACTTATAAATATGGTAGTTGTTCTGTGTGATACAATTTACAGAAGTTGGTATATCGTGTGGAAGAAAACAGCATAGAATCCTGAAGGTCTGAACTGTGGCCACACTGGCTCCATGCTCAAGAAATGGCAATGGGGTTGGGAGGTGATTCCACTTTATGTCCCTTTCAGACACATAAACATGACTTGTGTGAGTACCTTATGCCAGACACTATTCACTGTGTAGTGAGCATGGTGGGTATGAAACGACAACTTTATTGTCTTTTCTGTCAAAGAACTTGTAGGCTGGTTGGGGGAAGAGACCATTTCAATATGAAGTGCTGAGCTAGAGCTACCCTTAGGGCACTACAGAAGCCTAGTTGATGGTTTTTAGCCTGGCTGGACAGTTCAGGGATCTCTAAAATCAGACGCCTTGAAGACTGAGTCGAAGACAAAAAATATATTTTGGACAGAGGAAATTGTATGAACAGAAACACAGGACATGAAACTACTTGGTTGGTGCAGGGTATCATCAGGATAGAACCAGATAGAACCAGATAGAACCAGAGTGTAAATAAGCCAGAAGGCCATGTCATGGAGGCCTTGTATAGCAGTCTCAAGAATTTGATTATGGAGAACTTTCATCAGGGGATGATGTAATCAGCTTTGAAGTGTGGATATATCACTGACTGTGATAGTGAGGAGCAGAATTAAGGTGGACATGATTAGAAGCTTTGTGAATAGCAGAAAGAACATAGATTTTGAAAGCTGACAGACTTGGGTTACTGAAGAAAGTTACTTAACCTTGCTATGTCTTGAGTTTTATCCTCTGCAGTATGGGGATAATACTGCCTATTTTGTAGAGTTTAGTGGATTATTCTGGCATATATAATATAAAATAAAAGTTATTATTATTAATGATGGTACTATTTGCTATTCTGACTAGAAGGAGAAAGACTAATAGGAAGCTATTTCAGGAATCCGGATATGGTCATGATGGACAGGAAGAGACAAGAGTTATATATAGGAATTCTGGGAAGATAAGAAATGTCATGTTTATGTACTATTTGCATCCATCAGAAAAGGCATCAGGAAAAATGATCCTTCAGGAAAGAGTGATTTTTTTTCTTTAAGAAATTAGAAGAGGAGAGAAATTGGTTTGAGATTAAGGACTCCATGCATAACAAAAATTGGGAGGGAAGACAGGTAGAAATGCTATGGGGTTAGGAAGGAAAAATGCAGAGGTGAATTACTTAGAATTGAGACATCTGATCAAGACAGAGGAATCATAGCTTTTGCTAACGAAGTACTAGTGGAAGATGCCACTAGGTGAGGTTTAGTAAATAATTGTTGACTATAGGCTGCATTTAAAAAACTAAACAATTTATGCTTCTTCTTTGCCTAAGTGTCAAATAAAACATTCAGCTTTTTATTTCAAAGTATCTCTGAGTCCCTGTTCCCTTTTACGTTCTGCTGACTTTTGTAACTGATTTAGGCTTCCTTAGTCATCTTATGATAGCAAAAATCACCCAGGCATTTCCTACATTTCTTGTATTTTTTAAAAATGTAATGGATGTAATGAATTTTAAGCAAATGTAATGAATACAATGAGTAACTTAGTATATGCTGTTTTCTTCTCTATACTGAATGTTTCATATATGTTCTTTTCTATGCAACTACATGGTCAATTCCTTGAAAATATCAACTCCAAAATCTTTATTTTGGTATACTCCATGTAGCACATTGAGAGAGTATTAAACTCTTGTTGGATGATTGTTTCAGAAGTGTTTTGAAGTAGGCATGTCAGTTGCAAAAATTTTGCTCAGCAAATGTTGTTCTGTCTCACAGTCTCAAGACATTGAACAGATGATTACATGGTAGCATGTGATTGCTGGGAGTAACAGATAAAAGTAACTGAAAGTGCTCAGTTATCCTGACAGTGAAAATCAAAAGTGTCCCCTATTTTCAGTGACTTAAGAGTTTCCATTTTTGTGTCTTTGGTATTGTTGTTACATAAGTGTTCTCACCTTTGAAAAGGCCAATAAGAATTCAATACACTATAATGCCTATGTGCCAAATGAAGGTGCCCTTTTTTTTTTTAAGTGTGGAGGAGTTTTGATCATAAGAACTTGAAATACCTACAGAATCCTTTATGGTTAAGCAGCTGGTGCCAGCACAAGAATCCCTCAATATGTTCTCCATGAAGCCCTGTTCACCAAATGCAAACATTCATGATTCAGTATGTTTTCATTTTGACTGCCAAAGTTGATCTATTTCTTAATATATTACATCTAGACTTGGAACTGGAGATGAGAACAGAATATTATCTTCCTCATTTTTGTGTTTTTGTTCAACTCTAATGTCTGCAAAGCACTTGCGTATGTAATGATCCTTGATGTCATAGGAGCAGGCAGGTAAGTGTAAAGCTGTCTGGATAGGAGAAAGCACGCACAACATATTTCACATAGTTTTCTGATTTCAGTTTGTTTTTGGAAATTATTCACTCAGTGAGATAGCTTAAAGACGTTATCACGGGGAAGGGCATGGAGATAGTTCTGTGTTGATAGAAAACCTGTAATGTACAGCCATGAGTGACGAGTCAGGTTCGGATTCTTCACCTTCAGTCCTCCTCTTTCATAAACAGCTCCATGTTCTGTTTTACATTTTCTACTTTAAATATAGGTTATAGAAGAATGAATTTCTAGGCAAAGTGACACTTATTTTAAAATACTATTATGTATCCCTGTGCCCATTAACTTATCCTACCATTTTTCTTCCCCTGTGTCCAAACCACCTTTAGAATCTCCTAAATATTTGTAGCTTTTGTAAACAGCACTGGAGACTTTGCTAGTTTAAAAGGAGAAATCAACATAATTAAGCCCTAGTTAATACTTTTGGAACCACGTAATGGTCTTCTTTAAGTAAGTGTCTGTCATGACAGCCATTACATATACATTATAATAAAAATTTATTTACTGTGTAAGTTGAAGAAGGTAAAATCTGGATGTAGTTTCTAAACTCTGCTTGGTAGTTTTGTACTTAAGTCACTAGAAGAAAAAAAAATTGGGAGGGAAGCTGACAAGAGTTTACTGAAAGAAAAAAATACTTGGGAGGGAAATTGGCAAGAAGTATGAAAAAGCTTGGGAGGGAAGTAAGCAAATAAATGAGTTAATGACTGTTCTGGAAAATAAATTCTATCATGCAGATATCACATGACTGATTAAATTTGAATTTGACCTCCTGCTTTCCAGGTCTGGTAAAAACTAACCTGCAAGAACTTGAAACTTAACCTTTGAATGGTCAATCCACCACTGTAGGAGAATTTATGATCGTTCAGTTGGGAGAACTGAAAATAAAAAAGTACCATAGGAATTAACATTTGCATTCACTAGCCAACACATAATGGACATCTAAAACAGGAATTTGAGGCCAGGTGTGGTGGCTCATGCCTGTAATAACAGCACTTTGGGAGGCCGAGGTGGGTGGATCACAGGAGGCCAGGATTTCAAGACCAGCCTACTAAAACACACACACACACACACACACACAAGCCAGGCATGGTGGTGCACATCTGTAGTCCCAGCTACCTGGGAGGCTGAGGCATGAGAATAGCTTGAACCCAGAAGACGGAGGTTGCTGTGAACTGAGATCGTGCCACTGCACTCTAACCTAGGTGACAGAGTGAGACTCTGTCTCAAAAATAAAATAAAACATATATTTGAAACACAATGAACTATGTCCCTTAAACAAGAGTAAACATCACTAAATGACTGTACCTTGAACTACCTGTAATTTCTCCTGATAGGTAATTAAGCTTCAAAGCACTGACACTTATTTACTGTAATATGAAGCAATAACTTTAAAAAAAAAAACAACAAAAAACTATTGAACCAGAACCAAACAGGAATGCTATAGCATTTTGTGAACTAAACTGCTATTTCATTTCATTTGAGCCCTGGAACTTGAAAATAAATGCTAGCTAACATCTGTGAACAGAACAGACCCATAAGCACTGTGCTAACCACCTTTCATGAACTGGTCATTAAATCCTCACTTTCCATTTGTCTAGTGACAGCTTCACTCGGAGTTTGCAGTCAAAGTGAAAACATGCTGAATTCCAAAAGTGTGAGCTGTGTTTTAGAAGTTAATCACAATTCTGGAACTAATTATTAGCTTAACAAATGAGAGTTCTTATGTCTTTAAAACCAAAATAGCCCTAAGTCTGTCCCTCCTAGTAAGATTTGGGTCAGTCAGTGGAACAGTAGTATATAAATATAATTATAGCTGTCTAGGAGCAAACTATCCTATGAATAGATAATAAAATTAAGACACTGAAGCCATGTTTTCATATTAAAACACAAAGTAAAACATCATTGTTTTCCAAAGGTAAAAGCCATACTGTATCATGATATATATATATATATGCCCGATGTTTCAACCCTCTTGAAGAATTGAGATTCTTGACTCTACACTCTTAGCGTTTTCTATATTGAACAGATGTCTAATTTAAGGAGGTCAAGAGACCTTACACTTATTTTTTAATGGTACCTTAGACATAGAAGGAACCTTAGAAATCTCTGGCTGATTCTTTACATCTGCAGATGATCATGTCACTAGGCTTCTGACTCTATAGCCATAGAAAAATGTTCATGAAGACCTTTCAGGAAGGGAATGTTGGTATTTCTGAAAATTGAGTACAAGTATTCTCTAGACAAAACAGCTCTTGAAATGGTAGATTGTATTCCCATTATTATATTTCAGAACCAAGACATTAATACCTACTTTTTATTTACCAGGTTTAGTTATTATTGAATTAGATTTTATAAATTAAAGAAATAGATTTCAATAAATATCTGTTGAGTTCCTAGTACGGACACACTGTGTTTGGCACCAGGGATGTTGCCTGCAAGTATAACAGGAGTTCATATTTGTAATGAGTTTATGATTTACAGATATTTTGAGGGTGAAGATATATACATATATATGTGTATACATATATATACACACACACACACACATGTGTATACATATATATACACACACACATTCATTTAGTAGTATTTACTACTAAATATTTTATGAGTGCAAACTTTGAACTGGGGACTGGGTCAAACTCTAGGAACATATTTGATGACAAAGACATAATCCTGTCCTCAAGGAGCTTTCATTCTAGTAGAGAGGATGAAAACCAGTACAGTTTGGTAAGTTATATGATATTGGTTAATGTAGGGTTCTTATGTAAGTCTAGAGAAGTAGCATTTAATCTGGTCTTAGAAGGTCAGGAAAGGTTTCCTTGGAGGAAGTGACATTTAAGCTGAGAGAAGATGGATAAACAGGAGTCATCTGAGTGAACAACAGGGAGAACATTCCAGAAAGAGAACACAATGTACAAGGCCTGATGCCAAGAGAGAACATTCATTACATTGGGGAACTATAGTCAGTTCTGTGTGGTTGGGATGTAGAATGAAATGAGCCTGGACCCAAGAGAGCACTTTGCCCTGTGGGGAAGCTGTAGATATTACAGTAAGGTTGGAGTCTGGAAAAGTTTGAAGAGGCCAAGTAAGATTCCTAAGTACCCATTGGATCAAGGTCCTTAATCTTACAAAAACTTATGCAAATAAATAATAAATAGATGACAACCCAATAATCAAAAATAGACAAAACATATAAGAAGAAAATGTATTAAAAATATTCAAAGCATTCAACATATACAAATGTGTTCAATCTGATACATAATGAAAGAAAAGTATAAAACAACATTGGGCATGACTAAATAACAGTATGAGGGAGCCTGAGGAGAGGCAGCATTTGAAATTTCAGTACGGAAGAGAAAAGGGGTGACTTATAGAACAAGGAGACAGAAACCATAGAACATGTTTGGATCCTTTTCATGTGGGGACCCTTTTCTGAAGTAGGATGAATACAAGTAATGTGTGTGGATGCAAATATGAGGTAGGATGTAATGGGAAGTTGGGCAAATTCATATTTAGTCATTCATTCAAAAATACTTAATTGAGCTATTGCTGTGTGGCAAGCATCATTCTACAAATGGAGGACACAGTGGTAAGCAAGACAGTTTGTACTCTCGTGTAGCTTACCTTCCACTTTGAGAAGACAGATTACAAATAGGTTAAAAGTCAATAATACGATGTTTCAGCATTAACAATAAAAAATTAGGGTGATGTATAGAGTGCCTGGGAAAGAGCGTTCATGGACCTCTTCATTCTCTCCTTTCCTGGTGTCATAAGCTACTGCTTCATTAATGCTGCCATTTCTCTTTGTTTATGTTTCCAGTATAGTACTCACCACATTATTACTATAGAGCTACCTTATGAAGGTGAAGGTGTCCATCTCCCTACTTCTAAAAAAAAAAACCCAAAAACAAAAAAAGAGGCAGAAAGACAGAAGGTCCTCCACTAACTTTGATGTGTAACGTAACCAGTGAAATCCAATTATTTTACAGCACTCCAGCTATAGAAGAGTTTGGGAAATGTAGTGTTTAGTGTTCTAGCCTTTGTAGCACAGAAAATGCCTGGAAGGAAAGGAATTGTGTCTTCCGCAATTGCTTTTCTTTATGGGGAAGTGCTATAGCCCAAATAATATTTTAGGAATATTCATCTATTGTCAATATGCAAACTGGAAGGGGATAATGAAAATGTTCTGGTTAAAAGTTTATGAAATATTGTTATTCGCATTTTAAAGTAAAAAGGGGCAATGTTTAAGGGACTTGTTTAAGATCACAAGTCTCATAATTGGTGGCACCAGCAATACAATCCAAATCTAACTACTTATCTTTTTGCTATGCCTTATTAGTGTTCATATTAGAAAAGAAATTCTGTCTCAGACACTAATGACTTGTTCTTTGAACACCAATTACTTTAAGTTAGAACTTCATACTAGTTAATTTAATTATGGGGTCGCAGTATTATTAAACTATCAAGACTGTAAATTTTCTGTTTGTAAAGGAGATTATGATAACAAAGATTAGTGAACTAATGATATTGAGAATTCTATGACATAATTTTGGAAAATATTTGCAGGATATTTATTTTTGTGTAAATAATGCTTTCAAGCTACCGTTATCCTAAATAAGTGTATATTTGGGAAAACCACCTATTCTAACACACTTGAAATTTAAATAAGTCAGGAAATTTTTTTCCAGATCTTCTCCCAAATTATCTTCTTCTTTTTCCTCTCCTCTTGGGAAAGAATCTCTTCATGCCTCATAATATCAAATTTAAACTATGGAAGTCCAGGTGGTGGACAGTCAGCAAAGGGGAAGATGAGAAGCTTGTGTTACAAAGCCAGCTCTTGACAGAATAAGGATCTGGTAGGAACTTCAGAAGTAATGGGTAGGTAAGTATGAAGGCCAGCTGCTAAGATCTGAATTACAAAGCAGAAGACTTATTTACTAGGGAGCTGGAAAACATATTAGGAAATCCAGAGCAGGGACAAATTTCAAGATAGCACAATAATATAGCAATGAAGTACTGAGAAAAGAGTTTTTTTTTCAGGGATTGGATTTATTCTAGCATTTTAGGCAGCATTTTGGGCATTTCTAAGTGGGCAGACTTAGAGGAGGTAGTTAAGGAATTAGCAGCTGCTAAATGCCAATTCTTAGACCAGTTGAATCAAAGTCATCTAAAAAGCTTTCAGAAACCAGACTTTTTAAGGGCCATTTGAGGATTCTTAAATCTGGAGTCCAGAAATCCGTAGCTATATGAGTCTAAGGTAGAGCTAGAATAAGAAAAATAAAACAGTTTGTTTGTTTCAGGTATCTTTTCTAATATTATTTCCCTTACCCCAAACACCTTAAATCACTGCACTCTATAGCCATTCTTTTAAAAATGCTTGAATTATTCGTTTCAAAAGCAAATACAGATCTACACACATATAGAAATAAACATTAAAGAGACAAAGATATTAAACAGAGTTATATATGCTTACAAGTTCATACATATATATAAAACTGAATATTAAGTGTGATATTCGTGACAAAATCTATTAACATCCATTATGTTAGTGCTTTTTGTACCGTTTGTTGGGTCTAGTAAAAATTGCATTGGAATTTGAGTTTTCTGCTGTACATTTGGTCGGTTCCTATCAGTGAAGGAAAACCCTTTTTTTATTATTATTTTTTATTTATTTATTTTATTTTTTGAGACAGAGTCTTGCTCTGTTGCCCAGGCTGGAGTGCAGTGGCATGATCTTGGCTCACTCCAACCTCTGCCTCCCGGGTTCAAGTGATTCTCCTGCCTCAGCCTCCTGAATAGCTGGGACTACAGGCACCTGCCACCAGGTCTGGCTAATTTTTGTATTTTTAGTAGAAACGGAGTTTGCCATGTTGGCCAAGCTGGTCTTGAACTCCGACCTCAGGTGATCTGCCTGACTCAGCCTCCCAAAGTGCTGGAATTACAGGCGTAAGTCACCACGCCTGGCCCCTTTTTATTTTTCAAGTTGATTGAAGATTCTTAGTTCTCATGCTTTCTAGTAGTGATTAATCTTTAGCCAATATTTCTATATACAGCTATCATGTTTGACTTAGGTCAACAAATGTTCTTTCCTAAAAAAACAGAATCCCAATTTTAATTTCTAAATTATTTAGTATCTATTTTCTGCTGTGAAAGTTGAATTCTGTTGATATATATCATACAGGGCCATGTAGCATTCTCAGCTACACATTCATATGTATAGTAGCTGTATACAAAAATGTTTAATTCATTGTCTCTCTCTAATACTCTCTTGACTCTCTATATTCTCTCACACACTCTATTCTTCCCTTCCTCTGTTCTTTCTACCTGTTGCCTCTGCTCCTACCACACTTATTCCCCCCTTGTCCATTTTCCTTGTGCATAAAGCACAACACAAGTGCTTAGTAATTGTTAAATGTTAATAACAATGACAGTAACCACCCAATGATTTAGTGTTAATGACATGCTTTATTGAATGACATTACCTCTAAAGTTCATGTTTCCTTTACCCAGCCAAGCTTCTTACACTCCTCCCTTACCACAAGCATCTATATTGTCAAGGTTGTTATAAAGAGTAACAAGCCAGCCACTAGAAAAAGGTTTATGGTATTTTCCTATCTACAAAGTCACAGGAAGCTCAAATGTACTCAGTAAATATTGCAAAATTACACAGGACCATTAAATGTAACACTTCGCCCTTTCTTTAAAGTTGTCTCTCTGTCTTTCTGTCAATATAGCAACTCCCTGTATCATTGCCCTGTTGTATTTGCAAATCAGAGTTAATAAGCTTTATATTAGCAATTACTCCTTAACAACTTCTGGTTTGTTTGGTCCAGTTGAATAATGTTAGCACTTAAAAAAATAAAATTATAAACATTTATGTGAAAAGTGCATATATCATATTGGATATGTTGTTATACACTCCTTAATAATTAAGTTAATCTTTATTGCACACTTATTATAATATCACTTTGACCTTCTCTAGTACTCTTTATCTAAGTATTCTCAAGTGCTTTACAATCTCAAACAGACCCAATGTGTTGTATGCATAGAATCCTTTGAAGCTGACATTTGTCTTTCTGACCAGTTTGTTGTAAAGGAAATGAGCCAAAAAACAAGTATCTAGATGAGTAGCTCAAACATTAGTACACATAGTAATCACAGGTTAAAATGCAGATAGATTACCCTGTTCAAATTCTCATGAGTAAGAGTAGGTGAAGCATTTTAAAATAAGCTCCCCAGGTGATTCTGAAATTGGTCCAAGGACCACATATTAAGAACTAATGATCCAAATAATTTGACTTTTTATCTGTAGATTAAACCATGCTGAGAAAATTATTAAAAATTGAAATGGCAGTGGAGGATGGTTTGAAAGAAAAGGTTTTCAGGGCCCTTTCAACAAGAAAATTAATTGAACACAATATTAAAACTCTATATTTGGTTTAAGACTAAGGCTTTGTTTTTAAATCTCAGTAATTTTTATGTAACAGGTCAATTCATTCCCAGAATCTTAATTCCAATGAATGATTTCCCACAACAATTTTTGTGGATAACTCCAAGGGACCTCAAAGGAAGTTGTAGGTTGTAGTGTGAACAAAGAGAAGTGGAATTTGTCCCTGTGTGTAAGGTTTCTCTAAGTAGCACAGGCTCTCATACTGCTTTTTAAAAAAATTATGATAGCATCAAGTGGAATTAATTTTTTTAGATCATACTTTCACAGAAGGGAAAATCTACTGTGAAGGCTGGAAAACCAACACCCTTAAGATAAATATGTTACCAGATTTCAGCACCCTTAGTAATCAGCAAAGATAAATGTTTAACATTGTGTACAAAATGAAGTGTTTTATGTTAAATCAGTTAGAGAAAGTCAAACACTAATAACGTGGTTACAAATGAACAATAAATTAGGTAATCAGAACAGGTACAGTGATTAATAGCAGGATATTGGTATTATTAATGTATTTTGTTTTAAAATAACGAACTTAATTACAATTCTCCTCATCCTACCCCCACTATTTTATTTTATTCCAGTTTCAGCAGTTTCATATTATGATCTCTGAGGCACTTTTTATTAAAGTTATCCAAATGTACACATTTCTCTTTATATAAATGTTTCAGTCCAGAAAAGGAGGCCAAATACATTGCCTCAGAACATCTAATCTTTTCAGATGTGGGAATCTTTTATTTTCACACTTTTAAAGGTAATCTGTATTTCTGGTGTCTATTGTAGACAGAAAACTTTCATATGACAACACTCCTATTTTCTTAACTCCATTGATAGGGGCCAAGACAAATTCTAAGTAGAACTTTTTAGCCTGTTCTTCTTACCATCATTCTTTCACAAAACCTCCAGCTTTAGACAATTGCTATTATGAATTTGACATGTACTTTCCCAATCCATTTGCATAAATTTACACCCATATATATGTATAGTTATCTATGAATAATATTTAGTAGCTTTTTTGTGTGTGGCTTTAAAATTTACATAAATAGTATAATTTGTGCACATCCTTCTTTAATTTGCCTTCTTGGCTACTGTTATCTTTTTGGGATCTAGCTATGCTGCTGGTATATAGAATTCTATTTCATTCTTTTTTCATTGTTGTTTTGTACCCATAATGTGTCACATTTTATTTATTCCTTCTGTTACTGATGAACATTTAGATTCTTCCAGGGTTTTACTCAATACTGCAATGAAAATCTTTGAATTTTTCTCTTTTGCACATACACAAGAGACTTTTCTGACATATTATCTATAGGTGAATTGTGTGGTCACAGGATACATACACACATTTTAAATTTCACTAGATACTGCCAATTTGCACTTTGAAATAGCCATACAATTTACAGTACCACCAGCCACTTATGAAAGTTCCCATTTCTTCAAATCTTTGAAAGTTCTTGTTATTAACAGACATATTAATTCTTGCCATTCTGATTTGTAAATCAGAATCTCTATTGTTCTATCTCTAGTTCTAATTTGCAATTCTCCAATTACTTATATGATGCTATATATTTTCATGTTTGTTAATCATTCGGATTTCATATCTTTTGCCAATTATCTTTTTGATAAGTTATTGTGGCGGCCATGAGATGTGCCTTACAGAGGCCTTGCTAGAGGGAATATGATTGAATGAGAGCCCCAGATGCTGTGTATTAAAATCCTTCACTGAGTTTGTCTCAAGATTTCTCCTTGCACATGAATGAATGAGTAAAGCTGGGATACTAAAGCAGATGTGTATTTGGGAGATATGAGACTTCTTTAGTGGCTGATTTTTGGCTCACAAATGACTTTGCCAAACCTTCCTTAGACTGCTCAGTGTTCTAACATCTTCTATCCAGCCTTCTACCCTTCTTTCCTTTACTAAGGGATTGAATTTACTTTGATGTTTCATAACCTCCTCTGCCTCCCTCCTTATTTCCTTTTATACCATTATTTCCCCTAATAAATCCTTGCACATTTAATACCATTTTGCCATTAGCAACTTGCAAGTCCTATACTAACACAGTTCTGTACATTGCATTACCATCCTCTAGAGTGGGATCTTTTGTTGTAGAGAGTTTTAAAATTTTTATGTAGTCACTTTTATCCATATTTTTCTTTATGGTTTGTATTTTTGTGTCTTTTCTTTAGCATCTTTTCTAACAGAAATAATAATTTTTTAAATTATTATATATAAAAATTATTATATAGATAATATATAGAATAATATAATAGAATAAATATTATTTATATTTTATAACAATGTGGTTATATATTATATAACAATGTGGTTATATATGTCTAAATATTATAATAAAATTTGTTATACTTATAAAATATAAATAAATGTTGTTATTTTATAACAATATAGAATAATATAATAGAATAAATATTATTCTATATTGCCAAAAGTTTGAAAGTTGCAATCGTTAGAATTAGTTTTTGTATATTGTGTAAGTTAGGAATCTAATTTTATTGTTTTCCATATGGAAAGCCACTTGTCCCAATATAATTTTTTGAGTAGTCTCTCCTTCCCCTATTGTCATTTTGACATCTTTTTTCTAGGTTCTGATCTATGCATGTGTTTCTTTATGGAATAGTTGGCCCTTTGTATCTGTGAGTTTTGAATACATGGATTCAATCAACTACAGATAGAGAATATTTAGAAAAAGCATCAGAATTGAACATGTATATATATTTTGCTTGTCATTATTCCCTAAACAATATAGTATAACAACTATTTATATAGCATTTACGTTGTATTAGGTATTGTAAGTAATCTAGAGATGATTTAAAGTATACAGGAAGATGTGCATATGTTATATGCAAATACTAGCCCATTTATATAAGGGTCTTGAGCATTCATGGATTTTGATATCTACAGAGAGTCCTGGAACCAATTCCCCACAGATGCCAAGGCACAACTGTATTTATTCGATCATCTACTTGTTTAATTTCACATCAGTATCTACATTTAAAATAACAATAACTTTATTCTGTATATTTTTTATTACTTAGGGTTAGAGAGTTTCCTCTGGTGAGGCATCATAGTGTCTCAAGCTGACCATAAAGACAAGGGAGGGCTAGGATCAGTAAGACTGGGCAGAGGAAGATACAATAGATCTCCTATGCATGAAACAAAAGTGCAGCTCAGAAACCTGCTCTTTCATTAAGTTGTCCTCTATACCCTCACTAGATTGTAAGCTCTTGAAATCAGAGGCTATACCTTAATTGTCTCTGGTACCTACAATACCTCACTCACTGCTTGGAACATATTGCCTGCAATAATTAAGCCTGCTCTGGCTCCCAAAGCATAGAGCAAATCTAACCAGAATTTACCACAGTCGCTATCCAAAATACCAATTACAGTTGACCCTGGGACAATGTGGGGGTTAGGGGTGCTGATTCCCCATGTAGTTGAACATGTTGCATAACATAATACATAACTCTTGTTATTATGTAACAGGATTGAAGATGATAAATCTTTGGAAAGTGGGGCAAATAAATTCTTATGAATTTCATATCTTCCACATATGTTTTACTTTTTTCATAAGAAGTGGTAACCCAGTTCAGAAGGAAAATAATCATCCCCTTTTACTTATGCAGGATATTCAGTCTGTCTTAGCACCATAATAGTGAATGATGGAAGTCAAGCTCTATGAATACATTCCTATGTACATATATATGGCTATATAGTATACATGCATGCACATATACATATATACACTTTCATATATGTGTATATACATGTCCATATATGTATGTATATTCAAATGTATATGTGTACATAGCCAAGTTATTGTGCAGTTGACCTTTGAACAACATGGGTTTGAACTAGCAGGTGCACTTATACATAGATTTTTTTTTCCCATTTCTGCCACCCCTAAGGTAGCAAGGCCAACTCTTCCCCTTGCTCTTCCTCCTCAGCTGACTCAACATGAAAACTATGAGGATGAAGACCTTTATGATGATTCACCTCCACTTAATCAATAGTACATACATTTCTTTTTCCCCATGGTTTTCTTAATAACATTTTCTTTTCTCTAGCTTGCCTTATTGTAATGATATAGTATATAATGCATATAACATACCAAATATGTGTTAACTGACTGCTTATGTTATCGGTAAGGCTTCTGGTCAACAGTAGACTATTGCTAGTTTAGTTTCTGGTAGTTACAAGTTATATGTGGATGTTTGACTGCATGGGGAGTCAGCACCCCAACCCTCATGTTGTCCAAGGGTGTTGTCCAAGGGTCAGTTGTAATTGGTATTTTGGATAGCAGCTGTGGTAAATTCTGGTTAGATGTACTATATTTGTAAATGAAAATCACATTGATTAAATATTATTGAGGAGAGCATTTCTAAGGGTAAAATCTTGTCTAATGCTTGAAACATCTTCAGTTTCCTGTCAGTTTAGATCTTTTTCAAGTAATTCTGAAAATCTCTCTTTTAAGCTAAATTTAACACAACCAAATAGCCAAATATTTGAGTTCCACTAATGAAGGTATCTGAATTTCTGTTAAAAGTTTGAGATATATGTTAAACCCTTCTAATATAACTCTTCTTTCTCTCAGTCAAACCTTTTTTTTTTTTTTCTAACAGTTGCTTTGCTGCTTCTTTCAAAGTCATGCTTCAGCAAGGTTGCTATTTAGATGTCTGACTAAGCATGTTAGCTATATGATAAGATGGCTGGATAAGAGATAAATATAGAAAATTTAGCTTTTTTTTTCTACTTGCAATAACCCTTTAGGAATTAAAATGGAAAACTAATAACTATTTGATTCATAATAGTAGCAAACCATAAAATATTTAGACAAAAATCTAAGAAATTTATAAGATATATATGGAGAAAATTGAATTGAATAAACCCTTATCGAACTACGTAAAACAAGACCTGGATTAATAGAAAGATCATGATTTTTCATAAAATTCTGCATCTTAAAAATGTGAACCCTATCCAAATATAGGCACATTTAACAAAATTATAAATACAACCCAATAATGTTGGTTTTGAAATTTTGTTAATTGGAACTTAAATTTCATATAGGAAGAAAAAATAAAAAATAAAAAATATTTAAGAGTGCATGCTTTGTATACAAATTGCCTTAATTGGAATCCTGGCTCTATCATTTATTAGCTGTGTTATCTTTGGGATGACATCCATCTTTTCTTATAGATATGCTTAAAACAGTGCCTGACATACAGTA
This sequence comes from Papio anubis, assembly GCF_008728515.1. NCBI lineage: Eukaryota > Metazoa > Chordata > Mammalia > Primates > Cercopithecidae > Papio > Papio anubis. The sequence goes on along the minus strand of NC_044979.1, from coordinate 41,300,771 downwards.
AGCACTAAATATCCATTAGCTATTCTTCTTCTTATTTATGTTATTAGTATTGTTAATATTTGTTATTATATGAGAAGACTAAATGACCAAGGAGAGTCAAGAAATTTATGAATAAGATTTATGCTTTGTCAGATATTAGAGCCATTAAAAAAAACCCAAAGTGCCAAAAAACCTGGCAAAATGTTAATATAGGAATAAAAAAATGGATCTTAGGAAATATGAGAATATGATATATGATAGATGCTAAATGAATTCAGTAGAAAAAATATTAATTTAATAAATCATGCTTGCTATCCAAGTAAAAGAAAATGAGGTTAGATTTGTGTCTCATACCAAATATAACCATAAATTTTACCTTGATTAAATTTTTTAATTAAAAAGAGCAATAATATTTGAAAAGAAATATAGGATCCTCAATGTATATCAGTTACCTGAAGGGTGGGTAGTACTTTTCAACAAATATAGGAATTAATCACTTGGAATACTAGAAGAAAAAAAGATAGCAAACAAATACAGGAATTCCAATTTCCAGCAGATACAGTGATTTCATGAAATGTTAACTGTGCACATGATAGATGGTCTATGGATAGTATAAAAGAGAAAAGAAAAAATGTTTTTTAACATATGCAGCAAAAAAGGTTGTTAACATCTATTACATACAAATAAAAATGAATATGTAACACAGAATTCAATAAAAATAGGCATTTCACAGGAGAGCAATTCAGATGTTCAGTATTTACAATTTCATAGGTATTAAGGAAAATACAAACTAAAATGGCAAATTAGCAAAAATTGAGGTGTGATTATATTAATATCTATTGGTGGTGGTGATTATGGGGAAACAGGTACTTTCAAAACTTGCTAATGTAAATATAATTCTTTTGGTTGTTTTGTAAAGGAACCTGGCAACGTCTTTTAAAAATAAAGAAAACACATACTTTTGACCTAGCCATCCCATTCATGAGAATATGTCTTAGAAAAATAAGATCACAAAATCATAGAGATTTATGTGCAATGATATTATTGGTAGGTTCTTTTATGAGGAGGAGTGTGGATAGTAAATGCCAGGGAAAGTCACATAGCACCTAATAAGTGTATTTATGAACTACAAAAGCTTACACTTTCAGTCTAGTCTAGTCCAGACTGCAAATAAATGTGAGCAAGTGAACTCAAGCACAGAATTGCTTGAAGGCAGGTTGCATCAATCTGCTTTCTTACAGTATCCTGATATTGACTTATCAAGAAAGTTACTGTGGTGTTGATTATTAAAATATTTATGTATCTAGGTATTTTTCATTCAGTAGTATGTTATTCAATTAGCAACAAGTGTAGGGATTTAAAGATATTCTTGTTTGTTTTTACTGCTGAAACATATTCTAGTGGAAATTTCAAATAAACAATTAGTCATCCTAAAAGCAAGTCACATTTTCTCAGAAAAGACAAGGTAAAGAACTTATATGTCCTCCCTCAATTCATTTATAAGAATATAAGATGAATAAAAATATCATAGCACAATTTAGCATTGTAAAATAAAATTAACTGGTCATTTCTAGTGTGGTCATGCTTGGAAGGTGAAAGAAGTCAAGATCTTGTCTGGGAACATCATGTCTACCTTGACCTCACCCTTAAGAATCCTAGCCTTTAGTTTAAAATCACATGGCTATGTACACACCAACTTCAACAACAGTACATCTGGCAAGGTCATGCAAACCTGGGACTTGAACTTCTGATTCTAAATCCAGTGCTTTTTCTGGACATCATCTCTTGTACATTCCTTATGATGATATGCTATGTGATCAGGCCTTAAAATCTGCTTTTTTTTTTTTTTTTGTAAAGGCAGAATGGGGCATATTATCACGTCAGGTAAGCATTCTATTCAAGGATAAATGGAAATAAATGTCATATATAGGTCACTGATAAATATCTCATTACAAAATTATGAGAGTTACCAATGTTTGAGTAACTTAATATACAATGTTTTTACAACTGTTAAAGGAAGATATTATTATCCCCATTTTATATATGGACAAGTTAGGGCCAGAAAAGACTTCCTCAAAGCTGTTAGTCCTGTAATGGAGACAGGGCTAGAATACAGGTCATTTTGCTCTTTGACTAATGTTACCACTCATGTTTTGTATTTTGTGTAAAGTTTTATTTCATTTTACTTTATTTATTTTTTGAGACAAGATCTTACTCTGTCACCCAGGCTGGAGTGCAGTGGAGTGATCACGGTTCATTGAAGCCTTGACCTCCTGGGTTCAAGTGATCCTCCCACCTCTCAATCTCCAGAGTAGCTAGGGCTACAGGTGTGTGCCACCATTCCTGGCTAAATTTTGCATTTTTTGTGGAGACAGGGTTTCATTATGTTGCCCAGACTGGTCTTGCACTTCTGGGCTCAAGCGATTCACCTGCCTTGACCTCCCAAAGTGCCAGTATCACAGGCTTGAGCCACCATGTCCGGCCAAGTTTTATTTTAGAATTTAAAAAAAACAAATTTCACTTGGATTGTTACATTTTATCTCATTGCTTTATATTTATAGAATTGCTTTATAAATGCCACTTTCTTAATTTTCATAGTTAGCACTCTTTATGAAACATAAACTATTATTTGACCCAGATTTTTTTAGAGGAATTGAGTCAGAGACCTGTTAAGTAAATGAGATTTCACAATAAGCCAGACAGACCAGAGTTCAAATTCTGGGTCTCACATTATCCAATTCAATATTCCAGCTTTGTTACTTATTGAGCAACCACTACAAACACAGTTTACATGACATCTGATAGCTCTCAAAATGGATTTTACAAACATAATTCAGATTTCAACTCAGCAGTGACTCAGGAGGAAGGACACTTGGATGCATTTCTTTATGGCATTTTTCCCAGGGCACACACAACCTGGAAGATCTCCCAAGTATCAGGGAAGGTTTCACCCTGAGGAATCCCATTCCTTCTAATCTGGGACAAGGCGAAGGAGAGTAGTCTCTCATCAGCCATCTCCCCAGGCAGGCCTAGGCCCTCCTGGAATGCATGCCATGGCTTACTGACTGAAAGTGTTGAAAAGACCAGGCACTGTGGCACACTACACTATTCTTAAAATAAAAAGGAATCAGAGTAGCTTGTGGTTATAATTGAAATGGACAGAGTAACATGGTGCCAAGAAACTATTAGCAATTCCTTCCCTAAATCCCTCATTTTCTTAAAGCATTTTCTCCTTTTCCTCAACAAGGTTTAAGTTAGGATTTGAAAGATGATAAGACTAAAAGGAGGGTTGTTTCTGGTCTTTGGAGGAGTTTGATATTCCATTCGATCTGAGTGTGCAAAGCCTGAGTTCACATGAGATCTTCTGATCTCTTTCTCTAATATTTTTCACCTTATTCATACAGGAAAAAAGGAAGGGAATACTTTATTTTCATTCTCCCTCCTCCTATTTCCTTGACTTGTTTAAAATATAAATGTTATAGACACCTAAGATAGAAATTTGACTGAAACAGCCTCTTAATTATTTTCTTAAAAATTAATGTAATAAAATCACATTGTAGTCTTTGGACATTTAAATCTAGAAGGGATATTTTCTTTTACTTTTTTAAAAATTTAATTCAATAGTATTTGGACTACAGGTGGTTTTTTTGTTACATGGATAAGTGCTTTAGTGGTGATTTCTGAGATTTTGATATACCCGTCTCCTGAGGAGTATCCACTGTACCCAATATGTAGTCTTTTATCCCTCCCCCTGTCCCACCCTTCCTCTATTGTCCCCAAAGCACATTTTATAATTCTTGTGCTTTTGCAACCTCATAGCTTAGCTCTCACTTATAAGTGAGAACGTGCGATATTTGGTTTTCCATTCCTGAATTACTTCATTCAGAATAAATTGTCTCCAGCTCCATCCAAGTTGCTGCAAAGGCCATTATTTCATTCAGTTTTTTGGCTGAATAGTATTCCATGATGTATATATGCCAGATTTTCTTTATCCACTTGTTGATTGACAGGCATTTAGGTTGGACCCATATTTTTGCAGTTATGAATTGTCCTGCTATAAATGTATGTGCATTTTTTTTTTCCATACAATGACTTCTTTTCCTTTGGGTAGATACCTAGCAGTGGGATTGCTGGATCAAATGGTAGTTCTTTTAGTTCTCTAAGGAATCTCCATACTGTTTTCCACAGTGGTTGTACTAGTTTACAATCCCATCAGCAGTGTAAAACGGTTCCATTTTCAGCACATCCATGCCAACATCTATTATTTTTTGACTTTTAAATTATGGCCATTCTTGCAGGAGTAAGATTGTGGTTTTAATTTGCATTTCCCTGATAATCAGTGATGTTGAGCATTTTTTCCTGTGTTTGTAATTTGTTTGCATATCTTGAGAATTGTCTATTCTGTCTTTTGCCCACTTTTTGATGGAATTATTATTATTTTTTTTTCTTGCTGATTTGTTTGAGTTCCTTGTAGATCCTGGATGCTAGTCCTTTATCGGATGCATAGTTTATGGATACTTTTTCCCACTCTGTAGGTTGTCTGTTTACTCTGCTGATTATTTATTTTGCTGCACAAAAGCTTTTTAGTTTAATTATGTCCCATCTATATATTTTTGTTTCTGTTACATTTGCTTTTGGGATCTTAGTCATGAACTTTTTGCCTAAACCAAGGACAATAAGAGTTTTTCCAATGTTATCTTCTAGAATTATGTTTTCTGGTCTTAGATTTAAGTATTTGATTCATCTTGAGTTAATTTTTGTATAAGGTGAGCGTTGAGGATCTAGTTTCATTCTTCTACATGTGACTTGCCGGTTTTCCTGGCACTATTTATTAAATAGGGTATCCTGTCCCCACTTCATGTTTTTGTATGCTTTGTCAAAGATCAGTTGGCTTTAAGTATTTGGCTTTATTTCTGGGTTCTCTATGCTGTTCCATTGGTCTACTTGCCTATTTGTGTACCAGTACCTTGCTGTTTTAGTAACTATAGCCTTGTAGTATAATTTGAAGTTGGGTAATGTGAGGCCTCCAGATTTGTTCTTTTTGCTTAGTATCCCTTTAGCTATGTGGGCTCTTTTTTAGTTGCATATGAATTTTAGGATTTTCTTCTATTTCTGTGAAGAATTATGATGGTATTTTGATGAGAATTGTATTGAATTTGTAGATTGCTTTTGGCAGTATGGTCATTTTCACAATATTGATTCTACCCATCCATGAGCATGGGATGTGTTTCCACTTCTTTGTGTCATCTGTAATTTCTCTGAGCAGCATTTTGTAGTTTTGCTTGTAGAGATCTTTAACCTCCTTGGTTAAATATATTTTCATGTATTTTATTTTATTTTATTTCATTTTTTACAGCTGTTGTAAAAGGGATTGAGTTCTTGATTTGATTCTCAGCTTGGTTGTTGTCAGCAGGGACATTTTCTAAAGTATGGACTGTAGTTCCTTATCTTCTATCTGTTTCTTATTGACACCTTCACTTTTCTTGTCCTTTTTTCCCACTATTATCTTCTTGACTCTTTAATGTGTAGATATCTGCTTCTCCTGACAATTTTTGCTTTTCCAATTTTCTTTCTTTTTTTCCTCTGCACACATTTATTTATTTTCTTCTATGTAGTTCTTTATTTTTAACTTAATATTTGATTAACTTGCCTTCCCTGTCTCTCTTCCTTCTTTCCATAAATCTTCATTAGTTGCCTGTGCTAGGCTAGGATTCTATACCCTCTAAATCCATAATCTGTTTTCTATAGTCAACTGTATTATAATCATACTGTCAAGATAATTACTTATTTTTAGTACTTAAAAATATTTTGAAATTTTAACCAGTTTAGTTAATACAATGTTGAGTTCGAATCTGAAAAAACAGTGGAAAACTGTAATAATTTTAGCAACCTCCTGCTTTTTAATAATGTATTAGAAAATTCGCCTCTTTTTTTAAAAGCCTACAGTGAATCTATTCATACAAGGCAAAAGCAAACCATTCTCTTCATTCTCTTTTTTTCCCCAAAAGATTTAAGTGCTTTTTTGTTTGCTTTTTTTTTTTTTTTTTTTTTTTTTAAGATATAGAGTCTTGCTCTGTCACCCAGGCTGCAGTGCAGTGGTGTGATTGTAGCTCGCTGTAGCCTCGAATTCCTGGGTTCAAGCAATACTCCTACCTCAGCCTCCTGAGTAGCTGGGGCTACAGGTGCATGCCACCACGCCCAGCTAATTTAAAAGAAAAAAATTGTGTAGAGATGGGTCTTGCTATGTTGCCCAGGCTAGTCTCAAACTTCCAATCTCAAGCATTTCTCCCACCCAGCATCCTGAAGTGCTGAGATTATAAGTGAGCCACTATGCCCAACCAGATTTAGTTTTTAAAAAGAGAATGCGATTTGAAAAGGGAAAAATGTGAGGCAGGAGAGAAGAAATACACACATGAGCTGTCCTGTAATTGCTATAAAACTGAAATCTTCTGCCTCGCTAAAGGAGCACTTCCATGAACACCTCTAAATTACCTCATTACCTTCTAAATTAGGTGTGAAGTCTACCTTCTAAATTATGAGTGAAATCTACTGCAGTCTTATTTGGATGGAATCCTAGGCACGTGGTCCAGTTCATGAGTTGAACAAAAGCATCCTCTTTTAGGCCAGGTAGAAAGAAAGAGCTATGTTTTACAGGTCTCATAACCACAGAAAGTCTTCCCCATAAGCAGTGCTTATGGGTATTAATGACCTCTCTCTATTTTATTTCTCCAGCGCCTGAGTAGCAGAGTCCATTGAGTCCTGCTACATCTCCTCCAACATGTCAGCATTTTTTTCACAGGCCTTTTGTCACTCTAGATCAGAAACGTTGATAGCAACAGTTCCTTGAGGGCAGTGGCTAGCATGATTCCAGCCAACAGGAGCTGCCAAATGGTTCTCAATACAAATGATTACTTATTAATCTATTTATTTTGTGCATTTGGAGTTTTGCATGTGAAGTCCTATTTATGTCCATATGATAGATAAATGAAACAAATGAATAACAGAAGTAACCATTTTGACACTTTAGATATAGATAATATTGGATTATTTCTGGATTGTGAAAGAAGAAGGAAGAAGCATATGGAAGAGAATTTTTAATAGAGGGGAGGAAGAAGGAGGTGGAAACAAATGTACAAGGATGGGAGGAGAAAAGGGAGAGAGCCTTTTTTTTTTTTTTTTTTTTTAAGGCTAATGAGAGTTTACTACCTATCTAACTCTTCTCATTCTTCAAGACTCAGACCAAATCCCATCTATTTGAAAACCTCTAGGGTATTCTATCTATTGTATACTTCAGTTATGTGCAAAATTAATTTGCCAATAATTGTGAACTGTTTTATAAACTATCTTAAAATGGTTAGCTAATCTTTGGGATGGTATTTAGCCTTCTCCAGGATTATGACTTACCTTCTAAATTAGACATATAATGCCTAGGAGTCAAGGACTATTTCTCATAAATTCCAGTCTTCTTTTACAATGCCTAGAATGGCTGTTGCCACAGAAATGTTCATTACCTGGGAGAAAGGATGACAGGAGAGGCAGAATGAGTGGAGAGAGGTCGTGGGAATGAGGTGCTGAGGATAGATGAGGAAGAAAGCTGTTTTAGTTGGGAGGATAGGTGAGAGAAGTATGGAAAGGAATTGCCTTGGAACCATGGAAGCCCAGTGAAGATACTTAGATCCTGCAGAGGTGTAAATAGTGTTCTTTTAGTTTCTCTTATTAGGAGGTTGATTCATTTTGGGAGATTTCTTTTGAAACGAGTGAACTTAAATTGGAGAAAAGTGCATTTTAGTATGTTGATAGCATTTGAATTTGTAAAATGGACCTATGGATGATCTACACACATTTATATGCCTATAAATATATATATATTTTATGTTTTGGTATTTTATAATTATTATTTAATGATCTTTAATGACATTTTAAAAATTAAATAAAAATTTACATCTAAAATTTCAGCAATGTTGTTTTTGACCAACTAAATAAATTGCTTTTGAAATAATGGAGATGCAATGTTCAAAATTTCAACTGTGGTTACAGCAATAGTGTGATATAAGATGTGCCTTTCAAATTCAGATTGAGCGTACTAAAAGTCACTCTCTAATTTTCTATTTTTGATAATAGGACATCTCCAAGTTTGCAGAGAAAGACAATATAGTTCTTGGAGAAGGTGGAATCACACTGAGTGGAGGTCAACGAGCAAGAATTTCTTTAGCAAGGTGAATAATTATTGGTCTAACAAGCATTTGCTGTAAATGTCATTCATGTAAAAAAAATTACAGACATTTCTCTATTGCTTTATATTCTGTTTCTGGAATTGAAAAAATCCTGGGATTTTATAGCTAGTGGGTTAAGAATCACATTTAAGAACTATAAATAATGGTATAATATCCAGATTTGGTAGAGATTATGGCTTATTCAAAATCCATGCCCATATTTTGGTGTCTGTATATTTGTTTGCCTCATGGTATAGTTTACTACAAATGGAAAACTCTAGGATTCTGCACAATACTGGCAAGAGAAGATGTAAATATCTGTGAGTTCCATCATGGACCCCGCCACTCCAATGTACACACCAGCTTTAGGCTTCTTGGTATAGATAAACATCTACTTTCAAAGCTTTTCATCATGATTTTCATAGCAAAATAGGAAGGCAAATGATGTCACTTAGCTTAAAATCTATCATATTTAAAATAAACAGGACAAACACATTAACATTGTTGGGGGAGGAGGTCCCTAGGTAGAAACACTCTTGGTCCAAGCCTTTTAAAGCTGTTAAAGAGATGTAAATATAGATAATGTATGTCAAGGAGAGAGCTTTGTGGTTAAACTGTAACTTTCAGTTTAAACAATTATTGGTGACTCTGATGTCAAATGTTTCTCAAGCTTTATCTGAACAAAATTCTTCTCACTTTGTTGCCAAAGTTGTTAACAAGAAATCACATTGACTCATTGATGTGTTGGCTCCTTTCCCTTACTTTCTGTTGCTTTCCAAAAGCTGAGACTGGAAACTAACGCTCACTGAGCACCTGCAATTGCCTGGGAGTGTTCTAGTCGTGTGTGTATTTTTGTGTGTATGTAATCCCCTTACAGCTCTGCAAAGTAAGAATTGTTCTCCCTGCTTTACAGAAGAGATCATAAGATGATTGAGACTGTTAGATGTTAACTTGCCAAAAGCCACACAGGAACCAGGTCCTTTTGATTCTTTACATTAAACCATGCTTTGATCTTGGAAACACATTGTAAGGTAATAAATCAATAGATATGGATAATTCACAGACAAGATAATGGCTTCTAAAAAATATGGAAGTTGATTATTTTTATCTGTGAGCCAAAGTAAGATTTATTCTAAGTATTCCACAAATTTAGATAAGATAGAGTATATGGCTTCTAGACATCCAACATAGAATTGAGTTTGTGTTATCAGTTTAAGATTTGGTTTTGCTGTAAGGTGCCCACACTTTGAGGAACTACAAATAATTGTCTATTCTTATTCTGATCAGAATGTGTAATGTGTTGTCCAGTTTGGGATGAAGAATTTATTGTTTCTAATCTCATAAGAAACTTGTCATACATGTGAGGGAGAGAATTAAGAACTGAGTGTGGGGGATGGAACTGTGTACATTTTGACGGGATCCATTATGTAGCTCTTGAATACTGTCTTCAAAAATAAGTTACACTATAAAGGTTGTTTTAGACTTTTAAAGTTTTCTCATTGGTTTTTTAAAAATTTTAAAACTTGGTTTTAAAAATTTCTTAATTGTGTGCTGAATACAATTTTCTTTTTCACAGAAGTACGAAAAATTACATGTATAAACACAGAATCCTATGTGCTTGAGATATAAGTAAGGTTACTAAAATCACACTTGAAAAATGTAAATGTTATAAAGAAATTGTCTCATTTCTATTAATATGAGAACTGTGTCTTCATCTTTATTACCGTTCTAAGGTCAACTCAATGTAGATTTTACTTGCTTATGGTTTCATATTTTAGCTAAATAGTAAAATAATATGGATATACATTTTGTTGTGAATTATTCATACTTTCCTTATTTGGAACTTTTATAAATATGACATAGAGACTGAAACTACAAGGAACAAAATGCAATATCAATTCTACAGTTGTGGCAGCACTGCTATCAATTTGTTGATAGTGGTTAACACTTAGAAAAACATTTTTAAAATAATTTCACATAAGTACTGTAATTCATTAGCTATCTCTGACATTTTACAGTTTGAAATAGTTTATTTTCTTCTTGGTGTCTTCACTAAAACCCAACATCTTCGAGGGCAGGAACTGTATAATTTTTGCCATTGTATTTTGAGCACATAGCATGGTACTTGTCTCTAAATAGATACTATTGTTAAAAGTTGGTTTTTTTTTTTAAGGTAATATTTTATAGTGTATGCTATGGTACAATTCAGTTTGTGACTTTTGCTAGTTTATGCCACTTACAGTTAGCAAAACCACTTCAGCAGTTCTTGGAATGTTGTGAAAAGTGATAAAAATCTGCAACTTATTCCTTTATTCCTCATTTAAAATCATCTACCCCAGTAAAAACATGTATAAAAGAGCTACTTCTGCACCACTTTTGAGAATAGTGTTATTTCAGTGAATGGATGTAGTGACCATATTGTAATGCATGTAGTGAACTGTTTAAGGCAAATCATCTACACTAAAAGACACAGGAAATAGTAATATAATTTCCTTTTTCTTTTTAGAGCAGTATACAAAGATGCTGATTTGTATTTATTAGACTCTCCTTTTGGATACCTAGATGTTTTAACAGAAAAAGAAATATTTGAAAGGTATGTTCTTTGAATAACTTGCTTATAATGCTTATGCTAAAACACAAGAAAGAAAGTCTATCCCATCATAGATTGCATTTTACCTCTTGAGAAATATGTTCACCATTGTTGGTATGGCAGAATGTAACATGGTATTAACTCAAATCTGATCTGCCCTACTTGGCCAAGAGTCAAGATTGCTTTCATTAAAACCTTTTCTGACCACCTCATGCTAAACCAGTTTCTCCCATTGCTGTACTGTTATAGCAATTGCTATCTATGTAGTTTTTGCAGTATCATTGCCTTGTGATATATATTACTTTAATTGATTATTATACTTAACATTCTTATTTACTTTTTTGTGTATTTTACTCTGTCTTCTCCTTAGATAGTAAACTTCTTAAGAAAATACATATGCTAAGTGTTTTACTGGTTTAATATAGGCGAATGCTTAGACCACTCATCTACCTCAATACTTCCTTGGAGATCTCCTCCTCAGTCACACAGAGCTCAGGAATTATATTTCCTTGGAACTCCTGTTAGGGTCCAATATACATGAAATTCCCTAGACAGACAGACAATCAGTATATGGCTTGATTTCAAAGTTTCAAAATGGTTTCATGGACTATCAAATAGTTTATTGGGAGAACAGTTATATACTCTTCTAGAAATAAAGATTTTAAGCAATAAAGATGTATATGTGTATAAAATGGCTGGATTATTCCTAGAAGTACCTTTCTTAGAATTTAGTTAAATTTAATATCCAAGATACTATCTTTACAACCCTGAGACTGTGAAAAGTAACTTCTATCAATATAAACTTTACTACATTTGTATTGTGTTAGTGTGTTACAGTACAAACTAGAACAATGTATCTTTCTATATGATATATTACATAATGCCTTAAAAAACTGGTATTTCTTAGATGATTCTAGTCAGGATTTACTTCTAGAACAGATTAAAGTTTTATTAGAGGAGAGTCAAATTAATTATCCAATTCTCAGTTGTTATTGTTGCTGTTTTATTTTTAGCAAAACAGATTAGTCTTAATGTATGCACTTGAGAAATAAATTGGTGGTCAGCCTAAAATGTAAACAAGAAATTAATAGAAAATTTAAAGAACAGCAGAGCTCTGACATTTAAAAGAAATGAAGTACAAATCTCTAGGGACCTTAAAGGTCATCTAATAATTTCCTCATTTTCGAGATAAATAAACTGAGACCCAGAGGATAAATGATTTGCTCAAAGTCAAATATCTACTTAATATAGGAAATTTAATTTCATTCTCAGTCTGTTAACATGCAACTTTTCAATATAGCATGTTATTTCATGCTATCAGAATTCACAAGGTACCAATTCAATTACTACAGAGTACTTATAGAATCATTTAAAATATAATAAAATTGTATGATAGAGATTATATGCAATAAAACATTAATAAAATGCTAAAATACAAGACATTATTGCAATAAAGTGTTTATAAAATTGATATTTATATATTTTTGTATCTTAAAGCTGTGTCTGTAAACTGATGGCTAACAAAACTAGGATTCTGGTCACTTCTAAAATGGAACATTTAAAGAAAGCTGACAAAATATTAATTTTACATGAAGGTAGCAGCTATTTTTATGGAACATTTTCAGAACTCCAAAATCTACGGCCAGACTTTAGCTCAAAACTCATGGGATATGATTCTTTCGACCAATTTAGTGCAGAAAGAAGAAATTCAATCCTAACTGAGACCTTGCGCCGTTTCTCATTAGAAGGAGATGCTCCTGTCTCCTGGACCGAAACAAAAAAACAATCTTTTAAACAGACTGGAGAGTTTGGGGAAAAAAGGAAGAATTCTATTCTCAATCCAATCAACTCTATACGAAAATTTTCCATTGTCCAAAAGACTCCCTTACAAATGAATGGCATCGAAGAGGATTCTGATGAGCCTTTAGAGAGAAGGCTGTCCTTAGTTCCAGATTCTGAGCAGGGAGAGGTGATACTCCCTCGCATCAGCGTGATCAGCACTGGCCCCACGCTTCAGGCACGGAGGAGGCAGTCTGTTCTGAACCTGATGACACACTCAGTTAACCAAGGTCAGAGCATTCACAGAAAGACAGCAGCATCCACACGAAAAGTGTCACTGGCCCCTCAGGCAAACTTGACTGAACTGGATATATATTCAAGAAGGTTATCTCAAGAAACTGGCTTGGAAATAAGTGAAGAAATTAATGAAGAAGACTTAAAGGTAGGTATAAATTGCTTGTGGGTATTTCACCATACAGGGTGCAATTGAGTAGAATGCAATATGTAGCATGTAACAAAATTTACTCAAATCATGGGATTAGGATAAGGTTTATCTTAAAACTCAGACAGTATGAAGTTCATTAATTATGCAAGCAACTTTAAAATGTAAAATAACAAATGATTTCTTTTTGTGATGGACATACCTCTTCCCATAAAATGGGAAAGGATTTAGTTTTTGGTCCTTTACTAAACCAGTGATAATTGTGACTATAAGTTAGAAAGCATCTACTTTATTACCATCTTGAACCCTCTGTGGGAAGAGGTACAGTATAAGTAACTGTATAAATAAATAGTAGCTTTCATTATTTATAGCTCACAAAATAATCTGTATGGAAGTAGCTTATATAAGGTATATAAACATTTAGACTCTTGATGGGACTCACATTCTAGTTTGTGTATCAGTCTTGCCTGAATTTAGCTAGTGTGGGCTTTTTTTATCTTGTGAGTTTGCTTTATACATTGGGTTGCTAAAGAGATTTCTTTTAGAGAAATGAAGCTCAACATGTACCAGTGCCAATCTTCAGACAGAAAGTTTGTTATATTAGGTCTTAAGAATAAAAGCATTTTATTTTTAAAACAAGAAATAATGTAAAAAGGAGAGTTTTTGTTATTTTAGTAGAAAACTTAATGCCTTGGATGAAATGAGCCATGGGCAGGGTTGTAATTAATTGATATATTTAATAGTATAGATCATTTGAGAATAATGTGACCTTTGACAAGACACAAGCCATTAACATCTCTAAGCTGAAGTTTCCTTCTTTGTAAAATGAGGGAATAAAATAGATCCCTAAACTGCGTAATTTTAGAATTTCCATACTTTACGAAGGTTTCCTAAACGATAATTCATCTATATAGTGTTTTGTTTGTTTGTTTGTTTGTTTGAGATGGAGTCTCACTCTGTCACCCAGGCTGGAGTGCAATGGCGTGACCTCGGCTCACTGCAGCCTCTGCTTACCGGGTTCAAGCAATTCTCCTGCCTCAGCCTCCTGAGTAGCTGGGATTACAGGCATGCACCACCACACCCAGCTAATTTTTGTATTTTTAGTAGAGAAGGGGTTTCATCATGTTGGCCAGGCTGGTCTCGAACTCCTGACCTTGTGATCTGCCCCCCTCGGCCTCCCAAAGTGCTGGGATTACAGGCATGAGCCACCGCGCCCAGCCTGAGCCACTGTGCCCAAACCATTTATATAATTTAATATCAATCTAAATGAATTTCTCAATCCTGAGCCTAAAAATTTAGTTGTAAAGAATGATAGCCTTGACTAATAATAGTTTCTATTTATGGATTGCATCTAGTTCTAGGTGGCATACATTTAGTCCCCACAACTACCCTGGAAGGTACTTAAAATTTTTCACATTTGCAGATAAGGAAATTAAAGTTCAGAGAAGTTCAGCAACACGCTTGAATTCAGGCAGCTCCTAGGCTGTTAATGGTGGAGTTTGGGTTCCAATTCAGATCTGTCTGACTCAAAAAATGCATACTCCTAACCAGTGCACTATATCCCAATACCGTAGGACCTCTTCTTTGTGATTCATAGTGCTTTCCTATGAGTTTTGTTGATCTTGTGAGAAACAAAACTATGTTTTTCCTTTGGACTATCTGGAATCTCTCTTTTTCAAAATTTTGAAATGTATCGATATGCCAAAAGACAAAGATTTCTAGAGGAATAGGAATATGCCTAGGATGAGAATTATGTAATTTAAATCATAGTTGCAAAGAGAGATAGTCCTAAGTTACTAAGGAATGTTCAAACACAAATGGGCTTTCAGTCTATTGGAAGACCTTTATAGTATATACAGTGCAGTATACTGACCTGTCCTTGTCCATGGACCCCTGAAGAAACAGGTTAAATCAAAGAGAGTTCTGGGAAACTTCATTTAGGTGGTATCATTCATTTGATAAAAGGTATGCCACTGTTAAGCCTTTAATGGTAAAATTGTCCAATAATAATACAGTTACATAATCAGTGATACATTTTTAGAATTTTGAAAAATTATGGTGTTTCTCAGTTTTAATAAAGCTGTGTTGCTCCAGTAGACATTATTCTGACTATAAAATGACATCATACATGGCATTTATACTGATTTATATTTGTTAAAATACACTTAGATTCAAGTAATACTATTTCTTTATTTTCATATATTAAAAATAAAACCACAATGGTGGCATGAAACTGTATTGTCTTATTGTAATAGCCATAATTCTCTTATTCAGGAGTGCTTTTTTGATGATATGGAGAGCATACCAGCGGTGACTACATGGAACACATACCTTCGATATATTACTGTCCACAAGAGCTTAATTTTTGTGCTAATTTGGTGCTTGGTAATTTTTCTGGCTGAGGTAAGAATGTTCTATTGTAAAGTATACTGTGATTTAAAGTTAAATTAAGATAGTTTTGAAGGATGTATACATATATATGCACACACTTAAATATGTATATATACACATACATATATATGTATACATGTATGTGTGCATATATACACACATATATAACTATGTATAAGTATGTATATATTTATATATTACATATATAACTATGTATAAGTATGTATATATTTATATATTACATATATTTGTGATTTTACAGTATATAATAGTATAGATTCATATAGTTCTTAGCTTCTGAAAAATCAACAATTAGAATCACTATTGATATTTTACTATTTCGTATTACATATAAAATATATTTAAATACAAATATAAGAAGAGTTTTTAATAGATTTTAATAATAAATGTTAAGAGATTCAAAAACTCAAAAGTAGAAGGCTTTTATTTGGATTGAAATTAAACAATTAGAATCACTATTGATATTTTATTATTTCATATTACATATCAAATGTATTTAAATATAAAGATAAGAGTTTTTCATAGATTTTACAATAAATGTTAAGAGATTAAAAAACCCAAAGTAGAAGGCTTTTATTTGGATTGAAATTAAAGGCCAGGCATGGTGGTTCATGCCTGTAATCCCAGAATTTTAGGAGACTGAACGGGGAGGATTGCTTGAGCCCAGGGGTCGAGACCAGCCTGGGCAACATAGTGAGACACTGTATCTACAAAAACATTAAAGAATTAGCTGGGCATAGTGGTGTGTGCTTGTATGCTACCATTTACTAAGGAGGCTGAGGTGGGAGAATCGCTTGAGTCTGGGAGGTCAAGGCTGCTGTGAGCTGTGATTGTGCCATTGCATTCCAGCCTGGGTGCCAGAGAGAGACCGTATCTCTAAATAAATTATAAACAACAACAACAACAACAACAAAAACACTGAAAGCAAATCTGTATTAAATTTTAAATTCATTTGACTCTAGATCATGGGTGTCCAACCTTGTGGCTTCCCTGGGCCACATTGGAAGAAGAAGAGTTGTCTTGGGCCACACATAAAATACACTTACAATAGCAGATGAGCTTAAAAAAAGAAAAAAAAGTCCATGCATAATCTTTGTGATATCTGCCACCACAGATAAGCATAATAGTCCTCTCATTCAAAAGGTTGGACACAGCTGCTCTAGATATTTTATTGTTAAATATGCAGGCAATTACTATTTAAATGAAGATTTCTTCACAAAATGAGATTAAATATGTATTAGTGGCTTAGCATTCATTTTAGACAACCCTTTTAGAGAGTCAAATCACACACTTGCTTACAGAAATTTTGTCTTCAATGTCCCCATTGTGGTTTCTTTACCAAGCCTCTACTGTTCTTCACACCGCCAAGTTAAAAAAAAAAGAGTGGGGGCGGAAAGAATGAAAATTGCATGGTAGGCCCCAAGTTCAGATCCTCATCAGCACAAGAGGTGATAGTAGAAAAATAGTAATTTTTAAAAAGTATGTTCACAATTATACAACTAAGCAATTCATTCACCAGTGTTCACAATTCTATTGCCTTCTTTGAGCCAAAATTTCCATAGTTTTTCTTTTAGACTAAGCTCCTTTATGATACCATTGTGCCCATTTCTCATTACCATTGAAATGTATCATGAGCAAGTCACATTCTGGTACAACTGCTAATCCAGGATGACAGTTTAGTTTTTTAAAATCCAATTGAGAGTCTTGTACTCATGACCAGAGAACCTAAAGAAAGGTTAAGATACATTTCGTCCTTGATGTAAGTGGTTTATCTATTTTTAGTTTTCCTAAGGTTCAAATTTCAATTTAGATTTATGTTTTTATAGGTTAGGTAAAATATGCTTCCCTTTTGAAATATGAAGTATGTAGTCTTTTTAAAAACTTCTTCAAAGCTGTTAAAGTGAAAAAAATTAATTTGGTCTATTCAGTTTGTTAGCACTTATCATTTTGGAAAGAAAGTGACTCTACTTTTGTATTTTGTAACATTTTCCCTGCTATAGGGCAGTATCTTCTGTAAGTTCTTAGACATTAGCACCGAAGAAATAGGCAAAAAAAAAAAAAAAAAAAATCTATTATGTTAATTCTTAGAACCCCAGCTTGGCAGTGCATCATTGACTAGATGGAGAAGAAATGAAAATAATACATTAGGAAGCAGTTTCCTGGTTCTTTTGAAAACACCTAGAGAGTCTTGTTGTTGACTGGAATATCTGAAGATCCTTTTTAATACTTTCATTCTATGATTGTTAAGAATATGTTATAGAACTGCTTTATCCTGTTTCTTTATGACTTCCGTTCTGCTTGTTGATTAGAAATCCCTGAGTGGCTTTACATTATTAGTAGTAGATATGTAGTATATTCCCATAATACCACTGCTGCTATTGACTAATAGTAATTATTTTAGGGCAGCTTTATGACAGTTGGTTTATGTTTTAGGGTGTCATTTGACTTGTGAAGCATTGAAATCTGGATATTAAGCATGCTGTTTTCTATGTGGTATGGAATGATTCTTAAAGCCCTGAGAAAATTGAAAATAAAAATATTTTTCCTTTTTACCCTAATCACCTATGACTGTCACTCTATCATAAACTGAATAAACTTTATAACCTGAAAACATTTTGAAAATGAAATGACAGAACTTGCTTACTCTATTGTTTCTATATGTACCAAATATTTTTAAAAAGTATTATGCTAAGTCCTTGAAAATATTTTGTTCTAGTCAATATAAGCAGTTTAGGTTGGTAGTTCTATGTGGAAACAGCCACGAAATAATTTTATATTATGATGACTAGACCAGTCTTTGAACATTACTTTGGTTATAGTTCCATTAGTAAATTACGGAAGGCAATCTCACTCTGTCATCCAGTCTGGAGTGCAGCAGTGGTGTGATCTTGGCTCACTGCAACCTCTACCTTCTGGGTTCAAGCAGTTCTGGTGCCTCGGCCACCTGAGTAGTTGGAATCACAGGTGTGCACCACCAGGCCTGGCTAATATTTTTTGGCATTTCTAGTAGAGATGAGGTTTTGCCACATTGGCCAGGCTGTCCTCAAACTCCTGGCCTCAAGTGATGTCCGCCTTGGCCTCCCAAAGTGCCGGTATTACAAGCGTGAGCCGCTGTGCATGGCCTGAAACTTATAATTCATTTCCATTAATATTAATCTCGCCTTTTCCAGTAATTAATTGGTTTCACAGGTATTAGTCCCCTATAATCATTGAATGGCAAATGAAATTATTTATAGCAAATAAACAGATTAATTATCTGCCAGCAGGCTGAGATTAGTTTCTTTAAAAAATGTTTATTATTTAACACATTCAGCTGTGATCTTGGCTTTCTTGTGAGGTTCAGTCGTTTCTATTGAATAAAGGAGATAAATGGCAAAGAATTTACTTCAGTGAAATTTGAATTCCATTAACTTAATGTGTTCTCATCCAAATAATAGTACTTAGAACAACTATTACAGCTGCTGGACCCGGGAACACAAAGCAAAGGAAGATGAAATTGTGTGTACATTGATATTGGTACACACATCAAATGGTGTGATGTGAATTTAGGTGAAGATGTTAGAAAAAAATCAACTGTTTTCTTGTTCCTTTCCAGGTGGCTGCTTCTTTGGTTGTGCTGTGGTTCCTTGGAAAGTGAGTATTCCATGTCCTATTGTGTAGATTGTGTTTTATTTCTGTTGATTAAATATTGTAATCCACTGTTTGTATGTATTGTAATCTACTTTGTTTCATTTCTCCCAAGCATTATGGTAGTGGAAAAATAAGGTTTTTTGTTTAAAGGATGACCATTAGTTGGGTAAGGTAACACATACCTGTAGTCCTAGCTCCTCCACAGACTGACGCAAGAGGATCACTTGAGCCCAGGAGCTCAGGGCTGTAGTGTTCTATCATTGTGAATAGCCACTGCACTCCAGCCTGGACAATATAGCAAGATCCTATATCTAAAATAAAATAAAATAAAATAAAATGAATAAATTGTGAGCATGTACAGTTCCTGCAGTTTCTAAAGAATATAGTTCTGTTCAGTTTCTGTGAAACACAATAAAAATATTTGAAATAACATTACACTTTTACAGTTTTCTTCAAATGTTTTAATTTAATAAAGAACAACTCAATCTCTATCAATAATGAGAAAACATATCTATTTTCTTGCAATAATAGTAAGATTTTGAGATTAAGGGTGCACACTCTTCTAATGCAATATATTGTATTTCTTTAGACTCAAATTTAGTTCCATTTACATGTATTGGAAATTCAATAAGTAAGTTTGGCTGCCAAATAACAATTTCCCTTTTGCTTTACAGCACTCCTCCTCAAGACAAAGGGAATAGTACTTATAGTAGAAATAACAGCTATGCAGTGATTATCACCAGAACCAGTTCGTATTATGTGTTTTACATTTACGTGGGAGTAGCCGACACTTTGCTTGCTATGGGATTCTTCAGAGGTCTACCACTGGTGCATACTCTAATCACAGTGTCGAAAATTTTACACCACAAAATGTTACATTCTGTTCTTCAAGCACCTATGTCAACCCTCAACACGTTGAAAGCAGGTACTTTACTAGGACTAAGAAATGAAACTGCTGATCCACCATCAATAGGGCCTGTGGTTTCGTTGGTTTTCTAATGGCAGTGCTGGCTTTTGCACAGAGGCATCTGCCCTTTGTTGAACCTCCTTTTGACTGGCATGCACATTTCTCAGATATTATAGGTTATCATATGTTGTTGCTCCTAATATTTCTGTGTTAGATAATTAGAGTAGCTAGGTTTGTAAGAATGTGATGTTGGTGGGACTGTAGCAGCACAAGAAGGCCCTTATGGGTCAGTCATACCTCTCTTTTCAAATACGTGGTCTAGCTCTCTTCTGGGCATCTTGTTGCCAATATATAATATTGTTCAAAAGGGCAGGAAACTTAAAGTGATCAAAGAAAATATGTTTTTTTGTATTGATTAAGTCTTTTGATGGGGTAGAATAATCTAATTTCATGTAACTGCTCAAAGTTATATGGTAGGGGGGATCCCAAATGTATTTTAAAACTATTTTTGTATTATCATATTTGAAGTAACAGAAAGTTATAGTAGTAAAATAAAGATACTAAAAATTTTAAAAACTAATAAGATACTTTGGAAGAAATCAATTCTGTTGATTCCTCATTAGACAAATTTGCACTGAAAGACTGAGGTTAATAAGGATTCCCCCAAGTTTTTTCATAGCAACCTGTGAGCACTTTCTCTGTTGAGGCATTTACTCTGTGATATGAAAAGATGAATAAGTCACAGTTCTTGCCCTGGAGGAGGTCACAGGTGAGAGGAGGAATTGACACAGAAACATTTGATATAAAGCAAGGAATAAATTCCAAGACTAAAATTTTCAGGAATCTGGAAAACTCAAGATAAGAAAAACCCATCATATTTTCTGGATGACAAAATTTCAGTGTTATAGTATGTAGGAAGATCTTGATATTTATTCTGAAGCCCATGTGTGTTGCTGAAATCTTGCCTCATTTGGATATACTCATCACCATCCTCTGTTTTGGAGCTAAGAATTTTAGACTCAAGATGTCCAATTAATTGATCCATTGATTTTATTTTTTATGGAAATCTGAGACCCAGAGCAAGCAGGGGATTTCTCGCACATTTCTAGAAGAGTCAGACATGAGCCATGTGGCACAGTGGAAAGAACATGAGCACTGCCTGAGCTCTGAGTTGGCGCTATAAGAGCAGTGATCATGGGCAAGTGACCCTCCTGAGCCTTGGCCTCCTCACCTGTTAAGTGGGGAAAAGAATATTTCAGAGGATCTTTGTGAGAATGAAACAAGGCAATTTACTTGCCTGCTACATAGCCAGTGGGAAATCAATATAAGTTCCCCGTGGTTCCCTTCTGTGGGGTGTTGTTCCCACAGAGGGTGCACTGGCCATTCCACCTCTTCTTTTCCAAGCTCCTGTTTCCCTTTAATGCTGTTCATAGTTGGTTCCAAACCATTTGAAATATAATAAGCACCAGGATGGTTTTTCTTTCCACCAAAGCAAATTTCATTTTCTAAACACTGTTTATAAATACCAATGGCTATTTTTTCAATTTTTGATTATCATGAAAAGATACAAATATATTTAATTAAATATGCTAAAGAATGTATTAATAAATATGTATTAAATAATTCCTACATATAAGGCCTTTTTTCTTGGGGCTATGGGTGATACAAAATAAGTGTGGCATGATCCCATTGACCTCTAGCAATTTATAACCTAGAAAAAGAGTTAAGATATGTTTATAAGTTCCTGTGATATAAGACATGCATATAGTCATTATAACAGAGGTGCAAACAAGATGTATTAAGTATATCCAGAGGAGGAAGAGATTAATCCCAGCTGGAGAAAACACTGATGTTTTCTTGCAGCAGGGGCATTTGAGTTGAGCAAGGGAGGAAACAGATTTTGACAATGAGAGCTAAGGGGAAAGGGGTTTCAGGTGGAGGGAACCACATGGGGAAAGCAGGGAGGTAGGAAAGTGTAGAGTGTGTTTAAAGAATAGACCAGTTTGGCTGAAACAGGATATTTGAGCAGAGGAAGCTTGTACTAAGTAGGTGGGTTGAGGCCAAATTATGCAAGGCATTAAATATTAAACTAGGAATTTTGGACTTTATCCTGCAGTTTATGGGGGGTAAACGATAAGATTCAATATCACTTTATTTGTACAGTATTATGTTACATTTTATCAAATTGTTTGTTTAATTCCTGTCTAGACAATGAATTTCTCAAGGACAAGGAGCATGGCTTATTCACCTCAGTTATTTCAGTGCCTAGTATTGTGCCTGGTACATAGTAGACACTTGTATATAACCTTTTTAAATTGAAGCAACAAGTTATCAACCTTACAAATGTGAATCCATGATTCAGATGACAGGTTGAAATGTAGATTGTCCACGAAAAGGGTAGAAAGAGAGTATGACAAGGGAGGACCAGACAGTGGGGCAGGCAGGGAGAGAGAGCAGCCAGGGTTTTGGTAGAGGTATGTCAAAAAGGTATGGAAGTCAGAGGAAAAGGAGACCCCTATGTTATGGAATACAAATGGAAGAGATGGTGACAGCATATCCAGTAAGTTGTCATTAAATGCAAGGTTGCACAAATAAGATTGTAATAGCAGGATGAATACCCACCTATTCCTAACATAATTTATAGTAAAATCTATTTCAAAGACATTGGTTGTTACTTGAATCTTACAGGAATCTGAAACTTTTTAAAACGTTTAAAAATACAAGACAATAACTTGAACATATAATTATTTAGAATGTTTGGAAAGAAACAAAATTTTCTAAGTCTTTATTTATCTGATTACATGCTAATTCTTATTTGGGTTCTGAATGAGTCTACTGTGATCCAAATTTAGTATTGAATATATTGATATATTTTTTGAGGAATTTGTCATCTTGTATATTATAGGTGGGATTCTTAATAGATTCTCCAAAGATATAGCAATTTTGGATGATCTTCTGCCTCTTACCATATTTGACTTCATCCAGGTATGTAAAAATAAGTACTGTTAAGTATGTCTATTTGCCATGTTGTTTTTTAAATAATAACAAAAGCAAATGCAATTTCGTTTTCAATTTTTATTTGATTGAGAGTTGAAGTCCTGTCTATTGAATTAATTTTGTGATTATCCAAAGCCTTCAAAATAGACGTAAGTTTAGTAAATTCAATAACAAGTCAGAACTGTTTATCTGGCCCAGACCTGAGGCCATCCCACATTTAGATGTAATAGCTGTCTACTTGGGAGTGATTTGAGAGGCACAAAGGGCTATCTTTCCCCAGATCACTAATACAGGCAAAAGGCCTGTATTAGAATGAAGATGGATTCCCTGGGTGGGTTACACTTGAAACTAGCCTCACCGTGAACATTTTGGCACAGAGTAGCTAGCCCATTCCCCCACAGTAAGGAAGGGAGAGAAGCAAAGATAAGTTTTTGAACAAAAGAAAGGGGAAAGAAAAATCTAGGGTTTTATGAGGGCTGTCCCTGAGTGATAGATGTGAGTAGGCCTCCAGGGAAGCCTGGCTCAAAGGCTGACTCTTTGGGTTGGGGTGACTGACTGGTGGTGAGAGTGGAGAAGAAAAGGGCAGTGGAGGAGGTGAAAGTGACCTTGGGACATCAGGTCTCCATAAGTGACAGGATTTAAGGAGTGTTGTAAGCTGTGGTTGTTGGACCAGGTTTGAGCACAGCTTCCTGAGCTTCCTGACTGGTTTAGGTCAAGCTCCAGAGAGCAAATGCCACAGTCTCAGTGATCTCCCTGGAGAAACAGTTGGAATAGGATGCTGCCCATGTTGGGATGAGTCATTGTCCCCTCTTGCTCTTTCCCCACCCCTGCAAAATAATAATACTGTATTTGATTGAACATATAAAACAAAAGAAGTATTATCACATAAGTGTGTATATATAACCAACATTGGCAGGTGCAGAAAAATCAGACTGTCAGCCTCATCTGAAATGATTGACACAAGTATATTTACTGTTCCAAGTGAACTTTGGCATTTTGGATATCCTTCAGTTGTTCTGTTTAAAGATATAACTTAGAAGCAGCTGATGGAATATTTAAATCCATGCTTTGAATTCATGCAAAGAAACATGTCCTGTGTCACTAAATGCTGACATTTGTTTTTCATGTTAAGAGTGTGAATAACTTGTCCCAAATATAATATTATTACATCAGATAAAAATTGGAATGTGAACCTCTTGACTTGATTTTGAAAGTATTTGCCAATGGTGCCTCTTGATAATTATTTGAGGCTCACTTCAGAACTCCTCTGTAAGAGTTAATTTTTAAATATTCATTTTATAAATAAACATTTTTGACATACATGATGGCTCTCAAATTTTTTCTTTTATGCCAATTTGAATCACTTCTGCTCAACGTGTTTGTTTTTTGTTTGTTTGTTTTTAAATTGAGACGGAGTCTCACTCTGTCGCCCAGGCTGGAGTGCAGTGGTGCAATCTTGGCTCAATGAAACCTCCGCCTCCTGGGTTCAAGCAATTATCTTGTGTCAGCCTCCAGAGTAGCTGGAATTACAGGTGCCCACCACCATGCCTGGCTAATTTTTGTATTATTTCACCACATTGGCCAGGCTGGTCTTCAACTCCTGACCTCAAGTGATCCACCTGCCTCAGCCTCGTAAAGTGCTGGAATTACAGGTGTTAGCCACTGCACCTGGCCCGGTTCAACTTTTAATGCTAAGATTCATTTGTTGTTGTTTCACAGATGATTAAGCAGAGGTCTTTTATATTAATTTACCTATTTTATTTGTAAGAGAGTCTCATATTAAGAGAGCATAATATACGACAATCCAAATACAGTACAAATTTGGTTAATTTTGATTTTGTTAAATGATTAATCACAGGGGTCCTTTAAATTGTGAACTCCTCTGATTATACTTAATTGTGTTATACCTCTGGTTATACTTAATTTCAAACAAATAAAATTTAATTCTATTCATGACATTTCAGAAGCAGATCTGTTGCACAAAATAAAGCATACCTATAAGTTTTCTTTTTTAGAAAATATTTCTGTTCACTCTATTTTCTATTACTTTTCTCTTTTAAAATTTTTAATTTTATTGTGGCAAGTCCACTTAACATGAGGTTTACCCTCTTAACAGATTTTTATGTGTAAAATACAATATTGTTCACCATGGGCAAAATGTTGCACGGCAGATCTCTGGAACTTACTCATTTTGCACTACTGAAATTTTATACCTGTTGATTAGTAACTCCCCATTTCCCTCTATCCCCTGTTCTGTTGCCCATGGTTCTGTTCTTTGCTTCTTTGAGTTTGAGTATTTTGATATTTCATATAATCTTCATTCTATTTTCTAACTTTTGACAGTGTTCTGACAAATTTGCTTTCTGGATTGGAGCACTGTATAGTGAAAATTGAAAATCGGGGTTATTTTCTGCAGATTCCCACTATTTTACCCTGAGCAGACACTTATCTTGAAGGGTCTCAGGTTTGTCACTTGTAGAATGGGGAATATAAACCTAATAATGGTCCCTTTCAGTTCTAAAGTTATATCAGTTGAAAATGCATGTGTCACTTATGGAAACTGGTAGAGAACTGCCTCACTGAATAGCATACGGATGTTATAAAGTGTTTATTTTTTTTCCTTTCTGCTGACAGTTACTTTATTTATACTTTATTCAAATGGGTTTTTGTGAAGTAAGTGTTGGCAGACTTTGTACCTTTTAAAAATGTATGTATTTGGTGTAATGTAGAAATATGGAATTTATTAAGTATGATTTATTTCAATGTTAAGCATGAGAAAATATGCTCCAAAAGGTTAGATAGCTTGCCTAAATGACAAGCTTGTATTTCAAGCAGAACTTTCTGAATCAAAAGACTCCAAGATGAACGCCCAACTTTCAAAAACTGTCTAACCAAAATAAATCCTAAGATTTACCTTCATACTAAAATTATTTAAAAAGTTTATGTTAAATTAATATTCACTTAAAATGTATTTATCATACAATACTTTAAAGTGCCTGGGAAATGAAAATATCCCAAGATCAAAGAACACCATGTTTTCAAAACTTCAAAAATGTTATCAGTGACGTGAACAATTTTTAAAATTTTCATAGAGCCTATGAAAAATGTACTTGCAAATGGTTACTTTCCGACTAGGAATAGAATGGGGAGAGTATTTAGAAATAAATCACTGACACACTTTGTCCACTTTGCAATGTGAAAACGTTTACTCACAAACATGTTTTCTTCGATCTCACAGTTGTTATTAATTGTGATTGGAGCTATAGCAGTTGTCGCGGTTTTACAACCCTACATCTTTGTTGCAACAGTGCCAGTGATAGTGGCTTTTATTATGTTGAGAGCATATTTTCTCCAAACCTCACAGCAACTCAAACAACTGGAATCTGAAGGTATGACAGTGAATGTGTGATACTCATCTTGGAAAAAAGCTACAAGAGCTATCTGAGATTCTTTATTGTTAATCTACTTTTCAAAAAAAATTCTGTTTTTAAACTTTCACATCATATAACAATAATTTTTTTCTACATGTATGTGTCTATAAAAGGAAACTGTATTACAAAGTACACATGGATTGTTTTTCTTAATTAACGGCCATGTGACTTCATTTTGGTTTTAAAATGGGTATATAGAATCTTACCACAGTTGGTGTACAGGACATTCATTTGTAATAAACTTATATCAATTAAATTTAAAAATGATAGTGCTGCTATTACTAAAGGTTTCTCTGGGTTCCCAAATGATACTTGACCAAATTTGTCCCTTTGACTTTTTGTCTTCGGACACCCTTCCTTCAAGTATTGGAGCTGCCATTTCATGTTCCCCCAAACTCTACTTGAGCTGTTAGGGAATCACATTTTGCAGTGACAGCCTTAGTGTTGGTGCATTTTCAGGCAATAATTTTTCAGTGTATTTCTGCTTTGTAGATTATTAGCTAAATCAAGTCACATAAACTTCCTTAATGTAGATACTTGAAAAAATTGTCTTAACATTTTTTTCAGTGATAATTAATTTAGAATTAGCCAGAAAATTCCCAGTGGTAGCCAAGAAAAAGGAATAAATGTTGGTGGTGATTTTTTTAAGTTCCCATCTCTAGTAGCCAAGTAAAAAAGGAGGGTAGCTCATTAATAAAATAACAAATCACATCTATTCAAAGAATGGCACCAGTGTGAAAAAATCTTTTTAACCAATGACATTTGCGATATGATTACTCTTAATTTAGTCTTTTTCAGGTACATGGTGTTATGAAATTGCATTCTGTGTTTATGTTATTTGCAATGTTTTCTATGGAAATATTTCACAGGCAGGAGTCCAATTTTCACTCATCTTGTTACAAGCTTAAAAGGACTATGGACACTTCGTGCCTTCGGACGGCAGCCTTACTTTGAAACTCTGTTCCACAAAGCTCTGAATTTACATACTGCCAACTGGTTCTTGTACCTATCAACACTGCGCTGGTTCCAAATGAGAATAGAAATGATTTTTGTCATCTTCTTCATTGCTGTTACCTTCATTTCCATTTTAACAACAGGTACTATGAACTGATTAATTTTAGCTAAGCATTTAGTAAAAACTTTGTCAATGAATAAAATGCTGCATTCTTATAGGTTATCAATTTTTGGTATCTTTAGAGTTTTTTTGGAGTTTAATAATTAAAAAATTTGTTGGTTTATCATTGAACAAATGATTTCTTTGAATTTCCATTGTTTTATTGTTGAACAAATAATTTACTTGAAGTTGGATATATATGGTATTATCCCTGTTTTCACAGTTTTAAAAACCAAGGCACGCAGATTGTCAGATAGCAATTCTGTGATTGAAGGGGAAAAAATGTCACCTCTTCATACTCATATTGATGAAGAGTCCTAGCTTCAAAATTAATAGATCCCTAAAGAAGGGAAATGAAGCATCTGCATTCACACGCGCACACACACACACACACACACACACACACACACACAGTTCCCCTTGTCGGTAAGTTTTGTTTTTTAAATCTCTACTAGGTAAAATTTGTTATCTAATTGCAAATTTTGCACAAAGTAAAACTGTCACAGAAAAGAAAGGAAGTCTCATGTTTTTCAAAAGAAAAAATAAAAGAAAGTGCCATGTGTTTTAAACACAAATGTTCTGGATTGATTTTAGGATCTTTAGTGAAAAACAAAGTATTTCATAATAAGTAAAATAAAAATGTATGTAGGTAAATTTGTTTTCTCTAATTTAAGAATTTGAATTTCTGAGTATTTATGATAAGTATTGAAGTAAGTTGTTATATGTGACAGTGAATATTGGCAGAGTAAATGCCAAATCAATGCCAAATCTGGGGGATCATTTGATTGTAGGAACAGAATTCTGCTCAAACCAGAAGCAGGCATTTGTTGGAGTTACAGGAAGGCCTCAAGGAACAACGAGAAGGTGGTGCCATTTGACTCTTAAAGAAGCTGGAACAGGCACAAGAGAGTCAGCTGCAACTCTTCTTCTTCTTGAGTCTATATCTGTCCTGGGTCCATTCCTTTCTGTGACTGCTTCATTCCTGGCTCTCTCTGAATTAACTGGCTTTCCTGGTGTACCAGGGCTATGCCACATTGACTTTATGTAGTGTCTCCATTCTGGCCTCCTGAATTAACTGGCTTTCCTGGTGAACCAGGGCTATGCAACATTGACTTTATGTAGTGTCTCCATTCTGGCCTCCTGAATTAACAGGAGAGCTCCTCTGTACAATTGCAAAGTCCTGGAGAGAACAGAAAACAGGTTCCTTTTGGCTCAGGGGTCCACCTGCAGTCTACTCCACTGCTATGAGGATAGTGGGTTCGCCACCTTTGTTGTTCTCTCAGCTCAGGCAGTGGGAAATGACTCTATGAAAGGAATATACATGGGCAGGCAAATGTACTAATCCTCATCAGTACTGCAATTTTAGACAACTTTAAAAAATTCTTTTAAGTTATTTGAAAATGGGATCAAAGAAGGCTGAATTACATAAATGAAGATTTGTTAACAATTAATTCAAACCAATATAACACATGCTATACCATGGTTGAGTGTGATTGAGTCTTGATTTATTAGGGGCAATAATCAAAACATTTAACAATCATTATAGTACAGAACTTACCCATCAAATCAGATGGTCAGCCAGAGTGGATGTTGGTCACCCAGCTATTATTATCCCTGGCTCGACTGGTCTTCAGCTGTGTTAACTTGCAAACGTTAATTAGCTCTCTAAGCCCCTCATTTTCCTCAAGTGTAAATAGACACAATAATATTACCTATTCCATAGGTGTGGGTGAATATTAAATGGGATGATTTGTCCAAAACACTTAGTATAGTGCCTGGTCCATGGTAAATACTAAATAAATGTTATCTGATTTATTATTATTAAAATTTTATCTTCTCATCTTAACCTTCAGAACCAGCAATATATTGGGGTCTAGATAAATCTAACCTATATGAAAATAATTTAGTATTACCTACAGATATATGCTCTGTATATTATGCCTTCTGTTAGAGGAATTGCAGAAACAAAAATTTCAATTAATAATAAGAGAAATTATTTCTCCCAACTGTAGAACCTTTTGACAATTTTATCATGCATTACAGGTGTAAGATCTCTCGATTGGGACTTGATAGTTTAACTTTATAATAATTTAAGAACATTCCTCTTAGAGAATTTTTATGGCCATAATACTGAATACTTACGAGTTTTAATTAGCGGTCCTTTTTAGCCCTTAAAAAAAATTTATTGTAATTAAACACTTAAGTATCATTCTTCCCAGGTGCACTAATCTTTTTTTTTTCTTTTTTTCTTTTTTTTTTTACATAGAGGGTATTATTTTCTCTTTCCAAATGGCAGACCTGTTAGTTTTCTGACTGTCGGGTGAAGTTCTAAGTCCATTTACTTCCCAACAGTATGCAATTAACAAATGTCCTCCTTGCAAAGGCACAGAGCACATCTAAACATCTAAGCATGCAGATGCTGTTTGGACACACTATTCCCCTGCTTTTGGTTTCTTTGTAGAGGAGCTCATCTGGATACAGGATATTTTCCCATTGCCCATTCTAATATTTGTTCTCTTATTACTTAGAGAATAATAGTAGAAGAGACAAATATGGTACCTACCCAATACCAACAGCACCTCCAACATCAGTAACATTTTTTAAAAAGGGCAACACTTTCCTAATATTCTATCACTCTTTGATTTAAAATCCTGGTTGAATACTTACTATATGCAGAACATTATTCTATTAGTAAATGCTGTGATGAACTGATACTTAAAAATTGTTAAAATCAGCATAAAATTGAAATGTAAATTTAATAACATGAGGTTCATTTATGTCTTTTGTGCATCTATAGGAGAAGGAGAAGGAACAGTTGGTATTATCCTGACTTTAGCCATGAATATCATGAGTACATTGCAGTGGGCTGTAAACTCCAGCATAGATGTGGATAGCTTGGTAAGTCATTATCATCTTTTTAACTTTAATGAAAAAAATTCAGACAAGTAAAAAAGTATAAGTAATAGCATGAGGAAGAACTATATACCCTATATTGAGCTTAAGAAATAAAACATTACAGATAAATTGAGGGTCACTGTATATCTTTCATTAAATCCTTATCTCTTCTTTCCTCCTCATAGATAGCGACTATAAAGATCTAATACTGCAGTGAGCATTCTTTCATCTGTTTCCTTGTTCAGGATTTTCTAGGACCAATACCTGGGAGTTGTACTACTGGGTCATAGAATTCACCCATGCTTAACTGAGTGGTGCCAAATTGTCCTCAGGTCTGTTGTACTGACATATATCCCCATCAAGAGAGTGCAAGAGTTCTCATAGCTACATATCTTCAACAACACTTGGTGTCTGATAGATGTGAAGTGATTGCTAAAAATGTAGGGCATCTGGATACATAATTATTGGCTTTTGCTGTTCTCTTACATTAATTTCTTATTCATGTTGATTACTCATTTGTCACCTAGATTGTTTTTTCTTCCTTAATTAATTTGTAGGAATTTATGAGTTATGGATTGTCAGCTCTATACATTTCAAACATAATCCCTCAGTCAGTGGCTTGGCTTATAAAGTCTTTTGATGAAAAGAAGATTTTAAGTTTAATAAAGTTCAATTTATTGTCTTTTCCTTTATGTTTTATGCTTTTGATATCTTTATTAAGAACTCCTTCCTTATCTTGAGCTCTCAAATTTAGCAGCATAACATTTTTATACTATTATTTAAGTTTTTTTCACATCATTTAGTGATAGTGCCTTTCTTATTCCTAAAGTGCTTATCTTTGCCTTCTCTTTTTCTGCTTGATAAATATTGCCACACATTTGTATACTGTATTAGTGTGTACAAAGACCACATTTTAGTTGTGTTATTTCTCTCATTTTGGTTTTCTAGAGTGCAGAGCCATTAATATTATAGTAATGTTTGTGTGCTAATACCATATCAGGGGCACAAATCCCATTGCAGCAGGACTGAGAAATTAAAGGAAATGATGCACATTTACCCATTTTTATTAAAAAAAACCAAATGCATAATTTTCAATCAGACTATGTGGTTGGTCTGGATAGCTTCATCATTGAATTTTTAAAGTATTTTTGTGCTACTGTATTTAAAATTATTCATTCAGCACTGCTTTTGTAGATGGCTTAGAAACCCAAGTTAAGAATGACTGTGCAACACTATTATTATACTCTTTTTAAAATTACGCTTTTTGCTTAAGTGTCTTTCCTTGTTCTCTGAGACAGTGTTCGTGTTCCCAAACCACACACAGTTATTCAGCTATAAAATTTGTATGATCAACTCCTGTCAGAACAAAGAGCATTATAAAAAATATCTCCAGGGAAAAGAAAACCCTTTTAATGCTCTCTTCTGGTCCATGTGTCTTCTTCTTTTCTTTAAGCATTTTCATAACACATTGAGCTGTAATTTAATTGGAACATGATTTATACTAAAGTTGGTTTCTTTACCTCTAACTTTTTTTTTTAGTTTGATCAGCTCTTTTTAGCTTCTGTGGTTCTGTCTTTAATTCCATTCCAGTATGCTTTTGGAGTTGGGTCTCATAAGTGCATAGAAATGTTTCTGTTGGAAAACAGCAGGAGAATATTAAATGAATATTGTGCTTACATCTATTTAATTCTTTGCCCAACCTTCTACAACTTTGACTTTATATTTAAGCTCCTCATGCACTTACATGTTTCTTTACCTAAAAACATCTTTTTACCATGGATGTATACAATTCCTTTCTCTTTGCTATATTAATTTTCTTGGTTTACATGGTAGCCTCTACACATTGATGTCAAAACCTCTGTTTGGTGCATTTCTACTCTGCATGTTCAATCTCCATGAAAGTTTCTGTAAGGCATTTTCATTCCTCTGGTTTTTCACATGTGCATCCTGGCTTTGTGACCTGTGCTTTGATATTGTGCCTTTCATCTTGTGGCACTGAAGGATCTTTGCAAGGACCTATTATGTTATAATACAGTCTATGAAAAGTATCAATATTTGCACTTGATCACATTTTAAAAATCACATTCTTTTGTTTGAATATCAAAGCTAATATGTGAGTTATTTCCCTGCCAAATAGCACAAGTAGGCTTTCCTGGATGTTTATGGGCATTAATCTGGTTATTGATTCCCATCATACTGCTGTTACCCATGCCATTGCTAAACTTATACAGTAACTTTTTTGTTTTCACCTCAGCATATGTTGAGAGTAGGAAATAGATATGACTGTGCCCTCAAATTTTACATTTGTATGATGTTAATCCCAAAGGTCCTTGTGACTTCTGAAGTAAAAACTCAGTGTTGTCATTTTACTTACTGAGTTGTTAACTGAATTTAGCGTTGAGTTTACAATGGAGTAAACAAGGTGTTTAGTTTGATGTATACTTCTACTTTTTCAGAAAAAAATGTTTATACTTGGAAAGAATAGTTTATTTACCCAACTGGCCTAGTTTAGACAAGAACACAAAGTCAAATGTCAACATAACTCTGAAGTTATAAAAATGACAGTGTGGCTTTTTTTTTTTTAACCTTCCACCTGGTGCTTAGGCCAAAGTGCCTAGCTTTCTGTAGCGCTCAACTAATAAAGGTAATGCTTTGATAACATTTAACCTCGAGTTGCATTGTGTCTATGATCACATATCTCAAATATTGGTACACAAAACTGTACAACAACCTTTTTTATTAGATTTTCCTACTAAATTCCTTATTATATTCCCTAAGATAGCTTTTTCCCACCTTCTTCTCCCGTCTCAGGTGCTCCAATAATTCCAACTCCTGCACTTTCAGCCAGTGACTTTATTATATCTTTTTTAAAAACTTAAAAAAAATTTCTGATGCAACCAGAAAGAATTTTCTCGTTTCTCTCCGCTGGTTGCACCAGCCTACTGCACCTCTCCTCATGCACCACCTTCTGCTGGTGTTCTTGCTCCTATATTCAGGAGCAAGTAATATGCAATACCTCCCTCTTCGTGGGACCTTTCTCATTAGCATAAAAATACTTTCCCTTGATCTCCAGCTACTATCCCGTTTCTTTGACTTATATATAGCAAAATATCTGAGAAAGGACAACTTTCCATCTTTTCCTCAACCTACTTCCATTTTTTTCTCAATCCACTTTCATTTCATTGTTTTCCTCAACCCATTCTTTCCACAACCTACTTCATTTTATTTCCATCAGCACCATAACTCAGGATCAACATCTTGTCAGAGCCAATTTCCTTGTCTCCCTTAACAGCTCCAGCAGTATTTATGCCATAGACAAGTTCTTCTTGTGATACTTTCTCTCTTGCTTCCATGACACTTCTCTCGCTTCATTTTCCTTCTACCTCTCTGGCTCCTCCTTGGTCCCTTTTCCTGGCCCCTTCTCTCAGCCCTGTTCTACTGACACTCTCTAGCTGTTATTTTCTAAACCCATGCTTCAAAAACCGTCTCTTGATGAATCTTGGAAGGCCGAGGCAGGTGGATCACTTGAGGTCAAGAGTTTGAGACCAGCCTGGCCAACATGGTGAAACCCCATTTCTCCTAAAAATAACAAAAATTACCTGGCCATGGTGGCATGCACCCAGCTACTAGAGAGGCTGAGGCACGAGAATTGCTTGAACCTGGGAGATGGAGGTTGCAGTGAGCCGAGATCGCGCCACTGCACTCTGGCCTGGGCGATAGAGGAGACTCCATCACACAGACACACACAAAGAAAATAAACCATCTCTTGATGAATCATAAATTCGTATCTCTAGTTTAGACCTCTATCCTGCTCTCTAAATGTGTATCCAGCTCTCATCTTGACACCACCATATGTTCATAAAACACAATTACAGAATGTCTTTCAGTAGGCTTGACATTTGAAGGCATGAGTTTCTGTTCAGTATCTCCTTAAAATATACCCAGGGTCTCAGGAGACTATTAAAACAGGACAAAGCTTCTATTCTACTTACTAATGTGTCTGGCCTTATTTGGCAGGTTGGATAAAAAGTCATCTGAACATTGTCACTTTATGAATAATATAGTTTAATAGTTTGTGAATCACCCCTGTAATTTAATAAATAGTAAAATTATCAGAATCTAATTTAATAATTCCTGTTGGAACACCCCATGTTAGGGGATTTCCAGTTATTTCAATTGATATCTCAATGCTTTAAAAAGTGTTTATTTCTATTAATAATTCACTCTTTATTTTAACATAAATTGTGGCTTCTATCTCTATTCACTTCAATTGTACTTCTCATACCATTCTATAGACGGGGTGAAAAGAAAAGTGTTGATTTTTTAAAACTCCATACCTCAAATACTATATGAATTTATAGTTGTTATTGCTAAAGCAATTATCTTATATTTTTTCCTCCAAAAGAAAGTTGTGTGCTGGTTTATTTTCTTCAGACTCATAAGATGCCTTCAATTTTTAGTAACATAAGTCTTCTCTTTCTCCTATTCTTAGCTACTTAAGCGTTATGTAACTTAAATAAGCACTTAAGATTTCTATCTGTATGAACGAATAAAGATTAAATAAATAAGATCTAGAAAGGGTGACAAGGTGATGCTTCAAACTGAACCATACCAAGCCATCTAGTGACTGATAAATTACTCACACTCATAGTCACATTGTTGGAAAGAAGCCATTGACAATTCAGTTTGTTTCAAGACTGTCTACCACATAATGGGCACAACTAAAAGATTACTTTTTGTCTTTTATTGTTTGTTTTGTTGATCAAGTGACTGATTGTACAATGACCAACAAGAAGTCTGATGTGTAAAGAAAAGGGGAACCTGGCTTTTCTACCTTACTCCTGTTGCCTAATTCTGAGCATGTGGATATTATTCTGTTTCTTTAATTCTCCCAGAGAAGCAGCAGATAAACCATCCCTGTTTCCATTAGCTGTCTACCCTGTTCAACTTTGTGTTTCTGATAACATAAGAAGAAGAAAGCCACCGGGGTGAGCAGGGAAGGCAATGAATCTGCAAGGCTTGTGGATAGATTTCTGTTAGTGAGGCTCTAGAAAATTCTTCCAAGATTGATGCAATCTGAGAAGAGTTTTCTGTCGATAGAAACTCCCGCGGTTTCTCCTTTGTCCTTTTATTGTCTGTGTTTGTTTTGGGTTCCAGTAAAGATCAAGCGACTGATTGTACAATGACCAACAAGAAACCTGATGTGTGGAGAAAAGGGGTACCTGGCTTTTCTGCATTACTCCGGATGCCTGATTTTCTTGTACTGAAAGTAGTTTTTGCTGTAAGAATCTGAGGGGAGGAGTCATTTCTTCAATTTTTTTTGGTCTCCTTTTAATGGTTTCTTGATCATGTCTATCTTTATTTTTCTATTTCCACAAGTCTTTGTGGTATATTTTCCTCTCATGACCTCTGTCTCAAGACTTCCTTCCATCCATCTCTTCTCATTGCATCCTGTAGAGTATCTGTGGTAAGAGCCCTGCATTCCATTCTGGCCTTGCCACGTGTGGCCTTGGGCAAGTCCTAGATTCCTCGAGGGCCTTATTTTTCTCATTTGTAAAATGAAACCCTTTGGTGAGAAGTTTTCTAAGGTTCCTTCCAGCTTTGAGAATCTCTCTCTTCTAGATCTTTTTCCTATGAAAAATTTCAAATCTTGATTAGTGTGTAGGCAGGTATTATTCCACATCCTGACAGGAATCACATTTCTGCTACTATCCCTGAATGCTAGAGTCCATTGATTAAGTTATTCACTGCTGCAATTATCAGAGCTGATCAAAGAACTCTGAACCAGTGTGTAACTAGAACTAACAAATGAAATGCCATTATTATGTTCTAGAGTCTTGAATTAGTAGAAGAGGTTTAACAAGAACCCTAAGAGATTGCTGGAATGTTAAAAACAAACAAACAAAAAAGGTTGAAAGGTTTAGAAAATTCACTGGGCTTTGTGCCTATCATTTTACTTCCTGGGTTTAGATAACCTCATTTTTGCAATGAAGGAATGAATTAGATCACAAGTTCTCATCCTAGTAGCACATGCAGAATCTTTATAAAAACAGAGTAGCCAGGTGTGGTGGCTCATGCCTGTAATTCCAGCACTTTGGGAGGCTGGGGCAGGTGGATCACTTGAGAACAGGAGTTGAAGACCAGGCTGGCCAACATGGCAAAACCCTGTCTCTACTAAAAATACAAAAATTAGCCAGACACATGCCTTCCAGCTACCGAGGAGGCTGAGGCAGAAGAATCCATTGAACCTGGGAGAAGGAGATTGCAGTGAGCCAAGATAGCTCCACTGCACTCCAGCCTGGCGACAGAGTGAGACTCTGTCTCAAACAAAACAAAACAAAACAAAACAAAACAAAACAAAAACACAGACTATTCAGGGTCCACTAAAACCAGTGAAGTCAGTTCTCTTGGTAGGGGGCAGGGTGACTGAGTATGATGTTTGTCATTTTAAAAGTGCTCCGGGTGATTCTAGTGTGTATCAAGCAAGACTTGTGAACCACTAAACTACATGCTAAGACCCATTTTAGCTCTGATTTTCTGTGAGTCATAGCAGAGGACTCAGGAAACTTTTTCAATAAAGACTACGATAGTAAATATTTTCAGCTTTGTGGGCTGTGTTGTCTTTATGACAACTCAACTCAGTGTTTGTAGGGCAAAGCAGCTGTACATAATATGTAAACTAATGGGAGTAGCTACATGTGTCCTGTGGGTCATAGTTTTGCTGACCCCTGGTCTATGTCATAGAATTTCCTTTTGAATTGATGGACCACCAGCAAATGACTTTTGTCCTATATCAATCAATGATATATACATAAATCTCTACAAGACATGTAAAGGATGAGGCTTAATGACAGAGTAATTTGGGGAAGACACAATATTGCAAAATTCCTATGTTTGGAGAAAAATCGTATTAAAATAGTGAAAACTGTGAGAAGGTATTTTGATTTGTTGTTTTGGATTCCTCTTTTTGCAAATTCTTTTGAAATATTTTCAGTGGAAGCCACATAAATCCAATTGCATTCACCAAGCTAGATTGTAATTAAGCTCCAGAGTAAGTAATAGATGTGATGAGTGATGTCTGAGCTTTTACATGGAAGAGTAAGTTTGAGTCTTCGTTTGCCCATTTACACACTTAGTACCATGTTTACCAAAGTTCTTAGTTATTGAAAATGGGCACCAGCATATTTTGAAACCTTGGTGTTAACTTGGGATATGCCTTTTGTCATGTTGCAAATAGGTTTTGTTTCTGTTTTGTGAAGATCGCCATCTCTGTCACTTCTAATAGAAAAAGTGACACTGACTTCTCAAGTGATTTGACACAGGTTAAAATATGTAAACCATTTCTGTAGAGAGCAAGCTGTAATAATACACTAAAGGGCTAGGTTTATAGTATAATATAAGTAACTCATTTATGCTGTTAATAATTTATAGCAACATGGCACTTGACTGACTTTTTATGTGCTCTAGTCGTGTAAGTAATAGATGTAGAAACATAGACCAGAGTTTCAAGAACATGTTTTGGGCAGAGTCTGTTTTCTTGCTATTATCTCTTAGGTTTATGTTCATGGCCTAAAGATTATGCTAATGGATCTAACTTGGCCTTGGATGTCAGGTCTGTGTCAGCGAGTATTGAAAAGCATAGTTTTTGCCTACTGAGAAGGATTTATGATTTAAAACCCCTAAATCTCCCCTTTTATATACTTCATACTTACAAAATTTTTCCTGTGAAATGTGTGACTTTTTTACATTGTGCCTGTTTTCTAGATGACTCTCTTCATATTTATTTCTTGCAATCCTTCAATAACTATCAGTCATGAAGTCTCTTTATAGTGTTGCCAGCCAGATCTCAGGTGTGTGATGTGTATTTTCTATTATGGCTTTTGGGGTATGATGGCACATAGTTTGGGTGTTAATGCCTAATCTTGATGTGCTGGCTTCTGGACAACCAAAAGGATGAAAGGAAATAGAACAAATATTTTTGTGAGGGAGAGGAGTCTGGTTTCTTGACTTATTCTAGAAAAAGCCTGTAAGCCTCCTCTTCCCTCTTTGTCATACAAAGTGAAAAGGAAAATCAAGAATTATTTTCTTCTTGGCTTAAATGCATCCTTTACAAAGTAAGGCTGAGATTAGGCTGTGAAGCTATCTTTTTGTCAAGACTGTCATAATCCCAAAACACTTTGTTCTTCTAATGCTTAGGTTAGTTTGAACTTTGACCATTTTTATAAAGATAGTGAGGTCCAGTTTTAAGGACTGACCCCTTCTCAAGGGGCTCAGAAGAGGTTTTGGAGAATAATAAAATTAAATAATGAAACCAAGAATTTAAACCAGATGATGATCCTTAAGAAAAATTCTCATCAAATTTGGGCTAAACTCTAATGTACAGAGGTCTGCACAAATTATGTCACGTTTTCTTCCCCACAAATGAAGAATGGGGTTCATTGTGTCATTGGTTGGGTCTCATTTTGGCTTCATCTTCTATTTCTCAAAGTCTAAGGAAAGTGCTCCTACCGAAGCAGGTGTTGGCTATCATGAAACTTTGCTGCTGGCAGGCCAGCTTGCTGCTCTAGACAGAGATATCCCTCGATCCTCCTTGGACAACTCTTTTTTGTGCACAGGAAACAGCAGGCTGGGGTTAAGGAGTTTGCCAATCCAGTCATTCTGATAATTGTGGAATGTGAATTTCTATCCAGCACAATCTAGGTAGGTAGCTACACAATGGCACAGTTTTTATGTATCAGGTGAAAATGTTTAGTAGGCACTCTAAATGAGAGAAAAGGTTAAGTGAGGTTAAAAGCTCAAAGAAAACAAACAGATGAGACTAAGAATAGTTTGATAGGTTGTAACTTCCGTCTAATCCAAATAGCAATGAATATTTTGAGGCTGAGGAGCTGAGGGGTAAAATTGCAGCCTGGACTACTTGCTAATGTAGACTTGTAGCACTGTCATTCTTACTGCACAGACACTGCTTTCTGCATAGGAGGTAGAATAATGAATTCATTCATTATTAACAAAGATTTATTAAGTGACTGCATGGTACTAACCACTAGATGGGAAGGGATGTTTTGAACTGTCCATTATTTGAATATAACAAGGAACACTTTGAACGAGGTTACTGTAGTAGGCAGAATTGGTTTAACATGAAGCCTATGAGACATAAGCCGCAGGTCCTCTCACGTGCAGGAACTCCTTTGAAGGCCCTGTACTTAATTTTGTATGCATAATTTGGATTTGGATTCTTTTTTTTTTTTTTTTTTTTTTTTTTTTTTTTAAAGAATTCCCGAAATTACTTAAGCTTCAGGCTCCACGAAACCTGGATCCATCCCTGGTAGCAGCTGTGAATCTTTGACTCAGAAACTAAGTGTACAAGAAATAGGACTTTACTTTTTCTGTGATTGAGTTTATTTTCTATTTGAGCATACATTCCACTGAGTGAAAGAAAATAATATCATTGAATTCAGAGATTTTGCTGGGTTCTAAGTAGAGTTTACAGACTGCCATGATATTAGGGATTAAAGAGTGTGTTGCCCTACATCATCTTTTGTCTGTGCTATCTCTGAGGCAGTGATGTTCCTGTGTGACCTAGAGGGGCATGGTCCAGGTAGATGGAGTCTTTGTCCTTCTTGTTCTCACTGTGCGCTCTCCCTTGCTGCCTGTGAGGGGTCAAAATATTCAAATCTGAAGCTATATCAAATCATCTGTGCGTAGACATTCCAAGCAACCAAGTTCACTCTACTGCTGCCACGTCATGCAAGGCATAGGAAGCTTCACTATGGCATGAGTATTTCCTGGGCTTTGCCTTGGAAGTCAGGCACAGGCCTCCTTTGTTCTAAAATTCCCCACATCTACTTGAAGATAAAGCCAGGATTTGGTTGCAAGGCAGAACTTTTCTTAGAGGACCTGGTATCTAAACCCTTTTGTTATCCCCACTTATGGAGTGAGGAGAGTGACTACTTCTAATCCATCATAATTTTGTCTATGGTTACTGTTTTTGCATGAACACGATGTTTTGAGTCCTTAGGCTTTGGCTTTTGGCGCTTAAAGGCCAATATTCACATGGCTCACAATTTTCAAATGATCAATATCTGACTTGAGTTTCAAAGGCCGGTTTTTGAAACTTAAATGACCAGAATTGATTTGTTCTGCTCTGGTTCTGATGTGGCCTCTCCTTCCGGAAATACTGGAGGTAGAATAGTCAAGCTGGAAAGCCCGCGACTACAAGGAATTGGTTAGTAATTCATAATGTTATCTGTCCACATCTATTCAGTAATGGCATCTCAGTGGCTGCACAACTGACCATGGTGAAAGTGTTTGCACAAGCCACTTTTTCTTCCTGTCAGAAAGTGTTCTCACCCACTGAATTGAATGACTATCTGATCATATGCTGTGAATGAGTGCCCCGTCTTAAGATTAAATCACGTGTTCTTGGCTAGGCATATTTGTCCATGCTGTGGGGAGCTATAATAGTCTGTCTTAGAGTCACATTAAGCAGCTAGACTGTAAGAAAGACAATGAGTTGGAAAGTTACATTTTCTAAATTTGATTGATACATTCCATTTGTCACATTTCACATTAGAAGTTGTGGACTCACCCTCTATGGTGAGCTTCACTAATGCAGAATGTAATTTGCAATGCTCAAACACAAGTCCTAAACAGAAAACATTTTATGTTACATTCCAGTGCAGCCAAAATAGTGGTTTTGAAAGTCCTTATTTTCTAATAATACTATGTGTAATTTTGAGTCATTTAATAGCAACAGTTAAATGTTTTATTGATTGAAAGTATTGAAATGTGAAGGATTCTTGTTATATAGTGTCTTTCCTATTTTGCTTAATAAGAAATAAGTTTAGAATTGTGTATAGAATTAACGTGCAAAAACATCAAGTCTCAACTTTATACAGTTAATCTATATTCGTGTATACCCTTCAATTATTTCAAGAGAGGGATACTATTGTTATGCAGGATAAATACAATGAGATATTTTAAATGCATTGTAACTGTATCTCTGGCAGTTTCATCTCAATAGTAGTTGTAATTTTAATTTATCTCCCAGACCCTATTATAAACTAGTAGCTCTCTATGACAATTAATGACACTGTAAGAGTGTATTTTAATTCAAAGTTAATCAAGAATGACTGAGTTAAGACTTAGCTACCCCTAAAAGTAACTCATAAATCAGAATTTAAAATATTACATGTGGAACAATCATGACTATATGCCTTTTACTTCCTCAACTATTATTTAGGGTGTGGGCTTTGGGTCCTTTTCACTTCCATTAATAGTGGGCTTGACTTCAGAGGATTATTTTCTTGAATCTTGAATAATTGATGAACAGCAATTGAAGATATTTTCAAGATGAAGGAAACTGAAGCCCAGAATCACTAGAATGAAAAAAGAACTTCCCAAACAGTGCAGGCTTGATCAATGGCATGTGAAAACAGGCAATACAGTTAAGTTGCTAAGATGGAATTTTAATGTTCAATTAAGGATCTGTGTCTAAACTCCTCTGCTTTATCCACTAATCATTCCATATTAAAGATGAAGAGTTTTTCCCATTTCAGCTTTTGATAATGAAAAACAGAAATAATAGAAGCAAATGAACTTTTGCACACATTTTTTTCCAAAAAGAATAATTTTTAATGTCTAAACATTTGGTATAAATAAGATGATATGTTAATATTGTAAAGGAAAGCTCGTTAAACTTTTGACTGAATAAAGCCAGCATCAATAATTACTAGTAAGACTAAAAATAAGAGTAAAATTGTGTCTAGTCAGCTACTAATACCTGGGAAGGATTGAGTCACAGGATCAAAGATGATATCTTTTAAAAATAGAAGTTGAGTGAATTCAAAGTCTTCAAATTCTTTCTTTTTATTCATTTATATTTATTTACTCACTAGTATATTCATTCCTTTATTCATTTATTGTTCAAATATTTATTGGGTACTTATTGTATGCCATGTTGTTTTAAAAATCATATTCCAAATTCCAATAAGTCATAATTATTCAAAGAAGTATGTTTTTTTTAAAAAAAATGGAACACCTTTAAAAATTATTGAGTCATTTTATTTCTGAATGCATTAAAGATAAACTTTATTAAATGTTACATGAATAGATTTATAAAGCAGATAAATATTTAACTTCAAATATAACCCTTATATGCAATTACATTTTCCTTAGCACTAAAAATGAGTATTTAAGTAATTTAGATTAAAAGTGTAATTATTTAACTGCAGATATTTACCAATTACTTAAATTGTTCGAAGATTATAGCGAAGTTGTTTAAAATTGTCTAATCATCAAGAGTTCACTTAACCACCTGGTTGACACATAAAATTATAGTTAGTTACTAAGGTAGTTCGAGAGAAAGAGAAGAATCTTCAGTAGTGATTTTAAGGTGTGGTACATTTTATTAGAATATACCGGTTATACAGCATTGTGCAGTGCTGCTCATAGTAGAAATAAATTTTCTCTTTGACGTCATCTATTCCCTTGAGAATAGTTTGGCTATTTATGTGTGGCTTACATAACTGAGAATTAGGTGATCACAAAAATAAACAGGCCTATACAGAGCCCATTTATATAAGTCCTGGTTGTTTCTCTTTGGTTAAGCTTTTAATTATGTCCAATTATTTCCTGTTAGTTCATTGAAAAGCCCAACAAATAACCAAGTGACAAGTAGCAAGTGTCGCATTTTACAAGTTATTTTTTAGCAAACATCAAACTAATTATGAAATTGTCTGCCATTCTTAAAAACAAAAATGTTGTTATTTTTATTTCAGATGCGATCTGTGAGCCGAGTCTTTAAGTTCATTGACATGCCAACAGAAGAAGGTAAACCTACCAGGTCAACCAAACCATACAAGAATGGCCAACTCTCGAAAGTTATGGTTATTGAGAATTCACACGTGAAGAAAGATGACATCTGGCCCTCAGGGGGCCAAATGACCGTCAAAGATCTCACAGCAAAATACACAGAAGGTGGAAATCCCATATTAGAGAACATTTCCTTCTCAATAAGTCCTGGCCAGAGGGTGAGATTTGAACAGTGCTTGCTTTGTTAGACTTCTGTTCAGTAAGTGAATCCCAGTAGCCTGAAGCAATGTGTTAGTAGAATCTATTTGTAACATTATTACTGTAGAGTAGAATCAACGTTGAACATACATGTTTTATTATATGGAATCATTATTTTTAATATGAAATTTAATTTGCAGAGTCCTGAATCTATATAATAGGTTTATTTTAAATGTGATTGTACTTGCAGAATATCTAATTAATTGCTAAGTTAATAACTAAAGAAGCCATTAAATAAATCAAAAGTATAACATGTTTTAGATTTTCCATCTTGAAAATACCTTCCAATAATATCTTATTACTGACTCCATCTATTGTCTTAAATTTTATCTAAGTTCTATTCTGCCAAACAAGTGATACTTTTTTTCTAGCTTTTTTCAGTTTGTTTTGTTTTTCTTTGAAGTTTTGAGATATAGATTATTTTTCCTTGTTATTTACTATATTTATTAAGCATGAGTAATTGGCATTATTTTGAAATCCTTCTCATGGATCCTAGCACTGCGCTGAACACATAGAAGGAACTTAATATATACTAATTTCTGGAATTGATTCTTGGAGACAGGGATGATCATTATCCATATACTTCAGGCTCCATAAACATAGTTCTTAATTGTCTTCAAATCCCTAATTCTGGACTGCTCTATAAATCCAGACAAGAGTATTATATATTTTGATTGATTTTCTTTTTTTACTTAGATAAAATAAAAGGCAGCTGAAAACTGAATTGAAAACTGAATTTTAAAACTTTATCTCTCTGTGGTTAATTGCAAACACAGATGCAAAAATATAGAGAGAGCTACAGTTAGTAAAGATGTTAGGCCACCGTTACTAACACTGCCATAGAAACAGTTTTGCTCATGAGTTTCAGAATGTATGAGTTTGATTTTGCCCATGGATTTTAGAACTTTTAGAATACCATAGGTAGCTGAAAGTGTCTTTTCCTGGGGCACCAAGATGAATGCCAAAAGTGATATCATTATTATAAACAATAGCAAGAATAGGTTGGTATAAACCTGGTAGAAAGCCTAATAAATTGACTTTCTCTCCTCCTGACATCCTGCCACCCCTTTGCTTTGCTAATGCTCATTTGTCCACTAAATTAAA
The DNA here is from genome assembly GCF_008728515.1 of Papio anubis. Lineage (NCBI taxonomy): Eukaryota > Metazoa > Chordata > Mammalia > Primates > Cercopithecidae > Papio > Papio anubis. The sequence goes on along the minus strand of NC_044979.1, from coordinate 41,256,207 downwards.
TTCAAGCAGACCCTAGTAAAGTAATAGAATTTGTGGAGTCCTCATTAATATAGAAAGTTTCCCTGATGTGAGATTAGTAATTAGAGATGTAGCAAAATGAGAAAGAAGTAATATGCTCAGGTATTTCATTTTCTTTGAACCTGTATATACAAAATAGGCCATGTGTGTTCAGTAACTATTCACTGCAAGGCACTGTCTAGGTACTTTGGGGGAATTGAAAATCACTCACATAAGGCTATGGATTGTGCCATTTGTCAAAAGACAAAATGACAACAAATTTAGTTTAAAGATCTCAGTCAGCTTTATTTTCTACTCTAGATTTGGGCAATCCTTCATTTCACAAATTGGAATAAGTGTTCCACTAAGTTGAGCAAAGGAGCTTGACTTTATAGACCCAAAAAAAGGGGCAAAGGAAGCAGAAACAAAGAACAAAAAGAGAATTGGTCATTTCAAAGTTACTTTTCTTGAAAGGTGGGGATAAGGAAACAGAATAATAGGAAAGTCACTGATTGGTTAACATTGCATTAATAATTAAAACAGAGGGAACTTTAAGATTGAAGTTTGAAACTGACCTGTTTGGGAAATCAGGCTGTCTTCTTTCTTGATTTCTTGGAAGGCCAGATAACGACTCAGTTTTGCTTTGGTGAACATGGGTGATTCCATTTTTACTTTTAGTCTTGTCTGTTGAGGCCTCGTGAGAGAGCTTAATCTAAAACAATGACTTCCTGTAATTTTTGTTTGACACATCCAAAGAGGGACTCTAATATTTATTGAGAGCTTATCATTTCCTAAGCACTGTTTAAACACTTTTATTTGCTGTTACATTTGATCTCATTATAACCCTAAAGGCAGATATGATTGCTTTTATTTTCCACAGTGGAGGAAACTGCGGTTCAATTAAGTGAGTAAGGAAGCAGGGATCTTAAACCCAAATCTGTCTGAGTTCAAAGTGCTTTTTCACCAGATACCATTGCTCCTCTTTAAAGAAGGTGGAAGAACAGAAAACATGGGGCAGGGGAAGAAAGTTTCTGTCCCAGGAGATGATAATCTAAAAGGGGAAACATAAGATCCACTGAAACCTGAGGCAGATTTATTGTGACAATAACAAAGCTTAAGTTTCACAGACCTTCACTTGCCTGAGCCAACTTCGAAGGCCCTGTATCTAATTTTGTATTTATAATTCTATAATCTTTATTATTGAAAAGAGCCCTCCCTCCAAATTTACAAGCCTTGGGCTCCCAAAATCCTTGAAATGCCCTTGAATAAGAGATATCCAGGTAAATGCTATGGGAATTCAGAGGAGGAAGCAGTTAGTATCAGTTGGTGGAGAGTTAGGCTATTAAGGGAAGGTTTTATACAGGAAGTGGCATTTAGAATGAAGCTTTGAGAATTGAGTTGTGTTTTTGAACAAGTAAAGGTGGTGTTGCAGAATTTTGCTCCTTAGTTCAACTAAAAACCCGGGTTCTTGTCACATGATCAGGAAAATATAGGCACACAGATACACTGAAGCATGAGTAGAGTAGGATTTTATTAGGCGAAAAGGAAAAAAAGAAAAAAAAAACTCAGCAAATTGAGATGGAGTCTTGCTCACAGATTGAATCCCAAGCCACCACGCAGGAACTGAAGAGATCAGCCTCTCCCCTGCATAAGGTGCAAATTTCCCATAGCTCCACCCACTTTCCCTCGGTGTGCTTGTGAGACTCCAGTCCACACGCCCAGACGAGCCCTGGGCAGGTTCCCTCATCTGCGCAAAAGCATCTGATGTAAACACTTATGGGGTCGGTTAGAGATTCTCTGGGACCCTTTTTAAAATCTGCCTAGGCATTTGGCTGTCTCAGTGGGTGGGAAAGGGTGCTCCAGGCAAAGGGCATAACATGAGGCAAGGGGCATGCACAGAAAACAGTGACTGGTTCAATCAGGTTCGGGGATGCCAAAGGAAGCAATGGGAGACAAGATTGGAGCAAGATAGATAAGAAACTATGGATCTTTTTTTTTTTTTTTTTTTTTTTAATCTATATAAATATAGAGACAGGATCTCACTATGTTGCCCAGGCTGGTCTCAAACTCCTGGCCTCAAGTAATCCTCCCGCCTCATCCTACCAAAGTGCTAGGATTACAGGCATGAGGTAATGTGCCCAACCTCCAATTTTGGATTTTGAGAGCTAAAGCAATACAGTTGAAAACTCAGATGATCCAGGTAGATTTTGCTATTAGGTGCTATTTGGTTCCTGGTATAGAGCTAAAACCCTTGCAATTTCCTAAGTGATAAGAGCTACAGGAGCATCTTTTATTATATGTTTCCTGCCCCCCTAGTTCCTGAAATAGCTCTAGAGCAATAAAAGTGAATAACATTCTTTGTTATTCATAACAAGCCCCTATCAACCATACCCCAGTTTCTATTTATGAAGTGGCTTTTGGGAAGTCCCTAAAGACAGGAGTGGGGAAGTGCTGGTTGCCAGGGGGGTGGGTTGAAACTTTCAGCTTCACCCCTTGACCTCCAGGGAGGGATGAGTGGCTGAAAATTGTGTACAATCAACAATGGCCACTGATTTAATCAGCCATGCCTATGTAATGAAGTCACCTGATAAGCCTTAACTGGAAATTTTTTTTGGAGAGCCTCCAGGCGGGTGAAGACATTGAGGTGCTCAGAAGGTAGTATTCCAGATAGAGCACAGAAGCTCTGCTCCCCTTCCCACGTACCTTTTGCTATGCGTCTCTCCCATCTGGCCGTTCTTGAGTGGTATCCATTTATAATAAACTGATAACCTAGTAAGTAAACTGTTTCCCTGAGTTCTGTGAGCCATTCTAGCAAATTAGCAAACCTAAAGAGTTCATGGATATGTGCAATTTACAGATGCGCAGTCAGAAGCACAGGTGACAATCTGGGCTTGCCATTGGCATTTGAAGTGTGTTGGGAGGCAGTCTTAAGGGAATGAGCCCTTATCCTGTGGGGTCTATGCTAATAACCGACAGTTATCAGCATTGCTTGGTGTCGAAAACCCACATTGTTGGTGTCAGAAGTATTGTGAGTAGGATAGAGAAAACAGTTTGTTTTCTTTTTTTAGTGGTCTTTGGTCATCTTCAAGAGCAGGGTTTCTCAAAGGGTGGTCCTTGGACCAGCATCATCTGTACCACGTAAGAACTAATGAGAAATGTTCATTCTTGGGCCCCAACAAAGAATTAAAAATTCTGAGGGTGTGAACAGGGGTCTGAGTTTCAGCACAACTTCCAGACCGTGCTGATGCATTCTTGCCCAAGCATGAAAGCTCTTGTTTAAGAAGGCCGTTAGGGCCGGGTGTGGTGGCTCATGCTTGTAATCGAGCACTTAGAGAGGACATAGTGGGAGGATCACTTGAGCCCAGGAGTTCTAGACAAGCCTGGGCAACATGGCAAAATGCTGTCTCCACAAAAATTACAAAAATTAGGTGGGTGTGGTGGTGTGTGCCTGTAGGCCCAGCTACTTGGGAGACTGAGGCAGGAGGATCACTTGAGCCCAGGAGATTAAGGCTGCAGTGAGTTGTGATGGCACCACTACAGCCTGGATGACAGAGTGAGACACTGTCTCAAAACAAAAAACAAAAGGAAGATAAATGAAAAACAAAGCCATTAGGTATAAAGGAGTGATGGTAAAAGACTAGTTGCAAAAGGTTAGGGAATGGGTGGTTACTGAAATAAGAAGCTATGTAGAACACCAGTGTTGGTGGTAGGAAGTAGAAAGCAAGAGCACTGGTCTGTGGGGAATGGTCATAGCAAATGCAATATGGAGGCATTTGCCTCTGCACTGAGGAGAAAACTATCTTCTCCAAGATAGGAGGAAAGGAGATAAGTGGAATTAAAGAGAACCTTTGAGCACAGAGTTGGGAAACTGAAGGTATTTGTGTTGTGCTGCCTCAATCTTTTAATTGAACTATAAAACTTGAGTAGTTTCAGTTATCTGACTTTATTTTTCTCTTTTGATACTGTATTGGCTATTCTGGGTCTTTTGTCTCTCTTTATGTACTTAAGAATCAGTTTGCCAATGTATGCAAAATAACTGGCTGGGATTTTGATTGTGATTGGCTTGAATCTATAGATGGATTTGGGAAGGACTGACATCTTGACAGTGTTGAAGCTTCCTATCCATCATCATGAAATATTTCTCCATTTATTTGATTCTTTGATTTCTTTTATCAGAATTTAGTTTTCCTCATATAGTCTTTTTTACATATTTTGTTATATTTTGTTCAAGTATTTCATTTTTGAGGAATGCCACTGTAAATGGTATTGTGATTTTAATTTCAAATTCCAATTTTTCATTGCTGTTATATAGGAAAATGATTGATTTTTTTTTGCATATTAGCCTTATATCTTTCAACTTTGCTATAATCAATTATTGATAGTTTCAAGGATTTTTTGTCAACTGTTTTGAATTCTCTACATAGATGATCATCATCTGAACTTAGTTTTATTTCTTTCTTCCCAATCTGTGTATCTTTTATCTCCTTTTCTTATTTCATTAGCTAGGACTTCCAATATGATGTTAAAGTAGTGGTGAGAGGGGATATCTTGGTCTTGTTCTTGATCTTAGTGGGAAAGCTTCAAGTTTCTTATTAAGTACGATTTTAGCTGTAGGGTTTTCATAGAAGTTTTCTTTCTAAAGTTAAAGAAGTTTCCTTCTATTTTTAATTCGCTGATTTTTTACAAAATAATCAGGAATGGGTGTTAAATTTTGTGAAATGCTTTTCTACATCTATTGATTTGAGCACTTTATTTTTCTTTAGCCTGTTGATGAGAAGTACATTAATTGATTTTTGAATGCTGAATCAACCTGGTATACCTGGGATTAATCCCATTTGGTTGTGGCATATAATTATTTGTATACATGTTGAATTCAATTTGCTAATACTTTTTGAGAATTTTTGCATTGGTGTTCATGAAAAAATATTGGTGTGTAGTTTTTTTGTGACATCTTTATCTGCTTATGGTCTTAAGGTAATACTGACCTCAAAGAATGAGTTAGGAAGTATTTCCTCTGCTTTTACATTTGAGAAGAGATTGAAGATAATTGGTAAAATTTCTATTTTAAATATTTTTGTGGAATTCACCAGTGAACCCATTTGGACCTGGTGCTTTCTGTTTTGGAAGGTCATTAATTATTTTAAAATAGATATAGGACTATTCAGATTACCTGCTTTTTCTCATGTGAGTTTTAGCAGATTGTCTTTCAAGGAATTAGTCTATTTCATTTAGGTTATCAAATTTGTTGACATAGAGTTATTCATAGTATTCTTTTATCATCCTTTTAATGTTCAAGGGATCTGTTTTGATGTCCCCTTTTTCATTTTATTGATATTAGCAATTTGTGTCACATCTTTTATTTTTTTTATTGTTAGCCAAGCTAGAGATATCTCTATTTTTGATGTTTTTGATGAACCAACTTTTTGTTTTATTGATTTTCTCTGTTGATTTCATGATTTCAATTTAATGTTTTTTTATTATGCTTATATTTGATTTAATTTGATTTTTGCTAGTTACCCAAGGTGGAAGCTTATATTGTTGATTTAAGATCCCTTTACATTCTTATACATTCAATGATGTAAATTTGCCTCTAAGCACTGCTTTGTCTGCATCTCACAAATATTCATGAGTTGTATTTTCATGTTCATTTAGTTTGAAATATTTTTAAATTTCTCTTGATATTTCTCTTTTGACCCATGTGTTACTTAGAAGTGTGTTGTTTAATCACCATTTTTAAAAATTCTCTAGCTATGTTTCTGTTATTGATTTCTAGTTTAATTCCATTGTGGTCTGAGAACACATATTGTATAATTTTAATTTTTATAAAATTTGTTAAGGTGTGATTTATGGCCTAGAATGTGATCTATCTTGGTGAATGTTCCATGTAAGCTTTGGAAGACTGTGTATTCTACTATTTTTGAATGAGGTAGTCTATACACATCCATTGTGTCCAGTTGATTGATGGTGCTGTTGAATTCAACTATGTCCTTACTGATTTTCCACCTGCTGGATCTGTCCATTCTTTATAGAGGGACACTGAAGTCTCCAACTCTAGTAGTGAATATTCTATTTCTTGTTACAGTTTTACCAACTTTTGCTTCGTGTCTTTTGATACTTGTTGCTAGAAACATACACATGAAAAATTGGTATGACTTTTGGAGAGTGACCATTTATCCTCGTATAATGCCCCTCATTATTTCCTTGCTCTGATGTCTGTTCTCTCTGAAAGAAATACAGTCTCCCCATGTCTCTTTTGGTTGGTGTTAAAATTACTTAACTTTCTTCGTCCCCTTACTTTTAGTTTGTATGTTGTTTTAAATTTAAAGTGGGTTTCTTGTAGACAACAAATAGTTCAGACTTGTTTTTTGGTCCACTCTGACAATCTTTGTCTTTTAATTGGAATACTTGGACTATAGATATTTTAAGTGATTATTGATATAGTTAGATAAACATCTACCATATTTATTACTGTTTTCTGTCTGTTACACTATTTGTTCTTTGTTCGTATTTTTATTGTCTACTCTTTTTCTTTCCATTGTGGTTTTAACTGAGCATTTTATATGTTTCCACTTTCTTTTTTTTTTTTATTATACTTTAAGTTCTAGGGTACATGTGCACAATGTGCAGGTTTGTTACATATGTATACTTGTGCCATGTTGGTGTAAGCAAAATCAACTCGCTGGGGCACCCATCAACTCACTTACATCAGGTATAACTCCCAATGCAATCCCTCCCCTCCCCTCCCCATAATAGGCCCTGTGTGTGATGTTCCCCTTCCCAAGTCCAAGAGATCTCATTGTTCAGTTCCCACCTATGAGTGAGAACATGCGTGTTTGGTTTCTGTCTTAAGTGATAGTTTGCTGAGAATGATGGTTTCCAGCTGCATCCATGTCCCTACAAAGGACACAAAATTCTAACCTTTATGGCTGCATAGTATTCCATAGTGTATATGTGCCACATTTTCTTAATCCAGTCTGTCACTGATGGACATTTGGGTTGTTTCCAAGTCTTTGGTTATTGTGAATAGTGCCACAATGAACATATCGCAGCATGTGTCTTTATAGCAGCATGATTTATAACTTTTGGTTATATACCCAGTAATGGATGGCTGGGTCATATCATGAAAAATGGCCATAGTGCCCAAGGTAATTTATAGATTCAATGCCATCCCTATTAAGCTACCAAATGAGTTTCTTCACAGAATTGAAAAACTGCTTTGAAGTTCATATGGAACCACAAAAAGAGCCTGCATTGCCAAGACAATCCTAAGTCAGAACAAAGCTGGAGGCATCATGCTCCTGACTCTTCAAACTATACTACAAGGCTACAGTAACCAAAACAGCATGGTACTGGTACCAAAACAGAGATATAGACCAATGGAACAGAACAGAGTCCCTCAGGAAATAATACCACACATCTACAGCCATCTGATCTTTGACAAACCTGAGAAAAACAAGAAATGGGAAAAGATTCGTATTTAATAAATGGTGCTGGGAAAAAATTACAGCCATAAGCAGAAAGCTGAAACTGGATCCTTTCCTTATTCCTTATACAAATTATTAATTCAAGATGACAGAGACTTAAATGTTAGACCTAATGCCATAAAAACCCTAGAAGAAAACCTAGGTAATACCATTCACACAGGCATGGGAAAGGACTTCATGTCCACTTTCTTAGCATAGTAAATCTTCTTTAGAAAAACTTTTAGTGGTTGCCCCTAGAGTTTGCAATATACATTTACAGCTAATCTAAGTCCATTTTCAAATAATACTAAATAATTTCATGTGTAGTGCAAGTACCTTTTAATAATAAAACACTCCCAGTTCCACCTTCCAGTCTCTTGTATTGTAGCTATCATTTAGTTCACTTACATATATGTATATACCTAGGTATACACATTATCATATTTATGATTGAATATATTGATGAAATTTTTTGATAAAAACTGTTATCTGTTAAATCAATTAAGAGTGAGAAAAATAGAAGTTCTAATTTTATTATAAAATGAAATACCTTCATTTATTCATTCTCTAATATACTTTCTTTATGTAGATCCAAGTTTCTGACCTGTATAATTTTCCTTCTCTCTCTTCAACTTCTTTTAACATTTCTTACCAGCCAGACCTACTGACAACAATTTTCCTCAATTTTTGTTTGTCTGATAGAGACTTTATTTCTTCTTGACTTTTGAAGAATAATTCCATAGGGCACAGAACTCTCGACAGGATTCTTTCCTCTCAAACTCTTAAACAGTTCATTCCACTGTCTTCTTTTTTTTTTTTTTTTTTTTGAGATCTGAGTCTCGCCTGGTCGCCTCCAGGCTGAGTGTGCAGTGGCTTGATCCTCGCTCACTGTAAGCTCCGGCCTCTGGCTTTACCATTCTCCTGCCTCATCGCCCCGGTAGCTGGGACCACAGGCCACTCTCGGCCAGAAGCTAGTTTTTGTAGTTTTAGGTAGAGACGGGGTTTCACTGTAGCTCACAGGATGGTCTCGATCTCCTGACCTCGTGGATCCACCCTGCCTCGCCTCCCAAAGTGCTGGGATTACAGGCTTGAGCCACCGCGCCCGGCCTCCACTGTCTTCTTGATTGCATTGTTTCTGAGAAGTTAGGTATAATTCTTATCTTTGCTTTTCTATAGGCAAGATGTTTTTTCCTCTGGCATCTATCAAGATTTTTTTTTTTTATGAATGTGTGAATGTGATATGCCTTTCTTTTTGATCATGATATGCCTATGTGTCGGATTTTTTTTTTTTTTTTTTTTTTTGATTATTCTGTTTGGTTTTTCTCTGAGTTTGTTGGATATGTGGTATGGTATCTGACACTAATTTGGAAAAATTCTCAGTCATTGTGGCTTCAAATATTTCTTCTGTCCTTTTTTTTTCCTTTATTCTCCTTCTGGTATTCCCATTACATGTATGTTACACTTTTTGTAGTCATCCCACTGTTTTGGATATTGTTTTTTCAGTTTTTTTTTTTCCTTTGCATTTCAGTGTTGGAAGTTTCTATTGACATATTCTCAAGCTCAGAGGTTCTTTCCTCAGTTGTGTTCGGTCTACCAATGAGTCCATCAAGGGCATTTTACATTTTTATTACAGAATTTTTGACCTATAGAATTTCTTTTGATTCTGTCTTTGAATCTCCATTTCTCTTCTGCTTTTCATCTGTTCTTGCATGTTGCCTACATTTTCCATGAAAACCTTTAGCTTTTTTTTTTTTTTTTTTTTTTTGAGATGGAGTCTCACTGTTGCCCAGGCTGGAGTGCAGTGGTGTGATCTTGGCTCACTGCAACCTCTGCCTCCTGGGTTCAAGTGATTCTCCTGCCTCAGCCTCCCAAGTAGCTGGGATTACAGGTGCCTGCCACCATGCCTGGGTAATTTGTGTATTTTTAGTAGAGATGGGGTTTCATCATGTTGGCCAGGCTGGTCTCGAACTCCTAACCTCAAGTGATCTGCCCACCTCAGCCTTCCAAAGTGCTGGGATTATAGGTGCGAGCCACCATGCCCAGCCTTTAGCATGTTAATCATAGTTGTTTTAAATTCCTGATCTGTTAATTCCAACATCCCCATCATATCTGACTGTGGTTCTGATGCTTGCTCTGTGTTTTCAAACTGTGGTTTTTTTTACCTTTTAGTAAGCCTTGTAACTTTTTATTGAAAGGTGGACATGATGTGCTGGGTAAAAGGAACTGTAGTAAATAGGCCTTTAGTCATGTAATGGTAGGTGTAGCAGAGGGTGAGGGAAGTATTCTGTAGTCCTATGATTAGGTTTTAGTCTTTTAGTGAGCCTGTGCCTCTGCAGCTTAGAAGCACTTAAGTGTTTTTTCACCCCTTTTGGTGGGACATAGTGACTATTGTGAGAGGGAGTTGGAGTTAAGTATTTCCTTCCCCCAGGTCAGTTAGGCTCTGAAAAAAAGACCCTGAGAGGTTAGGCATAGTAAAATAGTCTCTTTTGAGGACAGGTCTTGTTATAAGAATAGAATGCTCTGGGGCCAGACGCAGTGACTCACGCCTGTAATCCCAGCATTTTGGGAGGCTGAGGCAGGTGGATCACCTGAGGTCTGGAGTTTGAGACCAGCCTGGCCAACATGGCAAAACCCCATCTCTACTAAAAATACAAAAATCAGCCAGGTGTGGTGGCATACACCTGTAATCCTAACTACTCGGGAGGCTGAGGCAGGAGAACTGCTTGAACCCAGTAAGTGGAGGTTGCAGTGACCCAAGATTGCGCCACTGCAGTCCACACTGGGCAGCAGAGCAAGAGTCCATCTAAAAAAAAAGAATGCTCTGGCATATTTCAAAATGGTTACTTTTCCCTTTTTTCCTCTGATCTTCACTGTAAGAACCTGGTAAGCATCCTACAGGCAAAATTCATAAAACTATAGAAGTCCCCCGGTGACTTGGGCCCACTTGGAATTTTCTTGCTGTCACACTTGTTCACACTGAATCTCCAGCAATTTTTCACTTACAGTTTAGATTTTCCTACCCTAATACTGGTTCTCTTAGAGGTTTCTGCTTATTGTTTTCTGTTCTGTAAATTGTGATTCTCTGTACCCTGTTGCCTGTCTCCCATTTTGGGGGGCAGTGGTTTGCCCTGTGACCTCACTTCTCTGACAGATCTAAGAAAAGTTGTTGATTTTTCAGTATGCTCTGCTTTTTACTTGTTTTTAGGATGAAGCCAACCACTTACAGAATTTCTACAAACCAGATCAGAATCTGGAAGTCCTGTTTTATTTTTTTACTTTTTTTATTTTTTTATGCCTTTATTTAGCATGTTACCTATCTTAATACATTTTAAATAAGTGAATGCATAGCTTTTATCTACTTCTAGGTTATATGCTTCCTTAGAATAGGAATTGATTCTTAAAATATTATTCTGCTCACACCTGTAATTCCAGCACTTTGGGAGGCCAAGGCAGGAGGATTACTTGAGGTCAGGAGTTCAAGACCAGACTGGTCAACATGGTGAAACCCTGTCTCTGCTAAAAATACAAAAATTAGCCGGGCATGGTGGTGGCCATCTGTAATACCAGCTACTAGGGAAGCTAAGGCGCGAGAATTGCTTCAACCTGGGAGGTGGAGGTTGCAGTGAGCTGAGATTATGCCACTGTACTCCAGCCTGGGTGACAAGAGCAAAACTCCATCTCAAAAATAAATTAAAAAAATAAAAATAAATAATAAAAATTAAAAAATAAAAAATAAAATTGTTATTCTGAGCAGTCTCTGAAGAATATAAATTCTACTGCCTTGCCTTTAGAACTTATAACAGCATCTTGCAAACTATCACAAGATGCTCCACACATATTTCTTATGTGCTGAATTAAGAAGTCGACTCAAATTTTGTATACTAGTAATATTTTTGGATATCCCAAAACACTGCCAGCTTAGTTTTGGGCTGCTCTTCTTAGGGGGGAGAAAAAGCAGTTAAAATTTAGGACTTAAGTGGGCATCTTGTTTAATTTTTAATGGATTTCTGTGTTGTTGGTAATGGTGAAGAGATGAAAAGAATAAATATTCTGTGCAGAAAAATTATTCAATCTTCATGTGAAAACACTTTGTCCATAGCAATTACTTTATGGAAAAGATGTCGTATTACTTTCTTTGCTCTTAACTGAGACCTTTAATTTAAAGAACCTATACTTTACAAGTTTTTATTATCAATGCATGAAAAATGTAGCAGCTATTTCACAACCTTTACTTTTAAAATCTATTTTTCTTTTTAATCTCAAATAGTTTTTTCTTAAAAACTTTTGACTTTTTATCTAAATTGTAATAGCCAGAGCACCTTCCCCCAACTAGAATATCCCATCCTTTTTGTCTTTTCTTTTTCCTCTCAAAATGCCTACTGGGAACTTAATTTGGAGTCAGATGCTTCATGATAAATCTGGACTTATCAAAATTCCTCAGATGGTATATTGTATGTGTCACAGTCCTGGACAGTCCTCTGATTAAATAGATATTTGATAGTACTTCAAGATCTATACTTTTGGATGAACTTAGTTGCTTTCTCCATTTGTAGTCTCTTCAAAATACAGAAATGCCGGAAATAATTTATAAGAATATTAAGGATTCAAATCATATCAGCACAAACACCTAAATACTTGTTTGCTTTGCTAAACACATATCCCATTTTCTATCTTGATAAAAATTGGTGTAAAGTTGTTGAATCATTCAGTGGGTATAAGCAGCATATTCTCAATACTATGTTTCATTAATAATTAATAGAGATATATGAACACATAAAAGATTCAATTATAATCACCTTGTGGATCTAAATTTCAGTTGACTTGTCATCTTGATTTCTGGAGACCATGAGGTAATGAAAAATAATTACAAGAGTCTTCATCTGTTGCAGTATTAAAATGGCGAGTAAGACACCCTGAAAGGAATGTTCTATTCATGGTACAATGCAATTACAGCTAGCACCAAATTCAACACTGTTTAACTTTCCACATATTATTTTGATTTATCTTGATCCAACATTCTCAGGGAGGAGGTGCACTGAAGTTACTAGAAAACACTGACTTAGATTTAGGGTATGTCTTAAAAGCTTATTTGCAGGAAGTACTCTAGCCTTATTCAACAGATCAGTGAGAAGCCTGAAAAAACAAATCCCGGAAACTAATTATTATGTGCCAATTATATAAACAAGAAGACTTTGTTGGATATAAACCAATGATTCCTTGCTTTTGAAAAATGTGTCAGATATCATGCATTACCAGCAGTTCAATGATATAAGGAAACCAGAGTAATAGCTAAAATCTTTAAAGCTAAACCAAAGATTTACAAATTGCCCCTTCATCCAGTCTTTCCCACCTAAAAATTAAGTTCTCTAAAAATTTCAGTATTTGTTTCTGAAGAAAAGGGAACATGGACATTTATCTAATCCTCATTAGAAACCTGTCTAATGATAACAAGGATTTAGACCTCAAGTACTTCTTACCAAAATTCTTTTTTTTTTTTTTTTTTTTTGAGGCGGAGTCTCGCTCTGTGGCCCGGGCTGGAGTGCCTTACCAAAATTCTTGATATGACCTCATAGCAAATTACTTTCACCTATTGAACTTTCCTTTCTTTTATTCCCCTGGACCTCACCTGCACTGGGCATATTCAGGTTGCTTATACAACATTTTACTATTGTGTTAGAAAAATCTTGACACATGATGAATGTGTTTGTATAACATGGGCTGATTCATAAATGAAAATGTGCATTGAAATTCCACAATATTTTAAAATTAGGAGTTTGTCTAGCAATTGAACAAAATTGATTAAATCCACTATTTGGTAGATCAGCTAAATTACATGAGTTCATCCATCTGCTCATAAATCCATCCTTTCTTCCATCTGGCTGTCCGTTAATCAATTCACATAAATATTTATGGGGCACTTTAGGTAAGCCAGGTGCTAATAATTCAATACAAAACTAGATAGACTCCCCTGTGTTTGTTAAACTTATGTTTTTGGTACAAACACAAGCAATAATCAAGAAAAAATATAAAAAGTACTAATTTTGATTAATACTATGAAGAAATTCAACAGGGTGTTGTACATAACATTTGATTGATCTGGTTTTCTCAGTTGTCTGAGAACAAACATTTGTGAAAATCTCATTGTAGAGTTCTTATTATGGATAGAGGGTCAACTGTGTCATTATTGCTTTCCAGCTTATCCCAAAGACCTAGTTTATTACCAGGTTGCAAATAGTGTTCAGTAGGTTATTCTTATTAAGCGTTGTTATGTACTCTAAAACATTTATTGTGGTCCATTCACTGGTTCTGGTTTACAAACTTACTTGTCTGTGATGACATAGTATAAAAATTGAGGGTGAATATTTAGAATTTCATTTTTATTATATATTTTTAAAGTACTGATATGTAGTGAATTAGAAATTTAAAAAGAAAACAAACTGTCCTTCACCACAGATTGAAAAGCATTATACTAAAAGACCATTTGCTCAGTTATAGTACATAAAGGTCAAATGACTTTTTTAAAAATGATGAAACAAACATTTATTCAGTGCCACTAACTGTCAGTCAGATTTTTCAGTGGTCAGTTAATGACTGCAGTAGTGTTCTACCTCGCTCAAAGCACCCTCTTCAAGTTCTGGCATGTAAGCTGACATCCGAACACAGAGTTGGGGCTCTCTGTGGGTCACCTGTAGCATTTGATCTCCTCATGCAGTGCATGGTGCTCTCACATCCATGCTATGTTCTTATGGTCTTTAGGTAACAAGAATAATTTTCTTTCTTTTCCTTAATATACATTTTGCTTCCTGAAATTCACTTCTCTCCAGCGCGGGTGAATGTCAGAATGTGATTTGACCACTGTCCAAAGGACTCATTCACTGAGGAGTGGTAAGGCCTTCGCCCAACCTGTCTTCTCTGGGAATATACTGCTGCCCGAACTATCATTATTTATTGCCAGGCTTGAACTTGATCTAATTAATTTATTAGGGTCAACATCTAAATATTAGAACTATTTCAGATTAAGTAATTTTTAAGTTATATCCACTTTGGGTACTAGATCAAATTGCAGGTCTCTGCTTCTGGCGTGAGCCTATGTTGAGAGATGATGAAGACACTCCTTGCTTTTCCTTTATGCAAAAGGGGCATTTTCATTCTTTTTGTCATTAGTAAAAGTCAGTGATGAAAGAAGTCTGCATCAGGGGTCCAATTCCTTATGGCCAGTTTCTCTATTCTGTTCCAAGGTTGTTTGTCTCCATATATCAACATTGGTCAGGATTGAAAGTGTACAAAAATGTTTGAATGAATAAGTAAATATCTTCCACTGGTGACAGGATAAAATACTCCAGTGGTTTTTATTGAAGTACAATACTGAATTCTGTTTAATGCATGGTATCTATATGTCACAGGAGTAATCCCATCACTTTTACCTTATAGGTGGGCCTCTTGGGAAGAACTGGATCGGGGAAGAGTACTTTGTTATCAGCTTTTTTGAGACTACTGAACACTGAAGGAGAAATCCAGATTGATGGTGTGTCTTGGGATTCAATAACTTTGCAACAGTGGAGGAAAGCCTTTGGAGTGATACCACAGGTGAGCAAAAGGACTTAGTCAGAAAAAAAGGCAATTGATTTGCATTTTTTACTGCTATTTGATACTTGTACTCAAGAAATTCACATTACTCTGCAAAATATATTTATTATGCATTGCTGTCTTTTTTTCTCCAGTGCAGTTTTCTCATAGGCAGAAAATATGTCACTAAAAGTTTGGAATTCTCCAGTTCTGGTTATTGAAATGTTCATAGCTTTGATAGTGTTTTTCAGAAGACCAAATTTACAGTGGGAACCTTGGGCTTTTGTTTTTAACAGCTCTTTTTTGTTCCTGCTTCAGTGGCCTGACCTCCAAGTTAGCAATCACCAGGTTGAGAAATGCTTTGCAAGACAAAAGATGCTCCTGAAATAACAAACACTTGGAATCATGAGGTGTAGTGGAATTGAAAATAGAAAGTGTAATGATTGTTTTTTGTTCTTTGGATGGAATGAACCATGTCAGATTAGTCTGTAGCTATTTTTTTTTTTTTTTTAATGTCACTCTGATTTGGGTCACAAAGGATCTCTAGCCTCACTGCCTTAGTATCATTCTACTAATTAGAATGTTACTGTGTAAGAGCACTTCTTGTATATGAGAGAAATAGCAACAGTTTCAGTTTAAAATGATCTAAATGGAAACCAAGAAATGTCTTTACTGGGACCAAATCTGGACAACATTTACTGTATTTTTGCTGGTATTTTCTCTAGTCTCTCCGGATATATTCACACTTAATGATCATTTTTCTCCTTTTGTACTAATGGGCCCTGAATCCATTCCACTACCATAGTTCTTTCTAATACTACTCTACTTTTTACACAAAATTAAAATGCCAGGGGCATCTCCAGGTAGACTGACTATAAATCTAGACTGAAAAAAAGGCTCGTATTTCTTAATAGATTACCTTTGTGGAACATTTGCTCCTTTCAACTAATGAGGCACTAAATATTGTAACTGCTCAACTGGTGCTTTTAATTTATTTGTCTAGACTTTGTCATGTTGCCAGAAGCTTTATCCTGGTTGGAGTTTTGAAAACAGTATTGTTTCCTCAGAAAGAAAAAACGGATTGTTAGATGATCTATAGGTAAAGAAACACTGGAAATACAAGTATCCCAAGGTGATAGCATTAGGCAAAATAAAAATGTTGAAAAGCGAAAAAGAACTGGTTGATAGAGAAGTGTTGTTATTCAGTATAACCTAAGTCTTCTGGTCCCATTTTAAATGAAAAATAGTGAATTTTTTGGTTTTTGTTGTTCTTGTTCACACAAATCTGCCCATTAGAATAATTCAAGCTCTAAAAATTAATTTCAATTTCACTGGGAATCCTTTAGTTTATCTACTATGTAGTAGAGAGGCTTCGTGTTATTGCATGTTCAACTTAGGAACATACATATGCAAGACGTGGAAGAAAACCGAGTGGGCCAGAGTTTTGAAAATTCTTTATCTTGCCTTTCTGCCAAAGTGAGTCTCCCAAGCTTGTCTTCCACCCCACCCCCCCATTTCCACTCTTCTATGTTTCTAGCATTATATAAACCAAACAAAAAAAAATATGTTCAGAGATGCCTTCAGAAATGCTGGATGATCTTGATATAGATGCTTCTCATATACGTGTTTATGATGCTGGTTTCTGGGGCTGTCTCTCAGTATCACAAAGATGTCTGTAAACAGAATATGCTATTTCTTTTTAGTGACAAATTTTGAACATTATGTGAATGACCAAGAAAGAGCAAGAGGGCAAACGCCTCATATATTTTTGATATCTAAACCAAGAGATGCTTTTCCTAACTTTTCTTTGAAAGTTCAAATTAAGTAATTTTATCTTGTCCTAAAGTTTAAACTTTAAAAAGAAAAAAAAAGGAAGAAGGAATTAAAAATCCAAAGAGAATTATGTTTGTTTGCTTTTCCAGTTTTTTCTTCCTTCCAACTCCCAGACTTTGCAAGGGCATAGTTCTGAAGATCTCTGACACTGAGACATTAGAGATCTCTGTATCAATGGGTCATTTGTTTCCAGACACATGAAACAGGAACTTTGAACAAGAAATTTCCCCTCTTTTTCTCAGAATGATCCTGAGACATCAGCTGTGGAATCATAACATGTCATTAGTTTTGGCAGGTCCTTGCAGGTGTTTTGTTTTGTTTTGTTTTATTAATGTTCTTCCCTTCTGTAACTAGACAGCAATCTTAGAGAATGCGCCAGCTTGGAAGACTATTGTGTAAATTTCAAGGTAGAGCCTCCTTTAATTCATTGTGTTACCTGTGAGCTGTGAGGTCACGAAGAGGAGACAATGAGGCTTATCATCAGAGCCCCATTGGTTTAGGCAGTTAGAACAAGATCTGAAATGGTTTATTGGCCTTGAATTTGTGTTAAGCACTTAATTCATAAAAAACAGAAAACATATTTTTAAATGTATTTCTAAATCTTCAGTTACAAGTTTGAAAGGTGACAAACTATTCTGAGGAAACGACTAGGCCTGTTCTTGCAATTAGTCTTTATGATCTGAAAAGAATCTATGTCCACACATAACTCCCACCACAAAGTTGGGGCACTTTTTGCTCTGGGACATATCAAATGGGACCAAAACATGTGTTTGTAGATGTGAATGACAATTCAACAGTGTAGCAGTTCTCACTCATTTTATAATAATTAACAACTTAATAATTAATTATTAAACTCCTACATGCTT
The DNA here is from genome assembly GCF_008728515.1 of Papio anubis. Lineage (NCBI taxonomy): Eukaryota > Metazoa > Chordata > Mammalia > Primates > Cercopithecidae > Papio > Papio anubis. The sequence goes on along the minus strand of NC_044979.1, from coordinate 41,238,482 downwards.
CACATTATAAGTCTGATAGCTTCTGTGGTTATATAAAAGGTATAGATAGCACTTGTCCTTGAAATGTCACAGTGAGGTCCCAATCCAACCTATGAGCTTCAAATGAAAAGTTCAAAATTACACTCATTGTCGTAAGTCAGAGATCAAGGAAGAAAGGGTTTAACCAAAACGATGAATTAAATATAGGTGATTAAATAGAGTCATGGGTCAAGGCATGGGCTAGTTAGCGAATGTGATGCGGGTAATTAGGAAAGGCCAGCTCCCAAGCCCTGTTGTTGCTACTCCCCCACATCAGTGATCCTTTCTTTTTTTCTCCTCCCACTGCAATGCCTTCCTCATCTTTTCCCTTACGTCGCTCTGTTATATGAGTCACACAAATTAGACTTTTCAAAGCAACATTCATGTTGTGTGAATTTGGTGTTTTTGACTAATCCCAACATTCCACCCCCACATTCCAGTCCCACATGGGATTTAGAGCGTTGTTTATAAATCTGGCACTTCTAATATATCTTATATTAGAGTAATCCTTGTATTTGTTTAATTTCCACTTAGCAATGTAAATACTTGCAGGTATCTTAGTTAAGAAAGCAAGGTTTAAACACAAAATCATCAACGATTAAAGCAGAGTTGATAAAAGAATGTAATAGAAATGCTAGATAAAACATAGATTTTTTTCTTACTAATTTTTCTGTCCCTTATAGAGTGCATAACACAATAGCTTGCTTGATAAGAATTCAATATGCGTTATTTTGTGCTGAATCACTAAATGCTTGATTTCTTTAACGAGAGATTGTGGTTCCATCAGTATCTGAATTTTAGTCTATGTAATCTTGATTTATCTGTGCATCTGTTTTATTTTCTGTAAAATGAATGTAATGGCAGTAACTAATTCATTGTGTTTTTGTGAGGATTAAATGAGTTAATAACTAGTACTACTCCCTGGCACAGAGTAAGTACAATATGCTGTGTTGTGGTTGTTATTATTATTTACAGTTCCTTGAGCACAAGAAATAATGTCCCCATCTTAGTACTTTATTGGAGGTATGTACCATAGAAGTGAACAAAAGAATATAGTTTCCCAAAGAAAGTGATAATTAAAGTGGTTCATAAAGGGTCATAAAGCTTGTAGATTTTAGAATGGTTGGGGGCATGAGGATGTTGAGAGGGTATTCCAGGATGCCAGGCAGGGAGATTATGGACAAGTACTAAGATGGGAACTAGAAAAAGTTGAGGGACAAAAGGTCAGAGGAGGTCACAAGTTAGGGAGTATTAGGAAAAAGAAGTTAATACTTGACAAGTGCCAACATGGCTTCACGAGGAATGGGTTGGGCCTTTTTGAGTGAGGAAGAGGCTGGTGAAAGGGTGGTGGAGGACCCTGCTGCTGCTTGTGGCATGGGGTGTAGGTGGCAGGAGAAGCAGGGACATGAGCTAGGAAGCTCTCCAGCTATGAAGTGATGAGTCTGGAGTAAAAAGAGGACAGTAGGGGTGGAGTACTGAATTCAAGGGAGGAGAGAAAAATAATTTGTATAGAAGTAGGTATGATGCAATTTTATTCTTTCTGAGCCTAAAAATGTGAAATTTTTGATTATTTGGTCAGACCAGGAAAGTATTTTCTTTTATGCTATCTCTGAAAAAGTATATACTAAAAAGATGTAGTATAAAAAGGTTGTAAGGCATTAAGTAATTTTAGAGGAAACAATAATTTGGATATCTTACATGCAATCATTTATATGCAAAGATATGTAAATATTACAAAATTAATCTGTATTTGTTATAAACCTTAAATATTTTTGACTGAGGAATATTTTGTTCATCTATTTATAGCTGCTTTGTTCTAACTAATACATAGTCTTGAAAACAAAGCAACACTTTTTCGGAGACAGAGTCTTGCACTGTCACCTAGGCTTGAGTGTGTTACCTTGAACTCCTGGGCTCCAGTGATCCTCCCACCTCAGTCTCTTGGGTAGGTAGATTATAGGCCCGCACTAACATGCCCAACTGTATTAGTCCATCCTTTCATTGCTATAAAGAAATACTGGAAACTGGGTAATTTATGACGAAAATAAATGTAATTGGCTCATGGTTCTTCAGGCTGTGCAGGAAGCATAGCAGCATCTGCTTCTGAGGAGACCTCAGGAAGTTTTCAATCAATTATGCACTTAATTCATAAAAAACAGAAAAAATATTTTAAAATGTATTTCTAAATCTTCAGTTACAAGTTTGAAAGGTGACAAACTTTCAGCAATCAAAGCAATTCACTACAACAGAAATTAGAACATTTCATTGACCTTTTAACGGAAGGCAAATAGGGAGCAGGCATGTTACATGACGAATCAGGAGCAAGAGAGAGTGAGGGAGGAGGTGCCACACACTTTGAAATGAGCAGATCTCATGAGAACTGAATCGCTATCATGAGAACAGCACCAAGAGGATGGTGCTATACCATTCATGAGAAATCCACCCCCATGATCCAGTCACCTCCCACCAGGCCCGCCTCCAACATTGGGAATTACAATTCAACATGAGATTTGGGTGGAAACACAGATCCAAACCATACCACCAGCTAATTCAGAGCGCGTCTTACTATGTTGTACAGGCTGGTCTTAAACTCCTTGCCTCAGGTGATCCTCCTGCCTTAGCCTCCCAAAGCACTGAGAATTCAAACATTAGTAACAGTGCCTGGCCAATACTTATTTTTAAACATTCTCTAACATAAACTTAGGATCTTGATTTGTTCACACTGAACAGATTTTTAGTATACAGATTCAATTTATAAGAAAATGTTGCAGACATTGTCAAAAAGGGAGATCCAAACCACTGTGATATTTGTAAGCATTTGGGCCACATTTTGATAGAACTATACATGGAGTGTGTGTGTGTATGTGTGTGTGTGTGTATGGCATTAAATATATATACTATAGATAGATAGATAGATAGATAGATAGATAGATAGATAGATAGATAGATAGATAGATAGATAGACAGATAGATTTCCATTCTGAGCCAAAGTCAAACAGCTTAAATAAATATATATATACACATACACACACACACACATATATATATACACATTATTTACCTACCTACCTACTATAGATAGATAGATGATAGATAGATAGATAGATAGATAGATAGATAGATAGATAGATAGACAGACAGATAGATTTCCATTCTGAGCCAAAGTCAAACAGCATTGTACGCTTAAAGAGAAACAGTCACTCTTCCCACTTATGTAATTTATATTACATCCAGTCACCACACTAGCCAAACTGCTTTATTGTTTTTTGTTTGACATCCAATGCTAAAGCATAATGCCTGTTGCAGTGAAATATACATGAGCAACCCTGAGAACTCCATATAGGCTCATCTGTTACCACTGAGTTGAGTTGAGGAGTCAAGCTGTAGTAAAAAGGTTTGTCACAGGGTGAGTAATGGTGCTCTTATTTTTGTCTGGGTCTCAAGTGCTTTTTATGACGTATATGGCGTTAAATAAATATCAGATATTTGTACATCCTAACTTTCCTATTGGTGAAGTTTCTTAAAAGAGAGATAAAGGGCCATTGTGTGATTGATAGTTTCAGGTATATTTTTTGCTGCAAAATCAGTCCGAGTGTACCACATTGGGCAAACCACTTAACTTCTCAGGGCCTTGACTGTTTCATTTGTAAACCAGAGAAAAGGACTTGGGTGACCTCCAAAGACCTTTCAAATTTAGAGATGAGTTTGTGGAAAGTTCAAACAGTTTATAAAACAGAACTAAGACACCCACTGGCACCCCTGGAAGCAAGAGAGTGCCAGGTACTATTTGTAATACAGGAATGAAATGCCTAATTGTATGAAATTGAATTCTAACTGAACCAGTTTGTTCAGTTAATTTTTTTTTTTCAATTAGAGTACTTACTTCAGTACCTAACACTAGACAGTAAACTGTAGACAAAAGACCTACAGAATTTCTGAATGGTATCAAATTCACCACACTTAAAACTTTGGGATGTCTAATTTCAACCAACAGCTTTCTTTCTTCATAATGTTGAATATATATCTATTTTAGCTAAAATTAATATATATCAATATACTTCAATAGATATTTTATATAAACTTTTAAACTATAGTATTATGAATAAAAGTTAGACCTACCATTTCCCAAGCAATTATAGAGAATGATAAAAATTTTAATGGGTTGTTAGTATTATTCCTTTAAAGACTGTGATACTAATAAATATTTGGCCACATTTTAATAGAATTATACATGGTGTGTGTGTGTATATCTATATGGGTGTGCATATATATATATATGGCAGTAGAGAGATATATATATCTATACACATCTAGATAGATATATACATGTATATCTATATATACACACATATCTGTGTGTATATATACGTGTGTATATATATACATACATATATCTGTACATATATATAGTGTGTATGTGTGTATATATATATTTTTTCTGAGCTAAAACAAAATACTAGGTTGTAATAGCTATTATTTCAGAAAGAAGAAAAACAGCATGTGCTGAACTCTGAGTTTGATGTTTTTGTATTTTACTTCCTATATTTTCATATGAGTCCATTTATTTATTCAGGCAGAATTGATTGAGAATATATTACGAACACAGCTTTTGCTAAGGACAGGGTACACAGCAGTTATGGTCTAGTAGGAGAGATGGATGTTAAAAACAAAATGTTCACAAATGCATGTATAATCTTAATACTCACTATAAGCTATGAAAGCAGAGTATGAGTATTATGAGACCATATGTTGGGAGACCTTATTTGGTCTTGAGGATCAGGAAAGATACCCCTGAGGAAGTGATATTTAATTTGAAACCTAAATAAGGCAGTTGTCCATGGAAAGAAGGTAGGGAATGAGATTCCCAGGCAAGGGGAATCCAATGTGTGAAGAAGCTGAGGGAGTGAAGGAAAGCCAGTGTGGTGGCAGGAAGAAAGGGAAGAGAGTGGAGAAGGGTACTAAGTGAGTCAGAGAAGTAGGAGGGGCTAAAACATGTAGGGTCGTGTAGGCCATCTTAAAGGCCTGAGTGTAGTGGAAAACCTTTGAAGGTTTGTTAAAAGGTCAATGAAATGTTCTAATTTCTGTTGTAGTGAATTGCTTTGATTCACTACAAAGGGGAGAGATGCAAGAGTGAAAGGAAAGAAATTAATTAGGAGGCTCTTGCCTTGCTCCAGATAGGACTGATAATTAATTTTATTTGGGAAGATCAGGGAGAAAGATAAGTCATGAATGACTCCCAGGTTTCTGGATTGAGGAAATGAAGGTACCATACACTGAGATGGTAAGGCCTAGGGGTAGAGTAGCTTTGAGAAGAAAGGTAGCACCTATTTCATAAAACATGGAGGATCAAAGAGGCTCAGTTCCTGTTTGTAGACATACCTTCCAGGCCAGAACTGCATCACTACAACATCTCTGCAAGCCACATTGCCTTTCATAACTCTGTGTCTGTGTTGATGCTGTAACATTTTTGGCCTTCCCCCCACCATCCTCCCGCAGTCCTCCATGATAATGCCATTATTTCATTTCAGTTTGTGTGCTTCCATTGAATGTGTTAAGTCTCCTTGAAAGTTACAATGAAGCTGTAGCCCATATAAAACCCTTCAACTCAGGTCCTACATAGGAAGAGGAAGCTAATCTCTCCAGGAACTGAGCCTGTGACCAGAGGGATGGATAATTGTCTAAATAAAGAATATGCTGCTGAGCACTGATGGACTCTTTATGCATCCATCAGACTGCTGCTGCCCAACCTTTAATCTTTCCTGAGCTTTAAATAGGAAGGAAAAAATGGTCCACAAAGGACTTGAGCCATTTTGCTGTGGTGATGAGAGGCACAGGTTTAGAGACAAACACTCCTGTGTTTGAATTCCAGCTCCTACTATCTCCTAGCTAAATGACCTTGGACAAGTCACTTACCTTCTCCAACCTGCTGATTCTTCATGTACATAATAGGATTTACCTCATGAGGTTGACATGAAGATTGAAAGAGATAACATATAGAATGAGCCTGTCCCAGGACATGGTTCATAGTAAGTCTGCCATAAATGGGAGCTATGGGTCCCATCCTTTTGGTGGAGATAACTTTTCTGTAGCAGGTAATACATTGATACTTGGTTAACCCTTAAAATTATCATTTCCTGTTCTTTTCTATAATGCTAGAAACCTTTTATTTAAAGAACCACAATATAAAATGAAAAATATATAAAAAACAGCAAATGGCAAAATTCTATCAGCAAGGCTTTTTAACTTTATATACTAAATAAATCCAATTGCTTAAATAATGAACTGACTCAAGTTCTCAGCACTGCTTCTTGTTTAATTCTCTTTAGTTTTTCAGAATTCTCCAATAATGACCTTTGTCTACTCTCTTCAGTTTATTCAGACATTACGTTTATTTATATAGAAGTTTGGAGGTGGATACACAAACATATCCATCACATATTTTATGATCCTATGAGTCATATGCTTATCTCTTATATTCACCTCTGTAAAGCAATGTAGGTACCTTTCAGGAAGGTGATTTTGATGTAGGTTGAGAAATATCAGCATAGGGTTCCTAGCTGACCTCTCTAGAGAGTTCCTGAGACATGTGACAACAACTTTTTCTTTAAGTCATAAGGTATGCCCCAGGGTATGACATTTCTAACATGACCCCCAGTAAACTTGGCTGACTTGCTGAGGATACTCTCCTGCCTGAGAGACACAGACACCATTAATTGGGGATTGACTTGCCTCTGTGGTTCCTTGTGGACCAGATGGCCACTGAATATTCTCATTTCAAGGCAATTGGTAAAAACTACACTTCAAGAAATTTCATTCTTAATTCCCCTTAATGGATGTTATTAACCAAAGGCAAAAGAAAAAGGGATAAAAAAAAATTCTAAATGTTGGTATCAAAAATATTATTTTCAATTCACCCCTATGCACAGAGAACTAAATATTATTATTGTTATTGCATCGGCATTCCCCAATGAGACAGTGATTTTCTTTTAAGACATTTTAAAATAATATAGGTAGACCTAAGCAGACGGTGATCTGGTAAGTAGATGTCTCAGAGTGATAGCTGTGCAATGCTCCATGCAGGGAATTAGATTGTCATTTTGTTCCTTACCAGGAACATGCATTCAGTTAAGCAAATATTTGACTTCTGCATTTCCACTGATTTCTAAGTTGAGGCTCTCTCTTGTGCCTGTCTGATCAGATAGTAGAGTTTTGCCTTGGTTTATAGATGAGATAAACATGTGTATTTGAATAAGCATAAGTTAAAGAAATTTCAAAATCCCTTAGGAAGCTAGGCTTATCAGAGAAATCCAAAGAAATACATTAACAAACTAGGAATTTGTTCTACCAAGTTAATTATAACTCATAAACTTACGGGTTTTTGTTTTTGTTTTTGTTTTTTTTTTTTTTTTTACTTTTTAATTTTATATTACATTTGCTTGTAATAAGGAATCTTACTAGGAATAAAATTTTTTAATATTCTACAATTAACAATTATCTCAATGTATTTATTCTAAAGACATTGGGATTAGAAAAATGTTCACAAGGGACTCCAAATATTGCTATAATATTTGTTTCTTAAAAGTATGATACAAAGCAGACATGATAAAATATTAAAATTTGAGAGAACTGGATGGTAAGTCCACGGGTGTTTCTTATTTTAAAATATTTTTTCACTTGAAATATTTTACAATACAATAAGGGAAAAATAAAAAGATATATAGGTTATTCATACTTTTTTCTTCTTTTCTTTATTGGTATAGAAAGTATTTATCTTTTCTGGAACATTTAGAAAAAACTTGGATCCCTATGAACAGTGGAGTGATCAAGAAATATGGAAAGTTGCAGATGAGGTAAGGCTGCTAACTGAAATGATTTTGAAAGGGGTAACTCATATCAACACAAATGGTTGATATAACTGACATCATTCTACACCTTTGTGTGCGTGTATGTGTGTGCACAACTTTAAAATGGAGTACCCTAACATACCTGGAGCAACAGGTACTTTTGACTGGACCTACCTGTAACTGAAATGATTTCGAAAGAGGTAACTTATACCAACACAAATGGTTGATATGGCTGAGATCATTCTACACACTTTGTGTGTGTGTATTTCTGTGCACAGCTTTAAAATGGAGTACCCTAACATACCTGGAGCAACAGGTACTTTTGACTGGACCTACTTCTCTCCTCAGTAGTAAGGCTCCAACTATCAGGCCCTATCTTGGTCCATTTAGGCTGTTAAAATAAAATACCAAAGACTGAGCTGCTTATAAGCAATCTTTGGAGGCTGAGAAGTCAAAGGTCAAGGTGCCAGCAGGTTTGTTGTCTGGTGAGATCATACTTCCTGGTTTATTGATGGTGCCTTCTTGCTGTGTCCTCATGTAATGGAAGGGGCAAGACCTCTCTGGGGTCTTTTTTACAATGGCACTAATCCCATCATGAGGGCTTTGTGCTCATGACCTAATCACCTCCCACATGTCCCACATTCTAATACTATCACCTTGGGGGTTAGGATTTTAACATATGAATTTGAGGGGGTGGGGGGACACAAATATTTAGACCATAGCATTTCACTCCTGGCTTCCAAAGTTCATGCCTTCTTCACATGCAAAATACATTCATTCCATCCCAATAGCCCCCAAAGTCTTAACTTGTTCCAGCATCAACTTACAAGGCTGAAGTTCAAGGTTTCATCTAAATATCATCTAAATCAGCACAAACAGCTAAATCAGGTAGAGTGGGACTTAAGGTGTGATTCATCTTTAGGCAGATTGCTCTCCAACTATGAAACTGTGAAATCAAACCTATTATGTGCTTTCAAAATAAAATGGTGAAACAGGCACAGGCTAGACAGTCCCATTTCAAAAAAGAGAAATAGAAAAGAAAAAAGGAGTGACAGGTCTCTATAAGTCTAAAACTTTAAGGCTCGAGAATAATTTGTTTTGTTTTGCTCTCCAGGCTTACTGGAGTGGTGTCTCACCTCTGGACACCCTGGGGTGGAGGCTCTATTCTCATGGATTTGAGTGTCTCATTCTTTGTGGCAGGTCTGTGCTCCAATCCCATACCTATGGCTCTCTGAGTGTGCAATTGCATGCCTGGCGGTTCTACTGGTCTGGGATTGCATAGGTGGCCCCGCCTTCATAGCTCCACTGGGCATTGCCCTACTGTGGGCTCTATGTGATGACCTCATCCCTGGGCCTCTACCTGGGCCCTGTGACTCTCTGAGTTCTTGAAATCTAGGTGAAGGCAGCCATCCCCCTACAGTTTTGCTGAGAGTAGTGCATGAGCCCTGGAGTCTGCTAGAGCTACACCTAGGGTGGTGGAGATGCTTGGCAATGGAGTATGGGGAGCTGATATGGTTTGGGTGTGTCCCCACCCAAATCTTATCTTGAATTATAATCTTCATAATCCCCATGTGTTGAGGGAGGGACCTGGTGAGAGGTGATTGGATCATTGGCGTGGTTTCCTATGCTGTTCATGTGATAGTGAATGAGTTCTCATGAGATCCAATGGTTTTATAAGGCAGTTTTCCCTGCTCTTACACCCTCTCTCTTGCCTGTCACCATGTAAGACATAACTCTTTCTCTTCTGCCATGATTGTAAGTTTCCTGAGGCCTACCCAGCCATGCAGAACTGTGAGTCAATTAAACCTCTTTTCTTTATAAATTACCTAGTCTCTTTATAGCAGTGTGAAAATGGGCTAATACAGGAGCAAACACTACAGTGTGAGGTGGCAATGTAAAGTCTGCAATGAGGTGGCAATGTGAAGTCTGCAGTGTGAGGTGGCATGGGGCAATTGTAGCCCCTCCTTTGAAATCTTTCTGCCCCACCCCAGGCTTCTGTACTCTGAACCTATGATGGGAAAGGCGGCTTGGAAGATCTCTAAATGGCTTTGGAGTCATTCTTCCATTGTCTTGGACTATAAATTCTGGCTTCTGTTTAGGTGGCTGACTAATGTCCCCACTGTCTTAATGCATAGCACCTAGTTTCTGTTGAGATGGCTAGTCCATAGTAATCTCCTTATCAAATTTGGCCACAACCTTTGTATTCTCTCCTGAGAAGGCTTTCTCATCTTTCACAATATGGATAGGCTGAGAATTTTCCAAATTTTGAAGTTCTGCTTCCCTTTTGACCAATAATTCCATTTTAAAGTCATTTCTCATTTTGAATTTTACTATGAGCAGTCAAGAATAACTAAGGTGCTCCTTCAACTTTGCTTGGATATTTCCTCAGTCAAATATTCAATTTCACTGCTTTCATGTTCTGCCTTCCACAAAACCCTAGGACACAAACAGCTCAGCCAAGTTCTTTGACATTTTATAACAAGGATAGCTTTTCCTCCATTGCCCAATAACGTGTTCCTCATTTCCATCTGAAAACCCATCAGATTGGGCCTTTACCATCCATATTTTTGCAAACATTCTGCTCATGACCACTTAGGTATTTGGTAAGAAGACAGTAGCTTTCTCTACAGCTCTCCTCTCCGCAGCCCTCACCAGAATTGCCTTTAACTGTCCATTCACAGCAATGTAGGCCTTTTCTAGCATGTACCTGAAAACTCTTCCAGTCTCTACTTATTACCTGGTTCCAAAGCTGCTTCCACATTGAGTATTTGTTACAGCAGTACCCAGATCCTAGTACCAATATTCTGTCTTAGTCCATTAGGGCTGCTACAACAAAATACCATAGACCAGATGTCTTATAAACAACAGTAAAATTTATTTTCCACAGTTCTGGAGGCTGGGAAGTTCAAAATCTGGTGCCAGCAGATTTTGTGTCTGGTGAAGGCCTGCTTCCTCACAGATGTCTGTGTTCTCACTGTGTTGTTACATGGCAGAAGAGTGGGCAGGCTAGCTCTCTGGGATGTCTTTTATAAGGGCACTAATCCAAATCATGGGTTTAGGGTAGAGCCCTCATGACCTAAATAACCTCCCAAAGGCCCCACCTCCTAATACCATCATCTTTGAAGTTAGGATTTCAATATATGACTTTGGCAGGGGGACAGAAGAGTTCAGTTTATAGCAAACCCATAGATAGCACTACTTTGTCCTTCCGTAATCAATGTGCATCAATGAAACATGAATTAGAAGAGACCCAGGCAACTCCACTACACTGGGATTATTCCCAGTATAAGGTATCATCTCTCCACACCTTCTCATCTACTCCCTATCTGAGTTCTGAAGTTCTCCACTATAAGAAGGAGGCTTTGGTTTGACTTGATATACTTCTCTGGGAAACATAGGTTTAGCACAAAAGAGTGATGCTCATTCTAGAGCACCTGCAAATGACTATAGTTTTCTTTGGAAGTCGCCAGGAATCGTCTGCCTTTGGGTATGTGGCTGTGAGCACTGCCAGGCAAAATACCACATGACCTAGATGAGGCATATGCCATCCTTCAAAGCATTAGGACACTATATAGGAAATATATTAACTAAAATGGAATAAAATTTTCTAAATAACACCTTATGTTTATCCAACAGGTGGTTCATTATAATTGAGGGCATTATACAGAGGAATTTGGTGGGGAGAAGAGCTGGAGAAATTCTCGGTTTCTTTAACAGAATACTCTAGCTATACACTTATAATTTTAAAAATATAAGCATTATATTAAAGAAAAGGGGAACATAAATTATTTGTTTTATTAAACTTAAGTCCAAAGGTCTGGATTGTGGCAGAAGCAGAATAGGATCAGGGGACCTAAAATGTTCAGCCTCAAAGGTCTTCTTAGAGAACAACTGTATTCCACTATTAGCACTTTTGATCCTTGTAGCCCAATTTCTGTTTATCCCAAATGTTCTTCCCTTTTCTGCCTCCCTTCACAGTGGACCTTGCCAGGAGCTTTGAAATGCCTGTGAGTGTTAAACACTTACCCGTTGAGTGCCCAACCTTAACATGCCCCTAATAAAATGTACTTAGATTAACCGTTTTCATTATCAAAGTTTCCTTATTACCCAGCAAACACAGGGGCTTTAAAGAAAACATTAACTAAATTGCAAGTGACACATTTTAAGATCTTTGATGTGACTTCAGAGAATGCACTATAGGAACACAATGCAATGGGAGAGAAACTTGGGAGGGAAGACATTAGCCTTTATGAAATCTGCAAGTATTGCCAAATCAAAATAAAATTTACAGGAAAGCAGGATCATAAGTATAATCTAAAATCTTAGAGCCTGTGGTTATGATTTTAAATACTAATATAATGCAAAACTTTTACCTGTTTAGATTTTTATTTAATCAGTTCATATTTAGATTTATATTTTTACTGTTCTCCTTTTTAATAATTCACTGTTCACAAAGATGATGATGTTAGTCTAACTTTAATGTCATGAGCACTTTGAGTAGTAGTGCTGAGTTTTTGTTGAGTAGTAGTGTGCTTTTTTGAGTAGTAGTGATAGGTTTTTGATGAGGAAGCCTGCTAGCAGCATACAAACAAGCAAGTATCAGCCTAGAGAAGCAGAAAAGGCATTTGGGTTTCAAAGTCACGAGGCCTAGGCTTTAGTCTAATACAGTTGATAATATAATTTGCCCAAACAGGACATTTTTGGGCGTGTCAGATACTAAACTGGAAGAGGACATTATGACAACAGTGTAAAGCAGGACTTGCCAGGGCAAACCAGGATGTATGTCATCTCACTTAGTCCTCTCTGTGTCCTTGCCATGACTAGTATCTCTAGAGGTAAATGAACAGAATAATGACAAATAGCCAAACACCTGAATCTTATCCCAACAGCACCTCCTACATAATTCTCCATTATCCCAAATGGAAATTAAAAATATATACAGTGACAATTCCAGGCCAAGAAATGCTTTATTTCTAGCTTGGACTTGGCTTCCAACTCCAGTGTAGAATCTTATCCTTGCTGATCTGGACTGCATCTCATGAAGCCATGAGGACTTGTGCCTAGTTACTAGCTGGAAGGCTTAGAACCAAAGCTGGTCCAGACAGCCTCCTTTTTCCTTATTTCCTGGGTCCAGACCTTTACCATGGCACTCTGCCCTGTCATTTGATGGGGGAATTTAAAGCAAGACCAAGGGAAGGAAAGAGAGTTTCTAAGACCTAGAAGTTGGATAGTTTAATTTACCCATCCCAAAACAGCTTAGGCTCAGACAGCTTCTCTCCAAGATTGGTGCCAAACTGAAATTACCAGCTGTGTAGACAAAAGAGAATTTTAAAAGAAACTGAATCCCGAGAGAAAAACAAATAGACTTCTGGCATTGTGGCCCAATAAATTGGTAGGATTGTTGTGACTTTTCAAGTTTACATGTAAAATGGGCCCAGCGCAGTGCAAGGCAAATATAGGTACCAAGTAAAAGTAACTATAATCATGTTTTTTTTAATCTGGACTTTACTTGGTCATCCTTTAAATGGTGTTTGACAGAATCCTAGTTCTTGTCTCACTTTACTTAATTTCCCTGGGAAATTTCATGTGTCCTTTTGGCTTTAACTAATATCTCTATTTTGATGACCTCCATATCTGCCTGTTCCCAGAGCTTTCCATCTGATATCTCAGCGTATGAAAAGCACCTTATGTTGGCCGGGCGCGGTGGCTCAAGCCTGTAATCCCAGCACTTTGGGAGGCCGAGACGGGTGGATCACGAGGTCAGGAGATCGAGACCATCCTGGCTAACACAGTGAAACCCCATCTCTACTAAAAAATACAAAAAACTAGCCGGGCGAGTTGGCGGGCGCCTGTAGTCCCAGCTACTTGGGAGGCTGAGGCAGGAGAATGGCGTAAACCCGGGAGGCGGTGAGCTGAGATCCGGCCATTGCACTCCAGCCTGGGTGACAGAGCGAGACTCCATCTCAAAAAAAAAAAAAAAAAAAAAAGAAAAGCACCTTATGTCTATGATTGTGTTCCTTCCCTGCCCCACCACATACCTGTCCTGTGTTCCTAATTCCACTGAATGACATCCCACCCTCCAGTTTCCCAAAGCCAAGACCTGGGACTCGTCTTTCACTCTCAGGTTCCTCCACGGGTACCCACATGCCACATCCTGTCAATGCTGTCCCTCGGGAGTATCTGGAATATATTCACTTTTCTTCATTTCCACCTGACACCACTATTAACACTTGCATGAATTTCTGAAATAGCTTCCTGGCTCATTTCCTTCATTGACCCCCAACAGTTCATTCTGCTCTTTGCAGCTCTGGTGATCTCTCCAAACCCCACATCTGATCACTTGTTTCTTCCCTTCATATGGCTCCTTAATGCCTTCTGGACTAAGTCCACACTGCTTAAGGTAGCTTACCAGGTCCTTCATGATTTCATCTTTGTTTGGCTTTCTACACTCACTGCCCAACTTCCCCTTACTTTCCATGATTCAGTTATACTGATGTTCTTTGGTTCTCTAAAGCACATGTGCTTTCTGTTCTGCAGAGGCTTTTTTGTTCACATGCTGTTCTCCACCTGGGAAACTCCCCAGCCCTTCACTGCCTGCTTCTACCGTCTTTCAGGCCTCTCCTTACACATCACTTCTTTCCAAAAATCTGCCTCGACACTCCAGGTCTCAGTTTCTTAGGTGTACCCTATAACTCCACCCCTTTCATAGCATTTCTCACTCTGGCTGGAGATTTACTTTTTAACTTCTCCATGTCCCCTACTGGAGTGGAAGTTCCTGGAGGTCAGGGATTCTATCCTATTCATTGTGGTATTTCCAGGGCCTAGAGTAGTCTTGCACACACGGATGGTATTCAGTAAATATCAGTTGAATGAATAAGGCGTTCTTTCATTTCATATGTAATAAATCATGGAAACAGCCTTATGATTGATACACAGCAGGTATTACCATCCTCACTTTAAAATGAGGACTCAGAGCCTTGAGATGTCTGAGGGCCTCGACTGGGACAGCTGGCAGATGCGGGAACAGAGCTGCATCACCCCTGTGGGCTATCTCAGGGTTGTCTGTAATCTAAGTACAATGTCTGTTGATTTTGGAATGAAGGCTTTTTGGGTAATTGTTTGCTTTTTCAATTACTTATAAAATAGTTTCCATCCTTACTCATTGATAGTAAGGTATTTTAGAAAACAAGCTGAATAGCAGCAATAGTGGCCTCGTAAGTTGAAAATTTACCCTGAAAAATCTACAGAGTAGCAAACAGAGTATCAAAAGGAGTTGACTGTGTCTATTTTTATAACTGTCACTTACAGATTATTCAGTAAAACTGCAATTCACTTTTATGATTTTTTTTCATGTTTCTCTGTCACAAGAGCAAACTCTTGCTCCATAATAACATTCCAGAGTACGGCAATAGCAAAAGTCAACATTTTGAATCCTTTACAAACTCTTAGACATTTTTTTTTTTTTAGTTTAACATGTTACAAAACAAAATTTCTTCTTTTTTCACAGCAGTTTGGGAAGTACATACTACTTATTAGCTCATTAGCATGAAGCTGGCAAGTTATTTTTCTTAAAGTTCTTTATATCTACAAACTGTTGATGTTTTTATTTATTTATTTTTAATGCTAGGTTGTAATGAAAATAATTAGAAAACTTTAGATTCCAGTAATTTTGAAGTCTTCTTGGTTTGGACAGGACTGAGCTAAAGTTTGTACATATTTTTTAAAATTTATTGAAAAATGGTTTCTAATGATAGTGTTAACAAGATTATATTGGGGACTGGACTCAGTGGCTCACACTTGTAATCCTAGCACTTTGGGAGCCCAAGGCAGGTGGATCACCTGAGATCAGGAGTTCAAGACCAGCCTGGCCAACATGTAGAAATCCTGTCTCCACTAAAATACAAAAATTAGCTGGGCATGGTGGCAGGCACTGTAATCCCAGCTACTCAGGAGGCCGAGGCAGGAGAATTGCTTGAACCTGGGAGGCGGAGGGTGCAGTGAGCCCACATCGCATCACTGCACTCTAGCCTGGGTAATAGAGCAAGATTCTGTCTCAAAAAAAAAAAAAAAAAAAGAAAGAAAGGAAAGAAAGAAGAGAAAGAAAGAAAAAAAAAAGAAAGAAAAGAAAAGAAAGATTATATTGGGAATATACATGTGTGAGTATGTGTGTGCATATATATACATATTTAAAGGATAAAGGATTCTACTGCCACAGATCACTGAATCAGATGATCTCTAGCAATTTCCTGTTTGTTTGTTTTTTGCCCATAGTGCTTATCTCTTTGAACAGTAATTTTCCACTTACTATTTTTCTCCCCTTTTGGACCATAATTTCCTTTAAGGCAGAGGCTCCTGTTACTCATCTTTGAATCTTGGGTCTGTCAGAGTACCTAGAATTTAATAAACTCTCATTAAGAGCCAGTTGAAGGAATACATGACTAAGCAGTCATTTACATCCGAAAGATCCCTAGGAGAATTCTTATCAGCACATATGATTGGTAACAATAACTTTGTACTTTTCAAAAACAATTACTAATCTATCTTGCTTTCCATTATCTCACCAAAGCCTATTACCATGTCTGGCAGAAAATAGGCACTTAATAAATTTCTTAAATGTTTACTGACTTCAATTTTAAGTTTTATTAACTATGTTGACTTTTCTGTAATGAAGATGATTCTAAAAAGCTTTTTACTATACTTCATAGTGAATGAAACAGTGAGATAGGAATATTGCAAAATATCCCCTGCATTGGTCAGTCTTAGTGTCATTCATTTTAAAAATTCTATTCTCTAAATATTGACAGTTATATATAAATTTATGTAATTATTTACTTCTAATAAAGAATTTCATCTGGGGAAAAACATACTTTGCTCCGCTCTTTGCCACAAGTGCAAAGTCTAAGACAGTCAAACAGCTTTCCTAGTATGGCCTTAGGAAATCAGTGTATGACTAGTGTGAATCTAGAGGGAGCGTACTGCATTCTGACCAAAATCTCCACCCTGTTACTATGGCCATCACTAACTTCACAGTATTGCAGTACTTCCTGCTAATTTAATTCCCAAGGCAACTTGTGAAGGAAAATTTTTACAAAGCTGTTGTCACACAAAGGTTGTGTTTCAGTTACCGAGCCCATGTCCTTGGAGTTGCCCAGGCTCCAATAATACTAATAATTATTGTACTTACCATGTGCCATACTCTGTGGGAGCCGCTTTCCACAAATTATCTCTGGTAATCCTCGTAACAACCCTTTGACATCAATATTATTATTTTCTCCATTTTTTTACATATGAGATAAATGAGACTTAAAATAATGCACCTGATATCATCAGCAAATGAGCCGAAGAGGACAGATTCAAAGCTGACTGTGTTTGACTCTAGAGCTCCAGTCTTTAGCCAGACCTTTTCTTGCTGGTTAATTTGACTGGGAAAAAAAAAAAAAAAAAAAACCTCAAATACTGCTGATTGATCTAAAGTACTATCATTTCTGTCAGTGTTAGGGAACTTTTAATTTTATAATTTGATTTTGTGGGAAATTTATAGCATCTTAAATACTCACGTGCAAAGTGATATGTCTTAGATAACATTTTACAACGGCAGAGCTTAAGCCAGTGCTCATTCATTCATCCTTAAGTTTTGATTCATTTATCATTCATCAAAACTCTGTTTTGTTTGGCCACCCACATTCTAGGAGCTCAGTACCTATTTGATAAATGAATGAATTGTTGAGGTTGACAGTTACCCAGGACTGGCATTAGGAACACAGAGCTGAAGAGCACATTTTTACCCTCAAGAAGCTTACAGTCTAACGAGGGAAACTTGCACAAATTCTACTATCACTAGGTACCTGGTTGAATGCCTTAAGAGATGATCAGGGATATTCAGAAGGATATGTCAGGCTTAGCAATGGCATCACTTGAGAGTATCAAGGTGTTTAGGGAACTACAAGATGTTTGGTGCCGCTGGGAATAAGAGTGAAGAGGGCTCCATTTGGATGCCTCATATACCAGGTGAAAGACCTTAGATTTTATTCCACCAGGAGGAGAACTACCATAGGATTTAAAACAGAAGTGATATGGTCAAACCTACATCTTTGGAAGATCCCTGGGGTGTTTGTATGGTGCACTCGCAATTTGACTAATTGAGATTTGTAGGATGATGCCTAAGAGATGATGATGACCCAGACTGGGGTCACTGTAATAGAGTTGGTAAGGAGGAAAATGATTTAAAAAGTAATTGGAAGAAGTCTAGGGATTGAGATAAAGATTTGAAAATTATTAGCTTTTAGGTGGTCCTCAATTCCCTGAAAATGACTGGGATCTCAGAGGAGAGTCTGGAGAGTTGGAAATGACAAAGACTAATATTCAAGGGGGCAGGAAGAGGGAGAGTTGTTCACACATGACAATAGGAAGAAATGGTCATAGAGTGTGTGGTTTCTCTTAAGCCAAGGAGTAGATGTTTTAAGAAAGAAAAATTCTTGTGGTGTGAAGCAGTAGAGACGACAGATGCACATTAATTTCTTGAGATTTCTAGATGACTAAATAGGCAGATGTTGAATGATAGCTAAAGGAGAACCTAGAAACAAGGGAGGGATTTTGTTTCTGTTTTTTAAAAAAAGATAGACCATAGCAGCTTAGCTTCATAGACTGAAACAATAAAAAACGTTGAAGGCACAAAGAAAGACACAGGTCCTCTAACTCCCTGCCCAATGCCCTTTATTCAAATTCTCAGCACTTGTATTTCTAAGTTTTATGTTTGAGTCTTCGGGGATACATCAGAGTAGTCCCCCTTGTCGAATAAATGTGCTTACATTTCCTACCATACCAGAAACTCTTCTCAAACTTTAATTAATTTCCACAAGGTGAGATTACTTTAATGAAAAACCAACCAAGGAAAGGAGTATCATGTGCAATATACTTTCAAATGTGTTTTGTTTGTTTCCTATCCAGCTTAAAAAAACAAGCTATTAGTCCTAACACAACTTTCATATTCTACCCCAATATCAAAGAGGCTTAAAATCTCCTGGTAAGATGATGGACACACAGTTAATTTTTTATGAACAAACACAGTGTTTTGGGCCATTTCTGATTTTAACTCTGAAATCAAAAGATTCTTTCTGAGGCCATTGTCTCATTCTCCATTACAGTCAGGTGGGAGCCCATCTTACCTCCTGATACTAAATTCTAGACTTCTCAAGGGCAGGAGACAATCATCTGTATATCTCTTTGGCCTTCATACACTCAGGAGTACTTGCCAAAAATAAACATTTAATGCACATTTATTCGAATAATCGATAAATCCAATACTTCAATAACTGTCATATTTTGATAGAATGGGTTTCTATATCTCATTTGCATTTTCAAACTTTACTTTTACTGTCTAGCTTAAAAAAAAGTCATTGACCCTAATACAGCCCTCATTTTCTACCCCAATATCTAAGAGGCTTTATATGTCCTAGTGTTATGCCACTATTTTAATGCCAGTATTTTTTACTTCATATTTTTATCTATTTGTTACAGTTAGTTTTTATGATTTCAAAAGATGAATAGCAATTTTCCATATGTAATTTTAAAAACCCCACAGTTGATTATTTTATGCTATCTTTTGTCCTCAATCATGACAGAGTAGAAGATGGGACATAGCACCAAGGATGATGTCATACCTCCATCCTTTATGCTGCATTCTATCTTCTGTCTACATAGGATGTCATACTAGAGGGCATACCTGCAGTATGCCTTCAGTATACAGTAATCCTCTGTATACGTATTATCTTTTCCAGCATGCATTCAGTTGTGTTGGAATAATTTAGGTACACCTTTATAAACCCTGAGCCTCACAAGAGCCATGTACCACGTATTGTTTCCTTACTACCTTTTGGGATACGTGGCACATAATAGGCACTCATTGAAAGTTTCCTAATGAATGAACTACAAAGATAAAACAAGTTATAGACTGATTCTTTAGACTTGTCAAGGTAATAAATAGACTTTTGCTCAATCAAATTCAAATGGTGGCACGTAGTGGGGGTAGAGGGATTGGTATGAAAAACATAAGCTTTCAGAACTCCCGTGTTTATTTTTAGAATGTCGACCGCTTGAGTGTTTTTAACTCTGTGGTATCTGAACTACCTTCTCTAACTGCAGGTTGGGCTCAGATCTGTGATAGAACAGTTTCCTGGGAAGCTTGACTTTGTCCTTGTGGATGGGGGCTGTGTCCTAAGCCATGGCCACAAGCAGTTGATGTGTTTGGCTAGATCTGTTCTCAGTAAGGCGAAGATCTTGCTGCTTGATGAACCCAGTGCTCATTTGGATCCAGTGTGAGTTTCAGAAGTTCTGTTACTTAATAGCGCAATAGGAACAGAATCATTATGCCTGCTTCATGGTAACACATATTTCTATTAGGCTATCATTCTGTAAGTGGGGGCCTCCCCCAGGAAATGAAATAATTGCCCAGTGGAAATGAGCATAAATGCTTATTTCCTTATCTAAGAGTCTTGTGTTTTCTTCTGAAGATAGTTTTTAGTTTCATACAAAGTCTTCCCCCTTGTCAATACATGATGAAACTTTTAAATACATGGGCATAATATGATCCTTATGATTTGCCTTTGTATCCCATTTACACCATAAGCATGTTTATAGCCCCAAATAAAGAAGTACTGGTGAATCTACATAATGAAAAATATACTCATTTATAAAAGTTTCTTCGAAATATTTGTCCTGTTTATTTGTGGATACTTAGAATCTACCCCATGGTTGAAAAGCTGATTGTGGCTAACTCTATATCAACATTATGTGAAAAGAACTTAAAGAAAGAAGTAATTTAAAGAGATAAATTAATAGAACAATAGACATAATTACTATTAGTAATAGTAAATACAGATAATTACTGTTCTGTGATATTATGTATAGTATTTTCTTTCTTTTCTAGAACATACCAGATAATTAGAAGAACTCTAAAACAAGCATTTGCTGACTGCACAGTAATCCTTTGTGAACACAGGATAGAAGCAATGCTGGAATGCCAACAATTTTTGGTGAGTCTTTATAACTTTACTTAAGATCTTGTTTCCCTTGTAATGCTTGATAACAATCTCAGGTGTGATAGTTCCTGCAAATTGTAACAATGTACAAGTTCTTTTCAAAAATATGTGTCATACAGCCATCCAGTTTTACTCAAAATAGCCGCACAAGTTTTTCACTTTGATCTGAGCCATGTGGTGAGGTTGAAATACAGTAAATCTAAAATGGCAGCATATTACTAAGTTATATTTATAAATAGGATATATATAATTTTTGAGCCCTTTATTTGGGGACCAAGCCATACAAAATACTGTACTGTTTAAGATTTTTAAAAAGGTCCTTATGATTCTTTCAATAACTAAATCTCCCATGGATGTGGTCTGGGACAGGCCTAGTTGTCTTGCAGTCTAATTTATGGTATTAATGACAAAGTTGAGAGGCACATTTCATTTTTCTAGCCATGATTTGGGTTCAGGTAGTACCTTTCTCAACCACCTTCTCACTGTTCTTAAAAAACTGTCACAGGGCCAGGCACAGTGGCTTACGTCTGTAATCACAACACTTTGGGAGGCTGAGGTAGGAGGATTACTTAAGGCCAGGAATTCAAGATCAGTCCAGGCAACATAGTGAGGCCCCATCTGTCTTTATTAAAACAAAATAAAACTGTCACAGATTCTTTCAAGTGATGTTTACAAATTCTCTATGGTTTAGTCACAAGGAAGTTCTGAGGATGATGTATCACGTCATTTCTGTTCAGGCTTTTGAGCCTCCTGGAAGTAAATGGTTTCCTTGCTGAAGGCTTGTTATTACCATGATTATCACTAAGCTTGAAGTAACAAATTAGGGGGACAGACTCACAACCTCTTGCCCTGCCATGGACAAGTTCAAGAATCTAAGTAAAGTCCTCTATTGTCTGATCTTGGATTTGCTCAACTTGAACAAGCCAAGGAGGTGTATTAAACTCAGGGACATCCTGACTAGTCTGGAATTCTTAAGCTTCAGATCACTGTTGAAGAAGTTCAACTCTTTATGGTGCTGTAGACTTACACTCATTTTTAAGGTAATATATAAGGGACCTAATATTTTGTTTTCAAAGCACCTTCAGTTCCACTAAACCTCCCTGAAGAATCTTCCAGCTGCTGAGTAGAAAATCATAGCTAATTTCACAGATGGTAGAACCTCCTTAGAGCAAAAGGACACAGCAGTTAAATGTGATATACCTGATTGTTCAAAATGCAAGGCTCTGGACATTGCATTCTTTGACTTTTATTTTCCTTTGAGCCTGTGCCAGTTTCTGTCCCTGCTGTAGTCTGACCTGCCTTCTGTCCCAGATCTCACTAACAGCCATTTCCCTAGGTCATAGAAGAGAACAAAGTGCGGCAGTATGATTCCATCCAGAAACTGCTAAATGAGAGGAGCCTCTTCCGGCAAGCCATTAGCCCCTCCGACAGGGTGAAGCTCTTTCCCCACCGGAACTCAAGCAAGTGCAAGTCTCAGCCCCAAATTGCTGCTCTGAAAGAGGAGACAGAAGAAGAGGTGCAAGATACAAGGCTTTAGAGAGCAGCCTAAATGTTGACATGAGACATTTGCTCATGGAATTGGAGCTCGTGGGACAGTCACCTCATGGAATTGGAGCTTGTAGAACAGTCACCTCTGCCTCAGAAAACAAAGATGAATTACCTTTTTTTTTTAAAAAAAGAAACATTTTGGTAAGAGGAATTGAGGACACTGATATGGGTCTGGATAAATAGCTTCCTGGCAATGGTCAAATTGTGTAAAAGGTACTTCAAATCCTTGAAGATTTACCACTTGTGTTTTGCAAGGCAGATTTTCCTGAAAACCCTTGCCATGTGTTAGTAATTGGAAAGACAGCTATAAATGTCAATCAGCCTAGTTGATCAACTTATTGTCTAGTGAAACTCATTAATTTGTAGTGTTGGAGAAGAACTGAAATCATACTTCTTAGGGTTATGATTAAATAATGATAACTGGAAACTTAGGCGGTTTATATAAGCTTGTATTCCTTTTTCTTTCTTCTCCCCATGATGTTTAGAAACACAACTATATTGTTTGCTAAGCATTCCAACTATCTCATTTCCAAGCAAGTATTAGAATACTGCAGGAACCACAAGACTGCACATCAAAATATGGCCCATTCAACATCTAGTGAGCAGTCAGGAAAGAGAACTTCCAGATCCTGGAAATCAGGGTTAGTATTGTCCAGGTCTACCAACAATCTCGATATTTCAGATAATCACAATACTTTCCTTACCTGGGAAAAGGGCTGTTACAGTCTTACACAGGGGACAGGATGGTTCCCTTGATGAAGAAGTTAATATGCCTTTTCGCAAACTCCAGAAAGTGACAAGCTCACAGACCTCTGAACTAGAGGTTGACTGGAAAAGTATGTTAGTGCAAATTGCCACAGGAAAGCCCTTCTTTCCACAGAAGCTCCAAGTAGAGGATGTGTGAGTAGATAGGCCATGGGCACTGTGGGTAGATACACATGAATTCCAAGCATTTAGGGTGATGGTGGTATGTTTTCAGGCTAGATGTATGTACTTCATGCTGCCTACACTAAGAGAGAATGAGACACACCCTGAAGAAGCACCAATCATGAATTAGTTTTATATGCTTCTGTTTTATAATTTTGTGAAGCAAAATTTTTTCTCTGCGAAATATTTATTTTAATAATGTTTCAAACATATGTAACAATGCTGTATTTTAAAAGAATAATTATGAATTATATTTGTATAAAATAATTTTTATATTTGAAATGTTGACTTTTTATGGCAATAGCTATTTTTATGATATATTATGTTAAAACTGGGACAGGGGAGAACCTAGGGTGATATTAACCAGGGGCCATGAATCACCTTTAGGTCTGGAGGGAAGCCTTGGGGCTGATGCAGTTGTTTCCCACAGCTGTGTGATTCCCAGCCCGCACACAGGTTCCCTCTTAGATGCAGTTCTGAAGAAGATGGTACCACCAGTCTGACTGTTCCCATGAAGGGTACACTGCCTTCCTAACTCCAACCTGACTCTTAAGAAGATTGCATTGTATTTATTACTGTAAGAAAATATCACTTGTCAATAAAATCCGTACATTTGTGTGAAACTTCATTGTTTTCAGATGCGTTCACTTGTCATGTTTCGTCAGTCTCTTACTCCAATCTCTAAGCTTCATGGAACATGAAACATGAATCTGTCTTTTAGATATAGCCTCTTTTGAGAATCTCACATGAATTAGAACACACATTTTTAGTTATCTTTTTAAACTATGGTAAAACATACATAACATAAAAATTTCCATTTTAACCATCTTAACATTCAGTTCAGTGTCATTATGTACATTCACATGGTTGTGCAAATGTCACCACCATCCTTCCACAGAACTTTTTTTTCTTGCAAAACTGAAACTCTTTACCCGTTAGTCAATATCCCCCCATTTATCTTTCCTCTAATGCCTGGCAACCACCATTTTTCTATCTGTCTCTGATTTTGACTACTGGAAGGACCTCATAGGAGTGGGATCATACAGTATTTGTATTTTTGTGCTTATTTCATCTAGCATAATGTCTTCAAGCCTCAACCATGTTGCAACATGGGTCAATTTTCTTCCTTCTTAAGGTTGAATAATATTCATTATACAGTGGTCCCTCCTTATCCTTAGGGGATATGTTCCAAGACCCCCAATGGATGCCTGAAATCACCAATAGCACTGAACCTGATTACTATGTTTTTTCCTATACATACATACATATGTATAACGTTTAATTTATAAATTAAGCACAGTAAGAGATCAACAATAATCATAAAATAGAACAATTATGACAATATATTATGACACGAGTGATACAAATGTGGTCTCTCTCTTTCTCAAAATATCTTATTGTACTGTGCCACAGGTAACTGAAACCACAGAAAGCAAAACCTTGGATGGGGGGACCACTCTATAAATATGTACCACATTTTTCCTCACCCATTCATCCATCACTGGCTACTTGGTTTGCTTCCACCTTTTGGATATAGTGAATAATGTTTCTATAAACATGGGTGTACAAATATTTCTTCATGTCCCTGCTTTCATGACTTAGGATATGTTTGAAGTTATTTTTATTTTAAAATGGAGGCTTATAGAACACAAAAGATTTATATTCTGCAAGTGTCCATCTGTTTCTTTCAAAGCTTTTTCAAAGAGTGTTAGCTGTCTCATAGCTCTTGATAACTTAAAAAACTTCATCAAGGAAAATACTATTTCTGTGTTGGCACCTGCATGGATTTTTCTTTGTCCAAATCCCTCTTTTAAATTGATGAGGCTTCTTTAGTTCCTTTTTTGCTTCCCTGTTGAGCTTCTTCATGAAATGTGCAGTTGCTAGCATGTGGTGGACGAACTGCAGATCCCTACTGAATGCCAGGCCCTCCGGCCCTGTGTTCTCTTTCTTGGAGAGGTTTGTTTCCACACGTAACCCCAAGAGGGCAGTCTCAGAGCATGTTCTAGTTTAGTTCTTTTTTAAAAATTACTGAACTTTATGTTTTTTAGGGCAGTTTTAGGTTCCCATCAAAAGTGAACAAAAAGTATGGAGAGTTCACATATAACTCCTCCATACATGATAGCCTCCCCCACTCCACATCCCACACTAAAGTGGTACATTTGTTACAACTGTGAAAGAAAATGGAATTTCAAGACCCCAAGCTCACTATGCCAAAGGGAAAGTTAAGCTTCAGAGCTGAATTACTCAATATTCCCTTCCTTTTGTTCCCTAACAGTAGCTGTAACTTCACAATCCTGTGTGATAGCCTCATCCATACACCAGGTTTCCACAATGATAGAAGACTACATATCTCCTGAAATGGCCTCCCTTACAATTGCTCCCAAGAAAAATCCTTGTGAGCCCCTATCTTTTAGGATACATATCGCTCCTATAAAATATCCCTAAAACTGAGTTATGCTGAATTTCACCCCGACAATGTCAATTACCAGCTTGTCTTCATAGGCACAGGACAAGGGCAAGACTAGAAATCATCCCGCTGTCTACCTTGCAATGAACGCATAATTGACTTTTCCTCTACTCCCTATTTTTACCTATAAAATTTGGATTTACTGAACACTCACCAGAGCCTCACCTGAATGGAACCATTTGCCTCACTGCCTACCCTCCCTCCTCCTCCTTCTGCATGTTTGCACTTTACTCTTTAAATATTAAAGTTCCCAAACCCTCTTTGGAAAAGCACAGGTCGCAGATGCTCCTCTGGCTTGTGTTCTTCCTGGGTGCATCTGCAAACTTTGGCTAAACAACTCTCTATCGATTGAGACACCTGCCTCAGTCACTTTTTTCTTAACGCAACCAATGAACCTACATTGACACATTATTAGTGCCCAAACACAATAGTTTACATTAGGGTTCATTATTGGTATTTTATATTTGATGGGTTTGGACAAATGTGTAATGACATGTTAACTGCCATTACAGTATCTTACAGGGTAGTTTCACTGCCCGAAAAATACTTTGTGCTCTGCGTATTCATTCCTCTTTCTCCCCTAACTTTTGGCAACCACTGACCTTTTTATTGTCTCCATAGTTTTGCCTTTACCAGAATGTCATCTACTTAGAATTATGCAGTATGTGGCCTTTTCAGATTGGCTTCTTTCACTTGGTAATATGCATTTAAGATTCCTCCGTCTCTTGTCATGGCTTGATAGCTCATTTCTTTTTAGTGCTGAATTATATTCTATTGTCAGATGTACCACAGTTTATTCATTGACCTACTAAAGGACATCTTGGTTGCTTCAACGGTTTGGCAATTTTCAATAAAGCTGCTAAAACATCGCTGTGTGTGTGTTTTTGTGTAAATGTAAGTTTTTAACTTCTTTGGGTAAGTACCAAGGAGTTTAATTGTTGGATCATATGGTAAAAGATGTTTAGTTTTGTAAGAAACTGCCAAACTGTCTTCAAAGTGGCTATAACATTTACAGTCCCACCAGTAATGAATGGGAGTTCTGGTTTCTCCTTATCGTTGCCAGCATTTGGTGTTGTCAGTGTTTTAGAATTTGGCCATTCTAATAATTTTGTGGTGGTATCTCATTGTTATTTCAATTTGCATTTCCCTGATGACATGATGTGGAGTATGTTATCATATGCTTATTTGCCAGCTGTATATCTTCTTTGGCAAGGTATCTATTAAGGTCTTTGGCCCGTGTTTTGATCAGGTTGTGTCTTATTGTTGAGTTCCTTTATTGGATTTCCTTTGTTAGCATGGTATAACTTTATCCATCCCTTTATTAATCTACCTGGGGCTTTAAATTTAACTAGATTTCTTACAGACATCATATATGTCTTGCTCTTTGATTCACTCTTACAATCTTTGTTTTTTAGCCCTTGATGTTTAAAATGATTATTGACATAATTGGATTAATATCTACCATATTTATTACTGTTTTCTGTTTGTTTCCTTTTTTCTTTATTCCTATTTTTACTTTCCCCATTTTTTTGCCTTTTTAACTTTTGTTGAGCATTTTACAGGATTCTATTTTCTCACCTTCTTAACACAGCAATTCTTTTTTTAACCTTTTTTAGTGGTTGCCCTCTACAGTTGGCAATAAACATTTACAAGTGATTCATGTGCCTTTAAATAACAATATTCCATTTCATATCAGTGCAAGTACCTTAAATTACAAATTTCTAGCTTCTGTCCCTTTTACCATTGCTGGTGTTCATTTCATTTATATATTAGCTTTTATATATCCTGATACTTGACTTTTCCTCATATCAAATTTTCTTTCCTCTTTTGCATTTAAAAAAATAAAATAAACTATTTTAGTCACATACTTTCTATTTGTTTTTTTGTTTGTTTGTTTTCTGTATTGAAGTCTTGATTTGGGGGCTTTACTTGTCCCTGTCTATGCCCACTCCTATCTGACACACACTTTCTTAATTTATCTCCTAGTTGTTTCACTTTGTTTATCTTCATTATGAGGAAAAAAAGCCAAAACCTGAAATGAATACGCTTCCTTCCAGTAACCTGGGACCTTCCATGGTTGGGAAATTGTTACCTATTCGAGTGAAAGGCTAATAAAACCCCCAAAGTAAATATTTTAGTAATTCACTAAAGAAAGAACCTCAAATACTATGTGGAAGACAATTTAAAATGAGGTTTAAAGAGCTCAATGTAAAAACCTGTTTGACCTGTTAAAACAGGTGTGGACAATCACAATTCCCTATTTAAAAATACAGTGAAAAAACCTACAAATGCAAGACAAATACATTGGAGCATGAGAACTCCAAATGGTTAGGTTAGGAATTAGAAGCTGTTCCCAGTGTGCAGAGCTAAGAGACCCTAGTCATTGTCAGTTGACAGGGAACAGGGACTCAATACCTGTGTACTTTCTCAGAGAAGGAAGAAGTCTTGGCAAAATTTTGGGTTTATCCTTAATTCCATATTGTGGGAATACTCAATTGCTCTTTAATAACTCAGTATTGATAGGGACAGGGGGCAGAGAAATTCTAGGCAGAAAAGGGCGAGTCCCTGGCAAAACCCCGCCCTCAATCTGCAAAACCTGAAACTGCAGCTGAAAGTGAGAACTTCCATCCCTGTTTTCCCACTCGAATGTTGCCTTTTTCTAAACTCCCCACGGCCTGCCCCAACCCATCCTGTGCCTATGAAAACCCCTGACTCAGTTGGTAGATGGGACTATAACTGGACATTGGAGAGAAGTGGCTTGACCTCAGAGCGACAGCTTGACAGCATACTTTGGAGAAGAATCTGACAGAAGGCAAGACTTCAGGGGAAGATTACCTATATGCGCTGTCGCCTGTTCAGCTCCCTTTCCCACCGAAAGCCACTTTCATCACCAATAAAATCCCCTGCATTTACCATCCTTCAATTCGTTCATGTGACCTCATTTTTCCTGGACGCCACACAAGAGCTTGGAGGCCACGAGTATGAATACAAAAGGCTGTCACACTGGCTCTTTGCCCTTGCTGGTGGAGGGCAGCCGCCTCACATGAAAAGGCAAAGAGCTCACTGAGCTGTTAACACTTAAGCCGTCCGCAGACGGCAGAGCTAAAAGAGCACTGTAACACACCGTCTGGCCTCCAGGCTCGCAGGCACTCCTGCTTGGATGCTGCCGCAGGGCCCCGCACAGTCTGCCGCTGCCCACACCTGAAAGCGGTTGTCTGGTTCCTGCGCTCGCTTGTTCTGGTTCTGTACTCATTCATTCGCACGCTCCCTCCCACAAGGGGTAGACAGGGAGGGCTGGGTAAATGAGGCACCCCTGTCTCATATCCCATGAAGGCGTCGGGGAAATATCCTGCTTCAGTTTCTCTAGTTGTAAAATGGTTAAGTACATTATGAAAGGTGGTCAACAACTTTTAAGTGAATATGCTAATGCTGGGTTTAATTCTAAAAAAGTTACTTGGATCAAAAGTTATGATTCATTCAGTTCCAATACATCTTCTTTTCATTGAAGTACAGAATCTGTCCACAAAGTACAATTTTATCTTCAAAAACTGCCACCTTGTGGAGATTTGGTTCTATTGTTAAGTCAGCCAATTTCCCGAAAGAACACATGCCAACAACAGAAATGAGTACAGAGCCTCACATACTAATGTAAGTGAATCTCAAAGACATTTTATCTGTAAGCCACATTTGGAATAGTAGAAATGAAGCCTGAATAGTTTTGGGGTACAAATTGCTCTTTAACTATGTTCTTCGCATTCACCTTTGTCACTGATGGAATAATAGAAGGAGCAATCTTTATCAGCAATGATGTGCTGATAAATGAAACCAAAACTGAATTGATGAATATTGACACAAACACTCATACAAGAAATTTAAAAATCTACCTTGTAATTAATCCTTATGAAATTTAAGTCATAATTTACCAAAAATTGTAAAGAAATAAACTTTCTATGTTTTATTAAAAGAAAGGATCAATGCATTTGGCCACAATTGACTGGCCATAATTTTTTGTCAATATTCTGTAAGCTAATTAAAAATAAGACTAATTTAAATATAATGATCTCTCTTGTGCTTTGCCTTTTCAGTGGCAGCAGGTACCATGGGCTTATTCATATTCTAAAAGAGAAGTTGTGTGAGCAAATTTGTCATCATAGGCAATCCTCTTGTAAGGAAAAAATTATGATTTTTATTTTCTCTTATCTCCCAATTGGATCAGATACTCCAGTGTCCTTGGGGAGCCAAACCAGGAACCAGTGCGTCCTTGCACAAACACAGCTTCCTTCCTGCTTGGAGCTCACACCACGCATTTGCATTTGAACCAAGCAATGTTGACAAGCTATTGAGCCACAGAAGTCAAACATTCCAAGTGAGCCTGAGACGACCATTACATTCTTTTACATTTTCTGGTCAATTAAAACTTTAATTGTTTAAAATTTCCAATAGATACAAAGATAGACATAGAGTATAATAAACGTCACACCCCTGTCACTGAACTTCAATAGTTATCAGCTCACAGTCAATCGTATGTCATCTATGCTCCCTCATACTTCCCTCCTATATTATTTTGAGCAAATCCAAACAGCATATAACTTTAGCCCTCTGTCTCTAAAAGACACGGCTTTCTCCATCATTCTTTTTCTTTTGAAACTGATCCATATTACCATTACCATAACTAGAAAAACAGTCATCTTTAATATCCTCAAATATTCACTCCATGTATAAATGTCATTGTCAATTTTTTCCCAAACATGAGGTAATCCTCATGTTGCAGATTAATATGGCACTATGAAAATCACCATGCAAGAGAATTTAAATAATTAATGGGAAAAATTGTTCCATGACCTTTAAAAATATTAAAAATTTAAAACTCTCTTACTGTTGGTTATAAATAATAGCGACACAAAAATAGTGAAACATTGAGTAAGTAATTTAAAACATTAGAAACATTGAGAATTAAAATGTTTCTTTTAAAGTACTTATCAAGAGTAGTTTGAGCAATACTTGGTTTCTTTTGGTTATGTAACTTGCAATATGAAGAAAGCATCTTTTCTATGCCTGGGCAAGTTGTCATACTCCTTTCTAATTTTGGACCAGCTTCTAACATTGTATCCTTTGTGACTTCAATGTTTGTGACTTCAAAATATCTCCAAGAGTTTGTTTAAGGTAATGATTTTTGCTGATGTCACCTCCTCTGGGGCATCTGGCAGGCATTCTTGCTAGGCCATCCCAAAGAAGAGGGTGGAAGGGCCCATAGAGAGCAAGAGAGAAAGGGGGGAACCTTTTAGAGGTGATTAGGCTATGAGGGCTCTGCTTTCATGAATGGATTAATGCCATTATGGCAGTGAGTTCAGTATATAAGGACGAGTTTGGTCCCCTTCTCTCTCTTTCTTGCTCTCTTTTCACCCTTTTGCCTTCTGCCATGGGATAACACAGCAAGAAAACGCTCACCAGATGCTGGCCCCTTGATATTGGACTTCCCAGCCTCCAGAGCTGTAAGCCAATAAATGTGTGTTCATTATAAATTACCCCAGCTGTGACATTCTGTTGTGGCAGTACAAAATAGATCAAGACAAAGGGGGATTGCAGGCAGGAAGGGAGCCCCTGACCTCTTAGTTTCACTCATCTGGAATTTAGCCACCACAACACAGAGCTGGGACTTGAGGGGATAAGAAATGCCATTGACCTGCACTTCCCGGGGTGATAGTACAGTTCTGGGCTGTAAACTCAAGGGAGAGGGAATGCTGTCATCTTGGCCACATCAGCCTGGAGCAGAGCTTCTATCACACCAAATTGGGGGAGGGAAGAGGGAGCAGTTTGTGGCAGCAGTGCCATAAACTTTTGTTCTTACTGAGATTAGCATATTTTCTGGAATAAATGCTGCTTCTTTTGCTGTATGTGCTTAGGGCCATTTTCAGAGACTTTCAATGATTAATAATTGTTACCAGTAATGGTTATTTTGATGGGTAGTTGGTCCACAGAGCTCCTCACCTCGCTCTTCTAGAAATTGTCTTTTAGTTTAGTATTAATTCCTCAATTTTTCAGTTTTTTTTGAACTTTTACCTCCAGGATGACTCTTTGAAACAACTCTTATTTAAATTATTGACTGAAACTTTTATGTATAATTCTCATTTTGTTCTTCACACAATCTCTGTGAAGGAGGTTCTAAGAACTAAGAGGATTAGAGAGGGTAAGGATATTTCCAGAAATTACCCAGCTCTCCCAGATTTGGAACCTTTAGAAAGTTTATATACTTACTGGAAAACTTAGCTCATTTTTAATCAGAGGGAAGTCATTTTACAGTGCCCCACACAGGGAGTCAGATAACTACTTCCTAGTTACGTTTTCCTCTCTAGAGACTCAACCAGCCCTGCTGTACTTTCCCATGGGGTCTGAAACTGCAGAAATCTACTGAGAAAAGCAGAATGTTCACAGCAGGATAAAACTCATGTTTTCTAGCACTACTAAGATTCAGGCTTATGCCTCTGTATTTGATTTTTTAAGTCTTGCTAATGTCAAAGTAATTCTATCTCACACATCCCAAAGTCTGTAAAGGTGTAATAACAAGGGGTAAGATTGTCTTAAATCTGCAGTTTATTAATCTGTTTAGTGGGCTACCCTGGGTTACTGCAGGACCTCTCAAGGTCTCTAGTATGCAAAGGTGCATTTGACTCTGTAAGAGTGGAATATCACATGTAGTGTATCTCAATTGATTTGGCTACATAACCCTATTTTTTTTGCCATTTATATCCTGTGTTTTGGGGAAGGTTGGCCTAGAACATTTATTCTAAAAGGAAAGGGCATGGGAAATTCTTACCTTTGGCAGTGTAGGGGAGGAAAAATTGCTAATTCTTACCCATTTAGTTTATTTTGCTAGTTTACAAATTAAATTGAGATAAGACAGATTAATAGGAGAAAATCAACTTTAATTATGTGTGTATATATGGGAGTCCCACAAAAATGTAAGACTCAAGGAAGCAGCCAGGTGATTGAGACCTATATATTATCCTGAGCTACAGAAAGGGATAAGGGTTTGGGGCTTTTGGGGGGTTGTGGAGGCAAATTTTGGGAAGGCGAGGAGAGGAAATGTATGATCAATAAAGGTTGGCTTGTTGCGCAGATAAAAGTATCTCAGGTGATAAAGATGTTTCCAAAGAGTAACTCCCTTCATGGTACATATATTTTACTCATGATCATTTCCTTTATAGATATAAATTTCCTTTACAAAAGAGAGCATTTATATTTTATTTTATGTAGTAGAGAAGTCGGTAAAGAGCTTTTCCTGTATTGGCTGGTTCTCAGTTTCTTTTAGCTCAAAATGATCAATATGCCGAAGTGGCATGTTCTGAAATGACATGTTCTGAATCCTTTCAGCTGGAATATATTTGTATATCAACAGGATTTCCATCTGTCAGCCCTTAGGGTCTGCTTATGGAAGATATAAGCACCTGGATGATCATGACGAAAATCTGGAGATTTTCAGAAAACACCGGTGCAAGGCTCCACCCAAAATCAATTAAAGAAGAATCATGGAAGATGGGGTTAGGTCACTGAGGGCTTGAAAGGCTTCCCAGGTGATTCTAATATGCAACCAGTTGAGAAGCATGGATTTTTATATTGGGCTTTTCAGGCTGACCGAAAGAACTGCGATGCTCAGGCAGCCAGGGGAGCCTGGCAGGAGTTTGACCGGGGAGACTGAAGCTTGTCAACAGGGACAAGAACAGTAAGCTGGTGCCTGGCACCTGAGGGTACTTCAGAGGTGCTCATTAAAAAAGAGGAGATGACATCAGGCGAGAATTCTTAACCAGACATTCAACAAATTGAGGGTCGTCTATGTGTCCTAGGTGCTAGGAACTTGGCAGCAAACAAGGCAAAGTTCTCAGTGTCATGGAGCTTACATTCTAGTGGATGAGGACAAAAGTAAGTAAATGTTAAAAATATATAGCAGATGGTAACTAAAGAGAAAAATCAGAGAATTAGATTATTTGCTGTAGCATCGTCAAAAAGTCATTAGTATGGTGGCAATTGAGCAGAAACACGAAGGAAGTGAGGAAGTCAGCTGTGTCGGTGTCTTGAACAGTTTTTGAAGCAAAGGGAAGAGCAAATGTAAAGGCAGAATCATGGTTGGGATGTTGGAGGAGCAGCAAGGAAGTGCTGTGAATCCTGGGGAAAAAGAGGGTTAGATGATATGGGCCTCTGTAAGGGCACTGGCTTTTACTTTAAGTCATAAGGGAAACCTTTGGAGTTTTTGAGTGAAGAGTGATGTGATTGGAGTTACATTATAGCAGGGTGACTCTGATGCTGTGTTGAGACCAGAATGAAAGGTATGGAGCATGGAAGCAGGGAGACCAGTTAGGAGTCTATTGCAATAGTCCTGGTGAGAGACCACAGCAGATTGGACTAAGGTGGCAACTAAGGTATATCGGAGAGGTGGTCAGATTCTGCATTTATCTTGAGAACAGAAGCATCCAAATTTGCTGATGAATTGTATATAGTGTAGGAAAGAAGGAGAAGACTCAAGGATGATGTGAAAGATTTCGGTCTGAGGAGTTGTAAGGATGAAATTATTTATTGAGACTGAGAAGAATGAAGGAGAAGTTGGTGGTATGGGAAGGATTTAGGGCATTTTAGACATTAAGTTTGAGACATCTTGGTGGAATGACAAGCAAGGCAGTTGAATCTGAGTCTGAAGTTCAGGAAAAAGATTCAGAGTGGAGACAGAATTATAAAAGTTATCAAAATGAAGACTGTATTAACACAGTGAGTGTGAACTAGATTCTTATTACTTGCACCATCTACATCACCTGGGAGCTTGTTAGAACTGCAGCCTCTCAGACCCTACCTCGGAACTGCTGACTCAGTATCAGGATAGTGTCATGATCCCAGGTGATCTGTAGGTACTTCAGAGTTTGAGGATTCCTAGATTAGATTAGCTAGGGTATGAATGAATGTAGAAGAGAAAGACTGAGAACCTGAGACAATCTATCTTTGGATGCCTTGGAAAAGTAGATGGAGACTGAGATGATGTAGGGAAGGGGAATTTAGAGAGAATAGTGTTCAAATCCAAGTTAAGAATGTGTTTCAAGAAGGAGAGAGTTAAACGCGTAGGTCAATTAAGATAAGGAATGCTAATTTACCACTGGATATAGCAATATTAATGTCATTAATTACTTCTATAACAGCGTTTTAATAGGATTCAAGATATTGGGAAGAGAAATATTAGAGACTGAGGATAGACCTTCATGAGTTTTTTCTAAAGGAAAGGAGAGAAAGGGAGAACTGCATGGGAAACTCAAGACAGGTGAAGGTTCTGGGCATGGTGGCTCATGTCTATAATACTAGCACTTTGGGAGGCTTGGGAGAATTGCTTGAACCCAGGAGTTTGAGACCCCGTGGCTACAAACTTTAAAAAAAAATTAGCCAGGCATGGTGGCATGTGCCTGTGGTCCCAGCTACTTAGGAGGCTGAGGTGGGAGGATTGCTTAAGCCCAGGTGGTTGAGGTTGCAGCAAGCTCTGATTATGACACTGCACTCCACCCTGAGCAATGGAGTGAGACCCCAACTCAAAACACAAAAAAGGCGAGAGAAATAACATTCTACTGGTATAGGGATATATAGATAACAAATTAAGGGGTGGGGCATTTGGCAGAGGTGGGGGTATGTGGAGGTCAAAGCAACTCTGTCTTGGAGGCTAATTCACCATTTTGACTTCTGATTAACCCCTCTTCCGAGAATGCCTCTAAGATTTCTCTTTTATCTACTGTTCCTTGTGTAAGAGCATGCACTTACCATAAATCCTGCCTTTAACCAATTGTTCTATACATTCCTTCTGAAGCACATATATACCTTTTCCCTATGGTCTATAAACCTGGGATATGGAAAGTAAGGGTGTGGAGATCCAGCATCTTGTCTCACTGCCACTGAGATACAGACATGGCTTCTGTTTGTAAGTCTCTATTAAATGTTTCTTTCCAAGAAACTGGATACATCAGCCTCTTTCTTCAGCTTCAGCTTCTAAGTTTGGGAGTAGGGTTGGGTATACCTGCCCACAGCAGAACAGGGGAGAATTGAGAGTTGTTCCAGGATACCCTGAATAGTTGAGAGGGAAGGAACCCTAGGAACAGGGGATCACCTTTAGTGAGGAGGATGGAAAGTCACTCTTAGAAGTGGGAGAAAAGGTAGCTTGGTAGATGTGGGGATAGACAATTGTAAGTTTTCTTTCAATTGACTCAGTTGTTATCAATGTGAAGAGAGGAATATTCATCAATTAAAAATGAGGGGAAAGAAGATACTGGGGATATAAGGAGAATAACATATGAACTGTCACTTAAGACAGTTTCCCCCAACATTTTAAAGTCATGGCACACATTAAAAAATGAGAATATTTGAGTGGCAACTAGGAGGGGATTTGGAGCCCTGGCCAAGTTTACTGGGGCAAGAGGCAAATGGCTCAGGGGTTCTGGTTGCCATTTGCCCAGATAGCTAAAGAAAGTAATATCTTCTGGCATCCTGATTCTGTTTGACACATGAATTGGGGAGCTCTGAAAGAAGAGATGGGAATGAATGATGCATAGACAGGCAGAAAGGTAGTCAGGTAGCAGGAAATACCTTATGTGCAGTGAAATTCATGAATTTGAAGAGGAACTGGTGAGGATGGTTGTATTTTTTAACCACTTCAGCTACATAGGTGTAGTCATG
This sequence comes from Papio anubis, assembly GCF_008728515.1. Lineage (NCBI taxonomy): Eukaryota > Metazoa > Chordata > Mammalia > Primates > Cercopithecidae > Papio > Papio anubis. The sequence goes on along the minus strand of NC_044979.1, from coordinate 41,201,946 downwards.
CAATAGGGCGAGAACTGGATTTAACTAAGTTTGGGGTTATGCCTAGCAAGTACAACAGAAAGAGATGGGATGAGGGAGTTGAGGAGAGATGCCAAGTGTAGACTAACTATGATCATGTAATATAAATCAGGTGAGAAGAGATATTAGGACATGGAATAGGAGGAGAATATTGAAAAGGTAGTTTGATGGGTTCTGAATTTTGTGGGGTCTTGGTGTTTTTGGAGATACAAGAGGGAAGGAGATGACTGGAGACTAGAATGCTTGCAATTGATCATGGATGAGATGCAGGTGATGGTAATGACGAAGGGTGTTATATGGGAGTAAGAAGCAGAGGCACCATGGAGGAAAAGAGGCTGTTGGACTGAGAGGTGATGGTATTGGAGGAATTATTTACATTGATATTAAAATCTCTATCAATGATAACAGGGGAGGGTGACAGTGAATCTGGAGGTAAAATTCAATTCATTTGATTCATTCAACAAAGGAAGCAAATTAGTAGCAAATTTTGTAGCATAACCCCAACAAATCGACATGACTATCCAAAGAAGGGCCAGTGTAGTCTGGTAGTAGAGTCTGAGGTCAGAACTTCAAAAAAAGGGCATTTGTTGGGGAGGGAGATACAATGTGTACAAGTGACAATAAGGAGCAAGGAGGCTGTCATCCTCTACCTCCATGTCTGGTTATCAAAGATGTTGGGGGAGGAAAGCAGCCTGCTTGAGAAGGCCTCTGGAAAAACAGTGTCCCCAAAGGGAGGCAGGTTTTCATTTGGACCATGTGGTGAAAGAAAACATTCACCAACTGTTTAAAGATGCAGGAAGTTTTGCTGAGAAGATTGTGACTCTGGAGGGCACAAGGAGATAGTTTGGGGAAATTGGGAAGGTTTGAGAGATGAGAGACCATTGTGGTATGTGTGAGGTACTAAGGAGATGAGAGCTCAAGTGCCAAGGTCTGGCTTGAAGAGGCAGGCTTCTTGTTATGAAAACTGCTGCTTTATGGATACCGGAGAGCAAACAACTCCAGATAGCTTCAGTGTTTTCTACCCAAGCAACTGCAGGTTATCTAACATCACTTTTCAGAGATCATATTTCTTCTGAAGACAGAAAACAATTTCCCCATAATCCAGCTGAGAAAATTGCTTGGCCTTCCCTCAACCCTTTCTTGAAACTTTCGTAAAATTGATTCCAGAAATGAGAAATGAAAGAGAATCTTGTTCTTGTTTGTTGTGTTTTGAGACGGAGTCTAGCTCTGTTGCCCAGGCTGGTGTGCAGTAGTGTGATCTCGTCTCACTCACTGCAACCTTCGCCTCCTGGGTTCAAGCAATTCTCCTGCTTCAGCCTCCCAAGTAGCTAGGATTACAGGCACCCACCACCACATCCAGCTAATTTTGTAATTTTAGTAGAGATGGGGTTTAGCTGTGTTGGCCAGGCTGGTCTTGAACTCCTGAACTCATGATCCGCCCGCCTCGGCCTCCCAAAGTGCTGGGATTACAAGCATGAGCCACCATGCCTGGTCAAGAATCTTGTCTTAATCCCCTGTCTTAAGATAATTTATCCTGAAAAAATGATTATCCATTTTCTTCAAGGCTCTCTCCATAAAGCCTCTTTATGGAATCTCCTTTCTGATTTGAACATTGATCCAAATCATAAACAATCCTCATTCCCTCTTAATGTTATGTATCATGGATGTGAGACTGGGTGTATTCTGGTGTATATGTAGGGGAACAGTGGTGCCCTGAATGCCCTTTAGACCTGATCTTTATGAATCGCTATGATACTTATATTTCCTATGACCTGTGTGATTTTGGTTGTTACTTATCTTGACGAATATTCTTTTCGAAAATATTGTGCGCTGAAGGACACCTAGAAAATTCCAGGAGTCTGTCTAGGTTCTAATTGATATGCAGTTTCCTACCTTCATAGCCTTTTATTGGGCAATCTTTGTTGACACTTGTTTTCCAAGTTACTGCATGACTCATTTCAGAGTTCAGTTACCCAGAAACCACCTACTTCTATGCCCACAATAAGAAGCAAACAAGAGGTTTTTGCAATAAAGACAATCAGTATCTAGGATAAGAGCTGGCATGTGGGCTGGTCCCATCTTTGCTGTGAAGCTACAGGGAGGAGGTAGGGAGGGGTGAGTCTGGCTTTCTCACAGTTTGTTGAGTAACCCCAGCGGGACATCCCGCCTCACATCCTGGCAGTTGAATTAGCTGGGCTCTTCAAGGCCACAAGAAGGAATCCTATACCCATCACCTGCAATGATAGGAGTTTATTGTTCGAATAGTAGGTAGGAGGGGAAGGATGGGAAACTTCCTCATCAGCTGCTCAATTCCCCCTGGTCCCAGGGTTTCAGAACTAGAATAACGCACAACAGACTTCTTACCTCCAATCAAAGGGCAGGCAGGTAATTTGTCTTCTTTTTGTTCCCCTCACACAATGTAGAGCACACAATCGGGTCGGCTTTTGATCTCTCGCTATAATGCTCTGCAACTGGATGTGGTTACCAAGTTGCCTCTGTGACGGTCAGCTTTTCCAGCATTAGGAGTTTTAACTGAGGCTTCAGGGATGCATAACCCCCCTGGGATTTTGTGCCAGAATGAGGGTCTGTCTATGTGTGCATTTTCTTGCAAAGCATATGATCCTGTTTCTAAAGGCGCCTCAATCTTTGCTTCAATTCACTGTGGCTAGTTGAACAGATTTACGTTTTACTCATGGCTCGTGACAATGCAGGCAGGGATGAGCCCATCTGAATCACCATCCTCAAAAAGAATCCATATGCTGGCAGCAACTGACTCCTCCTGCAGCTGGTCATGTATCAGAATGTTGTGTGAGGTAATCCCCTCACTTCCTCACACTGATTTCTGATAACTCCTCCGGTCCTTCCGTAAGTCACTATCTTCTGGCCGCGTACACGTGCTCATACATACATCCATGACAGAATGTAGAAAAGTTTTCTTGTGTGGTTCTATAGCCAAATAAGCCCCTTTCATGCTATTCAAATAGAGTTTCATAGTGCTGCACTCAGTTCTATTTTTATTTTAAAATGATCGAGGTTGACTAAATGAAAGGCATTTCAGGGTTTTTAGTTCTTGGAAAGCAGATGGTTTATATATCAATCTCCCACTCTTTAGTAGCAAAGATTCTACAACTGCATGTATGAACTTCAAGAATTCCAGGCAATCCTAAAGGTTTTTCTGGGCCAAGCCTCTGTGCAGAGGTATGTTTTTAACCATCTCCAGTGGGATTTTCAGTATTTTCAGCATTGACTCAACTCCAGTCAACAGCGATATCAAAACAAATGAACATCGAGTCAGAAAAGAAAGTCTGAATACTGTTCTCCAGTCACAAAAAAGACGGGTGATGTGAATGTGTGTTGCTCTTTAAAGTTAGTTTTTTTAAGTCAAGTACACTCACTTCTTGATATAATCAATAACCTTCATAGCTGGGGGCTGCCTGGGCTTCAGACAGCAGAGTTAGAGAAAACAGGTGATTTGTGTGCTATTTGGCTTTGGAGCAATGCAATATGTGGTTCAAATTCAACCTCATTTCATTAACTCTGTAACTGAAGTACCTGATAGCAGCTACCAAAACGTTATTTCATCCAAGAGTTCACTGACACTGAACAGTTTCAGAAACTTGGATCACATGAATATAATATAAGAGCTTTACAATTTTTAAAACTAGGGATGATTACTATTCTATCAGCATCAAGAATCATTTCTAATTCTTGTAGACTCTTTTCCATGATAAGGTCAATGTAATTTGTAACAAATTACCCTTAGTTTGAGTCCTTGGAGAAAGCTGGACTCAGTTTTAAAAAGAGAATGAAAATAAATGTCAATCAAAGGCATTTAAGGCTTTTATTTATACTTTTGCATTGTTTTAGGGAATTTTTGTATGTTTATCAATAGTCTTTTATTACAACATTTTATCCTTTGAGGTAAAACAAACAAACAAACTGGCTGGGCATGGTGACTCATGCCCGTAATCCCAGCACTTTGGGAGGCTCAGGAGGGCGGATCTCTTGAGGCCAGGAGTTCAAGACCAGCCTGGCCAACATGGAAAAACCCCATCTCTACTAAAAATACAGAAAGTTAGCTAGGCATGGTGGTGTTCGCCTATAATCCCACTACTTGGAGGCTGAGGCAGGAGAACTGCTTGAACCTAGGAGGCGGAGGTTGCAGTGAGCTGAGATCATGTCACTGCACCTGTGCTCCAGCCTGGGCAACACAGCCAGACTCTGTCTTAAAAAAAAAAAAAAAAAAAAAAAAAAAAAGGCAAAAAAGCTAATATTCAGTAATATGCTCTATACAAACCTTAAAGTTCCCATATAAACCTGGAATCAGTTCTAGGAAAGACACATAAAGCATGGTGATTATATTTTATTTCACTCTGTTGTGGGAAGAGGCTGAGATAATGTTTAAATTAAAACAAAAGTGACAAAGTGACAATACCCCTGTGAAGGAGACCAGGTCAACATAACCGGCTGGCATCATGTTTATCTTCTCAGCACTAAAAACTAAAAAAAAAACCACACACATACAAAAACTTTTTGGCTCTACTTTTGACCTTGGCTTTTGTATTGGTGTTCGTTTGGTTTTCAGAGAGGCTTGGTTCCTTTATTTTAAGACATCCTATTTGTTGGAGGAACTTCCATTAAATTATCTTGTCAGTTCTCACTAAATTTTCTTTTCACAGCTCTTGCTGTCTGGGTTATAAACACCCATGGCAAACATGAGAGGCCTCAAAGGAATGTGTGCTGGGATCCTCTTGAAATATTATTGCCCTGGATCCTTTGAGCTCTTTACCTCCAGAAAGCAGCATGGAGAAGGTGGGCAAACCTGCATAGTTTCTCGGAATGGATGAGTCTTTCTTTAGAGTAGACATGTAGAGCAGCTCAGGAAATGACTGCTATTAAGCTGACAGGCTGGTAGAATATTATTAACAAATGTGAAATAAGCAACTGTCCTGCAAGTATTTCTTGGGTGCTGTTTATCCTTGATTTCTATCCAATGCTCTTTAGCACATCTCTCAGAGTCTAGAAAGTTGTCTCCTTTTTCCCTCAAGCCAGATGGGTTACTGCTTTCAAGCTATTTTTGCTGTGAAGACAACAATAACAAAACAGCAATGCCAAACTACTTCTTATTTTCAAAAGCAGTTTGATTTCCTCTGACAAACCATCAAGCCAGTGTGACTTTGCATCACTGGATTAGGTTAGTGTAGGTGCTGTGGTTTGAATGTGTCCCCTAAAGCTCGTTGGAAACTGAATCCCCAATGCAACAGCATTGAGAGGTGGGAGCTTTAAGAGCTGAGCTGATTAGGTCTTGAGGGCTCCTTTCCTCATTACTGGGTTAATGTCATTATCGTGGGAGTGGGTTAATCAGCCAGGGAGTGAGTTCCTGATAAGAAGATGAGTTCCCCAATTCCCCTCTTCTGCAACAGACATGCTCTCTTGCCCTTCTGCCTTCTCCCATGGGATGACTCAGCAAGAAAACCCTTGTTAGATGTGGGCCCCTCAGCCTTGGACTTAGCCTGCAGAACTGTAAGAAATACATTTCTGTTCTTTGTAAATTACCCACTCTCAGGTATTTTGCTTATTTATAGCAGCGCAAGATGGACTAAGACAGAGTATAACTAGATGTATGAGGAAATGACCTCTCTCTACATAGGCTATCTATCTTTGGAGTACAGCTCCAGGTGGACAGTGGCACTTGTTTAGGCTTGTATTAGTTGGAGGACAGCCAGGAGTGAATAAAAAAATCCATTTTGCTTCTAAAATTAAAAGGGTCATTTTAATTAAAATAATTCTATAAACATAATTTATATTAAAAACAAAGTCGTATACAAATTAGAGAAAAATATAAAGAAATGCCATTTCCTAGGTTTGATTCAGACATCTTCATTTCTAAAATTAACTATTCCTGAGTTCTGCTAATGTGTCCTGCCACAAGTGTAGGCATAACAAGGTGAAGGAATTAAACTACCAGGCTCTGAATCAAGGGACTTGTTTAATGGAATTACACATAATGAAGAATCCTACTCACTTTGAATTCAACACGGGGGTTATTCTTCCCACCAAAAGAAGCAGAGAGGGAAGGAACCTCCCAGAAAAGTCCAGGCAGAACTTACAAGTTTGAGCTGTATGAAACAGCTAATATTTGACCATTTTTGCTGAAGAAACACATCAATTCCATATTGATTGACACAATAGAATCAGCAACTTCTATAATGGGAGCTGTGGCCTTTTCCACTTCTTCCTTTCTCCTATATTGGAGGAGAAATTCCCAGAAGGGAGTAAAACTTGCTCTGCCTCTAGATAGCAAGAAATTGTTTTCTCTTCCTCCATCCTTCTGCAATATCAAAAAATATCTTTAAGTATTCAAGTGACATGAACATTATTCCTGTTCTCTCCTGGGATTCAGCCGTCCAGCCTTCTATACCCCAGTGGGCCTCAAAGTTCTTTTTTTTTTTTTTGAGATAGGGTTTCCATCATCCAGGCTGGAATGCAGTGGTGCAATCACTGCAGCCTCAACTTCCCAGGCTCAAGTTATTCTCCCACCTCAGCCTCCTAAGTAGCTAGGACCACAGATGTGTGCTGCCACACTAGGTTTTTTTTGGATTTTTAGTAGAGATGGGGTTTTGCCATGTTGCCCAGGCTGGTCTCAAACTCCTTGACTCAAGGGATCTACCCGCCTTGGCCTCCCAAAGTGCTGGGATTACAGGTGTGAGCCACTGAATTCAGCCCTCAAAGTTCTCTTTTAATTAATCCTCCTAAGTTTGCTGGGGCAAAGGGAGGGTGGGGTGGATATGGGAGTACTTTATATGTATAAAATTTTGCCATAGGGTAGGTTTTAATTCTCTATTATGTTTTCATAATTTCTTGGTGTATTCAGGTGTTGTTTATGATATATATCTGTAACCTCAACTGACTATCTCAATTAAGATTTTGGTACCCAATGAGTTTAGGCCACATAAGCCTCATCCCTTACAGAATGTTGTTTAATGAGTGTTATACCTGTCTAGGCATGTTTCTTGTTACACTTATGTAAGTTTTAACTTTCTTGAAGGCTGTCTCAGAATATATTCCTATGGCTCAATGCCTTTTATGTTCTTGACTTCCTGTCAGTAGAGGCCATAGCAATATGTGCTTGCTCACCTCATCTGCTGTTCAAATGAGCACACATTACCTGGCATGGGAAAATAACTTCAAATCTCTTCAGACAAAGGTCCAACAGGCCAGACAACCTCATGGCTAGTTCCTTGCCCTGAACAATCTTATTTACAGAATATCCAGCATTCAAAATGGAGGAACTTCCAGCTCATGATTAAACTCTTTAGCATCCTTTCAACATTGACACCATTATATATTTGGATTAACAGCATTTTAAGAAGAGATAGTGTATTAGCTTCCCAGGGCTGCTATGACAAGGGACCACAATCTAGATGAATTAAAAAGCAGTTATTCTCTCACAGTTTTGGAAGTTCTAGAAGTCTGAAATCAAGGTATTAGCAAGGCCATGTTCTCTCTGAAGGCTTTAGTAGGGGATTCTTTCCTGCTTCTTAGCTTCCAGTGGTTGCTGGCAATCTTTGGTGTTCCTTGGCTAGTAAATGTGTCCTTTGAATCTCTGCCTCCATCATGTGGCACTCTCCTTCTGTGTGGCTGAATTTCTCTCTTTTTATCCTTAAGGATACCTTCATCCAATATGGCCTCATGTTGATACGATTAAATTTGCAAAGATCCTATTTCCAAATAAGGCCATATTCACAAGTTTGGATAGACATGAATTTTGGGGCATGCTATTCACCTCAGTGCAAGTAGTCTTGAAGGTTTGCTTCTAAATACACTAAATCCATTTAAATAAAACTAAATGTGATTCAAATAAATACTTACACGTAAATAATCACCACCATGTCCCAAGCTCCATCAGCTCCATGTTTATATTCATTCATTTGTTCATTTAACAAATACATATTAAAAGTCTCTCATGTGTCCTGATCAGTGCTGGGGCCAAAATAATGAACCAGAGGGACAACGTCCCTGTTTACAGGATGTTTACGTTCTTGCTGGGAGAGTGATAAACAAGTATAATTTCATTGGTGCTCTAAAAGCAGTATTTATTGAGAACTGACCAAGTGACAGTCACTGAGAATGAAGAAAATGTGAAGAGTAAAGTCCATGTCTTCATAGAACTTACATTCTATTGGTAGGGAGACAATACATAGATGAGTAGATAAGTACACAAATAACTTTAGCTAGCGATAAGTGCTATCAGGAAATAAAAGGCAGGGCAAATGGTTGCAGGGTCAGAGAGCTTTGTGTCTTTTGATCTGAGCTCTGAAGGAAGCCAGGGAATGAGTCTTGTGAATGTTTGGGTTTAGTGTTCTGGTGGGAGGAACTGTGAATACAAAGACCTTGAAGAGAGCAAGTTCCTGGTATATTTGGGAAGAATAGGAGGCCAGTGAGGCCTCTTGATGTGAACCAGGACAGAGAAAGGGACTGAGTTGTAGCCTGGGGCTCAAACATCCTAGTAAACCATGACAAGAGCTGTTACTCCAAGTACTATGGGAAAGCAAGCAGAGGGTTTTGAACAGGAGAGCAACATGAACGTACTTGAATTTTAAAGGGAGACCCTCTGGCGACAGTGTGAGTACTGGACTGTAGGGGGCAATGGGTGGAGAAGGGGTCATGCTTGGGTGGGATTTTGACCACAGAGCCTATGGTATTCAGAGAGTGGAAAGTGCTGTGAAGTAGACATGGCATGATGGAGAGGAAGGTAGGAAGGAACGTCATTCATTGGGTAGCTAGTAGATAGAGAGGCTTCACTGAGGAGGTGATGTTTTCACTCATCTGTGAATAACTAGAAATTGCCAGCCTTGTAAAGATCTTGGAAGATATTTTCAAGTAGAAGCAAAAATTGGAAAAAGAAAATTGGAAAGCTCTAGCCCTGGTGTGTTCGAGAAAAGAAAGGAGGACATTTGGAACCTAGTAAGCCAGAAGATGCCCTGTAGGAGATGAAGGAAAACAGGGAGGGAGGGCAGTGTCAGGAAGGCCCCTGTGGTCCTTCCTGGTACTGTGAACTTCCTGAGAGTACTAGAAGGAACAGTCTGTCCATAGCTTGTTGGTGCCTGCTATTTTGTATGGTATAACATTCCCTAATGTGAGAGGAGGAAGTGATGACGTTCTGAGGTGCATAGAGTTAGAGGATGTCTCTCTACAAATATTACAGGTCACAATTTAAAAATGTCGATGGCCTTACACATAGCAATATCATTTCTAGGAATTTATCCTACAGAAACAAAATTACAGATACTATAGAGCATAAAGATTTTACTGTGGCCTTGACTACAATAGCAAAAGTAACCAAAAATAACCAGAAACACCTGGATACAGTCCATTGTTAAGAAAACAGATGAATAAGTTATGGTGTATGTAAAAGTGGACATGCATTTAGCTATTAAAAGAATGGGAGCTATATTTGTTAACTTAGAAAAATGTCCACAATTTATATTTCGAATGGTAAATTGACCTACATAAATAATATGTAAATAAAGTATAATACATAAAATATAAAATTATTTTTAAAAACTCACCATGGTAGCGTGGTGCAGTGGCTTTCACCTGTAATCCCAGCACACTGGGAGGCAGGCAGATCTTTTGAGGTCAGGAGTTCAAGAGCAGTCTGGCCAACATGGTGAAACCCCATCTCTACTAAAAATGCAAAAGTTAGGCGTGGTGGCATGGGCCTGTAGTCCCACCTACTCGGGAAGCTGAGGCAGGAGAATCCTTTGAACCTGGGTGGGTGGGGGCGGAGCTTGCAATGAGCTGAGATCTTACCACTGCACTCCAGCCTGGGAGACAGAGCGAGACTCCGTCTCAAAGAAAACAAACAAACAAACAAAAACCACCCACCGTGAGGTGATGGAAGTGTTTTGAATCTTAATTTTGCTGGTGGTTTCACAGGTGTACACAACTGTCAAAACACATGGAATTATACTTTAAGGAAATGCAGTAGTTCCTTGAACATAAATAGTTTCTCAAAGTTGAACAAATGTTTTGTATCTTAAAAAGTGTCTGTCTTCTATCATTTTGGTGCGTATCTACATTTGAGTAGGTTTCTATGTGCAAAGGAAGAAAATATAGGAAGATACAGTGGTTACATAGAGATGGGTTTGGAGAGAATGGTACCTAATTTTATAACCCTAGAGTGTCCTTAGCCCCAAATTCCTGTCCAACCAAAATATCTCAGTGTGAAGATACACCTTTGTTGCCTACCAAGCAGAGGTAGCTGAACATTTGGGCTGGCTAAGTAAGGAAAATACTTCCCATGTCACTTCTGCACTTTTTGTACATGTGGAAGTTGAGGAGAGGTGGCAAGGACATTTGCCAACATGGTGGTAGTTAGCTAAAATTAAACTTAAGCCAGTGATTGGAGCATCAACAAAAGGATAATTATCGTCTTACAGTCTATCATGGAACATAGTGGAAGAACAAGATCTTTGAGGTCAGAAATACCTGAATTTTACCTCCAGACTTGTTCCTTCCTGGTAGAACAAGTTTTGTGTGGCTTTGGAAAATTAACCTACATGGTCTTTATTTTCCTCAAATGCAAACAATAACTCCCATAGTGTTGTAGTAAAGATTAAATCAGATGAAATGGTCACAGAGCCTTCTACATTGTAGAATGTCAGTACTTGATATCATCATCCACTGTGGAAGAAAAAATTGTGAAGTTCTCATTCTGAGGATTAGTGAGTTTAAAGTGCTTATTTGCATGGCTGGCCTAGGTGTTATTCTTCAAAAAGAACTAATTCTAGACTCTGCTACAAGCCCACTATACAATATTGTTGTGACGGTAAGCTTTTAAAAATTGAATCTGTAGGCCAGGTGCGGTGGCTTACGCCTGTAATCCCAGCACTTTGGGAGGCCAAGGCGGGTGGATCACAAGGTCAGGAGATTGAGACCATCCTGGCTAACATGGTAAAAACCCATCTCTACTAAAAAAAAATACAAAAAATTTAGCCGGGCATGGTGGCAGGCACCTGTAGTCCCAGCTACCTGGGAGGCTGAGGCAGAGAATTGCTTGAATCTGGGAGATGGAGCTTGCAGTGAGCTGAGATCGTGCCACTGCACTCCAGCCTGGGTGACAGAGCGAGACTCCATCTCAAAAAAAAAAAAAAAAGAATCTGTAATGACTTCAACATGTTCTCCTATATCCCAATGGAATCACTATGTTTCATCAGATTACTCATAATTTTCTGAGCTCTGTTGTGCCAAGTTTAAGGCAGCCGGAACTCTCTTCCCTTGCAGACAGTGAAATTTCTCCTGTTTGAAATGATGCTCATAGATGTTTATATGATGCTCATATTGGGAGGATGACTCACCCCAAATGGCCTCTCACCCCAAATGGTTGGTGGTCTTGTGGTCTATTATCCAGGGAGACACCATTGCTCCCTGTCACACTGGTGACAAGCAGAAGAGATTAGGTTGTCCTTTGATCTGTTGATATACATGCCACAATGTCAGATGGTATTTGAGATTACGCCCTGAGCTCAGAGATGCATGGCGTGAGGATGACATGTGAAGGATATCTCTGTGCCCCATTGCTGTGGAGCAGCCTCTGCTGCAAGACCTGACCTCTCTTGCATTTACAGTAGATCCTCCTTATCCATGGTTTCGCTTTCTGTGATTTCAGTAATGTGAGATCAACCAGGATCTGAAAATAGGTGAGTATAGTACAAAGAGAGAAAACATCAATATACTTGTTACTAAAGTATATTGCTATACACTCTCTATTTTATTATTAGGGTTGTTAACTCTTAACTGTGCCTGACTTACTAAATTTTATCATAGGTATGTATGTACAGAAAAAACAAAACATATATAGGGTTCAGTACTATATTCAGTTTGAGGCATCCACTGGGGGTCTTGGAACATATCCTCCACAGTGAAACAGTGACTTCAGTACCCTCTGTCAGTGCAGCATGAGGTGCACGGCGTTAGCATCCTGGGCCTCAGTTTCTCTTTACAACAGACTTGGGTAGGTAGCTTTACATTAATCACTCTGGGTCTAAGACACATGTCCCACAGAAATGGGTGTGGAAGTGTCCCCTCCATTCTCAGTCACCAGTTGGGAGCAGCATGCTGGAAGCCTGGTCTCAAACAGATGCAGAGGGGAACCCAGAGTGTAGCAGCTGAAGTCAGCAACAATTATGCATACTCAGGACATCTGAGCAGTGTGCTTTCATGGTAAAACCCTGATATAACTGTGGCTGATCTTGATGTCAAGAAATGAGAACAGGAAGATAAGTGAGTTCCCAGGTGGTGGCCTCATTTATTTTTGAAGTATGGAGTATTAGGATTATTCTAGCTAGAATGGGAATAGGGAATGGAATTGGGGGAGAAACTTGAGTGATGGTTTAGAAGAGCAGGAACTGAAAGAAGGTAAGACTTTGATCTGCACAAGGTCTCACTGAGAATGGGTACCGTAAGGGACTGTGATGTGTTGTGGCATTAACACAGCATGACTATGATTTTCCTCTAGAAGGATGTAGTAAGAATAGAGAAGGTAGATTTTGTGACTTATCTCTTTACTGTTAATGCCACTCCTGGTTCCAAGGCTGCCCAAGTTTTAGAATTCTAAAGTTATTAGTAACTTGTCCTTTATTTGATTAAACACAAAAAAATACATTGATTGAGCCTTATGTATGAAGCACAGGAGGAGATATAAGAATGGATTTCCGCCATCCAGGAATGTGTAACTTAACAGCAATACCTATGATGCAAGGCAGACTATGACAGGTAATATAAGAGAGGTAGAAATAAAGCCTATGGAACTTCAGAAGAGGAATAGAGTACCCGAGTGGGTAAAAGAGAGGACAGACTCAAAGACTTTATGGAGGTGGCTTTGGTTTGGGATTCATAAAGTGGGTATAATGGTGACAGATTTGTTATCTACGTCTACTATTGTACCAGGCAGAAACCTTTCTTCTCCTTTTTAATCTGCCTTTTCAAGGCCTTCATCTAGGCTGGATGGTGACCACCTCATGCCCAGATTACTAACAAATTACTCAGTCCCTCTTTAAATCTACAGTCTCATATGTTTGATTACAAATGCAACTGGGTAAATTATGTTGTTCATATAACCTAGAAGTTTGGAGGCCCTCTCCCTGTTTTTCAAGCATAACTGATGTTACAGCACATCGTACTTTTTGCTCATTTCCATGATGTCATATTGTACTAATAAGTGCTCTCTAGACTGTGATGAACTAGTTGAGTTATAACCTTGGGTAGGAAATTACATATGCTTGGTACATGGTAGTGTTAGGGCAAGGTCTTTGTTATTTGCTTAGTTTTCTCACCCGCCAATGGGTTTGTAAATCATAGTCAAGGTCTTGGTTTGGAGAGGAAGGGAGGTAGCTCTGCTATATTACCTAATCTGATTTTTTACCAGTAAAGAAGCTAATGTTGAATGTTGATTCTTCACTTGGATAAGACTCCAGTTGTTTATGATATGGAATTGTAATGTGGAATAATATTTTCACACATCAGTAATAAATCTATAATGAGTTCCTCTTCTACCTTGCCAGTTACTTGGGATAAAAACTACTGGAAATTACAAGATATGCAAAATGTTGCATAATCAGGGCCTCTATCTTAAAAACTGATTTGCTACTATTTCTGGGAAATGTGCCTATTGTACAGTTTGTAGCTTATTCACTCCTGTTGTTAAATTTTTCAGATAAAGCTCAACACAGTCCAGCAACTAGCTATGCTTAGCCTCCTTACCTTCATTTTTAATGCAACACAGTGAACTCCAGACAAGAAAACACATTTAAGACCCTTTACACTTGGCTGATGCACCTGAGGCTTTGCAGTGTTATGCAGAGGTACCAGTAAATATTTAATAGTTGTGAATGAAATTAAAATCATGGAACCCTTGTCCAACTAAATAGGCCCCTCCAAGAGACTTCTCTGGTGCCATTTACTTACATAGTAGGTGCTTAGATGCTTCATGATTAGTAATTTTTATATCCTTTCTTGAGGTTTTTTGTTCTCTATTTGGTGGTAAACTCTGAGAATGAATTTTCACTACAATTTTTGCCTAGGTTGCTACTATTGGTCTATTAGGGTGCCTTTTTTTCAGAGGAAAAGACATCATCTTTTAGGAAACCTTGTCAAGGTCAACAAAACATGAACTTATTTTAATAATCCTTTTGTATTAACAGTATTTACTTTTAGGATTATGAAGATGTGTTTATCCTTCCAGGCAGCAGGCTGGGTTGTTGCCACTTGAAAAAAAAATGTGGTCTACTGGAGTTGGAGAATAGGCAGGAAACTTGATGTCATAAAGCAAAGGAGGTAAATGGACAGTACCTTAGTGTGGTTAAGGAAAGGGCTCTGAGGGAGGTTTAGTCTCTCTCAGATGTGGTAGAAACTTCCATGTGAGAACATGTTCCAACTCAATCCAACTCAGATGAGAACACTTTTTCTATTCTCCATAAGTCTAACTGTAAGCTTTTTTTTTTTTTTTGTACTTTATTTTCTTTGAGAGGTGGGGAGGTGAGCTGCCCTTTCTTTGACTTAAGGTTCTTACTTTTTTGGCTTACAATTCTCAGAGACTCTGGCTGTCTGTATACAGAGGACATTCAGAGCTCCATTTCAACAAGCAATTGCATCTTTGATCCAATAATCCTCTAGCACCAGGATTTGGAAATCCTTTCCAAAACATTTTCCAAATAGTTCTTACAACCATCGCTTTTCATTAGGCAAGTGCCAGGTGAATAAACATGGCTAAACACTGTCCACACTGCCTTGGCAAGGGAACATCTAAGGCTTGGGTAATTGATTTCCCCATGGTTGTAAGAAGTTCACATAACATTATTCAATCATCTCTCCAATTTGCTTGTGATTGCTAAATCACTTGTGACATTGGCATGACCTCCTACATTTAGACTTCCTTATTCTTATCTATAAAACAAGATAAAAGGATTACTTGATTGATGTCTCCAAATGGCCAGTCTGTGGACCACTGAAGCACACTAGCTGCCTCATGTCCAAGTTCAACTGTGAACTGTGTTATCTATAACACAAGCCTTAGTAACTCAATCGTCTTACTCTCTGACTCTCTCTTAGAGACACTTGTAATTAATTTAGGTAAATGGCCAGTGCTCAGGCCTAAAGTTAGGATCTGCCAAAGGAATTTACCATGAAGCTACACTTGTAATGACCCTCCCGAAACTCCAAATATTCTCCTCAGAGGTTGCAGGATAATGAAGTAGTCACAGCGATGTGCTACGGACCTAGACCAGCTCTACCTTCATACTTCTGCTACTTGACCCTGGTGGATCTCATCCAGAATCAAAGTCTATCTTATGCTCCAAGTAGAAAAATATGAATGAGTCCGATTGTGTTTTCTGATCCAGATGACCATGACTCAAACTACATGGCCAACTGGCCCCTCCATCTACAGTTAGAAGTACCACTTTAGCAATAATTGAAATAAACTCAACAAATCTGCTAGAGTCAAGACTGAATTATGTATTGTTTTATAATATCATTGCCATATGAAGAGAAAAACAATTGTATGTGGGCTATGAAAAAGGCATTACCATCCCCAGATTGCAATTTTCTGTTAGTTTTTTTTGTTTTTTTTTTTTGACGGAGTCTTGCTCTGTAGCCAGGCTGGAGTGCAGTGGCATGATCATGGTTCATTGCAAACTCTGCCTCCCAAGATTAAGCAATTCTCCTACCTCAGCCTCCCGAGCGGCTGGGACTACAGGTGTGCACCATCATACCTAGCTAATTTTTATATTTTTAGTAGAGATGGGGTTTCACCGTGTTGGCCAGGATGGTCTTGATCTCTTGACCTCATGATCTGCCCGCTTCGGTCTACCAAAGTGCTGGGATTACAGGCGTAAGTCACTGTGCCTGGCCTATTATGCCTGTTACGTGTGTGTTTTTTTTTTTTTTTTTTTTTAATGACAGCTTTATTGAGATATAATTCACATACACATAGGATATCATACAATTT
This sequence comes from Papio anubis, assembly GCF_008728515.1. Classification (NCBI taxonomy): domain Eukaryota; kingdom Metazoa; phylum Chordata; class Mammalia; order Primates; family Cercopithecidae; genus Papio; species Papio anubis. The sequence goes on along the minus strand of NC_044979.1, from coordinate 41,185,916 downwards.
GCCCATTTAAAGTATACAATTCAGTGGCTTTCAGTATATTCAGTTGTGCAACTATCACCACTATCAATTTTAGAATCACCTCAAGAAGAAAACTCATTCCCTTTAACTATCAGCCCCCATCCTTTCTATCTCCCCCAGTCCTAAGCAACACATAATCTACTTTCTATCTCTGTGTATTTGTAAAATTTTAAAAAAGATTGCCTGTTCAATTTGAAGAATTTTTAAAAGTTAATATGTTCACAATAATATAGTTTATATGTGTTATATTGTTGCGGAAAGTCAGGGACCCTGAACGGAGGGACCAGCTGAAGCCATGGCAGAAGAACATAAATTGTGAAGATTTCATGGACATTTGTTAGTTCCCCAAATTAATACTTTTGTAATTTCTTACACCTGTCTTTACTGCAATCTCTGAACATAAATTGTGAAGATTTCATGGACACTTATCACTTCCCTAATCAATACCCGTGTGATTTCCTATGCCTGTCTTTACTTTAATCTCTTAATCCCGTCATCTTCATAAACAGAGGAGGATGTATGTCATCTCAGGACCCTGTGATGATTGCGTTAACTGCACAAATTGTTTGTAGAGCATGTGTGCTTGAACAATATGATATCTGGGCACCTTGAAAAAAGAACAGGATAACAGCAATGTTCAGGGAACAAGGGAGATAACTTTAAACTCTGACTGCTGGTGAGCTGGGTGGAACAGAGCCATATTTCTCTTCTTTCAAAAGTAAATAGGAGAAATACCGTGGAATTCTTTTTCTCAACAAGGAACATCCCTGAGAAAGAGAATGCGCCCCTGAGGTAGGCCTCTAAATGACCCCTTTGGGGGCAGCTGTCTTGTATGGTCGAAGCTGAAGGGGTGAAATGAGCCCCGGTCTCCTGTAGCACTCCTAGGCTTATTAGGATAAGGAAATTCCCGCCTAATAAATTTTGGTCCGACAGGTTGTCTGCTCTCAAACCCTGTCTCCTGATAAGATGTTATCAATGACAATGCATGCCCAAAACTTCATTAGCAATTTTAATTTGACCCCATCCTGTGGTCCTGTGATCTCGCCCTGCCTCCATTTGCTTTGTGATATTTTATTACCTTGTGGAGCATGTGATCTCTGTGACCCACACCCTATTCATACACTCCCTCCCCTTTTGAAACTTGCTAATAAAAACTTGCTAGTTTTACTGCTCAGGGAGCATCACGGAACCTGCTGACATGTGATGTCTCCCCTGGACACCCAGCTTTAAAATTTCTCTCTTTTGTACTCTTTCCCTTTATTTCTCAGATCAGCCGATGCCTAGGGAAATAGAAAAGAACCCATGTTGAATATCAGGGGTGGGGTTTCCACAGTTATTATATATCATTTTCTTAACATGTGTTCTCTAGCTTGGATTTCCCCCTTTTCTAGATCATTGATGTGGAGAAATAGACACTGGGTCCTGTTCTCTGCCTTCCATTTGACCTAGTGCCCACAACTAAACACACAATTTTCTTCAAAAATTAAGGCACGACAAATGAGATAGCATAACTGACCCTTCTGATAGCCTTTCCCCCCTTTTTTTTTTAAAAAAAAGTATATCTTAAGTTAGGAACTACAGAATTGACCTGGAAAAAGAGTGAGCCCAAAAGAAAAGATTCCTAAGGTGTATATCATTAGTGCGATGACTAGCAGGCAACGTAAGCAGCTCAATTAGCTCACTGCGTGATTGACAGGAGATGGAGAAGATGTTGGGGGTGTTGGTGGTGGTGGTAGAATTTGGGGAAGAGTTATTTATATTTGGGTGCAGCATATGAGTTTTCTCAGAGATTCTTGCTTTGAGTATTAAAAGTGTTTAATTTTTATAAAAATTTTCAACAAAAAGGCAAATACCTAAGTACCCTGCAGAAGTTTGAGACTTGGAGACCAATTCAAAAATCAAGAATTATGACTGTTCTAGAAGTCTTATGGAACTTGTATATTTCATCTGTGTGATTTTTGGCAATGTGCATCTTGACTTTGGCATAGATAAGTTACTCACCTGAGGTTTTAAAGCAATAACTCTTTAATTTAGGGTACGCTCTGTTTACAACTTGGTCATGAGTGGTAGATACCCTGGGAAGGTGGATACTTTTCTCAGTCAAAGGGAGGTATCATTCACATGGAATTCTATATAAATGTATACAAATGGTGTCCCCTAAAGCATATGTCTGTTGATGACTCTTTAAAGAGACTGTACTGGTTAGATTCTACAATATACAGGTTGATTATATCCAACGGGAAATGTGGCTCTACAATATACGGGTTGACTATATCCAATGGGAAAAGAAGGCAGACATTCAAATGACTAATCTCAAGTCTGCCCCCAAGGTACTGTATGATTCTATGATTCTGGGCTTCATTTTTGAAAAGTCTAAAGAGATGACGAAGTAGATCTGTCAAGCAAGGCATGAGAAGAAACAAAATGATTCATCTTGGCTGTGTAAATGCTGTAATGAATGGGGAAGTTGGTAGATGTGATCTTAACAGGGTGTAAGCTTGTGCTGAAATAAATAAATAAATAAATACAAGCCACAAGACTGACATGACTGCCCAGTTGTGAACATTGTATGAAGGATTAGTTGGCAGAGTAACGCTTTTCAAGTATGTTGGATAAATATTAGGTTTAAAGGCCAAGATGCTTATAAGTATTTACAGGATTAAGTGAGGTATAAAATAATATTTAGTGTCTCAAAGGATGGGAAAGAAGATAGTGTTGTGGTCATTCCACAGAGGAAGTTGGAATTGCACACCCAAAATTTGGTTCAGATATTAATGCTAATGATGATACAAATACACACATACATATACACATATACCTCAAGATGGTATAAAAAGTTTATTACTCATATAATGAGGTCTTCTGAGAAAAGCAGGCCAGACTCCCAAGCAAGTCTAAAAATTGATTGAGAGAACAGGGAGGGAGAATTGACTTGGGGTTTTATGTGGTGGAGTAGTGTGGCTGGAGAGAGAGTTCTCTTGTGTAAACTGGGGTTTATTTGGTTTGAATTTCTCAATAATGCAAAAGTTGGGGCATCCAAGCATCTCATCAGCTTCTCTAGATGTGGCTTGAGTTGCCTGGAGGCAAATTCAACTGTTAGTGTTTTGTGTCCTAAGACGTTTTGTCTAATCTGAGGTAAAAGTTTTTCCTATTTTTTAGAAGGTATATGATTTTGGCTCTTATACTTAGCTCTATCATCCATTTTGAGTTTATTTTTATATATGTTATAAATGAAGGATTAGAGTTTTCTTTTGTTGGTATTTATTGATAATACAACTGTTTCAGCACCACTTGTTGTAAAGATTGTTTTTCTCTGTGGAACAACTTTGGCACTTTATAAAAAAATAATTAAGCATGTGTGAGTGGGTATATTTTTGAACTCTATTCTGTTCCAGGATCTGTATATTTGTCCTTATGCCAGTACCACCTTATCTTAATTACTGTAGTTTTATAGTAAATATTTTCTTTTAATACCAATTCTACAACTTTATTCTTTTCAAAATTGTTTTGGCTATTTTATATTTTTCATATCTTCATATACATTTTAGGTTCAGCTTATTTTTATAAAAAATCAGAAGTTTTTTTGCAACTTCTGCAAAGGTTTCTAATGGAGATTGCTTTGAATCTATGAATTATTTGAGGGAGAGTTTACATCTTAAAAATATTGATCCTTATCCATTGACATGGTACATCTCCATGTTTTTTAGTTTACAGTATATATATCTTATATATTTTATTAAAGTACCCATAGATATTTCTTAATTTTGATGCTATTATAAATATCTTTAGATTTCAATTTGCTAGTATGTGGAATTACAATTTATTTTTATATATTGATCTTGTATCTTATGACCTTGCTAACTTATTTATTAGTTTTAGTTGCTTAATTTTAGATTCCTTAATTTTTGTAACATCAATCACATCTGCAAAAAAAGTTTTACTACTTTTTCACCATGCAAACTTTAATTTTCTTTATCTTGTCTATTTGTACTAGCTAGAATCTCAAGTACGGTGATGACTAGAAGAGGCAAAAGTGGTCATCTTTGTCTTATTTCTGATCTTAGGGGCAAACATAATGTTAGCTGTGTTTATTTTGTTTGTTTTTTACAGATGTACTTTTCAAGTTAAGTGCCTTCTTTTCCTAGTCAGCTGAGAGTTATTTTTTAATCACAAATGAGTGTTAAATTTTGTCCTATGTTTTTCTGTCTATATTGAAATGATCATGTGTTTTCTTCTCCTATGTTTCACCTTTGTTTTAGAAAGATATTTTCACTAGATACTAAGTTTTTAGGTTGACAATGTTTTTCCTCCAGCACTTAAGAAATACTTGATTTTCTTCCAGCACTTCAGAAATATTTGATTTTCTTCTGCAGAATACAGTTTATGATAAATCTGAAGTAGTTCTTTCCCGTAACATGCCTTTTTCTCTGGCTACGTTTAAGATTTTCTCTTTATCACTTAGTACTTCCTAATTAAAAATCCATGCCCCAGGATGGTCAGCTAGCATTCTAAAGAGGAATGCAGAGGCAGCTACCACAAGTACTTCTCTAACTTTATTATTGATTGATATTAGAGCCTTTGCTAATTAGTGTAATGTCAGAAATTAGTGACTTGACGATCAGCTTGCTGAAGTTAGAAATATGATCTTGTTGGTTAAATAAGTATTCAAGTTCTGTAGTCTGGCTAAAATATTTTGAAGATACTCTTGGGAGAGACTAGGGTGTAAGCATCAAAGAAACCCAAGTACCTTCTGCAAGGGAGAAGGGGTTGGGTGGGTGTGAAATGATGGAGGTGGGAAAGGAAGACCAAAAAAGATGTTGGGTAATGCCAAAACGGAAATACTGGGGATTACTAAAAGACGTGGTTCAAGAGAGAAGCTACTCCATGGGTGCTAGCCAGTGTCCAGAGAGAGAGGCCACTGCAACAGTCCCTATCTAGATGTTCAGGGCCCTTGAGGATACATTGTTTGCTGGCTGATTGCCCACACTTTCCACAGGGCCAGTTCTGTTTCTTTAGTTTTTGCCCTCCGATTATCCACTTCATGCAATGTGACTGCAAGAGTTCTAAAAGCCTACATGATAGACATGTAGATACCTGTGGTGGTGGTGGAGATGGTGAGAGTGAAAAACTCACAAATTTAATTGAGAGGAGCTTGAACTGAAATGGGGGTCTTGGTTAGGCTAGGACACCACCATTATATCATGAGGATCATTGTGATCATCATATTTTTATAGTTCTTGTCAAACATATGTTCCTATGGTACTTGTATATGATAGTACTAGGTATTAGAAGCCGAAATAAATAAGATATGAATGGACTTCGCCTTCAAGCAGCTGACAGAATTTGGTTGGTAGTAAATATTTGGAACACTTTTTTCCCCCTTAAAATTCCTGGACTCAGCTAGGACTAGCCAAATGAAATATCTCTTTACCAAAATGCTAATCTTCAGCCTGTGTTGTTTTTTACCCTCGTGTCCACTTTTCTGGCTTTTGGCCCATCTTTTCCTTGGCTTTGTTGCTCCCCACTTCCTGTTCCAGCAGGTCCTTGGTCACTACCCCCGCTCATAACAACATGCACCTGGAGGCATCGCCTGATGTTAAAGGTTCCTCAGTCGTGTCTGATTCCTTCCCTCTAAATGCAGGATTCTGATTCCATTCCCTCAGCATTTGGGCAGGAAAAAAAAATCTGAACTATTTGAGAAGTGCCTGATGAATTACAGAAGCAGAGTTCTGGAGTTAGAAGGTACCTGAGTCCCACGTTAAAAACCCAGGCCCAGGAAAGTGTCACATGGTCAATGACACAGATCACTCACGGGCAGAACAGAGAGGAGTTTCATTACTTCAGTTCTCTGTTTACCATATCACAAAATACTGTAATATATCACATTCTCATAAGGCAATTCAGAAATAAGGAAGAGAGGAATAGCATAGCGGGAACACCACGCCTTGCCTCTCAAATTACACCACACGGAGGCTGTATATTACACTAGTTCCAATGTCATTGCTCACAAAACCAGTCTTGAAAATGCCCAGGTAAAGTAAATTGTCAGGAAGTTCTGAATAATAAACTCATTTGATAAAACCAACTCACACTGCTTCTACTTTAAAAAATATTTTGGACATAAATACCCCCTGAAGGACTTGTTAGGAAGAAAATAGAACATTGTTTAGGTCCCTTAGCACAGAGGCCTGAAAGTCAAATAAACTTGGTCAGGCTGTTTTCTCTTCCTAAAGAGAATAAAAGGCCCCAAATCAATGGGTGGTCACCATAGAAAGAATTTGGCTCTAAGTCAGAGTGACTTGAATATCTGTGTGCTATTTTTATTTCAGAAAACCAAGAAGACACACCAAAAAATCCCGATTAAAAGGGAAATGTGTTTAAAGAGCTTGTTGACCTCTTAAAAACAAAACTTCCTGCATAGATTTTGGTTAGGATGGCTTTAAATCTGTAGATTTGGAGGTTTTTAAAAAATATAGTGCATTATTATTATTATTATTTAAGACAGAGTCTTGCTCTGTCACCCAGGCTGGAGTGCAGTAGCACAGTCTCAGTTCACTGCAGCCTCTGCCTCCTGGGTTCAAGCAATTCTCCTGCCTCAGTCTCCCGAGTAGCTGGGATTACAGGTGCCTGCCACCACGCCTAGCTAACTTTTGTATTTTTCGTACAGACAGGGTTTCACCTATCGACCAGGCTGGTCTAGAACTCCTGACCTCAGGTAATCTGCCCCACTCAGCCTCCCAAAGTGCTAAGATTACAGGTGTGAGCCACCATGCCTAGCCTCTAACTGAAATTTTGTACCCTTTGAGAAATACCTTCCCAATCTCCTCTCCATTCTACTCTCTACTTTTGTGAGTTCACACTTTTTATGGATTCCACCACATAAGTGAGATCATGTGGTATTTGTCTTTCTGTGCCTGGCTTATTTTGCTTATCATAATGTCCTCCAGGTTCATCCATGTTGCTGCAAATGACAGGATTTCCTTAAGACTGAATAGAATTCCATTTTGTATATATGCCATATTTCTTTATCCACTCATCTGTTGATGGACACTTAGGATGATTCCATATATTAGACATTGTAAATAGGGCTACAGTAAACATGGGAGTACAGATATCTCTTTGACGTGCTGACACTATTTCCTTTGGAAATAGCCCCACCAGTAGTATGATTGCTGGATCATATGATCTATTTTTCTTTTTTTCTTGTTTTTTTTTTTTTTTTTTTTGAGATGGAGTCTTGCTCTGTCACCAGGCTGGAGTACAGTGGTGCAATCTTGGCTCACTGCAACCTCTGCCTCCCAGGTTCAAGTGATTCTCCTGCCTCAGCCTCCTGAGTAGCTGGGATTACAGGTGCATGCCATCACACCCGGCTAATTTTTGTATTTTTAGTAGAGACAGGATTTCACCTTGTTGGCCAGGATGGTCTCGATCTCTTGACCTCATGATCCACCTGCCTCAACCTCCCACAGTGCTGGGATTACGGGCGTGAACCAGCATGCCCGTTTTTAATTTTTTAAAACGGTTTTTAGCCTATTTTTAATTTTTAAAGGAAACTTTATACTGTTTTTCATAATGGCTGTACCAATTTACATACCTACCAACAGTGTACAAGGAGTAACTCTACACCCTCTCCAACACTTGCTACCTTTCATCTTTTTCGATAATGGTTATTCTTACAGGTGTGAGGTGACATCTCCTTGTGGTTTTAATTTGCATTCCCCTGATGATTCATATGTTGAGCATTTTTTCATATCCCTGTTGGCTTCTCTTGAGAAATATCTATTCAGGTCTTTTGCCCATTTAATTGGGTTGTTTTCTTTCTGTTGAGTTGAATTTTTATATATTTTGGATATTAATCCTTATCAACTATGTGGTTTGCAAGAATGTTCTTCCATTCTGTAAGTTGCTTCTTCACTCTGTTGATTGTTTCCTTTGCTGTGTGATGCTTTTTAGTTTAATGTAATTTAATCCCACTTGTCTATTTTTCCATAAGAAGGGTTGCCAATGCTGCTTACCCTGGCTGCTATGTACCCTGATCCCTGAAGACCCTTTCTTGAACCATTCTGCTCTAAAGTAATCCTCCTTCCATGATCTTTACCAAGTGCTTTGTATTATTAATACATCATTCTACTGATTTCCTTTATAGAACATACACAATGAGAAATTATCTTGCTTTGTTTCTTTATTTACTGTCTCAGCCCTATTAAGATGGAAGGTACCTGGCATGTCTTAATGCTTTATTCTTAGTCCCTAGCACAATATTACTTTAATAAATAAGTAAGGTTTGAAGCCACTCTGAGCAGATGTGAACATTTGAATTATCTTAGGAGAAATATATTCTTGATTTGCATAAATTTACAACTGAAATGACTTTTGTGATATACACAGCTGATGCCCTTACTATAAGGTATCAGGATATATTGGAAAAACTGGCAGGATTTAAAATGTTCCCATTGTGTTTTTCTTTCTAGGAGGCAGAAAAACCCTCTGAATTTTTACCATGATGACATTAAAGCCAGAGATGTTAAGTGTCACTGTAGTTAACACCATGGCCAGAACCTGAGCTGGCAACTCCTGATATGAGTGCTTCACTATGAAAGACAGACTAGATGTGGCATGTAACTGCACATTCCTTCTCAGTGTGTTTCCCAGTCTTCTCTTTCAAATTCACACTCAATGGCCATCTTGATACACAGCTAAACATATTTATTCATGGTCAAAACCAGGCTAATAGAGGATATCTATTCACTCATTTCCTCCTTTGACACCTATAGAATGTTATCTGAATAAAATGATTTTGCAAAGGGATGGGACAGAATTTAGAAAGCATCACATTACTTCAGAGAGTGACTTTCCTGTAATGGGTCTTAGTTGTTAAGAACAGATGCCTAAATAAGGTGATGCCTGGGCCTAGTCAACTGAATTTAATGTTCACTAAGGATTAACTGCTCACAAAAAACATTGTATTTGTGAAAAATTGACCTTGCCTATCAAAATTGGCTACTTCTAATAACTAGCTTTTATAAAGTCTACTTGTTTTCTCTTTTACATAAATAACTACAAAATGTATTAGTCTACTTTGGAGAAACTCTTAAAATAGAATGAAATTGAAAATTGCTAAAGTGTTATAGTTATTAATTTTCAGTTAGATATTTCTATGAATTAAATTATACACTCATGGTTTAAAATCCAATTTTCATAATATAGTTGCCAGCATTTGTGAATTATTACAATTTGAAAAGATTTTGGAATGCTGAAACTTTTAAAAAATGTTCTGCTCTGATCTTTATTTCCTTTCTTCTAACTCTGGGCTTAGTTTGTCCTTGTTTTTCTTTCTTTTTTTAAAAATTATTATTATACTTTATGTTCTGAGATACATGTGCAGAATGTGCAGCTTTGTTATATAGGTATACACATGCCATGGTGGTTTGCTGCACTTATCAACCTGTCATCTACATTAGGTATTTCTCCTAATGCTCTCCCTACCCTAGCCCCACACCCCTCCCCCCCGGCAGGCCCCGGTGTGTGATGTTCCCATCCCTGTGTCCATGTGTTCTTGTGGTTCAACTCCCACTTATGAGTGAGAACATGCGGTGTTTGGTTCCTGTGTTTGTTTGCCGAGAATGATGGTTTCCAGCTTTATCCATGTCCCTGCAAAGGACATGAACTCATCCTTTTTTATGGCTGCAGAGTATTCCATGGTGTATATGTGCCACATTTTCTTTATCCAGTTTATCACTGATGGGCATTGGGGGTGGTTTCAAGCCTTTGCTATTGTGAACAGTGCCACAATAAACATACTTGTGCATGTGTCTTTATAGTAGAATGATTTATAATCCTGTGGGTATTTGTGCAGTAATGGGATTGCTTTTCTAATGTCTTGAGGTGTGACATTTAGGTTATTTTGGATCTTTGTTCTTTTTTGATGTATATTACTGTACACTTCCCTCATAAAACTGGTTCGCTGCACCCCATAAGGTTTGGTATGGTGTTTCCATTTTTGTCTCAAGATATTTTTAATTTGCCTTTTAATTTATTCACTGATCCATTGGTAGTTAAGCATGTTAATTTTCATATATTTTTGAATTTTCTGAAATTTCTTATTGATTTCTAATTTCATACCATAGGTCAGAAAAGATATTTGATATGATTTCAATCTTCTTAAAGTTTTGTTTTGTGGCTTAATAATGACCTATCCTGGAGAATGTTGTGTGTGTGCTTGAGAAGAATATATTCTGCTGTTGGAGGAAATGTTCTGTATATATCTAAGTCCATTTGGTCTGAAGTGAAATTTAGGTCCAATATTTCTATATTGATTGTCTGGATGATCTGTCCACTGTTGAAAGCGGGATGTTGAAGTCTCCTACTGTTATTGTATTGCTTTTACTTCAGATCCTTAAAATTTGCTTCATATGGAATACCATAAAAAGTTCTGAGATATTGATTACTTATTTTATGAATCTGTGAGGCAACTAAGGCGGCTTTTCTGCGTTCTCTCTCTTAACACTCATGGACAACCTGTAGTTTATTATTATTATTATTATTATTATTATTATTATTATGTTTTCTCTGTAGTTAAAAAAAAAAGACTGGCCAGGCACGGTGGCTCATGCTTGTAATCCCAGCACTTTGGGAGGCCAAAGCAGGTGGATCACTTGAGGTCAGGAGTCCGAGACCAGCCTGACCAACATGATGAAACCCTATCTCTACTAAAAATAAAAAATTAACTGGGCATGGTGGTGCATGCCTGTAATATCGGCTACTTGGAGGTTGAGGCTGGAGAATTGCTTGAACCTGGGAGGTGGAGGGTGCAGTGAGCCGAGATTGCACCACTGCACTCTACCCTGGGTGACAGAGACTCCATCTCAAAAAAAAAAAAAAGAAAGTTGTCTCCTGCCACACAGGTAACAAACAGCAGTGCTTAATTCATCCCCAAGACTGTTTACCACCAAAGACTGTATGACCCCTCAGTGCAGCCCCCACTTAACTAATGCAGTAAAGAACTGCCACCACTACGTGCCATTATAGGGTATTGACTTTCAAAGATTTTTGACCATGGCCCACAGTTATACTTTGTGTTACATACACATACATTCTTACATCCACATGATAGAAACAAAATTCTCACAAACAGTTCTAGTATTGACTGTGAGACAATAGAAGATGACTGACATTTTCTATTTTTTAATGCTAGTTGTAACTCACTAAATTGCTATAATGACCCATTGGTAGGTCTCTACCTTTATTTTGAAAGCCCTGTTCTAAGTGTCCTCTTTAGACATCTTGCAGTCTGCCATCAATTACAAAAAGTGCGTTTGTTGAATGTTACTGACAGTCACATGGATCAATTACTACAGGTCATCTTAATAATGTATTCCAAATTTGGTTTTGTTTTCTCACCTCTAGTTCTTGAGTACACTAATGGGATCTTTATCTTCAGAAAAGCTGCTAACATAAAACACAATGCCTTATCACTTAACAAATCAAATTAGATATAATTTAAGCAGGTGTATGTGAGCAGGAAAAAAAACACATTAGAACCACCTGAATGTAGATATGATCTATGATTTTGAGAGCATTCAGTTTTGTTCTCAAGATTAGTGACATAATCTTTACATTGTTATTTTTAAGGTATGTGCAGTTTTGTAATAGTAATACAATGCAGGTATGTATACTTCATTGTAAATAACCATTCTGGCCAATAAAAGGCTTTCAATGACTTTGGACAAGTAAATGATTCCTGGTACAATCATACTTCTTCGGTATTTATGAAAAAGAAGATGTTTTAACCCCTGAGCACCCAATTCCTGGTGCTCCATTTAAGTATTTAAGATATTTCTAATAGGGTTGAATCTTGTGAATAGCTAGTGAAATACTAACATGGAAAGCAAGTTTTATGAGCATTACTAAATTGAACACAAATTATCTGCTGCATAGACTACAAAGAGCTATAGATAAAAAGTACAGCAAAATGATTTCACTAAATCAATATTTTATTCAGTGTCAAAGCATCTTAACTGAGTTGTATAAGTAATTTTGTCTGTAATTTTAGAAGTAACACTTGTAGAAAATATCAATTTTATTATCAGTTGTGCTACTAGAAATAATATTGAAGGAGTTAATTCTGAATTAATTTATTCATTTATGCAGTTATTTATATCCACTTAGGTACAAAACTTTTGTAAGAAAGATAACACTTTTATTGCATTATAATTTCATATTTTACAGGAGTCATAATGCAAACTCATAAGCATAAATATATACATGATGCTACCAAATGGCAATGTAACTACTAAGAGATTTAAAACATAAAACTAGAATTTAACAAGCAAAATACTTAATATGGCTTTTAATGGAAAATAACTGTTTAGAAATGATTTGTTATTGCCCCATTCTAGTCATTCCCCATCAAGTGAACATAAAATTATGATCTCCATTTAAAATGGTACATGTTATCTAAGCCAAAGTTATACATTTTGTAGCATGTATGTAGTATGATTTGTGGACTTCCTTAAATATACATACATATATACATATATACAGATATACAGTACACAGTTCTGTTTTAATACCCCTGAACATCTTGATTAAAACTATTACAATTTTTTCTATTATAAAACTACTTGAAAAGTTGGCATAACTTCTTGGTATCGAAGTTCAATCCTACAGAATTAAAAAAAAAAAAAAAAAGCAACAAAATGTTGGTTATAAATACATTCTTTACAAAAAAAATTGAATAGTGGTCCCGCACTCATAACTTATATTACAGTGAAAACATTTTATCCATTTAAAGGTATTTATATCTTGTTGTCCTTGGTTTCTGTGTGAAACAGAGGAAGTTAATAGTGAGAATATTGTAGGCAGGCCTATTTGTTATGTTTGTCTAGGTGTTCATTTTTGTGTAAGTTCCAATTCTCTTCTTTTGAGTTGTTGTTGATTTCTATTTGCCTTGTATTACTGCTGCTGCTGCTTCTTTTGGTGTTCTGGGAACACAGGGTGACTTTACTTCTAGGAACAGGAAGAAAAGATTTAACTCTTGAAACACCCAACTCAGTCTTTGATTTACTGTTGCTGCATTCAGTAGTTTGATGGCTGCTGAGAGGACTGACCTCCTGTAAGAGACGAGAAACCACACAAGTTTATCACACTTGCCATTGTCACCAACTTCTCCTGTTATGAGCCCTACCCCTGACTCCTCTTTGAGCAAATGCGCAGGAGTTTCTAAAACTATAGGTTCTCATGAAAAATCAAAAGAAAATGGAGAGGAGAAGCTGAGTAATTAATTTCCTATAGATTTACTGCATGATTTTCATTAGTCCCCGTCTGGTGTTACAAAATTCCTAAATACAGGAGTCAGTGAATCAAGTGCTAAGGCATCGCTCTCCTTACCAACAGAAACTTCACAAAATTACAGGCATGAGGAAATCACCAAATTGGAGTAGTCCGATTTGTAGGTAGCTCTGCAGACTGTCACCTTGGGTAAGTTACCTAACTTTTCTGCCTTTTACTTTCATGTCCTAAAAGTGACCTATTAATCAAATAATCTGGGGGCATAGAGCAGAAAACATAAGAGAAACATCCCTTCCCTAGCAGAGCCTACATTCATCTATGATTAGGTTGCTCAAGATCTTCCAGACTTGGAAGCTGCATGTATCTCCTTTCTCTAGTGTTTCAGAACTCCTGTGATTACCTGGTCAATGTCTCTTTTTGCCCATGAAGAATCTGAAAGCTGGAGAGGTAAGATGATTTGCCCACAATGAACAGAGTGGTGAAGCTGGGACAAGACCTCAAGTCTCCCAACTTCCACTCAAGGTGTTTTCCCCTATATTGCATCAAATTCTGCAAACTAACAAACATGATATGACTCCTACTAAGTGAGCTACTCTGAAAGCCTCTGAAGGAGGTGACCTTAATAACTTCCCCTCTTCACAGGTAATAATGCAGCCAACAGCAATATGACCATTAAAAGATTTAAAACAAAACTAAAATTTAACAGGAAAAATCTCACTTCACCTGGCAGTTGCATTCTCCTGGGTATCATCTTACCTGACATTGGAATCACCTGGGGGAGCTTTAACAGTCATTGACTGGGCCCTATTACCAGAGATTCATATTTAATAGTTCTGGGGTGTGGTATGGACATAGGATTTAAAAAAATCTTCTCTAATATGCGGCCAAAATTAAGAATGCCTAGCTTAACTCCTCAATATCCTTTTCCTCCATTGACCAATTAAATCAGGCGTCCCCAACCCACAGGCTGTGGACCAGTCCATGGCCTGTAGAACTGGGCAGCACAGCAGGAGGTGAGCAGGGGCGAGTCAGCATTACCACCTGAGCTCCGCCTCCTGCCAGATCAGCAGCATTAGATTCTCATAGGAGTGCACACCCTCTTGTGAATTGTGCAAGTGAGGGATCTAGGTTGCCCAGTCCTTGCGAGAATCTAATGCCTGATGATCTGAGGTGGAACAGTTTCATCCGGAAATCATACCTTTTACCCAGGTCCGTGGAAAAATTGTCTTCCAAGAAACCAGTCCCCGGGGCCAAAATGGCTGGGGACTGCTGTCCTAAATGGTAGTATTTTTCTTAGCCCTCTATAAGTCACACATCGGTGATCTTTCCCTTCAGAGTATTTCAATCTCTAATTAAATACTTCCCAAAATTCTTTCTTTAGCCCTCATTTATCTCCTGCATTTCCACCCCACTAATTCACCTATATGTCTAGTTACACTTGAAATTCTTTCTAAAACAGTATTTATTGCATTTCCTCAATACTACTCATTTCTAAAGCCTTTCCGCTTGGCGGCTCATTACTGGTTAATACTGCTCTCCCAGTGAATTTAGCAGGAAACCCTCAGTTATCTTTAGCAGTTGCCTCTCTCTCTCATCAACCTAATCCAATGTCACCCACAAAATGGGCAGAGAATTATGGCTGTATCGGTGTAAATAGGAAGGTAAAGTCCTCACTAACTGCACAGAACAAGTCCCAAACTTTTAACCATGTCATTAAAATTCTTTTATAAAGTTTGGCTCCGATCCCCTTTAAATCCCATTTTTCCTTTATTTCCCTATTAAAGTCCTAATTCTTTAAAGCCCAATACAACATGTCCATTAAACTACCCCTAAATCACTGAAGTGAAATCTCTTGGTGTCAGATTTCTAGACTCAGCTAATCATAAATGAAACAGCAATGTAACTCTAATATACACTTGGCTAGAGGTTTGGGAAAATATAAACACACTGAAACATCAAATATGTAATGGAGAATAAAGAGGGGACAAATCCGGGGTCCAGATCACCTGCATTTTCAGGGAAAGGAAAGAGAAGTCTAGACTGCAAGAAGCTAGCTTAGAAAGGCAAGAGCTTCCTGACATAACAAAAAAGAGATGGGCTCGGTTTTAACTACGTCCAAGGAAGGCTGGAAAAAAGCTGAGCTACATCTGGTGAGGGGACACATCCTAGTCCATCCTTGTCACCTCCATGTGTAGTTGATGGTATGTGAAGGGTGAACCTGCTTAGTATGTTCTGCTTTTGTTTTGTAAGGATGCTTATGCTGTCAAGTTACCAGAAAGAAAATGAGAAGCTATATTGCTTGTCATGAGTTGGATGGTGATGGAGCCACAACTGTAAAAACAGTGCAGGTACCATGATCCAATCTCATTTCTCCTAACAAGAAATTACTGTTAAGTCTGCAAAATGGAACTTAGTCATGGGCCAATTACAACTTGTAATTTGGTCTAACACACCAGCAAATTCAACACATACATAGTATTCGGAAAACATGAACTATGGCATTATAATAAGGATAACAGCTAGTTGCTATACAGAATCCGGTGGTGAGGGGAGTTGTTTAATTTTGCCATTATCATCAAATCCACAGAGTTAATGCCATGGCCCAGAGGAAGGAAAGGAGACATACACTGTGTGCTCGTCTATTTCTGTACCTGCAACATGATGGTGAGGGGAGTGTACCTTCATGGTCTGAGGCAGGAAATGTCCACATGAAATGAAGTACCACAGTGTGGTTTGGTCAGTCCCTGGAAGTGTGAGGCTAGGATGGAAGGAGGTAGGATGAGAACATGGAGAATCACGAGGGCTTAGTGTGAGCCATAGCAATTCGAGGCCAGGAGTGCAAGAATAGAGCAAGTGGCCGATGCACAGCGTCCTGACTGAAAAGTACTCCTGACACCCTAGAAGTCAAGCCTAGGGAGGCAGCGGAGTTTAGGAACAGGAGAGTTATGAGTGTTTAATGCTTCCTGGGCCAAAACCCCCAAAGTATCTGTATTAAATGTATAACGTTGACTATCCATGTTGCTGTGCATGTTAAACTCAAAGAGAAACTAATTCATATAGAAAGGCACTGACCTAAAGTAAGTTTTATTTAGCCTTAAAGAATTGGTAAATCAGAGCAATTCATTCAGTGAAACTCATTCAACACACAGCATCTACTAGAAGCTAAGAAGATGCTATAATTCCTCTAGGTGGGAAAGTTGGGGGCAGGAGGAAAAGAAAAACATGTAGGGAAAGTGGCACTGGGGGTGAGTCTTTAAAGAGGCACAGGACTGTGACAGGTGAAGAGAGAGGGTTCTGTGGGGAGGAGTACAGAGGGGAGCAGTAAATTACATGTAAAAAAGGAACGTGTGAAAAACAAGATACATGAAGGCATCATGTATCAATCCCTCTAAAGATATATTTGGAAAAAAAGAAATGGGTGGAAAATGAAGATGACTGATCAGGGCTATGTTTTAGAGTTGTGGGTCTCAACCCTGGCTGCATGTAAGAATCACCAAGGAGCTTTAAAAAACCCACTGTCCAGGCTTCCCCTCAGACCAGAGGATGGGGGGGAAAAAAAAAAAACCTCAAGTGGATTTCATGAACCAAAGATGTGAACTTGTCCTTTCGGAGGATTAGTTTGGATTTACATAAAAAGAAAACATTTATTAGCATTTGTTCTTCCTGTTGATTTAAATATGCATATTTGTTTTTAATTTAGAAGGCCGGCTAAATTAGTAAACCCAATTACGCTCCCTTACTGTTAGAGTAGTGAGGAGTTATATTGTGGCAAATAATAAAGATAAGTTACTCATTTTTGTTTTCCAACAGATAATGATGGTTGCAGGGCCCCTCTCCAACGGAGGCATTGCCAGCCTTCTGGCCATGGAGAAAATGATTTCAACTAACCCAGGGAGCTCTTACCTCTAAATGGAGATACTTCCTGATAACAGAAGAAACTGGGCATCTAACCCAGAAATACCAGCTCAGTAGGAGAAAAGGCATGAGCCAGCCAAGGTTTCAGAAGGCTGCCAACAGTAAGTACCACTTTGCCCTCTGCTGGCAGTTTCTGAGAAAAACATCTTCTAGCTTTTAGGGGTGTCTTCAGTGGGCAAAGGCAGAGGTCCTGATCCCCACAGCAAATTGCACATTTAAACAATAACATAGGTTTTTTTTTGGGGGGGGGGGTATAAGAGCCCATATAGTGTAAAAGGACTCGTTTTAAAAAAGATCTTTTAAACAAAGCTGCCCAGAACTTTGACTTTCAGTACTACTTTATTTGTGGACAGTACCTTACTGTAGCAATTCAATATGGTCACGTGACAGAGAAGTAGTGGTATGACCATGTTTCTCCATTAGACATTTGTCTACCAGCCAACAATATTTTTACACAAGAAAGTGATCTGGGCTTATGGGGAAGGTGGCTCACTGTTCTCTTGCTAAGATCCTTCCACTGACCATGTTCCACAAGGAATCCTAAATTCTTGGGTCCTAGAGACCGGCCTCCAGTCAAGCACAGCTCAGGGCAAGCCATAAATACAGGGGGAAGGAGTTGAGGCTTTAAAGATGGCAAAGGAATGGGCCCTGGACAAAGTGTTTTCCAACCAGAATGCTCAGTGCTGACTCCAGGTCACCTCCTTAGGCCATCCTCCAAATTTTGCTGGGCTTCTAAATTGTTCCCAATTGAACAAAAAAAGGCAGACATTATGCTAGCGTGGGCATGAAAGCCATGCTTTTCTTCACAGGACATCATGTTTAATATTTTGTATTAGAGCCCCAGCCGTGCAAATTCCCACTCCCATACCTGCTCCCCCAATGCATGCAGCTCACACAGTTCCACATGGAATAGCCAGGACCAAAACCTAATGAAGCAGTGAGGGAGCAGGGCTGTGGGGCCCAGTGCTGCTAGGTGATCAGATAAGGCTTAATAACTTAATAGTCTCACCATGCTTACTTTATAATCCTGCTCTTTGCGCCCCACCCTCCCACCCACACACAGGTCTTTGTAAGCCACCTTGGGAGTAGATGAGAACAGGATGTGAATGGCAATCAATCAACATGGTTTGGTGAACAAACCATATATTACAAAGTGCTTCTGTGAAGTCTGCATCCTCACAACATTACTAATGAGTGAGACGTTTCCTATTGTTTCTGCTCACCCAGGAATACCATGCTGTGCCAGCTCTTGCCATTTATTAACCAACTGATAATGGTGCAGTGTTGTAGTCATGGAATCTATTTCAAAAGGTTAAGGAAGTCTACTGGAATCCTGGTTCTTCTAGTTGCCATTCAGATTTGTTTTTAAAGTATCATTGAAATGTAATGCATGTTATAGAAATTTTTTTGCAATGTATAAGACCTTTATGTTATCACTCAGTGCTTTGCTTTGTTATAATTAACTCTAATTTTCTAAAATACAGGAAATCTTAAGAACAACCAAGATGACAGTTTTGTTACCATAGTACCCCCCTCATCCACAATTTTGTTTTCTGCGATTTCAGTTACCTGTGGTCTGGAAATGCACAATTCATAAATTTGCAGGCCATTCTAAGTAGCATGATGAAATCTTGCACCATCCTACTGTGTTCTGCCCAGGATGTGAATCAACTTACCCATTCTGTCTACATTACCCACCCACTGGCCACTTAGTAGCCCTCTAGGTTGTCGGATTGAAGGAATATAGTGTATATAAACTTTGGTTGGGGTTCAGGCATCACCTGATGAGGCAGAACTACTGTATTTCTAGTTTTGTCATGTACAAATGAAAAAAAAAATGGAGATATCAACAGACACCCAAAATTTTGGAATCAAAGAGAAGGGAAAAAAGTAATGCTTTTCTATGTCATTTTTTCCCCAAGATACTCTATAAACACTCTTTCTAATCTTGATAAACTGATGAACAATTTTATCTTTATCCTATTTCTCAGTTCTTAGCTTTGGTTTAAAAAAAAAACTCTCTGATTCACACTGAAAGATGATTTGTGAAGTCAATTCCATAGCAATCATCCTTTGCTCACTTTGGGGGGAAAGGGACACTTACCTTTTGTGACACTGGCATTCTCAGATTATTAATAGTTGCTGAAAGTACAGGGTTGTTTCCAGAACTATCAAACATCCTTAAATCATCCCTGGAATCAGCAATCTGGAAAATACAGAATTTACCCGGTCATGTCTCCACAGTCACACTGTGCATACTCAAGGCACAGCTAAATGGTGGAGAAACCACAGCAGAAGTGTTACTCTTATCCTCCTCCCTGCCCCTCAAATCCTGAACTGTTCACATGAAAGACTTGAAGTCTTCATGTAAAACTGACAGCAAATGCATGAGAAACATCCTCTAAGGAAAAAGAATCCATTTAAAAAGTCAAGTCATTTTGCAAGTAAAGAAAGGATATAAAATTTGCAAGATTTTAATCATTACCTTTTCCAGTGGATATATATTTTGTTTCCAACACAGTTAAATAAGATAGTGAATTCTACTTTGTTGTGGATATTATGACGATTCAAATAAAACACAGTTGAGTGTTTCAGGGGAAGCTGAAAAAGTTACAGCCACTCAAAAGGCATCCATCAAGGCAGCTCTGTGAAACCTGCTGCACATACCAGAGTGCCAAAACGGGTTGAACTTGATGCTGTCCATGTTTTCTTTGAGATTTCAGGTCACTGAGATTTCAGGTCACTGGTTTCCATATTTGGCCTCAAATTTCACAGCTTAAAGATTATGATGATATGCATTATACAAGCTAATTCTTTTTCTCATTTGCAAAGAAAGTTGTTGCTTGGTCTATAACATAAGTCTGCTGTGATGCTTGTTATAATTTTCTTACTGATAGATGACTGATATGCCAAAGTTAGGAATGTGGAAAGGAAAAAGATCCGAGGAAACTCAAATTTAGGCTTATATAAAAAGCTGCCCAGGCTGGGTGCAGAGGCTCATGCCCATAATCCTAGTACTTTGGGAGGCTGAGGCGGGCAGATCACCTGAGGTGTGAGGAGTTCAAGACCAGCCTGGCCAACATGGTGAAACCCCGTCTCTACTAAAAAATCCAAAAATTATCCAGGAGTTGTGGTGGGTGCCTGTAATCCCAGCTACTCAGGAGGCTGAGGCAGGGAGAACTGCTTGAACCTGGGAGGCGGAGCTTGCAGTGAGCCAAGATCCCACCACTGCACTCCAGCCTGGGCGACAAGAGCAAAACTCCGTCTCTCCCCGCCCCCGAAAAAAAGCTGCCCAAATGAATTGATGTGACTCGTACTAATGCAATTAACACACAATTTTAACTTCAGGTCTTGGAGGAATTTGGAAAATCAGGCTTCACAAAGTAGAGCTCCTTTATTGTATAAATGATATTTCGGAAGAAACGGCCTTTCTAAGCAAGGTGAGGGATGGTTTGATTTGGAGCATTAACCATGCTATTCAATAAGGAATTTCTTTTAGGGAATTGTGGTCCCCCAAAAGTCTCCCAGCTCTTGAGTAGAGCCATTCAATGCCCCCCAGTTGTACTGCTCACCTTGCTGATATCAGACTCAGACTTGCTGGAGCACATGCTCTGAAGTTCCTTGACAAGATCTGCTTCGTCATCCGAACCCAGAGAGAGTCTCTGATCCAAATTCAACGTCAGTGACAGATCATTCTCTAAAGACCTAACGCAAAGTTCAGAAAAACGTTTTTCAAAGTGAGAACAATTCCCAATTTGGAAATCTAGACACTGTACCTTTTTTGGGATTTGGTGTGGGGTAGGGAAAATGTTTTTAATATCCTTTAAAGTATTTCATAAATGTCATTTAATGCAACAACCCACTCCCATATCCTGAGAGACTGGAATACTAAGGTAAGAAATTTCTACAGGATTTTGATAACTCCTACTCAAATTCTTGAGAGGATAAAATTTTGTTTCACAAAGAACTTCACTTTGATGTACAATATTCAGGCTCCCTCCTATTGCCGTTTCTTCTGTCTCCCAGGCCAGATAGGAGGCTAAACACTGGCATAGGGGACAGTGTGATAAAATGGGACACAAACACGAATTTCAAACTTGGCTCTATTGCTAGCTAGCAATATGATCATGCACCAGGTTTTCTCAACACCTCAGTTCCTGAGTTCCCTTTTCTATAAATAACCCTTATGTGTACATCCTAAGGTTGCTGGAAAAATGATACAGGCTGTTGCATGTCATGGATCTAGCTGTGGTCCTGCCAGAAAAGAGCATGCCATGCAGTTTCCTTCATCTCCCTTCTCTCTCTTCACCCTCCCCTCTTCTCTAATGCGGCAAACCAGCGGACATGATCCTAAATGTTACCTGCCAAGGGACAGGGCACACAAACTGCCTAAACATTTCTATTCTATAATTGTACAAATCATCCTTTATACCTCGATATTTGCAAGCTGAAATAGTCAATTTCTTAGGAACAACATAAGAAATTATCACTGTAAATATATAGCACTTAAAAATCACGCCTGTAATCCCAGCACTTTGGGAGATCTAGGCGGATGGATCACAAGGTCAGGAGTTCGAGAGCAGGCAGGCCAAGATGGTGAAACCCCGTCTCTACTAAAAATACAAAAATTAGCCAGGCACGGTGGCAGGCCCCTGTTAATCTCAGCCACACAGAAGGAGAATCACTTGAACCTGGAGGTGGAGGTTGCTGTGAACCGAGATCACACCACTGCACTCTATCTAGCCTGGGTAAGAGAGCAAGATTCTGTCTCCAAAAAAAAAAAAAAAAAAAAAAGTCATGCTGTTTCTGTAAATCTGTGGAAAAGTCATCTAATGACTGTCTAAAAGTTCACAAATGTATAAACAGAATTTGATCAAATGAAACCTATAATATTTCTAACCTTATTCAACAAACTACAAGCAAAATAGTCTTTATATTGCATTATATTAATCTTAAGGAACAGTTTAGATGTCATCCAAAGACACCATTCATTAGATTTCAGTTTAATATCAACATTTGAATGACATACATTATTTTAAAAGCACATTAACAGCATAATATTCATACAAATAATTGAGAACATGGAACATTTAAAATGGTAATTGAAGTTACTTGATTTATCTTTGTTTGCTGTGAGTTAAATTTGAAAAGGGAACTTACTTTTGTTTTGACAGAGAAGCATTCCTGTTATAATTCAGCTGTGATATAGTCTTATTTTTTATACCTGTTAAAAAAGAGAACCATTTTCAATAGATCATTGTCCCTGTGCCTCTTGAACTCCGTATTTAAAAGAAACAGACTGTGGACTTTGCAGCACTTTCACACTGTTCTTGGATTAGTATCTACCATTTGAGATTTTCCCCAGGACAGAGGCTTTGGGCATAGCCTCCTGCACAGGCATTGTGGGAAAGTCAAGGAATAGCCAACTCCCTCGAGTACATTTTGGTGGAACTTGGTACTACTAACACTACCTGAAGCTCAAGTCAAGAATCCTGAATTTCGCTTTTATAGATGGCCCTTCTCTCTAGTCAAGTCCCTAGTTCCTCAGGCCCTTGTTCTCGAAGGAACAAAAGAAGATTTAATACCTGCCTTTGGATGATGGTAATCACCCTTTCTCTACCTTTGTGTGCACTCTAACACTACTATGTAATCAAGTATAGTTTTTGATATGTGGCATTAGCCATGCACTTGTAGAAATTTAACTTTTAACAACTTTTGCATTATAGAGAAAATATGAAGAGGGTACAAAAAGTCATGGAATTTAAAAAATGCTGAAAATCATATCAATGTTTTTTAAACTGCAGATTATGACATAGTTAAAAAAAAAAAGAAAATAGCCTGTATTGATTATCAGTTATACAAACATACAAATGCAGAGGTTTGTGTGTACAGGTCATGGTATAAAATGTATTTCTCACTATGGGTTATGGTTAAAGTTTGAGAAACACTCTTATAAACCATTTTAGACTCAATATTATGAATGCATTAAAACAGTTGCTTTTGAGTGAATTCTAAAAATATAATATTGCCAACACAAATTTTCTCTAAAGAATGTTTTTGAAAAGTAAATATATCCTCATTAAAAGAAGATCAAAGAAAATCACTGTCAAGTTTCTTTACTCATACTTTTGTCATTATCATCCAAAGCACTGACTAGTAGCTTCTACTAATCACTACATAGCGCACAGCCTTGGGCTCTGCCTTAAAGGCCTGGGATCTGACAACAGGCCTTTCTGTTTTAGATCAGAGAAGAAATGGGCTGTCTATCAAATTTTATGAGCTTCCATAGTGATCTGCATGCAAAGGGATTCCTGTGTTGGGTTTTTTTTTTTTAAACAAAAACCAAGGTCACTGGAACCATTGTAATAATCATATATACAATGGAATTATTAGAAAAATTTACCATTATAAAAATAACGAGAGGCATGTCAGTCATGGTTTCTAACCCAACTACCGACTTATGAATTATATACTTTGTAAAATTAACTTTTAGAAACTTCCTTGAAGTCTGTATAAACTCTTGTAGCATAGTTTTATTCTGTCAAAGAAGTTCATGCTTTAAAGAATATAACATTTGATATCAAATAGTTCTAAAACAAATTACTAAAAATACAAATAATTTCAAATCTATTCATCTTTTTTTACATTTAACATAATATAGTTTTCTGAGCCAGCCTCTTCCATGATACTGCTTTAAATTCATATTCATTTTGTTGATTGTCCACTCTAAAGCATATACAAACACTTATTAACTTAGCTCAAAAAGTTGGTCTTAAACATTATAGAGATTCTAACAAACTTAGAAATGACACAGTGAAAAGCCTCAATGGGTGTCCAGTTATCTAAGTACCCACAGATCATTGCATGTCTAACAAGATTAGGGTGGCATGGAGTACAGAAAATAGCACTGGGCTTGCAAGAAACAATTATAGAACCACATATTTCCAGGAGAGGTGATTTGGAGCAGGTGTTCTAGGGTTTCTGAACCTGAGTTTTGTTCTCTGTAAATGGAGATGATTATCATTGTCTTAGAGCTTTCTCGCATACCAAAAGGACTGAGAGCAAATGAATGGTATAATCTTTGCTACAGAAAGTCACCTGGGGGTCTATATTAAATTGATGGGCTGGAGTCTAGTGATTCTTACTCCCTGAATCAAACACTCTGACAACTTTGGGAAGTAATGACAAGCTCTGAAGATCAAAACAGTATCTATTATCAATATAAAATGCTTATCTTTTTAAAAGTATAAGAAAATTCATTTTATTCAGTAAATTTTCATTCACTTAAAAAAAGGGGTCACAATTTGCTATCATGCACTTAGGGTAATTGGGGAGCCCTAGCATATATTGATAGGATTAAAAAACATTAAATTGTTATTAAAATTAACAAAATACAAGCTTAAAAATGAAAATATACTCATAACTAAAAGCAACTTTATGTTTTTAAAAATACAAGATTTTAAGCACCTCATTTAAAAACCCCACTGCTAAAAGGTGGCATAAAATTCTACAAAACAAATACTTTGAGAGGGGAGGCAAATGAATGACATAATCTGAAGTCCACGGTGCACATGAGGTGGAAATTTCCTTTCACTTTTATTCCAATTTGGATTTCTTTTGGGAAGGACATTTATAATTTATATAATGGCTGATTATCCTATTATCAATGCCAAAAGGAATAGGTCTAACACCAGAAGATACACACGTGTTACATCTTCTTTGTTAGAATGAAAGCTTACACACTTATTTTTCACATGATGTCCCATCATATGAAATCTGTCCAATTTATTACAATGCCTCAATGAAGGCAGGAATTTTTTTTTTTTTTTTTTTGAGACAGAGTCTCACCCAGCCTGGAGTGCAGTGGCGTGATCTTGGCTCACTGCAAGCTCTGTCTCACAGGTTCAAGCAATTCTCATAGTGGCGTGATCTTGGCTCACTGCAAGCTCTGTCTCACAGGTTCAAGCAATTCTCATGCCTCAGCCTCCTGAGCAGCTGGGATTACAGGCATGCGCCACCAGGTCCAGCTAATTTTTATATTTTTAGTAGAGACAGGGTTTTGCCCTCCTGACCTCAAGCTATCCACTCGCCTCGGCCTCTCAAATTTCTGGGATTACAGATGTGAGCCGCCATGCCGGGCCAGGAATATGTTTTTTTACCGCTCTATTTCCAGGGCCTAGACTAGAACCCGGCACATGGTACATGTCGTCCATGAGAAATAAATGTGTACACCTGATTCACCTGGAAAGGCCTTAAATGGGTATCAATGTGTCTCTACACGTATTTTTTTAAATGTAAGATTAACTTAGGAGTGACATAATAGTAGAGAAATATGCCAATGATTTTATTATGCAATAATGCAATGATTATACAAATTGTGAACACCAAGAGAAACAAATTAATAAATGACCATTAACAACTTAAAGATTCATTTTGGAATTCTAGTTTGAAAGTGGTATTTTTCAATCCTGAAAATACCATATATAGGGATCTCCTATATATTTTTGGAAATGTACCTACTATATAGTTTGTTTATTCCATGAGAATGTGCTTTGAAATACTTAAACTTTGTTTTGCCAACTGCATAGTGATAAAAATGAAAGCAGATTTGCTTTCAGACACTGGACTGGGAATGTCCACCTCCTTGCAGGCAGCATGCCCACCCCGGTCCCTTACCTTCAGTGCTTAGGTCTGGCTTATTCCAGGTGGGTAAAGAGAAGCGGCCAGACTTCCTGCGAGGACTGGTGTTCACCTTTCTCCAGGCACCACTTTCTCCTTTCTTTTTGTTACAACTGTTATAACTGGAAACTATGGATAAAGGGAAACTTCCTCCTTTGAAATCAGCTGTATGCTGGTCTAGTTCTGAAACAACACAAATCACACAGGGATAATGCAGTTTCACTGATTAAAGCAAAATCCATTTCTATTTCTCAAAGATATGGACTGTTCAAAATCATGCACTTGTTTAATATCCAAGCTGGGGTTTTGTGAACCAGCACAAACTTTACTTGGAGGTCTAGAATTCAAACATTAACCAGTAATAAAAATCACAGTTCTGGAACACTGCTTTCAAATGTATACTTTTCTAATTACAAAGAGAAGAGAGACAGCTCTCTAAAAACAACTTCTAAAAGGTATTTTATAAGGGTGTGAATTTCCTCTCCTCTCTGCAGAAACCCACGTACCTGCTCTGGGGAGGGGACAGCCATGCAGTACAGCTTTATTTAGCAAGATGCTGAGAGCAGCTTTGACCACAGCCTGCTGTCCTTGGCTAGGGTGTCTTTTAGCAGTTGTCTGTCCAAAGCCAGGTTGTCTTTTCACAGAGGCTCTTGACAATATTGCTTCTTGAACTCTGGGCGCGATGACGCCGTTCCACAGCTTAGACATCCACCTAGCAGGAGAGGGGCCGATTCATCCCTTAGGAGCAGGCTTCTCAATAATTACACACAATTCTACGAAAGGACAGTTTGAAGACTATGGGGAAAAAACGTTAAGTGTTTCTATAGATATGCTACCTTTCCCAGGTAGTTTTCAAATAAGTGAAATTACCCAATACAAAAGTAGTTTGAATCTTTCTCAAAAATACAATGCATTTCAAATGAAACTGATTGTTTACATGTCTATCTCAATGTAGAATCAATGCTTGAGTGCTGAGTGAATGAATGCATGAATAAATACATGGAAAGGAAGGTAAATATAAAGACTGAAGGAATCTGGAAAAAAGATTTCCTAAAAGTCCATGTCTAAATAGCTTCAACTTCTTTGTTTTATCTCCTTAATAAAGTACATGTATATTGTATTTTAATATTTCTGAAATTGGGATCTTTTTTTTTTTTGAGACAGTCTCGCTCTGTCACCCAGACTGGAGTTCTGAGGCACAATCTCGGCTCACTGCAACCTCTGCCTCTTGGGTTCAAGCAATTCTCATGCCTCTGCCTTCCAAGTAGCTGGGATTACCCGCAAGTGCCACCATGCCTGGCTAAGTTTTGTACTTTTAGTAGACATGGGGTTTCACCATGTTGGCTAGACTGGTCTCAAACTCCTAACCTCAAGTGATCTTCCTGCCTTGGCCTTCCAAAGTGCTGGGATTGCAGGCGTGAACCACTGCGCCCAGCCTGACATTTATTGTATAATCACTGGTAAATTAAATCTGCCTGTCCCAAGGCAAGGGCTCACTGTTGCGTGTGGGTGGGCTCAGTTCTATCGGGAGGATGGGGGTCAACCAGCTATCGCCTCAGGTGGACTGCCTGCATTAATAGCCATAAACAGTGGGACTTCAGCCCAAATTTGCAGCACTCAAAATTAAAACTAGATTATGCTTACAGTATTTTAAAAACACTTATATGATTAAAGGCTATAGAAACAAAACCACATCTCCCGGGTCAGGAATGTTTCCAAAGCTATTAGACATTGCATGAATTTTTCAAGAATTGTCAAAAACTATGATCCATCAAGTTTCTCTCTTAATGTCTAGTGCTATGCAATCGGGGAAAAATAAAAGTACGATAGGGAACACAGACAAAATTCTGGTATTTTACAGCATGAATCAAAATTATGCAGTTATTCCTAAAAGTGCTATAGCATAAATATGATAAGCTGTGGTTTGAAAAAAAAAATCAACTCCTTAGCCATTGGTAGACAATTATCTGCGGCATTTCTGCACATCTGGTGTTAGTTTTTGTTTGGAACTATCTTTTCAGTCCTGGAAGACAGAGATAAAGGTCTCCTTCAGGAGCAGAGGGCAGAATTGTTTCCTGACCAGGATAATAAAAATAACATCTTCCAGGGCTAAGGGTCGACAGAGTTGCAGCATCCCTCTTTAGAAGCCTTGGAGGGATGGGAAGGGGGGAGTTCCACAGCTGTGAGGCAAATCCAGCATCCACATGGGCTTCTATGTATCACCCCATGGGACTTCAGGGGTAACGGGAACCTATGTAAAAGTGAAGCGCAGGCTGCCTGCTGTGTTGTGGATGATGAAGTCCTGTGCCCTCACTCAGCATCCTCAACCATGGCAGGCTAACATGGTAGCTTGCAAATAGGGTAAAAATCTTGGAACCTCCACAGTTCTTGACAAAGACTATACTCCATATAGGAGAGGTCAAAATTGGTTCCTAAGAAGCTTGAGACTCTGGATGTAAAAAAGACTAATTTCATTGACATAATAATGAAGAAAGTGGTAATTATATCAATAAGTGTATTTATTTTGTAGCAAAAATCTAAATATACATTTAATATAATACTTCTTTCCCACCAATTAGCTGTTATAAAAATGGCGGTTTGTCTTACAACAGAGAAAATATACATGTACTTTTTAGAGGCAGGGTCTTGCTCTGTCACCCAGGCTGGAGTTCGGGGGCTTAATCAAAGCTCACTGCAGTCTTGACCTTCTAGGCTCAATTGATCCTCCTACCTCAGCCTCCCAACTCAAGTAGCTAGGACTGCAGGTGCATGCCACTATGCCTGGCTAATTATTTTTCAAGTGATCCTCCCCTCTCAACTTCCCAAAGCAATGGGATTACAGGCATGAACCACCACATCCAGCTGAGAAGATATTATTTCAATCTCCTGCTTTCCAAGACAGGCTTCTGCCTATGACACCAGAAACTACAGAATCAAATCTGCTTGCTGGTCACAGAACCATTACTAAACTGGATGGTAACAAATTTTTTCTCCTTTCAATTTTCTCCTGATTTTCTGTTTCATTAACCTTATTGTATATATGTCTGTTCTCATAAGCTGCTTCAAAGGAAAACACAGTAAGTACTGAACATAGGTCTCAATAAAGGGAGAAGCTTTTCAATTCATTAACAGAATGCAGGTTTTTTGGAGGGTGTGCATACAATACTTGATGAAACTTCTTATGTGGGACCTCACTTAGGAGACTCTGCATAGCAAGCCAAGCATAATTTGGATGAGAGTTTTCTAATAGAGGAAAAACCTAGCTCTCGGCAAAAATGCAGCTGCCCTAGGGGAAGCACCCAGTAGACAAGCTGCGGCCATCCTCTGGAAGAGCAGAGAGCACTGGCACTCTGTATCAGTGACAGGAGGTGGCACAAGGCAGCCTGGTCAGCATCCTCACCCTCAAACATCTGAATTGCCCATGTCTCCATTATAAGCAGAAAACTAACGAAAAATGGCACTTACTTCACTGTCACTTGGGCATGTCCAGGAACTACAGGACAAGACAGGAAATATTTTGGTCCAAGAAGTGCTTCAGGTGTGCCCAAGCGGGCCAGGCAGGAGTTAAGCTGACGCCAGACGGACAGAGCCCAGTCGACAATCTTACACACAGGATCGCAGGGTGAGGGCGCCTGACCTTTGAACTAGAGAGACAGGGAGGTAGAACCCAGGGGCTTGGTTTAGAACATTTTGTTTTTAAAAGCCCAAAATTAAAAATATGAAGCTTTAAATCAAAACTGAAAACGAGTTGAATTTTATGTAACTTTACTTGGGATGGCTGAATGAGGGATAACAACACACTATAGTTGTGCAAACATGTTAGTGTGATAAGCATTTTTCTCCTTTAATTCTCACCATGAGCTTGAGTTAGGCATTTTTACCCCATTTTACATATCAGGAGCCTAAGGCAGGAAGAAAAAATAACTTGCCCAAGGTCCTACAGGTAATAGTGACAAAACCAGGGCTAGAGTCTATTTATATTTTTTATTAAGGTATAATTGACAAAAATTATATATATATATAGTGTATATTATGATGTCTTGATGTATGTATACATTGTGAAATTATTCAATTAAGCTGATTAACATGTCCATTTCTTCACATACTTATTTTTTTATGGTGAGAGCATTTAAGATCTACTCTCAGCAATCTGCAAGTATACGTTAACTACATAGGGTTTATCTTTAATAGAAAAATAGGATACGGCATCTCGCTGAAATAATAAAGGAGTCATTTATCACGTTTAAAATAAATTCAGTAATCACTATTAAGCTAAAGAACTTCCTCTTCTTCCTCAGGCTTAACATTTCTGAAGCTCTCTGTTCAAGCTTCACTTTCTATGGTCAGCCAGGGCTGAAAGAACAGGCTTAGCTTTGTGGGCAGCTGACAGAGGGAGAGGGGCCCCCCCAGCTGCCTCATCAAGACCGCATGTAGAGGAAGGCAGGAAGGCAGAGCTCGCATTGGAACTCGGTCCCCAGGGAAACGTTCCTTTTTCTGGGAAGGCTGAATTCTTCTCTTAATGACTAATAAACTGCTTCTAAAGCTCAGACTGTTAGATATCGTAACAGAATCACATTTCACAGTCGCCAAAGGCAGAATGTAATCTGTCTTTCCTAAGCACCTGAACCCACAGGTGGGCACCCCTTCTCTCCAAAGTGCAGATGTTGTTTATATGAAATTTCTCCTTTTGCAAGTTGGTTGTATTATGGGAAAAGTGGTTACTGGACAGTACATTAAAAACTGGTGTTTCATTAAAAGATCTATCCAATAAATAGACTTTCTAGTAACTCCATGTTTTCATTTCCTTCCCTAGAGATATATTCCTTCAGTGTTAATGGATACTTTTGTGTAGAGGTGTGTATGCCTACTACGTATTCTATGCCTATTTGTTATTGCTGCTAAGAAGGAAAAATCCATGTTAGTTAGTATACTCATGAAATACAGAGGACACAAAAGAAAAGGTGTGAAAAGCTAATGAAGAGCAAGTGATCAGTTCTGGTGTGGTTTCATGGAGTGCAGGATGCCACCTGCCTTTTTTTTTCTTTTGAATTTTACCAGCTGGAAAAAGGAGGAACTTGAGCCAGGCCCTTTATCTCTCAGATCTCTTCCAGACTGGCAGTCTTGAAGTACAGACAGACACAAGCTGCTATGGTAATTCGAAAGAAGAACTGACTAAATACAGCATGGTCAGGAAAGACAAATAGATGAGGTGGGACTTCAGCTGGGTCTCCCACAGGATGTCCGGGACACGGGATTGGTGAGGGGAGGTGGGAAGAGTGTCCCAAATATGGAAGAGGGAAGGAACTGTGCAGGAGCAGTCAAAATGGATGCTGATGTTTGCAGATAACAAAAGGGATGAATAAATGACAGACTTCTACAAGTAAACAGTCTATGTACCTGTTACTAATTCAAGGTGCTGGATCTGATCCCCCATCTAGCAAGTCCCCTGAACAAATGACTTCACAGCCACATAGTTGTCCTTGAGTTTTCTCACATGCCAACCTCCTCCTCCCTAGGCCTGAGATGTGTTGCAAGTGCTGCTCCTTCTGCCCAGACCCCCTGCCTCCCTATTCTCAGCAAACTCTTCTTCCTTTAGATAACAAATTAGCGTGACCTGCAGATCCTTCAGTGTGACCACAGATAGAGAGGTCTCCACCCCAAATTCCTAAAATAAGTACTCTTCCCACTTCCGCCCGAGTTTCTATAGTGGTACTTTACCTGTTTCTTTCACAGCACGTATTAGCCACCTGTTTAATTAGCATGATTTAAGTGTTGTACCCATGAAGTCGGACAGAATCAGAACAGGGAACACAGAGTTTAATCTGATGTCATTTATCAGATTTGTGGCCCTGCCACTCACGAAAAGACAAGGCTTAAATAGTTGAATCCAGTCCAGTGGTGAAATAGCATGGGTAAAGGTTACAGATTCAAATACAAGCTGAGAACTAGGTAATGTGTAAACTGAATCTACCCCACTCGGAAGGCATGGACTTAGATACTTGCACACAGTGACTGTTAGCGGGACTCTACCGATTATTTTCCTGTTACTGAGGAAAGCCTAAGGGCAGATCACAAGTCCTCGACAAGCCCGGCCAATACACAGACTTGGCCAGCCAAGAAAATAACCCTGAATTTTCATGGAAATAGAACCCACGTTTCTTGAGATGGAAAAAATTGGGGGGTATGGGGGCAGGAGGTATATTTTTATCTTCATTAATATTCAGAATTAAATACAATCAAACATGTTATGGGTTAGGATGAGAGAATCATATATTGGGTGTTTTTAAATACTTGAAATGTTACAGGAATTTCATATATTAGAATAGCTTCATGTCCAGTTTAAAATGGTAACTGAGTTACTGATTTAGGGTTGTGACCTTAAGAAGGGGTAAGAGAATTTTATTAAGTTTATGTAAATGGTACAAGAATTAAGAGAACATTTATAAATTTAATTTTCTGGTTTTATAAGAGTTAAGTACTTGGGAAGATTTTTCAGACAGCAGAAATTTTTATAAAGAGAAATAAAATATATTAAAGTTTTAAAGACCAAACTATTTAAAGAAATGTAATTAAGCTGTAAGAGTCCCTTCAAAGGTGATTGTTAAATCTTGCTACATTTATACATAGAAAGATAAAGCTTATATAATTAACTTAAATGCCTGAGGGAAAGCTGGGTATTTGGATGTACAACTCTAACACACTGAATACATTTTTAAAATAGCACTTGATTAATGCCTCCTGAATAAAAGTTGTCCTCCAAGGTCCCAATTCCTACAAAGATCATTTCGTTGTGAAGGTCTGTCTTTCCATGAGAACACTAGCTCTCTGAGGGTGAGAGGAGCCTCATCTTGTCCCACAGTCCCCAGGCCAGGGGCAAATGTTTACAGAATAACCAGCTAATACTGTTCTGATGCACTTATCACACGGTGTTTTGATGATCAGTTTGTATGGCTATATGTCCTTTCAGTCTTAGTACTGGATCCTTCTTGGTGTGCCACAAAGTGAGGATTTAGAAAACGCTATGACTGACCCACGGGAAGAACAGGCTGAGAAGTTCTAGGTCTGGATGACTGATAACAAAAAAGGAAGTCGGCAGGGGAAGCCCGGAGTTAGGTTTGGGGACAGGACACGTTGAGTTTGTTATGTGTGCAGTGTCAGATGGACTGCATTATATAGATCTGTAGCTGATTACATGAACTGAACACAAAATAGAGGGGTACGCAGACAAAGGAGAAAGCTGGATGAATTTTAAAACATGAATTCTGGAGGAAACATTATTTACATGTATATATAGTACCTCACCAGGTATTACAAATAGTTAAGTGTTAACTTAATAAGAATGACATATTTCATATTCTGGGTAAGTGACGAGATGCTGTATCTGGATTTGTAGGATGTTCAGCTGGTACTAATGGTAATGAAAAACAATTTTATTTTACTAAAAGGTCTCAGATAAAATGCTAACGTCACCAAAATGTACAGAGCTCTTTCAGCATAAATACATTTTTCCAAAATTTCAAATTTGCACATTTTAAATAACACCATATAACACATATGACCTAAAGGGAGTAATTCTTTTTAGAATTATATTTTATAAAAATCAAATCCCTTTTTGGTGGTATGGAGGGTTCACACAAAAATAAATATTTATTTACTTTTAGGAGAAATATCTCTTGATTGGAAACCAGGCACAGAAACTAAGTTTGTATTTTATAAGAAAGAAGATTCACATAAATCTTTGCTTTACCAAGTAATTATGACATTAAGACAGAGGACAGCTGTGAACATTGGTATGTCCTACACGAAGGAAATAATGTGGCCAAGGAAAAACAAAAAAATTGATTCTGTGATACCAGCAGCTCTATTAAATTGATATCACTGTATTATCTGAGGCTTTGGGATTTGTTACAATTTTCCTTCTCTTCAAAAGAGGAATGATCATTATATAACTCTGATATTTTTTAAGCAACAATTCTGAGATCATGTATTATATAATTAATGATAGTTAATATTTCCTACTAAAAAGGGAATATTGTTTTTTATTAAATACTAGTAGAAAGCCTAGTACTGTGCCGAGAGGTCGATTTTCTTGTCTCTCTCCAAGGAACTAGAAGAAGAAACTGTGATCAATTACCAGCGTGCTGTAAGTGTCCACAAAGATGAGGTTCTGTGACATTACAAGATTCCTGAAGTTTTGCAGGAGTCATCCGTTCCCTTGTACACACACCCCAGGGACCGTTCTATTCAGCTATTTGAAGTGCTTGTTGGTAAAGGAAAGGCATTTCCTTTTTTCCACTTTCTATTCTTTGCAGCACACCCCACTCTCAAATGCAATGGAAAAGAGAGTGAACCTGAAGCTTGGAACTTTCCTTTCAAAATCAGTTAAAACAATTTTTATCAGAGAGCCAGGGGGAGGGAGGTATGCTTTACCTGAAATAGTGCGAATCCTACATAATAGAACTGGTATCTTTTCTGATTATTTATGTGAATTATCTTTGGTAATGAGATTTAAATATTGACAGTGATAAAGTTAATGGAAGTATCGGCAATTTGAAAAGCTACAGTTTTTACCTCACCATTCTTCCTCTTGTTGAGATCATACAGTGGCTGGGCTTTGGCCAAAAGCATATATTTATGACCAAGTAACTGATTTAAATATAACATGGGGTAGATTTCTCTCATTAAATTAGGAATTTCAGATACTAATTCTAATTACCAGTGGCAGACGCTGTTTAATGAATTCCCAAAAGCCATTCTCACCCCACACTTCTCCCCACCACTATCTCCCCTGCCCCAGTACATGTACATGCCTGCACACACTCTAACACAATAGATGCAGAAATTTGTTCAAGCATTTGGTGGAGAGCTTCAATCTTGGAAAAGCAGGTTTGGCCATGGTCTGGGATGAAACCAGTTTTGGTTAATGAAACATTAAAGAGAAGTCTTATGTTTCTGGAAAAGTGCTTTCCTCCCTGATGAGGAGACTGAGGAAGCCGAAGCTCTCTATCGTTCGCTGCAGCCCGCTTCCTGCCCTTGAACATGTTTTCACAAGGGCACAGTGTCTGCAGCCTTTTGGGCACACGGCAGTCTTGAGGGGAGGGTCAACGGACTCCCTTGGACCTGGGACCTGAGATGTTGGACACCTACCACAAGACATCTGGTTATGCGAGGGTGAAAATCCTTTCTGTGAAGCAGCTAGCAGTTGGGGTGTTCTGTTTTTAGCAGCTTAAAATATTGCAATAATGCAATGACAATACTGTCCTTCAAATGTGGCCCATCGTGCAGGATTAAATGAGAAAATCTTACTAAATCAAGCTCTATTATTTCTAATCTACTTTGACACTCAGCTACTGGCCCACTTTAAAAATATTAAATAATGATGTGTTCGATTTGGTCAACTCTCAATTATTTTTATCATTTGGGAGAATATAGAATACTTATTTTGTGATTCTGTGAAAGTCACTAAAAGTTATTATTACTCTTGAAAATGTGTCAAAAGATATAGAATTCTACTTATTCATGTGGCTTTTTAATATTTACCATAGCGTAGTATAACAGGCCTATTGTAAAATGTGCCCACAGGGGCGTATGTTTTGAAGGCCTCAAGAAAACAGGAAGTTTTCCTTAAGAAGAGTGATTAATTTTCTAACCAAGCTTTTTACGGCATTTAGAACTGGGTGAGATTCCTTGAGAACCACTGATAACAATGGTAAAACTGATTTGCTTTTTCTCGTACTTAATGCAGTGCAGAAATTGTTATGGGTTTCACATTCATTATGTTATTTGGCCATTCAATGTCAAAAAACTGTACTTGCCCAAGGCTGCATAGTTAGTAAGTGGTGGAACTCAAGCCGAGATCTCCTGACGACTAAAACCCCTGCTCTCCTGGCAATGGGCTGCAGTTGCTGTTTGTTACCTTATTCACAACTTTCCTTCGTAAGAACCTCTGCAGCAGTCCTTGCATGGGCTCGCCATCCCACCGCAGCTGCACCCAGCGGAAATGCTGCTGCACTAGCAAGTCAGAGCCCTGGAGACAGGCCTTGGCGATGGTTCCCATCAGAAAGCAGTTCTCATGAAAGTAATAACATTCGGACATTCCATTTCCTGAAACAAACCAAAAGCAATGGCCCATCCTCA
This sequence comes from Papio anubis, assembly GCF_008728515.1. Taxonomy (NCBI): domain Eukaryota; kingdom Metazoa; phylum Chordata; class Mammalia; order Primates; family Cercopithecidae; genus Papio; species Papio anubis. Next base: position 41,149,877 of record NC_044979.1, on the reverse strand, counting down.
GTGAGTTATGTTATGGGACCAATTCAAATGAAAATAACTTAAAGAACATGAAGTATAACTGGTACTCTGGGAAACAGAAAGATTAGAATAGGACGGAAGCTTGCTTCTCAGCATGGTCCCTCTATTAGCGTTACCTTTTTGGAAAGTGCAGGGGCTTTCAGTGCTGCGATTTTCAAGAGGTGCCAAAAAGTCCCTCAATAACTCAGACAGTGAAGATTTTTCCAAATTCTCTAAAATGATGATGATTTTCTTCTTACTGGGAGACTGTTTCACTGGAATCAGACAAGCTATAATAAAAAAGGAAATTCAGTGATTCAAGCTTTTGACAAAAATTTATACTAATTGGCAAAACTAAAAAGTCTGAAGTTATAAAGCATTAGCAAAGATGTGGTATAATGGAAATGTTCTTAAATTGCTTGGGGAGTGAACAACTCTGGAAAACTGTTTGGCAATATTTGATAAGTTTGAACACACAATGATCCAGCATTCCTTGCTCTATAACAAGTCTCAAACGGAATCAACCCCCATCCATCAACAATAGAATAAATGAATAAATAAGAGTATGTTCATACAACAAATAGAAAGTGAACAAATGACAACCTGCACAACATGGAAGACTCACAAACAATATATTAAGAAGCAAATCACAAAAGATTATATACAATGTGTTTTCATCATGTAAAGTTCAAAACAGGCAACACTAAATCTATAATTTAGGGATTCATATGCAGGGAGTAAAACTATAAAGAAAAGCTAAGAAATGATTGTCATGAAAGAGTAGTGGTTACTCCCAAAGGGAAGGGTTTGCGATAAGAGGGATGGACCACACAGTCACATTCTGAGAGCTGAGAATATTTTACTTCTTGGCCTAGTCAGTGGTTACATGGTTATTTTATTTTAAATTATTAATTAATCTGTAAACATAAGTAGTATGTATTTTAGTATATCTATTTCATAATACAAAAGGCTAAAAGCCCTTTAAATTATGCATATGTAAAATGTTCATAAAATTATGTAGACAGGTGGTGGCTCATGCTGGTAATCCCAGCACTTTGGGAGGCTGAGGTGGGCAGATCACTTGAGCCCAGGAGTTCGAGGCCAGCCTGGGCAACACGGTGAAACCTTGCCTCTACAAAAAAATACAAAAAATTACACAGATATGGTGGTGGGCGCCTGTATTCCCAGCTACTTGGGAGGCTGAGGTGAGAGGATCACTTGAGCCCAGGAAGTTGAGGCTATAGTGAGTTGTGATTGCACCACTGAATTGCCACAGAGCAAGACTCTGTCTCAAAAAAAAAAAAAAAAAAAAAAAAAGTAGGACCTCAGAGAGATAAGTAAATCCCTCTCTCCATTTTCCAGATCTCAGAGAGGTTGAAGTAATTTGACTGTGGTCTCAGAAACAACGGTAAGGGAGGAGTAAAATCCAGGACTTCCGACTCATATTTTCCCATTCCTTTCACTCAGAATAGGAATGGCTGACTTCGTGTCAACCCAAAATGAAAGTTGGAAAAGTAAATGAAAAATTAATATTATATATAGGAAATGAATAAGGACACAAAACATACTTAAAACAATACCTGGCACCTACTAAGCAAAAACTATTAATATTTTAGTTAAAATGTATTATATATGGCACTTCCCATATACTAATCAATTACAAAATAAAATCACTTTAGTTTCTTGAAGATTCTAAGATGCCATAGTTTTAGTCAGATCAACCTTGAAAAGAGACCAGTTTAAGACACTTGAGAGTAACATTACCAAATAGTCTACTTTTTACAAATATTCATGATAGTATATTCTCAATTCCTTCTTGTTACTATAGACACAATGCATTTTCATTTTCAAAAGAACTCCTTGAACATTGTAAATGAATCTCTTCTCAGACAGAAATGGCTTTTCTGGATGCTATGAAAATTTAAAAACTAGAAGGCTAGAAACAATCACAGCCACCTCTCAATCTAGTTGTACTTGTGGAGGGCTGTTAACACTAGCATCCAGTGTGTGTCAGATCACTTTCAACACAGCTGTTCAGTAAAGAATGCTAAAATTCTATGTTTCTTTGGGTTCAAATATTATTTCAGAAATAGATGTATTGTGGAAGTATGAGAAATCCGTAGTTGGTTAAAATGACAACGGAAAACTAACAAACATTTTTAATTCAGTGATTAAAAAAACACACAGGATTGATGGTTTATGTATCTGGTTTTCTGTAACTGAGGACTGAAGGTCTCCCATTTTTCCCTGATTTGTGTTAAGTGCGTTGCCAGTTTAAGTGGCTCTGAAGCTGCTGCAGCCAGCCAGAATGTATCTGAAGGAAGGAATATTTCCTTGCATTTCAACAAATGTTTATCCATTGCCTCTTTGCTACAGGTACTGCATGCTGAGTGCTATGGCAAGGCGGAAGTGACTCATTCTAACTGGGGGTGTGTAGCATTTTACTTATTTTTTTGAGACAGAGTCTCGCTCTGTCACCCAGGCTGGAGTGCAGTGGCATGATCTCGGCTCACTGCAACCTCCACCTCCCAGGTTCAAGTGATTCTCCTGCCTCAGCCTCCCAAGTAGTTGAGATTGCAGATACATGTCACCATGCCTGGCTATTTTTTTTTTAATTTTTTTATTTTTAATAGAGATGGGGAGTCACCATGTTGGTCAGGCTGGTCTCAAAGTCCTGACCTCGTGATCCACCCGCCTTGCCCTTCTAAAGTGCTGGGATTACAGGTGTGAGCCACCACACCTGGCCAGCATTTTAAACTAAGTTTAAGAAATGGCACTGGCTGAAGAATGGAGGCTGGGCAGGACTCAATTCTAGAAGGGAATTGGGTATCAGATCAAGGTCAGAATAGTTACAAAAGCAACATCATGGTGAGCTCAAAGCTGATCCATATGGCAAGTTGGGCCAGGGCTGGGAACTTGGCATGGAGCCACAGGAGTGGCAGGGGGCCCAGCAGTCACAGCTGCAGAAGGCAGGCTGCATCTTCATCCTGAGCTGCATAAATCGCTGGACCCATCCCCTGTGATTCTCAGTGATTCTGATTTAATTGCGCTGTGCTGGACCTGGGACATTGGCATTTCGTAAAAGCTCCCTAGTGACTAGAATGTGCAACCAGGGGTGAGCTTTGCTGATAGGAAGCCTCAGGACCAAGCCAAACATGAAAAGTAGAAGACCCAGAATGTCTTCTTGGGAGGGAGCTACCGGTTCTGGGAATCAGTGGAAGTCTTTAAACAGGGGGATAAACAGGATTTGACTCCTGCTCTGAGATCCTCACTGGTGCAGAGAATTGGCTGAGGAGGAAAGAAATAGGAGAACACAGCACCTAGACTCTTACTGCTACGGTAAAGGAAAGAGATGATGGGAGCCTCACCCAGGACCAAGGCACAGAATGAAAAGGCCTTTTGAGACCGAATCAGTACATCTCAGTGGTTGACTTATTGAGAGAGGAGCAAAGAAGAAATACTGGAGACGACTCTGAGGTTTCCACCAGAGAAGAGGCTGAGCGGTTAACGGAGGCAGAGAGCAGATGACCACGCACGTACTTGGGGAGGAGGTGGTGGTGATGGGTTATGCTTCAGGCTTGATGTGTTTGATGCATTCTCTGATGCCCAGCAGGTGGTGGGGCATGAGGGTGAGGGCATCGAGGAAGGATCCATGCTGCAGATAAAATAAATGACTTTTCAGGCATGCTGGGGTCTCCTGGAAAGAGGCAATATGCTCATTCTCCTGGGTCCACAAGCAAAGACTGTATTGCTAATGACCTAATACATCTCACATTCAATGGACAGTTTGTGCCCTAGAGGAAAAGGGGGAAGGGTTGCTATACATAACCGCTGGGTTATCTTTCCACTTCATCTCTGTCTTGGTCTCCCACGAAGTAGCAATCAAGGGTCAAACAGCACAAGTTTCTTTGGGGAAAAGCTTTGTCTTCATTCGCTTGCCTCATCGCCTCAGTTTTTCGTTAGTACCTACTTTTCCATCTGACCACTTAAGTTCAACATCCTTAGTCCAGGTGGGGCAAAGGTGAATTTCATTTTAGTTGATAAATAGTATGTGTCTAGTTCAGGTTATTCTGCATAGTTTCAGGTCTAAAATATTAACCAGCCACAGAAGCAGGAACTCATTACAGTTTCAAGGATTACTCAGTCTCTGATCAGGGCTTACGGAGGGGTGAGAGAAGGCCACACACCCCATGTTACAGCTGCAGGGTTCTTTCTACCTATGGCCCAAAAGTCAGCCATTTGAATTCCCTTTGCTTTGTGCTACTTCAAAACGCTATTTCTGAAACCAGTCTGCTCTTTTTGACCGTTTTCTTCCAACTTTATAGTCTCTCTCAGCCCTGCTCCTCTCCTGCAGGTCGGTAATTTTAACCGGACACTGTCTTTGTGAGGCTCAGGGCTACATCCCAGTTTTGTACATCCTTATATTAAAAGTCCCGGAGAGTGAATTCTGCAGCCAAACTTATCAGTTTAAAAATAATTAGCGTATCGCATTTCTAAACCCAAACGGCTTCGTGTCTTAGGTGACTGACTCCAAGTCTATAATCTCCCCTTTGAGGATAGAAAACAGCCCCTCTTTTCCACGTGCCCCTAAACCCCGGCACTGGAGGAACGATGTTCGGAGAATCCCAGTGGGAAGCACGGGACAAGTCTTTAAAGAGTCGCCAGGGATGCAGGGTCCAAGGAGGTAAACTCATTTCTGGAGACTCCAATTGTCATAGTCTCCTACTGTTATTACAGCAATCCTATCCTCATGACTTTTACAAAGGAAAGTTCCCTTGAAAAATTCAACGTGTTACTTTAAAATACCCTTCTAGTCTTTAATTTTTTTTCTGTTTTACTGTTTACAGTCACTGTAATTTCAAAAAGTATCATCTTGCTAACCCAAGTCCGTACTTTATACTGAGGAGAAATTTGACCTAATTCGAATATGCATTCACAGCCTCCTTACCAAATAACAGAGTCATATGACGTGACCCTCTCTCAAGAAAGGGAATATGAGAAGGAAATGTTATTTTAAAATAAACACAAAGCAATTTATGCTAGAATAAGTGCTGTGTCATTTTCTTTGAAATGGTCTTTTGTTCTCTATTATTTTCTTCATTGGCACCGTTTTAATCTCCATTTAAGTTTTAGATTCTTAAAGCCAATTATTTTAAATACTTTTGCTACTCTTCATTTCTGTCCTTTTTGTTCACACCCTTCTTTAACTCTTTTCTGTGACTGTTCCCTGGCTTTCTTCTACAGCGTTGTAGAGAGGAACACACAAGGCAATGTGTGCTGTGCTCAGTGGAAGACAGAACTTCAGCATTCTCACCCTGTTCAATCCATGTAGTTTAAGGCTCTCTCTTTAGAGAAAATAAGGTTAACCATCAGGAGTACGTGTAGAATACCTCAGGAATCACTGTACTCTTCAGTCGTGGTACTTATCATTTGACCTCTTTAATTCCTTGGTGAAAAAAGAGAGTAGCTGGTAGATAATCCCTATATGCTCATTATTCTAAACGCTTGAGTGGAACAGCCTAAAAACCTCCTTTCCTCCATCCAGATCTCTGACTTCTCTACTCTGTGGCCTCATCCATCGCCCCTTGACTGAAGGATCATTCCCTGCTGCATGCTTTCCGCACAGTGAAAGAACTGACGACACGCCTGTCGATGGATCCTTCCCTCTGGCTCGCAGGAGCTCCCCCACACTGCTCTGAAGTCTCTGGTGTCCTTGTTGATTCTAATTCTCCTCTATGTCTTCATCAGCCTCCAGCCCACAGCATGGGCCCTATTGAGAGGATGGCAGTAGAGGGAGAGTGGGTTTTAGGAGATGAGGGTGAACTGTGGCAGGGCAAGGATGAGAGGCCAGTCAACAATGTTCCTGATGTAGATTCTGAGAGCTTTAGCTTTCATTCTGGAGCCTTGGGGGTATAACAGCAGGGAACTGTCTGAATGGTTTTGTATCCTCCAGTGAGCCCCCAGATGCCTTATGGAGGGCCCACGGAGGGAGTGAGACCAGAGGAAATACAAAAGGTTAATGATGAGGCCTCCACAATGCCTTGAACAAGAAATAATAGGTGATGGGGGAAATGGAGAGCAGGAGGAGGAGATAGAGGAAGCAGATTCCACAGAGCTTAGGGACTGCCTAGATACGGGGAGTGAGGCAGACAGGAAGTAATAATGCTCACCTTGCTAACTTGGGCAACTGCAGTCAAGGTCTTAGCAGATGAACCTTGTATTTGTATCATAGTTTTATTATTAAAAAGTGAAGAAAGATATTGATACTTATAAGTTACTAAGTTACATACAGAATAAAAATCCTTCTGTATGAATTTTCTTTTCTGCTTTACTGCTTACGATCATTTGCAATTTTAAAAAGTATCTGTCTTATTAACCCAATTCCATACCTTGCACTGAGGAATATTTGACCCAATTATAATATGCAGTCACAGCCTCCTTACCAAATCACAGTTATGTGGTATGAAGGGTACAGAAGGATTTTTATTCTGTATTTGGAGACAACATACCATTTCCTACTCTTCCTTCTTGAACTTAGAGTATAGTTTTTTTTGTCCTTAGTCTATTGTTCAAACACTTCATTTTTTAAAATTCAAATTATTCTTTGTGCCTAGTCATCAATGACTCCCTTATCAATGTCTGTCTCTCTATCCCTTATCAATGCCTGTCTCTCTAATCTTACTTCTTTCTACCTTGACTCTAAGCAAGTTCTTCTACTTGTTGCCACCTGATTGAACTAAGAATTCTTTTTCTTTGCCTATGCTATTGCATCAGAAAATTCACCAATTCTTTCAGCAAATAATTATTGACAATTTATATACAAGCTAAGAGAAGAATAAGCTAAAGTGCTAGCCTTCAAGGAGCTCATCATATAATATGTGTGGGACAAGGCAAAACCCCAAATAATACCCTCATTGCCTTGACATACAGCTGGGTGGGGCCCAGAAGTATAAATAAAGTCCACTGCTGTTTACCAGAAGGAGTGAATCACAGAAGCTTCATTTGAGGTGTCCTTAAAGTTTTTCAACAGAGGCTTTTTCTATAGTTTCCAGAAGGGCAGAGACTGTGTCTATTTTAATCACTAGTGTATAACAGACTACTCTGCAACACACCAGTCACGTGGTAGCCATGGTGTCTGTGGGATGAGAGGCGTTTACGTGTTTACTCCTTAATTCTAGTGGAAGCTGCAGCATGAGCAAAGACATGCAGAGTGGAAAAGCAAAGGATACATAGGGAAGAAACCTCCTATTCTGCTGGAGCATGGGTATCTATGTTAAAAGGGTCAGATCAGCAACCTGGGTGGATGAATGCCCCAGAATAGAAGGCCTTGAACAGCATCGACCTGGTGCACTGGGCGATGGAGAGATGTGGGATGGGGAGGGGCAGAAATCACAGGGATTTTCATCAGAGGTCTGCTGGCCTGTGAAGAATGTTCAGGGAGGAGAAACAAGAGACAGAAAACCGTTTACGTAAAAGCTAGGAGTTCCAGGAAAGGGGGGCATAAAGTAAGATGGTGCTGATGGAAATGGATTTTAAAAAGCAGATTGAGCCTGACTAGCAGGATGTGACCATGGACTGTGGGACGAGGGTGAGAGGCCCACAAATGAGAGCACCTGGGATTCCATGCGGTTCTCATTTGCTTTTAAAAATTAGAATAGTTAGCAATATTGAAAGAACAAAACCCCAAAGTTTTTACATAAAAACCTGGATTTCTGGCTTCTTCCTAAAAGTCACAAGACCTGATGACATTGGACCTACAATTCTGTCAGCAACGAAGAGCTGGTTCTGAGAGCTGCTGCCCCTCCTAGAGATGGGGGCACACCTCCCTCTCCCTGCAGCCCCGCCCAGCCTGCTTCACCTCTTCCTGTGGCTTGTTGTTACTTGGGGGCATTGAGGTTTTCAAGCCTGCCAGTGAAATCTGAGTTTCCAGCGTGGGAGCCAAGAGACACGGGCCACTCTCCAAACTGGGAAATTAGGAGGAGGAGCTCTTTTTAAGAAGATGCCCACCGTAGATCTAGAAATGCTGAGTTGGTCACCTTTGCATCCTTCATGATCCTGTTCATTGTACTCCAGTTTTCTTAGCTCTCTAAGCTTAGAGCAGAATTTAGTCTGTGGTTGCTATCTACTCTCATAGGGTGAGCACAAAATACTTTAGCTTCTTACTTTGAGAAGAAGCGAGACTGAAAGTTGAAAAACTGTGAGAGACTTTTGTTAGATAATAGGGAAAAAACATATTTTGGCACTGGGGCGTTAAGGCCAGTAGTGATTAAGGTCAGGCTTAGGAGCTGGAATGCTGGGATTTGAGTTCCATTGTATGTTCTCCCGTGGGATCTTTGGGCAGGACACTTAACCTTTTATCTCAAGTGTTTTCATGTTTATAAATCAGGGATGGGATTGTATCTGCCTCAGAAAGTTGTGAGTTAATAAATGCAGTGTTTAGAATAGGGCCTACATGGTGAAACTCCATCTCTACTAAAAACACAAAAATTTGTTTGTGTGGTGGTGAGCGCCTGTAGCCCCAGCTACTTGGGAGGCTGAGGCAGGAGAATCGCTTGAACCAGGGAGGCAGAGATTGCAGTGAGACGGTGCCACTGCACTCCAGCCCTGGTGACAGAGTGAGACTCTGTCTCAAAAAAAAAGAAACAAAAAAGGAATAGGGCCTACCAGAGTAAGAGCTTTAAAAATGTTAGCTATGATTAGTAACATTATCAGAAAAAACAGCTTTCTGTAGCTAACTGTCACTAATTTCTAGCCCAAGACTGGCCTGTGTAGTACAGTGATATTCAGATTCTACTGGAATTTTCCTGCCCCTAAAATGTGCTTCTAGGTTTGTGGTATCCTCAGTGAAATCCTCAGTGCTTCCCTAAACCTGCCTCTTAATTTCATTTCCTTTTTAAAAAAATAAAAAAAATGGTGGCTACATAGTAGGTGTATATATTTGTGTGTATATAAGGTGTTTTGATACAGGCATGCGATGTGAAATAGTCACATCATGAAGAATGGGGCATATTTATCCCCTCAAGCATTTATCTTTTGTGTTACAAACAATACAATTACATTCTTATAGTTATTTTACAATGTACAATTAAGTTATTACTGACTATAGGTACAATTATTACTGATGATAGTCACTATCAAACAATAGGTCTCATTCATTTTTTCTATTTTTTTCAGTACCCATTCACCACCCTGACCTACCCCCCAACACCCCACACTACCCTTCCCTGCCTCTGGTAACCATCCTTCTACTCTCTATCTCCATGAATTCAACTGTTTTGATTTTCAGATCCCTCAAACAATGAAGAACCTGTGATGTTTGTCTTTCTGTGCCTGGCTTATTTCATGCAACATAATGATCTCCAGTTCCATCCATGTTGTTGCAAATGACAGGATCTCATTCTTTTTTATGGCCGAATAGTGCTCCATTGTGTAAATGTACCATATTTTCTTTATCTATTCATCTGTTGCCTTAGAAAGTGCTGGCTAGGCACGGTGGCTCACGCCTATAATCCCAGCACTTTGGGAGACCCAAGGTAGGCAGATTGTTTGAGCTCAGGAGTTCAAGACCAGCCTGAGCAACATGGCACATTCTTTCTCTACAAAAAATACACACACACACGAATTAGCTGGAAGCGCTGGCGCGTGCCTGTAGTCCTACCTACTCAGGAGGCTGAGGTGGAAGGTTAGCTTGTGCCCCAGAAATCAAGGCTGCAGTGAGCTGAGATCACGCTACTGCACTCTCTACCGTGGGTGACATAGTGACCCTGTCTTAAAAAAAAAAAAAAAAAAAAAAAGCACAGGTAATTTCTATCGTCCTAAGCCTAGGCTACATTTGCCCTGGCCACAAGATAAACACCCCTCCCCAATAAAGAGATTTTGAATTTGCATTTCAACCTATCCTCCAATCTTACAACTGCTTCCTTTGCCCCTTCCCCAGGGGTCTCTGTGGCTTTGAGCCCTAGGAGACTAAAGCCTGGTCCATTTCAGTTTTGTGTCAGAGTCACTAGTTACGCTATTCTACAGTATGCAATGCAGGGTAATGCTAATTCCACCCGTGATGAAGCTTGGGGTGCTAGACCCTGGAGCCTAAGATTGAAAACTCATTAATAACATTACATTAATAAACATGTTTGATCCTGGTGCTGCTACTACATAGCTGTAGCAAATTATTGGACCTTTCTGTGACCCTTTCCCCACCTTTGAAAGTAGAAATAATGCTACCTACTTGCACAGGGCTGTTGTGGAGACTGAATGAGTTAATTAGTGCATGTGATATATTTCACTAAGTGCCGGTCAATGGCATAGCAAGAGTGAGGTAGAGAAAGTGGTTGGCCCCAGGTGCAGTACTAAGGGATGCATTGGTTGTAGAGAATTTATGACTAATCAAATTTACTAAAAAATTGATCTGCTGTGTATCACCACCATGCTCCGGCAATTCTAAACAGCATCAAAGATGTGATACCTAGTCCAGCTAGGGTGAACTGCTCCTACCACCTCCTCCCTTGGTATACCACTAGTGCCAGTAAGACAGTATGTTAGCAACAATTAATGATTCATAACAAAAGATGACAAAAAGAAGAAAAAAATGCAGGATGCTCAACAAATGCAACAATATGCACATGAAGATAATTTGTGCAAGTGTTTATCCCACAGCTGCTGAATAATTAAAGTTATCTTAAATGTATCCCCAAGCAACACAGTGTATTTCCTTGTAATGGCATCATTGAAGAGCACACCTTTAGGTTATCACAGTCAATTTGCTGAAATGTTCTTACCGCTACTGATGAACAGGTCTAGCAGCTGTTCCTTGGAAAAGCCAGCATCTACTTCAGCTCTCACTATTTCACAGGAGAATCCTGCAGCCATTTGTCTGTGCTGTGATAAGAAAATTGGGTGATTAGTTCTACGCACTTGCCAATTTTCAAAGAAAAGGAGATGGTAGACAAGTAACCAATACCTTCAGGCAGAGTGCAAGCTGATGTACTATGTAGTCTTGCAAGCTTCCTTCTGGGCCGTGGAAAATGACATTATGATATTGCTCAACCTATTAACAAACCAAGAAGAGACCTAGGGTGAAGATGCTAAGTTGGGAAGAGAAAAAAAGTGGTACACAAGTGTAGAATTCTTTCTTGATTGTCCTCGTACTTTCAAAAGATTAAAAACAATATTTTAGAGGTTAGTTTTTTTCACTGGACACGTGTACTCTCATTTGAATGTGAAACATGGGCAAAGGGTACTTAGCAAGAGCTGACACTTTATAAAAAAACACATTTTTTTCCCTCTATTTTCTACAGCGAGGGTCAGCAGGGTAGCTGAGAAACACAGTTCCAAGTTCATTTTGTCCCTTCCAGAAATTCTGTAACTTTTCCTATATTATCCTTTGCAGATGTTCTTTATGTGGAATTTTGTCAATGCTTATTTAGCTTTTTAGTGGTTAAAATAGTGCATTTCATTATGGAAATTTTGGTAAATATAAAGAAGAATAAAAAATTACTGAGTGTCAGCACCCACAGTCACCGTAAATATTTTTGTTTCCTTCCAGTTTTTTCTTTGCATAGTGGCTGTGTGTGTGTGTGTGTGTGTTTAAAAGATGGGTATGTGAGTGTAATCTTTTTATAGCTGCTATATATCAGAGAATGTCTTTGTGTTGACTTCTTAGGTAAAAGATGTTTTGATGAGGATAAAACTCAGATCAACTTTATATATTATTCCATTCTGGAATTGAGTGTTTTAAAGAAATCTAGGTAGAGATAGATCACATTTGCTTTGTCAAAAAGAAATTCTCCTGCCTGGATGCTTATGGATTTTTTTTAACCTTTACCCTCGTGTATAAGGATACCTCGCCTGAGAACATGGAGATTCAGCAAGCACTTGGTTGGAAAGACAATTATCATCTACACAGGGCAAAGGCAGCGATGTCTTGAGAAAAATGTGGAGAGGAAAGTCAGCCTCCCACTTCTGTCATTCGAGGGCGGACACCCCTGCCCTCGCCCAGCACACAGGCTTGGGAGAAGCTTTCTTAATGGAAAGCAGGTCTTGCAGCAAGGTCTTGCAGGAAAGGACTTGGACAGGTAAGGCTCCAACCTAACTGATACAACTGATATTGCTCACATGTGAAGACTGAGCCACCCAGACTTAATGGGAGTTTTGAGTTTGTTCTCTCTATAATCTAGAACAGGACAATGTAAGAACGTGTGTGTACATCTCCGAGTTGTCTCTCTCTTGTACTCTGATGAGGTTGTCCCTTTGAGATCACAGGAAAAGGCCCATCCTTTATGGTAGCTGGGATGGACTTCTGTGAAGATAGTAAATATGCTCCAGTCCATCATTACAGGGAGGCAGATTGTGGGATATAAAAGGAAGGCTTGAAGAAAAGTTCTTAGCATAAGAGATGAGGTAACTTTTTCCTTACCCGGGGCCTTTAAGACTTGAGTTTTGGGCCGGGCGTGGTGGCTCATGCCTTTTATCCCAGCACTTTGGGAGGCCAAGGAGGGCAGATCACTTGAGGTCAGGAGTTCGAGACAAGCCTGGCAAATATGGTGAAACCCCATCTCCACTAAAAATACAAAAATTAGCCAGGTGTGGTGGTAGGCGCCTGTAATACCAGCTACTTGGGAGGCTGAGGCAAGAGAATCGCTTGAACCTGGGAGGTAGAGGTTGCAGTGAGCCAAGATCATGCCACTGCACCCCAGCCTGGGCAATAGAGCGAGATTCTGTCTCAAGGAAAAAAAAAAAAAAAAAAAAAAAAAAAGACATGAGGTTTAGCCTGTAAGGAGACTAAGGAAGTTGGTGAGCACTTCTGGGAAGTGGAGGAAAGCCAGGCATGACCACCAGGAGTCAGACCATGCGCTAAGGGGCAGGTGATCCTGTAAGGGTCTCCTTGATGTTGGGCTTGGGACTGGGTTTTAGGCTCTGAAAGACACCATGTCTGGTAGCCTCCAGTAATATTCTCTGAGTTGGAATACTATTCAATGATTAGTATGCCTTCAATAAAAGGCTTACGGTAGAGGTGCAGGCAAGGACCAAACCTGGAGCAGGAACTTCCCTAGAGGCACAGGAAAGAATACCCTAGAAAGTGCTGCTGAGGTTCTGCCTCTAGGCAGTAAGGCAGTGGGGCCACAAGTCTGCAGGGGTACATTATTATTAAATAATAAATAATTATTGAAGAATAATACATTTCCATTTATACTTATGAGATGGGGAAGCCTGGGCGATATACAGATTGTACCTGTCATTAAAAAATATTGCCCAGATATGTCTAGTTATAGCCTCTTTCTCCCAATCTTAAATGGAACATGGTAAGTCCTTTTGATATGCATAGTCAGAACTTTTTTGGATTAGGAAATTTTTCCCCAATTTTTTGGTAATTTCTCCTCTTCTAGTTCTCTTTATAATGAACACCTATAATGCTTAAGTTCTCTGTTTTCCGTGAGTATGTCATCTCACCTCACTGCTATAGCTCTGTCCTCTTTGCATTGAGAGCTCCTCAAGTTAGTCTTGCACAACACACAAAAGAATATTCACGATCTCACTTCTGTTCTCTACAGTCAAATGCAACTTTATGCCATTGCATTTTCAGTTGTTCTTATAGTTCCTTACCTCATCCATCTCCTAAACTTTTCCTTGTAATCTAAGCCCAGACTCTACTATGACTTTCTTGCTCTGCTTTCATAGTCTACCACCTTGCATTCTGTAGACAAAGAACATAATTTTCCCAACTTTTTCTGTTTTTCCTAGTTGCTGTGGTCAAAATGTTTGTGTTGCTTCCCCTGGCTTCAATTCATATGTTGAAATTCTAACCCCCAAGGTGATCATATTAGGAGTTGGGGTTGTGAGGAGGGATTAGTGCCCTTATAAATGAGGCTAAGGGGAACCCCTTGCCCCTTCCACCACTTGAGGATTGAGTGAGAAGGTGCCATCTATGAACTAGGAAACAGGCCCTCACCAGACACTGAATCTGCTGGCACCCTGATCTTGAACTTTCCATACCCTGGACTGTGAGAAATACATTTCTGTTGTTTATAAGCCACCCAGTCTATGATACTTTGTTTCAGCAGCCTGAATGGACTAAGACACTAGCAAATAATTTTAAGGGTGTGTTCTTCCCTGAGTTTGCAGACTGAAAACTGATCTGCAGTATTCTTCCATAGGTATACAGTTATTTTGTTATTATTTGTTTATGTGCTATGAAACCAGAGGAAGAATTTTGCAGGAAAGCAGGATGTGTAGACCACCACTGGCTTCACTCACTGTCCACAAATTGGGTGGCTGAATCTCCTTCTTGGGTCAGTGGGTGGATGAAAACTTGGTGTCTGCAATTGCTGGTTAAACTCCTGGGTCTAGCAACGGCTGCAGTGGAATGAACTCCTGCTGTCCAACACAGCAGATAATGCATGAGGATAAACCACAGTCCCAGGAAGCGCGGCAGCCCAGCAGCTCCTGTCTCCATCCCTGCTGAGTGCTTATGGAGAATCCACCTCCTAGGATGTAGCATAGTTTCACTAATCCCCACCAACTTTTTGTCCAGGTATTTCTAGGACCCGCAGTCTTCAGACGGATGTGGAAAGGCCTCCTGGGAATGGAGGAGAATATCATAGTGCTGCAAAAAGCAGAGACTATGCAGTAAGGGATAAATGCCCAATTTTCTAACTGGTATAAATCTTTTTTTTTTTTTTTTTTTTTAATCACCAGGAAGATGGTAGGGGAAGGATGATAATGATTTCCTGCCTAATTTCAGGTAGGCCTCACATAAGTGGGCCTAATACTCTATTACTCTTAACGAGAGTAGCAAATGCTTCCAGATTCTTGCTGAAGAGAGACCTCAGTTCTATTTTTCTGTGACTGTGAGGTTTTGCCAATTTTCTTTTTTTTTTTTTTTTTTTTTTATATGGAACGCTTCACGAATTTGCGTGTCATCCTTGCGCAGGGGCCATGCTAATCTTCTCTGTATCGTTCCAATTTTAGTATATGTGCTGCCGAAGCGAGCACGAGGTTTTGCCAATTTTCAAAAGTACTTTAGTGGGAAATTGTGTATTAGGTACACAATTTGCTAGCCAGGTGCAATTTTAAACCAGAGCTCTTGAGCTTTCTAAATTAATCCCAAATTGCTATGATTTATTGGGTAGAATTTTTTTTCACAAGTCATGGATTGTTTCACACCAGTGACTCAGGATACCGAGTTTTAAGATTTACTGAAAATAAACAGGCTAAAGATTTTCAAGATTTACCCCTGAGATTTTTCAGCTAGCGTGGCTATTTAATCTTGTCTCACTTCTGAAAACAAGAGTGCTCTATTCATTATGGCCACCCTGTCAAACTGCCTGTACTTTCTTAAGATTGATTTTGGAATCAAATAACATAAAGAGACCCAGTTTCATAAAGGAGCTGTCTTTAGTTTCAACACTTCATTTGTTCTCAGACTGTAGGTTTTTAGGAAACATATGCAGGAAACATTCAATTTCAAATTTCATTGAAAAGGCCATTCACCAGAAGTAAGCCCTTTGTATTTACATAGTCTAAAGTCCTTCACCGGATAAAGTAGAAATATAAATAAATAAGTGAATTAGGTAGGTAAAGAGAAAAACAAATGGATATACTTCCAGATCATTCATACATTTTCATGCACGCATTTCATTAGTAGGTTTCTCTTCATTTCAGGTATTACCAATTTTTTGTAAATGGTATTCTGTTATCTCATCAAATGATATAGTCGCGTTGGTTACCATTTAAATTCTGAACAACAACAAAAATAGCTCAATTACTGGGAACTTGTTGCTCTATCAGAACCGGGGCGAACATGCAAAGCTTTGCTAAGACATTACATATTGTTTTGAAGTTATATTATATTTCTCCAAATATCAAAATCTTGGGCATAATGAATATATATACTCCATTCTTCCAGCAGAGGGCTCTAAAGATAGATACACAGGCAGAGTTTTTGGGGAAAGAGGGGTATAAATATTCTAATTGTATTGAAAGGAGATCTGTTCTTTGAACAAGATCAAACAAAACTTTTAAAATTACAGTCTTAATTGTAGTTATCAGAATTATACCCTAAGTGCACATTTATAGTGTGACATTTCTGCTTATTGGTAAAGGGACACTGGCCTCATTATCACAATTGGTACCAATCCCTTTTATTCTTGTGTCTTCACAGACTATTCAGGAAGCTCATCACATGTCAATTAGTGCTTTGTGAGCCAAACAGATTCTGGATTAAATGGAAACAAGTGACCTCAACAATAGACCATGCATCTCTATTTTTTTCCCTCCACAATGATTTCCTGCAGAATGGGGTTTACCAGAAGAGCTGTGATCTCCACTACTGTTGATGTGGCACCTGTAATGTGTTTGCAGAGCTGTGGCATTTTAAAGCAATAAATCCTAAGTTTTGTTTGGAGTTTCACTTGTCATACATAGTCCGAGGAAAAGCAGCTTCTGTCCAGAGACAGTTCTAGGCCAGCTTGTGCTGACTAAACAGAAAAGAAAAATAAAAGGGCACTATAGAGCCAATAAAATTGGGATTGTTAAAATCACATGCTCTATAGCTACAAATTTCATTCTACCCACATCTGACACCTGATTTTACATAACTAATTTACTTGTGACTTTAGAGCCACTGATGACACAATTACGGTCTACTCATTAACATAAAATTTCCTCAAACAATATTGGTACATCCAGCATTTGGAATACAAAAAACTGGAATTCTTCATGGTAGAGAGCATTTTAATCATTTGCTGAAGTCCCTTTTAAAGAATAGGTATAAGAGTAATAGGAATCTAAGAGAAATTACAGTTCACATACATAGCAGACTTGGTTACTAACTTCAAATATAAGACAGGTCCCCATTTATCCATACAGACATAATAATTTGGGTATTACAGCTATTTCAAAAACATAAAACCATAAGATGGAACTTTTAGACATAACTGCTCCCTTGTCAGCCAGCTCTGGAATTCATGAAGTTTTTCTGCTTTAGACCTTTTCTGGGCTGACACTTACTGCCCAGGATCCTCTTCCACTATTGCCATGGAAGCCAAATGTTCCACTGGTGGCAGAGCCACCTCTTCCTCATATCACGCAACCAGCTGCTTCCCACTTTCACTAGGACCTCACCCAGGCTTGCTCCTCCCTTCCCTGAGAAAGATCAGGCTAGAGCTGGCCCTCTGCTACCAGGGTTGTGGGATGTCTTAGACACATAACCATCACTTACAACCTTATTTTTATGGGAAAGTAGCGAATTTATTTTGGGAATGGATGGAGAATAACTAGGCTCTCCTAGTGATGATTCTCAATGACTGGCACGGCACATTTTGGAGTGAATGAAAAACAGGTAGAAGAATCTGTCAAGGATCCCATCCAGGACATTCAGAGTCTTAATTTTAAAGGCGCACTCAGATCAAGATGATGGAACTCCAGCATTTTTTCTAATGTAATAATTATTCATAGTCACTGAATTATTATAATATGAGGTTTCAAATAACCTAACAAAAAATTGCAACTGGTTAAGAGAAATGTTTAAGTTAATGCAAAAAATTCAACAATTACAATAAATTACTAGTGATTCAAAACTCAATTGGGTTGAATATTTCCTCTATTAAATCAAGGGTGGAGATTTAAAATGTACTTGTATTATTTTTAACAATAAAAGTATTTAAAAATAACATCGTTTTAAAAAACAGAAACAGAAACAGAATCCTGATCTAAAGTCTTCACTACATGTGGTTTTCTGCATAAGGGTTTTAACACATGCATTTTAGATATTTGCATAAATAGTAATGACTGGTACTGCAATGCTTAATCAACAGGCTAATAACCTAGGCTAATAAACTATGATTACATGCATGAGCAGGCAGAAAGGCTAGTTTCAACTCCGTGGGTCTCACCATTTAATTGCTGGAGACGTTGGGTAAATTACTTTGAGTCTTTGTTTATTTACCTGTAAAATGTAACTTGTATGGGGTATCTATCTCACAGAAAGATTAAATGAGATTATCCATATATTTAGAACAGAGGTTGGTGTATAATAAATGCTCAATAAAAAGTTAACTATTCAAAAGCAACTATCATCAGAGTGAACAGACAACCTACAGGACGGGATAACATTTTTGCAATCTATCCATCTGACAAAGGTCTCATATCCAGAGTCTACAAGGAACTTAAACAAATTTACAAGAAAACAAACAAACCCATTAAAAAGTGGGCAAAGGACATGAATAGACAATTCTCAAAAGGACATTCATGTGGCCAACAAACACATGAAAAAAAGCTCAACATCACTGATCATTAGAGAAATGCAAATCAAAACCACAATGAGATACCATCTCACGCCAGTCACAGGGGTGATTATTAAAAAGTCCAGAGGCAACAGATGCTGGCAAGCTTGTGGAAAAAAAGGAACACTTTTACACTGTAGGTGGAAGTGTAAATTAGTCCAATCACTGTGGGAGAGTGTCGCAAATCGTCGTTTATTTTTAGAGGCAGAAATATCATTTGACCCAGCAATCCCATTACTGGGTATACACCCAAAGGAATATAAATCATTCTATTATAAAGATACATGCATACGTATGTTCGCTGCAGGACTATGGATAATAGCAAAGGCATGGAATCAATCTAAATGCCCATCAATGATAGACTGGATAAAGAAAATGTGGTACATACACACCAAGGAATACTAAGCAACGACAGAAAGGAATGAGATTATGTTCTTTGCAGGGACATGAATGGAGCTGGAAGCCATAATCCTCTGCAAACTAATGCAGCAACAGAAAACCAAACACTCCATGTTCTCACTTACAAGTGGGAGCTGAATGATGAGAACACATGAACACATGGTGGAGTGGGAGGAACAACACACACTGGGGCCTGTCACAGTGGGGGTTGCGGGGAGGGAGAGCATCAGGAAGAATCGCTAATTGATGCTGGGCTTAATACCTAGGTGATAGGATGATCTGTGTAGCAAATCACCATCACACATGTTTATTTAATAAACCTGCACAAGTACCCCGGAACATAAGATAAAAGTTGAAGGTAAACAAAGTCAACTATTACTACATTTGTATATCTACTGTACAGATTTCCAACAATTCAACACACATCAATGTGCCTGTAGTTATTTGTGGAACTGGGAAGCTATGCCATTCTCTGGCTCAAATTTCCCCAGTGGCTTCCTATCCACTTGGAGTAAAATTAAAATTTTTTGCCATATTCCTGCATGATCTAGTTTCTGATCATTTCCCAGACTTCACTGTCAACCTAGATACATTTGTATCTGTGGTTCCCTGTACCTCAAACACCCTCCACAAGGTGACTCCCTTCTCTTCATTTGTTTTTCAGTCCAAACGTCACTATAGTAAGATCTTTCCTGATAACTCCATCTAAAAATAGTGCTTTCTGCCTCCGCTTCCACCCACTCTTTATCTCCTTGTCTGCTTTATTTTACCTCACACTTGTGTTAGTGCTGGTCATCACATTACATATGCATTTATTCATTTGATTTTTTAAAAATCTGCCTTCCTTACCACTAGAAGGCAAACTCTATAAGGCCAGGGCTCTATCCTCAGTTTCTAAAGCATTACCTGCATTTAAGAGGCTCTCAATAAACAGCTGTGAAACAACTGAAATAACAGGACACAAAAATGCATAACACAGGGCCTATGCTCTTAAGGGGCTTATAATTGTTTATGGAAGAGAAAACATTCACAACCACTATGATATACTGTTGTCTCAGTCACTTTAAATTTTGCAGTGACTGCTGAAATAAGTGATACATTTTTATTGTATTCATTCAAGAGTTAATCGTTGGATTAAAAAAAGCCTTTTATGTACACTCACTGAATTCAGAATAGAATTAACAGGGTTTGGTCTCTGATTTGCTGTTAACTGGTAGTAAAACTATGTCTTATGTATAAGGGGGCACACATATAAGTGTACTTGGAATATTTTACATATAATGTGACTAGCAGACATTTCATTTTCCAGATTTGCTAGTCAATGCTAATTTGCAGTTATGTTTTATCATCTTAATGGATGAAGGAAAAGCCCTGGGTCAGAACCTTGCCTTGTATGGAGAAGCTGAGAATGGGGTAGGGGAGAGGAGGGAGTGGTTCTACCAGCTGATTCTACTGAGAGCCTGAGGCTAACATTCCTGAAAACCAGTTGATCACACCCTTCCACCTTCATGTAAGCCAACTAATGATATAGATCTCCTTCCTATCACAGGCATACTTTGATGCTTTTAGGAAGGGGGACAAAGAGTAAAGCAAAGAAGTCAAAGTATCGGATTCAGGAGAATCCACCTTTTCTACATTGTGAGGCTTTGAATGTTTCTCTGCTACTGGGGCTGCTGGTACAGCCACAGTTAATCCTAACTTTGAGCCTGGCTAGATGATCAATGGAATGGTTTTGAATACTTCTTTTCATAAGGAGTGAAAACAAAGGCATCAATTCACAGTCTACGGAAACAACTTTTGTCAAGGGTCATAATTTCAACTCATTTATTTAAAAAGGTCATCTAAATTAAGGCAGCAAGCAAAATTATTTTTTGATGTTTTATACCGGTAGTATTAGTTTTAGATAGATCTCATACACATCAGAGACTTGCACTATTCTGGCTTCATCACTTATTAGATGCATGACTTTGAGCATTTTACCTCTCTCTGTTCAGTTTCCCCATGTATAAAATGGATGAAATCATCTCATAGGGATGTTTTGAAGAATAAATAAAATAAATCATAACAGCACTTGGCATATTGCATGGCATGTAATAAGTATGTAATGAATGCAAAGCATTACATTTATCCATTTTACATTTATAATTTGCTACTTTCTTTTGATGATCATATTCTACTTCCTCCTTTTAGTAACAGACCACCTGGTTTTAGGTGAGTGCACGATTGCCCAGCAAAAGGTTCCACTTCCCAGCTAGGCAGCGACAGGTGTCTTAAGTTCTGTTGAATGGGATGTGGGCAGGAATGACACGTGCAATTCCCCTGAAACGAAAGGCTTGCCCTCCAGGCTGTCTCTTTCCAGCTAGGAAGTGGGAGTGGGAGTGGTGACTACCTTTGACCCAGCAACACAAACAACATTCCAGGGAAGAGTGGAGCAGGGAGAAAGGGTGCTGAGATCCTGGGGAGGTCACCCTGCCACTTCTCCCTCCCCAGGCCTCTCACCTGCTGAGACTTACATGTTTGAGAAAAATAAACTTCTATCCCGTTTAAGCTGTAATTATTTGGTTTCTGTTAAAGTGGCCAAATTAACGTTCTCACTAATGCTAGCATCTTTACTCAATTTTAAGTCATAAAAGTTTATAGTAAGACATCTTAATATTTGTGGTCATTCCCTTCCATGCTGATCATCATTTACTTGACATCAAGTCCTTGTTAAAGGAAGACAACCTGCTCCTGCCCAAATTATAACACTTCACAGGTCACAGGTGGCCTCTGGATCCAGGCAATAGATACCCGGATGACAGCGACAGACATCCAGACTATGTAATTGGCAGGCTGACAGGGAGGGGGCTGGTGGGGAAGGCAATGGTGTCAGAGCACAGGGCGGGTTTGGAGGGCTTGCACGCCTCCTTTAAACATCAAAATGGGCCACCCAGTTTTCCAGTGGCAGGGATGGGAAACACAGGCCTCCACTCAGCAGTGTGCACCTACCAGCCTGAGGTAGTTCTGCATCATCTGGAGAGGGATCATGGAGGCATAAGTCACACTACTGAGGCAGCCTTCTTGAGGACCTGTAGGAAAGGACAGACAAAGAAGAAAAATGGGCACTCCTTTATTAAATATAAATGATCAAAATACAACAGAATCTATCATAAAAGAGAAGTGTGTTTTTTGACTTATGTAGGCAGAGCTGACATTTGGCCAGGAGGCACCAATGTGCCTTTCTGTTGTGAAAATATTGTCACACTTTGTTCTGGCTGATAAACTGCCACTGCTCCTGACCTCCCGAGAGCTCCCAGCTGCTCCTTCCCCCACCCCCTGGGATGCCCGCCTACCTCCCAGCAACCACAGCCTGGGCCTCCAGATCCCAGTCCCAACGCTGTGCCCAGTATCTGCTGATTGCTGGGCTCAATGTTTTACAGTTCATAAGTAAAAGTTATCATAGATCATTGCAATCTCAGAAAGCTTTGGCCTTGGCCTGCATTAGGTCGACTGGCGATACTCCGCCACCCCTCCCCCCAAGTTCTGCCATTCTCTCAATACATTGTTTGGGCCTAAAGCAATTTTCTGGGGTGGCCTTACACTTTTCTTTAAACTTCAATAAGTCCAGTTCAAGTAATAAAATAAATATTTATTAAGATTGAATTTTCAGACTCCATTCCCAAGTATGGGAAATACATGATGAACTCCATAGCTGTTTAGCATCAAGGGCTGAGAAATTGAGTATTCCTATATCACGTAGCAGTAGCATGACCTTAGGCAAGGATATCAATCTCTCAGAGCCTCCATTTCCTTGGATATAAAATAGGGATAAGCAGAAATGCGTACCTCATTGGGTTATGAGAATTAAATGATTTGATACTTATGCTATAAACAACAGGGTCTAGTACATAGTAGGTGCCCACTAAACATTAGCCTGTACCAGTTTAATAATCATATTAAGCATTATTAGGCACAATAAAAAAAGACATTTCTCTTTTAACACAGTCTCTGTCACTCTCTTATCAGCATGCCAGTTTGGCCTCTGGTTTATTTCCAATGAGTGATGCAATCAGAATGACAGGAATCAATGATCCAGACAGACATCACCATGGGTGTCAAGAACATAGCTTTTGAATTTTCCTCCCCTTAATCAAACATTTCAAAAAACATCTAATTACCTAGTGGTGGAAGTCACATGTGCGTGGCTAGAAGACATGGGATGAAACTTGAAGATTTAAGAACTGGTGTTCTGAGGCAGCCATGAAGCAAACACTCTTTAAACGTTACCTTAGTTAGGGACATCCTTACCTGACAAAAGCACAGTGATGTGCTCTGCCTTATTCTTCCTCATAAAGTCCCACGGGGACTGCGTGAAGCTCTGACCCACTGACCATGGCACATTTCCTAGTTCCAAAAAATGAAATAAAATGTCAAGGGCAGCTTATGAGTGATTTTTCTCACAAGGGTAAAACGTATGCTCTCCTCTGTGAGAACCCGAAGGAATCCAGAGCTTACACTGTCAAAGGCACATACGGAACACATACAGGGCCACACAAGGGGTTAGCTCCCTAATGAAATTCTTGTTGAAGATTGAAAGGAAGGCTTTCAACCTACAGACTTCTCCAAAGCAGCCCATAGGAGGGATTCAGGGAGAGATCTAGAAAGCAAATATATCCACTCAAATATTTCCAGGGTTAAGCTCTTAAGAATAAAGCTGACCATAATCTAAAACTGTTTCAGGGTTCTTCCAATGCTTGTTTCTCAAAGCTTAAGCACTTTGGGTGAGATATCAGATCATTTATGATCTGGTCCCTGATCCCCTTTCCAGCAAATTTTTAGATTCCAGAAAAAAAAAAAAGTAGATAATTTCAGGTGCTCAGAATAAGGCAGGTCCTCTCCCATTGCGGGCCCTCTGCTCACTCTTGTTCTGAAAGGGTGCCACTCCATAGGTATCTTCCCTAGGGGGTGATTGGTAATACGTATTTGTTTTCTTCTCTAACTTCCACAGATGAATTCCTAAATATCTATTCTCAGCATGCCTCCAATATACATGCACACCCACCTGTAATTCTGCTTATCTGCTGACCTGAAGTTTCTTTCATGTAGCTTAGGGTATGAATCCAGCAAACTCACTTACATACACACAATAATAACACTAATAATTACCAGTTATGAAGTGGTTACAGCAAGGCACTAAATTAAGCCCTTTATCCACAGAACTCAATGATTTTTGGATGTGAAGTGTTACCAGGGTGCTCGATACCTCTGAGACAAGCACGAACACTGCAATAATCAAGCCTTAGCATGCACTGTTCACAGAAGTAAACTTATCTGCTGGCAGTGAATATCCATCTGCCTTTGTCAGTTTCCACATTAGCTGAACAAAGGCTGATGGAGGGCCATTTCCTTCAATACACAGTTGACTGACTTTGTTTATCAGACCCTGGGCCAGAACCATATTTTGAGTAATACTTCATGTGTGGACAAAATGTGTTCCTAAGAACTGAATCATCTCTTAATGCAATTTTAAGTACATTATAACAATTCTATAATTTTTTTTTTTTTTTAAAGAGACAGGGTCTCACTTTGTGGCTCAGGCTGGAGTGCAGTGGCTGCATGATAGCTCACTGCTGCCTCAAACTCCTGGGCTCAAGGGATCTTCCCACCTTAGTCTCCGAGTAGCTGGGACTACAGGTGCATGTGACCGCACCAAGCTAATTAAAAAAAATTGTTTTGTAAATATGAGGTCTCACTATGTTGCCCATGCTGGTCTTGAACCCTTGGGCTCAAGTGATCCTTCTGCCTCATCCTCCCAAAGCACTGGGATTACAGGTATAAGCCACCATGCCTAGTCAATAATAGTAATTTTAATGATCATACCAAAGATCCATAAAATCAAGTTGTCATGAATACTCTTCTCTAAAAACTAGTAACATGTTTTGAAAGTAAATAAACATATATGGGTAAACAGAATAAAACACTTTCTGATATAATAATCTGACAGATAAATAGCAACGGTAAAACGCCCACCTTTCCCTCAACCTTGGACCATTCTTTTCCAGTATGGTGCTGTTGAAAGTACACAAGCTTTTCTATCAGACAGAATATGATTTGAATCCTGTCTGCTTTGCTCACTGGTTCTGTGCCCTCAAGCAAGTCATCTTGTACAGAGTTATCAGTAAAATGACACCATTGAAAGGACCATTTATAAAGCACCCAACACAGTCCTTGCAAAGGAGCAGGTTTCCCATAGATGGTAGTTCTCCTGGACCAAGAAGAAAGGAACTAATCAGGGACAACTAATATTTACAGAGAACTTACTATGCTCAGCAGAAAGCAAATCTCCTAATTTCTTTGGAATTTGTTTTGTGCTGTCTATCAAATTGAAATAACCAGTTATCACCCTGATTCATCCCATGTGGAAGCAATGAATATATCTTTATTAAAGTGCTTCTTTCAAGTCTAGACTTCATCAGAAAACCTGTCCTGGAGGTAAGGTACTAATGCACTATAGTGCTCCTGGGTCAACCCGAGAACAAATTTTGAGCTGTGTTCATTACTTGTGCAAAAGCAAGCAGCTGTGGGGTGTTCAGTTTCTTGCATTTATCTAGAATAGCAAGTGCAATCACAAAGCCTCATCAAGGGCTTTCATGTTTTTTACTCTTTCAGTATTATTTGAGGTATAAAAGCATTTTTATATTAACAGGCAACATTACATAATGGCTACATTGTGAATACTCAAGTTTTTCATCACTGGCAGCTGCCACAATAAGCTTTGAATGTGCTTAATCAATGAACTAAGAATCAGGTTATGAAACCCATAAACATAAATAAACCCAGAAATTTCACTTTCTCTTCGTCATAAGACTGCTGATACCTAGTGTGATGGATCGTATGCTTGTTGCACTGAGGCCGATGTTGGAATTGGTGGTGTTATTGCAAGTCACGTCTTCCAGACTCCACCATCCATCAGAAGAGATTGCTTGGAAATGATTTGTCAGAGCTTGACTCACTGCTTTTGAAAAATCATCCCATGATGTCTGTTTGCGGATATTTAAAGCACATATTGTGTTTTCGCATTCCAAGTCATCAGAACCATAGTTGCTTGGTTCAATCTCACCCACTGAAATCCTTAAGGGTATTTTAAGAGCATCTGGTAGAAGAGTAAAAGAATTAGGAGTTAAAAAAATCCGGACAGAAAAAAAATGCAAAACTATTATATAAAATAAGCAGATACAAACATTTAAAAATACAAACCAAAGGATAGCTATTTTACTCCATTAAATAACATTATATTGAACGTTCTTACACCAGAGTAAACTTTTGTCTTCCAATCTCTTCAGTTTCTTTGGAAGCATGCTGCATGAACTGTCTCTTTCCTTGCATCTTTGGCTTTTTCTATTTCATTAACTCTTTCCCATCAGCAAGATTGTCAAGGTTTTAAAAAAATATCTGAAATAACTATAACCCTCCCTTGACCCTGAGTTCTCTATATTCTCCTTTCCTTCTTAGATAATGTCATGGATGAGGCAGGCTATAGTTGGACAGGTTGGGATGCTTAGGATAGTAACTGAGAACCTTGGGTTGAGCCCCAGGGTCAGCGTCAGCCTCCTATAGTTGGGTATTCTTGTAAATTGCCTTGATCTCTCTGTACCCCAATTTTTTCCATAAAATGGAGGGAATGTACATTGAGTTGGTATGAAGAATAAATGAATTTACTTTTGTAATAGATTTTATATATTCTTATATGGTAAATACCAGTAAGTATTTGATAAATGGTTAACAGGGTAGTACGAATGAACTTCTGAAAAGCTCTTTTCGATTTCTCTGACTGAGGCTCCAGCGCAGTGGGTAGCACCCCCATGTACTTCTGTTCTCATGGCTGAATTGTATACTGAGTTACGTGTGTTTGTTTCCAAATGTTCTATATTCACTGAACTGATGACTACAGTTAGTGAATTAAATATTCCATAAATTGATGAAATATGAGTTACCGTTCCTGTGAAAACTAAGTTGAATTCTTTAGAGACAGTTTAGGAACTGCTAAAAAATGTTATCTAATGAGGTATAAATGGGACAACTATATGAAATGAGAAAGGGTTTAATAATCTCTGGACAGATATCAGCTTTAGTTTGCTTCATAAATGTGTTTAAGCAGTCAAACACTAGAAATCATAGACGATGAATTAAAGGTATGTTTTTTTAAACAAGAGTATGTGAAATTTTAATTAGTAGAACCCACACTAAAGACTTCTATCTAAACGTTGGTTAAAAAAATTACTTTGTACGCTTTACAATTAAAATGTTTTAAAACAACATGTGTTTATATGATTCTCTTCTTAAACTGGATTTTTCCATTAACTAACCAACTGCTGGATTACTTTATTTTCCATTTGCTGACTCTCAGTCATCTTACTTATCCACAGTACCTGACACAAGTGATCTCTCTTTTCTCCTTGGTATAATGCTCCTGGATCTCCATACCCATAGATGGTAGTTCTCCTGGAAGGAGGTAGTACCTCCTTGGTCGCTCTTTAATGTTGTTCCTTTATTGTTCCCTTCACCTTTTCCAGACTTCTTAACGATAGTGTGTTTCGGGGCTCCTTTCTCTATTTACTTTGTGCATGTTCATTCCCTTAGTGATCTCATCCAGTTCCATGACTTTAAATATTACTGATAGACTGCTGACCTTCACATTTATTCATCAGCTCTCACTTGTCTCGGGAATTCCTGCTGATTCGACATCTCCACACAGATACCCTAAAAAACATCTCAAATTCCTGCAACCAAATCTGAACTCCCCAACTTCATGAGCAAAATCTGTTTCACCCACAGCCTTTCCCCTAACAAGTGCTGGCAACTCCATCACGCCAGTTGCTCAGACTGAACACCTTGAATTATCTATGAATCTCTTCCCTCTCTTAAACTTCACATTCAATCCATGAGGAAGTTCTGTTGACTCTACCTTCAACTGTATCCAGAACCCAAGTCCTTCTCACCACCTCATCTGTTACAGTCCTACATTGAGCTACCACAATTGTCTCTCACCTGGAATACTACATTCATGTACTAACAGGTGTTCCTGATTTGTCTGTGACTTCCTATAGTTGATTCTCAACAAAGCAGCCAGTGCTACTGTTAAAATGTGCATCAGATCCCATCTCTCCTACAGTCGAACACTGCAATGGCTACCTTAAGTTCTTACAATGGCCTACACATTCCAACAAGATCAGGCCCCACTTCACCCTGTAACTGCTCTCCTGCACTCAAACACTGAAATGGCTAGGGCTCTGACCTGTCTTCCTGCTTCTCTTTCCTTTTAACCCAGTCACCCTGCCCTCCTTGCAGTTCCTCAGACACAACAGGAATGCTGCTACCTCAGGCCTCTGTCCAACTGGTGCTAAAGCTCCTACCTTAGATAATCCACATAGCTGCCCTGTTCACTTCCTTCAAGCCTTGGCTTCAATGTCTCATCAGTGAGGCAAACTTGGCCACCATTTTAAAAGCTAAAACCCACCCTTACAATCTCCATCCCCCCTTAGTCTTTTCCATAGCATATCTCACCACCTCACAAAGCCAAAAAATAAATTTTTCTTATGTTTATTATTCATTTTATCTCTTAATGTTAGACTATAAGCTTCAGGATGAGAACAATCTTCTTAAAAATTCTGACTTACATCAAGTGGCTAAGATAGTGACTGGCACAAAGAGCAGCTCAATAAAAGCATGTGTTCAATGAATTAATAAAAAGGGGTTTATTCAATGGATGAAGAAAACTATTCTACTGGAGATTTCTCCACTGCCTTTCCATATTATTCTCTGCTTAAAATAATCAGCTTCTGTCTACATAACAGCATGAAACTTGTCTCTGTTAGCAGTAACTTCCTATTTGCCAAATGCAATGGACTCTTTTTAATCCTTACAGTCTAGGGAATGTGATACTATTAAATTACTTCTTCCTGTTAGAAAGGTCTCCTAACTTGAATCCAATTACACCATTGTTTTCTTTTCTTTCTTTCTTTTTTTTTTTGAGACAGGGTCTTTCTCTGTTACCCAGGCTAGAGGGCAGTGGTGCCATCTTCTCTCACTGCAGCCTTGACCTCCCCGGCTCAGGTAGTCCTCCTGCCTCAGCCCCCATGGAGTAGAGAACAGATGGGACTACAGGCGCATGCCACCATTCCTAGCTAATTTTTTTTTTTTTTTTGTATTTTTTGAAGAGATGGGTTTTGCCATGTTGCCCAGACTGGTCTTGAACTCCTGGGCTCAAGCAATCCTCCTGCCTCAGCCTCCCTAAATGCTGGGATTACAGGTGTGAGCCACGATGCCTGACCATACACCATTGTTTTTGGCTCTTTTCCTTCCTATTTCCCAATCTTCTTTTAGAGTCATTTAAAAAAATCTTCTCTGACCTGAAGATAGGGGTTTCTCTGGGCTTGGCCTTCAGTTCACTTCTCCCCTCACCCTATACATCATTCCTGTCTCACAGCACACCTATAACTTGAACCATGACACTGTTTCTCCAGCCCTGTTCCTCCCTTGCTTGTTCAGGCCTCCTTCCCTCTTACTAGGTACTAGTCATGCTCTCCATCTATGGTACCCTGTGTGTCAAGATAATTATTTCCCCATTACCTACCTCTTATGTCCTCACTTGCAATCATTCAATTGTTCATTCAGGTCCATGGGATTGCCTCAAAACTTACAGGGAGGATTGAATCAAAAGGAATACAAGGCCTTTTATGACCTGACTCTAGACTTTCCACACTGATCTCCCTCCTCTCCCCAGCACTGCAGATATAGCTAAATATCTCTAAAGACTCCAAAGCATGTCCCCTTCAGTGCCTCCAGATATGCTGCTAGTTCACCTGGAATGTCTCTATTTTCCACTCTTTCTTGGCTCAGCCCTTCAATTTTCACTTAAATCTTCCATGGGGAAGCTCTTACGTCCCTTATGCATATTTTTACACGTTGCCTCATTTAGTGGTACTTATAACAAATATAGGCTTGGAGTTGTATTTTTAAACTTTTTACACAGATGGTTTTATATTATGTGTCCTTTATAACTGACTTCACTCAACATTTTTTTAAAATGTATTTAAGGTGATTTATACAGATAAAATTTATTTTTAAGTGCTATTTGGTACCTTTAAGATATGAATTTTCTAGAGTTTATTCTATTTAACCATTCCCTAATATATTTCACTTTAGAATGCTTTCGGTTTTCTAGTATTACATACAATGCTGCAACACACATTTTCACATGTCTCCTGGTACACACATGCAAGAGTGCTTCTAGCTATGTGCTTAGGCGAGGAGTAGTTTGTTGAACAAATGAAAATAATTGTGCATCTTTGTTCTTCTTTGACACATTCTGTTCTTCACTTTCTTTCTTTCTTTTTTTTTTTTTTTTTTTTTTTTTTTTTTTTTTTGAGAGATGGAGTCTCCTGCCTCTGCTCACCCAGGGCTGAGGCAGTGTGGTGGCCTCATCTTGGCTCACTGTAACCTCTGCATCCCAGGTTCAAGCAATTCTCCTGCCTCAGCCTCCTGAGTATCTGGGATTACAGGCATATGGCACCATGCCCAGATAATTTTGTATTTTTTAGTAAAGATGGGGTTTCTTTATGTTGGTCAGGCTGGTCTTAACCCTAACCTCAGTAGATCCGCCTACCTCAGTTCCCAAAGGCTGGATTACAGATGTGAGCCATCGCACCCGGCCCCACTTACTTTTTATAGTTCATTTACATTCACAGCTTTTATCATCAGCCTTATGGAAGTAATCATAATCTAAATGCACATCCTGTCTTTTTTACTTCTCTGATTGTCAGAATTGGAATCTTAGAAAGACTTTAAGAAACGATCCACTCTTTTGCACTCAGGTATACGAATAATTGTTAACCCTACTAACAGGCGAGCAGACTGAGGTGAGAGAAGGCTAAGCACCTTGCCTGACATTACACAGACCTCTGGGAGCTGGGATTCAGATGCCCTTTCCCTTAAATCAGACTACCTAATGTCCAATCTTCCACAGGATGTACACCTGCAAAGCCTGCCAACATGTCCGAGATAGAAATT
This sequence comes from Papio anubis, assembly GCF_008728515.1. Classification (NCBI taxonomy): domain Eukaryota; kingdom Metazoa; phylum Chordata; class Mammalia; order Primates; family Cercopithecidae; genus Papio; species Papio anubis. The sequence continues at coordinate 41,119,155 of NC_044979.1, read as the reverse complement.
ATACTCAGGTCTCCCATACTAGTCTTCTATTTCATAAAGTCCTCCTTAATCCTCAGTTTTAGGATTTCTCATCTCTCTCCTCATTATATACCATTTCCCTCTCTTCCACCCTGGTCCAACTGAGGACTCATCATTAAAACTCTTTGATGCTTGATCTGTTTCCAGACTCTCTATAGGTTGATTTGTCTCACAAAGAGCTGCCTATGAAATTCCAAAACACTGTTTGTATCATATTATGCACTATCAAGAATCTCATTGACTTATCTTTGTCATATAAGGTCAAAACTACTGAAATGAGCATTAAACTGCCCAAAACATCAACTGCGCTGTCTCATCCTTCCAATTTCCCACCTCTAATCACACCTCTATCCCAGCCATGCCAATATGCTTCATATTTTTCACATCTAAGATATCACAGCTATATCTACTTATTCAATTTTTAAATGTTTAATATCAAAATGTGGAATATAATTAAATGATAGCATTTACATTCCATAATAAAATTTTAGCCCAACAGAAAGTTTTCCATGTTTGTTGTTAGGTTAGCATCAGCTTATAATAAAAGAACTGTTTTAGAGAAATCCTATATAAGATACTGTTTCAGACACTGAGCAGTGATTCAAAAGTTTAAGGTCCTGAAAGCTAGACTTTAATGATAAATAAAGCCTTCTGTCAATGAAAAAAAAAAAAAAAAAAAAAAAAAACCACTCAGGTTTAAAGAGAATTTCTATGATTCTCTTTTATCCTTTTATATTAAAGTTTACTTACACAGTTTGCATATATGCTTCCTAGCCATTCTGAAATTTTCTTCACAAAATAAAAGTATATGAAGGAATGTATTAGGTTGAAGATAAAAACATTATTTAAGTTTTTAAAAATCTGCTTATCCTAAAACTGAATTACTGATACAGCTGGCTGACTGGATGGATAGAGTGATAATCTTAATATAAGAGGTCATAATGTTTCGTAAGGTCTATACTCCACACTCACAAACCCACAAGTGAGCCTTTATAAAATATGCTGAGGAGCATATACTCTTGGAGCTGAAAGGGACCCAAAAGATCAACAATTATCTTCACAGAAAAGTAGGCAACCAGGTGCTGGGAGACAAGCAACTTGCCTGCCTCATACAATCAACTGATGCAGAGTACACAGCTGGGATTTCTCATATCCTGCCAGTCTAATGTCTAGAAAGACAATCTAAATCAGAAGAAAAATGCAATAAATATTTAGATTGCTCTCCTAGGTCAGTAAAATACAAGGAGAAGCCCACATCACTTGAGTAGCAATTAGTTCTGCAAAAAGTCATTCTACATGGAACAATAATTATCACACTTACAGTCAGTATTTTTGCCATAGTTGGGGCTCCTAAAAGGTTAAAAAGGAGATGCAAAAACTGTAAATAGTTTTTTCCATTGTACCAGAGGCCCCAGCAGCAGAGGGGAAAGATAAACAATAAGCTCTGAACATCACTCACTCAGATTCTCCAGCAAATGCTTGCAGTCATCAGTGGCAACATCATGCACAGTCCGATTGCACTTGTCTCTCCTTTCTGGCTCAAGCCCTCCGTGTCTACACAAGATTTCTAGGCAGTTCTGTAAAGACAAGAGCTCGATTACCTCCAAGTCCAAATGAATTAACTTGAGTGCAAAACCCAAAGGAAAGGCCAGTTGCCTATATCAATCAAATCAAGAATTCACAGCTATAAATCTTATTTCAATTCCATCAACCCCAATATACAGATTAATCTTAAACTAAACAATGCCTAGAAATGCAAAGCAAAGAGTGCTTATTTAAATGCAAATGATAGGATCATAACACTGTTCCACAGAACAGCTTCTTAGGTTTCAAGAAAAAAAATAGCTTGGTAATCACTCAATCTGCAGATTGAAATTAAAAACAAAATTAATTTCAGCAGACATTCTCCTTCTATGGTAATTTGGCAATATAAAGCAGAAGACTTTTGCTATAACGGGATGTACTTTGCTGTCTTCTAGACTATAAACTGCTTTCCTGGTAATATAAGTGCAGGGTTCTAATTTTAAAAATTCTAAGAGTCCTCATAAGCATATTTGTATTTGAGATGTTACCCTGCCATATTTTATGTGAAAAATATGCACATCATGTTGATTGAGATTTTAGAAAATCATTCCCTATAGATATTGAAGTGATGCTCCCTTTCCTTTTCAGCTTTTTCTTCTTCTGTGTTGCTTAAGGAAATCTCCATTCAAAAAGTAGAATTATGAACTGAAAAGTCTTAGTCCTCCATATTTTTTCAAATGCAAAGTAAGAGACAATATATATACATACATTTTCTAATAAATAATCACATGGCAAGGTATTACATCAGGATATTTACCAAGGAAATCTCCTAAATCAATGTTTGCCACTTGATGATTGTTTGCTAATTTCTCACAAGGCTAAGGAGAAAAATGAATAGACCAGAAAGCATGAAAAGGAACCAATAACCAAAACAAGCAATGACCTGCCCATCACTCCCCTAAACACACACACACACACGCACACACGCACGCACACACGCACGCACACCCACTCGGAGGCATGGGGCTGTCTTGCAGTTCTAACAACATATTAAATCAAGTCATCTTGAGTAGCTTTTTCTTATCTTTCTGTAGCGTAGCCTTTCATTCACTTTTAAAATATACTTTTTTGTCTTCTAATATAAAATATTTTTAAAAGAAATACAATATCCGGCTGGGTGTGGTGGCTCATGTGTGTAATCCCAGCACTTTGGGAGGCCGAGGCAGGTGGATCACTTGAGGTCAGGAGTTTGAGACCAGCCTGGCCTGGCCAACATGGTGAAACCCCATCCTACTAAAAATACAAAAATTAGGCGGACATGGTGGTGGGCGCCTGTAATCCCAGCTACTCTGGAGGCTGAGGCAGGAGAATTGCTTGAACACGGGAGGCAGAGGTTGCAGTGAGCCAAGATCATGCCACTGCATTCCAGCCTGGGTGACAAAGCAAGACTCTGTCTCAAAAAAAAAAAAAAAAAAAAAAGAAATATAATATTCACATAGAAAAGTACACAGAAATGGACAACTTGAAGCATTATCACAAAGCAAACATATTTGTGGAAGGAGCACTTTGGAAGCCCCTTTTGTACTCCATCTCAACAATTAACTCCTCTCTCCCCCGCAGAGGCAACTACTGTCTGATTTCTAATTTTAGAGATTGGTTTGGCCTATCTGTGAACTCTATATAAATGGAATCATACTGTATGTAGGTGCATTCTTTCATTCCATATAATGTCTCTAAGATTCATCCATGTGTTGGGAGTAGTCAGAATTTGTCTTCATTAAAAAATGATAACTATGTGGGATTCCATTACATTCCATTGTGGTATACCACAATTTACTCATCCATTCTCTTGTTGATGAACATTGGTGTTCTGCTATAAACATTCTAGTACATGTCCTGTGGTGGACACGTGTTGGGTATTTGGTATATGGTAGGGCTGGACTGCTGTGCACAGGGCATGCACATGTTCTACGTTAGTCCATACTGCAAAGAGCTTTCAACAGTGCCTACACCAATGTGCACTTCCACAAGGAGTATACATGACTTCCGGTTGCTTCATGTTGCCTCTGAAACATACTTTTAAACGCCATAATGAGTTCGCTAGAAAGTACAGTGAGTCCCCAAGGGCCAGAAAAAAAAAAAAACACAGAGTAAGCAGAAACCACCAATTTAGTGAAACTTTAACAGGAAGCCAGTGCTGCTCTGAGGGTAAAGCTGACAGAGAGAACCTTCTTGGATGTTGGAAAGATGGGAAACTAGGCCTTGGGTTTCCTGAGTAAAGAAAATCTGCCTGCTTGCAAAGGGAAGCAACTAGGACATTTGTTTCTCCCTGCCTGACCCTGTTCAGGTTGGAGGAATCTCTCTAAAACTTGCCATTTAAGTCCGGCAGTCTGTACAATTATTATGTGGCCATTAAAAAAGTAAATCTTAAAGAAAAGTCTGGAAGTCTGACTTTCATAGGTCTACAGTTCAGATTTAAGAAATCGCTAAGAAATTAACAGAAAACAAAGTCAGATAAATAAATGTCAATTCATATCAATTTGTTGTTACTAATTTGGACAAAATCAGTAAAAATAAGATAATGTTGATTGAGAAATGAACTCTAATTAGAAACTTAACTAGAAAGCAATCTGAGAACTAAACTTAGTGAATTCTCAAGATGATAAGTGATAAAAATCACGCATTTATTTTGCAAGTTGGAACTTGCAGTAAATGTAGGTAAGAGCCACAGCTGACCTGGATGAATCCTGCCAACCAAAATGACTGTATCTACCACTGTTGCGGAATCATTTAACAGTTTCTTGCTTTCATTTCCCTATCTGTATTTCAAGTATCTATATCTCATAAGGTTAACGTGACTTAAATGAAAGAGGCACACAAAGTTCTCATATTCATGGCCTGTACTAAACTCCAAGTAGTTATTAGTAGCTATTATTATTACTATAATCAACATCATCATCACCAGCTAGAAAACAGTCCAAATATCCAGTTAACTGGTGAGGTATCATAGCGCATCAACAAATGTCACTAATCTCAAGACAATTTAAGTACTGTTACTTCAAATTACAAACAGAAATGATAAAAGGTGTAACACAAGTTTGCAATACTCCTGAACTGCCTGACCCTGTTCTTTTATAGTCTTTTATTTCTGACCTTCAAAGTAGGTGATTTCTAATTTTTCTTACATTCAGGTAGGTCAGTGGGCCAGACCATAAGCAGTGACTTTCTCTTTAAGGAAGCATGAATGTCAGTCCCCATGAGGGTAGCGCATAGCCAAACACTACTACAAGTGTAAATTCTGCAGCATGTGCTGGCTGCATAGGGAACTCAAAGAAAGTGAAAACTTTGGCCCCACTGACACTTAATAACAACAGCTACAACAACTATTTGAGCACATACTAAGTTCCAGGCACATACCACACTTTGCAAGTATTCAATGTTCGTTTAGCCCTCACAACAACTTTATAAGCAGGGCACAAAGCCCCTTTGGGCCAGGGACTATTACATGGGCTGAGGGTCCTGATGGTGAATAAGGTAGAGGAATTCCATGTCTCAGGGAGGAATGCAAAGTGACCTGATACACTCAGAAAAGGGGCTGGCGAAGCAATGAGTACAGTTTTACTTTATGGAGGAGCAGGAAGAGGTAAAGAGGGAGAGAAGTCTCTATACTCTCTCCTTGTTGAATGGGATTGTGTGAAGAGGACAAATGCTGTGATTCCAGTCTCTGCTTCTGGAAATAGAGTTCCAGGGGCCCTAAACTGGGCAGGATGTCCTACCCAAGTGATACGGAGACAGGGATCTAGATGGATGAGTTTAAGCTAAATTCCTATTAGGATATAGAGACATCTGCTATAACAGAGACTTTTTAAAGAAGTAGCTTAGGCCTCAGCTTTCACGTGCACTCACATTCCACTTGCTGGAACTCAAATATTTGGCCATAGTTCCCTGCAATCAAGACTGGAGAATGCTGTCTTTATGCTGGGTGCCCATGGGTCCAGCTGAAACAGAGGGATCCGTGATTATGGACCAGGGACAGAGGAGAGGTTGAGGGGTGAGGGAACTGCCAGGCTCCTTTCAGCAGAGCTGAGAAGCAAGGTACCAGCGTCCAGGAAATTCAGTAGCAACCCCGAGTCCAGAGAGCTAGAGATAAAAATCAAAGTCAGAGCAGGGAGCCAGGAGTTTGAGAGTGAGCAGAGAGAAAGAAAGTGAAGAAAGTTTGCAAATATACATCGAAAGCCCAGCTCAAGTGCTGAGAACAACCTTGGGGTGTACCTGCTGCTTTACAGGGCTGGGGAGATGGAAGCCGTTAATGTGGGAAATAATGACATGAGCAAGAAGGTAGTTAGGTGTGCATGGCCAAAGATGAAGGTGGCTGCTGTCAGCTGTAAAGGGTTGAGTGCTATGCACTTTGCATGCTTTTCTGTAGGCATGAGGATGTGTTTGGGAAGGAAAGCGCCATGTTCAGCTCTGTTCTGCAAACCAATTGTTGTAATGAAAGATTACATTGGAAAGGAAGAGAGTGACAGCAAGGAGACCAGTTAAGAAAAAGGAAGCAGTCCATTCTCTTACTGACTCAGCAAACATTTAGCACTTTTGGGTCACAGACTCTGCTGGACACAGTATATAGAAGGATTAAAAAGTAACTGTTCAGAGGAGATGGAGAGGCAGCGAGGCATGCAAACAATTACAATGAAGTACATGCTCTCTAAGCAAAGTGTGGAGAGGCATCCTGGGAACACCTAACTCCAAGAAGCCAAGACAAGCTGAAATGTTTTCCAGGCAGAGAGGGGTCAAGACAGGAGAAGAGGCCATTTGAGGTAATGGGAGCAGCAGATACAAAGACAGGGAGGGGAGCGAGCACAGAATGTTTGCACATTGACCAGTATGCGTGGTCAAAGCCTAGCACGCACTAGGGAAGGAGACAGAAGTGTGCCTAGGGGGACAGACCAAGGCCAGATCAGGAAGGGACTTGACTGTTATGATAGGCATCCCTGCCCTGGAAGTGACAGAGGCTTGGGAAGACATGAAGCAGGTAATTACATCACCATGTTCACCTGTTAGAAAGGCCCCTCACATGGCAATGTAAGGGAAGCAGAGAGACCGAACATGATGAGACCGCGGCAGTATCGTGAATGTGACCAGACAGCAGATGATGAGGGCTCCCTAAGGACAGTGCTGACAAGACTACGGAGGAGACAAGGTATTCAAAATTTATTCATAAAAGAGTAAATTTAGAGTTGTGTTGATCATTTGAGTTCTTTCAGTTAGGAAGATGGAGCAAGCAAACAAATGCCAGGTGATGCTATTGGAGTAAGAGAGGAGAAGCAAGAATTGCAGCAGACTGGCTAAGAAGCATAAACATTTGGGCCCAAGAATGTGCTAGAAGAGCTATCTGGTGGAAGCAAAAGTGAATGTGGTCCCCAAACTGCAGGATTACCCTACAGTTGTTTAAACTGGAACACATTAGAGAGTGAAAGGAGGCACTGTTAATTACACTGGGATGACAGGCATAAACAGGGTTGTACTGAGCAAACTGGAAAGTTTGTTCCCCTGATTATCAAGGAAAGGACCTGCCTAGACAGACTCAGAAAATGCTTAAGTAGGGCTAGAGATGAGATTTTAGAATCTGTATAGATTATATTCTGCGGATCAACAAGATCATTCAAGTGGGAAAGTTTAGAGTGATGAGAAAAAGGATCAAAACCCAGATCCATGAAAGGTGTTGGTGGGAAACACTGGACAACTCATGTCTTGGATGAGAGGTGGAGCATGACCCTGCGCAGCCAAGTTTACATTCTCTTTAGGGTTCTGCCATTCATTGCTGTCCAAAGTAAGAAAGGATTCAGTACTCTTCACTGAATATTATAGGGAATGAGTATAGAAAGGCATTTTCCAGAATATTTTTTTCTAAAAATTAAAAGAAAAAAGGAAATAATCATAATCAAAAGCATTACAACAGTGTTCAAAGAACAGATTTCTATTTATCATGATTAAAATCTAGTTCCAATGACTTCGTGCCTTTGCAGGCACCTCATCTAATTTTCTCTTTTCTAAACTAGCTACCCAACTCCATGCAACAATGAATAACTTGAGCGACTCCTATTATCTTGTTCTTGTATCCAATTCCTAGGAAGAAGGAATCCAAATATTGGGGCGTCATGTGGACCTCTGCACATACCTCATGGAGACCTCTTGGAGGACCGAGGTGGCTGCTACAGTGTGAGTGCAAACGTCTGATCCTCATGTGGCTAAAAGCTTAACAATGCATCAGGCAGATCGCAATCCTAACACACAAAAATGATCTAAAGTGGGTAACAAGAGGGCTACTACCTGACCAGAGGGCAGTGGGCCTAACCAGACATGACCTCTAGGATGCTGGAGATGAATGTCTGGAGGACAACTAAAAAGGCAGATATGGAGATACGGGTTTGGGACTAGTTACTGCAGGAGTCACAGCTGATTCCTGAAAGACCCCTGAAAGGCTGGATAAGCTCTTAGAAAACAGGAGTAGGCAGCTGAGAATGAAACTTGGGAGTTGCTTAGAGTTAACACACACACACACACACACACACACACACACACACACACACACACCCCAAAAAACAAAAAGCAGAAAAACAAATAGAAAGCCTGGTCAGCAAAGTTGGAGGGGAAGTGAGAAAAGGACAGTGGTCTGGAAGCCCAGGGAGGGAGGAGTTTGTATTAAATCGTCAACTTGTTAAAACACCCAGGGAGACTGAGCAAAAGCAGAAGTGACAGGAAGCCACTGGCTTTGGTAAGCGAGAAGTATAACCACCTCCTGTAGTGAAAAATTCACGCAGTCCCTCCAGTGAAAAAAATCTCTTGGTATATGAACTTCAACAACAGAGCCGCTCAAATCCAGACAATCTCTTAAATTTGTTTCTGTTGCAGGAAACTAACATGTCAATGGTTTCATGACAGAATAGGAAGTTTCATTAAGAAATTCATCCATCGGCCGGGCGCGGTGGCTCAAGCCTGTAATTCCAGCACTTTGGGAGGCTGAGACGGGCAGATCACGAGGTCAGGAGATCGAGACCATCCTGCCTAACACGGTGAAACCCCGTCTCTACTAAAAAAATACAAAAAACTAGCCGGGCGAGGTGGTGGGCGCCTGTAGTCCCTGCTACTCGGGAGGCTGAGGGAGGAGAATAGTGTGAACCTGGGAGGTGGAGCTTGCAGTGAGCGGAGATCTGGCCACTGCACTCCAGCCTGGGCGACAGAGCAAGACTCCGTCTCAAAAAAAAAAAAAAAAAGAAATTCATCTATCTATTCAGATGAAATGATGGAAACAAAGGCTTATCCTTAGTTCAGCAGCCTGTGGAGTAGTCAGGCCAGCTGTAGAGAGAGGTTTTCCGATGACATTTAATGGTGGTCTGCACAAATTTCTTAACCATTGGAAAAAAGACCAGGGGCTAACGTGGAAAAAGGACAGATGTGGGAATTTGATCTTCAATGAATGGAGCTTGAGGAATTAGTTACCCATTTGTTATAGATAAATACTTAGTTTCTTTATCTACAACACAAGGGAAATTGACTAGATGAACTATGTCAGGGGTCCACAAACCCCTGTCACAGACCAGTATCAGTCCGTGGCCTGTTAGGAACCAGGCCGCACAGCAGGAGGTGAGTGGAGGGTGGGCAAGCATTCCTGCCTGAGCTCCACCTCCTGTCAGATCAACGGTGGCATTAGACTCTCATAGGAGTGTGAACCCTATTGTGAACTACATCTGCAAGGGATCTAGGTTGTGTGCTCCTTATGAGGTGGGACAGTTTCATCCTGAAACCATTCCCACCCCACCCCACCCCCAACCATGGAAAAACTGTCTTCCACGAAACTAGTCCCTGCTGCCAAAAAGGTTGGGGACCACTGAGCTATGTTATGTCCCTTCAAGCTCTGAAATTCCACAATTCTCTACTGAAAACCATATGGAAACTGAAGTCATCTTCTTGGGTAGCAATGATTCTACTACTCTGTGTAGATTAGACAAATGTATGCTAGAGTAAAGAAAAAAACTATTTTTAAGCTCTACTTGTGGTCAATGTAGAATCTTTCTACCAATGCAATGACTAGCTCAGAGCCGTATTTTTTCAGAAATCTGGCCTTAATATCTTAGTTATAAGTAGATTACTTTCTGAAGAACTATCTCAGCCAGAATATAAATATTAGGCAAATGATACTAATACATTTTCCAATATCTTTGACTAGGGTAGAAGGAAGTATGGTACAATGAAAAGACTAATGGATTCAGGCAAACTGGGCTTCATTCCCAACTTTTATCTACTAAATCCTCTGGGGTTTAAATGTCTTAATCATAAAATGGAAAGGTTAGACTAGAAGATTTAATGTCCACTCTAGGGCTTAAAAAATATATTAATAGCCTAGCAGCATGTGAATATTGTCAGTCATGCCCACTTTAAAAAAAATCTCTCTTTCTTTGTCCAAAATTCATCTTGTGCTTCTTAAAGTAAAAGAATACACGAGAGTCATAGTCTATGGGAGAAAGAGGTCACATTTCCCTTGGACAATATGCCAGAGGTGTGGAAATCAATGACAATGCCCTCTTTGATCATAAAAACACCAGAACTAATAAAGAAGTCATAATTAAGGAGTTGAGCAGCATCACAACTGCCCTACACTGAAGGGTAACTCACCCTGGGGAGCAAGTTCCTTTCTGCCTAGCCTGAGAGGTGCCAGTAGCTGAACATCCTAGATCAAGGGTGTTCAGGTTTTTTCTTTTCTTTTTTTTTTTTTTTTTTTTTGCCTCTAGGCTGAGTGCAGGCCTAACACACTCCCATCATTAACATCTCATATTACATTCAGAGTTTTTCTTTTAAAGGAGTGGAGGCAGGTTGCAAACTACCCTTTCCATGCACCTCTACAACAGCAAAAGAGATTCATAGTCCTAGATTAACTGTACATATTCAGGTTTAAACTATTCACATTTCCCATCTTTGTCTCCCAAAAACTTTTATGTCAAATATTATTGCATTCCATTCAAATCATACATACAAATCAAGTTCCCAGAATTTTTCTATCTTTTTGGTCAAAGGGTGAAGTTGGGGAAACAAAACAACAAAACTACTGCTAACAAACCATACCTCCAGACTCAACTGTATCATGCCCTTTTCTCATTTTGTAAAACACCAAAGTCCAAGATGAACAGCTTCTGCCAAGATCACAACAGGAAGTTACCCAACCAGGAGCTCTAAATACACATCTTTAGCTATCTCCATCTGGATGAACAAATCGTAACACATTCACCATGTCTAAAACTGCATTCTGTCTTCTTGATCAAAATGATCCTTTTCCTTATTCTTTTTGGGAATGTTACTACTATCTTTTTATTCAGCTCTCCCATTTCCCTCATCTAATCCATGCTCATTCCTGGGGAATTCCTAGTATTTCTCATTATTTCCACTGCTCTCATCATCTTTCATGTAGTATCTCTTCCTGACACCAATTTCTTTGTAATCTCAAATCTTCTTGATGTTCTTGCTAAGTGAATCTATTTAAACTATTCAGTTGATTATTTTGTTCCTTTGTACAAAACCTTTCAATGGTTTCACTTTGAATAGTAAATTAAGACCAAACTCCTTGCTATGTCACTGAAGGCCCCAGGCCCTGCTGTGAGACTCCCAGTCAGGTCTTGTTTCTCACTACTCTCCATTATCCCAATTAACAGGGACCTGTTATCCACCTCCCTACTTCCATGTGTTTGTTTTTACTGCTCCTTTCACCTGAACCACTCTCCTTTCTCAGTGGTGATGGTGAATTTAATCCTCCTTGCAAAGCTCAAAATAATTTCCAGCTCCTCCAGAATGAGCCATGCTTGAGCCTAACACTCCTGAAGTTCTGCCCTTTGAAATACGTATGTTCTCCTTCTTTTTCCTGTAATTGCTGCATTTTTATACTGTTCCAAGTGCATTTCTGTTCTCCTTGTGTTCATTTTTGTGCTTTTCTTGTCCTACATTTGTCTTGTACCCTGCACACTTGCCACTGAACTAGGAGCTACCTAATGGCAGAAATGATCCTTACAAATGTTAGCACACACAGTAGCTTGCACTCAGGAACTTCCTAATATCTTATTATTGCTAACACAAATTAATGCTAAAGTGATTGACATCAGAACAACATGAGTGAATGGATTACTATATTACACTATTTCTTTAATATTCAGAATCATTCCGTATTCTATCTGAGCATCTAGAGCTTCCTCTTAGATATTGGTAAGACAGCACAGACAGGGGTAAGTTTGGCAGCTGAGGGTACAGGGCAAGAGAACGAGCTCTGCAGCACGAATGTGAATCCTCACCTTGCCTCTCACTAGCAGCGTGGTGTTGGTACTGAAGTAAGCAACCCAATGAACTAAATCAACACCAATGATTTGCTCCTATTGTAGATAAAATGTTTGAAATTACCCTCATATTTCTCATTAACAAACTACAAATAAATTATTTTTATTAAAAGTCTTTTATGCCCTTGACCATAACTATTGCATAGGAATAATGTCAATTTGTATTGGTAACACTTGCAATTGTATCACTCAGTCTCCAATTATTCAATTTAAGTACACTTCATCTATAGCAGACAACTTTGCCGCTCATCAAATTACAGCTGCATGATGAGGCCAGCTGCTAACAGACACACCTTAAAACCTTTGGAAGCAGCAATGTGGGCAGCAGTCCAGCCTTCTCTGTTGGCGTGGTTAATGAGGTCTGCAGGAACAACAGGCTTGAATATGCCTTCAGGACTCTCTTCTCCTCCATCCAAGTCAAAGACACCTGACTCGGACTCCTCCTCATTGAAAGAATTTCCACAAGCTGGTATTCTATGGTACATAAGAAGCTTGAGGCTGTCCACATTACCAGTGTCCACAGCTGCATGAACTGGTGTCCAGCCATCCTGAAAATAAAATGACCAGGGGGAAAGGGTTGATAACAACATTAATGTCAAGGATAATGTTATTGAAAGTTCACTTCAAAATGTTCTTGGGCATGGACCACTGAGCTGGGAAAAGCAGGCATTCCAATCCTGAACATCAACACTGATGAGCTGGGTAAAGTTCTCTGACTTCTGTCAGTTAACAATATTTCCAACTGCTATGACTCATGTTTGCTATTTTGTAATCACTTCTACCTACCAGTTAAACATTTGGGGTGAGCAGGTACTGCCCAGGGCATAACTGAGTATTATGTATGGTAAATCAAAATCTCAATTTAATACTATGAAAGAGAATGAACTTTAAAGGAATTAAAAAATTTATATGCAAGAATGTTATTAGTAGAGTACTGAAAGAATGCAGTTATAAGCCAGTTTTACTTATAAGGCACTGACCTAACTCTGCGATCTTAAAATTTTATGCCAACCATTCCAGAAGGAAAGATCCTAAATAACAGGGAAAAGGTAGACATAAAGAAAAAAACAAAGCCAAATAATTTCAGTGCAGGTTTACAGGCCCCTATTGAGTGTTTTGTGACTGCAGAGGGATACTGATCATTATAAGCTTAGAAAATGTTTCAACTAAAATTACTGGGTCTGTTTTCTAGAATATATTACTTTGGAGCCTCTATTACCCACTTAGCTAGTAGATGGAGTAGGGGTATTAATAGAAGTCCTTTTTAGGGCAGTGATTCTCAGGTGTGGTCCCCAGACCAGCAGCATCAGTATCACCTGGGAACTTGATAGAACTGTGAATTCTTAAGCCTCATCTCAGATCTATTGAATCAGAAACTCTGGGGATGGGGTCTACCAATCTGACTTAACGATACCTCCAGGAGATTCTAATACACTAAAGTTTGACAAGCATTATTCTGGGAAAAATCTAGGTTCTATCTATAGTCTCTTCATCTTTATATAGAGATGGGTCTGCGTTCTATTCGGACACTCATTTTCTTTATTTTTTAAAAAAAATTTTCATAAAAGAACCTGGCTTATTTTGGTGATTTGTATTTCGGCTATGTTTTTCTACCTTTAATTTCCCCTTGACATACCGTTTTCATGTAGTATTTCACACTGCTATGCTAAATATATTTCAGTAAGCTACAGTACACTTTTAAAAAATAATAGGGTAGAAGACAGATAAATAGACAATTAATACGAACAATCTAAATTTGGGTTAAGTCATCTGATCATTTGCTAAAGCCATCCCTTTGCAATGCAGCTTTTTCTCTGGTTTGGTATCTCATACCAATAAAATCCACTTGGCTAAGACAAGACAAGGGTGCTCCAATCAGATAAATAAAGTTCACTTGGCTAAGACAAGTAGGGAGCTTCAATCAGCTCCATTCAGGTGTGTTCTTCACTGGGTTGTGGACACCTTTACTTGGGTAGTATAACAGTATACTACACAAGTAGTCTACTACTGAAGACTATAAGTGCTTTTGACCTTTCCCGATTTATATTAGAAAGGCCATGCAACCATTTCTGGAAAAATAAATTTCTATCTTCCATCCTCTTTTGATACTTATTATAAGGCACAGACATAATTGTTCCCAATTACACTGTTTATCTCTGAACTTTTGAGCATCCATACTTCCAAAGATTTTGTTCAGCTCACCAGCAACTAGCTGGAGAGAATGGATTTCTGTGTTCTCTAACTTAGGATGTGACTAATTTTTATGCTGTACTGCTTTTTTTTTTCATTCAGCCCAGTGATACAAAATTATTTTTCACTATAGAATTTTATACTGAATATGTGTAACACCACAGATTTCTCAATATATATAAATAACATGAAAAATATAAAACTAAACTGTTTTCTCAGATTTTCAAAAAATAGGAAGTTTTTTTTTAAAAAAAAACTCTAGCAATAACAGTCATTAAAAATGTTTATATCTAGCTTATTACATCTCTGCTTACATATATGTTTTTTTTTTTTTTAGGCAGAGTTTTACTCTTGTTTCCCAGGCTGGAGTGCAATGGCGCCATCTCGGCTCACCACAACCTCTGCCTCCCAGGTTCAAGCGATTCTGCTGCCTCAGCCTCCCAAGTAACTGGGATTACAGGCATGCACCACCACGCTCAACTGATTTTCTATTTTCAGAAGAGATGGGGTTTCTCCATGTTGATCAGGCTGGTCTCAAACTCCTGACCTCAGGTGATCTGCCCACCTTGGCCTCCCAAAGTGCTGGGATTACAGGCGTGAGCCACCACACCCGGCCACATCTCTGTGGCCATTATTAACCATTGGTTCTCCTTTACTTAAGAAAACACAGGATCTGAGACTATTATTTGTTGAATGAATAAAAAATTATACCTCCCTTGTCTGCCCTAGTTCTAAAAATAATCAAAGCATAGGTATTTGTTTTCCTGTTTGACAGATGAATCTGAGGCTCAGAGGTTAAAGGACTGGTTAGGCTAATGAACAAGACATTTAATTAACAGGAAAGAGATTCAAACAAGGGTCAGACACTTCCCAAATCCTACGAGCAAAACAAAATAAAGCAACCTCTATTTTAACCTTTATTTTGTTTTTCTAGTTGTAGAGTTTACAAATATATGGCAAATTATGTATACAGGGGGGAAAAAAAAACCAGAGTGGTACTCACTGTGGTTTTTACACTTCGGTTGGTTCCGGCTTCCAACAAGAGTTTAATACATTCTTTATTTTCATTTTTACAGGCCAGGTATAGAGGTGTCTGTCCTCCATCAGCAGCGTGATTAATGTTAGCATCATATGCAATTAATAATTCTACACACCTACACACAAGATTAGGATTAATTACATAAAACCTGGGTTTGACCTTTGAAGCACCACCTAACCAAGATATTAAATACAGAAAAGAAGGCAATGCTGCATCTTTATATACATCAACTGTTTCTATTTATATATATATATATATATATCAATTATTATGGATCTTATTACATGAATACTATTTTTATAAGGCTAGAAAATATATTCTAATAATAAAATTTCATTTCTCCCATGAAAATTTGAAAAGTGCTAATACCTCCTTTATGATACTTCCCTATAACCAACTTGTGAAAGCAGAGTCCTTAGAATTGAACTTCCTGGGATGAACGGTTTAACTGTACTTGATAAATATATATTATTTTGGTTCAAAATAGTTTGAACATTGAAAAAAGGCTGCTGAGTCATTCTGAGATTTTCACTTGAGAAAATAATTATAAATAGCATAGACAGCAGGGCACCATGTGCCTTCTCTATAAAAGGCAGCAGAAAGGCTGAGAAAAGGGTTGCCTTGGGGAGAAAAGACAGCAGAGGTTGTCCTGTCTCCTGAAGGCAGGCCAGCTGATGAGGAAAAAGATAGCTAAGCAGAAACTCCACTGCCCTGAGAATCAAGGAGGAAAGAAACGAGGTAGTCAAGACTTTGTGACACTTAGTTACTAGCTAAACATGCGGAGCTTAAGTTGTAAAATTAGTTGAGAATAAACTTAAAAAGAGGGCTAAATCATAATCAAAGAAAGAAGCAATCCACTTCATCTTTTATTTTCACTCCAATGAATGTTTTTCCTAGTTTTCCCTGATTTATATATATATATATATATTTTAAATTAAGTGACATGTTGATGTATGTGTGTATCAGACACATTTAAATTAACCAATCCGGCCTGGTGCAGTGGCTCACACCTGTAATCCCAGCACTTTGGGAAGCCAAGGGGGGCAGATCACGAGGTCAGGAGATCCAGACCATCCTGGCCAACATGGTGAAAACCCATCTCTACTAAAATACAAAAAATTATCTGGGTGTGGTGGCGTGTACCGGTAGTCCCAGCTACTCCGGAGGCCAAGGCAGGGGAATCACTTAAACCCAGGAGGCGGAGGTTGCAGTGAGGTGATGAGCTGAGATCACACCACTGCACTCCAGCCTGGTGACAGAGCAAGACTCCGTCTAAAAAAAAAAAAATAATAATCAATCAATCAATCCCCAGATTTCTCCAGGGTCCTTCCTTTTTGCAGAGTTATCCATGCTTCCATTCCTGTGACTGCTATACTCTCCAAGAAAGTGGCCCTGTGGCTGCCTGGTGAAAGTAAAGGTAAAAAGCACAGCTCAGAAGGAGAAATTCCTTTTGAAGGAGTCAGGATATGCCCAAAGAGTACAGCAAAATCAGTGTCTAGGGTTCTCAATGACAAACTCAGGGTAATGAAATATGTGTTCGATATGCAGAAAAGTAAATCATGCTATACATAAATAATTCATTTTGTATTTTAAAAATTTTATATTTATGATTAATAACATGGATTCAACCTTAAAAACCCCATTTCAATAATTCTGTAATTTGTTAAAGAACATTTCTATTGGGATCAGTTAGATTAAAAAGTTAAAAGCAACTTGTGTTTCCCACAACCTGACATTTCAGCACAGGCAGAAAAAGCAACTTAGCTATTTTCTATTTTTTTAAAATTAAAATATGACTTTTAATGTTAAAAAGTCATGCCTATATCTGACTGACTTAGTAAGCTACTAAATAAATCATTGCTAAAGTTAGGTATATTTTAATTAATAGGTATCTTTGGCTTAATGCTTAAACTTCTTTCAGTATGTGAAATTCATGCTTCAATTTTGTTTTAAATGGTAAAACAAGATGAATAATTAGAATACATTACCACTAGGAAGTTCAGATTATTACAACCAATTTAATTCTATGTTCTACTTTTAGTGACATCATAAGTAAAAAATCTTTTGGGGGGTTGGAATGGTGTAAAATAGTGAACAACAAACTTCTCAACAGTCTTTTATCTCATGACATATGTGTTGACATGCCATAGATTATCTTCTGAAGAAAGTTCATTTACGTTCAGTTGGGACACAGCACGGTTCTCTTCTTCACTTCCCTCAAATATTAACTATTATTAAGAGCAAATTTAGAATCCTAGTTTGCATTTAAATCCTCAAATATATTTAGTGAATTTATTTGCCAGTGATTTTAAGCACTAGTTTACACATCCAGCCGGAACTAAAATATGTGTGCAAATTATAAAAAGAGGCTTTCACAGTGGGAAAAAAGGAATTAAGAGCAACTTACTCGAAATGTCCCTGAGCAGCTGCAGCACACAAGGGTGTGAAGCCATTTTTATCAGCAGCATTGATTTGGGCTTCTGCACTCAGCAGCAATCTCACACAGTCTATGGATTTTAATAGAAAGCCATGTAAATTCCCCATTTGGAGTTAAGATGTGCCAAATTCTATGCAAGCTGTAGACAGATTCTAAACCCAAAGGGCCTCTCCCCTGCACAGTTCATCTCACAATTCCATCATGGCAGACCTGAGACTCTGCAGACTAATTTACAGGAAAAGCAGCCTCTTCTCCCAAAGATTATAATACCCCAGACTCACTGACTAAGATGGGTGTGTGTGTTTGTGTGTGTGTGTGTGTGCGCGTGTGCACGTGCATGTGCCCATGCGCGCGTGCATTTTGGGAAGAGTTGCTGCTGAGTAAAAAAAATGTCATGTGCCAGAAAATGCTTTACCAGATTTTTCTACCAGTCTATCCCAGAAAATAATGTTCCTGGATGGAGAACCAAATTCACTTACCAAACTGAAATACCATTCTTTGTATTTAAATAAATTATTACTTTATGATGTTTAATCTTTAAACTGCTTCTGGATGGTGGGCATACTACCCTTAACTCCATGAATGAGGCTAAAGGACAGCCCATTGGAAGTCACCTAACTCAGGAATAAATGCCACCTAGATGTCACATTCCTCATGTTACTTACTAGATTTACTTCTTCTATATTAATGAAAATCTCCATAGTGTTTATGAAGAATTCTAGAATACTTAAAAAATAATAGGCTCTCTGAGGTTGCTAGAATCCTCCATTTATCTGAATTAATCGACAGTCACATGGGCTCCCATATGCAATGCTATCTGACTTTGCATTTGCGGTCAAATCCTCTCTTTTTCTGCACTCCCATATGTTTTGATATATTTGACTACAGGATTTGCATTTTAAAGAACAAGAATAATTCCCAGTCTTCATCGATATACCATTTATAGTTACACAACTTCTCGGTTCTTTTAAGACATTCAAATAACTATAAATTCTTCCAACTGTGGAATGATTTCAGGCCCATGTCCTTTCCTAACTACTAAAACTTTCCCTCACTGTAGCATGTAGCACTAAAGTTCTCATAATTAGACTTTCTCACATATCAGGTATTTCTAACGGACCATAAATGCAAAGTCATCTTTGCATAAAACAAAGATTATTTTTTACTAGCTGTGGTAAAACTTTATATTAAGGAACTGTACAATTTGCATTTTTTAAATGTTTATACAAACTTTAAATCTCATTTAATACTATCAATTACCACCTGTAAAAGAAAAATAAAACTAAATTGAGCCTTAGGCTCATAACAATGGATACATGGGCTTTTGACTTTCCCTCCTTTTGCAAGTGTGTGATATGATAAGATCTTGCCATATTTACCTGTATGTCCATTCTTAGCAGCAGAATACAAGGCAGAATGGCCATCTTCACAGGAGTAATTAATGTCCAGTCCTTCTTCATTAAGCAGCATTGATAATAAAGTGACATTTCCCTGGGCAGCAGCTTGCTGAAGAAGGGTGGGCCTGCCAGCCAGGGGGGCAGGACCACCACTCATTAGCAAAGGGGTTAGGGAGGGTGACCAGCCTGTAGGTTAAAGTGACCCTCGTTAGAGAGTAGGAGCAAGGACAAGAGACAGATATTACCCATTCCTTTCTGAATTACACACACACAAACATATGAACATGTGTCCCTAGAGGATTATGTGGTTTCTAACATTATCAATCTGTTAATATTTACTTAGCATGAATCTGAACTGTTATTTCAGATCTTGTATCTGCTGCCAATTAAATCAACATACATACTGAAAAATTATTTTTAGTCATGAGTCTTGTATAGGTAAGTGTTAAAGTGGTGATTGGTTTTAGGAAAACTTAAGATGGCTGTCTTGTTTTAAAAGTTCAAATTCCTCCTCAGGATTTTAAAACAATTTGAATTTTAAAATGTAAAGGTTTTACAAGGTAAAGTTTTCCTCTAGTTCAATATTAATCTGGAAAAGTGAACTGATATTTTTAGGTATAAGATAAATAATTGTAAGAAACAGATTTTTCTTTTTCAACAATGTTTCTAAAATGTTTAATTACAAATTTTATGTAAACTGTTAAGATGGACCAAAGAGTCTATTTATATTCCTTGAATTCCCTTATTTGGGAATGGAAATAATGGAGGCCAACTGCTATTCAGTATTAAGAGATAATAAAATATAACATATATAACTGGATCTAGAGTTCACCAGCACAAATATTCTATATACAATTGTGAAGACGGTATCATCTGGCCACCTTCACAAAACGCCTAACAAACTTTTAATCAGCCAACAAAACAGGACACTCAATATGTAATTTTAACAAAAACAATGAGTTATCATAGTTAGATATTTCTCATCAGTATTTAGCAGCTTTAGAAGAGAATCTGTTAAGTGTGTGAATTCGGCTGCATATAGCATGAAAAACTTTCTGAATTCTTCCTTGATCAAAAGGCTGTAAAAACAGTAAAGTAAAAATGTTCATTCAATGTGATATATAGGTATTTGTGTATTTTAGACTTAAATACAGTGAATTTTCAAAATAAGACATTTTCCTCTTTTTCCTTATAGGGTTCTAATATGTGTAACAGCATTGTGCATATGTACATATATTTATCCCTAAGAGCACACTTTCACAGGCCAATTAGGTCTATTTTGTCCTGACCAAAGTGATCACAGATGGAGGGCTTTATTCTCAATAGTGCTTCACAATGGCTAGACCCTAAATTTTTATACGCACAATACATCTCATTGTACATAAAACAAAGATTACTTTTTACTAGCTGCAGTAAAATTTTACATTAAGGAACTATACCATTTGGATTTTTAAAATGTTTTATAACTATCCACTACCACCTGTAAAAGAAAATTAAAACCATATTGAACCTTCTGCTCATAACAATGGTCATATGGGCTTTTGACTTTACATCCTTTTGCAAGTGTGTGGCATGATGAGATAAGATCTTGCCATATTTACCTGTACATCCTTTCTTAGCAGTGGAATACAAGGCAGAATGGCCACCTGATTACGATACGTGGTAATATCCCTTTAGTAAGATACAACAGATGGATGTTTTATACCCTCTGTACATTGGTATCAGCATAATTATTCTAGGCATATAAGTGTCATATTAATACACATATGTAATACTCAATTCTTATGATTAAATCCTAAATTATTGGCCTTAAATTATCTTAATAAATATTTTCAAAGTACATATCAAAGGAACTTCTCAGTAAAAATTATTTATTAAAAAAGGCAAAACAAAGCCAATTATACAAATTAAACTACACTGCTTATAAAAAGCTGGATATTATATCTTTATAATCAATTATTTGGGTCTATGAATAATTTATTGTTTTTAATCCTATTAGGACTATATGTAGTGACATACAAAATCAAAATGCTCATAAAATTCAATATTTATATAAACTTTGTGATATTTTCCTACTGATACTCATTAGCTCTTCTTACAAAAGTAGTATTTTTACTTCATACTTACAAGAAGGCTCCTCTCTGGTACATTTTACCTTTTGTATTTTCTTAAAAACAAACAAACAAACAAAAAACAGGCCCACAAAAATTAAATCAGTACTTATTAGAAATGGATAAACAGAGAAATTATACACACGAAGGTATAAAACCTCGACTGCAAAGCAAACACAGGCAATATGAAGGCATCGCACTACAGTCCTCGGTGGAACAGGAGGGAATGGGGCTCATACTCAGCCTCTCTCTCTTTCATTCTCTCTTCAGATCTCATCCAAGGGGTCTTGGTTATTGATATTCTTTTATGAATACCAATGCATGTAAATGGCTTGCTATTCTTTTGGGTTTTATTTACATTTTTCTTTTTTCACCATAAATCTAGGCTTTTGTGGGGAGAAGACAGTTTAAATATATTTTTCAACTGCTTTATACAGAAATACTCAATTGCAGCTGTAATTTCCTGGGAAACCCTATTTTTAATAAGTTATCTGAAAAACAAATTTTTTTCTTCAATTTGTTTTCCATCTTTAGACCACTGAAGGGTCGTCTTATACAGAACTACAGAAGATATATCAGTTGCCTTATTTTCTTAGAGGTCTGCAATATATTTTAAAAATCTTTACAGAAGAAAAATGCTTTATAAATACCAAGTATTTTAAAACTGTAAATACATTTCACATCTTCACTAACATTTCCAATGTTGTCTAACACACAGACAAGCTTATTTTAATAAATCCTGCCTAAATGTGGGAAAAATAAGACTTCACCATGAGACTACATTGTTCATCTGAAATTCCTGACAATGATAAAAATGGTAATGTTTAGTTAAGAGGTTAAATAATGGTTAAGACAGAACAGACCGGTATTCGTACAGCTACTCTACTGATGTTAGCAAAAAGTCAATCAGTTTCGCAGTGTCATATGCAAACATTAGTAAGGTGAGCATCCTGCACAACATGCCAGGAGGAAGGGAATGACTGGACATGCAATAGCAGAGGGAAGGAGTGAGAACAGCTTCCGGCATCAGCTTCAGAGGGTGGAGAAGGTTAATGTCATAGCCCAGATCATTCTTGTTTTCTGATTTAGCCTTTAAGCCAATCATACATGGAGGATAATTTTTAAAAGTCATGTTTCAATAGGGAAAAGGTGTAAACCAAATTAAATCAAATGTATCAAATGAAAAAAAAAAAAAAACACAGAAAAAACAATTTCCAAGGGTATGGAAACTCAGTTGCCTGGAGTGATTTCTGGTTTAGGCTTCTGTTCATCTAACATTTGAAATGTGTTTATTTGGCAAGTTCAGGAGGAACAAGAAATTCTAGTTCATTTAGAATTAAGAATGTTATTTAAAAATTTAACATTTGGCTATAAAGGTTGCCAAATAGAGTTTGGGTAATTTATACTACAATTCATTGAAAGGGTAACTTCTGTCATTCCAATTTTCCTTGGGGCTCTAACTTAGTCATAATTGTTATAGATAGAAGCTGACATGGAACACAGGATTCTAGAGTTGGAAGTACTATGGGCCAGTAGTTCTCCAAGGAGGGAGAGGTAGTTTGAAAATTTATCAGGCAAGTTTAAATCTTTTATTGTTTGGGAATATTATTCTATTATTATAATTTTGGTTCAATGCTTTTTTTGAGACATAGTCTCACTGTGTCACCCAGGCTGTTGCACAGTGGCATGATTAAGGCTCACTGTAGCCTTGACTTCCTGAGTTCAAGTGATCCTCCCACTTCAGCCTCCTGAGTAGCTGGTACTAAAGGCACACGCTACCATGCCCAGATAATTTTTATATTTTTTGTAAAGATGGGATTTCGCCATGTTAACCCAGCTGGTCTTGAACTCCTGCGCACAAGTGATCCTCTTTCCTCATCCTTCCAATGTGCTTGGATTACAGGTATGAGCACTGCAGCTCGCAATGCTTTTGCTTTTAAATGAAAAAGCTAATGGCTCAGAGGGAATTAGCTCTCTAGGGTGATACTTAGAAAGGGGCAGGAATGGACTAATCCTGCCTTACTATACTTAGTTCAGCGCTTGTTTGGTCACCGAAATTGGAAGAGACATCTGTCAGGTATTTGACAGATGTGCATTGTCCCTGTGCCTTGCTTTTGGCAACCACAATGGAATCAGTGGCTGTTTGGAAGGTTAATACCCTTCAAAGGGCTAATGACCTGGAGAGGCACAAGCTCACCCAGGGACACACAGGTTAGTAAGCAGGGTGGAGGCAGCTCTGGTGTTTCTTAGTTGCAATGGGCATAGTGGCGAAAATAGGGGTAATCTCAATGCAAAACAGAGTTTAAATCCTCTATCTTATTTGGAAAGTTCAACGCAACATTTATAGTTGAATTGTAGAGTTGTAGACCTCCATTGTGTAAGTGTAATCACACTTTCATTTCCCAGTCTAGGTGCTCAGTAAACACTTGCTGAATGACTCAAGGCTTCCAGTGCCTCCCCTCTCCCTTAATAAGTCACATCTTATAAGCAAATGACATAGAAACCTGTTATTCTACCAAAAGTAATTCTGCAGTTCTGAGAGGAATAAATAAACAAAATACTTTGGCAAAATTGCAGATGTCAGAGAGTAGAAAATAAGGAATCCGTTTTCTGTATCTTCAGGGGCTGGTGTTTTTTTGGTCTCTGGTCTATAGTGTCTTTTGCTTTCCAAACATAAGTGAAGGGCATTTTTCAGAGGGGTTATAGCTCTTTTATCTAAAATTTTACTGTATCCTAGGGCAGGACATCCTGGTGAATAGATAACAGACTAGTAAATCTCTGTCTTTAGAAGTTAACACATTTTAATCCATTAACTTTTCAATCCTATTGAGAAAATGTTCCTCAGTCATAGATCCTGGTTTTAAGGCTTCTCTGCCGAAACCAAAGGGCATGTGCAGCTAAACCCTGGACCACAGTCATGACCAAGGCAACAAGTGGCAGACCCTCAAGGTCTCAGAGTAAAGATGGCTTTGTATTTTTTAAAGTGACAAAACTTCTATATCCTAGGAAGTGTTTTCTATTTTACAGTCTATGCATTTGTGGCAACAGCACTGCCACTGCTCCACACATTTCTGGAACTTGTGTTTTGTGACTGCCCAAAGATCTTATAGTACATTCTCTATTCTACTGAGTAGCAAAATTCCTCTTCTGAGGGTGGATTTAATTTGTAAGAAACAGCCAAAATTATTTTAGGCCACGAGAAGAGCTGTTCAGCTCAGTAATACCATTTTGGATCAAAAATATAGAACGCTGAATGCCTGTAAAGATATCTCAAAATAATACTAAAGTCAATTCCAAAGCAAATTCTCAAAAATACTGTAAACAACAATATCGTTGAAGCAGTAATATCATCTCTACTTATTGATTACTCATGCTATTCTAAGCTCAATACTATGCTGACAGATTAGAGGATCTGCTCCTCCTAACAGCCACCCTCCCCCATATGAGTAGCATAAGAAGTCACCAAAAATGCACAACTGTAAATGGCAGAGACTAGATTTCAACATAGATCTAACTTCAAAGTCCATGCTGCTTCCAATTCCCTATTTTGCCCCTCAAAATATGGATAAAGCCTCTCAAAGACCTTAATTTCAAGTTGATAGCTTATAGTTGGACAAATAAATCCTAGAGTACTGCTGCCATCACCTGATAATTAGCAAATATGATGCTATTTGTTTTTCTCTCTCTCCCTTCAAAGTACTCAATATAACAACTATTCAAACCTTCCTGTAATTATAAAAGTTTCCTCCCGTTAGAACCAACAATCTCCACCAACCACTGAGATCCCATGGTAGGAGAGACTTCTCCAAAGCTTCAACAGAACTTTGTCTTCCACATTTTGAGGGGTAAAATTGGGAACTGGAAACAGCATGGACTTTGCAGTTAGTCAGATGGGTGTTGGAATCTAGTCTCTTGTTATTTATAATTATGTGTTTTTGGTAACATTACTTTAGAGCCACATTTGCTTAGTAAAGAACTAATCCAGTCATGTCAATAAAAAGCAATGCTTTCTCTAGCACCGTATAACAAAAAGGAAAAATCCACCTTTTCTTTGTTCAAGAGTCCCAGATTCAGTGACTTCATAAGCCACACCTGCAATGGAAACCTTCTGTAACATAGCCCACATGCTATGTTAACCATCTGTGCCCAAGTGCTGGAAGACGGCAGCACTAAATAGGGTACATGGCTTTTAGAAATAAACTTAGAACAGATTTATAAATATTCACACTCCATTTCTGAGGGTAAAAAAAAAAAAAAAAAAAAAAAAAAAAAACTCTAAACACCAAACTGATATTAGAACTTAAAATATACCAATTACAGAACAAATCTAGTCAATTTGGTAATCCAATATAGTGTTAATAATTACTTGAAAGGCCTTTAAAAATGTCATCTCAGAAGGAACAGAATTAAACATGTACTGTCTGATGATGACCCACTGAGGTCTTGCGAGATAAATATTTAATAAGAAGGAATACTCTTTTCTCCCATGTAAATACTTTAGTCTCTCTAAATTAATGGTCTCCATGTGCTTTAAGCCACTACTTTCAGGTTATTTTAAAAGAAGAAAGCACTTAGCATAGTGAAACCGCAATTCATACAGCAAGATGAATCACCATACCCTGGAGCCTTTAAAAACAAACAAACAAAAATCAAAAAACAAAAAACAAAAAACAAAAAAAAAAAGAGAGAGAGAGAGAAAAGAAATGGGTGGGGGCGGGGGAAGCATAAAATTAAAAAAAAAGTTTCAAGGCAATGTGAAGAAAATCAAGGCAAGTGAGACGAGAGGCCATATTCTTTAAAAAGGGTATAACAGTTCGATCCCTTTACCTGATGCTGTTACCAGGAGGCTGTCTGAGGCACCTGGTCTACAGGATGAGGCACTAACGGGGTTTATGGAAGAGCAAAAGGCAATGGTGGTAGGAATGACAAGGGAACTGTCTGAACATGCAGGTTGGTTCAGTCCGGGGGTTGCAGCAGGCCAGGCACCCACCTGAGATGTGGCCAGGGCTGAAACGGTACAGCCTGCAGGTGCCACAGTTAAATCTATGGATGGTTTTGGTGGCAGCTGAGGGGAGGATGACTTAGGAAGGTTGTCCTCATTGGTCACCCTGTTCCCTTGTGGCAAACTGGAAGGAGGCGAAGCCACAGTTTTGTTATCAACTTTGGCCCCTGTGTTCGAGGCCCTGCTGCTGTCTATAATAACCTTGAGTTGGGGGTGTGGTGGAGAAGGAGTTTGGGAGAGCCCTGGCTTTTTTGGAGGGATAGGAGGAGGATTTCCTCTGTCAACTCGTGCAACACCGTGAGTCTTTAAACTGGTCCGACCGACTGGAGGGTGAGTGCCAACATCCCCTGTTGGGGGCGCTCCAGGCCTTGAGGGAGCACCTGCTTGAGGGCTTGTAAATCTTGACAGTGCTTGGGTCACAGTATTCCGAGCTAGTTGTTTGGCCACTAGGTTGTCACGACTTGTAGGTGACATATCTCTTGACGGAGGACTTTGGGTAGTATTTCCATTTTGGTCTGGGTCGTTAGCATTGCCCTGAAATCTAAATCTAGCTGCTTGGATTCGTGGGTTTAGACCTGGATGCAAAGAGGCGTTGGCACATGGTGAATGTAAACTGTGCATAGGTGGAGCCTGGGAGTTCTGAGGAGCTATGCCTGGTGTCTGAGTGGTGGGAGGGGCAGCATTACTGGGAAGTGGGGGTGTGCTACTGGTTGGATCTGGTGTTGAGTCAGTGCTTGGTCCATTTTCCTCAATTCTGTTTGCACTTGGAGGTGGGAAAGCGGGTACAGAAGAGCCAATCAAGTCACCGTGGGAAGCCTGCCTATCAATACCTGGTCTGGCCATTGTGGCACTAGTGCACACGCTCCCTTTTGCATTTGCAGAAACTAGGGGGCTCCCTGTGGAAGGTTTTACAGGCATGGTTAAAGGCAACTTTTTCACATGGTCAGCACTTTCTGTCACTAGGTCTGTCTGGCATGCAACAGACCTTGTCACAGTTCCTTCTGTTCCCACAGATATGGAAACCAAACGCCTATCTTTTGTCTTCCGTGGAAGAGAGAGGCTTGGTTTACTGTCACTTCCCCTTTTCAGTTGCTCAATCATTTTCTTCATCTTGTCTATCTCCTCTTTGAGGTCAGTGGTGTGTGCTTCTTCCCGGTTCAGCTTGGCACGAAGCTGTTCCCGCTCGGTGTCAAACTCAGAGAGCTGTTTTTCCATCTGAGCTTCCATTTCTGTGCTTCTTCGTTTCTCAGCGGAGAGTTCTTCTTCTAATTCATTTGTCTTTTTCTTTTCCTCTTCCAGTTTGGCCATTATGTCTTCGAGCTTCTGGGCCTCCTCTATGACCTTGCCGGAGAGCTGCTTGCACTCTTTGACCAGCATCAAGACCACCTGCTTGTTCTTGCCGCGCTCTTCCTCGAGGCGGGCGGCCAGCTTCTTGTGCTCTTGCTCAAGGGCTTGTAGCTGAAGCTTCTCCATTTCCAGCTGAAAGAAATTCACAGGAAAATCCTGATTAATATACAGAATTTTCTTTTCACCAAGGAAATGCTTTTTGTGAGATTTTTATTAATTTTCTAACAATTACATATTCGGGTTAGCAAAAACACCACATTTTCAAAAAGTGTTGTGATAAGAAATATTTTAAAGGCCCATTAAAATGAGAAAATAGATGTAAATGGCTTTATAAAAACATCTAAATTACAACAACAGAGAATTTTTAAAGTCTATTGAAGTTAACTACAGAAAAACAGAACAATAACCAGATGCTTTAAATCACAGGGATCAGAAAGATCTATTTTTGTAAAAACACAGCTCTGTGATGGAACTGGTGATATTTTTAAAAAGGTTTAATGCTTTAAAATAATTAATCTCTGAGGTAAAGTATCATGAAAAGTACTGAAAACCGAGGACTTCAGTTAAATTCTAAGCCACTATGTTTGCTAATTGTATTATCTATCTCAGAAATGTACCTTCTTTGAGCTTCCTATGATGAGTTGTTGTGGAAATCATATAAAATTACATATGAAAGAAAGTTCTTTGAAAACTCTAAAGAGCTAAAAGAACGATCTTATTAGAACTATATTTGGTGTCAGTGAACCTGGAGCCTGACCTTGTCTCCTACTTTGATCCCACTTGCTCCCTTAGCTTCACTGGACGCCTGGAGTTTCCTAAACATGGTCCTGTCTTGGGGTCCTTGCCCTTACTGTTCTTTCTGCATGGGATTCCCACCACACACCTTCCCATAGCGCTCCCACAATAAGCCACTTGTGCACGGCACAAGAGTGACCCACGGAAAGGGTGAGTGGGAGCAAAACTCCAGAGCTCCCCCTCCCTTCCTTGAACTTCCCTACTCATCCAAGTCGCCTGCCCAGCCATAAAGACGGGGTGCCTTTTCCTTCACAGAAAAGCACTGTTTGTTCACCAAGCCATGGCCCTTAGGATTGGTGCTTTCCAGAGTAAAATCATTTTTCTAACTGATCAACCTAGACAGGGAGCTTTTGAAGCCTTTCTCTCTCCAGATGGGGCTTTCTAATATACACAAAAGCTCCCAATAGCACGGGGGTTGGCTCGTTCATTTCTTCCAGGCTTCTGCTTAGCTGTCACTTTACAGTGAGGTCTTCCCTCACCACCCTATGGGAAATAACAGTCCCTCCCACCCCTGCGTTTATCAACCTTTGTTCACTACATGCCTGCACCCCCTACCCCGAATGTGACTTCACTGAGGTCAGGGACTGTGTCGTTAAGACCTAGAACAGTGGCTGGCACACAGTGGTGCTTCATAAATTGTAAATGGAAGGAATTAGCTAAAATTAACATAGTTCCACTGATAACAATCAACTTCTGTTACTAATGGGCTTTCTGGCTACGTGGGCAGCCTCACAGCGGCACTGGTCTAACATGTTCCTGCAGATTTCTCACTTCTCTCCAGGGGAGCATCTGTCATGAGGGGCTCTTGAAGGACAAAGGTCACACCCCAAACTGGGATACAGAAGCCAGGTTGGCCCACACGCCTCACTTCCCCAACTAGTGAAATGTTCCACTGGCAGTCCATAATGGGCCTTATGGTTCCTAAAGGTTAAAGTAGATCTACCTGATTATAAAGCTGTGAATAGGACTTGCTTTCTCATGTAGATGTTAAACACAAATATCCTCTCAAGAGAGTCACTACTTATTTGAGTCAAATTTTTGTCATCAGTAACAGAGGAAGAAGATACTCTCACGACCTGTAAGTCATGAAGATGTTCCTGTTTCTTGCCCTGTTACAAAAATCCATGACTCCATTCCCCTCACAGTCAGCCATGGGACCAAAAGGATGGTCAGAGATAGTGATTCTTTACTCTGGAATGCTTCCTGCTTTGACAACCAATTGCTAAACAGCATTGGGATGTGTCTCATAAATAGATGATCAGGAATAGAGATTATTCCTCAAGCATAATTACACATATACTTTATTCTACTGGATAAAATTTTGGGAGTAATTCATAAGTAGATTAGGTAAGATTGGGGAACAACAGTGTTGTCATATACTGTTTTTATATGTATATCTTATTCACGTGGGTGCCTTGCACAAATTTGACATATTATTAACTAAAACACATTGAACTCTTCTGAGATGCACCAAATAACACACTGGTATTAGAAGGCATATGCAAAGTTAGAACTGTTAAGAAAATTTAAATCTTATTTTATACTAACCCCAAGAAAAAACATTCTTACAGCAATGTAAGAAAAACATAAACTAGGCCAATTTTCTGCTTACTATTAAAATACAAATTTCACCATTTGCTTCTGAAGGTAGAGAATTTGAAGAGCTACCTTCATTTTACAAAACAATAACTAGAGGCCATATGAGTGTTTTTCCTAGTGTCATCCAGCTAATGAGTGTCAGTCATGGCAATCACTCAGGGTTCTACTTGTCTCAGATTTTTCTCGGCATATCTCACATCTTGTCCACAGTAATTCTGCACTATGGATCATCATCTTTCAGAATCAAATCAAAGAAGGAGTTCCAAGCGGAGAGCAACTCAGCTAATCTCAAATATTTATACAGAAAACTATACTATTATAAGAGCATCTGTAATTCTTTTCTATCGTTGTCCTCCATCACTTGTGCTTTGTAAATCCTACCTCAAACTAATACATGTCTTAAAAAAAATTATACCACAAATAGCAGAGCACAGAGGAAACCTCACAGTTGATATACCTATAAACACATGGCTCCAAACTCAACCTCTGACTCCCAGCCATCAATTACTCTACCTAACTTCATTTAGCTTCCTCTGCCATTTACTACAGGGGATATTTCAAACCTCTGCCTTTCCCCAAATCTTCACCCAATGACCTCTTAACTGACTTAGTCTCTCTTTACAGACTCCTTTATCGAAAACATTCAAACTCACTCACTTCCCCTCTTCATCTTATCTCCTCCTTTAAGCTTTATCATAGCAACACCAATCCATATTTCCTTCCCTTCAATCGAAAGGGGAAAGGTTTCCATCTGCTCAGTGGTGGACTTTCCTTCAGCAATTAACTTCATTTTCTCCCGTCACCTCTGGGACTCATTCCATCAGTTATTATGTTGCTCTTTTTAAAATATTAAACACCCTTTTCTCTACAGGAGCCTTCCGATAACAGTATACAAACACAGTATATAAACATTTTTATATTAAAAAATTTTTGACCATTTCAGTCAAACGATGTGTACTTAAGAGAATGAGAGATGTAGTACTAAATAACATACTCCCGTACCTTAAAAATAATTTTTATATAGTACTAAATTCTGATCCCAAACTTACTGTGTGACCTTGGTAAGTTCTCTAAAAATTGGTTCTGTATGGTCCTAATAATTACACTATTTTATGGTTTTAAATAAGACAACACGTGTAAATCACATAGCATAGTACCTGGCACTAAAAAATACTAAGTTTCAATTCATAATACAATAGCTACTTGTATTAATTTAAAATGTGTGTGACTTTGCACTATATTTCTTCCTCTGAAAACACACTAGAGGCATACAAAAATCTAGAGAATACACCATATTAAACATGTAGATGAATGTTTTTATAAGTTAGATAGGGGTTACAATTTAGCAATTATGAAATATATCAGAGAAAGTTCTGCTACCAGTAATGGATAAGCAATGGTTATTAGACTAATTCTCCTGCAGATAATAATTACAACCCCTTGAAAAACATATAAAACATAGTGATTTAAAGGCTCGTGAGAGCAATAAAAGAGGTAGAAATGAGAGAGGAGTAGACCCTCCTGTAAGAAAGGAGCCAACAGCATTGGATGAGATTGGCCTTTGTGTAGCTGCTCAGCTGGAGGCAATTCCCTATTCTGGTAGCACTGGCAGCTGAAGCTCAAGTACAATGCACTGGTGATATGGGCTTGAGGAGTCAGAGGATGAATCTGAGGTTGCCACGATTTACCAGCATCCTTGTTTGATCCTTGAATTATACATTCATGGGGAAGACCCCACAGAACGACAGAAGGTGGCTGCTGAATGTCTGACAGAGCTGAGCAAAGACCTCAGATGTTGTCAACTGCAAGGAGACAGAATATGAATCTAACCAGGTTAACTGCTTACTAGAGCAAAGTACAACTTTTCAGCAGGTAACAGAATCCAGAGTCTGCAACATATCATCCTCAGTGTTTAGTACACAATAAGAAATTACTAGACAAACAAATTAAGAAAAAGTGAATTGCAGTCCAGAGAAAAGTAGTCAATAAAAACTGGCCCAAGATGATCCACACTGGTATTAGTGACAAGGATTTTAAAGCAGCCATTTTCAAAGAAAATACAGTCATAATAAATGAGGGGAAGGGGAATCCTGGCATACAAATAGAAACTATAAGAAAAGAACCAAATGTACAAATAGAACTGATAAGTGTAATACCTAAACTGACAAAAAGTTCAGAATGGGCTTAAAAGCAGATTTGAGAAAGCAGAATAAAAAGAACAATTAATTTGAAAATAAAGCCAAAGAAAGTATCCCATTTAAAGAGCATAGAAAAAAATGATTGAAAAAAAATTGAACAGCATCTTATTCATATCTAGGGCAATGTAAACTGGTTTAAATTCCATGAACTGGAATTTCAAAAAAGAGAAAAAACAGAATGCAGAAGAAAAATATCTTAGAAAAAATGGCCCCAAAATTTACAAATTTGATTAAAAAGGCAAACTTACAAATCCAGGAAACTCAGCAATTTCAAAGCAGAAAAATATAAAGAAAGTTATACCTAGGCACATTGTGGTAAAACTGCTGAAAACAAAGATAAATAATACTGAAATCAGCCAAAAAATTAAAGACATATTACATACAGAGAGCCTGCAACATAAATCATGGCAATGGTGTTAATTTTCTCTAAAATATACAAAGCAGAAGCTGACAGAAATACAGGAAAAATAGACAAATCTACAATAATAACAATATCTCACTTAAAAAACCTAAATTAGAAAGCTCAGCAAGAATATAAATAGTATATCTGAAAACACTATAAAAATCACCTAGCCATTGATATTTATAGGGTAGAATATACCAAAATTACAAAAGATATTCTCTTCAAACGCACTTGCTGAGCTATTGAGAACTACCGAACCAACAGATTTCAAAAGGCTAAAATCTTACAGAATGTGTTCTCTGACTGAAGCAGAATTAAACTGGAAATAAATCATAAGATATTAAGAAAACCTCAAAATTCAAAAATAAAACAATATAATGCTAAATAGTAAAGAGGATTAAGAGGAAATCACAAAGTAATTTAGAATATATTTGGGGCTGAATGAATATAAGAACACAGCATACCAAAATTTGTGGGACTCAGTGAAGGCAGAGAATCTAAAAGCAGCTAAGGCAGAGGGCAGAGAGAAATTTATGGCTTTAAATGTTTACATTAGAAGAGCTGCCTCAAATCAATCATCCTAGCTTCACCTTAAGAAGCTAGGAAAAGATGAGCAAATTAAATTCAAAGCAGAAGGAATCAAATACCAAAGAAACTGATGAAACAGAAGAAATAAATGACAGAGAAATTAACAAATCCAAAAGTTGTGTCTCATCTAAAAGATTAATAGTATTGCTAAATATGTAGAAAGCCAGATTTAGAAATAGAGAAAAATACAAATTACAAACAACAGGAATGAAAGAGGGGATATCACTACAGAATAAAGAAATATTAAAAGGATAACTTTGTGCCAATAAGTTCAACAAATTTAAAAAAGTCCTCTGAAACGTACACCTTCAGACATTACACAAAATGACTAGAAAATTGCAATAGCTTTATATTTTTTAAGAGAAACTAAATTCACAATTAAAAACTTCTTCCCAAAGAAAACTCCTAGCTTGTAAGGCTGTACTGATGTTCTAGCAAACATTAAAGAAAAAAAAAGTGATGCCAAACTTACACATACCCTTTCAGAAAATAGAAAAGACTTCCAATTCACTTGATGAACAAAAAATTACCATTATACAAAACAAAATATTTTTTAAAAATTTACAGAAAAAACATCTCTCTTGGACACAGACACAAAACTGTTTAGCAAAACACAGGCAAATGAAATCCACCAATATATAAAAAGAGTATTAAAAAGGTGACCATGTGATATTTACCTCAGGGGTCTAAGTTGGTTAATATTTGAAAATCAATCTGTGTAATTCATTATATTAAAAGATAAAAGAGAAACACCAGGATTATGTCAACAAATGCAAATAAGCTATTTTTTTAAAATCAAAACCATTCATGATTTAAAAAAACCTTTCAACAAATAGTATAAAATCTCAAATGAGATAAAGAGCATCTATGAAAAGCAAAGCTAACATTGTACTTTATGATGAAACATGAAATATTTTTTCCCTACGAAAAACACAATAAAGTCTACTTTCACTACTTCTATTCAACATTGTTCTTTATGATGAAACATGAAATATTTTTTCCCTAAGAAAAAGACAATAAAGTCTACTCTCACTACTTCTATTCAACATTGCACTGGAGGTTCTAGTCACTGCAATAATTCCAGGGCAGTGGTGGGGAAGAAGAGGAAAAAGGCAGGCAGGCAAGTAATTTGGAAAGGAAGAAGTAAAATGTTCTCTACAGATCATTATGTTTTATATTTTTAACCTAGAAAATCATGAATATACAAAATATTGGCTAGAACTATTTAAGTAATATAGCAAGATTACAGAATACAGTGTGAACATACAAAGTCAATTGAATATCTGCACATTAACAACAAACATTTGAAATTCTTAAACAAATAATGCTATTTACAATAGCATCAAAAAATATGAGTAACAGCAACAAATGACTAAGACCACTACACTGATAGAAGCCAAATATTGCTAAGAGAAATTAAAGATCTAAATGAATGGAGAAATGTACTACAACCACAGGTTGGAAGACTCCATTTTACTAAGATGTCAGTTCTCACAAAATTAGTCTACAGATTAAATGAAATTTCTATCCCTGCAAACTTTTGGAGACACCAAACTGCCTTTAATTTTTCTGTAGGGAAGCCCAAAGGATCTAGACTAACCAAACCAATTTTGATAGAGCAAAACAAAGCTGGAAGACTAACAGCTCCTGAATTTAAGGCTTACTAACTATAAGACAATAGTCATCGTTTACTTAAAATCTGAATACAGGTAAGACTAATCCATGAAGAAAAAAATCAGAATAGTGCTCACTAGTTGCCTGAGTTGGGGGAGAGACTTATTGGGGAGGTACTCCAGGAACCTTTATGTGGTGATGGAAATATTCTATATCTCGTTGGTGGGGTGGGGGATGCACAAATTACACACATGCATGAATTTTCAAAACTCATTTTTAAACTTAAGATATGTGAATTGTACTTCCTGTAAACTTTGTCTTAAGAATCTGTAAACAAATATTGAATTCCAGGTTTTCATTTTGGCCTTATACAGCAGTATGAGTAAGTAATTCTGAAACTACTCTGTATGTTCCACACTTGAATAAATGAGTAAATATACTGAAGTACAGTGAAAATCGGGTTTCTCACTGGTGGAAAAAAGGAGTCATAAATAGAAAAAAGACTGGCATATACTCTCTGGCTCGGAATTAGATTCAGGAATGTCAGTGTCAGTATACTGACAGCTTGATACATAGAAAGACAAGATATAGCTATGTTTTGTGTACATATGAACATGATAAATATATGTAATTTCCTAGCTCCAGATTTGCTGCTATGCATCATCTCTCATTAAATAGGAAACGTAGTGCTCCTGAAAGAAATAGCTAATTCCAAGCATTGGGTTAAAGAAAACACAAAATGAGCTGGAGTATCTTGCTGCAAGTGCTCAAAAATGACGAGAATATCTAGAAGGAGCCAGCTTAAGAGGGCTCCCAGTGGCCAAATCTGGGACAGATGGTGATGGTAAGTTCCTAAGTCACCAAATAGGCATCCATGACTCCACACTAATGTAATAAACACGTAAACAGGGGAGAAGAAAAAGCTTTTCCTTACAGTAGTATGCCACATAAAAAAATGCAGAAGGAATAATGGGGTTGGAAAATCATCAGTGGATTCTAAAACTAGCAGGTGAACATTTAATGAATAAGATATTTAAAGAATATCAACATTTCTCCACAAATTAGTTACTAACACAAAAGGAACAATAACAACTAAACAGTGAGGAAAACATGCAAAAGCTGAATAAAATCACCAGGAAACATTAGACAAACTTGAATTATGTTTTACAAAATACCTAGCCCATGCTCTTCAGAAATACCAAGGTAAATAAAGCAAAGAAAGACTGAAGAACTGTTACAGCTTAAAAGAGACTAAAGAGAAATAACAATTAAATGCAATGCCTGGTCTTGAATTGGGAAAATAATTGTTAAAGGGACTATTATTGGAACAACTGGGGGGAAATGAATATGTGGATTAGAAAAAATGCTGTCTCAATGATACATTTGCTGATTTTAAAAAACTGCATGGTGATTATGTAAGAGATTGTCCCTGTTCTTAGGAGATATACATCAAAATATTTAGGCGTAAAAAAGCACATGTCTTTATTCTCTAATGCTTTAGAAAAAAATCTGTGTGTGTGTGCTCACACATGCATGTGTGTAAAGGAGAAGGAAAAAATGATAAAGCAGATCAGATATATAAACAACTGTGAATCTGGGTAAAGAATGCTGATATTGTACTATTCTTGCAACTTTTCTGTAAGGTTCAAATTATATCAAAATTAAAAGTTTGGAAAATGTAAGCAGCACTACAATAGTGGGAAATTACAATTACATAAGAAATAGACATGGTAATCACTTGAATATGAGGAAGGAGAACTTCCCCAACCTACTAAGGCAGGCCAACACTCAAATTCGGGTAATACAGAGAACGCCACAAAGATACTCCTCGAGAAGAGCAACTCCAAGACACATAATTGTCAGATTCACCAAAGTTGAAATGAAAGAAAAAATGTTAAGGGCAGCCAGAGAGAAAGGTCGGGTTACCCACAAAGGGAAGCCCATCAGACTAACAGCAGATCTCTGGGCAGAAACTCTACAAGCCAGAAGAGAGTGGGGGCCAATATTCAACATTCTTTTTTTTTTTTTTTTTTTTTTTTGAGACGGAGTCTCGCTCTGTCGCCCAGGCTGGAGTGCAGTGGCGCGATCTCGGCTCACTGCAAGCTCCGCCTCCCGGGTTCACGCCATTCTCCCGCCTCAGCCTCCGAGTAGCTGGGACTACAGGCGCCCGCTACCACGCCCGGCTAGTTTTTTGTATTTTTAGTAGAGACGGGGTTTCACCATGTTAGCCAGGATGGTCTCGATCTCCTGACCTCGTGATCCACCCGCCTCGGCCTCCCAAAGTGCTGGGATTACAGGCTTGAGCCACCGCGCCCGGCCCAACATTCTTAAAGAAAAGAATTTTCAACCCAGAATTTCATATCCAGCCAAACTAAGCTTCATAAGTGAAGGAGAAATAAAATCCTTTACAGACAAGCAAATGCTAAGAGATTTTTGTCACCACCAGGCCTGCCCTATAAGAGATCCTGAAGGAAGCACTAAACATGGAAAGGAGCAACCTGTACCAGCCATTGCAAAAACACGCCAAAATGTAAAGACCATCAATGCTAGGAAGAAATTGCATCAACTAACGAGCAAAATAACCAGCTGATATCATAATGACAGGATCAAATTCACACATAACAATATTAACCTTAAATGTAAATGTACTAAATGGTCCAATTAAAAGACACAGACTGGAAAATTAGATAGAATGTCAAGACCCATCAGTTTGCTATATTCAGGATACCCATCTCACATGCAGAGACACACATGGGCTCAAAATAAAGGGATGGAGGAATATCTACCAAGCAAATGGAAAACAAAACAAAACAAAAAAGCAGGGGCTGCAATCCTAGTCTCTGATAAAACAGACTTTAAACCATCAAAGATCAAAAGAGACAAAGA
Organism: Papio anubis; assembly: GCF_008728515.1. Taxonomy (NCBI): domain Eukaryota; kingdom Metazoa; phylum Chordata; class Mammalia; order Primates; family Cercopithecidae; genus Papio; species Papio anubis. Next base: position 41,081,631 of record NC_044979.1, on the reverse strand, counting down.
AGGCCATTACATAATGGTAAAGGGATCAATTCATCAGGAAGAGCTAACTATCCTAAATATATATGCACCCAATACAGGAGCACCCGGATTCAAAAAGCAAGTCCTTGGAGACTTACAAAGAGACTTAGACTCCCATACAATAATAATGGGAGACTTCAACACCCCACTGTCAACATTAGACAGATCAATGAGACAGAAAGTTAACAAAGATATCCAGGAATTGAACTCAACTCTGCACCAAGCAGACCTAATAGACATCTACAGAACTCTCCACCCCAAATCAACAGAATATACATTCTTCTCAGCACCACATCGCACTTAGTCCAAAATTGACCACATAGTTGGAAGTAAAGCACTCCTCAGCAAATGTACAAGAACAGAAATTATAACAAACTGTCTCTCAGACCACAGTGCAATCAAACTAGAACTCAGGACTAAGAAACTCAATCAAAACCACTCAACTACATGGAAACTGAACAACCTGCTCCTGAATGACTACTGGGTACATAACGAAATAAAGGCAGAAATAAAGATGTTCTTTGAAACCAATGAGAACAAAGACACAACATACCAGAATCTCTGGGACACATTTAAAGCAGTGTCCCAGTGTCCTCTATAAATTGTAGAGGGAAATTTATAGCACTAAATGCTCACAAGAGAAAGCAGGAAAGATCTAAATTTGACACCCTAACATCACAATTAAAAGAACTAGAGAAGCAAGAGCAAACACATTCAAAAGCTAGCAGAAGGCAAGAAATAACTGAGATCAGAGCAGAACTGAAGGAGATAGAGACACAAAAAACCCTCCAAAAAATCAATGAATTCAGGAGTTGGTTTTTTGAAAAGAGCAACAAAATTGATAGACCGCTAGCAAGACTAATAAAGAAGAAAAGAGAGAAGAATCAAATAGATGCAATAAAAAATGATAAAGGGGATATCACCACTGACCCTACAGAAATACAAACTACCATCAGAGAATACTATAAACACCTCTATGCAAATAAACTAGAAAACCTAGAAGAAATGGATAAATTCCTGGACACTTACACTCTTCCAAGACTAAACCAGGAAGAAGTTGAATCCCTGAATAGACCAATAGCAGGCTCTGAAATTGAGGCAATAATTAATAGTCTACCAACCAAAAAAAGTCCAGGACCAGACGGATTCACAGCCGAATTCTACCAGAGGTAGGTACAAGGAGAAGCTGGTACCATTCCTTCTGAAACTATTCCAATCAATAAAAAAAGAGAGAATCCTCCCTAACTCATTTTATGAGGCCAACATCATCCTGATACCAAAGGCTGGCAGAGACACAACAAAAAAAGGGAATTTTAGAACAATATCCCTGATGAACATCGATGCAAAAATTCGCAATAAAATACTGGCAAACCAAATCCATAACACATCAAAAAGCTTATCCACCATGATCAAGTGGGCTTCATCCCTGGGATGCAAGGCCAGTTCAACATATGCAAATCAATAAACGTAATCCAGCATATAAACAGAACCAAAGACAAAAACCACACGATTATCTCAATAGATGCAGAAAAGGCCTTTGACAAAATTCAACAGCCCTTCATGCTAAAAACACTCAATAAATTCAGTATTGATGGAACGTATCTCAAAATAATACGAGCGATTTATGACAAACCCACAGCCAATATCATACTGAATGGGCAAAAACTGGAAAAATTCCCTTTGAAAACTGGCGCAATACAGGGATGCCCTCTCTCACCACTCCTATTCAACATAGTGTTGGAAGTTCTGGCTAGGGCAATCAGGCAAGAGAAAGAAATAAAGGTATTCAGTTAGGAAAAGAAGTAGTCAAATTGTCCCTGTTTGCAGATGACATGATTGGATATTTAGAAAACCCCGTTGTTTCAGCCCAAAATCTCCTTAAGCTGATAAGGAACTTCAGCAAAGTCTCAGGATACAAAATAAATGTGCAAAAATCACAAGCATTCTTATACACCAGTAACAGACAAACAGAGAGCCAAATCATGAATGAACTTCCATTCACAATAGCTTCAAAGAGAATAAAATACCTAGGAACCCAACTTACAAGGGATGTAAAGGACCTCTTCAAGGAGAACGACAAACCACTGCTCAGTCAAATAAAAGAGGACACAAACAAATGGAAGAACATACCATGCTCATGCATAGGAAGAATCAATATTGGGAAAATGGCCATACTGCCCAAGGTAATTTATAGATTCAATGCCATCCCCATCAAGCTACCAATGATTTTCTTCAAATAATTGGAAAAAACTGCTTTAAAGTTCATATGGAACCAAAAAAGACCCCACATTGCCAAGACAATCCTAAGACAAAAGACCAAGCTGGAGGCATCACGCTACCTGACTTCAAACTATACTACAAGGCTACAGTAACCCAAAACAGTAGTCAAATCATGATACACGATTTTTAATAATTTCCTATGGTATATTAATATTTGAATAACTGCTTTTTGATGTTCAAAAGCCTGGCATTTATTTATTTATTTATTTATTTGATGGAATCTTGCTCTGTTGCCCAGGCTGGAATGCAGTGGGGTGATCTCAGCTTACTGCAACCTCCGTCTCCCGGCTTCAAGAGATTTCTTTTGCCTCAGCCTCCCAAGTAGCTAGGACTACAGGTATGCGAGACCATGCCTGGCTAATTTTTGTATTTTTAGTAGAGACCGGGTTTCACCACATTGGCTAGGCTGGCTTTGAACTCCTGATCTCAAGCGATCTACCTGCCTCAGTCTCCCAAAGTGCTGGGATTACAAGTTTGAGCCACTGCACCCAGCCAAGCCTGGCTTCAATTTTAATAAATGTTATGAGCCAGTAAGTATTTCAAGCCACCAGTATATACAATAAACATCTTTTTTTCTGGTGATCATATGCCTTTTGAATCTTATGTACTATGAAAAACAAAACATCACAGACATGGTATTTCTATCAAAAATGCAAAAGCTCATCAAACTGTGATCAAACTAAGAAGTCCTAACTCATTATTATAAATTTCATATATGACTATTCACAACAGCAAAGACATGGAATCAACCCAAATGCCCATCAGTGATAGACCAGATAAAGAAAATGTGGTACATATACACCACGGGATACTATGCAGCCATATAAAGTAACAAGATCACATCCTTTGCAGGAACATGGATGGAGCTGGAAGCCATTATTTTCAGCAAACTAATGCAGGAACAGAAAAACAAACACCGCATGTTCTCACTTATAAGTGGGAGCTGAACAGTGTCAACACATAGACACAGGAAGGGGCACAACACACACTGGGGCCTGTTGGGGCAGGGTGGGAGTAGCGCATCAGGAAGAATAGCTAATGCGGGCTGAGGTTAATGCCTATGTGATGGGTTGATGGGTGCAGCAAACACCATGGCACACGTTTACCTATGTGACAAACCTGCACGTCTTGCACATGTGCCCTGGAACTTAAAAAATTTCCTGCATGTTCATTCTCCATAATATGTAGAAAAATGATCCATTTCAAGCAAAATCTTTTCTGTGGCCTCTGTTCTTGATTGTTTCAATCTTTATTAATACATTTTGAATGTCTTTTGAATACCCAACCTTCATGTTTTTAGCTCTTTTTGAAGCATGAACTAGATCAATCATACATTTAATGATAAGGGTTTTAGAGCTGGTCTTTTGATCCAATATCATATGGGCATTTTTTTCCCTCTAAACTTTGGGATATTCTCTTGATTGTAGAGCTATGGGGGAATAAATGTGTTAATATCTGTGTCTCTCAATCTTAAGTGGCTTGAGGGAATGACATAAAAATCACAAAGAATCCAAGGTATTAAGGATTTTCAACTTTTCTAGCAGTAAGGAAGAAATACAGTACATATAGGAAGCCTGAGAAGCAGGAGATCGGAGTTCTACCACCGAGTGGCTATAGGAAAGTCGCCCTCGCACAGCAGTTAAGTATGTGGACTCTGAAGGCAGACTGCTTGTCTTCAAGCCAATAGGCACAGCTGTTCAAGTTCTCTGTGACCTTATTTATGCTTAAAATGCAATTATAATAGCCTTTACTGTATGTAATAACAATATCCTCAGGATCAAATGAGTTGATTTAATAGGGAATGGCATACACTGTGGGCTCATTACATCTCAGGGGAATCCCTTAAGCTCTCTGAATTTAATTGTATAATTTTGAAACCTCCTGTCATTATCACCATCAAGAGTCATTGATTCTTTCCTATATTTTTTCCTATCATCAATAAAGTAGTTTCCAGGAACAAATATTTTAAAGAATTGTTCAGGTCAGTATAACAGCAGTGAATGTGCACTTGTTTAAATTTGAGTCACCTTGGTATTAATTTGTTCACACAATTATCACAAGCAATGTCTTTAGAACTTTTGAAGAGAAAATATCTAAACTGCGTACAAGGAACCACACTAGAAACTACAAAGGACGTGAAAATCCATACATTCCACTTACTTGATTGTAGGACTACACAAATTTTAAAGAGATGATCAGATGGCAGGGCCACATACTAAGTTAAAAAGGAACCACAGTATACATAAATTCTGGAGTTCCAGGTGACTTTGTTATGTTATTGTTGAATTTATATCTCCTTCCAACCACTTTCAAGTAGGGGCTGAGGGAAACTTGCATGGAGCAGTATCACCAAACTCTTTTGCAAAAAGCAGTGGATTGTGTGGAAGAGCTCAGAAGAATGAACACAGCTTCACTGGTAGTGAGAAAGTGGGTGGTTGCTCCAAGAATAGCACCCAAACTGGAAGCTATGAATGAAGAGGCACCAAGCACATGTTTTTATAGAATGAAAGGGAAAACTATGTAGGTGGGACCAAAGCAGCAATGTAGAGGCAATTAGTTCTAATTCAAAGTGGCAAACTGAGAGGAAAGCAATTATGGCCATTTATAAATTGAGAAAGCAGAGTGCATATCTGCCACACCACAAAATACTCTTATGACATTTAACTGTATTCTTTATTGCTCTCCCAAAATCTTTTAAGGTTCGTTGCATCCCTGTCCTCTTCTCTCTCTGGGCACCCCAACCCATCTGCTCAATCTGGTAAACAAATACCTAACAACAAAATATATTAAGAGATCTTTTCTTCTTTTTTTTTTTTTTCTTTCATTTTTAATTTCAAAGGGGCTGTGGCTAACATTCAGTGATCTGGGCTATACAGTTCTCATCTACCCCTCCCTCTTAATCTAGAGTTTCAAGAGTGGGAAGGTAAGCCCTGGAAGCAGAGGTTTGGCTCATTTCTTTCTTTCTTTTCTTTTTTTTTTTTTTTGAGACAGAGTCTCACTCTGTCACCCAGGCTGGAGTGCAATGGCGCGATCTTGGTTCACTGTGACCTCTGCCTCTCGGGGTCAAGTGATTCTCTTCCCTCAGCCTCCTGAGTACCTGGGAGTACAGGCGCACACCACTACACCCGACTAAGTTTTGTATTTTCAGTAGGGACGGGGTTTCACCATGTTGGTCAGGCTGGTCTTGAATTCCTGACCTCACGATCTGCTCACCTGGACCTCCCAAAGTGCTGGGATTACAGGCTTGAGCCACCATGCCCAGCTAGCTCATTTCTATTTACATGGATCAGGCAAACTGCTCTCTCCTTGAAATTTCTACTCAGAAACACAGACCTCAATCTCCAACTCTCCCTTGATAATGGCTCTGCAATGCTCCTGGGGAATCAAAATGCATTTTGTAATGTAACAATGCAACAAAAAAAGACTCAGGGATGAGCTAAATAATCATTCATGTGCAAAATGTCCTAAATCTTCTCCTGAAAATTTTATTACATATGATTCTCTACCATGTTGTTACTGAATGAAAGTCTAGAAAGTAACTTAAAATGAAAATACATTCATATATGTAGTAAGCAATATATAATGAAGAACATGGAATAAAAATGGCAGAATAAAGTACAATTGTAAGAAGAAATGGGCATATGAAATCAAGGGAACAAAACAAATATTTTGTTCTTTTCTGACCCATTTCCATTTCTTCGGTTGTCTAGCACTGGAAACTCCTTCCTATGTTAGGAGAATTCTCTATTTTATGATTCTTCCCTATAGAAGCTAAATATGTCCAACAGTTGCTTTCCTGGCCTTCTGTGTAGCCTAAGCTTGGCTAATGACATACACCTGTTCTTAGGCTTCAAATGGAAATGAGTGAAATAAAAAAGAAGGACCCGGGGAGGGACCACTCAGGATCTGGAGCAGTGAGGGCACCGGTGCTGTCTGGCATCAACAGGGTGAAAAGCAAGCTGCAGCATCCATTTCCCATCAGATCAGCAGACGTATCTCCTGCTGCAGACTAGCTCTGCAGAGGGTACTTGTCTGTGATGCTGGCTGGGAACAGCTAGTCCTCTAGGCTTTGCTAGCCATGCTGAACCACAATGTAAGCCAACTACTATTTCTGTAAACCAGTCAACAAATGCCCTTTCTGCCTTTTCAATGAATATTGGCTTCACCTCCTCAAAACTAAGAATCCTGTCTGCGGCATCTATTGCCACGCAACTCACCTATTTATATTGAGCTGACACGTAGAAGGAGCTGTATCTAATATACACAGTTATTTTTAGCTTTTGCACTGGTGAAAAGAATTGCTCCCTCTCTGAATTTCCAGGTTATTATTTTGGCTACACACATTCAAAGTTCTGATCAAGTTAAAAGGTCTTTCCTACTTCAGGGCTAGAATTTATACTTCCTAAATGTGAAGAAAATGTCTGAAAATATATAGATTTCCTCCCTACTGTTCAAATAAATTAGAATGGAAATTCTATTAAAAGATGATAGACAAGATTAAAAAAAAAAAAAAAAACAAACTCCAAATATCATTCCATCCTGGGTTACTGGCTCAAAATGGGAAGTGGATTACCGGAGGCGAAGTTCCCCATGATGATTACTCATTAGCTTATTCAAAGTGGCTTTACAGGCTCAGTCCATTTGCCAAATTGACTCTTGCCCAAATTTCCCTGGCACACAAATTACCAAACAGTTAACCCGCCTATTCGTAGTCGCAGCAGGAGCCAACGCATGAATGAGCACGGACCCTGTCCTCCTGCCTTGAGAGGCAAACCAGAGCAGCGCTCAGGCCAAGTGTCTTAGAATTACCAAAGAGATATGCCCAGTGTCAGATAATAAATACTTGAATCATAGATAATGGAGCCTTTGCTTTCCCAGACATTTGCTCTGGCAGTGATTTAAAGAATAGAACTCATTTAAAATAATGGATTTTTTTCCTTATGGCTTTTAGATGTTGAAAGCTGCAATTTACTCTATATGCGAGGGAACTGAAGACACTCAGTTAAAATATTTGCTTTCAGAGGACTAAAGGTGACAGGTAATTTTGTTGTTAAAGAGATGACTTTGGTGTTTCTGCTTTCATCAGCTGATACGGTATTTTCTTTTTAAGCGAAGACACAGGGTAAGAGTACAAATTGTAACTCTTCTCCTACACTATAATCTACTAAAATATAGTATTTTTTAAGGACAAAATGTAGCACTCCCTGTCAGAGAAACCCTTCACTGAGACTACACAGCCGATGAATTTGGCTATAAAGGACTCCTGTATTCCCATTATACATGGGAGACACACCACTGGCTCATTTTATGTTAGCCTCTCAGGACCCATAGGACAGAAACAATTTCCTTTCACTATCAGCCAGGTTGGAAATGACCCAGTCATTCAGAAACAAACAGGATGTAAGTTGATTTAAAAAAAAAATCAGCTAGATAATAAAATCTTTGATCCAACTAGAAGTGTTCTTTTTTTTTTAATTCTAAAAGAGAAATGAGTTTTGTTAAAGGCAGAACAGAAGTAAAATTTAGGAAAGTATTTTTTATATATTCAATGACAACAAAATGTTTTCTTAATTTTTTATAACGCAGTATAAAGTCCAGCAGGAATAATTTATTATGAAATAACTCATTTGACACATTACAGGCATAATTGAAATGTATCCCATCCAAGAAATACAAATGAGTTTCAGTGACATCAGCTGAAATTCACTGGCTCTTGTTTATGTGGTTTGTGGGGAGTTTTGAAAACCTCCAGATATCTTAGTGGTTGTCTGCAGGGTTTTGTAGAGGGCTTGCAAAGTCCAGAGTAAAACTCTGATTTTGCCTTACATCTATGGAAAGCCTTCTATTTTTCTTATTTTACTCAGTGCTTTAGTGTCCTACCATGCAACATACTGAGAAAAATGTTTCCTTTTTTGCAGCACCTACACCAGAACACTGACATTTATATGTTAATGTAAGGATAAAATTTCAGGGAAAAGACACACATTAAATGACAATATGTATCATAAATATTTATAAGTATAGTGCATTCAGGTTAACTGTCAACTAGTGTTACATATATTAGAAGTTCTGAAAAGGCCAAATAAAAGAAACATTTTAATTTATGCTTTAATAATAATGGTGGAGAGAACACATTAGTTTTAATTTTAATCAAACCACACAGCATGAGCTTCTAGCTTTCTCACTCTTTTTTCTAATAAAAGGCATCGATAGTCTTGGCAGCATATTGGAAGGGCAAAATTTAAATTTCTATTTCCTTATGGCTGATCATCATAAGTTTTATTGAACTTTGTACTCTTTGAAGCAGATACTCAAGTGAAAGGAACATGTGTGCGATGGTGGGGGAGGGGGAGAGGAGAAGGAGGTTGGTTTAAATGAAACACATGTGACCAGGAGGCTTGAGGTCTGCAGCTGACACAGCTATCACATCCCAGAGGTGAGTGTGACACTAACCAGGACTTTAAGATGACACATTGAGACTGGATATACCACACAAACGTGCATTCCATTTTCTTCATGTTATTTTCATTTTCCCCCACCAAAAATAAGAAAAATAAAATAATTTCTAATTGCAAATAACTATTTTAGACAGAAGCTATACACAATAAGTTGGGATGTTACCATACGATCAAAGAGTGCTGGTTTATCACTGGATTAACCTACCTAGCAGCTAAGCATGTTTTCTAGAAGGCACTAGGAAGTCCAAAAACATATAGAGAGAGATTTTAAAGAAAGTATCAAAGTAACAATTATCAGAAACATAATTTTTCTATTATACTTCCTTTATGGTTTAGTGTTATTTTGAGTTACATTTTAAACACTAGGTTACATTGGCTTAAAGAATCTGTCAGCCTCTTGTACTTCTAAGTACTTACTGCAATCCTGTCTGAAAATATAATGCTGAAGAATAAACAACAACTTTGGAGATGATCTCCTCATTCAACATCATGTTGTGGGGGAAATGACCATTTGAACGTCTCAATACCTTCTTTTGTCTGCTCTCAGCAGCAGCCAGCTGTGCGGACATCCTTTCTTGCATTTTCTTGCAGTGGGCCATGACTGCTTCAAGGATGGAGAGGGGGTTGGTACACACTGGCTTCTTCTCTTTGTCACCAGCACCTGCTTCATAGTCTCTCTGGAGTGCCAGGAACGGGTCATTTAGATTAAATCTCCCATACCGTTCCTGGATAAATACCTCCTTCCTGCGAGCCTGGAACAAAGTTAGAGAAAAGTATTGAAGAAAGAAATGAAAATATACCGAAAGATATTTATAAGAAGGTTTTGTGATTACACTTGGTATTCCCAACTGCTATGAGTAATGGCTTATGATGTCAGTGGTGAGTGAGAGGCAAATGTGACCCCCAGTCTCCAACTAGCCTGGAATGCCATTCCATCTGCTTTCAAATTTTCTTCCATTAAGAATACTGTATCTTATATTGCAAATTATGCAAATATAGTTATTTCCCATGATGTCCTACTCCTCAAGGATCAGAATTTAAGGAGCAGTCTTTTTTTACCCCCGCCTCCACACACCCCCCCCCCCCCCCCCCCCCCCCCCCGGTCTTGCTCTGTCATCCAGGCTGGAACGCAGTGGCACAATCACAGCTCACTCCAGCCTCAATCTCCTGGGCTCAAGCAATCCTCCTGCCTCAGCCTGTCTTATAGCTGGAACTATATGTGCAAGCCACCACACCCAGCTATTTTTTTTGATTTTTTAATTAAGATGGGATCTCACTTTGTTGCCCAGGCTGGTCTCAAACTCCTGGGCTCAAGTAATCCCCCAGCCTCGGCCTCCCCAAAGTGCTGGGAGCCGCCACACTCTACCTAGTCTTTTCTAATTTAATGTAAAATCAGAAATATTGACAATTAAAATAATTTTTAGCAAAAGTTCAAAAATAAAATTATCTCTATATTGATAGAACTTATATTTAAAATAATATCAGCTTAAATCACTCATAGAAAAAAATCCCCTATAAGTTTTTTTTATAGCCAGAAGGAAATCACATGGATGTCTGGTAAGCAGAAAATTCTTTGTGAAATTTTTAATGTAAAAATTTTAATTGAAAAAATAAAATTTTTTAATGTAAAAATAAATCACAATATTTGTAGTTTGTAAAATTTGACTAACTACAACAGCCTGCAGAAAATTTAAAAAGGCATCTATCTCCTTCTCACTGAAGGGCATTAAAATATAGTTCACAGAATCCCAGGAAAGAATGCAACTTAATTATACTCTAAATGTCAGTCCATCAGCGACAAAGTTAATTTCACACCCACGTAATGAGGGCCAAATGCAATTTTCTATAATTAGCCTACAAAGTCATTGCATAAAAGTGGAAAAGAGCAGTAGAAATGTATTAAAAACTAGCAACATTTTCCTAATTCAGGTCATTTTGGAATAGCCACTAGAATGAAAAAATCTATGTCACTGCCAGTAGAAAAATTAAGTTAAAATAAATCAAGCTTATTTGTCCAAAACATTAAACATGTTTTCTGAAGAAATATTATTAATCCATACAGTTCCATATTTTAAAGGGAACTGAATTGGAAAACTACACTTTTCCATTTTAGTCCACTATCAGCAAGCCAACAACTAGATAAACACAAATCTAATGACAAATGGGAAAAATCTAACATTTCTTTCCTTATTATCAACTTAGATTAAGAAATAAAATTTGCAAAATGTCCAGTTTCACCATGAAATTTAAGCTAGCTTTCAGAAGACCACTTTAAACTTAAAAGATAAAGTTTATGAGTTAAAAGCACTTTGTGTTTCTAGATTCTTTAAATTCAATTATGTAATCAACACGCTGAATAAGTATCACTTGAGAGATGCAATTTCAAAAGCAATTTCATTTTGTCCTTCACATTTTTCTTAATATTATTCAGTGTAGTAGTTCTTCTTCCACCCTTGGATGTTCACTTGGATAACTCTATGTTTTTTTCTAATCGTTTTAATTTAATAAAAGACCTACAGTCACTTTGAGTCAAAACAGCCTTAATTTGGTTATTAGAATGTCCATATTCATTCAGTGGTACGGCAACCTCCCTTCCTCAGCTAGCATCTGCTGCAGGCTAACATTTACCACCTGGCAAAGAGGTATATATGAAAACCTCTCTCCTTTTCCCAAAACCTTCTCCCCCTCATTCTAAGCTGTTGTAGTCACCTCTGGGTTGGAAAGGACTGGAGGTAGATGATAAAGGAGTGGTGAAGGGAGCAGGAATGCCGTACCTGACTGGTTCAGTTGGTCAGCTACCTTTACCACCCCAGTGTGAAGAATATTTAAAGTCTACTCTTTTCCCATGAAGTACTTGGTGTCTTCTTAGAGGAACACCCCCTCTTGCACTGCTGGGACCCCTTCATCTACAGTTTCTTCAATGTAGGCCATAAATGTAGGACAAGCTACATAATCTGCAGGACCCACTGCAAAATGAAGACATGGGCTTTTTGTTCAAAATTATTAAGCATTTCAATATGGCAACAGCACATCATTTAACCAGACAAGGGACCCTTCTAAATGCACGGCCTCTGTGACTTCTCAGGTTGCACACCCATGAAGCCCAGCCCTGCATACTTTCCTTATCAGCACTGGGAATGCACCTTTTGACAACTGAGGTCCCATGTTCTCTACAGACTTCCCTATTGAAGAGGACTTTAATCGATCTCATTCCTACCATTTCAAGACCATGGCCCAACCTGGTCTACAGGAAACACTCATGGATCTTTATCTAAACAAAAGCTGGGAGTCTCCACAAGATGATCCCCACATCTATCTCTCCTTCACGTCCACAGAATGGCTGTTTGTTCAGCCCCACCTTCACTGAGCCCACCAAGATCTGCAGGAAAAAACCTATTATGTCATTCAAAAGTCTCTCTGAACCCCTCTTCTCTTCAGATGAAGGGAGAAGCAACTGAATGGGGCAGGACTCAGCAGAATTCTCTGCAGAGAAATGCTCTCTGATAGAAATCTTTCTTTAATGTCCAAAAACTACATTATTTTATACCCTCAATGTGGATGAAAGGTTTAAAAGTCAACACTAGCTTTTAAATATTTCTTATGAAAATTTGCATCTTGGTCCTCACTTGAGTATCTGATATTCATTACAATGAGTTATCTGCTGAAACTGACATTTTAACAACCCATTGTAATTGCCTGATGTCTACTCACCCATACAACATATTTTATGATGTACTGTACTTGTAACACTAATCAAGCAATTTCTTAACATGCAGGTTATTCTTAAGCCTGAGTAAACTTTTTGATAAGTGGGTTAAAATTGATTGTATAATAAAAGAGGTAAATACATATATCACAGACCTAGTTCCAGTTTTACCCAACAGATTTCATTGTCGAAAAATATTCTTTTTTTTTTAACTGGTGTGAAATAGTTTTTTACATGTGTATTTTTGTTCTGTTTGTTTTTATTTTAAAATTACTAGTTTTAACTGAGTCACATTGTGACACTGTTAAATGCAGATGAATTTTTTTCTGCTGAAAATGTTGTATAATGATACGTGTACAAGTTGATAAACATAAAACTGCCTATTTATTTGAGATAGGGTCTTGCTCTGTCACTCAGGCTGGAGTGCAGTGGCGTGATCACAGCTCACTGTAGCCTTGAACTCTCAGGCTTCAGTGATCTTCCCACAGCTCAGCTTCCCGAGTAGCTGAGACTATAGGCATGTGCCATCATGCCCAGCTAATTTTTAAATTTTTGGTAGAGATGAAGTCTCACTATGTTGCTCAAGCTGATCTTGAACTCCTAAGCTCAAGTAATCCTCCTGCCTCAGCCTCCCAAATTTCTGGGATTACAGGAGTGAGCCTCCGTGCCAGCCTAAAACCGCCAATTTATTTGCTTCACAAATATGGACTGACATTTAGCCTTTATGAAGTATAAAATATGTACATTAGATTCCTTTAAGGATAGATACAGTGGTTTTGTATTTGCTGCTAACTAGCTATGCAGCTGTGCTGCTGACATCTTTTGTTGTCAAAATGAGAGAAATGAAGCGGTATCATTTGTTGCCTAAGACACCTTGAGTTTAGACAATAAACCTGGTCTCATTCTTTCATTTTTAAGTCCCTAAAAGTATGGAAACCAGGCAAAATGAATGTCAAAGACTACATGTTCTTCATTAACATTAAACTGACTCTTAAACACATATTTATTATTTTCAGAGATGACAGGTTGTTGTTCTATGACCACATATGTATTTATTTGTATATATCACATATATTCAACATGTACTTTTGATATTCTTGTCTTATAGCAAGGGTTTCTAGAAATATGTAATTCTAACAATTAAAATGTCCTTTTTGATCAGGCTTTCTATCAGGCTTATAAATTAGAATGCAGTTGACCATTTTGATTCCATGGTGAAAAGTCATAGATTAAATAACAATAGGACATGAAGATGATGCTATAATATAAATTCAGTGTACTCACAACATAGAATATGACAAATTATCCACTAATAACTAATTTTAAAAAATATTTTGATATATTTAATGTTGGAATAATATATACTCATGTATTTTTAAAATTACTCCCAGAGAGAAATAGAGTTACTTTTCTATATGCATATATCCTACCACCAGTGGATGAGTTTTCCCAGATGGAGGAATAGAAAATATAGTAGATCCATTATCTATCTAGGAACTTTTGGTGACTTGGAAATTTCAAGATCCAACAACAGGTTCCCCACTATTAAGATGCTGGGCAGTGCTGACTCCCACAAACGCATGCAGGAGACAGGCAGCCAACATCAGTGTGTACATTTGGCATGCTACTAATCAGTGTGAAATGGCAGACTTTTGGGGAACTAGAGATGATATGCTCTAGCAAAAGGCAGCCACGTTTTTTTTGTTTTGTTTTGTTTTTTAAATCATGACACTTTGCCAGTGAAACAAAATAAAACTGGCAGGACTGGTTTGGATAGCAGGACACCCAGTTTATCATCTGTGATTTATGGGAAGAGACCAGTCACTCTGGGACTCACTGGCCTATATCGTCTCTTAAGCATTTTGCCTTGAGTTTCTTTTAAGTGGGGGTACTTGTATTTAACTGACACATCCAACCCACTACAGGGCAAAAAACAGGTGCATAACGCATACTTGTTGACTGAATAAAGGTAGCATCTAACAGACTTAGGAAAATAGCAGATGTATCCTTGAAGAAAGAGCTCAGACCACATTTCCCTGTTGGAGGGAAGTCTCCTTCCCAGGTGGGGCAATCTTCCCAGGAACCTGGAGAGGAAGTTAGGCCAATGTCAGACTCCTCTATGCAGGACTAATTCTAGAGAAAATGATAGCTAAGGATCAGTTCACCCACTGCCCAACACAGAAAGCTGGGATCTCAGGAAGGATTCATCAACTCTCCAGCCTAAAGCCAGGTGACAGCAGTTCCAGGAGAACTACAGGGTATATCAGTTGGTTTTCAATGGTTCACCGTGCTTTGTAATGATCATTTTTCTTTGCACCCCCTGAATTGTGCAGCATGGAGGCACTCTGTACACTACACAGTTGTCGGAGTAGTCTTTCTAAAATGGAAACCTTCTCATCATTTCTCTGTTCAAAGCCTTTCGGCACTCTTCTGCCCCAGGCCTTTGTGTTGCTTGGGATGCTTCCCCTCCTTTACCCATGTATCTCCCCATGAACTGCCAACCCTCACTGCCACCTCTTCGTCTTGTGCTCATGTCAAAAGTTTCAGAGTTTAGCTTAATTTGGATTCAAGGAAACATCTGTAATGAAACATATGTCCAAGCCACTTGAAATCTCTTCAGTTTACCTACTTTTCAACAAACAAAATGTGTATTCCTTCTAACATTCTTGTAAAAAGTTTACTGTTCTTAAAATCTTACTTTGCAACAGAGTGCTTATTTTTAATTTTTAATGTATTACATTATGTTTAATAAAGGCAGATCAACAATATAGACATGTTTTAATAGGTAAGGAGATCATGTAACAAAAAATGACTTGAAATGTTTATTATGCTGGGCTTGAGGAGGCCTGACCCTAAAAAAGGAAGAGATGAATGTGTAGAGAATATCTTGGTTTATGCATCAGAGTTACTTGAGAATGAAATGCACTTTAGGGAAATGAGTCATTATGAAGACACAAACTAGTTGTAATAATAAAAACAGACTCTTAAAGGAACTCTTAAACCTAGCCACACTGATGTATAAAAATATAAGTTTGGCCTGGTGCGGTGGCTCACACCTGTAATCCCAGCACTTTGGGAGGCCAAGGCAGGCAGATCATGAGGTCAGGAGACTGAGACCATCCTGGCTAACACAGTGAAACTCTGTCTGGACTAAAAATAAAAAAAGTTAGCCGGGCATGGTAGCGGGTGCCTGTAGTCCTAGCTACTCGGGAGGCTGAGGCAGGAGAATGGCGTGAACCTGGGAGGCGGAGCTTGCAGTGAGCCAAGATCGCACCACTGCACTCGACTAGGTGACAAAGTGAGATTCTGTCTTGGAAAAAAAGAAAAGAAAAAAAAAAAATATATATATATATATACACACACACACACACACACACACACACACACACACACATATATAATTTCATCAGAATGTGAAGTTTTAGAAGATCTTGTTGAGAATGTTGCAAGCAGGAAGTTGAAAGACGACCATTATTACCGAGGATTTCACATACATGAGGTTCCTACTTTGGCTTTCCTTGTTTGATATAATCAATTGAACTAGTTTTGACATGATTAGTAAAAATAAAAGAAAGCATACTTAAAATATACAATCTTTCCTATAGCATGTAATCCTCTGAGAAATAGAAACTAGAACTTGTACTGTGAGTCATAATTAAAACATTATAAAACATACTATCAATTTCAAAACATACTGACAAGCTTATAAGCTTTTCATTTTATGAAAAGCCAAAATAATTCTGTAACAATTTTAAAAACAATACTAACAAAAGATAACTTTTATTGACATTATTTATTGCTAGGTGCTTTTTATTCATTTTGTCCTAAAAATAGGCCCAGAAGATAGCCATTATTTTAATTCACATTTTATAAATAAGCAGACTGAGGCTTAGAAAACTTAATGTGCTTGCCGAAGGTCACTTTAACAGCAGCTGATACTCAACCCAGGCAAGTCTTACTCTAAAGCCTACATTTTTAAGCACTGAAAGACAATTATGACTAGAGTATTTTGGAATGCTAGAAAAGGCTTCGAAAATAATTATTGTTTACAACACTTTTTAAACCAGTACAAGAAATTAGGTTTAAAAGAAAGACAAAAGTATGACAATGTTCTCAAAAGTTAGTTTTCTATATGCTGTATTTGTACTTCCATTATTACTGACCATATACTAACATGATCTAATCAGACTTAAACAGTTTTTCAAGATTCTGCACAGAATATATTGTATCATTTAAGTTTAAAATCCAATGATAAAAATGGTTTCTAGATATGCTTTCACAAACCACTGATTACCTAAGAATAACAAAAAATAACAAAAAACCAGCATTAATATAGATCTAACTGCAAGAAGACTGCCAAGGAATTCTGTACTCAGCTCTAACCCGCTAAACACAGCTGTCACTATCTTGGGTGCCAATAATACAAAAAGCCACAGCGGATGGTCAAAATGTTGAGTCCAGTCTGACAAAATGGACTTTTTCAGGAAGAAATGTGAGTCAGTTCTTGAGTACAAACACAGAAGCAAGCATGAAAAACACTTAGGGGTGTCAATCAACAAGATATTGAGCCAGCAAACCATGAAATAGACACTGCCCCTCCTCCAAACTAGCAACTCAACCCCAGACTTCATTACTCAGTAGAGAACAGGTATCAGAACTGGATCTATGGACTCACTTTTGGCTGAAGTATTCAAAGAACAATCAATAGCAAAAGGATCTGAAAACAACACTGAAGAGGAAGAGCAGAAAGAACTAGGGACACTTGAAAGAGGAAAAGCCTTCCAGAGGCATGATGGTGCTCTTTCAATATCTGAAAGCATTTTATGTTTAAAGAGGTGTTTGAAGATTTATTTACGTGATTCCCAAGGAATAAAATTATGGCTAATATAATAAAGAATTTTTAAGGGTCAAAGGTTTTCCACAGATACAACGAGCTGCATTTGATTGGAACAAAAATCTCTGTCTCCAGCTGTGTTTCAAACACAGGCTAAAGAAACACGTGATAGAAATGTAACTCAGAAGTCTCAAAAGTCAGGAAGGTCCTTGGCTTCTAAACTGTTATATTCCTCTCAAACCCTGAAATTCTATGACTCAAAATCAAAAAGGAGAGAAAATACATAGAGATTTTTCCAAACAGTCAACATGAAAATTTATCTATCCAGCTGTAAATCTGTCTTAGTGTTAAGGAGTTCAAGTAGAGCAACATTAAATAACACTAACATTAAAAGCTCTTTTAAGAAGGAAGGGGGAAATTCCTGCTTGTAAATAAAAGGGAATGGGAAGCCAGAGATACGCCATGGTCCTCAGAACTCATTCTCGCTCTAAGAGGGGTTGAATAGCAGAGGAGTGAGTTCACACATTCACGTACTTTCTCTCTTTTCTCCTTCTCTCTCTCTCTCTCTCTCTCACACACACACACACACACACACACACACACACGGAATGGCTGGGTGACTGCAGAGTAGAATAACAATATAAAAGTTACACAGTCGTCTGGAGAAGGATAATCACTGCCCAATGCCCTTCAAGGATCAGAAAGCCTTAGAAATTAACTGGCCAGGAACTAAAAATAACTTCTAGAATTACGACTTAAATGCCAAAAGAACTGAGTTCATTTCAGTGTCTGCATCTCAGACACCGCATCTATGTGTGAAGATACACTTGAGCCACAGAAGTGAAGGAGAGTGTCATGGTGTCAAATGATTTTCTGTGCAATGCTGAGAATGTCAGAGAAGAGGCAAGCTTTTCCTCTTCCCTCTCGCTTCCCACCTTCATCTCCCAACCTTTCTGCCACCTACAATGTCCTACCTGCTCATAGACATCATAATCTGGAGGTGTGGAAATTGTCATGCCAGGAATATACATAATGCATATCATGAATCATACCAAGACTTTGATTTATTTTGTTCCCAAAGCTAAAATCTGGAAGGCATACTTCGATAAACCACCAATTTTCTCTCAAAGTATAGACCATACTAACAGAATTCATGAGAGGCTTGGTTTCACAGAAGTCAGAGCCAGAAGTAACCTGTCTCCTTTCTGAAATCTCCCACCACTTTCTTTTGGCCTTGTATGCCACTTACCATCCTGCACACATTCATTAGTGCTCATCTCAGCCAGATGTGGGAGCCCATGCTCATCTGTAGAAAATAACAACACCTTTATTCCCTAACTAGGTCAAGAATGGTATACAAGTGCTGCACTGTTCCACTCTCTTGCCCAGGTAGATATTATTAAATTATCAGTGCATTTAAAGCTGAATCCTGAACAACCTCCAACTTTGTCTTAATAAGACTCCAGACAGCCACCGCCTATCAATAACAACGGGAGCACAGATGAACCAACTCACCATTTCTGCCCTGGGCACTGAAATATTACCATTAGGTCTTTACTTCTAGAGAGTATGTTTTTAATTTTGATGAAATCCAATTTAACCACTTTTTAAGGTTTCATGTTTTTCATCTTCTATTTAACAGCTAAGAAACCTTTGTCTAATTTGAAGTCTAAAGATTTTCTCCTGGAAGTTGTATGTATTTAGCTTTTAAGTTCATGATCCACTTTGAGGCAATATTTGTGTATGGTGTTAGAAAAAAAAAAGGTTGATGTTCAATTTTTCCACATATAGATCCAATTTTTCAATCATTTGCTGAAAAGACTAGCCTTTACCCATTGAATATCTCTGATGCCTTTGTTGAAAATCAACTGACCACATACGTGACTCTATTTCTGGATTCTTTGTTCTATTCTGTGAGGTATATGTATGTTTCTTTGCTTTATAATAAGTGCTGAAATCAGGCAGGCTAAGTCTTTAAAACTCTTCTTTTTTTAAATTGCTTTTGTTATTCCAGGATCTCTGTTTTCCACATAAATTTTAGAATCAGTTTGTAAGATTTAAACAAGTCTCCTGAAATTTTAATTGAGTTTGGTAAGTCGTTTTATATTCTCTCAGCAATTTTCATTTTGTCTTCAGCATAAAAGCTTTGTTTTGAATATATTTTGTTAGGTTTATTCTTAAGTATTGTATTTTTTATGCTACTGCAAATAAATTATTTAAATTTCACTTTCTAATTATTTTTCTAGTAGTATGTAGGAATATAACTGATTTTTCAATACAAAGTTTTAAATTCTACACATTTTATAAATTCCTTTTTTGGTTTCAGTAGTTGTCTTTGAAGATTATCTAGAATTTTTACATAAGCAATAATATCTGCAGAAGTGACAGTTTTACTTCTTTATGCTTTTTATTTTATTTCCATCTTGCAATGGCTAGGATTTCCAGCACTACCTTGAACAAAAGTGCTGTAAAAGTGCTAAGCGCTTTTCTTATTCCTGTCTAAATTGCATCCCTCAATTATTATGCTGGCCGTGTGGTTTTTTCGTTGTTGTTTTTCAGTTTTCGTTTAGTTTTTTTTTTTCTTTTTTTCTTTTTTGTAGCTGCACCCTTTATCACTTTGAAGTTCTCTGCTATTCCTGGTTTGCTGTTGAAATTTTTCAAATATTTTTCTGCATCTATTAATGAAAACATGTGGTTTTTGTCCTTTATATTGTTAATACAGTGAATTTTATTGTTTGATGCTTGAATATTAAACTCTTTGATTATGATATATTGTTGGAAATTCAATTTGCTAATATTCTGTTTAGGATTTTTTTTTTTTTTTTTTGAGATGAAGTCTCGCTCTGTCGCCCAGGCTGGAGTGCAGTGGCGCGATCTCGGCTCACTGCAAGCTCTGCCTCTGGGATTCATGCCGTTTTTCCTGCCTCCGCCTCCCAAGTAGCAGGGACTACAGGAGCCTGCCACCAGGCGCGGCTAATTTTTTGTGTGTGTTTAGTAGAGATGGGGTTTCACCGTGTTAGCCAGGATGGTCTCGATCTCCTGACCTCGTGATCTGCCCGCCTCGGCCTCCCAAAGTGCTGGGATTATAGGCGTGAGCCACTGCGCCCGGCCTTTTAGGATTTTTTATATCTATAGTTATGAGGAGTATTACTCTGTAATTTTCTTTTTTTTAATACCTTTGCAGTTTTGGGATTACGATACTCTGAGCTCATAAAATGAGTTCACCCATTTACTAGGGAAACCATCTAGGCCTGAAATTTCCTTTTGGGAAAAGTTTTTGATAGTGAACTCAATTTTTAAAATAGAATCAAGGCTATTTGGATTTTTTATTCCTTCTTGTATTCGTTTTATAAGTGGTATTTTTTCAAGAAATTTGCCTATTTATCTAGGTTGTCAAAAGTATTCATAGTATTTACTGAATATCCTTTTAATGTCTGCAGAATCTATAATGATAAATCACTTTTTCCATTCTTAATATTGGTGATTTGCATTCTTTTTTTCTTGTTCATTCTAGCTAGGAGTATTTCAATTTTGCTGATCTTTTCAATGAATCAACTCTTATCCTTATTATTATTTTTCCTATTGTATGTCTATTTTGCATTTCATTGACTGCTTTTAACAAAATTGTTTTCCGTTCTACTTACTTTGTGTTTACTTTCCTGCCTTTTATGTCATTTCATAAAGTAGAAACATAGGTCATTGATTTTACATCTTTCTCCTTTTCAATATAAACCTTTAGAGCTCTAAATTTTCCTCTAAGCACTGTTTAGCTGCATCTCAAATGTTTCAACATGTTGTATATTTGCTGCCATTCAGTTCAAATTACTATCTAAATCCCTTTTGATTTTGTCTTGGACACATGAGAGTTTTTTTTTTTTTTTTAAATCCACAGATACTTGGAATTTTCCTAAATAGCTAACTGTGACTGATTTCTCATTTAAGTCTATTAAGGTCACTGAATACCTATTATTTAAATTAAGACTTGTTTTATGGCCCAGCATATGGTCTGCCTCAGTAAATGTATCACATACACTTGACCAGAATGTGTTTTCTGCATTACTGGATCTAATACTCTACAAATGTCAATTAATCAAGGTGGCTGAGGGTGTTTCTGTTTTCTATGTTTTTACTGAGTTGTTTTCTAGCTCTTCTATTAATTACTGAGAGAGCTATTAAAAGCTACTATGATTATAAAATTGTGTATTTCTCTTTTTAATTGTCAATGTTTGCTTCCTATATAATTGAGGCTCTGTTATCAGCCACATAAGCACTTATGTCTTTGTGATAAATTGTCCCTTTTATCATTATAAACTGTATTATCTCTTTAACACTGGGCCTGTTATTGAATCTTCTATTGTTTCCTTTGTCTTTCTATTCATAATTCAACAATATTAATGTTTTAATTTATATTAGTAAATGCTACCAACCAGTAGGACAACACTCTCTCACAATGTTCATTTCTTAAAATCTGCTATGCAACCAGCTTATTCTTGTAGATGCAATTTAGATTTCATCTGCTTTGAAAAATAAGCAATCATAATTTTGATTGGAATTATATGTAAATTAGAGATACACTTAAAAGACTTTTTCATGAAATTAAGTCTTGTGGTTGAAAAAAAATTGTTTCTTAATATATTAAAATTTGCTTTTATAGCTTAGAAAGGTTTATATTTTCAAATAAATTTGCATAAATTTGAAAATAAAAGAAATATTTTCAGATATCTTTGGTAATATCCGCACTTGTCTAATTTTCTTTGTATTTATTTTATCTTGAGTAAAGTTGCTAAAGCAATAGGTCTCAATCCTGACCACTCATAAGAATCACCTGCATAACTCTGCAAACATTCAGAGTCGGGTCAACACTCAATGGCAAGTCCACTTGATTCTCTTAAGTCCTTTGATGCCCCAACCAAGGATTAGAACTAGTAACTGATTTCTTGCTCTTCTTGGACACTTTCTGTTTGTTTCTGGAGACAGGGTCTTGCTCTGTCCCCCAGGCTGGAGTGCCATCATGGCTCACTGCGGCCTTGACCTCCTGGGTACAAGTGATTGTCCCTGCTCAGTCTCCCAAGTAGCTGGGACCACAGGCACACAGCACCACTCCTGGCTAATTTTTGTATTTTTTGTAGAGAAAGCATTTCACCATGTTGCCCAGGCTCACCTAATTTCTTTATGCTTATTTTCAGCTAGGGAATCTTTCAGGTCTTTTTTTTTTTTTTTTTTTTCAAGCAGCTATTAGATGGAAATATTTTATATCCTTTCCACTTTGAGGATGATTTCTGTTTTCTTCTTATGTAAACACTGCCTTGTCTGGTAAAAACATGCTTAGGTGGTAACCTTTACAACAGTAGATACTAATTTCAACATCTCCTGAATTCAGGAGTATGCAAGATCAAGCCTGAGGTCAGGTAGATTTTTTTCCTTTTCAGTAAACCTTCTGTTTTTCTACCTTACTAAGTCAATTCTTTTTCTTACCTTAAAATACATAATATTTAAGATTACTCTTGGTGGCAGCTGGTATATTCTGGGCATACAGCCCTTTTAATCTAAAAATTATGTGAAATCTTGGTGGTAGCATTCATTCCACTCATTCCGGTCTCTTTGAGGAACATCAATTTTTCTCCTGGTGGATCTCCATTCTGTATCTTGCACATACATGAATCTTCATTTCTACTTTATCACTTTAATCCTTTCCACTGAGTTCCAGGAGATCTTCTTAAGTTTGTTACTGATTCAATTTTTTTACAGTGTTGATTTTTTCTACTACTTTCAATACATGCTTTAATTCTGCTGATACACTTTAAGTTTTCATAACAATCATATTATGTAGGTGCTGTGATGCTCATTTTAAAGATAAGAAACCTGTAGCACCAAGAGAGGGCAAGGGACTTGCCCACAGCTGCATAACTAGAAGTTTGGGAGTCTGGACTCACTCCCAGCAATCTGCCTCCAAGATCTATGCCCCATTCAGTGCTTTCTCTTCCCTAGCTTCACAGCTAGTCCACCCTTCACAATCTGGCTCCCTTCACTTCAACGCCTAGGTTTCTTCAAATTGTAAGACACAAGACAGATGGTATCTAAAAATGATACTCTAAAATTTGTTTCTTGTAATAATTTTGTCAAATATAAGTTGTTCCTTTGCATTTTAAATGTTACGTTATCGTCTTTGTTCTATGCTGCAAGATCTTTCATGGGCCTTATGTTTTCTTTTTTCTTGTTTACTCCATCCTTGGACCAGTAGGAGTTAACCCAGATCTGGTGTTTATCCACAAGCAGGGCATGCAGGTAGAATCTTCCTGAATATATTTACTGTCCAGCTGGTTGCCATTAAAATGCTTCTTTGATACCAGGTAGGTAGACCGGTACAAATGTACATTTCATTGCCCCTTTCATTCAAGTGAGAGAGAGTAAAGGCCAATGGCAGGCCTTTCAAGATAAATGGGCTCCTAGTTAGGTTTTTTCCCCCATCTGTGTTAAGGATATGCAGTCTCTTTGGCTGTGTCTGCTTACTAGGTACTAGGAAGTCTGTCATTGTCTGTCCTTGCAGAGTATAAGGGAATGACCAGCTCTCAGGTTGTTGCTTCTGTCTGAGTCATGCACTGTTGCCATGCTGCTTTCTGTAACGTCTCCTTCACAGTCACAGAAGAGATTTCAATCAGCATCTCCTACCTATCCCACTTTCTACGTTGGCCTCTCCAAATACACGAGGGTAGGCATTGGCTGGCTCTTTTCCAGAGCATCACAGGGTTTCAGGAAGACTCAGTTCTCATTTATCCTTCAGCCTGGTCATATAGACATTAAATCTAGCAGGCATTCCTTAATTTTTCAGGATATAGGTAGTACAACAGCAGAGGGGTGAGCTCAGAGGTCAAACTGGATTTAGATATAGAACCTATTGCTTCAAAGTTATGCAAACTTGGGTTGGTTACTTGACTCCCCTTGAGCCATCACCAGTTACATGAAGAGAGTAGTGTACCTAAACCAGAATTTTGTTGTTGTTTTGAAGAAGAAGGAATAATACATGTAAGGCACTTAGCTGGGTGCCTAAACAAATGGAACATCCAACAAATCACAGTTATCATTACGATAATGATGATGCTCTTTCTAGTTTGTAGCGCTGGTGTAAGGTTTTCCCTATTCTTATATCCTTAGGATGTAGACAGGAAGTGGGAAACCAGGTGCCAGTGCCAAAGTTTCCATGTTATTTAGAACTCCCAGTTGCAGTTTATCAGGTATCTAGCATAATGGGTGACTGTTCTCATGTGTGTGTCCACACAGTCACAACTGTTCTTTCTCTTTAATTGCATCACACTCCAGAAGAGAAAACCTCAACGCTCCTAACCATCCATTATTCTAGAGCCCCTCATCATCTTTGGAGGGCCAAGAACTATGGGGGCATTCATGAAACACAGCCAATTATGTCAAATGTAATCCAGGTGCCCAAGGCTTGCCCTTATTAATAAATGTTTTTCAGCCTTCAGGGTAAATTTAGATATGAATATATAAATATTGTTTGTAGCCCTAAAATAACTAATGTACAAAAGTCCTTCATTTACTGAAGTTCTAAATCATATCCTTTATGTTTTCTCAAGCTTCTAAATCCTGAATTGATTACAATTTTCTAAGCAATCCAATCATAAAACTTACCAAAGTTTGTGATATTATAACAAACTAGCTAATTATAGAAATAGCTCCTATAGATGACTTAGAACATCTGTAAGAAAATGTTCTTTCAATAATTTAAAAGAAAGTTGAAATTTCTATTGAGCATTATTATTATTATTATCATTATTATTATTATTAGATGGAGTCTCACTCTGTTGTCCAGGCTGGAGTGCAGTGGCACGATTTCAGCTTACTGCAACCTCCATCTCCCAGGTTCAAGCAATTCTGCTGCCTCAGCCTCAGTAACTGGGATTGCAGGAGTATGCCACTGCACCCGGCTAATTTTTGTAATTTTAGCACAGACAGGGTTTCACCATGTTGGGCAGGCTGGTCTTGAACTCCTGGCCTTAATTGATCTGCCTGCCTCAGCCTCCCAAAGTGCTAGGATTACAGGCATGAGCCACCGTGCCTGGCCAATTGATCATTACTTCTAAAGTAAGTGTTTACAAAATAAGGCTTCTGAAGAAGGGTTTGATACTGTCCAAAGAAGCAATCATCATGTTGTGGGAGATGAATATCACTGTAGCAAGCATACTGGGAGTGGGGGCTCATGCAGGGTTCAGCAGGTACTGCTTTCATGTTTGCTAGACCAAATTCCTGTTCTGGAAATTTTCAAACAGGAGTTTCCCCCACTTGCACGTTGTTCTCATCATTATAAATGCACAGAAGCATTTTCTTATTTGGCTTTGATCATGTTTGTTTGGTTTTAATCACTCATAACAGAAAAAAGATTCCCAATATTAAGCTTCTTATATAAAATAGACACATAAGCAGGTATACAAACAAGCAAGCAAGCAAATGAAGACCCTTAGGAGAATGCAGGAAGTTTCCCTGAGGTGTTTCAATGTTTCAGGCAGAATGTAGTTTGCAGTATGATAATTCCAGAAATGCTTACTTATATGTGACTTGAGAAAAGAAATGGGGAAACAGTAGTGGATGTGGAAACAAGAGTTAACAGAAGCATTCCCACACACAAAATTTAAAAAGTGAAAAACACAGAAATAAAGGTAGTTTCTTGTCTACTGGGTATAATACAACAGATAATTTCTGTGGGCAGAAGTTATGATTTAAAATTTTAAATACAGTCCCTTTTATAGCTCCAAGAAACATAAGTTGACTTGGTTAAAAATAAAATTCCCCAGGACATTAAGAGTGAATGGTGGGGACAGTTGTTCTCCTGTACTCCCCCTACGCCCCCGCCCCAAACTCCCTACAGAACCAGCCTTGGCCCCTGAGGAGTAACTCGCCAACTGCACGAACCACTGAGCATCTGGAAAAAATAAACAGAAAGACCTTAACATTTTCACCATCTACCAGCTGAAGATGACTCACTCCATATCAAAAACAATCAAGGGAAAAGGAATGTCAACGGGTTGAAAGCAGCCTTTATTGAAACCCTGCCAGTAATTTTGCCACCATTAAATAAATGTTCCCCCGTACTTGAGAGAAGGTATACCTCCTGCTACTCCCAGAGCAAACCAGAAAACCTTGGAGGCTGACAGAAAAGGATCATGGGGCAGTCCAGAAAGCAAAGAGAGTCCTTTGAGGGTAACTTCATCTTATCCCCACAATAAAGAACATGTATGCCCCTCAGATGGGTGGCAAATGTGCAAACTGTGGGTAGGGCACTCCTGGCTACCGTGAAGTCAGAGGTACAGGGACCTAGGCAAAAAGTGAAGGGAAGAGGTGGTCTTGCTTAAAGGGTAGGCACATCTCAGCAGGACAAGTATCATTTGCAGGAACAGGGTAAGAATCTATTTCAGATCACGTAATTTTGTCTTCCTTCATTGTAGGTAATGTATTAACTGCCGTAAAAAATGCTTTACAAACCATCAAGTGTAGTGCATAGGTTAATTGGTATCAGCAACGTAAAACTGAACAGGCCATTTGTCACAAGGCTGTTTGTATTTGTTCACATTGGTAAAAATGCTCAACTATTTATATTTCTGCTAGACTTTTTATATTATATCATTTATTCAATGAAAATTCATCAAGAACTGTCTATGTGTATACAATTTTTCTCCAGTAATCAGCTTCCCTTGTCTTCCTTATTATGTTGGGCATTTGGGGGCAGAATGGGAAGTGGGTGGTATCTATTAAATAGTCTGTAATACAGAATAAATGCTAGAATACTGTAAACATGTGTTACACATTATAAAACAGTGACATGTAGTGTCTGCTCCAAAGGAGTTTAGCCCAAGACAGATGCTAATCATTTCCTGACTCTCCAACATGATTTATGACTGGCTGTGATCAATTTCTGAAAAGACTAAAACTGAATTATATATTTAAAATCTATTCTTGTAGGAATCTGTTTTCTCTTCTCCAAGCTACGCCACCCACTTTCTCACTGAAAGTGGAGCACAAGCCTGCAGGCCTCGGTGGCCTCAGAGCATATGATACCACTCTTCTGTGTAGGTGGCACATAATAGCGCTTGTTGGAATTTGCTGCAGGAAGGAGGTCAGGACCTGACTATTCCCACCCCCTCTATTCTGAAGCAGCTACTGAAGGCATCTGCCTCTGTCCTTTAATGTCCTTAGTCTCTCATCAATATTCCTAGAGAACACAAGGATGGCAAAAACAATAAAGTAAGCATGAGACTAAGGTCCGTAGCTTCTGCCCAAAATATGTCTGTTCTTAAGACTCATCAGTTACACGGAAGTGTCGGTTTAGGCAAGGCTAAAGCCTGTAGTCAGTCTCTCAGCTAGGGCAGACAGGACTACCAGTTCAAACTAAAGGTACTCATTTCCTTTTCACCTGCACACCTTTTCTTTGTATTGGGAAGATGATGCTGTGGACCTTCTCAGGACACAGGGACTAGCAATGAGGGATCCACATATGCTCATGCCTGTTCCTGTTAGTCACTATCTTCCCATGTAGCCAGCCAGTGGAAAAGGACCCAGGTATAATTTCACTGCCTCTGTGCTATAGTAAATGCCCCCAGTAGGAATTACATTTATAACTCTGATCACAACACTCCATGCTCAAACCGATTGACCAACTGCACATCAGAATTCATACAAGAAGAGGTGTCAGAGTATGTACGAGGCATCCTGATACTTTGAGCTGTCTCAGTGCAGCCATACATTTAGAAGAGAC
Source organism: Papio anubis (assembly GCF_008728515.1). Classification (NCBI taxonomy): domain Eukaryota; kingdom Metazoa; phylum Chordata; class Mammalia; order Primates; family Cercopithecidae; genus Papio; species Papio anubis. The sequence goes on along the minus strand of NC_044979.1, from coordinate 41,053,570 downwards.
CTCTAAAATAATATCATGCTTGCCTGTGAACGCACAGACTGCTTTGCCTGTGTAGTCTATTTTTAAATATTGGTACCAAGCACATGGATTCTTGCAGCTGTGTTTGAGAAGTAAAGGGTAACGTGTACTTGAGAATTAAGACTGGCATCCATAGAAACAATTCCTACCCCATTCCATAGAAATAGGAGTATCAACAGAAGAGTCCACCAAAATGATTTTTAAAAATCAATTTAGGCAAGTAAATATCTTGATAGCCCATTTCCAAAATTACTACTTTTTCAAAGTTAAAATGACTCTAATAATAGATTTTTTAAATATATGCACAAGTACATGTACAGAGTGTACAACAGGCAATCAAGTTATTTTTAATTGAATGTACTTCTAAAGGTGACCTAAGTTACAACGTTTCACTACAATTCTGTTGAGCTACAAAGTCACACTACAAGGCCAACAGCAAGGGCTCCATGGAGACCTCCTGAGGTCAAAATATTCATTAGCACCATGATATATTCAGAATCTACCCTAAGATCAATTAACCTGCTAGCTTGTGAATGAGTGAACAGCCAGAGACATACTGAACATCAATGCATCTGGAATTCCTATTCTTTCCTCCTTGCTCTTTGAGTGTCATGAACACTCAAACTGATTTGGAAATGAAAGTAAATAATTAGAAAGCCAAATACATGGCCATTGGGAGAAATATCCTTAACGCTGATATATTATTTGGAGGGAGAAGAGACTCAAGAAGGCATTAGAGTCATTAGATAGCTGATGGTTTTGCAACCCTGTTTGATTGTTCTTTCTTTATTAGGAACGCCTCCCTCTCTAGAATGAACGCCACCCTTCCCTGGCTATTTGGCACTTCTGGAAGCTGCCTGCTCTGCACAGAAAATAAACACTTCTCTGGCTGAATTAATTGAGAAAGTAATGACTGTTTTTGTTTCACAAGGTCACAACAAGGATTTATATTTGAACTCCACTTTGGAGATGACTAGACTACCAAACAGTCAAAGAATCCTCTTGGCTAGAAAAAAGATAATGTTTTCACATATAAGTTATATATATATATATATATATAGTTTCTTAAAGTAAATGAACCTCAGGGTTAAAGTGTAATTCTAACTGTGTATGAAATATTTATTGGCTATTAAACCTACATTTTGAACTTTTCAAGCACTTAGAGATAAAACATAAACATGGCTATCTAAAGACCTAAGTCCCCTCATCCACCAACAACTCTGTCATTATCCAGGAGTCCCTGAATCATGTGGATAAGCAAAAGAATCAGAGCTCACTATTTCTTAATATCCTTGGCTCCAACTGTCCAACCACTTTTTCTCTCCATCCAGTGTAGAGCTCTTAACATTTCTCCAGATGCTTCAGCCTCCTGAGTAGATGGGATGGGATTACAAGCACCTGCCACCATGCCCAGCTAATTTCTTTTTGTATTTTTAGTAGAGACAGGGTTTCACTATGTTGGCCAGGTTGGTCTCAAACTCCTAAACTTGTGATCCACCCACCTTGGCCTCCCAAAATAGTGGAATTATAGGCATGAGCCACTGCATCTGGCCCATCAACCTTTTTTTCATGGAACTCATACATCAAGCTACTACCTCCCTGCTCTAATCACTCTCAGGTCCAGGTATCCCATAAGTCCCAAAACCAGAGGCAGTCCCTACAGCCCAGAAGCCTGCTGAAATTATTCAAACTAGCTAATCTCAAGCCTGCTTTCCCCTGCCTCACTCCTTCCTTCCCATGGAAACCACAATAAGGCGCTGGCCCGTGCTTCTCCTCACTCTGCCTCCTGACCGACCCTGGTGCTTCCGCACGGTCCTATTGGCATACTTCGCCTCCTGTTTCTATCTATCTCTGAGAATAAAAAGGTCTTCCTTCATGACAGTTATTTCTGTGTTTGTGTGTCTTGTCTTATCTGACTAAAACAAATCCTGAGTGCATTTAAAACAAGTTCCAACTACAGAACAATTTTGAGTCCTGAGTTCGCCATGTGGTTTCATGCCTGTGTATGTGTAGCTGCTGAGTTGCATCCATCCTTCAAGAGCAATAGTGTCTGGTTTGTCTTTCTCTAAAACGCCTTTGCCAACCACCCTAATGCTGAGCCCATTCTCCCTGATCACCATTATGTTGTACATAGCTCCTCACTGAATTCTTCATATTCCACTACAACCTAGTTATCTGTTTGCAATTCCATCTCCTCTCTGTCTTCCAAGGCTGGGCTGGGAGCTACAAAAAAAGAGACCAAGCCATACTCATGTTTATTGTGAGCACTTTACCTAGTATACAACAAGCACTCAATGAATTCTTCAATTAGTTTAAGTGTCCATTGCTAATGTCAGTACTGAGCAGTACTTAATGACCAGCCTTGCTGCTCTGAAATAGAGCTTCTCAATTAAGAATTTCTCAGCTGAAAGAAAAAACTGTTAATCAGTAATAAACTTAGATGCTGCTTACTCACAGTCCTTTAAAAAATATATAGATAGATAGACAACATCTTAATGGTGGCTTCACCAGTAAAATACATTCACTTCGGAACATATTTTCTTTTTTCTTTTTTTTTTTCTTTTTTTTTTTTGAGATGAAGTTTTACTCCATCGCGCAAGCTGGAGTGCAGTAGCATGATCTTGGCTCACTGTGACCTCCGCCTCCCAGATCCAAGCAATTCTCCTGTCTCAGCCTCCCGAGTAGCTGGGACTACAGGCACCTGCTACCATGCCTGGCTAATTTTTGTATTTTTAGTAGAGATAGGGTTTCACCTTTTTGGTCAGGCTGATCTCAAACTCCTGACCTCAGGTGATCCATCCACCTCAGCCTCCCAAGTGCTGGGATTACAGGTGTGAGCCACCGCGCCAGGCCTGGGATGTATTTTCATATGTATATTTGACTAACGGTATGTGATACAATTTTGGAATTTGTAATACAATACCTGCAAAAAAAAAAAAAAAAAAAAAAAAACAGAGAATACAATCTGACTCTAAACTAACTGAGAACTTATGCTACTATCATTTTTTCTCCCTATTTATGACTCCTTTACAACTCACCCCAGTTAGGAAATGATGGGAAAGTGTAGATCTAAACAAACTAATCTCTCTTCATTCTCAAGAATGGCAGTTTAGTATTTAAATCTTAAATGGTTAGAATTCTAGATAAGTACATAAATAAAAGAATATGTACCTAAGTCATTTTTAAAAGAACTCTAATACATTTAGTATTGATAAAGGAATACACTTTACTTTTTAGTGCAAGTCATAAACTTCTCCATTTTACACTTAGAGAAATCTCATTTAGAACATTCAATATTGCTTTCAAGAAGTGATGAGATTTTATAATTTATTCTATTTTGTTTAAACATAGGGATAGAAATGCATGTACTAATTCTTTAGTCCACACCAAAGGTGCTAGGTTGGGTTTACTTACTCAAAACAAAATAATTCTGGTCCTTCAAAAGCTGCACAAGAAAAATGCTTCAGGTTTCACTTGTTTACTTTGAGTTGCCTCTTGGAAATGCCTCGAAATGATGCAGCAGTGTTCCAATTTTTCTATACTCTTCAGATAATTGCCAGCATCAATAAAAGCAAAAACAGCTTGCAGTGCACACCTCCGTAGGTGGAATTCTAAACCTGAGCAGCTCAGCTGCCACACATGAATAGATGCTCTCAACACTAAGCCTCCCACAGGGGACAGCTGAAGTTGCAGTTTAAAAGTGTTTGCAGAAACAGGAATGAGCCTCTGTCTGAGCCCTAAGGATGGCACGGTGAATTATCAGTGTGTCTTGTCCACATGAAAAATATGCACACTAACTCATGTTTAATTAAGTTTGGCCCAAAGCTGACATCTTGCATGTTTTAAGTTCAGCCTAAAGATTTCTCTGTATGTAGTGAACTGTGACCCCACTTAATGTGTAAACAGACTGGAACCTACTTTTCTAACAAGTAGCCAAGGCTCAGCGAATCACAGCAGCCAAACTTCAGTCAACCACAGGGGGCCAACAGTTAGAAGCAGATTCAAATAAGGCAAACACTCAGCTGTAACCTATCCAGCTGTTTCCCTCACTTCCCTTTTCTCTCTCTAGTCACTTTCCTTTTTCTGTCCATAAATGTTATTGGTCATGTGGCCACTCTAGAGTTGTACCAAACCTATGCTGGTTCAGGGGCTGCCCAATTTGAGAATCATTCTTTGCTCAATTGAATTGTTAAATGTAATTTGTTTGAAGTTTTCCTTTTAACACACGCTTGTCTTGATTAAAGCCAGAGGGTCTGGTGCTGCATCTGGAAAGAGACTGGAGATTATAAGGATGCAGAACCACATAATTCAGTCCACAATGGGGGCTCTGGTTTTCAACTGCCTAGATTTGAGTTTTGGCTCTAAAGTTCCTAGCTTTGTGATCTCTGCCAAGTTGCTAACCACTCTAAGCCTTAGTTTCTCATGTGTAAACTAGGTAATATCTAATATTAGTAATAATACCTACAACTAATACCTAAGTCACAGGATTACTGTAAGACTTAAAGAAGTAATGTACAGCACAGGGCACATTGCCTGACACAAGGAAAAGTGACGAGTTCTGTCACTTTCAAGAAGAGAGAATAGGATAATTGACATCTCCCTATGAACTACCACCCAGACTAAGTCTGAGCTGGAGGACTGGACAGAGGAGGCTTCATTACCAAGACAGTTGTTTCCACTTTCTCATGCTACCTCAAGTGTTAAGCACAAGCCCATTCTTGGAGTAGTAAATTAAGAACTGTTGCTACCTTGTTAGCATTTCATGTCCCTTCCCACCCCACGTTTCTTTTTATAAAACTAAAGAGAGTGGCTGGGAGCGGCGGCTCATGCCTGTAATCCCAGCAATTTTGGAGGCCAAGGCATGCGGATCACGAGGTCAGGTGATCGAGACTATCCTGGCTAACACGAAAAATACAAAAAATTAGCCGGGCATGGTGGTGGGCACCTGTAGTCCCAGCTACTCAGGAGGCTGAGGCAGGAGAATGGTGTGAATCCAGGGGACAGAGCTTGCAGTGGGCTGAGATTGCAACTACACTCCAGCCTGGGCAACAGAGTGAGACTCCATCTCAAAACAACAACAAAAAAAACTGAAGAAAGTGGTCTTTAAGAATACTGATTGAGAGGATTAAGAAATGTTACTCTTGTACAAAATACCTTAAGTGTCTGTATTAGTCTCTTCTCACTGTGCTAATAAAGACACACCCAAGACTGGGTAATTTATACAGGAAAGGGGTTTAATTAACTCACAGTTCCATGTGGCTGGGGAGGCCTCATAATCATGGCAGCAGGCAAGGGAGAAAATGAGAACCAAGTGAAGGGGAAACTCTTTATAAAAACATCAGATCTTGTGAGATTCATTCAGTACCAGGAGAACAGTATGGGGGAACCCTCCCCTGGGTCAGTTATCTCCTGCGGGGTGCCTCCCACAACATGTGGGAATTATGGGCACTATAATTCAAGATGAGATTTGGGTGGGACATAGTCAAACCATATCACCATCCAATTCTACCAATGTTGTACTTTTCAGAGAATCCAGAGTCAGTGTTTTGCCTGAGCAGAGTTAACCCAAAGAAATCAGGATTGAGGCCAGGCGCTGTGGCTCACGCCTGTAATCCCAGCACTTTGGGAGGCCGAGGCGGGAGGATCACGAGGTCAGGAGATCGAGACCATCCTGGCTAACACAGTGAAACCCCATCTCTACCGAAAATACAAAAATGAGCCAGGCATGGTGGTGGGTACCTGTAGTCCCAGCTACTCAGGAGGCTGAGGCAGGAGAATGGTGTGAACCCAGGAGGTAGAGCTTGCAGTGAGCTGAGATCGCACCACTGCACTCCAGCCTGGGCGACACAGCGAGACTCTGTCTCGAAAAAAGAAAAAAAAGAAATCAGGATTGAGAGACAAGGAGCATGAGATTGAGTTCTGATTGACATCATTTGAGCCCTTATTTTTAGCCAAACCTAAAAGCTAGACTTAGTCCTGTAATTTTTCAGTTACATCAGCCAATATATCTCTTGGGAGGTAAGGGTTTCTGTCATTTGCAACCAAAAATTTCCCTAAGCCATTGAATACCATTGAATGCCAGACTATTGCAACAACAACAAAACCACCAATAACAACAAAACGTTCACTTGCTAACATCTACCAACCTAATAAACTTTTACTACTTTTCTCACTACCACTAACTTGGACAGCATTCTTTGCAGATTTTTTCTGATTTCTTCCTCTCTCTCAGTATACCGCTGCTACCTTCTCTGCTCTCTCTTCCCCCTGTCATTTGCCCTAGCCAGCCTCTCTCAATTAAGAAAATACCAACTACAGGTTGAAGATCCCATAGTCAGAATGCTGGGAACCAGAATTATTTTGAATTTCAGAATTTTCAGAATTTCAAATATTTTCATGTATATAATAGGATATCTTAGGGATGAGACCCAAATCTAAATATGAAATTCATTTATGTGTCACATACACCTTACACACATAGCCTGGAGGTAACTTTATATTTTAATAATTTTGTGCATGAAACATAGTTTTGTGTTTTGACTGTGATCCTCCCATGAGGCCAGGTATAAAATTTTCCAGTTGTGGCATCATGTTGGTGCTCAAAAAGTTTTGGATTCTGGGGCACTTTGAATTTCAGATTAGGGATGCTCAACCCATACCTGTCTATGAAGGATGGCTTAGATACCCTAGAAAAGTGACATCCACCTGATAGTGTAACCTGCAGTACCCATCGTCATCTGGCTCCCACCTGCATTTGTGGCCTCACTACCTACTACCCTATCCCTTACACTAGCCAACCCCCGGAGACAGAGATCTGAGAGTTAATCATTCATGGGTTAAAACCTCAAAATTGGTGGTTAAAGCCACAAAACTGGTTGGTGTAGTTTCTTACGCGACCACAGACACATGAAACATTAGCCTCCAGGATGTAATCTCCTGAGATGAGATAGTCTTCACCTAGAGATAAGTACTACCCACCAAGTTGCTAGGCAGCACTGAATATTTGAATGCTTTCCGTAAAACCCTCCCCAAGTAGCAAAGCCCATCTTTTGTATTAGCAATCACCAGGAAAAAAACCACTAAACTCTGACTCCAAAGATGGTATTTCTGCCACTAAGACCATGTGGAGGGTTTGGCTGCTGAGCTTCAATTTCTGATTTCATAAAATGGGGCCTGTTATAAAGAATGCATGGCACAAAACATGAGCATGGTCTCTAATGCTAATATCATCAAGGAGTCTAATGTGGTTATGTGACACCTTGTTTGGGGGGATAACTTAGACTACAGCTAATTCTTCTCTTTAGACACTATTTGTTACTATAAATAAAAAGGAGAGAAAATTTTTAAAGATTCATTAACAGAGTAACTCTGCATTAATCACAGGACGAATCTGTAAAAACTATCTCAGATATTCAAAAAATTAATAGACATGAATTCAGTCATTTTTACAATTGACCAGCTATTTAACAAATGATCCAGCTTGGAAAATTTGAGATGGATGAATCTCCAAAATCTCCATTTTTAAATCTATGAGGGCAAGTCATATATCACCTTTGATTTTGCCTTTACAAAAATGTTAATACAAATAGTGGCATATAAAATACGGAAAGAAACCTGCACTAAAATAAAGATTTCAGGATTTACCATAGTTTCCTGGGCTTGTTCTTATTAATCTTTTTAATAATATGCCTTTATGTAGCTGCAGCTGGAAACCACGGTACCATTTTACTATTTGGAATTTCCTCATTTCTTCAAAGCGCTTTCCACATTTTTGTTTAATAATGTATAGTAACATTGCAAAGGTAGGGGGCTTTTAAACAAAATCCTCCAAAGAATTTTTTAAAAATCTTTTAAAAAATCCTCCAAAGTGCAATTTCCACAGGTTTATGGTCCTTTCCTAGAAACATTAATATTCAAGTTAAGGCCTTCCCCAACCGCCCTACCTAAAGTAGGAACCTGCCTGTAATTTTCTTAGTACAGAATTTCATCACAGTTTATAATTATTTTCATAGTGTGTTCTCCTCACCTGTCTGGCAGATAAGCACCCAGTCATCAAGAGTTACCTACAACTATCCGAGTTTATATATGTAGTCTCACTGAATCCTGACAATCATGTTAAGATAGTTCTTTATATGCCATTAGTCAGAGTAGTAAACTGAGATTTAAGGAACAGGCATAAATTTCCTAACTTCACACAGCCAATAATGGCAGTCTGGACTTTAGTTCCTAAGCCCTGTGTCAGAACCACAGAATTGCCTTAACAATGCTTCTAATAATTTGGCAAAATCCTCTAGTCATAGCTAAGGGATCATAATCAATAGAAAACTTCAACACACTTGTAATGTGACAAATTGTTAGATTTAATATGCTAGTGGACTATTCATTTTAATACAGGTACTTTCTGTTAATTGATTCTTCGGAGCATTTCAGTCCCCTGGGGAATTTAATAAAAGTGCTACTTCTGTCAAAGGAAGAATCAAGGTCAAATCTCTGACTCCAGGCTGAAGAATGGCAGGAAACCAGAGCCCAGTTTTAGTTCTACTTCCTGCTGTGGGCCTGACCAGCTTTCAGAACTCCGCACACATTGTTCCAGCTCCCTACTTTAGCTTTATCCTCATCTACAGGGCCCCATGGCGTAATTCACCTTTACTCCTCCAAAATTTCCCCCAAACAGTTTTAAAGTAGGCTTTATCTATAAAACTTTTTATGACCATAACTCTCCCTAATAACAATAAACTACCAAATAATCATATCTGGTTAACATAAATGTCTAAAGACTGAAATTATTTTCCTGATTTTGAAAGATTCACTACTCCAAATTTACATGGGGTATATAGATTAATAAATACATACACATGTTTCTATGTATGCATGCACAAATATATACATATACATACATGCACACCTGTTCAAACAATCCATAAATATCTAGGGTATATTTTAAAGGTTTTTGAAGGCTACAAAGTACAAAACAATAACTGAGCCTCACAGTTTTATTGAACCCATGGGCTTCTGAATCACTGCTAGTTCCAGAAATAGCCTACCAGGGAGAAAAATATCTTTTGTGGAAAAGCAGGACACTTGGTAACAACCAATAGTCCTGTCCAAAAAAAGTTGAAAAGTAAGGGGATATTTCTGATATCTCTGAGCATCCCCAGCATCAAGTTGGGGTCAGGAAAATAATAGAAACTAAAAAAAAAAAAAAAAAAAACCGTTAATTAGCCAGGTGCAGTGGGGCACGCCTGTAGTCCCAGCTACTGGAGAGGCCACCTGGGGAGGGTCATCTGAGCCAAGGAGATAGAGGCTGCAATTCAGCCATGTTTGCGCCACTGCATTCCAGCCTGGGTGACAGGGTTTGAGCCACTGTCTTAACAACAACAACAACAAAAATTATTTCCCTGGCCGAGTGCGGTGGCTCAAGCTTGTAATTCCAGCACTTTGGGAGGCCGAGACGGGTGGATCACGAGGTCAGGAGATCAAGACCAGCCTGGCTAACATGGTGAAATCCCGTCTCTACTAAAAAAATACAACAAAAAACTAGCCGGGTGCGGTGGCGGGCTCCTGTAGTCCCAGCTACTTGGGAGGCTGAGGCAGGAGAATGGCGTGAACCCAGGAGGCGGAGCTTGCGGTGAGCTGAGATCCAGCCACTGCACTCCAGCCCGGGCGACAGGGTTTGAGCCACTGTCTTAACAACAGCAACAAAAATTCTTTCCCTGCCTCCTCCAATGTCCTCTCCACACATGTAAACCATTACCACACAAGTGCCTTATTGTAAAGCACACATGCATTTGTGATATAGTTAGCTTGCTGTGGCTGCGAAGCATATGACTATTATAATCTCTTCAGGAAGAAGTCTGGGTCTCTCCTGCAGGCAATTATTTCCAGTATCACTGGGAAAAGCTATGTTCTCCAGCAGAAAATCTGAATGGTGAGGGCAAACTTCAAGTAGAGAGACTGCCCATCTTCTCATGAGGGACTGAAATAGCCCAGCATGGACTCTGGAGGAAGAATGGGTCTGGGTAGTGCAACACAGCTGTACTTCAAAAGCCAAATTAAGCAGTTCTCCAACTTTCTAGTCTCAGGACTCCTTTATGCTCTTAAAAATTATTGAAAACACAGAGATTTTTTTTATGTGGGTTACAGCTATTGCTAGTCATCTTACTAAAACATAAAACTGAGAAATTTTAAATCAATGTATTATTTTTAAAATAATTATAAATCCATTTATGTGTTAACTTAACATATTTATGGAAAAAAGCACTATATTTTCCAAACCTAAGTAAGTGAGAAGAATGGCATTGTTTTGTATTTCTGCAAATTTCTTTACTATCTGGCCTCACAGAAGACATCTAGAGTCTAGTATCTGCTTTTTCATCTGAGCTGTTAAAAAATCATCTGTCATTGTAGCCTCTGGAAAGCTCCAATGTATACATATGGGAGATGAGAGTGAAAAAAAGAAAATAATGTTTACTATTATTAAGAAAATTGTTTTGAACTTATGGGCTACTTGGTAGGGTCTTGGGGATCTTGAATCCTGGACCATACCTTGAGAGACTAGACTCTACTTTCTGTCTTTTTTTTTTTTTTTTCGTTTCATCTCCATCCTTTCATTAAGCCATTTGGAACATTTTAGCCTTGTATCAGCTTTGCTACAGAGGATGAAGAGTTATATGTGTGTGTGTGTGTGTGTGTGTGTAATATATATAGATATGAAGAGTTAAATATATACATGAAGAGTTAAATATATATGAAGTTATATATAAAGAGTTATATACATATGAAGAGTTTTACACACACACACACACACACACACACACCCCAGAAAGTTAATGAAAGTACAGCATCCCCCACACATCAAATCCCAATATGGTGGTTGCCTCGGGACCCAAAGGGTCTTCCCCGTACCTCTCCAAAGATAAAATTAGTCTCAGATAGAAAGCTATGACCTTTCAGTTAAATCTCTTCTCCTCCCTCAGAAATCGTGTGCATAGGAATGCAGGGGAATTAAATAGGTGTGATGAACACATGATTAAACAGGCAGAGACACTACTGACTGGTGTCATCAGATAAAAGATTACTTCTCTTTTTCATGATGGCTGAAAAAGATAAGGTACTAAAAAGAATGGAAAGTCAAAACATAAAAGAGAAAAAATGGAACAGTAACCACCAGAGGAAGTTGCCATCAGAATCCACAATCAGGACAGCAAACATCAGGGATGCTACTAGAAACACACTAGAACCTAGAGACAAAAGAAACAGCAGTTCCCTGGCTTGGGGGAGAGCCTGAGAGAGATGGTTGGAAAAAGGGACACCTGGGTTGAAGCCCAGTTTCTCACAAGCTCTTCCAGGCTTCATGGCACCACACTAACTACTAACCACTCTACGTACTATAGGGTTAAAAAATAGGTTAATAATAGAGGAAATTGGTGGAGGGGGGCACATGAGAACCCTCTCTACTTTCTACTCAATTTTTCTATAAAGCTAAAACTGCTCTAAAAAATAGTTTTGTTTTTTTTTTTTTTAAACAGAGTTTCGCTCTTGTTGCCCAAGCTGGAGCGCAATGGTGCAATCTCAGCTCACTACAACCTCTGCCTCCCAAGTTCAAGCAATTATCCTGACTCAGCCACCTGAGTAGCTGGGATTACAGGCACCTGCCACTACGCCTGGCTAATTTTTTGTATTTTTAGTAGAGACGGGGTTTCACCATGTTGGCCAGGCCAGTCTTGAACTCCTGACCTCAGGTGACCTACCCACTTTGTCCTCGCAAAGTGCTGGGATTACAGGCACGAGCCACCGTGCCTGGCAAAATAGTCTTGCATTGAAAAAAAGAAAAGAAGATCCATCACTGTAAAGTATAGTAAAGTACTCCAGGGTCCATAGAAACATATACTCAACCAATAACAGAAGTAGGTAATGTGTAAAAAGTGTCCTCCCCACTGGCTCCAGTTTCATCTATGGAAGAAGAAAATAGAGATAGAAAAAATGTATTCACCTAAAATCAGAAAATGGATATTTCTGTATAACAAAAAAGACAAAAGAAATTATTTCTATGTCTATACAATATTCATCATTAATCTAAACTCCATGATATAAAGAGGCATCTATATTTAACAAGGAAAATTTGGAGTCAATCTAAATACTTTCATTCAGCAAATATTTATTGAGCCAGGTATGACAGAGCAGTGAACAGAATAAAATTCCTGCCCTCATGGAGCTTACATCCTAGTGGGAAAAGTAAAACAAACTATAAACACGTAAAAATATATAATATAGTCAGCCCTCTGTATTCATGGGCTGGGGATTCACACTCACAGATTCAACTGTCGAAAATATTTGGGGACGGGGAAAGAAGAATGGTTGCAATCTGTACTAAACATGTACAGACTTCTTGTAATTATTCCCTGAACGATACAGTATTAACAACTTTTTACATAGCACTTACATTGACTTAAATATTATAGAGAAAATTTAAAGTATATGGGAGGATATGTGTAGGTCACATGCGAATACTACGCCATTTTATATCAGGGCATCTGTGGATTTCAGTGTTCCAGGGGGTCCTGAAACCAATCCCCACTGATGCTGAGGGATGACTACCTATCAGATAGTGATAAATGTATTGGAGCTAAATAAAGCAAGAAAAGATGGAGATTGCTTGTGGTGTAGGCAGGAGTGCCCATTTTAAATAGATGGTCAGAGAAAGCCTCACTAAGATGACATTTCAGCAAACATCTAAAACGGTGAGGGAAGGAGCTACAGGTCCATTTAGGAGAGCTTTCCAGACACAGAAAACAAACACAAAAGCTCTAGGGGTGAACAGGCAAGGGGGCCAGTAGGGCTGTAGAAGAATAGGAATGATGCTAAGAAGTGATTCAGAAATATAAGGGAGGTAGATTATGCAGCCTTGAGGCCACAGAAAGGCCTTGGCTTTTTACTCCGAGCAAGATGGTGGCCATTGAAGGCTGTGAGTTGAAGGGTGACATGATCCCACTCTTGCTTTAACAGGATAACTCGATGGCTATGGAAAACAGAAGCTGGAGTGGGGCAGCTACACAAGTGGGAGGACCGGTTAGGAAGGTATTAAAATAATTCAGACAAGAGGGTTGCAGTGGGCAGAATAATGGCCCCCAAAGATGTCCACATCCTAATCCCGGGGACTGGTGAATATGTTCCCTTACATGGCAAAAGGGATGTTGCAGATGTGATTAAATTAAAGATCTCGAGATGGGAAGGCTATCCCAGATATGGGTTGGTCAAATGTAACAGCAAGGATCATCGTAAGAGGGAGACAGGAGCCTGGGAGTCAGAGAAAGAGGCATGATGAGAGAAGCAGAAAGGAGAGAGAGACAGGGACAGACAGACTCTGCGGGAGGGATAGATACTAGAACATGCTACCCTGCTGGCCTTGAAGAGGGAGGAAGGGACCATAAGCCAAGGAATGCAGCCAGCTTCTAGAAGCTGGAAAAGACAAGGAAAAGGATTCTCCCACGGAACCTGCAGAAGAAATGCAGCCCTGAGGGCTCATTTTAGACTTGTGACTTCCAGAACTGCAAGATAATAAATCTGTGTTCTTTCTAAGCCAAGATGTTTGTGATAATTTGTTGTATCAGCAATAGGAAACTAATACAGGTTGGGGTCAGTGGAGACGGGGTGAAGCAGTAGGATTTAAGGTATATCCTATCCCTAGAGACAACAAAAAGGACCAACAGGAGGACGTGGTGAATTTAAAGTGAGGGCAGTCAGCAAGGCTGGATGGCTTTTCTCCAGCCTTGTGCAAGCCTATTGGTGTGGGCGTGAGGTAAGCAGAGAGCTTAATTTCACCAGCGCCAGGGTTTTGCCAAGTGAGGACCAAGGGAATTGGGGGCATTTGCAAAGGAGGAACTGCAGCAATAGTTCATGGGGTCTAAGATGGGTAAGGAGATGTCCAAAAACTGAGGTTTCAGTAAATAAATGATACACAGTGATTGAAAATCTCAAAGTCGAAGAATAGCTAGGGATATATTCACTCACAATATATTAAGAATGTAAACAGGCTGCACAAATTACTGTGTAGAGCATGTTCCCATTTTTGAGAGATCTGTATTATATGTGTTCATTAATGCAGAGAAAAATGGTTACTTCTGAGTGATGGGAAAATTTCCTCTTTTGTGTCTTTGAAGATACTCAATGAAGAACATTTATTACATTAATAATTAGGAAAAAAGGTATGTTAAATAGCACAACTTTTAAAATATCTTGCAGATTATGTCATTTAAAATTGTACCTACCTAAATTACACATTTCAGGCTGCCCTAAATTCTAGCAGGCACTACCTGTGTTCATTAAGATGACACAGGTTTTTATAAGGAAATACATTTGACTGGGCTGTGCTTCTCTATGGAGGGTTTTCAAAATTAAAACATTACCAAAGGATATCCACAGCAAGGGCTGTGGTTCAGCCAGTACACATCAAGATGGTGTAATGAATATGATCTGTCCTGGTATTTTAAGCATCCTTTCTGACTTACTGCTGCCTGTGTGGTTTCTGTTAATTTTTTTTTTTTTTTTTTTTTTTTTTTTGAGATGGAGTATCGCTTTGTCACCCAGGCTGTAGTGCAGTGGTGCGATCTCGGCTCACTGCAAGCTCTGCCTCCCGGGTTCACGCCATTCTCCTGACTCAGCCTTCCAAGTAGCTGGGACTACAGGCACCTGCCACCACGCCCGGCTAATGTTTTGTATTTTTAGTAGAGATGGCGTTTCACCGTGTTGGCCAGGATGGTCTCGATCTCCTGACCTCGTGATCTACCTGCCTTGGCCTCCCAAAGTGCTGGGATTACAGGCATGAGCTACCGTGCCCGGCCCTGTTAAATATTTTGAATACCATCCCTACTAATAGCTAATGGAAAAACAGCTGATGACAGAATATAGAAGAATAATAAGGTTTTGGTTCTTCAACCGTGTGAAATACTGTATAGTCAAGAAGGTTATAATTTATTAATACTAGAAACACTAAAAATAGTTAAAATGCTTAATAAGAAATGAGAAATACAAAACTGTTGTATAACTTGTTTACAATTATGTTATGGTGTTAGGTTTATGGGTAAATCTTAAAGTCAGTAATTTAACAATCAAATGATATATGTTTCCATTAAGAAAAGGAAGTACAACTTTCTGGTACATAAAGAATTAGAACTCTGTTATTAGTGAGAAAAAATAACCCATGGAGAGAGACTAATCCCACATAGACCCAGAGTCATTGTTCATGTACCAAAAGAAAAATTAAAAAAAGGAAATATACTTTAAAATATCATATAATGCTATTTACAGTTAAGAAAAGGATTAATGAAGAAACATTTGAATTGCCTGTAAATCAAATTGTTATATTTTACAAAACTGTTATAAACTCAATTCTCATAGTTATAAATACTAACAAAAGTGTTAAAAGTTGTTCCATTATTATTACTATCTAACCATCTTCATTCCTTAGTTAAATGTATCAAGATCTAAAAACTGGCTTCTTAAATATTGTGACTTTTTTCCATAAGCTAATATTTATATAATTTAATGTCACCTTGTAACTAAAATATATATATACACACACATATATATACACACACATATATATACACACACATATATATATACTCTCATGTTAAAGGGGCAGTTTCACTTGTTATGAAGAAAAAATGGTAGTGAATGTTTACCAGAAGTTACACTTGGTTAGTTACAATGTAAAGACAAATTGACTTAGAGACAATTTTGAGACTGTTAAGAGACACCACAGAAAGAGCAACAATGCCCTGCAAAAATCCACATTCAATTCACCAACAGGAAGAGGAGCTAAATAACAAAATTTTAGATTACAGGGTTACCAACATGCTTCTAACATTTTAAATCATTTCAGGGGCATCCAGAAAAAAAAAAAGAATGCACAAGCTGGTTTTCAAAGCAATGAAAAGTGGGACAATAAAGAGAGTTGGAAAGTCCAAAAGCAAAAATGCAGAAAACTGGGCCGGGCGTGATAGCTCACGCCTGTAATCCCAGCACTTTAAGAAGCCAAGACTGGCAGATCACTTGAGCCCAGGAGTTCAAGACCAGCCTGGGCAACATGGCGAAACCCTGTCTTTAATAAAAATACAAAAATTATTAGCTGGGTGTGAAGGTGCACGCTTGTAATCCCGGCTACCTGGGAGGCTGAGGCAGGAGAATTGCTTGAACTAGGAGACAGATGTTGCAGTGAGCTAAGATCACGCCACTGCACTCCAGCCTGGGCAACAGAGCAAGACTCCAAAGAAAAAGAATGTTCTAAACTGAAATAAGTTGATTAGAGAAAATAACTAGCCAAATTATTTCAGGGATATAGAAAAATATTATTTACTGTCAACTACCAGTACTTAAACTATTAAGAACTATATATTCATAAATTCATAACATAATTTGTGTTATAAGCAGTCATCATACATTCTGACAAAGAGTGTTATAAGCCAAAATTATTTGCATTGATATAACTGTTTTCCATGCTTTTGTTCCATGTTCAAATTTTTATAGATCTTCTTTGCTAACCTTTTTTTTTTTTTTCTTTTTTGAGACAAGAGTCCTGCTCTGTCACCAGGCCGGAGTGCAGTGGTGCAATCTTGGCTCACTGCAATCTCCGCCTCCCAGGTTCAAGTGATTCTCCTGCCTCAGCCTCCCGAGTAGCTGGGACTATAAGCGTGTGCCACCACGCCCATCTAATTTTTGTATTTTTAGCAGAGACAGGGTTTCACCATGTTGGCCAGGATGGTCTAGATCTCTTGATCCCGTGATCCACCCGCCTCAGCCTCCCAAAGTGTCGGGATTACAGGCATAAGCCACCACGACCTGCCTAATCATATTTGAATACTTGTTCAGTCTAGAAAACATGTACATAAAATGATTAAATAAGGAACAATAGCAAATGTTATGATATCAAACTGGTAAATGGTTTGAAGGTCACACAGCCCATCTGCTTCCTGAGATGATCTGCTGAAGATCCAGTTCACGGCAGACCACCCTGCTATGGTGCCCATCCCTCTCTAAATCCCACTGTCTTGCCCACGCCTCGCCACCCCACCTGATCACTTCCACCCCAGCTACTTTGCCCAAGCATCCTGCCTCTCACTTATGTCAATGAATTTTATGCAAAAGCACCTATTTATACCCAACCATTTCAGTTTTAGGTTGATATTGTGGAACACATGACCACACTACCCAATACCTCCAATTTGAGGAGGCAGAAAAATTTTAGAGCCCAGTATCAGGAAAAGTTTCCCTTCCCTGAGCAAGTAATTGCTACAGCTTTTTTCTACCTTACAAACAACAACAAATCATAGGTAACTCAAGCTGCTCCTATTTTATTTTCTCTTTTAGTTGATTCAGGATACTTAGGACTCTAATCATTTGCTCCAACCCAAGAGCTCAGCTTCTGGTTTACGTACTGGGACTCAAGTAAGATTTCATTAGAAGAAGAGGTCTTATTATTAAAAGGTTTGTAAACCACTGTTCTAGTCCCTAATGTTTATAGACTTGCATTTTCCCATTTTGCTGTTTTTCTTCCTGTAAACCACTTCAATTCCTATGTGAAACCATTAGAGGTGTCAGTGAGTAATTACATCAACTGTAATAGCAATCAGTTGATTGCATACAATTCTTAATGTCTTAATAATTCATGTTTCATTTTAATCCAACAATTCAAGAAAGCTCCTTTAGTGCTATTTCCACAGGCTTCTTTAAGAAAGTTTCCAGGCTGAGTCACTTTGAGGCACTTGCTGATGGCTTTTGAAAAAGCTGTCCTGAGAAGAGCCACTGCCTCTTTTTCTCATCAAGTAGATGGGCAAAAGAAAAAGACTAGACCAATTTGGTGGCCATCTTGCTTCCTGAGCAGAAAGCCTTTCCAGCCCTGACACCTAATCAGCATCAGCGATTTCACCGCACACCCTGATGTGATGTTACACAAATACACCAGCTTTATGAGTGACCATCCTTTGGATCAGCGGTTCTCAGACTTCAGCATGTATCAGAATCACCCAGAGGACTTGTGGAAACATGGAATGGAACACTTTGCTTTATCCCCAGAGTTTCTGAGTTAGTTGATCTAGAGTAGGGGTTCTAAGAATTTGCATTTTTAATGAGATGAAGCTGATGATGCAGGTCTGGAAACCACACTTGGAGAACAAAAGCCTCAGATCATTCAATTTTCCTGCTTGATAATCTTCAGGGACTCTGCACTGCCTATCAGGTTAAGCACATAAATGCTTCAGCTTGGCTTTCAAAACCTCCTGGATAGAGCCCATTGGAACTCCTACTCCATCAGTCCATACCCCTGTGCCTTCATCCATTATCTCCTCACTCTGCCCAGAGCACACACAGATCCTGTGCTCTGGCTCTTTCTGATCAGAACGAACTTCTCATTGCTCTATTCATTAAGGTACTCATTCTTCAAAAGACTGCAAGAATGCCACCTCTTCCCAGAAGCCATCCATAATTCATCTTCGTTAGAACTCTTTTCTCTGGGCTTTACTAAAACACTTACACAAGCCAGCTCTGCATTATAATTAGTAGCTATTACCTAGCTCTCTTCCATGAGATTATATAGAAGAGTAGTTAAGAAGATGCATTTGTAGTTAGAAAGACCTGGGTCCAAATTTTGGCTTGGCACTTAACTATGTGACACAGAACACTTTCCTTAACCATGAGCCTTAAAGCGAAATAACAACAGTACCTACTTCCAGGGATACTCATGAAGGTTAAATGACATAATCCACATAAAATATTAAATAGCATGCCTAGCAGTCAGGGCTCAGCAAACAAGGGCAACTATTTCCTAGAGGTTTTAGAACATCCTCCAATTCTTCATCATTTCTCCCGTGTCAGGTTTATGTCTCTTCACCTTGAATCTGAGTTCTGTGACTGCTTGATTAATGGAATATACGATAGCCTCCCCTTATCTATGGGGAATATGTGCCAAGACTCTTAAGTGCATGCCTGAAACCACAGATGGGACCTATATACATGGTTTGGTTCAAGGCTGCAGTGTGCTATGGTCGTGCCACTGTACTCCAGCCTGGTTGACAGAGACCCCTTCTTAAAGCAAAACAAAACAAACAAACAAACAAACCACCTCTATAGTCATTGGTACAAAATAGTCATACTGCTTTGTAATTTCAAGTAACCAAAGAATGACAGGTAAATAGGAGAGACTAATAGTCACTTTGAAAAGCAAGAAATTCATGAGGCCACCATCTGCACATAAGGAGAGATCAAAAGGAGACATGGCAAAGCAGCTGCACAAAATAAAACAACTTTGAGGGAGTTGCACAAAATCCAGGGAAACCTAAGCAGGTGGGGACCAAACAAGAGAAACATAGTTATTTTTATTTTATTGGATATATTATAAATATTAATATTTTGCAAATATTTTGTATTCTTACCTTGGCCCTATTATTACACACCTCTCCACAGTGGGTCTGAGAAAAATACCGTATCAGTCATGGTACATAATCTTAACAGCCCAGTACTCTTCCATTGTCGCACTTATCACAAATGGAACTTATTATGGTTAGTGTTCTTTACTAGACAATAAATTTTAGAAGTACCAGGACTATTTAGCATACACTCTCTTCCCAGTGCAACACCTGATATGATACATATACACAGAAAATATTTACTAGGTGAATGTTGAACAGCTAAGCACTAAAAAGGCCATTGGAAGAACTAGAACAAATGCCTGATTTAATTGAGCATGAATTCACATGGAGTATAGACACAATGTCCTTAAAAAACAAAGTTTCTACCCTAACACAGAAATTGCATTAGGAACAACTATTTGCTGTCATCAGTTAGAAAATAATGCACTGTTAAGCTTGGCATGGTGGTACATGCCTGTAGTCCTAGTTACTTGGGAGGCTGAGGTAAGTGGAGCTCTTGAGCCCACGAGGTTGAGTCCAGGTTGAGCAACATAGCAAGACCCTGTCTCTATTTAAGAAAAAAAGAAAATAAAACGGAGAAAGAAAAGAAAAAGAAGAGAGGAAATAAAGGAAAATAATGCACTCATGCTGGAGGAGATAATTTTATTTCCAATCTCTCCTGTCTATTCAAGTCCTGTTAATACCCCTCCCCCCACACACAACAAATTACCTACATTTAGAGCCATCACCCAGAATTCAGAGCTTCATGGAACCATACTTTAATTAACGTCAACTGTAATTGCTTCCTCAGATTCCTTCTTTCCCTTTTACTGTCAATCTATCTCCAAAAGTGGTTAACATAATCTCCCTTAAACATTGTTTTTATCACATCTGTTTCCTACCTCAGAGCCTACAGTGAATCTCAATTGTCAACTGTCTGAAATCTAAACTTATGAGTTTAACATATTCACAATATCTATTAAGAGTTTCTAAAGCTCTTCCATTAGTTGTCCTACCTACAGTCCACCAAACCAAACTCACAACTTGTTACTATTCCGATACAGGCACAAAAACACATGGAACCTCTGATGGAGCCAAGCAGACATGCTGGAAGGTTGCTTCTCAGTTACACCAGTCAAGTCTCATTATTTTGTCAAGAAACTCCAGAAGGAAGCCCAATACACTTTTGAGACTTTTTATGAAAAACGTATTCCCAGGCACTCATGGAAAGAGACTCGTCAATAGAAAATCATCAACCCTTAAGTTAACTTGTAGGGATTACTTAAAAGTTTGTCTTAAAAAAGACAAATCTAACCTAATCTAAAACTAGATTCTGTTGATTCAGACTTCATGAAAGGAAACCTAAACTTTCTAACAAGGCCAGTGACACATCTGCATTTTAATATATCATTTACTTAAATACTGAACTCTTCCTAGGTAGTGCCTCTATCATGACCCTGGCTTACATAATCTACCCTCACAAATTCACTTCAACTTTTATTGATTGGAAAAAATAAAGAATTTTATAATATCAAGGAAATCCATACAACAGCCTTTCATGGAAACCAAACCAAATTTCTATTTAAGGACTCAATTTACTACCTGCTGATGTTTTGCAGATACGAAGCCAAAACAAAACAAAACAAAACAAAACAAAAAAACAAGATCAAATATGAAAAACTAAAAGATGTACAAATTTAAAAACAAAATGCAACTACAAGAGACACACTTAACGACTGAAATATGCAAAGATGGTCAGGGTGGAAAGAGCAGTTCCTCAGTAATTGTGTCCTCGTGTATTTCAGAAATCTCCATCACTTCCCTAAACTCAGGTCATGCGGCATTCTCACATGCACCAGCATGTTCCCTGTCATCCAGAGGATGACAGAATCATATCCCAATTACAGAAAAGTACAAGCTTGTAGTATGATAATTAATAAGAAGGACACATTAAAAACCAATGATGTTCTTCTACATTATCATTCTTGCCATTCAAAAGGATCTTAGAAACCTTCAAGGCTTTACTTCTGTTTATAATTACCTGTGCTCAATCACAAGGGAAGAGCAAATGAATGATTAAACATAGAAGACTAACAATTTCTTTGTAGCTTCAATTTCTGTGCAGCTTTTGAAATTTACAATTGATTACAGGTGTGTAGAAATGGTCTGAGACTTCATAGCAATTAAAGTAAAGATTCCATAAATGACAACTTTCAGCTCTAGGAGAATGCTTAGTTTCATTAATGTTGCCTTTGGGGGAGAGACATGGTGAGGGCTAAGGTTAGGAGTCAGACAGAAAATGGCAAATATCCTATTAGCTTTACTTTCTCTGTTCCTAAAGTAGGGGTACTACCACTGATCTCAAGAGATTTCATAGGGATAAGAAATAATGCCTATGAAGTGCCTGACCAAAACCTAACAATATTAAGCCCCATTCCATCTCCACCCCCTGCTAAAACTCTAGCTTGTTGTAAATAGCAGTTAACCTCAGGATTCCCGCAAAGCATGAGCCAAATGGAATTACCCTTGTCTTGATTTTGGCTTGTTTACTGCCTAACCCACCATCATGGGATGGATGAAGGTGGCTGTAGAAAAGAAATTGTTTTAGTTTAAAATGATAAAACCACCCTCTTCTTCTTTCATTTTTTTGTTTACTTTTAACTGGTTGTGAAGAGGTGGTTGCAAACAGAATTATTTATGCAAAGTTGAAAATAATGCCACACAAAATTCAAAAATTTACATAATAAAGACCATGCTGCACACTGTATGAGCATACTGCTTTAGAACCTTGTTTCCCCTTATAATCAAAACATAGAATTCATCATAAAGGTGGCAAAAGAAATTTCTGCAAAAACCCATGACTTGTAGCTTAGCCACCAAGTGTCAGGATGAGGTGGCTAAAATGTAATCAGAATGCCTCAAAGGAATACCTTGTATTTTCAGATCACATGGAATTCTAAAAATGAACTGCTAATTAGACTGAAATCCCCACAATTGTGATCATGTTCAAAGTGTACAAAAATATATTCCTTGTTTCATCCTATTTGTAACCCTGATTCTATCCTGCACCAGAACAGATCAAATGGTATGTGGGAGATTGATCTGGGAAAAGCCTCATCTTTAGTTTGTTCTCCTTACATATATCTTGATAACTTATTAATAATCAGCAGGCAGATGCTACACAGTTACTTCAGTTGCTTTTTAAATGGGCTAGAAATGGTGATCATAAACATTTTGCTTTCACGACCTCATCACCTAAATTTTCTAATATATGGAAAAGCAACGTTTTGCATGGTATTCTATATTTTGTTTGTTTGTTACTAATAGTAAATATTTATCAGAGAAAAAACTGACCAGAAGTAAAGAATCAAAGTTGCTCATTTCAGTGTTCGTCCTGCTGGAACAAATACAATGCTACTTAAAATTCATCAGCTATTTCTTCTTTCTGAAAACTGATTTGCTAGCAGAAACAATACAAAATCTGGTCAACACCCTTCTTCCTTTCTCTAGCATGGCACAAAAGTGTTATCTCAACAGACAGGAAAGGAAACTTAAATTAATTTATGTTTTCATAAAATCAGCTCTGCTCAGCAAATTAATTCATTCATTAATTATAATGAACAACACAAAAAGGGTATGTTTTGGTCTATCAAATGCCTGCATTCACAGGAGAATTTTGAAATACAAAAGACTGCATGTTTTACTTAGCTGAAACCAATAAAAAGCCAGATTGTTATTCTTTTATCAGGATTTAGCAGACATGTCATATGAGGAAAACATTCACAATACTCTGTAGCATACTCTGTAGCTATTTTTAAAACTAGAGTGGAACCATTATTTTATTTAAAGTGATTGTCTTTGTTCTATGTCAAGATTCTAGCACTGAACCATACAACTATAAAGGCTTTTTTAATTTGAAAACTACGGTATTTAATTTCTGCATAAGGAACTGTAATTCAATTTTAAATAGTAAAATATGTAATACATTTTGAAAGTGTCCTGAAGTTGTTAAAATGGGCATTTTCAGAATACTTTTAGTTTAAAGGCATACTTTTTCAAGAAAATCATTGTATCATTATGCAACATATTTGAATAGAGTTTTTACATTTATTTTTAGCAAAAATAGACTTTTCTTTTTCTTTTTTTTTTTTTTTGAGATGGGGTCTCGCTCTGTCACCCAGGCTGGAGTGCAGTGGCTTGCTCTCGGCTCACTGCAACCTCCGCCTCCTGGGTTCAGGCAATTCTCCTGCCACGGCCTCTCAAGTAACTGGGATTACAGGTGTGTACCACTACACCTGGCTAATTTTTGTACTTTTAGTACAGATAGGGTTTCACCATGTTGACCAGGCTGGTCTCGAACTCCTGACCACAAGTGATCCACCTGCTTCAGCTCCCCAAAGTGCTGGGATTGCAGGCGTGAGCCACCGAGCCCAGCCTGAGATACATCTTATAATCACTGGCAAATTAAATCTGCCTGTCGCAAGGCAAGGGCTCACTGTTGCACGTGGGTGGGCTCAGTTCTATAGAGAGGATGGGGGTCAACAAGCTATCATCGCAGGTGGACTGTTTGCATTAATAGCCATAAATACAGGGACCTCATCCCAAATTGGCCTGCCACCATGCCTGGCTAATATTTGTATTTTTAGTAGAGACAGAGTTTCACCACATTGGCCAGGCTGGTGTTGAACTCCTGACCTCATGTGATCTGCCTGCCTCAGCCTCCCAAAGTGCTGGGATCATAGGTGTGAGTTGCTGCGCCTGGCCAATTTTAGCAAAATCAGTTTTAAAAATAGTCCTTCCTTGACTAGCATTACCTCCTTAAAGCAGCATTTCCCAAGCAGCAGCAATGTGGTCCCCCATGGAGAGACCCTGTTGTCACAGCTGAAGAGTTGCTACTGGCATCTAGTGGGTAGAGCCCAAGGATGTCGCTAAATATCTTACATGTACAGGACAGCTCCCCACAAACAGCAAAAAATAAAATGGTCCCAAATATCAACAGTGCTGAGGTTGAGAAAATCTGCTTTAAAGCAAAATTACTTAAGAGCTTTAAATTTTATTTTTAATTTTGAACCCCATGAACAGCCAAGTTTTTGAAAAGGAAGATCGTTCTAGGCAAACTCAATATACTGAGTCACGGTCTGAGAAAAGTAAAACTTAGGCCTAGATGGCATTACATAGAATACTAATTTTAAATATATAAAGTCAAGAAAAACAATTTTCTAAACAGCTACAATTTTGGCATAATACATCTTCACTTATATGTACTTCAAAGTTTATTTTTATGCCTGCTACACAGTAGGTACTCATCAAATCCTTATTGAGGAAGGAAGGAAGGAGGAAAAGATCTATCTTCCTATATCTTAGCCCAGGATATTTTGAAAGATAATATTGAAATCAGGATAGGACCCCTCCCTCTTGGACTTCGGCAGGTTGTTAATGTTTTCCCAAGTCCTCCCATCTTCCATAGTACTACAATGTAGCCAGCTAGCCATGGCCATTTTCCAGGCTCCTATGCAACTACGAAAAGCTGCATGTCTATGAAAGACCTCACCGATACACTGTGTGCACTCTGCAGAAGAAAGACCATACTTAGAGGAAATGCTTGCCCTTCATTTCCCATCTTTCCCCCTTACCATATATTGGGATGCAGAGCTGGCACTGATCCTGTTTCAAGCACGCTGATGAGGTTAACTCCCTAAGAAGAGTAGTAAAACAAAAATAACCTGGGTTGTTGAATGACCACTTGGCATGGAGCTGACTCTCCAGCTGGGATCACTCACCTCCAGATTGTCATGTGAGAGAAATGACCTTATTTAATCTACTGTATGTTGAGTCTCTTTCTTACAGCCACCTGTACAAGGCAATTCTATAACTGATAGTGTCCTGTGTTACTGGGGTGATAAATGCATTCTACCTGAAGAAATGTTAAACTGGATAATTTTTAAACATGACAATGCAAATAATAATTGAAAGTCTAGATTATATAGTTACTTTATATGAACATTAGGAGGAAGAATTGCCATGGGTTTATTATGGTCAATCTCAGTTATCCAATCTAAAAGGAAAAAGGCACAGAAAAAATCTGAAGATAATTGCCAAAGGAATTCATTGTTTAAATGATATTTATGTAAACTCATGCTAATGATAGCAGGCTGGGCCCTGTAAAATGTAGGCTTAAGCACATAATTTTGACTTTTAAAATTTTATAGTTATAGCATTTTCATCTAGTTATAGCATTTTCATCATCTTGACTTTGTCTCTCTTTGACTAAGATACCTGTAAGAATACCAGTAGCAAGAGGAAAAAAGAAACAAAGGCCAGAAGACTCCACAAAGTAAACAATTAAACTTGAATCACGGATTTCTGTATGAATTGTGTACTCAGATTTTGAATAGTCAATTAAATTTAATTCAGAAGCTTCTGTGCCTATCTCGGTATTCAGAAAATGCGGCTGCTTCTCTTTAGGCACCTTCTTTATTGAACTACAAAGTATTTTTCATTGGGCTTTATCTGAATGTATCTATTTGTTCAAAGATTTATTCCTACTCTATGTGAATATGGAGGAATTGTTGACAAACTAAATATTTCCCATGAGAATCAATTAAAATATACTTCAGTTAATCAGCTTTATGCAATTCAGATTTTTCCATCAATATCGCTCTTTTTAAAAATTAATGTCTTCAATACTGTCATGGACTTTTTTTACTAGGAAATATCTATACCTTAAATATATGAAAATAGCAAAGGTACCAAGATATATATTGCAATCTCTTAACATCTTCCCCATTCCAAATTATATTTATGGATTGTTTTGAAAAGTCCGTTGCCATTAATTCAATGATGTATGCAATTTTTAATAACTTCAAATCAAAGCATCAAGATAGCATAATTTAAAAAGTAAAACAGCTTCATCTGAAATATATGTTTAAAGATTTAAAATTCTAAAGAATTTTAACGTCTCACAACAAAATCATTTCTAAATGTAATAAAGTTCAGTGTACAAATTAGGTATCTTTATAATTTATATATTAAATTCAAAACTATTTACTATTTTCAGAGGAATATTAATTTTGGCTGAAAAAAAAAACCAAGATGCACTTCCTTCACAGTTGAATAGCAGCACACTGATTACTGAGTGAGGAGATTTTGATTCTTGATTTCGGAATAAATTGATCTCATAATGTAAAACAAAATTAAAATGACACTTTCACAGCCTCTCTCTTTCCCAATTTCTTTCTGGGGCATTAGTCACTCAGCTACATTCCACCACTACAGGAAAAGGCAAACAGATGACACACTGGGACTGTGCATGTCCCAGGGAACATTCAATCAGTACATCACCACGGTGAGTCTATGATGGCTACCACAGGTATGTGAAGATGACATTATTACCTATTGTAAAAAAAAAATCATCCAAATAAAGAAATCACAATTCTGAATTTTAAACCAAAAAAGCTTTAAGATTCTCCATATACACCGCGTTCCACGTGGGAGGCTGTGTGAAAATGAACTGGAAGCTCTTATGCATGCCATATCTGTGGCCTTCGATAAGTCAGAAGTCTCCAGGCTTTGTTGTTTGATTTTATCTATACACAAAGGAGACTGGTCTTGGCCAGTGGTTCTCCACAGGAGCAGTACCCTAGGATGTGTTTTGGAAATGGACTAGCATTTTTTATTTTCACAGTGATGGGCACTTAGGGGAGGCACGGCAAAGATGTGGTTCCTTTCCACACATTAAAGGAACTGTGCTGTGTTCTCTGTCACGTTCAAGTATTTCTCTGTTCATTCCTTTCACTTGAACCTTCTAGATGACCAGGTTAGAGAGTAACTCCTTTCTACTTATTAAACAAGTCAATTTAATTTTTAACAAACTGAATTTTCCACGGATTCAACTCCTGTGTATGTATGTGCTTTTGTTTGCCACTTTACTAAGTCATTCACCATTTCAGAAAATCACCTCGCCCACCACAAATCTGCTGACTCAGAGTAAACAACATAGCAGGATGGGATCAGGATTCTTTTGCAACTATTATATTCACGTCAATGCCATGAATAGGTTCAAATAGCCATGTGTTTGTTTTATCATGTCTTTCAGTACAGTCATGTCTGAGCATTTATATATTGAGCATATCATATTTTATTTTAACTATTTTCCTGTTATCTTTGTACTGGTTTTAACAGAACCTACTTATACATGCAATTCTCCACAAATTTCATTGCAGGATAGTAAGAAGGTGATAAAATATTTTATGAAAAGGAGACATCACATCTGATAGGGAGGCAAAACACTGACCTACGACATCATCTAAGGCTCCTCGTAATTCTAACATTTCTTGATTCTGTGAAAAATGTCCACTCAGCAAGTGCTGATTATTAGCAAGCTTTTACCTCTACTCTTACATTTCAACATTTCCAAGTATTGCAATTAAATTAAAAAGAGAAATACCTGTGGTCGCTAAGGTGATACATAAAAACACCGACTTCATTAAACGTTCAAACATTGATGTTAGTGGGGAATTCCATAGTGCTGATGCCTTTCATAGGTTAACACAGGACCAAAAAAAAAAAAAAATATCTAAGGCACAGTTCGAGCCCTTCACTTCTATCTGACCACAAGAGGCTATACTACTGGCCTCAGCAGCTGACTGTGCCCTTGTTCTGTCCTTGGGCTAAGGGGCACATATGTTAGTTATATGCTGCCTCAGCATCTCTCCCAAAAATTTCATTCAGGAAAATATACATCTGCCAGTAACAAGATGTTCTAAATGTGGAACAGGATGAACATAACCAAACTGCAAATGTCTACTTAGCAGAACTTGTCATTCAAAAGGCAACACCTTCAACTCAATATTGGCTTGCCGACAGTACAACTATACTACCATTTTTCTGTGGCAATTTGTTCCTGCAATCAAATTGAGGGATAATCATTACATCTGCTATGCCAACTTCTGGTTTATGAAAATACATTGAAGACATGACTTCAGGAGCTATCTCTTCTTCCCACACAACTGAGTTCTCCCCATGTCTACCTTTTCCATTATTATGTCTGACCATCCAGCACTACCACCTCCCTCCTCTACCATATAAGCTCCTGTCACAGGCAACAATGTGTTAACATTCCACAGATTTTCATATGTACATGAAATTAAACTTACCAAGACAATGTTTGGGGAAACAATTCCCTGGTGAAATAAGATAAACCCATACCTAATAAATATAGCCTTCTTGGTCAAATGACCAAGAGCCAAAAAGATAACTAATTACATACAAACTATTAAACAGAAAAGAGGGACAAAAACAAGCACCAAATTCTGTTTGATCTACATACCAAAACAAACGCAAGATCCAGAACATTCAGTTGGAAAACTGCATCAAGAAAGTCTAATAACCATTGTTTTTTCAAAAAGAAAATTTTATTGAGGCTATTAAGTAATAAATTCTTTGTAAGCAATTACAGAAATATTTCAAAATTACTGAAAGATCAAAAAAATTAACACTTTGAAGGTATGGATAAACATTTACTTTTTAACTCATGAGTTTCTAAAAATAAAATAATAATTTTTATAGGAAGAAAAAACATATATTACCAGCAATCTTTTTTTATAAACCTCAACTTTTCCTCACTGCCCTCACATACATGTAGGATACCAAATCAGCAATTTTCTGAAAATGCATGTTTCTAACCAAATAAACATGTGAAACATAAAAGGATTTCTGAACGAGTACAGCTGACTCCTCAAGTTTCCCACATTACACAGTCTACTCTCAGCTCCCAGCATTTCAATGACCATCTATCTGACTTCAGTGTTTGTTTGGGCTTATAAAGGTTATGGGTTAGTGCTTGGGGTGAAGAGCACATTTTGACCTGATGTAACATTTTATATC
Organism: Papio anubis; assembly: GCF_008728515.1. Lineage (NCBI taxonomy): Eukaryota > Metazoa > Chordata > Mammalia > Primates > Cercopithecidae > Papio > Papio anubis. The sequence goes on along the minus strand of NC_044979.1, from coordinate 41,024,264 downwards.
TACTTGATTCAAAAATTAAGAAAAAGAAGGTTTGCCAATGGCTCTTTGAAAAAAGCAGATGACCCAGCATGGAGACCCAGTCCTGTGTCATTCTTACCCGCAGGGCCTCGATGACGAGGTCTCTGGCCTCCAGCTCCCCTTCCATCACGCTGAGGAGCATCCGCAGCTCGGATTTACTGAGAGTATCCACATCAAACTCTTTTTTCTGTAACACATAAAAAAACAAGGCAATGAAAAATCTTTTCCTAAAGAAGACACACACATCCTAAGAGTTATGCAATGGATCATTTTTATCCCAGTGGCTCAGCAGATCCAAGAGGCACTGGGGTACTATTTGCAGCAGACAATCTATGCCATGACCTTCTAGGAGAGAGGTAAAAACTATAACGCCAGTCTCTCAACTCTCCTCTCCAAGGAGCTATAGTTCCCCAGCCTGCCTGCACACCCAGACTCAAAATCTCTCCAAATCACACAGCACAAATTTAAAGTCCCCGAAGTCTGAAGCAAAACAGGTCTGGTATATCTTGGGGGAGTAGGGGAGTTTCAAGAGAAGCAAAGAAAGCATGGATGTATTCCTAGAAGGGCCCCAACATAAAGACTCCTGGGAGGTTTTTATAAATTCCAGAACATCCAATAATAATAGGTCATGTTTACACACTCTGCAGCAGAGGCCACCAGCTGGCAGCCAAATCTGGCCTACAGATGTGTGTTACTTGGGTCACAAAGTGGGTTTGTCATCGTTGTTGTTTTTCATTTAGCCGACATTTAAAAAATCTTAAGATGTCACCAAAAAATCCAGATCCCTGGCTTGCCTTCAAATGTCAGATGACTGGGTAACTCCAGATTCATATTTCCTCACGGCAATAATGCACAGAGCCAGGAAATAGCTGCCCCTTTAGAAGGAACACATTCCTCATGTTGCCAACCCTCCCCCACCAACACATACACACACACACAGTACAGGCACACACACTTTTAAGAAACCAGGACTGCCACTCATATGTGGTCATCTGGGCGGACAAAGTCCGGTGAGTTTGGAACCCCTGCTGTTTGGTTATCAAAGTGCCTTCTTATGAACGCCTCTGTAGCTTCTTGGCAGGCCTGGGAGGGAGCTGAGACTGGAATAAGTGAGACTTCCAGGGACCTAGCTACAGCTTGAAGTCAGCACCAGGGCCCTAGGTGTGTGTGGGGGGGAGGTGGGGGGAAGGGAGGGGGTCATAATTTCTCACACAAGGTTCTTCCAGCCCTTTTGTCTTCTCTTGTAGATTTCTTCCCTGAGCGACTGCATCCAACCTCTTAAGGCTTTAAATTTCATAGGTATACCACTGACTCTCGATTCTTTTGTCTTCCGCTCCAACCTCCTTCCTCACAGCAAATTTTACAAGTAGGTTCTCCGGCATTTATTTTAGAGATAAAGCTGAGAGTGAGTTCACAGTCAGCCTGGGTGAGTCCAAAGCCTGAGCTCCTTCCACCAGGCACACTCTGCTCCTCCCTTCTGTACACAGACTCATTTGACAAGCCCAGTCACCATCATAGAGAAGGGTAACACAACATTTATCCCCAAATCTGTCTGTACACTCACCCTCAGAAGCCATTGTTCAAAACATGCCAGAATATTACTTCACACTTGCATAGCACCCAATGGCTTCCAAAGTAGTCTCAGAGAATTGACTAATTTACACCATATTGCCATCTCCATTTTTAAAATTGAAACTCAGAAAAGTCAGATAATATATGCAGAGCATGCAACCAGTAAATGGTAAAACGAGGATATATGACCAAATGCCATGACTTATCTTCACACTTTACCAGCATGGCACCAACATTCTAGAATAAGCTCTTTGAGATGAGATAAAAATGGTACCATCCTATCAATCAGCCAACATGAACACTGGGCTATTTCTGTGAAGACACAAAAGTATACATAGTAAAGACAATAAACTATTTCAGAGGCTTTCAAACAGGCATGACCAGAACGGTAACATTTAAGTTTCAAAAGAATCTTCTGGAAAGAGATGATGGTACAAAGGGGAAAGAGACTAGAGCTAGGGGGTTCTCTCAAGAAAGATTTTAAAAGGATCTCTCTCTTAAAATTATTTCTTTTTGCATACACACTAGACAGAGAAGTTATTTGGAAAGGTAAGGGCTAAGGATAAAGAGAAGAGGAAAACCTATAGCAAGCATAAATCATGTATAGTTCTCAGGGATTCCTACTTCAAAGATTTCTTAGAGATGCTCCCTATGAATAGTAAAATCCAACGTACCAAGTCCCAATCTCTGCTCCCACTACACAGTAGTGTCCATAAAGTCTTATAAACCAATTGTTCTCAAACTTTGGCATGCATAAGAATCACCTTAAGACCTTGTGAAAAAACAGGCTGCGGTGCTCCACCCCTGGAAATTGTGATTCAGTGAGTCTGAGGTGGGGCTGTGAATCTGCCCCTCTAACAAGCTCCTGCTGATGTTGCTGGTCCACAGACTACATGCTGAGGAGCACTTCTATAACTCATGCCATCCTCTGTTTTCTCATCTGTATAATGGAAATCCTAACATCTACCCTGCATTCTTGTGAGGATTAAACAAGAACATATCAATGAAGTAAGTGCCAAATGAAGGCAGGCGGTTGTTATTATTAACCCAGATGTTTCATGTAGAGAGGAGTAGGGTATTGGCCAGGAGCCTATTTCTTTGAAAATCTACCAGCCCAAGTCCAATAAACTCAGTTTATTGGCTATGATGAAAGACAGGCTCTTTTATCCTGGTTTTTCCCACTGAGATGGGAGAGTAAGCTGCAATTCTTATGTGCTTTAGAGGGTAATGTTTTATTAATGATGCTGCTGGTTGCTCTAAAGATTTTAATTAATTGTATATTTTATTGTCCTGCTTCTCCAAAGCTTTATAAGCAAAGTGCTCCATTTTAAAAACTAATAAATTATGAAAGACATTGCCAAGATCCTGATTCATATTAGAGTCAGGAGAGCCTGCCCTGCTTCCATCAGCAGCAGCAACACATGTGACCTACAGCCAAAACTTCTGTTTTTCTATATACTACCATCAATAAAGAGGGAAATTCATTAAAATAAAAAATATTGGTACAAGGGTTCTTGCTAAACCATAGATTATGTCACACAGAATGTTAAAAAATAAATCTGTCTCCCATCACAACGTATGAAGTGATGTACTGTTTGACACATACAGTGCATCTGTCTGCTTGTCTTTCTTCTCTCTCTGTCTCCACCCCCATTTCTCCGCTACTAGTCATAGTAAAATTTCTCTACTAATTCCTGGCCTTTCATAGTGCAAATATTATAATAATATTTTCAAATTGTCAACACCTTTCATTTCCACTCTATTCTGGCAAAACAAGGTAAAAACAAAGTACTGTGCATGAAAAGATGCTGGAGACCTTAAGACTCCAAGTATTTTATAAATAAATATAAAGCACTTTAGTATTTTTAGAAAAATAACCTCAGAAGCAAAAATTCTAACAAAAAACTGTATTTTTGTTAGAATATATATATATACACACACACACATATATGAATGAAGTGGCATTAATGTTAGATGCATATGGTACAAAAGTACTTATAGAAAAAATATTAAAGTTTCTTGGTTTAAGAGCCAAACGAATTATTTTAAGTCATATGTTTATAAAAGACTGCACTGATAATCTAATTTTCAAATTGGATAGAAGACAGGACAGATCCAAATGCTGCCACTCACACAAAAAATTAAGGTCTCTGTCATGGCACTCATGAAAACATGACTCCCAAATCCCCAACTCCCCCCAGAAAAAAACTAGAGCAGACATGTTCACAGACCGAGGTTTACTATTGAACTTGCCTTTGCCAATTAAAAAAGAAAAATCCAGTTCTTATTTTTTAGTGATGAAAAGAAGCTAAAAACAAAATAAAACCAGATCTGTGCCAGGCACGGTGGCTCACGCCTGTAATCCTAGCACTTTGGGAGGCCAAGGCCGGCGGACTGCCTGAGCTCAGGAGTTCAAGAACAGCCTGGGCAACACAGTGAAACCCCGTCTCTACTAAAATTAAAAAAAAAAAAAAATTAAAAAATAAAATTAGCCAGGCGTGGCAGCGTGCATCTGTAGTCCCAGCTACCCTGGAGGCTGAGGTGGGAGAATTGTTTGAACCCAGGAGGCAGAGGTTGCAGTGAGCAGAGATTGTGCCACTCTAGCCTGATGACAGAACAAGACTCCATCTCCAAAGAAGAAAAAACAAAACAAAACAAAACAAAACAAAAACACAGATTTCAACTCCACAGGCCACTCTTCCGCCTGTTACATTTGCCAGGAAAAGCATTCCAGAAAAAACGCTTAACACCTGGTTTTAAAAATCTGACATGGCAGCTTCAACCAATCCAGAATCTGGTCATCAAATACAAAGTATGTCTTGTTTGGGATACAAGTCATATATATTAATTTATTGTATGTTAATCTATTGTATATTATAATTTATTATAATTTATTTAAAATTTAAAATTATACTCATATAATTATATATAATATATATATATGATATATTATGTAAAAATTAGAAAGGAGAAATAATCCCAAACTCAACTGTTCAACACTGTAGTTTTGAACAGCTCTGAATTACTTGGGGCAAGTGTGGGGAGGGCATTCTTGAGGATTTTTTCTCATACAGGCTGAGAGAGAGAGAAAGAGACAGAATAGACAAAACAGACCCTGGCTGAATCAAGCCATCTTAAATTTCCAGAATTGAACACAGGCCAATACCAAGTTTGCCCCTCCCCAAATCTAAAACACTAGGTTTATGTGGGGAATTCAGTAGACACGGCTAAATATTAATAGAAAAGTCTTACCCATATCGTTTTAGAATTAGTGGAACCAACCAACATTGATTGGTTATCAGAATGCCTTCAGGAGACATTATGAGCCACGGTGGCAGAGACACCCCTCAGATCTTTCCTCAAATACATCCGTCCTATCAGGGTTGCTGGGGGATATGTTGGTAACTAAATACAAACTCAGGCACTTTATCTGGCTCTTCCCAGCAACACCAAGAGCCTCTCCTTCAGTTTAATATCCAGCAGGTTGTGCCTATTTTCCATCAGTAAGCTTTACATAGGAGAAAGCAGGCAGACTGGAAGGTGGGGTGATGAGTGATGTAGTAGGAAACAATCAGCAAAGTAGGGCAAATCACTTCATCTGTTTGAATCTCAGGTTTTCCATCAGTAAAAATAAGGATGCTGGAGTAAGTGATCTCTTAAATCTCCTCCAGCCCCTAAATGTCCTGATTTCATGTACCATCAGGGTAACTGGATTACTGGACTGAGGAAATTTATTTAGGTCATTTCCTGAGTCTAAAAGCCTTTGTGAGGTACTTGAGGAAAACTGATTTTGCCTCTTTGCTCAGAAGTTACAGAAAAAACTATTTTCCTCCTAGTTTAATAGTGCATGCTAATAATTAATAATGCATTTAGAACTTTCTATGTAAGCAAGCTTTATGCTTTGGGGATGAATAAGGGCTATCAAGAAGTAAAAGCAATGAAATCATCTTGAAAGTTCACCATCACAATGCAAAGGCTGTATCACCGACATGCAAAAAATTAAATCCACCTCTCTAGGTACACAAGAACATGCACTATGTTAAGAATTCAGCTAATTATAAGGGTTTTCATGAAGAAAAGTACATACTTCTCAAGATCTCAAACTATTTTCAAATCTCTGAAGTTACTTCTTGCCTTGAGATTATCTTCCTGGTTTCTCTCTCTTCAAGGAGGAAAGAATTTTTGTGATGGGGTTGCCTACTTCTGATGCTGCTCTTCCTAAGAGAATGGATTCTCCTCTGATTCATCTGGGTACTATCTTTCTTCAGCACATAGCTCAAACCCCACTTCTGAATGCCTTTCCAGACTCCAGAAATCTCTTGTTCTCTCCATTCAGTCTTAAAATCTGTTCTATTACTTCACTTGGCGGTTAATCCTGTCCAGCTTTGTGCATTTCCTCATAGTAAACTTATTATCTCTATTAACTCTATTTTCTCACCCCTACTAGATGTGTCAGGACAGTAAGAATATTACTTCTTCACTTATTTTATCCAACGTGCTCCCCCTGCCCCGACCCACCATATACACTTTGGGTATAAAATGTCTACTGCACACAGTATGCAAACAAAGTGTGCAAAGGATGTCTCAGGTACATCCATCTTACTAAGATACAATGTTTCAGCCCAGTCTAGGTGCAACTAAGTAACTGTATTAGATCATTGACTCAGAGTTTCAAAAATCATCTAGAGTAACCTCAACTAGGGAAGCTGCTTGATGTTCTGCTTTAAAACAACATATAGCACAGAGAACATGGGGTCTATTTGGTGTCAGCTCTCCAAGGTCATGCACCTCAAATCAACCACACTGTCTGGGGTCTTCCATGCAAGACAAGAAATTCAATGTATTGAAAGGAGGTAATACTGACAAGGAAACAATGTCAGGAAGGAAACCTGGTAATGGATGTGACTAATTTTAGCTAAGAGAAAGCTGGAAAGAATGGCAGAAAAGTGGCTCAGTCAGGGGTGACAGCCTCTGATAATTAAGCCCAGCTACCTCCCTTTTCCTCCTTTCAGATCTCCCCGCAGTCTCTATTTCCTCCTTAGGGGAAAAAAAAGGACCATACCTCAAACAATACAAACGTCTATTTTCACTCTAACTCAGTTTTTCGATGATACATCAGCCCGACATGGGACATGGATCAGCTCCACGGGCAAGCAGACATTCAGATGTAATAACCATCCTTTAGGAAGCTTACAATGCATTAAAGAATAGTCTTGATTATCTGTAGGTGGCAAATGTCTGCATGCTGATTTTCAAATGAAGAGGCTGGGCCAAATTAACAGGCAGGCCTTTGGAACCATCTTGTCTTTTCAATGAAATATAAAAATGTCAAAACCAAATCATTTGCAAACAAGTATCCACTCCACATAGCAATGTTACCTTGACTACACTACATTTACTATAACCTTTTAAAATGATCTCCAACATATTAGTTGGTTACTAACAATTTATTTAAACAGAGTATCTCCCCCCACTCTAAAATCAGGATTTATATATGGAAGGCATCATACTGTACACAGCATTAATAATATGATCTCATTATTTGTGTAAGTTATTTAAAACATTAAAATTTTAAAAATCTTTCAATATCAATATCATCATCCTCTCTTGTACCTGTCCTCTGATTCCTTACCTAACTACCAAGAGAAAAGACAAATCTCTTTTTCCACGTTATACAAGCTTTGCAAAGGAGCACCAACAGAGAACAATGTAATCAAGTGTGTTCAAATAAAGTATCCTTCTAAAGCAATACTCAGACAGGCTTCGGTGGCAAAGTAAATGGAGCTGGGGGATACTGCTCCATCCTTCCTAGGCACATTCAATGCTGAAATTCCAGTTCCACATTTCTGTGCAATTGCAGACTATTCTAAAGCCTGCCTAACCTCCTTTTTCCTGCCCAATCTTTCCTTTTATTCCCTCTTCCTGTTTCCAAACTTCCCCACATTTCTCTTAATCCCCTATCAATCATCTTCTCTCTCCTCCACACCCCAATGGGTGATGTGGCCTTGACTCTATTATTGGAAGGATGCAGGATGGCAGTGGTGCAGCCTCAATCATCATTTTGAAAACAGAGAATCCAAAGAGAAAACTAATAGTGTTGCAAATTAAACTTTTAAAAAACCTCTATAACGAATCTAAGAAGTCATTAAGAAAAGCGGCTTGGAAAGGGGCAGTATTAAGATGAAAATTTTTACAAATAAGAATTAGGGTCATCTTTTTGGATCAAGATCCATAATATCTATAATGTTAATTATTACAAGTCACAGGCCAATAGTTTCACTATAAGCTAGCTGGTAACACACACAGTGAGTTTTCCAATTAGCCACTCAACATTAAGTTTTATGACACAACTTCTTGGTGAGCTTCCTTTCATTTTCTTCATTCAATGAATATTTGTGGAGCACTTACCATGTGCCTGGCATTGTGCTAAGCACCTTTGCTTTCCTTTACAAGCTTTACACAACTCTCCTCGGAGGTGGAGGCTGCTCTCTCCCAGCCACAGCCTTGCTGCCCACATGATCAACATCAGATATTTGTAAATGTCTAAGTACCAAGGCTGTGAAACATTTTCTCACCTCATAAAGTTATGTGAAACACACAAGGATAGAACCAACTGGCAATCTAGCCTAGGCATGGATTCAATCACTGAGGACAATTGTTCTCTAAACAAAATTGTTCCTGTGAGAAATACAATAACAAAGACAGCAACGACAATAATAATAAAGTCCAAAAACTGGGGCAAACAGCAACCTACAACCTATTATTTAAGAAGAAGAAGAAAAAAAAGAGTGAAATGCAGGACACTGGAAACAGTTATATTCTCATCTTTGGAAAAATATTCCAGTCAATTTCCTCAACTTCCAAGCTATTTTTCTGAACCATATAACTGCGACCAGAATGGGAACCTCTTCGCTCATCGCTGAAAGCCCTTCGCGTGTGTCTCCCTAGGATATGGCCACATTCACACACTCCTTCCTGCAGTGCTGGTCCAAATCCTCCTTCAATCTCAAGGCCTACCTCAAATGTCATCCTTCTATGGAATTTTCTAGATCCATCCACTAGGAACCCTCTCTATGACTGTCTCTCTCCAAACTTCTAATGCAAAATCATTTGTGCCTCTCATGACACCATCATCTCCAATTTGATTCCTTGGCACATGGCAGTTTCTATCACTGGAATGTATTACTTTAGCAGAGCAAAGATGACACTCATGATACCTGTATCTCAGTAAGTGTTCAGTAATGTGTGTTAAATGTATGTTATTTCCTATTTAAAAATTAAGCTACAAAACTTTCAACATTCTATAGCTGCCATATAACTATAATTTAGTTTAAAAAAACACTTAGTGAAATTGGCTACGAAAGTTCTTTCCAGTGCATTTACATGCAATACTGTCACCTGGAAAACAAAACTTTCAAGTTGCCAGCTGTTAATTTGTTTAATATCACTGTTGTGCATTTTAAATCACTGTCCAAGTTTTTCTTTGTCACTGTCACCATGACAACAAATTTTATACCTTTTTGCATATTAGCTGCTCCAGAAAAGCTCAGAATGACAAGAATGTTGGTTGGCTTCCCAAATATAGCTCTCAAAAGATCTCCATTTTCCTTTCACTCCAAAATTCTTTGGTAACAATAAAAAGCATGAAGATTTCTGTTTTCCATACTGCCTTATCCATTAGGAGTTATTTTCAGAGTAGAAACAGCAATATGGCCTATAAAAGTCATCACATTTGGCCAGGGCACTGAAAATAACCCAGGTTTCCCGGCATGGTTCACAGCAAAGACTATTAATATGATCCTATTGAATAATGTAGCTGTTACCCAGCCTTAAACTTGGGATGCTTTCAGGATTTAAACAGCTAAGAATGAGGATCACAAACTAAATTTAAAACATTCCACTAAAAATGATATTAAACTGAAAACTATAAATTAAGCTTGTCTCTAAGCAACAATCTAAATAGTCAAAGCTTACTGAAAACACTCACTTTCAAAAATAGCCTACTGCTTCAGAGCTTCCATTGACTCCTTACTGCCAAATGTATACATAAAAATCACAATATGTAAACCAATTTGAAATTCAACAAATCTCCAAAATGCAAAGTGAATTGTTCACTAAAATAAAAATTAAGTTATCAGTCAACAAGAACCCAAAGTGCATTAAAACGCCTTTGATTTTTAAGGAGCAATTATGATGACACATATCACTCCTCTACACTAGCTTTCCTTTCACTTTAAAATCAGTCTACAGGTAAAGAGGCTGATAAGAGAGAACCATGCCTTATGAAGTCAAAACTATTTGGAGAAGTAAAATAAAATGCCCAATATTCTACATAAGAAGCCATCATCAAAGTTTTAGTAAAAAGTCAGAAATTATTACTATTTTTTAAACTACTAGATGAAGAATCCTTACTGCATCTCGCAACCCTAAAGGATTCTATGGAAATAGCAAAGAAGGTTCACGTTCGCAGATTTTCCATGGCTCTGCCCATTAACAAGGGTGAAATTATCAAATCCCCAACTATCAGCAGTGAAAATCAGACTTGAAAATTTTAAACAGAAGAGAGGGAACACTGACCTTGTTAACACAGAAATCTTCCTGGCGACCTGGGTTCTGTTTACGATCTAACCAAACAAAACGATATATCAGCTCTACAGACCATCAGTCAGATATTTGTGTTTGGGTTGTCAGGTGATTAAAATATTGAGGGTAATAGAAACCCATCCTGAGTGGATTAAGTAAACAAATTCAAACTTCCTGGGGAACAGGAAACACACACCCTACACACACACACACCCCACACCCTCTTTCTTTTTCCTCTTCCTTCCCCTTCCCACCTTTTGGGGATGAAGGCACCAAATCATTTCCACTTGCCAGAGAGCCTTGTCTCAATAGCTAGTTTCCTTACTGTGCCCCACAGTGGGGAGCTGATTCACATAAGTGGGCAGGTTTCGCTTGAAATCTTAAAGTTCTCATTTTCTATGCAAAGAATGGAAACTCAATTTTCCCAAAAGTTCAAATCAAAACTTGCCAGTTTTGCAAGTGGAAATCAGCAGTCCTCCTCCCCCTCTCGGTTTCTCCTTCCCTTCCCAGGCTCAGCTCCTCTCACCCCAAGTACCTTCCTCCACATCTCTCCTCTCCCTCTCCAGAAAGCCCTACCTCCAGAGGGTGGGAGGAAGTTAAAGCGGCCCCGGCTGTTTACGCCCGGCCCTGCCCTCTCCTGCTCCTGCACGGACTCTGCTCAGGTCTTGAGAGGAAGAGAGGGGGCGTCCACGCCCCGCTCGCTCCATCCCACCCCGATCCTTCGGCGGGAGCAGCCAGATCGGGCCAGAGTGGGAGGCGCTCCTAGATCTGCCTTTCTCTGCAGCTCCTTGCAGCTCCTGCTAAGCTGCTTCTCAAACACTCAGAACGTTTTCTACCCAGGAAATGTGAGTCCAGCCCTTCCCCAAGGTAGAGGCTGGAAACCACCAGCGAGTCTCTACACGGGGTTATTCAGGGGGGTGAAAGGAAGGACCAGTCATGAATGGTAGCTCATTCAGCTACTAGACTCCAGAGAAGAACAATGTCTTGAAACCAGGTGCAGAACCTCCACCTCTCCCGGGCATCGCCTTGGGAAGAACTAACCCATCCACCCGACCCCAATCACCACCACCAAGTGATGGGGCAGCAGGCTGCTAGGACCTAAAGCGCTGGCCTCAGCGGCAGCAGCGCCGCAGCAGGACAGAGCCCTCTCCCAATGGGCCCCCCGAAAGCACAGGAACAGATGCACACAATGGGCATCCCCACACCTGCTGGGCGATGGCCCACCTCCCCCAAGCTGCTCTCCCGGGTCCGCTGAGCGGTACCAGGCACCCCTGAGACAAGCGCTCGCAACCACACGCGCAGCGAGAGGTGAACAATGGGGGGTCAAATTCGCCAGGAAACACGTCCCAACCTTCGCCCCCGGTCAGAAGCGACCGCAGCGGAGGGAGTGGGCATAGGGGTCGCACTGGACTCACGCAGGGAGCTGGGAGAACCGAGTGACTCGAGGCCGCTTCCCGTGGGGCGCGGAAGGGACAGGAGGGATCCCTAGCCCGGGTGGCCGCTCCGCTCCCACCGGCCTCCGCCGTGTGGGCACCCCGAGAAAGGGGCACCGGAGGGTCCCGGGCTTACGGAACGCCCCGGGGGTGCGGAACCGGGTCCGGCTGGGACCCCGGCGCCGCCCCCAGCCCGCGTCTACACTCGCCCCGCGCCCGCCCCAGGAATTCGGTTACCGCCGCCTCCGCCGCGGCCCCCGCCGCGTCCTCCGGGGCCCGGGACAAGTCGGGCTCGCAGCTCGCGCCGTCCGTCGCCATCTTCCTGCTCTAGCGGATCCGAATGCGAGCTCGGAGCCGCGGCTCCGGACTCAGCCTTCTCCGCGCGGGCGGCGCTTAACCCGCTGCTGTCCGGGACGCGGGCGCGGGAAGCCTGGAGCCGCCGCACTCCCTCCGCCCCTCGCCACCGCCCTCGCCGCTTAACCCGCTGCGCGCCGCAGCGCCCCGCCTCGGTCCCGCCCCGGGCCCCGCGCCCGGCTGGGCCAGCCGCTGGCTCGTGGCGGTGCGAGAAATGGGCGCACGACCTGGCTCCGCTGCGGCCCTGCGCGCGGACTGGGGATCAAAGACCACGGAAGAGGTGAAGGGAGAAAGCGCCCGAGGAGCAATGCATTCCGCAGAACCCCCACCACGCCGGAGAAATCCGTGCACAGACCGGATTAAATGTCAGGCCTCCTGAATCTGAATTCTGTGAAAGATCAGGGAAAATCCTACACTTCAGCTCCCTCTATCCCACCGCAAGGAATCACATAGGGCACCCCTTTCTTCTTAAATTGCTGTTTCTTAAATTTCATTGCCGCCAGGGTATTTTTACCCTCCCAATATATATACACACCTGGCTCTGATTTATTCTATCGTTGACTCTAGTCCTTCTCCAAAAACAATTCTCAGATGAAAACGATTTGTCTGTCCTGTTTTCTTTTAGTACGAGGCACCAGCCCCTCAGCTCCTAACTTTCTATACAATCTCCTTTTCGGGGAACGTGTAGTGGGCTGTTTTATATCCTATGACCCCCCCAAGTCTGAAGTCTCTCCTGAAGGACTAACCAAGAAGTGTTAAATGTCATAGCTTTAAAAGCTAAATGTCATGCCCTCTACTTCTGAGACAATTTTTAAAAATTACTCCCTAGTGTGAGGACACGTGCACATATACACCAAAAACAACCAAACAAAAGCCACCTTTGTAAAAATAGATTTTATGGGAATTACACGTCTCAGAAGATTTTTCGTGAGATGAGTGAATTAGGCCCAAACTCTTAATTTTCCCTTCCCACATCTAATTCGGTTCCTACCCTTTGCTGCCAATTTCCAGAATGTGAAAATCTATCACCTCACCAAGACCATATGGTACAGCCCTTGTGAAATCACCAGATCCCTAAAAATGTGTCGAATGCATAAAATCAAATCGAGACATTCAAGCTGTGTCTCAAAGACGTAAACTCAAACCACAACCAAATCCTGCACTTGAAATTTTGGAAGATGAATGACTGGAATGTTCAGTCCAAGGGTTACAGATCAAAGCTTTTTTTTTTCTTTCTCTCTCTCTCTTCTTTCTTTCTTTCTTTCTTTCTTTCTCTTTCTTTCTTTCTTTCTCTTTCTTTTTTCTTTCTTTTTTTTTTCGGCAGGCTCCTAAAGACAGATTTTGACTCTTTAATTGCTCCACTTTCCAAAGTAGACCCAAATATGACACAAACCAGGGCAGAGAAAATCTTTTCTGCAAAGACCCTAAAAGGGATTGATTAATAAACTGTGAAAAGTTCCCTCCCAGAAGAGAGGTCAAGAAAGAACTTTACCTAGAACTCTGGGGCTAAAAGTCAGAGACTTAGAAATCATCTCCAGGTTATCCTGTGAGTACAGGTACTTATTTATTCATTTATTTTTATTGACTCTGATAGTTACTTCCTCACGTATCCCTTTAATATCCATTCCTATTCATTATACAACTTTCCTTTATTAAGTATACTCTCTAAAACTACTCAATATTAGAATAACTAGATTTCTTTAAGATGAAAGAAAAACATTGGACGGTAAAAGTTAGATGCCAAACTGATAGTAAAAATGTAAAGTCCAAGAGCATTCCTTGTTCTTTTCAAAACGCGTTTTCACACATTGCAAGGCAATCAATTTTCTTGATTCTGATGTTGAATACTCCCCAAGCAATTAACTGGCAAACTTCTGGAAAAAAAAAAAATAGCAATACATTTTTACTCACGGTTAAGAGAAATATGAAATGACACTATCTCTGGGAAGCAAATCCCTTTTGTACATGCAGCCCAATTAAAAAAAATGTTGGGAAAAAAATAGCTTGTATTCACCTAAATACAATTAAAGCAGGATCATGTCACAAGGAAATCAGTCCCTGTCCCCCGCCCCCCGCAACCACCCCCCTACCCATCCTTTTTTGTTTTTGTGAAATGGAAAAAATACAAATAAAAAACAGTGATAAAAATCACAGGACACCACATTCTCTAACCTCCAAAATCCAGGACCTTGGAAGGAGAATTGACAGCCTTCTGTTTCCACCTTAAAACCAGCACTGTTGAAGGTTGGCTGAGGATCTCACCTACTGCACAGAAGGGGCACACTAGGAGTTAACTTCCTCACCAGTAGCCTGGCCTGGGGCTGCTTCTCCACCAGGAGGACACTTGCATGTTTAAATTTCCTCTTGAGAATTAGCCTCTGCTACTATTGCAAATTAACTCTTTCTAAGACTTTCTTTGCACAAAGGCAGGCTCTATTACAGTCAAAGCAAATAGATCTGAAAGGGTAGTGACTTGATGGCTCCAGAAATTAAATATTTTGAAGCCTCATTAAACAGCTTAATAATAATAATAATAATAATAATAATAATAAAAGATATCCCAGGGCAACAGTGAAAATTACTGAAAGGCAGGGTAAAAAAGGAGAGTGACAGAAGTATAAACGAGAGGAAAATAAATCCCTACAACAAAAATGAATCATGAGTCTTAATCAGTAACTTCCTTTGGCATTAAAATGGAAGGAGTAATACTGAATATATTGCAAATAGAGAAAACTATTATCTACATCCTTTTTTTGGATCATAATAATGATGCTGATGACCCACTGACTAAAGAATTTGAGGGTAATTATTTTCCGAACCCTGGAATAGAAGTATTTGTGCTGAGCTATAGTACACTCTCTAAGGGTGAAATGACAAGGGAAATGAGTTCTTGAAGGTACAAATGCAGACAGATGTTTGGGTGCCAAGTGGTTTTCTGATTAAACCATGTCCTTGGCTTCGTCAACCACATCCTCCAGCCCACTAAACCAAAAACCCAGAGAGTTAGACATAATAATAAAACAGGACGCTTCCTTCCATGTGAAAAGATAAAGTAATATACACAGAGTCTAAAACGGTTTCTGTCATGGAGTAAGAGAATTCTTTATTTCAGTCAAATGACAACATTTATGTTAATTCCAAAGAGCAAACCATATGTCATCATGTCTTAGTATTGCCAAATGACAAAATTACTGAGTAGCAAATCATTTCTGACTGTATCCGCAAGCCTATAGGTACACAATTTAAATATTGTAGACCATGCTTGTCCCTGTCTGCAGCACGGTGACCAACCTAGGAAGCCCCAAATCTTGACATCAGGAACTCCGCAGATGAGCTCTGAGTGTCCACTGCCAGAAACGAGTCTTCCTATGACCTGACTACATTCCCTCATAGTCAGGTTGTCATTATCTACATGTGCCTCAAGCTTTTTGTGGATTTTACTCAGTAAATTTAATTCTAATATAGTTAGCCACTCTTGTCAACAATCTATGGTTTTGGAAGGCCTCCTCCACCAACTGCAGTTGGTGTGTGCCAAAGGAATGCAAGCTAATTTTACCTAAGCTAAAGCAAAACATAATTAGGGAATTAAATCTGCTATGTAGGAAGCAAGCCAAAGCGAAACATAAATAATTATCACAATCACTCCCAGGCCCTTTTAATACTACCTTTAACTGGGAACTGTATTTGTTCATTCAATTGCTGAGATAATGTCCAAATATAAGATTTGACTGCAAGGTTAGAGCCACATTAAGAAAATCATCCCCCAGTACAGTCACTCAAAGAACAGAAACCAGCTAAGACCAAACAATGAGGTAGTGTTGGTTCCATTCTCTTGCATGGTTTTCACATTTTAAATCATTACTTGTTGGTTTGGACTCTTATCTGCAGAAGTCATTTACAAGAGTAAATTTTAGTGCAGAAAGATGTTTTAGTACAAAACCGTTACGGAAAAATAATTATAACAACAACAAAAAAATATGTTCCGCTCTTGCCCCTTATCCACCTGAATTGGAAATGGACCTGAATATTTCTCTTTATTCAGCGTCTTTAGCAACCTCACAAGCCTGCAGTATATAGTTACTAGGCAACCATTAAAGCAGGGTGTTTATACCATTAGGCATTAATTACAGTGGAGCTTCATTTTTCTTAGAAAGTTTAAAAACTATATAAATAGGTTGTGAGATCAGGCCCTTTTCTCCTCTGATTAGAAGTGTGGATCCAGCTGTAAAACCACAGCTGAGATTTTTCTTTCATTTGGGAATACGCACTGTTCAACACAAAAGGAAATTTAGTGTTTGAAGAATTAATAAGAACACTAAAGATGTTGTCTTTGGATTTTAATAAATATGCATATGGCATTTATGATTGACTCAGTGAGGATTTACTTGGGATACAAAAAGCCGGAGAAAAGCTATACATGAATAACTCTCCTGTGCCAAACTGTGAAATAAACCAATACATTAACACTTCCTAGACAATCATAATCAATTGTCATATACCAAATTAATAGAGTTTCAAATACATTTGGAATTTTTGAGATGTAAATTTCACCTTACCCTGCCTTAAATCTCACTTGATGGCAATAGTTTGCAGTTGTCTTTTTTTTACCATCAAGACTTTTTATATTAATCCAAATTAGTTGGGGTTATTTAAAAATCACCTGGAAATGTGATGACATCATTTGAAAATATATACATATATATAGTAGGAGCTGTTCAATTAACCAATAAGTATACAATATAATTTAATTCATAATATTTATAAAACAATGTCATGGCTAGACTTGAAGGATTAATTTATTTCATTTCTTGATTCAAGAACGGAAGGGAAAAAAAGCGTTGGTATTGCTATTTTCATTCTGAGGAAGGTGAAATTACTTGTAGAATAATAAGAAAAAATACTTCTAACAAATCATAATTAAGGTTTAAGCAGCTTCAAATGTTTTATTCTGGCAGTTAAATAAAAATTTAACTACTGAAAATGTTTTATGCTAGCAATGCAATCAATATTTTTTTCTTATGGCAAAAGATAAATAGCCACATACTGGTCATTACTATCATAATCATCATGACAACCTCACTCACTATCCGTTTCAGCATTAACATCTTTGTTAAGAATCAGTTCAGTTGGGATGTATTTTACCACTACATTTTTCCTCCCTTTGACGTCTGTTAAGGACCTCACTTTGTTGGCTTGCAGCCGCCACCTCCTGACAATTGATCATCCGAAGGACACCATGCCATCTGATTCACAAAACACATTTGCTTGACACTCTTCTGCCTTGACCAGCCCTCCATCCTCACCCAATGTGGCCACAGATGCCATTAGAATGGTGGAGGGGAACCCCACTCCCAGACTTTAAAATTTGAGGTGGCAGCAGGTTAGGAATTGAACTGAACCTGCTAAACATTACCTGACTTCGAATAGTGGGTAAAGGCACCCATATTCAAATACCACATTGCATTGTTCTATTTTCTGTACAGAAACATTTTTAGAACTATAGAAGAAAACATAACCAGAATCATAGTTTTGTGGGGATTTTTTGAGACGAAGTTCCATTCTCATTGCCCAGGCTGGAATGAAATAGCACGATCTCAGCTCGCTGCAACCTCTGCCTCCCAGGTTCAAGTGATTCTCCTGCCTCAGCCTCATGAGTAGCTGGTATTATAAGTGTCTGCCACCATGCCCAGCTAATTTTTTTGTATTTTTAGTAGAGACAGGGTTTCACATGTTGACCAGGCTGCTCTTGAACTCCTGACCTCAGGTGATCTGCCCGCCTCAGCCTCCCAAAGTGCTGGGATCACAGGCGTGAGCCACCGCGCCTGGCCAGTTTCGTGTTTTTATTTTATTTTTATTTACTTAAGAGAACGTCTTGCTCTGTTACTTAGGCTGGAGTGCCGGGATGCGACTATGGCTCACTGCAGACTCAACCTCCTGGGCTAAAGAGACTCTTCTACCTCAGCCTCCTGAATAGCTAGGACCACAGGTGTGTGCCACCACACCTGGATAATTTTTTTTCTTTTCTTTTTTTTTTTTTTTGGTTGAGACAGGGTCTTAGTATATTGCCCGGGCTGGTCTCAAACTCCTGGGCTGAAGCCATCATTCCACCTCAGATTCCCAAAGTTCTGAGATTACAGGCATGAACCATTGTGCCTGGCCCAGAATTGTAGATTTAAACCTGAGCAGTAAAGAAACAAAGCTGCTAGAAGAAAAATATTTTCATGAACTTGTAATCAGAACATAAGTTCTTAATTTTAATGTTATCCAACTTATCTTTATCTTGTATGGTTAGTGTTTTTTGTGTCCTGTTTATGAAATTTTTGCTGAGCTCCTAAGTCACCGAGATGCTGTTTTCTGCCCGTTTTCTTAGAGTCTCATCCCACACATGCCCTGCTTAGAATTCTGCCTAATTTTGAGAGGAAATTGCATGCATACTTTTTGGGCTCTTTTTCTGAAGTGTCTTCCTCCTCTGGAACTTTGTCCTTCAAGTCCGAGACTCTCGGGCAACTACCGAAGCCTGAGCTCTATCTTCTTAGCCCAGTAAAAGTCATCTTTATTCCCCAACTGCCCCATTCCCATCCTAGCTCTTCCCTCAAGAATCATAGCTTTTAGTGCCAGGCGCAGTGGCTCATACCTGTAATCCCAGCACTTTGGGAGGCTGACGTGGGTGGATCACCTGAGGTCAGGAGTTTGAAACCAGCCTGGCCAACATGGCGAAATCCTGTCTCTACTAAAAGTACAAAAAATTAGCCAGGCGTGGTAGAAGGCACCTGTAATCCCAGCTACTTGGAAGGCTGAGGCACAAGAGTCACTTGAACCCGGGAGGCGGAGGTTGCAGTAAGCCGAGATCACACCATTGCTCTCCAGCCTGGGCAACAGAGCGAGACTCTGTCTCAAAAAAAAAAAAAAAAAAAAAAAAAAGAGAAAAGAATCATAGCTCCTAAAGTCCTATCTGCACTCACGGCTTGCCAATGCCTTTTAACAGTTGTTTTATACAGGTTGTTCCACTTTTTTATTTCAGCAGGAGATTTGGCCCAATACTAGCTTCTCTGTCATGATCAGAACTGAAAATCACACTTACTTTTAGAGAGTATTCCTCTAAGAAAACTTCCTAATGTTTCCTTGTCTAATTGAATTATAAACAGGACTGTATTATTTGTTTTTGTATCCTGGGAGTGAGGTGAACCCAACTTAGACTCTCTATTTGCCATTGACAAATAGAGTCCAGGCACAAATCTGCTACCTCATCTGTAGTTGACATGAAAAACCAGGCTAGCAATAAAGGACCACATTGCATTCATGGAATATAATACATAATACATGTAGAACAAAGCCATCTCAAATGTGAAGATTCTAGTACATTCTGAAAACTTTTGGCAGATTTTCTGAACTTTGAGGTCAAATGAAGATTAGTGGGTCTGTAAGAACATGAACTCTACACTTGTAATATCTGACACTGAGCCCAACACATAACAAGCAGTCAAGAAATATTTATTCAGATTAATTGAATGGAACAGATGTGTGGAGAGATGGAAAGATAGATGACTCAATGGATCAAGTAAATATTACTCCTTTCTTACCTTCTCTCATGAGCCCCTTTGACACTGCAGTGAAGCCTATGAATTTCTTCTCAGAAAAAAGTTTTAAATACATAAAATAAAACATACAAGATCTTAAAGGAAACAATTATATTAAAATCCAGTGATCAAAATTCTGCATACAAAAAACAAATTTGTAATGTAATGTGGAAATGTTTATTAGCACAGTAAATAACAAGATATAGTGGTGAACTCCATAATTAATATAATTTTGAAGTTTCCATGATTGTAATTTTTTTTTTGAGACAGAGTCTCACTCTGTTGTCCAGACTGGAGTGCAGTGGAGTGACCTCAGCTCACTGCAACCTCAGCCTCTGGGTTCAAGCACTTCTCCCACTCAGCCTCCCAAGTAGCTGGAACTACAGGTGCCTGCCACCATGCCCAGGTAATTTTTGGATTTTTAGTAGAGGGGGGGTTTCGTCTTGTTGACCAGGCTGGTCTTGAACTCCTGACTTCAAGTGATATGCCTGCCTCAGCCTCCCAGAATGCTGGGGTTACAGACGTGAGCCACTGCATCAGACCCCATGATTGTAAATTATATTTTGAGATATCTGCAACAATTGTATCAAGATTTAAACATATCTGTAACTTCTGCTATGACATAGTCCCAGATATTACAAGGTCTTTTATGGCCTGTTGCCTTAAGTTGTAATTGAAATAAATACTCACTATGAGAGGTTAGGAAGCATGAAAATATTTAATTTTAATTTTTTTAAAAAGTTCATGTTTAAAAATTTCATGTTTATAAAATGTACATATTAAATGTATTAATTAAATTGTTTTGAGAGATTACAATTTAGATGTGATAGGTCAAGTAGGGTATGCTAAGTAAAAGAGAGCTTAGAAGATCACCAAATGCTCTGTCCTCCAAACAAATACAACTTAGGTCACATACTCTACAGTAGTAGTTAAATTCAAGGTTACATTATTAAAACTTCTTTCTAGCTGTGTGACCTTGGACAAGTATTATGTCTCAGTTATCTCTTTGGTTAAGTGGTAATCATAATGGCTCTTATCTCTACAGGGTTGTTGAGAGGATTACATTAACTCATTTAAAGCACTTAGAATAGCGCCTGGCCCCCAGTAAGTTTTGGCTCTTATTACCATTTTCATGCTCTTCATACACTTATTAAATAATTAATAATCACTCTAATACACCCATGGAGTTTCAGAAAGAAATAACTTGTTGAATTAATAAAAATGATTCTACAACTACACAACAGTCCCAACAAGGCTATTTGTATAAATTTTTAATTTTAAACCAAATATTCCATGATTTTAGATTAAATATTAAAACTCTCAATAAGTGCTTGCAAAAGTCTTAATAGAGAAACTCAGGATGAATCATATAAATTGGAAAGTCGCTGCCATTTCATGGATTGCTGGCTGAGTGACAGCATCAGTGGGTGCTGGGGTAGAGGGAAGTGGGAAGACGAATCGGAGGGTGTGGATTTGAGCCTGCACATTTTTACAGTAAATCAACAGTCACCAACCTTTTTGGCACCGGGGAGCAGTTTCATGGAAGATAGTCATTCACAGGGGTGGGTGGGGGATGGTTTCATGGATGAAACTCTTTCACCTTGGATTATCAGGCATTAGTTAGAGTTTCGTAAGTAGCCCACAACTTGGATCCCTTGCATGCTCAATTCACAATAAGGTTGGTACTCCTATGAGAATCTAACACTGTGGCTGATCTGACAGGAAGTGGAGCTCAGGTGGTAATGCTTGCTTGCTTGATGGCCACTCACCTCCTGCTGTGCTGCCCAGTTCCTAACAGGCCATGGACAAGTACTGGTAGGCACCCAGGCTGTGGGAACCCCTTCCCTAGATCTGGAAATACATCATGATTCCTGTCCATTGGACAGTGAAGTTTATGTAGGTAATCTTCGAAACAATGGCAAAAAGACCAAATTGGAACAGGCTTTAGGCTACTATGGACCACTCCGAAGTGTGTGGGTTGATTTTCTTGAATTTTGGAGAGCCCTGAGATGCAGCTGATGCTATCTGAGAGCTCAGTGGAAGAACACTCTGTGACTACCATGTAGGAGTGGAACTGGCATGGCACAGTGGCTCACGCCTGGAATCCCAACACTGTAGGAGGCAAGGTGGGCAGATCACTTGAGGCCAGGGGTTCGAGACCAGCCTGGCCAACATGGTGAAACTCTGTCTCTATTAAAAAAAAAAAAAAAAATATATATATATATATATATATATATATATCACTAGATGTGGTGGCAGGCACCTGTAATCCCAGCTACTTGGGAGGCTGAGGCACAAGAATCGCTTGAATTGGGGAGGTGGAGGTTACAGTGAGAAGATAAGGCATCATTGCAGTCCAGCCTGGATGATAGACTAAGACTCGATCTCAAAAATAAAATAAAATAAAATAAATAAAATAAAATAAAAGGAGTGGAACTGTCAAATGGTGAAAACAAAAAAGTAAGAAGTAGAAATCGTGGCCCACCTGCCTCTTGGGGGCCTCACCCTCGAGATGATTATCGTAGAAGGAGTCTGCCACTTTGCTGCAGATCTCCAAGAAGGAGAAGCTTCTCTCACAGCCAGAGCAGGTTCCTTTCTAGAAACAGGAGAAGAGAGAGACCACTGTCTTGGGAGAGAAATCACAAGTTGTCCCGATCCTTCTCTAGGTCTCATAGCAGATCTAGGTCAAATGAAAGGAAATATAAGACCAGTTTGCAAGAGAAGAGGTGTACAGGAAATTACTTCATTTGACAGGAGTATATACAGAAAATTCAAGTTTTATTTGAAACTTTTTAAACTTGTTTCATTTTAAAGATGTTTTAGTTGTTCAGATTTGTTTGTCTCTTGAAACCGTGACACACAAAGGTGTAATTTTCTATGGTTTGAAATGGATCATATGAGACATGAAATACCAAAAATTTTTACTTTACAATGTTCCCTTAAGCAAAATTGAGTTTGCTTTGAACTTTACACATAGACTGATAATAAACCTCTAAATCCTGCCCAGCAGAAGTGTGATCTTTTTTTTTTTTTTTTTTAACACAGAAACAACTGGCAAAAATTGAAGTAAGATTTACTTTTTTTTTCCATAACTAGAATACAGCATGCAGCTAAGTTGCACAAGCAGTCTTTAAAAGCTGCTATGAAACACAAGCCATCAGGTAAAAAGAAACACTGCACTCTTAAGTTAGAGGTTTTTTAAAAACAGAAGTCCAAAATCAAGATGCTGGCACCTATGGTTCCTGATGAGGGTCCTCTTCCTAGCTTATAGATGGCCAGCTTCCTGCTGCATCCTCACATGGCCTTTCCTCAGTGCATGTGTAGAGAGAGAGATTTTTCTCTTCTGCCACCCACTAATAGTACAACCACAAGGACTTCACCTTCACAACCTAATCTAACTCTAATTACTTCTCAAAGACTTCTCCAAATATCATTACATCCAGGGGAAGGGCTTCACATATGAATATTAGGGGGACATGATCACTCAGTCCTACAAGATTCAAGTTCATTTCTGTACCATCTCATTCACCTGATTTTGAACAAACTTTAATGGGTCTAAGAAAAAGAAGATTCACAGCCAGGCCATCATGAATTGTGCAAAGCTTGTTGCATGTTTTATTTATGCCTCCGGTATACCCTACATGCAAACATTTTCTGACAAGGTTGCAGGGCCCAGAATCACCCACACTACACAACTCAGGGGATGCCACTCATCTGATAGTCTACGTAAATGGCATCCTCATGCTCCACAGAAATCTGAATAGGAAAACTCAGAAAACACTGGTATGGTGAAAGTCCAAGGGACTTGGTCTTGAAGACCTCTTTGAGCATAATTTCTCTGTGACCTGACACAAGTCACTGATCTTCAGTGAGTCTAGTTTTGTCTCTACAAAATGGGAATGATAATTTCAATACTCACTTTACAGGGTTGTTGTGAGGATTCAACGAGATTAATATGGACAAATGCCTGAATGCTGAAAACAGCTACACAAGTAGTATTATGGGCTTGATTTACCTTCCAGCCCTTGCATTCAAGGGTTCTTTCAGTTGGATATAGACAGCCTCATCATTAAGAAACCCCAACAGCCCTTAGTTGGGTCAGATCATGTTGGAACTTCTGTTCTATATACACATATTTCTGAGCTCTTTATTAAGGAAATGCCTCTGGAGTTTAAGCATAGAAGGAGTTTCTCTTTCCCTCATTACCACATTTTTCAAAAAGTGAAATTTCTTCTGTCAAAACACATCAAGATACCATGGTGACAATTGCTATAGAAATGCTAGATTTGGAAAGAAATGAAGAGATTTCTATTATGTTTCCTGCTATCCATGTTTAACAGGCTAAATCAAGCCCATGCTAGCTACAAGACTGAAAATGACTGTTTGCCCCATATATCTTGACCACACTCCCTGCTCCAAACCTTAAATTCTCACTTCCTAAGGCCTTTCAGAGGTTGTGCATGAAATTAAGTCTTAGTGTAGCATTATTTGAGACACAGAGAAACTCTGCATCAGCAGAGTTTTTTCTTTTTAATTATCCACTTGAATGTAGATCACAGAGTCACTGTATTAAACGATTATAAGGGCCATGTGTATAAGATATCCGAACAAGGCTGGCTAGGATGTAAGACAATAGGGAATGATAGACTTGAGCCAACAGCAGTGCATAGGCTCTGTCCAACTAAAGAGGAAAAAAAATCCTCACACTAAGTCAAAAATATACAGACCTAGTGATGTTAGAACTTCTAATTTAAGAGAAGGAAGAAATCAAATATTTATGTGATATTTCCTAATATAACAAATATATCTGCAAGTCAAAGCTGCCCATGGCTGCCAGTTTTCAACCACTGATCAAAGGATGCCTTAAATCCAGAAATTATCTCCCTGTGTCCTTAATACACAGAAAAATGAAAGCATGCTAAATGTGGATTCCAAGATATCCCCACTGAGGAAGTCCCTTTTGGAGCCTAAACAGTTGCATATTTTAACAGGCAGCCCAGGAGTTTCATCTAGAGATCACTCAGGGACCCCTTTTGGGATACACTGCTGGAGACAGCAAGCTCCTGCAAGCTCATATCTACCTTTGTTTCCCTTGAGCCTAGCACATTGCCAAGCACAGGAAGTTTTAGGAGTGAATGAATTCTTCCACATCCTAGTGCTGTATCATATCACTAGTAGATATTTAATAAAAAGATATAATTATCCTTGAGTAGCAAGGCCCCCAAGATACAAGATGCTAAGCAAATAGAGGGAGATAAATTTGGATTGGAGTAGGGGAGAAGGGTAAGGATTGTGGAACATGGGACATTATGTGGAGAGGGCAGGACTGAGAGTGGCCCACAGTGGGTGACTGACTCCATACCATCTAAAGGGCTCTAAGGCACTGAGAAATGTTTACAGGCACCATGAAAAAAAGGTCACTATATGAAAAAGACACTTGCAAATGCATGTTTATAGCAGCACAATTTGCAATTGCAGAAGTATGGAACCAGCCTAAAGGTCCATCAACCAACGAGTGATAAAGAAAATATGATATATATCCACCATGGAATACTACTCAGCCATAAAAAAGGAGTGAAATAATGGCATTCACAGCAACCTAGATGGAGTTGAAGACCATTATGCTAAGTGAAGTAATGCAGGAATGGAAAACCAAACATCGTATGTTCTCACTTATAAGCGGGAGCTAAGTTATGAGGACACAAATTCATAAGAATGATGTAATGGACTCTGGGGACTTGGGCAGAACTATGGGAGGAGGGTGAGGGATAGAAGGCTACATATTGGGTACAGTATACACTGCTTGGGTGATGGGTGCACCAAAATCTCAAAAACCACCACTGAAGAACTTTTCCATGCAACCAAACACCACCTGTTCTTCCAAAACTATTGGAATCAAAAAAAGTATCTGTTTCACCACAATAGCAAAGTTTAAAACAGTGGAAAATAATTAGGCCCTGAAACTGTAACATGACTATTT
The DNA here is from genome assembly GCF_008728515.1 of Papio anubis. NCBI lineage: Eukaryota > Metazoa > Chordata > Mammalia > Primates > Cercopithecidae > Papio > Papio anubis. Next base: position 40,998,747 of record NC_044979.1, on the reverse strand, counting down.
CTCTTTGCTTTTTATTTGTAAAAATTATGGTGGTTAAGAAAATACGTCTGTGAATTAAGGACAAATAGTAACAGAACTCTCTCAACCAAAATATAATAAATATTGATATTTTAATTCTAACTCTAGATTTTCCTATCTTAATTTCCCTTGCAACTCATTTATACATTCCTCTAATTATCTTTAGAGTGAATCACAAAATGTCATGTATTTAAAAGTAACTATGCAGCAATATTTCCTGCTTCTCAGGAGAGGGGTGGTGAATTTTTAATCAATATTGACTTTGGAACAACATTGTGAAAAATATTTAAAAGGATTAGACTTTTCCAAATCAATTATTTTGAGGGCCAGCATAGTAAAAGTGAGAAGAAAAGGATGTAACAAAAACAATATGCAATTACTTTCAGCATGTTCTTACTAATTATAAGAATCCCCCATTCCCCACCTTCTTTTTACAGAAACAAGTCCTTTCCCTCCTGCCTGTCTCCAGGACCTGGCTGGGGAATCATCTGAAGTTTGCACAGCCTGGGTCTCTCAACTCCAATACCTTCAACCTCCCTCTTACCCTCTTGGAATTGATCTCGTTTTGATCTCGTGACATTATTTGACTATTTAAAATATGTGTTGGTAGCCTTTTTCCGTAAAGTGCCGGGGTAAATATTTTAGGCTTGTGGGCTAAACACCCTCTGCCTCAACTATTCAGCTCTGCCCTTGCCATGTGAGAGCACCCATAAATGTAGACGAAAGGGTGTGGCTGTGTTCCAATACAGCTTTATTTACAAAAACAGGTGTTGGGCCAGATTTGTCCTGTGGGCCACATTTTGCCTATCCCTGTTCTAATACAAAATTATGTACTTTTTGCATCATTTACAGTAATATCTTCCCAACTACAGTGTAAGTTTCTTGCAGACAGGAATGTCTATATTCTGTTTTTGCAACACTTGTAGAACTTAGCCACAATGTTTGGATCATTTTCTGATCTTGATGAATGGTCATTGACTAGCTCGTTGTTTTATTTTGTGTGTGTGTGTGTGGCTGTGGGAGGGGGGTGGAATTTGGTGGGGAAAAGTGTCATAAAATGATGGAATTTTTGAATGGAGAAGACCTTGTCTGTCACCCATCCTTGGAAGTGAAACCAAGGCCCAGATGGGCTTATTATTTTGGATATACAGCAGGTCACATGTTATCTCTCCAAACATAAATGCAACTCTAGGGATCCCAACTTTATCAGCCTTCTATTAACATTCAAATGAAATAATTTCAGCTCCATCCACACAACCATGGTATGTCCAGTCCCTTCCTTTATGTTCTTAAAGATTTCCTAGAGGTATCTTCAGTTCCCTGACATTATCTCCTCACTTGCTGCTCTGAATTCTTCCTTTTGACCCACTTAACGCTCAGATCTCACAATGATGGCATGGTTTTCTTTTTTCTGCTCATGGAGGGTCGATCTATGCTCAGCTTTTGCCTTAATAAAAAATGTCTCCACATCTTCAACTCAATTCCTCTTTGGATAAATTTTAAAATCCAACCCCCTGCTGATTCAGAAATGCGTCCTCGAAATCCTGATGAAAGTCATCAACATTTGTGTATTCACAGCAGCCAAGAAGATGGTTGAGTTTTACTTTTAGGGATTTGAATTATAGAAACAATTGTTTTCCAAAATATCACACTGCATTGTTATGCTAAATATGCTTTTTCTTACTATAAACACCTTACACCCACTGTTCTTACTTCCAGAGATTCTAATTTTCATTTTCAAACCCAGAAATCCATGCATCCGTGGTGAGAATTCCTGAGCCAAAAGATGCTGAATATAGTTCTAACTCTGGCAGAAAACCCAGGGTAAATTTACAGAGTGAGAAGGCTCAGATTAGAGAGAACGGACAGATTATGGTAACATTCTGCTACTTTGGGAGTGATATGCAAAGCAGGCAGCCAATTTTAGATAGTTCATTAGAGGGAAGTGAAGTATCCTTGGTGCCCCTACTGACAAAGCTTTGATGCATAAAGTAATCTCAGAGTATGTGCATAATCAAAGATTTAAGATATCCAGCAATAGCAGTAAGGGTTTTTCTCTGAAGAAACAGCACTACAGTGCAGATCAGGGAAAATAATTTTGTGAGATTCCCAGCTGGTTTAATGGAATTGAGGGGTAAAACAGAAAGACGGCCTGGAATGAAGGGCATTCCCCTAGCTATGCCTCACTCAGGATGATCGTTAAATCCTTATAAAGAATGGACTGGAGTACCCAGCACTGCCCCACCACATGTTTATCTGTGGCTGTCAAGTAACATGATATTGGAATAAAAAATGTCCTTCTACAGTGTCGGTTCTCTAATTCTCACCTTATTCTTTTGATAATTCAGGAAAGCTTTATAACATAGTTACCTATCTAAACTGGAGAACAAAACTGGGTAATAATGTTTGACCTTTAACAACCTTCATATTGTGTCTCCATGTGTCATTATATATTATGTTGGATATTTAGCCTGCATAAATCTTAAAGCTCAGCCAAAACACTAAATGGTGGCTCTTAGATGGCCTTTTATACAACAGAATAAAAGTGCAGTTGAGGCCATGCTCTATATTCTCCAAATGCCTTGTGACCACACAGGAAGATGGCATTTCCCAAGTCACCAGATAGTTCAGTTGGGGTCATGTAACTAGTTCTGGGTACTTGGCTACAAACAGAAGTGACATATATAACTTCCAGTTGAAGGCCAGGTGCGGTGGCTCACGCTTGTAATCTCAGCACTTTGGGAGTCCGAGGCGTGTGGATCACAAGGTCAGGAGATCGAGACCATCCTGGCTAACACTGTGAAACCCCGTCTCTATTAAGAACAAACAAACAAAAAATTACCCAGGCGTGGTGGCGGGCGCCTGTAGTCCCAGTTACTCGGCAGGCTGAGGCAGGAGAATGGCGTGAACCCGGGAGGTGGAGCTTACAGTGAACCGAGATCGCATCACTGCACTCCAGCCTGGGCGACAGAGCGAGACTCTGTCTCTAAATAAATAAATAAATAAATACCAGCTGAAGCACAGAACAGTGGTGATCTCTCTTCCCTTGCTCAGGGACCTAGACGTCAACAATTCCAGATGGCAAAGCTATAAGATGGACCCTTGAGTCACTGCCTGGATGACAAGTGCCTTAGAAAGCTGCCTGGCATGAGAAAATATGCTCACTGTGTTACACCACTGAGAGGTGAGCAGTAATTTGTTACCATAGCATCATCTAGCCTATCCTGACTAATATGCAAACTGACACTGAAAATGAAATAATTATTTTTTATTTAAGTTACTGGGAAAGATTATAAAAACAAAATGCAGTTAAATTTTAATTAGAGAATATGTTAAAAGAAATGCATTCTGCGATATTCATTATGTAGGAATAATGAACTATGTTAATAAGGAAAATCAAAATGTCTACATTGCATAAAAATTATCCAAACAATACATTTTTAGAAATTGAAGTGAATTTAAGAATTCTTTAAAACTCAATGCCTTTTGTTTAAAAAATTTACTGACCCTGGAAAAAGTTTATTTTATTCTCAGTGAGGCCCTAAAAATTACAGAAAATACATACAACTATTTACATCATAAACAATAGAGTTGATTTTCATGTGCATGTACATTTTGTAAGTTAAATTACGTAGGCTTCACTCTTTATTTTGTTTGTTTGTTTTTGAGACAGAGTCTCACTCTGTCGCCAGGCTGAAGTGCAGTGGCACAATGTCAGCTCACTGCAACCTCCGCCTCCCAGGTTCAAGCGATTCTCCTGCCTCAGCCTCCGGAGTAGCTGGGATTACAGGTGCGCGCGACCATGCTCAGCTAATTTTTGTATTTTAAGTGGGGAGGGGGTTTCACCATGTTGGCCAGGATGGTCTTGAACTCCTGACCTCAAATGATCTGCCTGCTTTGGCCTCCCAAAGTGCTGGGATTACAGGCATGAGCCACCACACCCTGCCAGGCTTCACTCTTAATTTACTTCATTGCCCTTCTCCACTTTAAAGAAGATTAGCTTCCAATGCTCTAGGTTAGGGGCTGTCAAACTATGTCTTGCAGGCTAAATCCAGCCTGCTGCCTGTTTTTGTAAATAAACTTTTATTGCGACACAGCCATATTCATTAATACTTACGTATTGTCTATGGCTGCCTTTGCTGTACAACAGCTGAGTTGATGAGTTGCAACAGAGACAGTCTGCTAAGCCTAACTTGCCTACTCTCTAGAACTTTATAGAAGAAACTTGCTGACCACTTCTCTAGGGAAAGTGAGACCACAGCAAAAATGTGAAAACAAACACAAGGAGTTTTGTCCTTCGATTCTTAAGGGACTTCCCATGGTGTTTTAAGCTATATACAATTTTCATCTTAACACACTTATTTTAGAACCTATGCCATATATAGAATATGAAATCACAACACCTAGTCTGTTATCTCAAATTCTGACTTAGAGGAATGAAAAATATTAATAGTTTAAATTTTACTATATATAAGCTCATCTTCAATATTGACAATGCTGCTTCTAATTCTTCTTCCAAATTATCTTGCATGTTATTGTCAGGATAATCTTTCTATTTATTGGTAAGATTTCCAACAAGTGGCTGTCATGCCAGACCAGACCCATATTGACTTAAGCAGGGATGGCACCATGTTTGAGAGGCCAAAGAAGAGAGCTGGAGCCAGCAAATGAGGCATAAAGTTTATTGAAGGGACTTATATATAGGTTCATTCAGTGATGGTGGGCTGGACAAGAGAACCATGATCACTTGTAAAAAGCATGAAGTTTATATAGCATTTTCACATAGCCTCCTCCCGCTAACATCCTTCATTTGACCCAAAACAAGGGACCTTGTTCTCTTATATGGCCTACATTCCATGGGATGGGATGGGAGTTCAGATGTTCCTCATAGATAAGGAGTGAATCTCCAGGTTGGCCATTCCCAGATTCTGTAGCTTGGAACTTTAAATAGACATTCTTCTGAGACCACAGAGTCATTTTCAGGTACAGAGTATGCTTGTTACTGCAGTCAGGTGCATCTGCTGTATAGTAACTCTTTTATACTCTCTCTTACCTTTGATAATACTCAATGACTTCCTGTCATCCATGGTTTCTAGAACAGACTCATTTGCTCTCCAGAATCTAGCCAGTTTCTCTAAGACAATCTTATTTTCTATCACTCCATGACATTCTTTTCTTTGTCACTCAGAATTTTTCACTTCTTTTCTTCTCATGTACTATATGAGGGAGAAATGACCTTGTCTGCAAGTAAACCTGACTATAATAGCTTAAGCAAATAAGAGTTAATTTTTTCCCCCAACACTGTGAGAGACTGGGTGGTAAGTGGTGTTGATTTAGTAACTCAATAGTGTCAAGGCTTGTATTTTCAGAATTCTCTAGGCTTTCCTCTCATGGTCACAAGATGAGTACTGAAGCACCAGCGGTCATATTCATAGCCAGGGCATGCAGAAAAGAAAGGGGAAAGGATAGTGTGAACCATCTGTCCCTTTTATCAAGAAAGCAAATACTTGGCCAGAAACTTCAAGCAGAATTCTATTCATACGACTTACTGGTCAGAGCTAAATCTATGGTCATATGACCACACCTAACTGCAAAGGAGGCTGTGCAAGTACTTAGATTTTCTAGATCTTAAGTAGAGGCCGACAAGGACAACTAGGCTACAAAAGTATGTTAGCTAAGCCATCCAACATGGCCTGTTGCATACATATTGAACAATTTCTGCCTCCATGTTTTTGCATACAGTCTTCCCTGCCTAAAATGCTCCCTCCAGCCTTCCTTATTCTAAACTTTACTCTTTTTTTTTTAGTTTCCAGCTGTACATTCCATCTCCTCCATTAAACATACTCTGAAAATTCCAATTACCATGATCTCTCCTTTCTCTGAACACTTTTTTTCTCATACACAATAACATAACATCTGTTTTTAAAAATTCAAATTGTGCTACATTCATGCCATGTTGGGGCTTAGAAAACAATAGCTCAAAATGAGCTTTGGCTTTCTCTGAAGTTTGCCGATCTACCTGAAAGCTATAATAGATCCTCCAGAAGATACTCAATTGCTATGAATCCCTTCCCCAGATAGGACAGCGACTGGAGGAAATGGATACATCTCACAGAAAGGAAGACTAGAGTTTACCCCACACCCAGAGCCCAGACAAGCTTTGTCCCAGGCTGTTGTCTGTTCTTCGGGTCCATATATCTTCCCTAAATATCATTTACTCCTCCTTGAGAATTGCCTGCATTCCCCACTTTTCTCTCCTTTATGAAGAGGTCATTTAAGCTTCAACCATCTGGCGCTTCTTTGAGTCTCATATTTTGTGGGATTCCCTTGTGCTTGCACCTAATAAATGTGTATGCCTTTTCTCTGTTAATCTGCCTATTGTCAGGTTGTTTTTTAGGCTGGAATTATTGAAACTTTAGGGGGTGAAAGTTCATTTTGCTTCTACCATCACGTTTTTGTTGTTAACTTCCTAGTAGGACACTTGAGTTCTTTTTTTTAATTGTATTTTTCTATAAGTTATTGTGGTACAGGTGGTATTTGGTTACCTAAGTAAGTAGTAAGTTCTTTAGTGGAGATTTATGAGAACCTGGTGCACTCATCACTCCAGCAGTATACACTGCACAATGTTTGCTGTCTTTTTTTTTTTTTTGAGACGGAGTCTCGCTCTGTCGCCCAGGCTGGTGTGCAATGGTGCCATCACGGCTCACTGCAAGCTCTGTCTCCCGGGTTCAAGCAATTCTCCTGCCTCAGCTTCCCAAGTAGCTGGGATTACAGGCACACACCACCACACCCAGTTAATTTTTTATTTTTAATAGAGACAGGGTTTCACCATGTTGGTCAGGCTGGTCTCGAACTCCTGACCTCGTGATCCACCCGCCTCAGCCTCCCAAAGTGCTGGGATTACATGCATGAGCCACTGCGCCTGGCATTTGTTGTCTTTTATCCCTTGCCCCATTCCCACTCTTACCCTCAAGTCCCCAAAGTTCATGGCAAAACTGTTTTCAGTATCTTCTCTTCAGGATCTTCTACAAAAAACAGTCTCATTGAGGTAAAAGTTGATATTTTACAAAAGATAAACTCTTTTTATTTAACTATTTAGTGACTGTGTTTCAAAGGATCTCACAGAGTTTAGTAATAATTACATTTTAAAACTGTCATGAATTGTGGCTTCACAATAATGGACTGAGCCCTGATACCAAACACAACTGTAACTTCACGGTCACATCTTACAGATATTGATGCATTTAGCATTGTTAATAAGATGGAAGACACTGAATTTGAAATGTATTTGTTACATCATGCTAATTATTAATTTGACTAGGAGCTGATTACTCTGCTTAATGGGCTGTAAGAACTCTAACTCATGTATACTATACTACATAGGAGGTCACCTTGTTGATACTTAGTATAAATGTGATTTAGCTAGGAATTTAAGACAAGATTTGGGTTCCTAACTCAAGAGGTTGGAACACTTCAAAAAACAACTCTTTTCCGGGCTTCCTAAGCTAGTCTCCCTTTGCAAAGGTCTGTTCTGGTGTTTATTACTTAATTGCTGACAAGGTAAATCTTATTTTTCTCCCCGGTCTTCTTTAGGGGTTTATGTTTTTCTTTCTCAACTGAGTATTTTTAGATTTGGTTTTTCATGTGAAATATCTTTCCCTCACATCAGAATAATTCTTTCTCCAAACAATTACCAAATAGCTGAAAACTTGTTTTAATTTCTTGGATGGTGATTTGAATGACTGCATATAATTTACAATATTAAGTCATGTGATTGCAAAGGTAGGAATATTTTTGAAAAAAAAAATGAAACAGGAATTAATAAAAGGAATTCCTAGCTCATTAAAAGTGAGTCTAAGTTTGGGTATGACAAAGATTCTCTCATTGACCAAAATTTACTCAGGTTCTCCTGAACTCTTGTCAACTAGGTCTTGAATTTTGGACTTTTATGTTTGTCCAGTTTTAGCAAGAACCGGCTAAGTCAGTTTAGCCAGAATCTCTCACCCTCCATATCTGATCACCCTCAATATCTTATCAGACTTCTCATCCTCCACCACCCCACCCCCCAGGTGATGTCTGATCACCCTGGCCTTCCTTCAGCAAAAAACCCTGTTAGGTTGGTTAAGCTAGAATCCCTTCTTACCCCTGATATTTCCTCTTAGTGATTTTTCATCCACTAACCCCTCTTCTGCTCCTTGGCCATAAGTCCCCACTTGTCCTTGTTGGAATCAGAGTTAAGCCCAAACTCTCTTCTCGACTGCAAGACCCCATTGCAGTAGTCCCATCACAATGGTACTCTCTTGAAGAAAGTCTTTCTTAGTGTCTTCAACAATTGTCATCAATAATTTCTTCTTTTACAGGTACCAGTGTCATTTAAAAACAAACTGCCTCACCATTACAAACATACTCTTAAAAGGATATTGTGAATCTAAAGTCAGAGAACTTGTAGGATTATAGCTGTAGATGATCAAACAAAAAAAGAACAAAGGCAGAGGAAGAAATGAGAGAGTGTGGCCTTCCCAGAGACCCACTCCAGCTCTCCCTTGGTCTGCTTCTCAGACAGTAGGCACTGGCATTGAGAAATAAACCATGCACCTTTTGAAGTTATGCCACATCAATCACAGGCCTTTATAGACTGATTAACTGCCTCTCTCAGCAAGCGGGATGATCCACCTCACTCTCTCAGCACAAAATAAACCAGTTTTGCAGCTCATGAATTAACCCTTCTTTTGCCAGGCAAACTATTTTCCAGGATGATGAAAACAAAAAAAATAACATTTCAGATAATTTAATGATGAAATTAATGATTATTTTCTGGCTAAACATAAGCTGGAAACTCTAAGATCATTACCTAATAACCTAGAATGGCTTCTAAAAACCCAGAGGTGGCAAAGGATGTGAGAATTAACAAACTGGGAGCATCCCTAAGTATGCAGTCTGACTACCTTTGAGAGGTGCAAGGAATTAAAATCGACATGGATTCAGGAAGGGCAACTGCAAGCTACATGTTTGGGAGAACGGAGTTGCCTAATTTCCCATGAAGGATTTGCTGGAACAGTGCTTCTGTAAACTTAATGTGCCTACAAGTGACCTGGGAAGTTTATTAACATTTTGATTCAATATATCTGGATGGGTCCTGAGTTTCTGCATTTCTAACAATCACCCAGTGGATGTGGACGCTGCTGGTCTGTGGACCACATGCTAAAGCAATCTGGTTCTTGAGAACTCTTACTATAACTCAGCAATCCTAATTCATGCGCCAAAGCTAATGTCATCTTTGCCCTCCTTAAACATGTGGAGTCTTTGCAACTTTATAGCCTCTCCTACCCTTAGCCCAACTTCAGCTGTATCAGATCAGTGGTGGCCTTCCCAAGTGAGGTCTGTCACTAGGTTATATGTAGTAGCTGGTGGACTGCAGGTCCAACTGTATTATTTTGAAACAATGTAGGCATTGCTTTACCAAATCTTACAGAAATTCAAATATATCAAACAGAACAAGTAGGAAGAATAGGAGAAGGTTGTTCATTACACGGAAAAAATGCACTGAAGCACATGAGTTTTCTCACTTTGGCATATGCAGAACATATTTCAGGCAAAAATGCAAGACTGAGTTTGCATGTAGGCATGTATTTGTGGTGTTGAGCAAGTAACCAACCCAGTTCTGCCACTTGGATTGGTGCCCAAACAAGGAGCAGTAATGATACCTTACTTTTGCTTGTAAAGTTACAAAGTACTACCGCATGCACTATCCCTTTAATCCTTTTAATAAGCACCTGATTAAGAGTTATTCTTATTTTACACATGAAGAAACAGAAACTTGAAGGTCACACGTCTAATTTCCCAGCCTAACAAGTGGCAAACTTCAGACTTAAAACTGAATTTCTGAGTTTACTTCTCTTTCTAGCATCCTCTATGCTCTGCCATTGCTCTCAGCTCTGGTTGTACATTGAGATCATGGGAAGAGCTTACAGAATGCTAATGCCTGGGTCCCACCCTCAAGACATTCGGAGGTCATTGGTATGGGAAGTAGCCTGGGAATCAGGATTTTTAAAGCTTTCAGGTGAGTCAAATGCAGTTATTCAGGCTTAACACTGTTGGCATCTGGGGACAGATCATTCTTTGCTGAGGAGGACTGTCCTGTGCATTGTAGGATGTCTAGCAGCATCTCTAGCCTCTACCCTCTAGACACCAGTAACACTCCTCCATTTGTGACAACCAAATGCCTCCAGACATTGCCAAATCTTCCCTGGGGTGCAAAATTGCCCTATTGACAAGCACTGCATAATATAAAGCCAAAATTGTGAAGGACTGATAAATAACTACGTTATCATCAGCAATCGTAGTCTATTTCTTCATTTCTTAATTTACCCCACTCATGGCCAAAGAAGTAAAACAATTCATCATCTTTCCCTCTTCCCCATTTCATCAAAATTAGGAGCTAAACCTGATACACATTTTTGCAATACTATATTTATTTGATGATTATCTAATTTAATGGAAGATAGGAACTTCTGTTCATCCACAGTCTCTTAATTCACTCAATTACATTTCCTTAGTGATATTATGTACTAGTATGTCTCAATTTTGTCTGATAAGAATCACCTGGAATTATAACAGATTCCTCGGCCGTAATCCAAAACTAATGAATCCAAATTTTTAGGGAAAGGCCAGGTAATTCAGATATTTAACAAGTGTCTCCAGGTAATTCTTATAATCAGGGAAGTTTGGAAAAAATTAGGTAATACAAAGGGAATACAGAGATGAATAAGACAGAGCTCCTCAAGAAGACGTGTAATTAAGTAGTGATAACTCACGATGATAAAAGCAAAATTATAAGTGTGTAGAAGCTTAGCATGTAGCATAAAGGATGGAGTCATTTACTTATTTTGGCTAGGAGGCATAGCTCAGAGAAGGGCATATGTAGGAGATGATATCTGTCTTGGATTTTGAAGCATAAATACAACTAGCCAGGGGTACGAGGTGTAAAAGTACATTCTAGGTAGGGAAAATCAACAGGAGAAAATCATCTTCTGTTTCTAGATGCCTAGCCTATATAACCATGCATGCAGTAGGTGCTAAATACCTATTCTTTGGTCAACCTTAAACCCACTGCTCCTTCATTATAGTGCTCTCTAGTCAGTGATTCTGCACATTGAGTATTATCCTTAAATGGGCATGAAAAAAGTTTGACTAGGCAAGGAGGTTGCTAGTAGATTAACATTTGTATCTCATCGAAGCCCCCTGCATATTCATATTTAACTCTGAATTTTTTTCCTTGGAATTAACTTTTGTACTCTTGTCTGATGACTGTTGACTTCTTAAAACCTATTCCATAGGTCTTTGTGAAAGCTGAAATTACTGTATGATTATTGTACAAACATGAAGGACTCAACATGCTCTTAGATTACTAATGGGAACATGAAAAGCATTTGCAGGCTGGGCAGAGACCCATCTTAAAGTGATGATGATACCGGCATTGCAAAGAAACATGAAAATTTGAGGACATTTCTGAATACTCCTTCTCTGCCTAAGGCTGTCTCCCAAGAAGCCTGAGAAAATAAGGCTTGTTCCATAATTAAGAGACCAGCTCAAATATAATCTCCTCAGAATGGCTTTTTATGACTACCCACACACTATTTCCTTCATCTCTTTTTCTTATCTTTTTTCATAGTATTTATAATTCCCTGACATTGTGTATCTGTTTATTTGTTGTTTCTCTTTCCTCTACTAGATTAAAAGTTCCAGAAGGTCAAGAACCTTGCTAGTCTTATTTACTGTTGAACACCAACTCTCCAAAAAAGTCCTTCATACATAAAAGCCATTAATTAAATAACTGCTGAATACTGAATAGATTATATATTATTTTAGAATCCTGGTTTTCTCCTTTGTAGGCTCAACATGCTTGTCCTTAGTTGTCTATGTCTAATTTTCTTTCTGGACTGTAACATTCATTAGGGCAGGGATGGTGTCTACCTTATTCTCTACTTATTCCAGCATGTAGTAAATACTTAAAAACTATTTATTTAATTAATCGATCTATGAATGAACAAGTGAATCAAAATAGAAGGCCAGCACTACATGGCTTTACTCTAATGAGCCAGTTTCTCCAACAGCACACTGACCATCAGCATAGACGTGTGGGTCAGCAAATTCCAGGATTAAACAGTTCTGATTATTAGGGCAGTCAGCTCTTCCTGTGACAATAGTAACAATAGAACAAATGAAATGGCTAATGAGCAATAATCCTGTTACTCTTGAAGAGCAATTTTTAAAAAAAGTCAAAGAAGAAAAGAAATCATACATCAGTGGCAGGGAAGCTCACTGAAATTGTTGACTAATGTAGGTGAAACAGAGGGTCTTGCAAGCCAAGAAATGTGGGCATCTGGTGAGAAAATAGCAGAGGCAAAGAAGCTCAACCTAAAGAGACAGAGTGAGCCCAGAAAGCCCAATGGAAACCACAGATGTGGTCCTATCCCTGAAGTTCACGTTTGTCTACTATCGGTCACAGGTATTCTACTCTAGGAAGTCATTCCCAATCATAAAGACATTCCAGATTCAAAGAGGAATATCTGCTGACATCACGACCTTCAAACTAAAACTTGCTTCATGCTCAGTATACAACTGTGTGGTGGGGGAGGAGAGCCTCCCTGCATTCTTAACTCTCAACAAGTAAGAACCTGATTTTCACAGGGTAGTCATTGCCAATGAAGCAGCTACATTGTCTGGGGTATGTACCCTGGGGTTTGTCATCGTGTGCAGGGAAAATTTAGGATGCAGACACACATGAAGAGTTTAGGAGTAGAGGTTTATTAGGCAGAAGAGAAGAGAAAGAGAAACAGCTCTCTCTATAGAGAGAAGGGTCTTCCAGCAGAAAGGACCAGCTGCAGACAGAAGACCCAGATTTTATAGTGTGGTTTGAGGAGGCAGTGTCTGATTTATGCAAGGCTCACAGATTGGTTCCATCAGGTAAAATGTTTACATAGCAGGCATGGAAGGCTGGTTGCCCCACCCTAATATTACTATGCAAATGTATTTTCCTTGAGCAGAGCCATCTTGTCTGCTCCTTCCTGTACAAGTGGCTGGCAGAGAAGGGAAGATGGGGCCGCCATCTTGAACATGTCTAGTCTCTAGTTCCTGCAGGCATTCACCCATGCAACCTCCTAACTTGCTTGTCTATGTCTGCAGCTCAACTTTACAGGCTGCTCTTTGTTAGAAAATGATTTGGGGCTGCTTTTCATTACAAAGGAAAGCCTTACCAAGGCTTCCATACCCTTACTATCTGCCTAAGTGATTTCTTCTTAACCCCTGTATCACCGAAGCTCTCAAATACACTTTACCACACCTTTTGTGTATCACACCACACATAGAAAATTATAATAGTTGTGTGGTACACTTGAATAAGCAGACATGGTTGCTCCACCTGCCAACTCGGGGGCAGAGGAGAGCAGTATGTCAGGCACACCTGGAACTCATTTGAGATGGAACATTTAGCCTGCAGTCCACTGTTTAGAAATTCTGCACTGGTAGATGTGTTCTCATTTTTCATCAGCCATGGAAGGCTTATATTATGCTAGGTTCTAGATGCATCCCAGAAATATTTTGGGGCACCTACTATGTGCCAGGCACTTCTCAAAGTAGGAGACAGAACAGTAAAACAGAGACCCCTTTCTTATGAAGACTACATTCTAGGAAGGTGAGATAGAAAACCAAACCTATGTTGGGCGGTGACAGTGCTACAGAGGTAAATAGAGCAGGCAAGCATGATAGAAAGTGATGGTATGGGGGCAAAGCTGTGAGCAATTTTACGTAGAGAGAGATAAGGGTCTATTATCTGATTATTGCTGCTGCAACAAGTTGTCATACATGTAGTGGCATAAAATAACACAAATTTATTACCTCACAGTTTTGGAGCTCAGAAGTCTAAAATGGATTGACAGGGCTACATTCCTTCTGGAGGCTCTAGGGAAGGGTCCTTGCCTTTTTCACCTCTTAGAGACTGTCTGCATTCCCTGGTTCATGGTCCATTTCTCTACATTCAAAGCCAGTAGTGTAATATTCTCAAATCTCCCTCCCTCTCACTCCTCCTTCTTATAAGGACCCTGAAATTACACTGGGCCTATCTGGATAACCCAGGAGACTCTCCCCATCTCAATATTCTTTATTCACATGTACTCACAGTTGCAAAGTCTATTATGCCATGTATGGGAACATATTCAAGGTTCCAGGGATTAGGACGTGGACATCTTTGGGGGTCATTATTCTATGTAGGACTCTCCGACAAGGTGACATTTGATCAATGACCAAATGGAGGTGCAGGGCAGCCATGGAGCTATCAGGGGATTGGGGGTTCTAGCACTAGGGGAAGTGAATGCAAAAGCGCTGTACGGGGAGTTGACTTGACATGCTTAAAGAATGGTAAAGAGTGTGTCCAGATTGGAATGAGAGGGCAGTTATGGCAGTGGAAAGATCAGAGGGATGGCAGCGGGCCAGAACAGGTATACAGGGCCCAGGAGGCAATGTCAGGATTGCATGGATAAGCTCATTCAATTCATACAACAACCTGATAAAGTAGGTACTATTATTTGCCTTGTTTTTAAGGTTGAGCAACTGAGGCTCATAAAAGTTAAGTACGACTCAAAGAGCAAATATTGAACTGAATCTGATGATTCTGGTTTAGAGAAGTGAGAAGATCCTGGACAAAATATCAATATCCTTCTGAGTTGCAGTTTCAGTTGTGACTCAGAAGCCACATGTCAGTGTGACAGCACAAGGAGCAAGGCCCAAATAGCTGCCCTCCTACCAGTTTCCCATTTGACAACAAAATTAAGGGTTTAGGCAGCTGTGATGTAACTAAAATTAAGTCAGGCAACCTTTTTGTTCGTTTACTATCTGTAAAACAGTAATACAATGTTGCAAATGTACCTTGTTATCAAACAATAAAAGAGATTCAGACTAATATGAATTTTCAAAACAGAAAAATGGGACTTTATTTGTGCCTTGAGAAGACACTCTGTATTAGCAAAACATCATTCAAAGCTTTCTTTATAATCGTAAGTTTCTCTGGTATGCGCGTGCGTGCACACACATGTTTTCTGATATTTGATTGGCAACTTTTTAAGAAAACTAGTGATTACCAGAAGTGCCTTTATTTTGTCTTGCATATATTAGTTCTTTTTCTCTAGCTCTGAGATTTTGCATTATTCCCTGCTAAAAGATGGAGAGTTTGGGGATGAGTTTGCACATTGTGTACCTGAGGGGTTCCTGGAAAGAATAAAAGGTTTCTAGAAGCATCTTAATCACAGATAATTCTTTTTCTTCCTTCCCTGAGTCCCATGTCCAATGAATGCAGTGCATTTAGGGGGCAGAGTCAGGCCCAGTGTGGCTGGCATTGTTGCTAGAACAGTCCAGCGACATGGACTATTAATAAAATTGTATGTTTATGTAAAATTGGGCAATTTAAAAGCAGAGCTATGTGTTCCTTTCCAAACACCTTGGTTGTTTAGAATAGAATTGTTAAATGTGTGAGTTGATTCTTTAGTTTCCAGTATTCACAGCTCCCACTCACAGCTTTGAAAATTCCTTTATGGCATCCACTTACGGTAGTCAAATTGCGAAAGTTAAATGATATGCATTAAGGAAAAATGGGCCACATGTGGCTGTTGGTGCTTTTGTCATCTTGTCAGGAGTCAGGAATCCTAGAGAGACATGCATTGTCTGCATAGCTGTGCTTGCAGAAAGAATACATGGTATGGAGTGTTAGAAATCATAAAGACTCTCCCTGCATTTGATCCATATCACAGCTCCCCGCTCTGCCACGTGGTGCTTCCCACTCATTTCTGCCACCCCCACCATCCTCCATTCTTTAACACGCGTGGTAGCTCTGTGGAGATGGAAGTCCATGTCACTGCATCGTGATGTTCAACCCCTCATGCCTCTCTTCCCCTATCCCCATCCTCCCCGAGGGTGAGTGTTTTCTGAATTGCAGTGATGTCAACAAAACAACAGACTTGAACAACCAGGACAAATCCAGGTGAGGTCTGAGAAGACTCCCGTGGAGAAAATTTTGCCTTGCAGCCTCTGCAGTGAAATTGCACAGTAGAGCAGAAAAATACCATAATGAGAGACCCAAAGGAAAATGGCGTTTTATGAAGTGGAAAGTGGAAAGATGGCCAGATGTGGACACTGCATATTTAAAGATATTCAGTGATGCAATTATTATAAGTGCAATGTCTCAATTTATAGACACTGAGGGTACCTGAAGTGACCAGAACACGCTCCTATGATTTCAGCAACTTAGGTAACCCAGGAACAAGTCTTATCTGGTTATCTGGCCTCATTGTTCAGTGAAGCCAACTTTGCTGGGAGGAAGAAAGGACTGAGAGTTGTAGATTTGAATGAAGGCTTTTCCACTTACTGATTTTGTGAATTTGGGCAGCTTACATCCCTTTCTGAACCTCAAAGTTCACGTAAGGAAAATGGGCATGATAGTGTTTCTCTTACTGGGTCGCTGTGAGGCACAAATGAGATCATGCATGAAGAATTACTATGTAAGCTGTGAAGTGCTGCACAAATGAAATTTGTCAATATTAAGAAAAACCAAAATTATCACATTGACCTTGGACTCACCCAATTTCTTTGATCTGTTTAAATGTGGTAAGAGGTACCACATTTAACCTCCTCAAAGGAGGTTTAGATATCGTGCCAATAACTTGTGTCATTAGAAACCAACCAACATAGGTGAAACAGAGGGTCTTGCAAGCCAAGAAATGTGGGCATCTGGTGAGAAAATAGCAGACGCAAAGAAGCCCAGTCTAAAAAGATAGAGTGAGCCCAGAAAGCCCAGTGGAAATAGTATTGTCAATACTATTTTCAACTTACTGGTAAGAATACAAATTTTAAAAAATGATTCTAATTGCATTAGGTACAATAAAAACCTACTTGAAGTAGTTATAGAATATGTAAGATTTCAGCAGTATTGGACCAAGGAGGAGGGTTAATTGAGGTTGAATTGGGATCCTTCTATTACAGAGTTAGGCATTTTTTGTCTGCAAAAGGACTGGTTTCTTTACAAGGAAGCTAATTTCTTTTAGACTGAGACAACTCTGTAATTCTCCACTAGTTATGACTTAAACATAGCACCAGATATTGCCCTTGGCACAAGTAATATGCTAACCCAAAATGTTTCATGCTGTATAACAATACTTGCAGTTATCGTGCTATAAATTCAATTTCAGAATTTTTCAGTATTGCTGCTCTGTGAGCACAGACATTCCTCTTGTCTTTGTTCATTCTTTCATTTGTATTTTTTCTTTCTTCTCTTTGCTACTCTTCTCTTTTTCTTTTTAAAAAATTCAGCTATTTGTCTTTCCAAGACCAAGAGCAACTTATGGGGGTCATATTCAACCAGATACACTGTGTTAGTCAGTGTTTGGGATCATCCTAATACACTTAGCTCTAACCCCTTACTCTTGAAATTGTGGTTTCCAATAAAGGAGATTCTCTAATAATGGACCTGAAATGCACTATTAGGCCATGTGTTGTAGAGGGAGAGGTAGATAAAGGCATATTTGGGAAAAGAGCAAACATTCATGCTAAAAATAAATAAATAAATGAGGCTAGAGAAGTTACCCACCCAGTGCTCTCTGAGTTGAATAAGAAAGGGTGAGAATGCTGTTTGACATACTCAAAATAATGTCCAGGTAATTAATAAACAAGACATGCTGGCATTGTAAATTGGTTGGGTGACCTTTGATGAGAATTAAAATACAACACATGCCCCTAACTGAATATTTTTCATTTCGTATCCTTAGTCTGATAAATCTGTGAGAAGATAGAGGTACATGTAACCTACATCTTTACCCTTAATATTATTGCGATTTCCACAGTTTTCCCATTGATTAGAGTGATTTTCTTCACATACTCAAATTGTCAGAGTATGAATAAGAGAACTGTCTTAATGATATGATTTATTGCAGAAGCACAGAATGTTCAGAAGAAGATGGCAAAGACCTTTTATCCTTTCTGTTTTGATGACCAAGCTTTCAGAAAAATAGATGTGAATCATTCAAATTAGTTTCCCCAGGACTAGAAAACCTCAGTTGCCATTTTAGTTGCTTCTGCTTTTCTAGGTACTGAGATAATATATGCTATCTGCTCTCCAAAAATATATAACTGGAATATAAATTTGATTCTTATATTGCTTCAGACCTAGCCTTAACGTCTAAAGATTTCTCATATTCTCCTCACATCTTTGAATTCAATTTTTCAAAAATTTAATTCAATCAGGCTTAAAAAGAAACAGTAGGATCTCCATTTTGGTTGCCATTTTATTTTTCTGCTCCTACAATAAAAAATGTTTTTACCTACTGTGAGGTATAATATTAACCAGGTTGTGATTTGGAAATCTTTTAAAATCTTTATTAAATCTTTCATGAATAACATACATATGAAGAGATTTTAGTTGGAGATAGTCATTCAATTTGATTTAAATTAGAAGCAGCCATTATTTGTGGTGAAGTGTTTTTGCAATTACTGATAGAATGCATGAGGTAATATAGATAAGTATTAACAGAAATACTAAGCTCATCAAGAATATTTTAAAATAAGTGTAGACCTTTAGTTAATAGACAATCTGGTTTTTGTTGGGTTGGCCATGTAATATATATAGTATATTGAACAGTATATAAATGCATTGCTACTTAAAATTTTACACATATTTTCTGAGGGTAGATTGTTTATATTCTGTATACTAGGAGATGTGTCTTAGGCAGTTGTATTTATTTGATATTAGGCAAATTATTCAACTCAATAGTTTTCTGGTAACTGCTGGTTGAATGGCTAAATGTTCTCTGCTTGGATCTCTCATCCTCCCCTGTCTTTCAGCTACATCCTCTGTCCTCTTCCTGATCTGTGAGAATTATAGGTTTGTTTCTCTGTGTACTGCTTCCCTTGATTTCTTCTACTACCTACCATAACCCATTCATTGCTGGCTCAAACTCATCTTAGGGTCTTGAAACTATCTAGGCCTGGCCCCAGGGGAGAGAGTCATTAGCCATGGCTTCTGTCCTTTGCTTTGTACACTGGGCACTTCTGCTCCAAGAACAAGACCAGCACTGAGCTGCTTGAAGTAGCAGCAGCAACAGCAGCAGCAGTGTATCTGAAAAACTAGGTTCCCTGAGAAAGCTTTTCTCTTAGAAGATTGTGGCTTGTAGAGTTGCTTCTTGAAGACCTTGCCTCTGGTGTTAGGTAAGCATCCCACACACATTAAACAACACACTTCATTAAAGGATAATCCTCAATTGAAAGCAAGTTCATCATGCATTAACAAGGTTATGATGGATCTTGTGTTCCATAAAAAGAGTTTATGAGCTTCAGAAAGAACACATTTGTTTCCTTCTCAACTGAAGGAGACTCTACTGTTCGAATGCTCCTGGTGTTTAGTAAATCAACTCTAGTTTTTTCACTACCTCATATCAAAATTAACTTAAAAATGCTATTTATATCAGGCAAAAAATTCCAGTTAAAAGTGAGAATCCACTCTATATAATTATTTAACATCAGGTAGAACCACCCACACTTTTTTCCATGAAAATGTTTATTTTTAAATTGAGTGTATCTATTTTTTTAAAGAGTTAAACAAAATGCATAGGACTTTAATAAATAGCTGTTGTTTCCTAGCCTTCAACCTCTCCCTTTCCATTTTTCTCTCCCATCATTCATTCATTCTTTCTTTCTCTCCTTTCCACAATAAGCCTCTTCTCATTCTTTGTTCCCCCGGATCTTCTCTTCACAATCAAGTATCTTGCTCTTTCTCCACGGTATTGGTAGGTGGGGGCCGCCGAATCCTTTCAGTTTTCCATTTTAGTTCTTCTTCTGTTCTTGCAGTACACTTTCCTTGCATGTATTCATTCATACCTGCAACATCAAATGTCACTTAAATGTCCATAGCTCCCAGAGTTAGAACTTTGGTCCAGATCTCTTTCTTTCTTTCTTTTTTTTCTTTTTTTTTTTTTTTTTTTTTTGAGACGGAGTCTTGCTGTGTCGCCCAGGCTGGAGTGCAGTGGCGCGATCTCGGCTCACTGCAAGCTCCGCCTCTCAGGTTCATGCCATTCTCCGGTCTTGATCTCCTGACCTCGTGATCCTCCTGCCTTGGCCTCCCAAAGTGCTGGGATTACAGGAGTGAGCCACCACACCTGGCCCAGATCTCTTTCTTGAGCCTCAAATGTTTATTTCTGTTTGTTTACCAGGCAACTCTGCTTAGATAATCCACAGCAGTGGTGGTCCAGCTAGAATTCCTCATCTACAGTAATCTCACACCCTGCTTCCATAAATACCTTCCTGAATTTCTTATCTTATAAATGACACTTAATCCCACTGCCCAAGCCAGAGACGAGGGTATCATCTCAGATTACAATTTTTCCTTTAAATCCTGCATCTTGTCAATCTCTGTGCTCCATTGATTTCATCTCCTAAAGAATTCTCATATCTGTTTCCATGGTCACTGGAATGACTCACGCACATGCAAATGGCATTGTTTGCCCATTTGACATAATAGGGCATTTTCTGATTGTTCCACTTTTAGCCTTATCTCATTATTTCCACAAAGCTGCTGCAATTTTGCAGTGTGAAAATCTGATTACTCCCTCTCCAGCCCAAAATTCTGCAGTGACTTCTTATTCTCTTCAGATAAAATCTACAGTGCTTTGCTTGACAAAGTCTTCCATGATCAAGACTCTATCCAGCCTCCACTTTCACCTGTTCTTTGTACCTTTAGCCCGTCCCACTTAACACTTTACATTCTGCCAAATTTGGGCCACTTCTAGTGCCTCAAACACTCCATTGTCTGCACACCGCTAGATGTGGCGCATTCTGTTCCTTGGCTGGCATGCCCTCAGCATATGTCTGCTCATTTCTCAAGGATTGTTTAGGAACTATCTGTCTGTGAAGCTTCCTTTTTGTCCCTGGGCATACAGGCTGCCATTGTACTTAAGCCTTACTTTCATCAGAACAGGAAGGATCCTTTTTGTTTGCTTCTGTCTATTACATTGTAGCCTTCTTGGAGGAGAAGTTATGTTTTTCCATCTATGTGTCTGCCACATACAAGTGTCTAACATATAGTAGGAACTCAAGAAATGTTCATTAAATCAAAAGATAACTGAATGAATAAATGAATGAAATTACTAAAACAATTGAAGGTTTGAAACTACGTGATGCCAAATATACTTGCATAAACTTTTTTTCATTTCAGCTTTTCATCTTGATTCTGCATAGACACATCATTAATTAAATTCTGGGTGCATGACAGACTTTATAGAGCATGCTCATATTTTTTCCTAAGATGAAGATAAAAATATTTGCATGTAAATGAGACAATACCCAACCTCAGAGAAGCACTATCCCTCACTCCTCCAAGTAAACTCCATTACCTGTTGGGAAATAAATGAAAATGAATCCACTGCAGTAATGGGTTTTCAGGCCAATTTTCCAAGCAAGAGCTCTTTTCTAGTTGAAAGTAAATATGGTTCCTGAGCTTATGAAATCAGCCCTTGCTTATGTTTACACATGCATTGAGGATGTGTTCATATCCATGAAGTTTGAAATCAGCCCTAAGCATGAGCAAGCCATTCATGGTTTTACAAATTCCATTTACTCAGATTAATAAGCAAATTCTTAAGTTTCTAAATAACTTGAGTTATGAAGACATCTCATATTTGAAGCATTTGCTCTTGTTTCTAATTTTTTTAATTCTGGAAATTGAAATGTAAGGCAATAAAGCAGAAAAATGCCCACATTCTTTTGGTAATAATTCTTTCTTCCCTTCTTCATGCATTCCTTTAAGTCTCTTCAGTTCCCTTCTAAAGTGGCCAGTCGCAGGGTGTGAGGACTTACTATGTGCCAGGCACAAGGCTAAGCATGATGTCTTAATAGGATTTAATCCTCTTAACAACGCATGGAAATGGATACTATTATTTTCATCTCCAAGTAACAGAGGAGGAAATGGATGCAGGCAGAGAGTAAGTCATACAGCTTATAATTGGTAAAGCCAAGGCTGGAACCCAGGTCTGATTTCACAGCCTTGCCTGCAATCCTTAGTGGCCCGTGTCATCCAAAGCATGGGTAACATTTGTGAGGTGGAAAATTATTCCAGCCTGTTTTGAATCACCTCACACTCTGTTGAATAAGAATCGCATGTATCTCGTTATTATCACATTGCCTTTTACATGTACTTTATAAAGTAGGCATTTTATTTTATTTTATTTGTTTATTTATTTATTTATTTTTACAGCTAGTGATGTTGATTCCAGTTTGTAAGATGTCATAACTGGTTCAGAGAGGTTAGATGCTCCAAAGAAAATGAAGGCAGCAGGGAGGGAAGTTTTATCCATCTACATGATATTATTGAGAAATAAAAACAAAACAAAACAAAACAAAGGGAAACCCGAGAAACCAGAGATATTTCAGATGAAGTGGCATTGGCAAATTTTTCCTGAGAGATAGCAAGTATTTTAGACTTTGCAGAGGCTTTGCAGCCTCTATTGCAACTATTCAATTCTGCTGTTGTAATGTGAAAGTAGACACAGAGAATAAGCAAACAAATAAGTGTGGCTGTGTTCCAACAAGACTTTATTTACAAAAACAGGCAGCAGGCCAGGTTTGACCCACTAACCATAGTTTGTTGATGCTTAAAGCATCCAACTACATTTCTTATGTTGTGTTATCAATCTACATATTTGGAAATGCCTAGATGATGAGCAGAATGCAGATAAATTACAGGACAGTGATAGCATTTGAGGTCTATCAAGATTATTTTTGTGCTACATAGCTAAAGCCCCACTGTTTAAACTGGATATTATAAAAGTTCAAAGAGAGATAATCTAAACTCTAGAAGCAGGCTGTCTGGCAATTTATGACATCGAACTGTGAAGTCTTAGAAAAGCTTTTGACAGCTGTGGAACTATGTTCATACAATTTGGAACTGCAATCTTAGTTGGGAGGATATACATTCAGACTCAATGCAGATAATACAAACATGTACTATAAATCTTTGTAGTGTAATCAACAAAGTTGGGCACAACAGTTTTATGGCCCAACTAATAAACTGCAATTTTTCTTAAAAAATACTAGAAACAAGGAAAAACAGACCTTATATGCAAATTTCAACTTCATGGATCTTTATGACGTTTTCCTTTATTTGAGAAATGGCAAGCCTGGGCATGGTGGCTTACGCCTGTAATCCCAGCACTTTGGGAGGCCAAGGCTGGTGAATCACCTAAAGTCAGGAATTCGAGAACAGCCTGATCAACATGGTGAAACCTCGTCTCTACTAAAAATACAAAAATTTGTTGGGCGAGGTGCCCGGCGCCTGTAATGCCAGCTACTTGGGAGACTGAGCAGGAGAATGACTTGAACTCGGGAGGCAGAGGTTGCAGTGAGCTGAGATCACACCGTTGTACTCCAGCCTGTGCAACACAAGTGAAACTCCGTCTCAAAAAATAAACAAGTAAGTAAGTAAATAAATAAATAAATAAAGGCAAGCCTATTTTAGGATGCTGTTACTGTCTTTTAGATAGATGTAGAAGGGTAGAGAAGCCTATGGAAACAAAGTGTTTGAGTTGGTAGTTTCACTCTGTCACTTCCTAGCTGTGTGCACAAATTCTTAAGCATCTATAATCCTGGGCATAAAATATATAGCACAGGCCTGGCACATAGTAACTTCTCAACAAATAGCTGCAAAAATGATAATGTCATTTTTTCCCCCTGACTTCCTCCACCTACAGGTTAGGTCTCTGCTTTACTAAAAATAAAAAGAAAACCTGAATTTGGATGTTGAATTCGAACACTGATTTGAATACTAAGGTAGAAGCCTTTTGGTTATTCCAAATAAATTATCACAATCAAGTATCTTGCTCTTTCACAGTCTACAAACAGCTTCCACATACTCACTATCATTCATTACCTGTAAGTCTGTGCCCCGGCCTTCCTGTGATAGGAAAAAAAAAAAAATTCTTTCTTATGGCATTTTTGTATCATTAAAAAATAATCACACATAAACCTATTGTGTGCATTTGATACTTTGTTTAAAAGAAACATGTCACCCTTTAGTGTGTGCGTGTGCTTAAAAGAGAAAGGGAGAGGAAAAAAGAGTCAGAGAGAGAAAGGGAAAGAAAAGGTGTGGAGATCCCTAGGCACATTCAAATATACTAGGTGATGCCATACTTTTTTTTCTAGTAAATTATAACATGTTACCATTAGCAGTGGGTGAGAATTTTCCTGGCTCTGTATCCTTATAAAGGTTTGGAATTATTAAACTTTTTAAAATTTTGTTTTTATTGACACGTAATAGTTATACATATTGACGGGCTATAGTGTGATGTTTGATACATGTGTACATTGCATAAAAATAAAATCAGGGTACTTGGCATACCTATTACCTCATGCATTTATCAGTTTTTTGTGATGAGAACATTCAAAATCTTCTCTTCTAGCTGCTTTGAAATATACAGTACAATATTTTTAACCATAGTCACCAGAATGTATTTCTCCTATCTGGCTACCATTTTACCTGTTGCTCAATGTCTCTCTATATTCTCTTTCCTCTCCTCTCCCTAGCCTCTGGTAACCACTATTCTACTCCCTACTTCTAAGAGATCTATTTATTTAGATTACACATATGAGTAAGATCGTATGGTCTTTGTCTTTCTGTGCCTGGTCTATTTCACTTGGCATAATGCTCCCTAGCTTCATTCATGTTGAGGCAAACAACAGGATTTCATTCTTTCTTATGGCTGCGTAGTATTTTATTGAGTATATATACCACATTTTATTTATCCATCCAGCTGTTGATGGGCACATAGGTTCATTCCATATCTTAACTATTGTGAATAGTGTTGCAATAAACATGGGAGTAGAGATATTCCCTCAACATATTGATTCTGATGAGGGGTTAATATACAGAGTATGTAAGGAATCCAAACAACTCAATAGCAAAAAAGCAAATAATCTGATTAAAAAACAGGTAAAAGACTTGAATAGACATTTCTCAAAAGAAGACATACAAATGGTCAACAGGCACCTGAAAATATGCTCAGCATCACTAATCACCAAGAAAATAGAAATCAAATAGAAATAGAATCACCATAAGATCCAACAACCCCACTTCTGGGTGCAAATTCGAACGAAATTGAATTGTTCAACTTTAAAATATTTTCAATCTTGTGGGTTTGAAATGGATTCTTATTGTAGTTTTAATTTGCATGTCTTAATTCCCTAATGGGACACATAACTCTTATATATTACATGCAAATATAATCCAGATTTTTTTGTATATTATATAATACAAATGTTTCATAAAAGACACTTATATTTCTTCTGTTGAGACATGCCTGTCAAAGTCCTTTGCTCATTTTTTTTTCAGTTGATTACTTGTCTTTTACTTATTGTTCTATATGAATTTTTAACAAAGATATATTCTGGGTAATTCTTTTCAGATTTAGGTGTTGAAAATATCTATCATAGTTTGTGGCTTGTTTTTTATTCCCTTTCTTTAGTGTCCTTTGATGAACTAAGTTCTTAATTATTAGTCAGTCAAATTTGTCAGTCTTCTTCCTGTATATTTTGACTTTTTTCATCTTATTTAAGAAATATTTCCCTACCTTAAGGTTATAAAATTATTTTTAAATGGTCTTCTAAAAGTTTTTACCATATTCTTATGTGCATTTAGGTTTTTAATCCACCCCGATTTTTGTGTACAGTACGAGGTGAGGATACAATCTCACTTTTTCATCTGTTGTTCCAGCACTATCATATTAAATAATCAATTTTTTCCACGGATGTATAAAGCCTGTTCTGTCACAAATAGAGGATTTATATATTTGTGGTTTGTTTCTGGCCTATTTTTTTCCAACCATGGTGCAATATTATGTTAGCAACTACTATAGCTTTATACTAAATCTTTATACTGACAGGGCAAGTCTTCCCACCTTGCTCTATTTTTCTTCTCTAGGAATGTTTAGCTATTCTTTGTCCTTTGTCCTTTCAAATGCATATTAGAATAAGCCAGTCAATTTCAACAAAAAATCCTATTGAGATTTGGACTGGAATTGCAATCCAAATTGGATTTGGACTAAATTTAAAAACAATTGACATCTTGGCTGGGCCCAGAGGCTCATGCCTGTAATCCCAGTGCTTTGGGAGGCCAAGGTGGGCAGATCACTTGAGGTCAGGATTTTAAGACCAGTCTTGCCAACATGGCGAAACCCCATCTCTACAAAAAATACAAAAATTTGCTGGGCATGGTGACGTGTGCCTGTAATCCCAGCTACTCTGGAGGCTGAGACAGGAGAATCACTTGAACCCTGGAGGTGGAGATTGTAGGGAGCCGAGATCTTGCTACTGCACTTCAGTCTGGGCAACAGATTGAGACTTCATCTCAAAAAAACAAACAAAAAAAAAAAAAAAAGAAAGAAAAAATTGACATATTGATTATGTTGAGTCTTCTATTCAACTGAATTATATTCATTTTCCATCTATTTATATATATTTTATATTTTCAATAAAATTTTACAATTTTGTACCAAAACATAAAGTATCTAGAAAAATATGGTACAAAATTGTAGAAAATTATATCTTTTTCTCAGTATTTTATGTTTTGTTGCTATTGTGAATGATGTACTTTTTAAAATTATATTTTTCTTACTGATTACTGCTGATATATAAGAAATGCATTTGACTTTAATGCATTCATTTTTATTTAGTAAACCTTACTAATCTCTACTAGTTGTAATGATATAGCTTTAATTTTCTTCGGAATTTCTTCATTGTTACACACCTTTCATTTCTTATGCCCTTTTCTTCTTTCTTGCTTTTCTCTATCTGTACTGGCCCAGACCTATAGTGTAATGTTCAACAAGCGGGTGAAAGTGAGTATTTTGTATTTTCCCTGATCTTAACATAAACTATTTTGACTGTTCACCATTCAGTAGGATTCTTGTGGTATGCTTTTTGTAGATGCTCTTTCTTAGGCTAATATAATTCTATTCTATTTCCAGTTTGCAAAAATATGACAAAAATTTGCTGAATTTTATTAAATTTGGTCTGCAACTACTTAGGTGATGTATGGTTTGTCTTCTCTAAACTACAAAGGTGGTCAATGACATTGATTGATGTTTTTGAATTTTTATTTAATATTTTTTTTAATGGAGTCTTTCTTTGTTGCCCAGGTTGGAGTACAAGTGGTGTGATTTCAGCTTATTGCAACCTTTGCCACCCAGGTTCAAACGATTCTCCTGCCTCATCCTCTGGAGTAGCTGGGACTACAGGCACATGCCACCATACCCAGCTAATTTTTGTATTTTTAGTAGAGACAGGGTTTCACCATGTTGGCCAGGCTGGTCTTGAACTCCTGACCTAAAATGATCCGCCTACCTTGGCCTCCCAAAGTGCTTCGATTACAGGCATGAGCCACTGCACTTGGCCTAAATATATTTTAAATTATATATATTAATCTTTATACTTTTTGTTGAGATTTATATAATTGACACATAGTAAGATTCATACTTTTTAGGTATACAGTCCTATGAATTTTGACACATGCATAGAGTTGGGTAATCTCTATGTGATTATCCACTCCATTTCCCATTATCTTATGGTCACCCTTTATGGTCGTATCCAATCTCACCCTAATCCCCTGGAAACTACTGAAATTGTATGCTATCTAGCCTTTTGAGACTGATTTTTTTTTTTTGCTTAGCATAATATGTTTGAGATTCATCCATAATGTTGCATATTTGGTAGTATTCCATTGTATGAACATAACAGTTGGTGGACATCCATATTGTCTCCAGTTTTTGGTGATTACAAATGAAGATGCTATAAACACCCAGGTGTAAGATTTTAAGTGAACACTGATTTTCATTTTACTTGAGTAAATACGTAGGAATGGGAGTGCTTGGTTGTATAGAAAGGGCAATGTTGGCTCCATAAAATGAGTTGGGAAATGTTTCTTCTTTTTTCTGGAGCAAATTATGTGTAGTTGGTCATTTTTCTTCTTAAATGTTTAGTAGAATTCATCAGGAAAACAATCTGGACCTGGGTTTTTCTTTCTTGAAAGATTGTCAGCTATGAATTAAATTTCTGTAATTAATATGACTATTCAGGCTATCTAGTTCTTCCTGAGTGAGTTTTGGTAATTTGTGTCTTTCAAGGAAATGGTACATTTCATCTGCATTGTCAAGTTTATGGTTATAGGGTTGCTCTTGCATTCCCTTATTTATCCTTTTAATTATCTTTAGGGTTTATAGTAATTTTTATAAGATGTTTTTCTTTAGAATCTCTGATGATAATTGTGCTATAATAAACTGTTTTTAAGTTGGAACGATATACATCTCTTTTGTAAAAATTTAATGTAATATGTAAGCAACAGAAAGTAGTTCTATTAAATAGCGGCCAATAGAGGCTGATGCCTCCAATAATCTCTTGTCAATGGTGATAGTGTGATTTTCCTCATCGTATTCCAAATATGCCTTAAAACATTGAATAGACTAGTTTGACAGGAGTGCTATAGATCCATCTTTTGTTTTATTTGGTTCTAACTTACCACATGTTGTAACATTTTGGAATATAGCTAGATAATTATATCAATGTATTGTACTCAGGTACAATAAAAAACGTTTAAAAAAGGACATTTGCTAAAAATATTGTCTTCAACCTTGATTAGTCCTTTCATGTATACCATAAGTTGTTTCTTGATGATGTCTAGAAATTATATGTGGATCTTGACCCGTAAGATTGGATTCTGTCTAGCTTAATGTCTAAATAGAAGTACATTCTCCTATAGTTATAAACAATTATCCAAATTCCCTCCTCTAACCTATTGCAATGATTACACCTACAATTACACCTACATTCACTCTCTCTGTAGTGGAACACAACCCACATTTCTTCCCAGTTATTGTAGCCACCTCTGAGCCCATGATATCTGTTTAATGTCCATTCTTCTCAGGTCTTAATATGGCTTCTTGTGATCCCTGTTATTTATGTTCCAAATAAGAAATTTAGCCACCCTTAACACATCTAGTATGCCAATCAGTGGAAGAAACCTTTGTGTATTAGTCAGTGTTTTCTAGAGAAAGAGAACCAACATGATATATATGAGGAGATTTACGTTGGGAATTTGCTCAATGATGATGGAGGCCACGTAGTCCCACTATATACTATTGGCAAACTGGACAACCAGGGATGTTGGTGGTGTAATTACAGTCTGAGTCTGAAGGCCTGAGAACCAGGGGAACTAATGATATAACTCTCAGTTTGAGGCTGAAGGTCTGAGAACACGGATGGGGGTGAACACTGGTGTAGTCTAAAGACTCAAGAACCAGAAGCTCAGATGTCCAAAGTCAGGAGAAGATGGATGTCTCAACTTAAGAAGAAAGAGAAAAGAATTCACCTTTCCTCTGCCTTTTTGTCCTATCAAGCTTCTCAACAGATTGGATGATGCCTACCCACACTGGTGGGAGCAGATCTTCCTTACCCAGTCTGCTGATTCAGATGCTATTCTCTTCCTGAAACACCTTCACAAACACATCCAGAAATAATGTTTTACCAGTTATCTTGGCATTCCTTAACCCAATCAAGCTGACACATAAAATTAACCATCACACAGTGGTTAACAAAAGCTTTTAATAAAAAATATATTTTGCCTGGGGGGATCATGGTAAATGGGAGGCAGGACTAGATTGCAGGTCCCACTCGGATGGACAAAGCAGTGTGTGGAGGCTTGCATAGTGAAATTTTGCTCCAGAATGACTGCAGGAATAAGTTGGGAAAGCTGAGAGAACATGCAGACCCTCTGAAGGAAGTGGATTGCTCCTGCAAGACCCAGGAGACACCCCAAATACTCAGCCACAGCAAGACCCACACAAGGAGAGTCTGAACTCAGACACGCCTAACCCTGCCCCACCTGATGGTCCTTTGCTACCCACCCTGGTAGCTGAAGACAAGGGACATATACTCCTGGGAGATCTAAGGCCCCACCTACTGCCTGTTTCACCCCATAGTGATGCTCTCTCAGAGCATCTTACAGCTGATGCTCTCTTCAAAGCGCCACCTGCCAGCAGGAGGCCAACCAGCACAAAAATAGTCCATTAAAAATAGTCCATTAAATTACTAAAGCTAAGGACCCTCACAGAGCCCATTTTACACCCCTGCCACCTCTACTGGAGCAGGTGCTGGGATCCATGGCTGAGAAACCCACAGATGGTTCACATCACAGGACTCTGCAGACATCCCCTAGTACTAACCTGGAGCCTGGTAGACTTGCTGGGTGGCTAGATCCAGAAGAGAGATAACAATCAGCTCTCATGAAGACATATCCCTAGGAAAAGGGGGAGGGTACTACATCAAGGGAATATCCTGTGGGACAAAAGAATCTGAACAGCAACCTTGAGCCCTAAACCTTCACTCTGACACAGTCTATCCAAGTGAGAATGAACCAGAAAACCAACTCTGGTAATATGACAAAACAGGGTTCTTTAATACCCCCCAAAATCACAGTAGCTCAACAGCAATGAATCCAAACCAAGAAAAAATCCCTGATTTATCTGATAAAGAATTCAGAAGCTTAGTTATTAAGCTAATCAGGGAGGCACCTGATAAAGGTGAAGCCCAATTTAAAGAAACAAACAAACAAAAAGATACAAAAAGTAAAGGGAGACATTTCAATGAAGCAGATAGCATAAATAAGAAACAATCAACACTTCAGGAAATAATGGATGCACTTATAGAAATGCCAAAATGCTCTGGAAAGTCTCAGCAATAGACTCGAACAAGGAGAAGAAAGAACTTCAGAGCTCGATGACAAGGTCTTCAAATTAACCCAATCCAACAAAGACAAAGAAAATAGACTAAGAAAATATGAGCAAAGCGTCCAAGAAGTCTAGGATTATGCCAGATGGCTAAACCTGAGAATAATTGACGTTCCTGAAGAAGAAGAGAAATCTAAAAGTTTGGAAAACATATTTGGGGGAATAATAGAGAAAAATTTCCATGGCCTTGCTAGTGACCTAGACATCCAAATACAAGAAGCTCAAAGAACACTTGGGAAATTCATCACAAGAAGATGATTGCATAGGCCCATTGTCATTAAGTTATCTAAAGTTAAGACCATCTTAAGAACTGTGAGACAAAAGCACCAGGTAACCTATAAAGGAAAATCTATCAGATTAACAGCAGATTTCTCAGCAGAAACCTTACAAGCTAGAAAGGATTGGGGCCCTATCTTCAGCCTCCTTAAACACAAAATTATCAGACAAGAACCTTGTATCTAGCTAAACTAAGCTTCATAGATGAAGGAAAGATACAGCCTTTTTCAGACAAATGCTGAGCGAATTTGCCACTACCAAGTCAGCACTATAAGAACTGCTAAAAAGAGCTCTAAATCTTGAAACAAATCCTGAAAACACATCAAAACAGCATCTCTTTAAAGCATAAACCTCACAGGACCTATAAAACAAAAATACAATTTAAAAAACTCCAAAAAACAAAAATCCAAGGCAACCAATAGCATGACGAATGGAATGGTACTTCACATCTCAATACTAATGTTGAATGTAAATGTCCTAAATTCTGCACTTAAAAGATACAGAATTGCAGAATGGATAAGAACTCAACAACCAACTATCTGCTGCCTTTAAGGGACTCACCTAACATATAAGGACTCACATAAACTTAAGGTAAAGGAATAGAAAATGATATTACATTCAAATGGACACCGAAAGTGAGCAGGAATAGCTATTATTATATAAGACAAAACAAACGTTAAAGCAACAGCAGTTAAAAAGATAAAGAGGGACATTATATAATGATAAAATCCTAAATGTATCACAATCCTAAATAAATATGCACCTAACACTGGAGCTTCCAAATTTATTAAACAATTACTGCTAGACCTAAGAAATGAGATAGACAGCAACACAATAATAGTGGGGAATTTCAATACCCCACTGACAACACTGGACAGGTCATCAAGACAAAAATTCAACAAAGAAATAATGGATTTAAACTATATACTGGAACAAATTGACTTAAAAGATACTTACAGAACATTCTACCCAACAACCACAGAATCTATTTTGCATTCCACAACACATGGAACTTCCTCCAAGATAGAGCATATGATAGGCCACAAGATGAGCCTCAATACATTTAAGAAAATCAAAATGATATCAAGCACCCTGTTATACCACAGTGGAATAAAACTGGAAATCAACTCCAAATTGATTTGAAACTCCAGATTGATTGAAACATGGAAATTAAATAACCTGTTCCTGAATGATCAACAATGAAATCAAGATGAAAATCAAAAACTTCTTTGAACCACATGACAATAGTGACACAACCTTTCAAAACCTATGGGATACAGCAAAGGCAATGCTAAAAGGAAAGTTCATAGCCCTAAATCCCTACATCAAAAAGTCTGAAAGAACAAAAACAATCTAAGGTCACACCTCAAGGAACTAGAGAAATAAGAACATACCAAACCCAAACCCAGCAGAAGAAAGGAAATTACCAAGATCAGAGCAGAACTAATGAAATTGTAATAGCAAAAAATACAAAAGATAAATGAAACAAACAGCTGGTTATTTGAAAAGATAAATAACACTGATAGATCATTAGCAAGATTAACCAAGAAAAAAAGAGAGAAGATTCAAATAAGCTCAATTACAAACAAAACAGGAGATATTACAACTGACACCACAGAAATACAAAAGATCATTCAAGGCTACTATGAACACCTTTATGTGCATAAACAAGAAAACCTACAGGAGATAGATGAATTCCTGGAAAGATACAACCCTCCTAGCTTATATCAGGAAGAAACAGATATCCTGAATAGACCAATAATAAGCAGTAAGATTGAAGTGGTAATAAAAAAATTATCAACAAAAAGAAGGGACCAGATAGATTCACAGTAGAATTCTACCAGACATTCAAATAAGAATTGAAACCAATCCTACTGACACTATTCCACAAGACAGATAAAGAGGGAATCCTCCCTAAATCATTCTATGAGACCAGTATCACCCTAATCTCAAAACCAGGAAAGACATAACGAAAACAGAAACCCACAGACCAATATCTCTGATGAACATGGATGCAAAACTCCTTAACAAAATACTACCTAACCAAATCCAACAACATATCAAAAAGACAATTTACCATGATCATGTGGGTTTCATACCAGGGATGTAGGGATGGTTTAACATATGCAAGTCAATACATGTGATACATCACATAAACAGAATCAAAAACAAAAATCACATTATCATCTCCATAGATGCAGAAAAAGCATTCAACAAAATCCAGCATTCATTCGTGATTAAAACTCTTGGCAAAATCAGCATACAAGGGACAGACCTCAATGTAATATAAGCCATCTATAAAAAATGCACAGCTATCATCATTCTGTATGGCGAGAAGTTGAAAGCATCAACTCTGAGAATGGGGACAAGACAAGGATGCCCACTCTCAGCACTCCTGTTCAACATTGTACTAGAAGTCCTAGCCAGAGTAATCAGATAAGAGAAAGAAATAAAGGGCATCCAAATCGGTAAAGAGGAAGTCAAAGTGTTTGTGTTTGCTGATAATATGATTGTATACCTAGACAACCCTAAAGACTCCTCCAAAAAGCTCCTAGAACTGATAAATGAATTCAGCAAAATTTCTGGATACAAAGTTAATGTACACAGATCAGTAGCTCTTTTGTAGACTAACAGCAATCAAGGTGAGAATCAAATCAAGAACTCAATACAATAACTGCAAAAAAAAAAAAAAAAAAAAGAAAGAAAGAAAAGGAAATTCTTAGGAATATACCTACCCAAGAAGGTGAAAGAACTCTACAGGGAAAACTACAAAACACTGCTGAAAGACATTATAGACAATACAAACAAATGAAAATGCATTCCATGCTCATGGATGGATAGAATCAATATTGTGAAAATGATCATACTGCCAAAAGCAATCTACAAATTCAATGCAATTCCCATAAAAATACCACCACCATTATCACATGGAGCCAAAAAGGAGCCTGTATCGCCACAGCAAGGCTAAGCAAAAAGAACAAATTTGGAGGGATCACATTATCTGATTTCAAATTATACTATAAGACCATAGTCACCAAAACAGCATGGTATTGGTATAAAAGTAGGCACATAGACCAATGGAACAGAATAGAGAACTCAGATATAAACCCAATTACTTATAGCCAACTGATCTTCGACAAAGCAAATGAAAACATAAAGTGGGGAAAGGCCACCTATTCAACAAATAGTGCTGGGACAATTGGCAAGCCATGTTTAGAAGAATGAAACCGGATCATCATCTCTCACCTTATACAAAAATCAATTCAAGATGGATCAAGGATTTAAATCTAAAACCTGAAACTATAAAAATTCTAGAAGATAACATTGGAAAAACTCTTCTAGACATTGCCTTAGGCAAGGATTTCATGACCAAGAACCCAAAAGCAAATGCAATAAAAACAAAGATAAATAGCTTGGACTTAATTAAACTAAAGAGCTTTTGCATGGCAAAAGGAACAGTCAGCAGAGTAAACAGACAACCCACAGAGTGGGAGAAAATCTTCACAATCTATACATCTGAAAAGGGACTAATATCCAGAATCTACAACAAACTCAAACAAATGAGCAAGAAAAAGCAAACAGTTACATCAAAAAGTGGGCTAAGGACATGAAGAGACAATTCTTAAAAGAAGATATACAAATGTCCAACAAACATATGAAAAAATGCTCAAAATCACTAGTGATCAGGGAAATGCAAATCAAAACCACAATACGATACCACTTTACTCCTGCAAGAATGGCCATAGTCAAAAAATTAAAAAATAATTGATGCTGGTGTGGATGCAGTGAAAAGGGAACACTTTTACACAGCTTGTGGGAATGTAAACTAGTACAACCACTATGGAAAACAGTCGGAGATTCCTCACCTAAAAGTAGTACTGTCATTTGATCCAGCGATCTCACTACTGGGTATCTACCCAAAGGAAAAGAAGTCATTATACAAAAAAGATAATTGCACACATATGTTCATGGCAGCACATTTGCAATTGCAAAAATGTGGAACCAACCCAAATGCCCATCAACCAATGAGGACACAAAGAAACTGTGGCATATATATGAGAGAGAGAGGTGTGTGTATATATATATACACACACACACACACACACACACACATATATGATGGAATACTACTCAGCCATAAAAAGGGAATGAATTAATGGCATTCGCAGTGACCTAGATGAGACTGGAGACTATTATTCTAAGTGAAGTATCCCTGATATGGAAACCCAAACATCTTATGTTCTCACTCATAAGTGGGAGCTAAGTCATGAGGATGCAAAGGCATAAGAATGACACAATGAACCTTGGGGAGTCAGGAGGAAAGGGTGGAAAAGGAGTGAGGGATGAAAGACTACAAATTGGGTGCAGTGTATAATGCTTGGGTGATGGGTGCACCAAAAATCTCACAAGTCACCACTAACGAACTTACTCATGAAATCAAACTCCACCTGCTCTCCAGTAACCTATGGAAAAAAAAAAAATTAAAATTAGGATTAGGAGCCAGAGAAGCAGCCCCTAGTGACACTATCTTTATCTTGCTAGGTAAGCAATTTACCTCTATTTGCAGACTTCCCTTTATGGAAATAAATAATCTAGTAGGTAGTCATTTTGGGTTGGCTTGACTGTTATCTACCAAAAAGTTTAATTTGCTCAGTGTCCTACATGATTTGGTTATCAAGGATATTTGGGAGGATTTACGTTCTGGGAGATATATTTCATTGGGCTGTGACATCAAACATGTAAATATTCAGCAAAACAGAAGTTTATATCTTGCTTACATCATAGTCCAGGAAGGTTGTAGTGTTTACCACCTTCAACGCATGATTTACAAAGTTGACCTGGTGATCTTCTCAAGTCCTGTTAACTAGAAGAGAGAAAGAGCATGAAGAAGAACGTGTGCAAAGTTTTCATGGGCTAGGACTGGAAGAGGGAGACATCGCTTCTTCTCATATGCCATTGAAGATAGTCAAAGGACCACAACTAAGTGTAAGGGAGACTAGCAGTGTGCCTGAAGAAGGGAAACAATTCTGGTGGACAGTCAGGCATCTTTGCCATAGGACTGACAACTTCTTAGCTGTGCATTTCCTGTTGGCAGTGATATAGAGCTTCAAAAATTGCCCTAAACAATGAGTTGTCTTGTATCTCTTTCAGTCAGACTTGTTTTGTGTTTTGTTTATTTGTTTGGGAGTGATGATGGTGACAATAGAACTTCCTTAAAATCCCAGTGGGTTGCTTGTTTAGGAATTCCTTTTGCTAGTAACTGATGTCAGAGCAAGATGTTTGAATCTGGGCTTCTGCCCCTTCATAGTTGTGGTTTCTTGGTGACTCTTCAGGGGTGCTACCCATCCTTATGGGACTTGATTTGATCTCCGACTGCATGATGGCACTGGGGATGAGGCAAGGTTAAGGACCCCTCTGCCCCAGGTACTCCCAATATGCTTTATAATCTGGGGAAAGGAGAATGATGTTTGCGAGGTACAAGTGCTTTGGAAACATCTAGGGAATCTGGTTTCTCCATTCTGGTTGAACATTTACTGGAATTGGGTGCAGTGAGTTGCCTTTTGAAATCCAGAGCATGTCCAGTAGCAGAAAAGGGCCTTTTGAGTAGAGCTGTGTCTTTCTCCTGCTCCACTTTTAGATGGCTCTGCTTGGTCCATTTGTTGTTGTTGTTGTTATTGTTGTTGTTGTTGTTGCAATGCCTTATTGAAGCTGTACTTTTTGTTGATGAGAAGTAACCAATACTTCCAAATTCCTGTTTTCTTTCTACCAAGTCCCATAAAGTTTTAAACTCAGTGGGAATAGGCACAGGATCCGCATAACAATGAACAATGAACAATGATTAACTAACTGCTTTGCTACTGAGTTCTCTAACTCAGAGTGGAGGAAACCTCCTTGTCCTCTTTACACCTGGACACAGACAATTCCACATTTTGGATCTGTCCCCAGCAATGCCTATGGTTCTGTTACCAATTATGGCATCAACTGGGGCTCCGTTGGTTGCCAATGGCAGAAACCCCACCCAAAGTAGCTAAACAAATACAGAAAAAGACAAACAAAAAACACAAGTTCACCAGAGAGTAGTGCTGTTTCAATAGAAATAAAATTTGAGATTCATATGTAATATGAAAATTGCCAGAAGCCACAAAAAAAGATAAAATGTAATAGGTGGAATTAATTTTAAGATTTAGTTTATTTAAATAGTATATAAAAATATAATTTCAATATATATTCATTATAATAATTAGACATTTTACATTCTTTTTTCATACTGTCTTTAAAATAGAGTGATATTTTACACATACATACAGAACAATTTAATTTGAACTAGTCATATTTCAAGTGCTCAGTAGCTGCTTGTAGCCATTGGCTACGATATTAAATAGCATAGTATTAAAGCATATTAGGGTGGTTCTTAGAACTGAAAGAGTTCCTTAAGAACCACCTCTGCTTCTGTGAGATGGTTTCATTACTGTACACTTCTGATTTCTCAGTGTGCCTGGGCACATGGTTGCTAGCCTCTCTAGAATGACATTCTCAGCTTCATCAGAGAGGGGAGAACTCTTCATCTTCCCATCAAGCTCTCCCTGCCTACTCCAGCTCCAATTCAAAAAAATATTTGGAGGAAACTCTGACTGTCCATTTTCAGGTCAATCAGATGGCCCATTAATGAGGTGAGATAACACAATTCATTTAGTGTAGGACAGAGTGGGGTTCTGTGACTGACAGCTTAAAAAAAATCCTTATGACTAGAGTGGGGAAGGAAGAGCTCTTCAAAAGAAGAAGTGTTTCTTAAGAAGAGGATAAGAAGTACTAGGAACTCTGAAACAATAAATGTATACATTCTCCTATGCCCAAGGAAGAATAAAAATGGCTGTTTAGGCAGGTACTATGACTATTGTTGGGTGAACTGAAAACTCAGGTACAGACACTATTATATGTGCTTGCTATGTAAATGTTCAGTGAGCAAGCTTGGAATTTCTAGAAAATGAAAATGGCAGTTTCATTTAACAACTAACTCCTTAATCAGCATATTTCTCACACATATTTTTGTTTTTTTGGTTAAAAAATGATCAGGATGCAGAATACATTGATTTGGTAGTTTAATATTAAATCAGAAAATGTTGTCTTCCTAACTGGAAATGAATGTGTGGAATGTCGGAAGAAAAACAAAATGTCAGGGATCAATAGTATTTTTTAATACAGTCATGGATTATTTTATAAAAATGAAAAGATAACAGAATCTCATAAAATCCTGATAAGCAACAGACCCTACTGTTTCCAGGACCTTGCCAATTACTGTCAGTTTGCAAAATCCTTCGTGGAAAGATTGACTGATATGTGAGTGTAACTGTGGATCTTTTTCTCAGATCAAGACACAGAGCAGAAGCGTCTCTGGCTGCTGTGGCAGGTGATCATTTAAGGTTAAGGATGATTACTGTTTATCTTAGTCTGCTGGGACCCATCAGTAGCTTTCAACACTATGAATATATGATGCTAATGTTCCTCTTAAATGTTCTGGCTAATGTAAAGGAGACAGCTTTCTCCAGGGTAAAATCAGTCCTGTCTAACACACTGTAGCTGAAGATGTTCCTATGCTTGGCCTAAATTGGTACCGATGGCAGGATTATCTTGAGAATCAGTGGAGTTGAAAAAAATATCTTTTACAATTTTGTGCTTTAGTTCTTCCTGTCCCTTCCATGTGGTGCTGGAAAGTCAAAAGACACGGCTGTCCACTACAATGCCCTCTTCATCACAAAATCAGCATTTTTCTAGGTTAAATGTGCATCACAGTCAGGTAGGTACTTAAAAATGTATCTCAGATGGCCCCGCCACTGGAGACTTTCAGTATATTTGGGGTGGGACTTGGGGATATTGATGTTTTATAAGCCCTGTAGGTAATTCTAATGTACACACCTTTAAACTCAAACTGGAGTTTAAGTTGTGTCACTGTCTCCAATTTTCCATTCTGATCATGTATGGAGGAATGAAATAAAATAACATGAAATCATAGTTCCCTTCATATAAGCTCCTTCTTAAAAATTTTTTAATCCAGGGGTATCCAGGGAGGGGAGAATCTGGAGGAGATCCAGATGTCTGAACCTCCTGAGATGGTGTGCAACATTTTATATACCTGTGTGCTTTTTGAAAGGAATATACTCATAGAATTTATCAGATTCTTCAAATTCTCAAATGCTAAATAGATGCATTAATAACTCCCCACTGACCACCTACTTAAATATAAATGCCTCAACTTGGCATTTAAGACATGCAGAACACTATTTTAAATCCACTGTCCAGTTTTTCTCTCGCTCCTCTGCATGTACTCTAATTTCTGGTCAAAGAGACTATTCACTGCTCCCAGAGTATGTTGCTATTTCTGCACCTTTGCCCAAGCAGTTCCTTCTACCTGAAATGCCCCCTCTTATTGAAATTCACATCACACATTATCCATTTAAAAAATCATTTCACCTATTTAAAAGAGATACTTTCACTGGTTATAATTGCTTTCTCTTCCAAGACCCTAAAACATTTTGTTTGAATTTGTTTTTATTTTATTTTATTTATTTTTAAGATGGAGTCTCACTCTGTTGCCCAGACTAGAATGCAGTGGCCCGATCTCGGCTCACTGGAACCTCCACCTCCTGGGCTCAAGCAATTCTCCTGCCTCAGCTTCCCAAGTAGCTGGGATTACAGGTGTGCACCACCACGTCCAGCTAATTTTTGTATTTTTAGTACAGACAAGGTTTCATCACCTTGGCCAGGTTGGTTTCAAACTCCTGACCTCAAGTGATCTGCCTACCTCGGCCTCCCAAAGTGCTGGGATTACAGGCATGAGCCACCATGCCTGTCCTGAATCTTTTTTTTTTTTTTTTTTTTTAGAGTTACTTGCTTCTTATTTTATACACCTAAGTTTTGAAGAATTGTTCCTTAATTTTCTCTGTAACCACTTTTACTTCCAGTCCTACACTTAGCATAGTGCCTTCTACATAAAATACTAAAAAAATTTTGTGAAGTTAAACTAAACAAAGTAGTCACTGTTGGATGTTATATACTTAATTAGCAAAACATTTTAAAAAAATCTTATTTAGGAACTAAGGTCAGAATATGTGTATGTTTCTTAGTATATCCTCAAGGGTAGGAAAATCATTGCCCTTTGAGAGTAAGTAGATTCACATCAGAAAACTAAAAAATTCATGTAAAACCAAGTCTGTTGCCCTTATATATAAATATCAATGTGAGACTTACATTTATTTCATTTATTTATTTTTATTTTATTTTATTTTATTTTATTTTTTGAGAGGGAGTCTTGCTCTGTCGCCCAGGCTGGAGTGCAGTGGCCGGATCTCAGCTCACTACAAGCTCTACCTCCCGGGTTTACGCCATTCTCCCGCCTCAGCCTCCCGAGTAGCTGGGACTACAGGCGCCCGCCACCTCGCCCGGCTAGTTTTTTGTTTTTGTTTTTGTTTTTTTGTATTTTTTAGTAGAGATGGGGTTTCACCGTGTTAGCCAGGATGGTCTCGATCTCCTGACCTCGCAATCCGCCCGTCTCGGCCTCCCAAAGTGCTGGGATTACAGGCTTGAGCCACCGCGCCCGGCCGAGACTTACATTTATATGTTTTCAAATTACTTGCTACAAGCAGTTAAAACAAGAGTTACATAAGTGTATAACAGCAGAAGGTAATAAGTTTTAAGGTCAGGTTCATTGAGGTATAATGTACAGACAGTAATATATACCCTTTGTAGGCATACAGTTCTGTAAGCTTTGACCAACTTATACAAGTGTATAACTACCATCATGGTCAAAATATGGAACACATTCATCATCCTCAGTTTCCAAGATGCCTTGCGCCCCTCTGTGGAGAATCCTTTCCCTCCTCCCTGAGCCCCTAACAACCACTAATCTCTTTTCTTGCACTACAATTTTTCTAGCTTTCTCCAGAGTAAATGCATACTGTTACCTTAATGGAATCATACAGTATGTTGTAAGTGAGCCTGGCTTCTTTTACTTAGCATAATGCTTTTGAGATCCAAGGTGACTTCTGAAAAGAGGAAATCACTCTTTTATGTATATTCCAGAATGTTATTGAAAAATTGTGTCAGGGAACCCCTTACACGTTTTATACTATGCGATGATTTTTTAGTTTCCTAGGGTTGTTGTAACAAGTTGCCACAGGCTTGGTGCTCTAGGCAACAACAATGTACACTGTCACAATTACAAAGGCAAGAAGTCTGAGATCAAAATGTCAGCAGGGCTGATCCCCTCCAGGGGCTCTAGGAAGAGGTTCCCATTTTTTACCTCTTCCAGCTTCTGGTGGCTGTTGACACTCCTGGGTTTGTGGTGCCATCATCTACTTTGTCTCCATCTTCACATGCTCTCCTCCTCTTTTCTGTCTCTCTTATGTGTGCCTCTTATAAGGATGCTTGTCAATAAATTTAGGTCACATCTGGATAATCAGGTGGATCTTAGTTACATGTCCAAAAACACTTTTTCCAAATAAAATCACATTCCCAGACTTCAGGTATTATGGTATGGGCATAACTTTTGGGGGGTCACCATTTAACCCCAAACAACACTATACTCTCTGGCCCCCTCCAAGTTTACCTCTTTCGTATGTACAAAATCCATTCATGTCATTCCAATACCTCCGAATGTCTTGACCCATTATGGCATCTACTGTAGGTTCAAAATCCTATCTAATTATCATCAGCTCAAACAGTTCCAAACATCATCGTCTAAATCCTCCAGTCAGGTATGGGTGAGTATTATTATCTAGAGGCAAAATTCCTAACCATCAGTGGTCTTGTGAAACTAGGACACAAGCTATCTGCTTCTAAAATACATTGGTGGGGCAGGCATAGAATAGACATTCCCTTTTCAAAAGGGAAAAAATAGAAGGAATAAAGGGGGTAATTGGCCCCAAGCAAGTTTGAAATTCAGCAGGGCAAGTTCTGTTCAGTTTCTGGGGCTCAAGGCTCTGTCCTCTGGACCTTCAGAAACTCTGCAGACTTCTGTTCCTATAGCTCTAGTCTCTGATTCTACACCTCTGACCTCTGCCTCTGTACTCAGGCTGCTGCACTCAGAGTTATCCTTCCTTTTTTTTTTTTTTTTTCCTGAAGGACTCATGTTTAAACAAAGTTAACCTGAGTAGCACCATCAATTCATTTCCTAAGTATAGAATTTTAAAAGTCCAACAGCCCTTTTTCACTTGCCCTACCTCTCTTCCCTTCAGTCGGTGCTGGCAGGGTTTCAGCTTATACAACAGTATCAAAAACCTTGTGGATCGCCTGTGTATGTTACGGAGATCTATGCCATTAGAGAGCAGGATACTCCACAGATCTTTCCTGGATAATCCTGTCTCTATTCTTAGCTCTGTCGGAGTGATTGAGTGAATTCATGAGTAAACTCTTAGAATTCTCTCCAGAGCATGTATTCTCAACAGTGAATTTCCTAAATTTTAGCATCCTTTGCAATATG
This sequence comes from Papio anubis, assembly GCF_008728515.1. Taxonomy (NCBI): domain Eukaryota; kingdom Metazoa; phylum Chordata; class Mammalia; order Primates; family Cercopithecidae; genus Papio; species Papio anubis. Next base: position 40,956,117 of record NC_044979.1, on the reverse strand, counting down.
AATAGGCTGGGTACCTCTCAAATCACCAAATGCTGGTTCCTTTTTGCTTAATAGCTCCTACCTCAAATTTCTCTTTCCTCACACATTTTACTAAAAGCAGCAAGAGGAAACAAGGTCACATTGTCAACACTTTTCTTGGAAATCTCAGCTAAATATCCAAGTTCATCGCATACAAGTTATGCTTTCCACACAACTATAGAACACAATTCGGAATTACAGTTTCTGCCACTGTATAACAAAAATTTCTTTTCCTCCAACTTTTAATAATACGTTCTTCGTTTCTGACTGAGTTCTCACTAGCAGTGCTTTAATGTTCGTATTTTTACCAATATTCTGTTTATGATTGTATATGTATTGTCTAAGACAATAAAAGCTTTCTCTATGATGTTCTTCACTTCCTACTGAGCCTCACCATTGTCATCTTTGAAATCCATATTTCTATCAATAGTCTGTTCAATATAATCTGGGTTTTCTTTTCTTTTCTTTTCTTTTTCTTTTTATTTAGACAGGGTCTCACTCTGTTGCCCAGGCTGGAGTGCAGTAGCCCGATTTCAGCTCACTGCAACCTTCACTTTCTAGTTTCAAGAGATTCTCCCACCTCAGCCTCTCGAGTAGCTGGGACTACAGGCATGCACCACCACACCCGGCTAATTTTCATATTATTTGTATTATGTAGAGATGGGGTTTCACCATGTTGGCCAGGCTGGTCTCAAACTCCGGACATCAAGTGATCTGCCTGCCTCGGGCTCCCAAAGTACTGGGATTATAGGTGTAAGCTGCTGCACCCCACCACCTAGATTTTTTCCTAACATGGTCCTCAAAGTTCCTCCAGCCTGTATCCAAACGCACTTCCACAATTTTAGGTATTTTTTTTTTGGAGAGAAAAACTGAACTTCAAAAAGCCCACAAAACCTCTACGTACTAAAATTATACACATCAAGTGTTGATCCAATCTTGTATCAATCTATTGACAATTAAACACCACCATGTTTTCCTCACCTGGTTTCGTTTAACATATCCAGGTAATTTTTATTCAAAGTATTCGTTCCTTTGAAACAAACTCTTAAAGAGAGCTCAAATCATCAACAAACAAACAAGACCTTTTATCAATCATAAATTATTAATGACATCTCAAAATTTCCTCAATAAAAATAGGTTTCAACATTTTTTTTCTGGTTGACAAACTTTGAGAGACACTGCTGTTCAATGCAGCACACACATGAATAAAGACACTTTTTGATAACAAGGACATTATAATAAAATACCCCTGATACCTCCACCTCTAAATATAAAATTTCTCCTTTGGAATGAATGTTGCTTTCTTCTCTTGAATTTAGATTCAATGATAAACAAACCTAAATTAGATCTAGCCATAATTTTTAAAATGATTGCATAAAAATAGGGAAGTAGTTTAAAGCTCTCAGATACATAAGTTATAATAATAGATATATTTTATCAGGCTACAGGAAATGTACTATCATTTTAAATACCAGAATCCTACTCTTGCACCAAAATCTGGATTAGCATCTCACCAGAGAAACAAAACCAGTAGGAGATTATACACATATATATATGTATATATGTACATAGATAAGGGATATATATATGTGTATATGTACATACATATGTGTATATATATGCATATAGATAAGGGAGAGAAGAAACATACATATATATATCTATATCCCTTATCATCTAACATAAGATATATTAATAAGTTAACTTTACCTCACTGTATTTAAGTAACAGGATATCAAAGAGAAAAGTGGGCTTCACACAAGAACTTTGCATCCTCTTCTGGAAAAAGATTTTTATGTTTTCAGTTTTATTCAGGATAGTTTTATCAAATTAAGTGGAAGGATGACTTTGTTATTATCTTTATTTGAAGGTTAGGTATGGTTTAAGGAGAAGTGTATGGGTGCCAAGATGACAAGGGGTGCATTATGAAGGACACCTTTTTTTTTTTTTTTTTTTTGAGACGGAGTCTTGCTCTGTTGCCTAGAGCAACAGAGCTGGAGTGTAGTGGCACAATCTCAGCTCACTACAACTTTCGCCTCCTGGGTTCAAGCAATTCTCTGGTCTCAGCCTCCCAAGTAGCTGGGATTAGAGGTGTGCACCACCACGTCGGGCTCATTTTTGTATTTTTTAGTAGAGACAGGGTTTTGCCATGTTGGCCAGGCTGTTCTCAAACTCCTGACCTCAAGTGATCCAGCCTCCTTGGCCTCTCAAAGTGCTGGGATTACAGGTGTCAGCCATCGCATTTTGTGTGTCAACTTGGCTATGCTGTAACACCCAGTTATTCAATCAAACACTAAACAAGGTGTTTTTTGAAGGTATGTTGTAGATGTGATTGATATGTATAATCAGCTGATTTTAAGTAAAGTAGATTATCCTCAATAGTTGATGTAGTCCTGATATAGTCAGTTGAAAGGCCTTAAGAGCAGAACTGAGGCTTCCCTGGGGAGGAAGAAATTCCACCTGTGGACCACAGCATCAGCCCATGCTTGAGTTTCCAGCCTCCCTTCCTAGTGGTCTGCCTTATAGATTTCAGTCACATTCTTTCCCTGCCATCACTTACCCTTGGAGGCTCTTCCATAGCCCTCCAGCGTCCTTCATGCCTCCCATTTAGTTTTAAGGGTTTCACCACAACTCAGAGTAAGAAATGAACAGGGGTTAACAAATGTAACTAACATATTTTACAAACATTCCCTGAAGGTTGCAAAATCTTAACAGTCATGGCCCTTGAGTTACAGGTCCTGGTTTTGTCTGAAACAAAGAAGAATCCTTTGAGGCTTCTATTGATTTGATAGGGGCTCATAAATGCCCCTTCTAAGAATTTTTCCCTTCTTTAGGGCCTTTCTTACTAATTTTAAGTTGGACCTGAGGCAGAAAAATGGATTCCTCTTTGTCTTGTGTGGCCAGTCCTCATTCCTGCCGAGAGATGGCTCAGTCCCTGACTATTACCTCACGTTTTTAGCTGAAAGGAAAAATTATATGAATTTGAAATGATAACCAGTTTAATACTGCTAATAAGTAATATTTTTCTAGTTCAATAATATGAATATTCTTAAAAATATCAAGATTGAAAGCATGGCTGTTGACAATGCCCAAGCTCATCATCCCTGATTGCATTTCTGACAGTTCATTTATTTAGGATGACTGAAAGGAACTTTTCAAAATGAATACTGTTGATATTGTAAATACTAAGGCAGTAGGCTGATTAAAATGACCCTGGAGAGAATGGTCAAAATTTCCTTTATTCTCCATCTTTCTGTCATGAAAGATAATTTTGTGACAAAGAAACAGATATCAGGAAGACATTGTTAAAAAGAACATCCGGCTGGGTGTGGTGGCTCACGCCTGTAATGCCAGCACTTTGGGAGGCTGAGGCAGGTGGATCACCTGAGGTTAGGAGTTCGAGACCAGCCTGGCCAAAATGGCCAAAAACCGTATCTCTACTAAAAATACAAAAAATTAGCCAGGCGTGGCAGCAGGCACCTGTGATCCCAGCTACTCAGGAGGCTGAAGCAAGGAGAATCACTTGAACCTGGGAGGCAGAGGTTGCAGTGGACCGAGATCATGCCATTGCACTCCAGCCTGGGCAACGATTGAAACTCAGTCTCAAAAAAAAAAAAAAAAAAAAAAAAAGAACATCCTACCTTTTCATGCTATCCTTACTATACAGATCTCAACACTTCTACAAACAAATTGAGTGTAGTACTTCAGACCAATGGGAATAAACATGTTCAGACTTGGTCTTTATTGTCCCTACTGAAGGTCATGAGCACAAGAGTGCACAATAATCCAATGAACCCTGGGCCTCTGTGATACAGGCAAATTGAGTAAGTCAGACAATGTCAATATTTCTGATTCAACTTTTATGTGTAAACTACGAAAATGAGCCACGGTGTTCACGATGATTGTCCCAGATGTAATGAGTATCAGCTATGTGGTCACAGATATAGTACATTGTGCTGTGGAAGAAAAAAAGACACTGCATGCTTTAAAAAAATGCAAGTTTCTATTTTTGTCTCATGACTGCCCCTAAATCCCTTGCCTTATTTCCTTCTAACAGCTATCTTCAAGAAATTGGAGAATTGGAGAAAATATGTGTCCAGGAAAAAATAAAGGCTAAGATCTTCAGTTGCTCCTCTGGGAATTATATGCATCAGAAGTCCTTCATGTGGATCATTTATTCTCTAAGTTTTAAAATCGTATACGTTGTTCAGGTTCATGGAACATTCTATATAACTGGATTTTGCAGCTATGTTAATGATAATAATCAATATTTCTGAAATTTAAAAAAAGATTTGAGCAGATACTTATGCCTTATGAATATCTAAGTTTTGTGGAACAGACATGTACACAGAGTTCTTTGTTAATAATACCTTAAAAATCAATTTGTTTAGTCATTCATCAGGTATTTATCCCTCACCAGCTTTCTGGCCTTGGGCAAATCACATAACCTTCATGGGTCTGAATTTTTTCATTTATAAAATAAAGAGAGTAATAAAATATATAACTCAGAGGAATGTTTGGAATTCACTTGCTTCACAGAATGCCCAGTGCATTGTTGGTACTTTTAGTTTGTGTCACTGTTGTCACTGTGGTTGACGGTATAGTTCATCTCCATGTGCAGGTAATCTCTAGGCACAAGGCATGGAAAGAATAAATTACCCATGGCCCCTTCTTGTGAGAGACTTCTTGTCTAATGGGAGAAAGGCATATAAGCAAATACTTGCACTTCATTGCTACATCTGCAGAAATCAAGGTCCAATGTATTGAATGTCATGGCAATCCAGAGGTGATAGTGTTGACTTTTCCTGGAATTACGAGGAAATGCTTGAATGGACAATTGACTTTTGAGCTGAGCCTTGAAGGGTGGGAGGGAACCATCTAAATCAAACTAGAAGTATAGGAAATCCTTGTGTGTAAGGACACATCATCTGAGAGATGCAAATGAAGATGGCTCACGTGTAGCGTAACTAGTAATTCAGGAGGGCTGTAGCATAGAGAACATGTTAAGGTTGGTTGGAAACAAAATATCTTATGACATTAGTTACTTCCTTGCTTATTTATTACCTATCTCTTTCACTAGAATTTAAATTTTATCAGGGCAAGGACTTAGCTTATTTTCTTTTCTTCCATATTCCTAGCAACTTCCAAAGTTCCTAAAACATGGTGTAATTATACATTATTGTTTGACAAAATTCATCAGTTATCTATTAGTTACCCAATTTACTTGCCTCTAACAATGTTCCCATCCCTTTCTTATGTGCCTCTGTGTCACTTTCTTAATAACTTTCCAGCTATACTTTTGTCTGCAGGTCTCCTAACTCCCTTACAGATTAGAAGCTTTTTATGAAAAGTGATCAGTATCATGGCTGCTGGCACATAGTATACATGCATAAATGTTTGTTGAATGTAAATATTAGAGTGTAGCATACTCCTATCAGATTATTTCCTAATTTGTTATAGAACACAAATATGGCAGATGCCAGAAAGACAGCGGAGGAAAAGATGCAGAAGGCAAGCTAGCCCTCCCTCATGACGGAGCATCTGGACTGTTCACTATCACCTGCTTACAGAGAAATGAAGTCTGCACGTGCAGGTGTTTGTACCATATATACCACAGTGAAGCATGCAGACATCTTTCTTTAGATAGTAGTTGCTAGATATCTATGTCTTGCCTACATGAAACGAGTAACTCTAATGTTTTGCTCAAGCAATTTTGATAGACCCAAACATGTTTTGAAGGTGCAAACTCACTACATTTTTGTGGGCAACTTTTTAAAAAAAATTTATTATTTTATTTATTTATTTATTTATTTACATAAAGAAAACATATGACTCTAGAGGGACAAGGTGGAATGATTTAGAAATAAAAAGTAACATTTCATTCAATGGCCGTCAACTCCCTTCACAGGGAGCTATCCATGGAATTTTTCACACATTATCCTCCCTTCCCCTCCCTTGACTTGGTGGTTATAAAAATCTATGACCTCTGCCCTGTAGGATTGATAATGAGCTAGAAAACAGGCTTTTAATAAGAAAATTACAGCATAAGGCAGAATGTGATGGGTGACGGGTGAGTGGTACAAGGAATCAGTTAGGGTCATAAGCAAACATGAGCCTAAACATTAGCTGCTATAACATGATCAACTGCTCTAATTTTCTTTATGGTGAAATTAGCTCCAGGAAAGCAGGGATCCTATCAATTCCATGTACTATTGTATCCCAGTACTTCTTCTAATGCCTCATATTAAATAGGTGATATCAATAAATATTTGTGGGATGAAGGGCTGAATTCTTCCCTCTGCAGAAGGAGTTCTGTTGTCTTACCAAGCCAGTGTGATATTTTTGTAGATCCTTATAAACACATTCCTTGTACAAGGGCTAGTTTGGTATTCATCAGTCTCTCATACTGTGTGTGAGAGGGGCGGCGAGGGGAGAAACACAAGAGAGAAAGGGAGATGCATGACAAAGGGTAGGATGTGGGAGAAAAAGTGATAGATTTATAATCAGTTTGAATTCCTTCTCTAGCATTCCTATATGTGTCACCTGGGTAACTGCCTTAACTCTGAAACCTGCCTACCAAATAGGAGAAGTTCCTCTCCTGCTGTCCTCCCAAAGCAGCTGTATATGAGAGTGTTTGAAATTATTAGGCAATATAACAAATGCAAATAACTGTTCTTGCATGCCTAGAGTCACAGGGTGAAATGGCTCTGCTCCTGACACTGTTTGGTGCACCTTCTTGATCACTAAGTACCCCGACGGCCTCACCAACGAGAGCTATCAGACTACTCCTGTAGGTGAATGTTCCTTGCAGCAGGTCTAGTTCCTACAGGAGGCAGATAACATCACAGCAAGGTGCATGTGTACGAAATAGCATATTGTGTACAAAGTAGCATACCCCATAGGCATTATAATGACCTCTAAGACTTGCTTTTATAGTTTTTCAATTTTTGTACTTCTTGTACACATTACTTAGTAAGAAAACCATAGAGAAGGAAATGTACACCTGCAAATGTACACTTAGCTTCTGAGGTAGACAGGCAGGGCCAACCTATGGTGTTGCTCTGCGTACTAGCTGTGAGTAGGGTCGGCTGCCTCACAAGGGACATAAATCCAGAAGTGACAAGAAAGCCACAGGCAGACTCTCATATCAATCCATCCTCTTGGCTTAAAGTTGAAATGCAAACACCTGTCAAAGAGTTAGTTGTTACGCATTATCAATCACATTTGTATGCATGAAGGCATCTGCTCCTCTCCTGCCAGAGACTAATGTAATGAAGGGCAGAAGGTTTACTGAGTGCTGGAAAAGGGAAGGAGGGCAACTGGAGGGGAGAAGGATCACAGAAAGACAATCTCAGGAGCACTAGGAGATAAAAGCTATTAAAAGATAAAATTATGTTAATTCCAGTTATTGTGCCACTACATATATAAAATCATGGTTAATTACAAACTGATTTTCAACATGATAAGAAAAACTTGTAGGTTGAAGAAGACATCTTTTTATATTTCTAAAAACAGAGGAGGAATGTAAGTCATATCATAAACTTGAATAGCTAAATTTTTTCAATACAATTCCTTGATTGGTCAAAACCCCTCCCTGCTCTGTAGGGAGGACTCCAGATTGCTTTTTTGATAAATTATTCTCCTGTTTTTGTGGAGTGCACGTTGTAGAAAAGATAGTTGGTGGCTGCTTAGATGACCAAAACATTAATTGTTCTTCCAAGTACCTGCGGCAGTCTTCATGTTGGAGAATGGGGGTTTCACCAGGTATCCTGGTGTACAAGAGAATGATACAATTCCCATCAAAGGTCCTCTTTCCATTAAGGAGAGGAAATGAAACAATCTGATTCCTGAAGACATGCCTGAATAAGTCCTTTTATCCAATATTCCTCTGGTGCCCCTGGAAAGATACTCAATCTTTGCCAAGTTGAGGTCTTGTGGGGTTTACAAGGCTCTTTGGAGCTATGTCAGGAATACATTGGAAAAATATCTTACCTGCCAGTTGACTGCATGTGAGTATGCAAAGTCAGAATCCTGAAAATTTAGCACTGTGGGGGAATGAGAGAGGGTTGGAATGCTTTAGGAGGTACTGATTATGACCATGAGTATCAGGATGAGTATGACCAATTGTATCAGCTGGTCATCTAAGATGAAAACATTAGAACCCTATCACATTGGCTTACACAGTGAACGAATTTATTAAAGGATATTAGGCAACTCACAGACTCTCTGAGAGGTCTATAGAATGGGCCTTGGAAGCTCTGGAACCAGGAACAATGACTAAACCACACATTGAGGTTAATCCAACAGAGATCCTGCTGCTGCTGCTACTTAGCGCAGATACACAACTTGCTTCACTGCTACCTGGCATTTGATTCCAGAATTTTCATCTCTGCTATCTTGGCTAGCCACCTGTCTCTGTGGTCATTCATTCCAGATAATGAATTACTCTTGGTACCTGCTTCTCAAGTTGGTTCCTTTCTATATAAAAGTTTCACAATGGATTATCTGACTGTTTGCACACAAGCTGAAAGAAAGGCTAAAAAAGAGTTTCTGACTTCTATCCCCAGAGAGGTGAAACATGATAAGGGATAGACTCCAAGCAATGGGAGGAGAATTCAAAAGATGCAAGCCACATTCATGACAAAAGGCAACAGCAAATAAAATGCTCTTACTTACTTTCCCCCCTCAGCTAATACAGAATTTCAGCCCTCAGCAAAGATACCTTTAATATTCTGGGTGATTTCCAGATGAGTCTTTTCCATGTTCTTAAACAAATCTAGATATAATCACATGGGTGTAAATTTGGACAGTGTTTTTCAATTCTTCTGGTGCAACAGTCTGTTAAAAGAGTGTCAACATGGTCTTGATTACTCCATAAAGTCTCACAGAATTTTTGGGAAAACATATCTTTCAGTTTTTAATTACAGTCAAGCCTGTGTTTTTATTATTGGCTTCATATATAAATCCCCTCAGGGCCTGGCTTTGTGCAAAATCTAAATGACTTTATATTTCACTTATATAATAGCACTCTCCCTTCCCCCATTACCATTACACTTTATTACTGGATGGATCTGCTTCCCTTTTTTCTTAAGATATCTTTTCTACCAAAAGATACCTCAGTTCCTCCTGTACACAGACTTTTGGATGTCCTACCCCCACCAACAGGTCAAATTCACGAGCATATTTCTGAATTCCTCCTTAGATATTACTATGCTTTCTCAGTTTTTATAAATGTAAAAGTCCCTATTTCACCTTCATTTTTAAAAGAATGTTTTGCTAGGTATAAACCTCTAGATTGATAGTTTACCTCTTTCAGTAATTTAAAGATATCATTCCATTTTCTTGAGGCTTACAATGTTTTTGCTGATAAGTCTGCTATCATTTTTATCTCTGCTCCTCTATATGTAATGTATCTGTTTTACTTTGTGAACTTTAAAGGTTTTCTTTCATTAGTAGTTTTTAGCAATTGAGTATGATGTACAGTTATGCTATTTTTTTAAACTTCTCATAAACTTTTTTCAAAACATTTATATGAAATTAAGGTATTTTTAGATATATGAAAGCTGAGATAATCTGTTACCAAATAGGTCTATATTAAGTTGTGTAATGATAAATGTTTAACAAGTAGCTTTCCAGAAAAATAAATCTAGATTTGTAGCATTTTGTGATTTCCATGCTGTAAATATTCCTTCAGTGGCCAATTTTATGCTAACAACCTATCATTTCTGAAGACAGAGTATGGAAGAGATGCTCACAATGTTCCTGCAAACTTCTGTCAGCTGGCTCCAGCACATTGCTGCCTGCAGCATAAGAAACATGAAAGGAAGCCCTTCAGGTAGAAGAAAAATGATACCAGAAGAAAATTTGGATCTGTATAAAGAAAGAAAAAGCACTAAAAATTGAAAATATGTAGGCAAATATAAAATACTTTTTCTACTTAAAATGTTTTACTTTAAAAGATAATTGACTTTCTAAAGTGGAAATAATAACAATGTGTACCTAAACCCTAGACAACCATGAAAAAACAATGACAATGACAACAGCAGCAGCAAAGAGGTACAGAGAACAAACCAATAATAGAAAGAAATAGAAAATAGAAAGAAATAGACAGAAAATAGAACTGATAAATGAATTAATTAATTTCATTATCCCCTAAAAAGGCAGGAACAGAAGAAAAACTGAAATGGTAAATGCAAGTAGGAAATTTAAGCCCAACTATATTATTATTACATAAAATGCAAATAGTCTAGCCACTCCAAATATAAGGTAGAGATTGTCAGAGTGCATTAAAAGAAGGACCCAACTATATGCTGCTTTAAAGAAACACACTTTGCATATAAAATCTTAATATTTGAAAGAATGTTATAATCAATTTTTTCAGATTAACAGATAGTTACTCAATGCACAGAGTCCCTAATTTTTTTTTTTTTTTTTTTTTTTTTTTTTGGTACAGGGTCTTTCTCTGTCACCCTGGCTGGAGTTCAGTGGTGCAATCTTGGCTTACTGCACCTCCATCTCCCGGGCTCAAGCCATTCTTGTACCTCAGCCTCCCGAGTAGCTGGGACTACAGGCGTGCGTCACCAGGCTTTTTCTTTTTTTTTTTTTTTTTTTGCATTTTTAGTAGAGACAGGGTTTCGCCATGTTACCCAGGCTGGTCTCGAACTCCTGAGCTCAGGCAATTTGCCTGCCTCGGCCTCCCAAAGTGCTAGGATTACAGGCGTTAGCCACTGCACCTGGCCTGTCCCTAAATTTAATAAAAGACTATGTTCTAAGCAGAATGAAGTAAATTTATAAAAGGAGTTTTGGATTGAGAATCAGAACATCTGGGTAGGGAGTCCCAGTTCTACACGTTACTAGATGTGTGGTTTTTGCTAAACCATACCTCTCTGGGGTTTCTTTCTCTCTAAAATAGTGGGTTCTTTAGGGAGATGAGGGAAATCATTTATCAGAATCACCCAACAAACTTCTAAAACACTTGTGAGGCCACCCCACAACCCTCCCAGACTCTAATATTTTCTCAGATTGAGCCAGGAGGGTCTACGTAGCCTGTTTATATGTTCAAAAAGCTCCCTAGTGATTACAGTGAACAGTTCCACCCCCACAGCCTACCTGAGACTTGAAGATCACTGAACCTTATCGTTTCTATGGTTCCTTCCTTTTAAAATATTTTACGATTCTCTGATTTGAGCAGAATTAATATTTGGATGTTCTTCAAATTACCTGAAGTTTGCAGCCACCTACTTGGCCAGCACTGACAGGCCCCAGGCTCGACTCCTTGGCATCTTGCCATTTCCTTTCAGTTGATGGATTACAAATGACACTTGTAACTCTGTTGATTTGCCTAGAGATATTTCATTTCAGAGTGAATGCATAGATCAAATAAAGGATACACTATAGAAGCACATATGTAGTTGTCTATGCAATTCAGTTCACCACAGCATAACTGCTTAGAGACTGTTCAATGCTGCCTAGGTCTAGGGTGGCTGGCATTGATCTATCTGAAAAATCAATGAAGTCTGTGCAATTGAAAAGAGAGCACTTAATTAGCTTTACTGGTTCACAAAACTGGAAAGTAGGTCGGTGCCCAACATTCCAGTAATTGCTACTAGTGCTGTGGCAGGCTCAGTGGCAGATACTGAGGAGCAGGACAGCCACCTAGAGCCCTCAAGTCAGGAGGAATAAGGCCCTGAGTTTCCAATTTGAGCTAGCCCAGACTAGCCCGCTAGGTCCAGACTGGACCTCCCCTTTCAGCCTTCATCTAGGGCTATAGGAAATAATTTTCTGTCATAGTATATGGTTTATTTTAGTTTTAATATGTCAGAGATGTTTCCTTTAATTATTTTCCCATTACTTTTGCTATTTTTCAAAGACTTTTCTGCATTCCTCCCCTGAGAGTACTCGAGGACTCTGTGTTATTTAATTTCTAACATACTGCATTTCAAAAGACTTGTAGAATTAAATCTTGGCAGAAAAAGAGGGGCCTAATTAAGCAAGAGTGGGTCATGTTCTCATTTCCTGTCCTTAGTCAGGATGAAGGTCTTTTTAATTGTAGGGTTCAAGTTAAGGGACTAAAATTTTTATTCTAATAATTGTGAGCATCACCCTCTCATACACAGGTCAAAAGAGAGACCTGTGAAAGCCCCACTGAGGGAAGCCATTGATGATTTCAGAGGTAAGGAGATGGAAAGAGTAGACTGCGAAGTGGCCATAGGCCAGAGTGTGCAGCTATGGTTTAGCTATCCTGTGTCAGCCTTGTATATTGTTGTGGTCCTTGGTAGAGATCTCGACCTATATATAATCAGGATGAGACCTTGTTGAAATCAAGAAGTAGGTGAAATCTTTTCCCCTGACTTCACATTTCAGTTTCCCCTTTCATTGCCTTGATTCCCAGTATCTCTCCTGCCATTCTTTTCTCTTCCTCACAGAGAAGATGCCTGTCTCATTCTCAGGGATCTGTCTACCAGCCTAACCCTTCAAGGCCCCATTCTGAGATTTAAGTGCAATGGTGCTTGGACTTGGGCAACACTATGACGTTGTGGCTTTCATTGAGAGATCACAAGAGAGAAGAACCTCAGAGTCCAGTGGTAGGGCGTTAGGAAATTTGGCAGCGGACAAGAGAGACATTTGAATTAGTAGCTTCCTGCTATTCTAGTAGCAACACATTTGTAAGGGATAAGGTCCCTGCACCATAAGGTCCTGACAACGATCCTTGGAGCATGGCATCACTGCTTCGTCATTCCGTACCTTTGCTAGAGAATATGAGGGGGAGAAGAGAATTTGTTAGTAGGGATCTTGTGATTGTGCATAGTGCTCTGACATACATTATATTCTTTCAGACTTGATGTTATTTGGGGGCTGGAAAGATCAGGCATTATTATGCTCACTATATTAAACCAGAAACTAAATCTGAGAGACCAAGCCATGTTCCTAATATCTAGGAATAGTTGAGCCCCACTAGAAATCAAGTGTCTCAGCCCAAAATCCATCTTGCATTAAGTCTGTGTGTGTGTGTGTGTGTGTGTGTGTGTGTGTGTGTTTGGTCGGGGGGGTATTAATTCTATATATTCCATTTTTGTATAGAGTTCCATTTTGCCACATGTTCATTTAAGGCTGTGAAATAGAAGCCAAAACAAACACATACAACTCTTTATTCTTTTAGCCCAAGTCTTCTAGAAAACAGAGCCTGAGGCAAAAACTCGCATGCTAATGCTTTAATAGGGGTGCAACCCCAGGAAATTAAGAGTAAAAGAAAGAAGGAGTGAGGCAGGGAAGGAAGGAAAGCTTAGTGGATTCTGTGATGCAGCATTCAGGCCTCACCTCGGGAATGATGGGATCACTCGCTCAGCTACAGGAACTGCTGCTGGGAGACAAGCTGTTAGCCCTTTTCAGGAATTGCTTTGGCTGAAGAGAGATGCCTCATGCTGGTAACATGCACTTCCCAGAGCAGCCTCAACCAATGACTTCTCGAAACAGCAGTATAAAGTCCTGGTCCCCTTGCCTGAATTCAAGACAACTTTTAAGGACTAGCTCCATGCCAGAGGTCCCATGTAGTCAGCTGAGGCCTTTGTTATGGCTCATCACAGCCCAGCTTCTCCCCTTGCCTGCCTTTGCTTTCATTCCTTCTCAAGATAGCTTCTTAATAAACTTCCTGCACCTTAATCTGTCTCAGTCTGCTTCCCAAGGAACTCAACTTATAAAAATATACATTTATATTCAGTACCAGGATTGTGTTAACTCCTATGCCCTCATAATATAGTCCAGAGAGATCTGGATCATCTGAACATTCTCTAGAGCATTGTACTGGTTCAGTATACTGAGGACATCATTCCAATATGACCAGAAAAACGAAAAGTGGCAAATATTTTGGAGGCTTTGGCCCTACCAGATGGAAGATAATCCCTACACAGACTTCAAGGACCTATTACATCAGTAGTATTTTTAGGATCCAGGGGTCTAAAATACTGCCTTCATATAAAGGAGAAATTATTGTATCTTTCATCTCCCACTAAAAAGAAAGAATGGTTATGTTTGACAGACCTGCTCAGAGTCTGAGCCAGCATATCCTAAACCTGGGCATACTGCTCTGACCTGCATTCCAGGGGACCTGAGAGGCTGCCAGGGCTGAATGGGGCCCAGAGTAGGAATGGGCTCTTCAGATGATATAGGCAAGTGGCCTGCTATAAGGGTCATGCAAGTTAGCAGACCCTATGGTCTTAACAACATTAATTGTGGGAAAGGGGCCACGATTGATGATTCCTTTCATGACAAGACCCAATGGAAATGGCAATGCGGACTCCTAATGCCATGTCAGGTGCAGAGAACAGTTATACACTTATCCAGAAACAGCTCCTGTCATACTATGGGGTAGAGTTGGAACACCTGATCATGGAGCATTGTTATCCTATGGCTGGAATTGTCATTATGAGCTGAACCCTGTCAAACCTACTAAGGTTCAGGAAGGTCCCACAGCAATCTCTCTTAAGACAGAAATGATACATCCTGAATTGAGCCCAAGCGAGACCAGAGTGTAAAAGCAAGCTATACAGCAGGTGGCCTAGAACCCCCATGTCACCCATCAATGTGTTCCAGTGCCTCTCCCTGAAGTTCACTCTTTTTTTTTTTTTTTTTTGAGATGGTGTCTCGCACTGTCACCCAGGCTGGAGTGCAGTGGCGCAATCTCAGCTCACTGTGACCTCCACCTCTTGGGTTCAATAAATTCTCCTGCCTCAGCCTTCTGAGTAGCTGGGATTACAGGTGCCCGCCACCATGCCCAGCTAATTTTTTGTATTTTTAGTAGAGATGGGGTTTCACCATGGTGGTCAGGCTGGTCTTGAACTGCTGACCTCTTGATTCACCTCCTCGGCCTCCCAAAGTGCTGAGATTACAGGCGTGAGCCACTGTGCCCAGCCCCTGAGTTCACTCTCACAGCTGCCGGGGGCATCTCATGCTCACCTGATAGAAGAGGTTCACAGATGGAATGGCTCAGCATGTAGGTGTAAGTCAGAAGCAGATGGTGGTTACTTTGTAGCCTGATTTGGGTGTGGTCAATGGGTCACAGTTTGGTGCAACAGATTATTAACTTTATGAGCAAAGAGAACTACCGCAAGGGCACAAAACACACAGGCAGTGGAAAATGTTTTGGCCAGCTGATAAGGGGTCTGGAAAGAGAAAGATTGTAAGATTGGAAACAAGGAGGCATGTGGATGAATATATGGGAGTGAGCACATTATGTGAAGATTTTTCTGTCACATGCAATATCTACTGGAAAGTACCCATCACTGGAGAGGCACTTCACAGCCAGGTAGCCAAAAACAACTCAGACAGTTGACACCAACTAGCCACTGTCATTGGCCATCTAACACTGGCAAAAGGAGCACAGGAGTGGAGTTGCCATGGTAGCAGGGCCTAACAACATGGGCCCAATAGCATCCACGTCTGCTTACCTTGGCTGATCTATTATTGCCATTGCCAAATGTGCCAGCAAAAGAGAACAACTCTATGTCTTTATTGTAACATCATCACTAAATAAGCCACTCGGTGACAAGTCGACTATATTACGCCCCTTCAGTCTGGATGGGCTGGTGATTCATTTTGACAAGAGTAGACCTATTCCTGGTATAGGTTTCTTTTTCCTGCTCACAGGACCTATCCAAGATCTTACAAAGTGTTTGATCCACCAGCATGAGTTTCCAGAGAACCCTGAATCAGACCAAGGGACCTACTTTGCAGCAAAAAAGGTGTGAGGGTGAGGCCATATCACATACTTCACCACCTAGAAGGTGCCGACCTAGAAGAGCAATGGCTCACCCTGCTAAAGGCACAGCTGAGAGGATTATCCTGCTGAAGCACCAGCTCAGAGGATGGATGACCATCCTCCAGGATACAGTGCACACTCTGAACCAGCAAGTATGATATGAGATTGTGTTCTCAACAGGTAGAATGCATGGGCAAGCGCTGGGAGGGAGAAGCAGGAGTGGCTTGTTTACCATCGCTCCCCAGCACCCATTTGAGGAGTTTGTGCTTCCCATCCCCACAACTGTGAACTCCATGTGTCTAGAGGTCCTGGTTCCAAAGGAGGAACCCTTCTACCAGAGGACACATCAAGAGTCACACTGAACTCTAACTGATATTGCCACCTGGGCACTGTGAAGTAATCATCTTGTCAGGGTTAACTGAAACTGAAGCCTAACTAGGCTAATGCTTCACAATGAGGGCAGGAAGAAATATGTTTTGTTCTTACATGATTCACTTGAGTGTCTCTTTAGACAGCAACCATGGTCTGCAAAGGGCACAATGCTCAAGGAGCTCAGATTTCTAAAGGATGCAGGACTGAGTCATGCCACTGGGTGAGCCACTGAGACCAGCAGAGATGCTAACTGAAGGTGAAGAAGATCTAGAATGGACAATGTGAAGGGAGATGATGAATATAAATTGAGTAGCAGCAGCAGTGGAGCTGTAGTTCACCCTATTAACTTTCTCTTTTTAAATTTCCTCCAGAAAAAGAAGTGCACTAGTGTCCTGAAGGAGTGATTCCCAGAATTTATACAAAGAATTAGATCTGAACTGTACCGGGGCACATTGATGTGCCCTCCACCTCCCTCTTCAGGAGTGATGCAGACTTATTCCCTTACCTGCTGGGATTATTATCAGAAAACAGCCCTGGATGTCACCTTTATTCAGCATTTGCCATTGTCAATGCCATGCTCCCTTCTTAGGATAGCCTACATCCAATGACTGGTTGATGAAGGAGTAAAAAGTATCCAGCCTCTGTGGTCCAACCTGGCATCATTCTGGAGGGCCACCAAAGCTGCAAAGATTCCTGTGGGTGTGGCTGACACGTCACTCGAGAGTGTATCACAACCCAGCTAATTTCTCTGCTCACACTGCTTCTTTCCTTAGAGGCTGAAGGTCTTATAGTGAAAGTAAGAGGATTATGAACTCGACTCAGGACAACTCTTTCCTAAAAGGAATTATTAATGTGTTTTAATGCCAGACACCTTCAAAAGGGTTTTCATCACATTTAAAATTATCGTGGGAAAATTTTTATACATTAACCTGGTGTCTTTAAGGTATTAAATCTTTTTTCTTTTGGAAACAGAATCTTGCTCTGTTGCCCAGGCTGGAGTGCAGAGTGCAGTGGCTCCATCTTAGCTCACTGCAACATCCACTGCCCGGGTTCAAGCAATTCTTGTGCCTCAGCCTCCTGAGTAGCTGGGATTACAGGCACAGGCCAACATGCCCAGCTAATTTTTTGTATTTTAGTAGAGACGGGGTTTCACCACGTTGCCCAGGCTGGTATCGAACTTCTGAGCTCAGGCAATCCACCTGCCTTGGCATCCCAAAGTGCTAGGGTATTAAATAGGGAAATGATACTAAAAGAATAAAGCATTGTTATATCCTCTGGAGAAGTTCAATCTGGAGGGGGCAAAGGATGCATAAGTAAGTTATTGTAATGTTACCATCACTCCCCAGTGGCTGGCATGGTAGGGCTGGAAGGATGGAAATATGTTTCCAAGGTCCAGGAGGAAGAAAAGGGCACTATGGGCAGTGGGAATAGCACAGGCCAAGCACAGAGGCAGAAACATGCAGCAGGTTATGTGGTGTGGCTGGAACGGGGAGTGCTGAAAGTCTGCAGATGAGCTTCAGGCTGGAGATGAAAAATAAATCAGTCAATCAAATAGGTCTACAGGGCCAGCCACAAGTGAAATTCAGTCCAGAGTAAAGCAGTGCTGTTTGGAACTAGCAATATCACCCACAATTATCTTACAGACTTGTAAATTAGCTAAAAGCTGACTAAGGTGCTTTGAATTGAGCCAAATATTTTTAGCGACCTTTTTCAATACACAAGCACATTGTTAACCAAGACTGGGAAGTAGGAAGTATGTGCAGTTTATGATTTTAACTGATACCTGAATAGCATCTGTAGTTACGGGCATGGACTCTGGAGCAGGCTGTATGGGGTCAAATCTTGGTCCCCAGATGTACTTACTGTGTGACTAAGGATACTTATTTAGCTTATTTGCACACCACTGCTAATCTCTAAAATGAGGATAACATAGGCCTATCTCAGGGTTGTTGTGAGAACTAAGTAAGTTACTATATGTGAAGTACCTAGAACTGTGCTTGATACATATTAAGCATGAGAGAAAAAGAGACGAGATGGGAGATGGAAGGAATGGAAATGCCAATGAGTTAGCAAGGAGAAAAATTATTCCCTGTGAGTGATCAGACAGTCATAACTAAAGATATCGTTTCATCCTTTTTCCAAGGAATACCTGAGCTATGACTATGCTAAGCAATAGTTCTTACATGATTTCCAAGGAATACCTGAGTTATGACTACGCTAAACAATTGTTCTTACATGATTCACTTGAGTGTCTCTTTAGACAAGAACCATGGTCTGCAAAGGGTACAATGCTCAAAGGGCTCAGATTTCTAAAAAATGCGGGACTGAGTCATGCCACTGGGTGAGCCACTGAGACCAGCACAGATGCTAGCTGAAGGTGAAGGAGATCTCGAATGGACAATGTGAAGGGAGATGATGAGTATAAATTGAGTAGCAGCAGCAGTGGAGCTGTAGTTCACCCTATTAACTTTCTCTTTTCACATTTCCTCTGGAAAAAGAAGTGCACCAGTGCCCTGAAGGAGTAACTCCTAGAATTTATACAAAGAATTAGATCTGAACTGTACAATAACTAAATTGTACAATACTAAACAATAGTATCCAAGCTCCCCATGGGCAGTGCCACCGGCCAGTGTACACCAATTAATCTCAACACCAGAGGCAAACGGGTCAGAATGCTCACTGTGACTTGCTCCAACCCACTGAAGCAACTGTACTTCCTGTGTTTGAATTGGGTCATATTTCAGTGCATCTGTGCCCACTACCTATTTGTCTTTCTATTCTTGGATGTTTTAAAGGTTTGCCTTGAGGGGCAGATGGGGGAGACAATGCAGGCCTGTAGTGGGTTTTTGTTTTGTTGGATTTTGTTCTGTTTTTTAGAGTCCAAAGACCAGGAGCAGAATGCTCTCATTTTCCACAGAGAGATACTGAGGAAGGAGGACTTTGGCACCTCTGAGTCAGGCAGTGGTGAGGAGATTTAGAAATATGTCTCTCCTGAATGTTTTTGCTTGTATATATGTCAGTATTTTACTGACTCAAACATAAAATTGAACATTTATTTACTTGGAGCAAGCCATTGTTCTATAATATTTGATGTGTCTAACTCATTGAAAATGAAAGGGAAATGGAAACAGCATTTTAAAATGAAAATATGATTTCATTGTTCTTAGCCTCAGTATTCTTTAACTGCTTTGCCTCTGGAGTCAGTGTGAGGTTCTTAATCAGGATTTGATTCCAGAAGCAGCTAATTATTAACCTGGCCTTGTACAGGCCACTAAACCTCTTAATTAATAAGTAAAATGGTATCTACCTCCTAGGATTTTGTGAAGATTAATAAGTTAATTAGAGGACATAATGAATGTGAAATCCATAGAACATAATAGATATTCAGCAAATGTAAGTCTCCACCCATGCCTGTCCTGTCCTAAGAGATGGCGTTTTAATGAGGACATCACTTAATTTTAACACGAATACAATCACTTCTTTCATAATCATTTCCTCCTAAATCAAAAGCTGACACAGAACTCATTTTCTGTCTCTGGATCTGCTTCGTAATTTGTAAAATGAGGTAGCTAGATTATGTTTCCCTTCCAATGTCTTCAAAATCTGGGTTTCTATGGCTTCTTCCTAGTTTTCCATTGGCCTGGGAAAATCTATCCCAGTCATCAAATTCTCCTGTTTGCTGAGAGAAATAATAAGTTTAAATGCCTTGGGGTGAATAGAAATAAAATATCTCACATGCTTTCTGTATGAAAGCATCTTTTTCCATTTTTGTTAGCTGCAAAGTACTATACAAGTACACAATTTATTGTCATTCTTACTACTATTATTCTTACCACTCTCACTATTCTGTTTTCTCTGTCTCCCACAATTGGTTAGGAGATGTAAGTACTTCATGTTAGGATAAATAGATAACTAGGTCTATATATAACTGTATATATAAACATATAATTGTTCAGAAAGAACAGTATATGCATAGGCACATTCCTACTCATTGTACTAATCATAGTTTAGTTTCCATTCCACCTCTTTTCACCCCTGTCTATTCAGTCACTTGCTGTTCTTTCTGACTGGAGTGACAGTATCAATCAATCATGCTATTCCTATGGTCAGAAATTCTGGCTGCTGTTGCCACCACCATTTAGGAGCCCCCTTGTGAATTCCTGCTTGACAAGAACTCTCTGTACCTATGTACTGGGCTGACTGAACAAGAGAA
Source organism: Papio anubis (assembly GCF_008728515.1). Taxonomy (NCBI): domain Eukaryota; kingdom Metazoa; phylum Chordata; class Mammalia; order Primates; family Cercopithecidae; genus Papio; species Papio anubis. The sequence continues at coordinate 40,935,760 of NC_044979.1, read as the reverse complement.
GGATCTGCCTTCCTTAGTGGCCACCTAGAGTGGTTAAATGATCTGACTTAGTAGTGTTGAGGTATTGTTGCCCAGTGGAGCAGATTTTGGCCAATGGGAGAGAAGTGTATCCTAGCAATTGATGTGCTCTATCTTCCTCTTCTCTCTTTATTTCCCATTGACTATTCTGAGTGTAGTCCTTTCTCACAATCTCCCTTATGTTCTATGATAGTTGAGCAAACAGGCATGTTTGGTGATTGCTGTCTGTCACAAGTTGTGTTCCCTGAGAAGCAGACTCTAAGACAGTTTAGTGTGCAGTATTAAAGAATATGTCTAGTTTACTCTTTATTTCATCTATTAAGATCCTTCCTACTTTTAGTTATTTTTTTTTTCATTTGTATGATTTCTAGTTGGCCCATTTTCATGCATTCCTGCTCTTGTTTGATAACTTTATGTTCCTGTTTCTGGGATGCTATTTACTGCAATATCTCTTTGAGAAATTTAAACATTTGTATTAAATGAGGAATGCTGTCTTAGTTATAGTTTATCATTTGTGAATTCTGCCAATATATGGTCTTTTGACTATCTCACATAGTAGAAATTTTCCTGTATGCTTTATAATTTTCAGTTACGGGTTTATCTTCCCAGGGAGCTTATTTTTACCTACACCTCTTCCTATCCAGTGGTTTCACGGTGCTTCATTGAGCTCTCTGTGTTGTTTAGCCCAGTTAAGCTATTGGTTGGGGTAGATTCTTAAACTTTTTGTTGTTGCTGTTTTTGTTAAATTACTCCATTGAAAACTTGATGATATCCCTGTTTCCTTTTCCCTAAGAAATACAAATACACATATACACACACCCTTCTATTTATACCCTTAGAAAGTTTATGGGCCTTTCAAAGCCCAGTCATACATCTTGTAGGGGTACTTAGACCTCCAGTTAAGAACTCTGAGTGAGGAGTTTTGAGTTTTTATACTGTGGGGGTACACAACCTCTAGATATTTAGCGCTCTTGCAGTACAGCTTCAGTTATAATTATCTTGAAGGGTTTCTGCTTGGGCCATAGATAAGTGGCACATTTTAATTTCAGTCATTTTTATATGTGCATGGCAGCAGCTCACTGTGGTTTTAACTTGCATTTTCTAATGATCGATGATGTTGAGCATCTTTTCATGTGCTTGTGTGCATTCTGTACACTTTTTTGGGGGCGGGGGAAATGTCTGCTCAAATCTTTTGCCCAATTCTTAAAAGTTGGGTTATTTGTTTTTTTATTATTGTGATTTTAGAGTTCTCTTACATTCTACATACTAGCCCATTATCAACTATGTGATTTGCAAATATTTTTCTCCAAGTATGGGTTGTCTTTTCATTCTCTTAATGTCTTTCAGAAAACAGAATTTAAAATTTACTGAAGTCCAATTACTTATTTTTTTCATTTATACATATGGTTTTAATGTTGTATCTAAGAAATCTTTGCCTAGCCTAAAGTCACAAAAATTTTCTTTTTCAAAAAGTCTGATAACTTTAGGTCTATGATTCATTTCAGTATTTAGATATGATGTGAGGTTACCATATATTTTTAGTATTTAAAAATATTGTATTTCTCTTTTATTTGGAACTGAAGGGGGCTGGTTATGAGCTTGTTTACTCCAGAAAATTGACCCTAATTGGTACTATATTACACAGCATTTCATTCAATAGTTCATTTGTTTGATATGCAAATTAATTATATATAGGCTAATCGGCTAGTTTCCAATTAAGAGAAGGAAATGACTGGCCATGCATGAAGTACTGGCTAATGGAGAACAGATATGTAAATCATGCATTCTGACTCTCAGCAGACTGCCTGATTCTCCTAAACAACTGCGTTGGAAAGGCTATTTGTGTAATGAGATCAAACCCCTATATTATCACATGTCTATTTGTAATTAAGTAGTAAGTATCAATGAGGTCTAAATAAATCAGTTCAAAGGTGGTTAGTAAATTAAAAATATGCTACCAGCTGATGAAAGCATCTCTTCAAAATATAACATTGATGAAAAATATTTAATTAGTATACATGTTATGATGGAAACTGACAGGTAAAGGGCTTTCTAATATTGTTTTGAACTTCAATATGTTTTCCCACCAAGCTTCTAAGATTGAAAAATGCAGCATTTTATTCACACTAAAAAAAATAGAAAATAAGTTTCTCTATAACTTAGAAAAAAAAGTTTCTTTTATAACTAACAAATATTTTCAGAGACAAAGGAAAAAAAGGAAAACAAAGGACTTCAGAATGAGGCAGTAATATCTGGACTATATATTCATGCCCAGTTTGGAAAATATAGGTGACTTTAATACCACTTTTTCTTTTGTATAAAAATTCCAAAAATCATGAAGTGTAAATCATAAGAAAAAAGCCTCTGCATTTTTACCTTTTTTGGAAAACTGCTGCTAACAATGTAAACTATTGTTATAAAATGGTTGTAATAAACGTTTCTCTTAGGATAGGAACTACATTTGATTGGGAAAGTGCTACAGGTAGAGTATGAGACCCTGACAAGACCTTAATACTGTTGAAAATGTCTATGCAAAACAATAATACAAATTTACTTGTTACTTTGGAGAAAGAAGGAGGATGAAGGAGAAAGAGAACAGAGATCAGATAGGTTGGAGAGAACCGTCTATCCCTGATATGAACTTCTCCCCTGAGCCTGGGTATCTCCAAATCTTCAGTAAAATACACACAAGAAGCACAAAATGCATATTACTACATATCCTGTGGAACAGTTGAAGCAGCTGAGACCTTCATCCTGACTAATACAGGGCAAACAGAGGTATCATGTGCAGATGACATATGCGTGGTCGTGGAGGAGCCTGGAGAATTCAGGAGAGGAACTAGCAGAAACCATGGAATTTCTCTCACGGGACTGTGGAGCTGGGGTTTGGACTAAGTTCACCCAGATTTCTAGGGGTCCAGGGGAACCCCAGTGGGGATATGTGGGCTACATATAGATTTTACTGCTGTAAAAACAAACAAGGCAGATTTGTATTTACTGATACAAACACATGTCTATTGAAAAGAAAAAGCAAGTTGTATAACAGTCTCCCATTTTTCCAAATAAGTCCACTGGAGGTTAAATATCAGAGGGAGAGTTTACTATACAAACCAGATCTACATTAAGGATATGTTCGGATACAAGAAACAGGTCCTAGCAATGGCGCCCAAATGGAAAGAAAGCAGGAGAGGGTGAGGAGAGTCAGAGGTGTGGCCGAGCAAGGTTGTACAGACCCCGCTAAGCAATGGCAAGGAAGACTATATGATCCTGTGAAAAATGGCCGAGCAAGGTTGTACAGACCCCGCTAAGCAATGGCAAGGAAGACTATATGATCCTGTGAAAAATGGAAATCAGAGACCCCTTGTTAAGGACTTATTAAGAATTCCAAGATGGCAACTGGAGAGCATTAAATCATGTGTGGGGCCCTTCTAAGCACTGGATCCTGTGTGGCTGCCCAGATGACATGCCCATGACTAGGAGGATAAAATCTATAATTCCTGTGCCTTGTTGCATATTTTTCTCTTCTTTTAGTGCTGGATTTTTGGGGAAAATGACTCTTTTCTTCTAAAGGAAATATACAGTGAGACAATAAAGGCTTACTTGCCCCAAATCTCTTTGTTTACCACTTATTTTGTCTTACTTCAGCCAGGCAGCTTAGAAGGCAGCTTCTGCAAACTGTCTTCCTAAAAATCATCATTAGCAAGACTCACATTGACTGAGATCTGAAATCTGTCATATACTGGATTCAAATATCATTAGCTTATTATTTCAGTCACATATTCTTTTCTTTTGTTTTGTTTCTTTTTTTTTTTTTTTTTTTAATTGAGTCAGCATCTCACTCTGTCACCTAGGCTGGAGAGCAGTGGCACAATCATGGCTCACTGCAGCCTTGATCTCCTGGGCTTAAGTGATCCTGCCACCTCAGCCTCCCAAGTAGCTGGGATTACAGGTGCACACTACCAACACTGGCTAATTTTTTTTTTTTTTGCATATTTTTTTTAGAGATGGGGTTTCACCACATTGTCCAGGCTGGTCTTGAACTGCTAGACTCAAGCAGTCTTCCTGCCTTGGCCTCCCAAAGTGTCAGGATTACAGGTATGAGCCACTGTGCCAGGCCTTATTTCATATTTTCTAGTAAAACTGTATTCCAACCTGATTGTTGTAGTGAAAACAGCAGTAGTGAGTGTAGTGAAAAGTGTAAAAATTCCTGGCATGCAGTAGGTTCTCAGTATCTCTTCATATGTCAATGAATTAATACAAATTTCATTCTAGTCTCAGTTCTAAATGTTCCTGGGGAAATCATTTAACATTGGGAGGCCTCAATTTCTCTTCTGAAGAATAATGGGGATGAAGTAACAATCAAGTCTAAAAGTGTTTGTGTAGTTCAACATTTAGAAAGATTTTAAAAGAGAAAGAGCTGAGAGGATGGTAAGGGCTCACTTCTAGCAAACATTCTGTGCTTTGGAAAAGCAACATTAGAATAGGAAAAATTATATAAGCACAACTTCTTAATTTTGAATACATAATCAGTTAATGTATGTATCTGTAACTTCCACATTAATATACTTCTAGCTGCATTATTTATTTATTTGTTTTACATGTCTAAATCTGCCACTATGCTAGTTCCTGTGTGGAAGACATGGCTAAAGAGGTTAGGTTATAACTATCTGGTTTCACATCCAGACTGTTAATTGGAGAATGAGGTTAAGGTCTGTAACCCCAAGTCTTGGTCTTTGGACAGACTAAAATTCATCATTCCCCTGAGCCTTTCAGTACAATATTCACCCCTAAAGCTTACCTATATTGACTGATACAGATTCTCTTAGAAACTTTAAAATTTATTTCTGGGCCAGAGTCAAGGAAAAACAAATAGTGACCTTTTTATTGACAGTTAAATATCTACTTTCTCTTAAAATGCACATATTATCAACAAAATCTCTCCCCAATAAAGTCTCATATATTTAAAGCAGCTTAGTAGCAGATTGACAATATTAGTTCATGAGCTGGTCAGATTACATTTAATTAACAGATACTTTTTAAATCAAACATAATAGCATTTTCCTCCCATTCTATCAATGAATTGAAGAAGATAACTTTATCTGGGAAAACTAATTGTTTTGAAAACACTGCTCAATTTAGTAAAGTTGAAAAATGTTTAGATACTTCAGCAGGAGAGAAGCATAAAGTCAGAGCCAGTTATGAGGAAGCAGAAAGACAGCTGGGCCTGCAGTTCTGAAGGTTTGAATTAGCTTTGCTGCTTACGAGTTTTGGGGCTTTGGACAAGTTTTAAAACTACTCCAAGCATTATTTTCTTTATAAAGGGAAATCCTAATTCTAGCTCACAAGGATGTTGTAAGAGCTACACAGTGGAATAGCATCATGTTTGCATCTATGTTATACAAATAATGTGCATTCTCCCATGAAATTAAAATACATAACTATATGTCCTCTTTTATACAATTTAATATTTTGAGAAATAAATTTTGCAAACTATCCTTTGTTGTATACTATACTTTCTTTATTCTGTAGATATTGTCTTAATACATATGTATATTTTAAAAGGCTGTTTGTATAAAACTATGTGTGATATTCTTTATGGGCTATGGGTAATTGTATCCATATGTGATTTTTACCTTATGAAATGGCTTCACAATACAATCCCCATATAAGATGTGACTCTGCTGCCTATGAAAGTGTTTTTGCAAACCTTAAAAATCATGCATGTGTAAGATATTATTAATATTTTATTTTCATTTAGAAGGAAAAGTGAAATACAATAGAAAGGAAGACAGTAGGATGAAAAGCTGAACCTTACATAAAGATTTTCTCATATTATTTTTCTTAATTGCCCATATAAAAATATATTTTATATGTAGTCTAAATATATAACATTGCAATTTAGAGTGTGCTATCTTTTAGCCTCAGAAAAGTGGATTTGTGTATGCAGAAAAATCTCTATGGACATAAAACAGTACCTTAATTTTAACACAATATTTTATCTTTAGTAGTCATACAAGTTGATTTTAAAATAATAAACTGAGTTTAAATCCACTGATTAATTAATTTTTGGATAATTGATGAATAACCAATTTAAGAATCTTCATAGTGACTCCATGGCTGCTGAAATTTCACTAATGATTTTTAAAAACGTTATTTAACTGAAATTAATACATACATATCTGTTCCATAAAAATGTAAAGAGAACTTAAAGTTGTAATTAATCAAATGTTAGAGCTTCAAAAACTTTGAAGGACAATTTTCATTCTGTTTTATAATTTAGAAGTTGAAATCATAAATGGGTAAGTGATTTGTGTAAAATTACACATCTGCCACGGAGAAGATGGAACTCAAGGCTGGAAATTTGAAAGCCAGTCAGAACAAAAGCAGGTCAGCAGAGCAAGGACAGCTGAAACAGCCTGCTCATGAACTTCATCCTTGCCAAACACCTCAGAAACATCACAAATACCGAGGCTCTTCAGCTTGTCCTGGAAGGCTTCCAGAGTAAATATATAAGGTCACAGGAATATATAGGAGGTCATAAACACTATACTTCAATGTATTTTAGGCACGTGAAAACATAAAAATGCTGTACAATACCTCCTACCTAATTAAGTGTTATTGTATGCTAGCAAGCCATTCCCTTGGTTTTATTTCCACTTTTGGTGGCCTGATTTTCTTTGATTCTTTTTTCATTTATTATTTTTATTTTTTGAAACAGAGTCTTACTCTGTCACCCAGGCTGGAGTGCAGTGGCTCAATTTCATCTCACTGCAACATCCACCTCCTGGGTTCAAGTGATTCTCCTGCCTCAGCCTCCCGAGTAGCTGGGATTACAGGCATGTGCCACCACACTTGGCTAATTTTTACATTTTTGGTAGAGACGGGGTTTTGCCATGTTGGCCAGGCTAGTCTCGAACTCCTGACCTATGTGATCCTCCTGCCTTGGCCTCCCAAAGTTCTGCGATCACAGGTGTGAGCCACTGTGCCCAGATTTCTTTGATTCTTTAATTTATGTTTCTCCGTGATCATATCTTAATCCCATTATCCCATTACAAACACTTAGCAAAAGACAATGCTAACAGAGTTTTGACCTGGGAGAATGCTCTTCCTGGCAAGGTAACTTCCAGGTATAGCTGTTCCCCTGAAGGGTTTCTGTGGCATGGCATCCTACAGGAACATGTGTAGGTGTTGAGACAGGTTTCAAGTAGTGCCTCCAACACTTACTAGCTGCATTTATTCCCTCAACTGAGACACTCATTCTCTGAGCCTCTATTTCCTCATCTGTAAAATGAAGATAATGTTGTACAGTAGATCTAACAATTCAATGAAGTATATAAAGTGCTTAGCATAGTAGGCACTCTATAAAAAGTAGCTCCTTATTGCTATCAGAAGTTTCTTATTTTCCTCAATCAAAGAGAAGAAATATCAACTTCAGAAAGAAGACGAATAACCTTTCCATGGGAAAAATAATTCCTGTTCGAATAGTTATGGTGATGAGCCTTGTTTCATAATTTCCTCAGTCTTTTTGACATCTTAAGCAGCACCTTTCCGATCACCATCTCTTAGTCAGTAAACTCGTGTTTATTGACATGGGTGAGAATATGAACAAAGTCCAAAGAAACCATGTTATTTTTACTCTAGAAAGATCATTGCACTGAATTGTTTATCTTGCCATGTATTTCCTTTTAAAAAGAAGTAAGAAAGACCTTTTTAAGGGGGAAAAATTGTACTCTCTAGATACTTGATATGCAATCTCAGTTCACTATCATTGGGGGACTTTATCAGGTCTTATGCTCATTAAGATGCTTAGTGGCTAAATGTCCCTGTCCCTCACACCATCAAAGGCAAAAACTGACTGTGTCATTTAGACATCCAGCACAACCCTAAGTAACAATAACTACGGATGGCCAGGAACATTAACCTTTTAAGTTAGCTCCCAAACAAGATCCAGTAGGAAGCAAGAAGTCATTCAACATTCAGATTTAAAAGGGAAGCAACCCAAATCCCTGTGCCAGAAGCAGCACTTGTTTACTGAGACATGTCCAGTGGGCTTGAAGACTGACTTCACAAAATAGAAACCAGCCAAGAGGACAGAATGTTTCTGTTTTCTGCTGCTTGGAAGACGTAGAGATAGTCCGACCCTTGATGTTGTCATACCAATTTATCTTAATTTCTGCATTACTCAATTTATCTGTAGAAGAGGTAATGAGTGCTTTTTGTTTTCTCTTTTTTTAAGCAGTAATGGGAAATATCATGAGTCACATAGATAGAACACTCTTCAAAAGGCTCCCCTGATCACACTGGCTGGATATAAATCTTTTTCCTTTCTCTGTGCTCTTGTATTAGTTTTTTTTTTTTTTTTAATCACACTTCCTTAAGTAGGAGCGATTTGTGTCTATGTCTTAATCTGGATTCTTTGATTCTTTGAGAACAGGTGGCTGTCTTGTATATTTTTCTATCCTGCATAACATCTAGGATAGTTTTTACAGTAGATAATATGAAATGAGTGCATAAGTGGAAAACTGAAGGTGGTGGTTTGGATCTAATCAAAAGAATGGACATGGGATGAAAATAACAACAACAAAAAAGTAGCCCAGAGTGACTTAACTTTGGCCTAAAGAATGGAATCATTAGAAGCCTGCAAACAATTTTTATTAGGTCAGTCTCAATTCTGCATGTCCCTTGGCAAACATTTTATTTCTTTCACTTTTCCTCATACATATATATATTTTTTTGCTCCTTTATCATCTTTACTTCTCATTTTTGTTTGCTTTATATGCTAGCTCTTTGAAGTTATAAATTTTAGGGAAATTGAGCAATTGTTGCCTTCTTTAAATTAGATCATGCTAGTAGAGTCAGCAAGTTTTTTTTTCTGAATTCTGCATAGACATCTGTCTTCCTGTTAACCATTAGTTTTGATTAACATAGGTAATGCAAATTGTACTTCCTTGTGGAGTCCTGGTTGACAATGCATGATACATACAATTAATCAAAAGCAAAATGAAAGCAAATTGTGGACAGGTTATTTTTTCCATAATGAGCAATATACATTGATAGATGATTTCTGTTAACAAGAAGTTCAAATTACTTCGTGAATTTGATTTTCCCTTCCTTCTAAGCAGCTGGTAAGGATTAGTTATGCTATGTTTGGAGAATTTGAGGCTCAAGATTGTGCAGGAGCAGTCAGGACCTGGCCAAGCTTGCAGACTCCTAAGTTAATATAATCTGTCTCCGGGGTCATGTGTCTTTCTATAGAATTTTATTAAGTACCTTTGGTATAAAGACAGACACTCATCAACCACATGACAAATGTGATAGCAAGTTTGCAGTGCAGGTATGGGGAAAACAGGGACTAAATGAACCCACAGCTCTTCTCTCTGCCTGTAAGGTCAGCTCCTGTACTCTTTAGAAGAACCTAGAGGCTTCCTCCTTCTCCCTTGCCCAACCTTTTGTCAGCTTGCCATGAGGAAGGCTACCAAAGGGGCTCTCAGTGAAACTTCAAATCTTAATTCATGGAGGGGCTCAAAGGCCATTTACTCCTTCTAAATAATTTTCTGCTCAAAATATAGAAAAGAGAGTATAACATATATTTTAGGGCATAACGGGGAAGTAAGGAGATGTCATTTTAAAAGAGTCGTACATCTTCTCTTTTGTTCTTAGGACAGTCATCTGAACTCCCTGGGAGAGGGGAGGGCAGTTATAAACAAGATGAGTAACAGCCTAACAATGCACTTTCAAACCAGAATATTGTTCCCCAGAAATATTCCAGAGACATCTGAAACAGCATTATGTCCCTGAAGAAGAGCAATGCCTGCTTTCATAATTTTCATTTGGTTATTAGGGTTTTTACTTTTTATTCCTTTTAAAATCAAGACCCTTTTCAGCAGAAATTGAAAACCACAGTTGTTTCCATTTGGGGAAGAATGCCCACTGCTTTTTCTGTTCCATTCATATATCTGCATAATTGGTTGATTCTGCAAGCTGTAATCTAATGATTCTTGTTTTGCTAGGAAACAATTTAATCTTAAACTACGTTTATCTAGCCTCCCCCAGGACTGACATGCATCATTACCCTTCTCAGTCTTTGTGGACCATATGAAGAAACTGAAGAAAATTTATAGTGCCCTGAAGGTATTACGACCAAATAAAATAATTGTCTTTAATTTTGAAAGCTAGCTAGAGTGTGATCTCTCTTGATTTCTGAAATAATACTCAGGTTTTAACACTGTGTTATTTTTGCTTAAGTCAATAAATGACAAATGAAGTAACCTCAACCAATGTTGTGTTCTTGTAATAACAAAATTGCTACGTCTTCTGCTGGCATTGCATAGGCAGTTTGTTAAGAAGGCTAACTCCCCAAGTTCTGCTGTCAGAAGAGGAGGTTATACAAGCACATAAACAAAGCTGTTCTGTCAGACAAAATACCAGTTAAGCTGTGTTCGCTATGGCATAAATAAATGTTCCCTTAAGATCCAGTCAATGTGAGAAAAACAAGGAAATTACAGAGGGTAGTTCTAATGTTAAGAAGACAGGAGGTTAGCAGGCATTAAGAAAGTTTTAATTGTTTTACAAATGTTTCCAGTAAACCACCCTGAACAGCTGGGCCTCCATAAGCAGCACTAGGACATTTTGGAGGAGAGTATCTTAGACTTGGAACAAGAGAAGTAAGCTCCGCAGTCCTCTAAAAATGTATTTAGAGAAATTGCCAGAATAATGCTGACTCTACCAATGCACACAAGCTTTTCTTCTTTTTCCCGGCAGGCGAATTTATGCAAGCAAGATATTGCTTTGAAAACAAGCCATTTCTTTTTAAAATGACATTTTGACTAAACACAGAGTCATAAGGAAGCCTTCAATACAAAAGGTGATGTAATTTTCCTAAGACTCTTGAAGCAAGACTGACAGAAGTAGAAAATCCATAAATCCTGTGCTTTTTAAACCTTGCTCTATAAACTATAATCATATCAGTATAGCACTGAATTAAGGAAGGCATTTCTTTTCTCTTTCTCTGAATAATATAAATATTTTGTGTAATATCTCTCTCATTTGTCTTTTCTAGTAGAGGGTCTTTGATACTGACATGAAGGCCTTAGAGTCAGCTATTTTCCCCATTTAGTCTCTAAATTACATTCATACATATGTAGAAAGTCATGCTTCTATCTATACAAGTATTTATTATTTATGTTTCTATGCATGTGCTTATATTCTGGTTTATTCCATAAAGACTTTAGGTGCTAACAGTAAATACATGTAATAAATTTGCAAAGCAAACACACACACAACAAAACAATAGGACAGGGAAAATCTAAATTAGCATAGGAGATGTAAATGGGCTAAGGGAAAGTGTCAGAGAGAATATATTATGCCTAAGAAAGTTGTAAATTTCTATTTAGTTCCCAGAGCTGAACAAGGCACTTAGTTCTGAACTTTACCACTGACAAAGTAACAATAAAAACAGACCATTACATTGTTTTCATTATATATGAATGTCACGAAAAAGGCATAGAAAATCCTTAGGAAAATCACAGCTTCTACTTAACAGTTAGCTCCTATTCTCTCACAGGTCTTTGTACTGGGGACGCTAGTGACTGTAAAGGACAATGTCCTGGCCAGGTGTGGTGGCTCACACCTGTAATCCCAGCATTTTGAGAGGGCATGGCGGGAGGATCGGTTGAGTCCTAAAGTTTAAGACCAGCTTGGGCAACATAGGGAGACCTCGTCTTGACAAAAAAGAAAAATAAATAAAAAAAGGACAATGTCCTCGGGAACATCACCACAACAAATACACTTCTAGTAGTGTGTTCTGAGGAAAGGCAAGAGCATTATCTCTCATTTCAATCCAGGAGAAACAGTTCTTCACACGTTCATGGGGAAGAGTTCTGATGGGCAGTTTGATGTAAGGATAAAACACACTATGCCTGTATGTAAATAGATGGACTGAATGCACATATGTGTAGATAATTTTAGTTTTGAAAGTGATCTTGCAGAAAATATTAGTGATGACCTATTGAGCAGTTACTATGGACCAGGCATTTTATTTACATACCATTTATTTGTCCTAAGACTTTAAAATATTTCCATTTATTTGTCCTAAGACTTTAAAATAATTTTATTGCATTTATTTGTCTTAAGACTTTAAAATAATTATCTTTACTCTTCTCTTCTATATTTTATAAAATGAGGACACAGAACAGAAGAATTTAATATACCTGTCATAGGTGTGTATAAATATGTATATATATGTATGAAAACATTAAAAGAAAAAGTAAAAAATCCACCATTGAACTGAAAGATTTGAACACATTTCCCTCAATAAATGATAGATCAAACAGACACAAATCAGTACAAGTAAAGAAAATTTGACTAGAACAATCAAATTGCTCAGTCTACTGCAAAATTTTCCAAACCTCTCTAATGGCCTAATACTAGACCTACTGAATGAGACTCTCCAGGAAAGAGACCCAGAAAGCTGTATTCCTTTCTGGAATTATCCAGAAATCATATAGGTGATTATCATATAGGAGGTTTAGTGAACACTAATCTAATGAAAACATAAAAAACTCTGGACCCAGTTCAAGTTACAAGGAACATTTACCAAAACTTTGAAACATTTACCAAAATATAACAATGTTTTAGGCTATACAGCAAGTCAGAGTAAACTCCAAAGAATTCATTTTGCAGAGAATTCCATCTCTGACCCAAACTAGATTAAATTAGGAAACAAACTTAAATTTTACATTCATGCATACATGTGCAGGACAAAAAAAATGGAAATTAAAAATGTATATATTTGAATAACTCGTGGTTTAAAGAAACATTAAAAAGGGAAAAATTTAAAAATGAAGAAAATAGTGTAACTTAAAAATTTAGAGAGGTAGGTCAGTGGTATGTATGAGGACTTTTATGATTTAAATGCTTTATCATAAAAGAAGAAAGTGAAAATTAATAAGCTTGTTTTTGAAGAGACAAAAAACAGAGAACTCTCTGGGAAGTGTAATCAAGAAAACAAGAGATAAGATTCACAGGAATCCTTAAAACAATGAAAAATTACAGATACTGCATAAATAAAAGAAAAAAACATGCTCTGATGCCAAAAATTTTGAAAACTTTCAAGAAATGGATATTTTCATAGAGTAACAAAATTTATCAAAATTGACTCAAGATGAAATAGAAAATGTATCTTTGTAACTATCAAAGTCATTAAATAAGTATCTTTTAAAATGTTTCCAGAAGGAAGACATCATGCACATGTGTTTTTAGAGATAAATTCTTCCAGTCATTCGAGGGACATAATTCTATATTTGGCATAGAGGAAGTGAGAACATTCTACAACTCATCTTACGAAGCTTAATAACTTTGATGACCAAATCAGAAACAGGCATGATATGAAAAGGCAGTTAGGTGCCAGTCTCACTTATGAATATTGATCCACTGATTTTTTGGTAGCCAAGTTACATTTACTTATTTTATTTTCTTAATAGTATAATTAGTTTATTAATGATATAATGTATTTTATCAATGGTACAATATAATTCAAGTTATTGTTGTTAAAAGCATAGAATTGTTATATTTTTCTGGTAAATTAAAACTTTGATCATTTTGTAGTAGATATCTTTATTTCTAGTAATCTTTCTGTCTTGTTATATTTCTGTATTAAAAATTAATGGCATCAATTTTCTTTTAAAGAGCACTTTTCAGATATATCTTTTTTCCATCCTTTCCAACTTTTCTGTGCCTTTTTATTTTAGATATTACTCTTATATTACCTAGCTTTTTTTTTTTTGAGATGGAGTCTGACTCTTGTCACCCAGGCTGGAGTGCAGTGGCGTGATCTTGGCTCACGGCAATCTCCACCTCCCAAGTTCAAGCGATTCTCCTGTCCCAGTCTCCCGAGTAGCTGAGACTACACGTGCACACTGCCACACCTGGCTAATTTTTTGTATTTTAGTAGAGATGGGATTTCACCATGTTGCCCAGGCTGGTCTTGAACTCCTGAGCTCAGGCAATCCACCCACCTCGGCCTCCCAAGTGTTAGGATTACAGGCATGAGCCACCATGCCTGGCTGCATCTAGCTATTTTTTAGAAAAAAAAAAAAAAAAAATCTACTCTGACAATCTACGTATTTCACAGGAGGGAAATCAGTCTATTTACATTTATTTAAATTATTTTCTACCAACAGTTTCTTTGTCCTCCCCATCCCCCTTTTCTTGTCCTATTTTAAGTTGATAGAATTTTATCATTTCAGTTTTTTCCCTCTACTGGTTTGGATGTTCCTTATGCTATATTTGTTCTTAGTCAAACCCTTGAAATTTTACTGTGCTTACTTCACAAGACTTAAGTTAATAATTACATATATCCTCCTCTTGAATAGCTCCAGGACCTATGAATATTTAACTCCATCCACCACATACACTACCTTTTAGGTTTCATGCTATTTTGTTCATTATTTTATAGTTCTTTGCAATGCTTAATTGTTTTATTCTTCACATCAATAGTTATTGCTGTGTTCAATGTTTATTTAGATTTATTCTCATCCTTAATGCTTTCTTGATTCACTAATTCTTTTTGCATCTCAGATCTTTTTCTGGGGAAAAATATATGTTTCTAAAATTCATCCTTTAGATTTTCTTTTACTGAGAATCTGTTGGTACTAAACTCAGTTTTTGTTCATCTGAAAATTTCTTTATTTTACTCTCCTTTTTAAGTGTTTGTTTTGAGTATACAAATGTAAATTGACAGTTATTTTCTCTCAGCAGATTGGTGCTACTAATTCCCCTGTTTTCTGTCTTTCATTTTTGCTCTTGAGAAAGCAACCATTAGACTAAATATAGTTTATTTTTAGCTAGTCTATCTTTGCTCTCTGGCTGTTTTTAGGATCTTTTATTTTCTCTTTGGATTTCACTGGAATGTTTTAATATTGAATTTTAAAAATTTATTCTGTTTCGAATTCGTTAGGTTTACTCAATCTAAAGATAGATGTATTTTCAATTCTGGAAAGGGCTCAGTAATTATCTTTTAAAATAACATCTCTTCCCCTTCCTTTTAATTCTCTCCTTCTGGATCTACAATGGGACATATTTTAGGCATTTATTCTCCGTGTCTCAAGTTCTCCTTCATAGTTTTTATCTCCTTATCTGTCCGTGCTGTATTCTAGAAAAATTTTTAGAATCTATTTTACAATTTGTAATTCCAGTTTTCTTTCCCCTTCCTTCCTTCCTCCCTCCCTCCCTCCCTCCCTCCCTTCCTTCCTTCCTTCCTTCCTTCCTTCCTTCCTTCCCTCCCTCCCTCCCTCCCTCCCTCCCTCCCTCCCTCCCTCCCTCCCTCGTCTCTTTCTTCTTTCTGCCAAGGTGTCTCTCTCTCTCACCCAGGCTGGAGTGCAGTGTTGCAGTCTCGGCTCTCTGCAACCTTTGCCTCCCAGGTTCAAGTGATTCTCCTGCCTCAGCCTCCCAAGTAGCTGGATTACACGTGTGCACCACCACACTAGGCTAATTTTTGTATTTTTGGTAGAGATGGGGTTTTACCATGTTGGTTGGGCTGGTCTTGAAGTCCTGACCTCATGTGATCCACCCGCCTCGGCCTCCGAAAGTGCTGGGATTACAGGTGTGAGCCACTGGGCGCCTGGCCAGTTTTCATTTTCTACTAAGTCTGATTTGCTGCTTAATTGTCCAAGTTTTAAAATTTCAATGATTTTATTTTTCATTTCAAAAAGTTCTATTTGATTTTTTTTTAAAAAAATGACTGTTTTCTTTTGCTCATTACTCATGGTTTCAATTCTCTATTATATGTCTTAAGCATATTAAACATGCTTATTTTATGTTTTATGTGCTCTGTGTAATAGCTTCCATAAATGTCTAGTTCTGATGTTTGTTCTTTTTTTTTTTTTTTTTTTTTTTTCTGATTCTTAGTATGGTGCTATTACCTGGTATGGCTTGGAATTTTTTAATTATGATTTTAATTCATTGTGGTTTACATATGGGAATATTTTGAGGTCTGGATCTAGGAGGCATTCTCCCAGAAAGGATTTGCCTTTATATCTACCGGGCATGTGGAGGCCCTGCAAACTCTGGTACACTTTGTTACAATTAATGACTTCAGGTTGTAGAAGACACATAGTGTAATATCAGGGCCCAAGCTCTCTACGTTCTGACCCTTAGCTATGAATTCTCAAGGGAGATGTTTCCCCTTTCTCCAAAGCCAAGGCGGACAAGTTTTCAAGGGCTGGTTTTGTTTGTGTTTCTGCTTCCTAACTCACCCTTTCCTGGAGGACAGAGTCCTTCCTGAGTCTCTGCTGTAAAGGGTAGACCTCCACATGACTCCCTTGCCTCTGGGCCCTATGCCTAACTACTAATCCCAAGAGGCAGCCATCCTCCTCCTGAGGGCTGCGTGGACTCAAGGCTCCCTTACTTCTCTTGTATGCCTTTGCTTCACATTCCCACTTCAGAGATGTTTTCTTACTTTCTTGAAAATTCACATATGACTTTTAAAGGATGTTTAGAAAATATTTTACACAGCATTTCAGTGCTTCATACCAGCAGGTTTTCAAGATCTCTAATCCATCCTACTGTTGAAAATAGAAGGCCAGGTACATTTCCTTTTTTAAAAATGTATCTTCTTCTTCTTCTTCTTCTTCTTTTTTTTTTTTTTGGCATGGTGGCTCACGCCTCTATTCCCAGAACTTTGGGAGGTTGAGGCAGGTGGATCAACTGAGGTCAGGAGTTCAAGACCAGCCTGGCCAACATGGTGAAACCCTGTCTCTACTAAAATTGTAAAAATTTTGCCAGGTGTGGTGGCGGGCACCTGTAATTCCAGCTATTCAGGAGGCTGAGGCAGGAGAATCGCTTGAACCCAGGAGGTGGAGGTTGCAGTGACCTGAGATTGCACCATTGCACCCTGGCCTGGACAACATGAGCAAATCTCTGTCTCAAAAAACAAAAAAACAAAAAAAACAAAAACACCTACCCTGCCTAGGAGTTATTAGTGAAGGCATATTGGGGATCCAGAATTGCTACCTCTGCCTAACAGTAAGAAGGACTCAGAGAGTGTCAGTGAAGGCTTTCTGAGGAACTTAGGCTTTTGCCTGCACTTGGCCAATTGCCTGTCTGTGGTAGTGTACTATAGTTTTGCAAGATGTTATATTTGGGGAAAACTAAGAAAAGGATCTGCAGGATATGTATTATTTCTACGACTATTGTGAATCTAAAGTTATCTCAAAATAACATTTATTTTTAAAAATTAAAAAAATAAAAATAAATAAATAAAATATAATGTTTAACTTCAGGTTTCATTTTAAATTCAGGGGATACATGTGCAGGTTTGCTGAGGTTTGGGGTATGAATGACCCTATTGGAAGTGGTACCCAATAAGTCGTCTTTCCACCTTCTCTCTCTTCCCTCTGTAGTAGTCCCCAATGTCTATCACTCTCATCTTGATGTCCATGTGTCAGGTACTTTTTCTGAATGGTACCTAATGGGGAAGTTTTCAACTCTGGGCTTGACACATATAGGAAGATTGATTAACTATAAAGTGTTTTCTAAATGTTTAGCTTAAATATAAGCATGTGTACAAACAAGCACAAAGTGTACAGATAAAGCTACAAAATAATCAATCCCACAGGGAACTCTTACCCAGGAGTGGCTGAAAGATTCTTTAGTCATCATCCTGATCCTATAGTCCCCATTGAGCTTTCTCTTTTAATAATGCTGGTTGACACACGTGGCCTCGAGTTTTTAAAAGAGATTTCAGTTTCTGAGAACTGGCAGTCTTTATGTCTGTACAGGATCTGATTTTGGTCTCCATTGATTGTTGGCCAAAGTGCTGGCTATTCTGTCGCTCTTGTTTCTTTACATATTGTGCATACGCTCAAAGAGTATAAACTCGCAGCTGCCTCACCCTAACGATTCCATTTATTCAAAATGCTTTCAATGTATTGTTATAATGAAAAGAATTATGGTAGTTTTTTTGGGTTTTGTTGGAGGAGAAACAAGGCCATGATGTGATCCTGGGGCAATGTAGAAAGGATGTTGTAGGTAAGTTTTGGGTTAAAATCCCAGAGCTTTTTTCTCCATGTACACTTCTGTTTCTGTCTTAAAAACAGTTAGTTAAATGTCACGACAGGTTTAGTTGCTATGATTGGAAGACTGCTGAAAGGCCGTGTGCCAGATAGAAATCCAGGTTCTATTACTACAGAGAAGGGGAGAATGGATATTGGGAGAATTCAGTATGTGTGGAGGATATTGGTGTGAGGCCATGCTTGACATGCAGGTCTTGGACCGAACAGGAAGAATCCTAAGCTAAATGTGTTAGCTTTTATCTGATAGGTAAGAGGAAACCACAGAGGTGTTTAAGCAATGGAACAGAATGTTCATATCATGTGAAGAAAATAAAGTTCAACCACATTTCAGAGAAGCCAGACGTAGAAGCAATACCAAGAACAATTTGATATTTTCAGAATTATGTTCAAAATCTTTCATAATTACACACTCATCTTTATATGATCTATAAAATAAATCATTTCTGCATCAAAATAGGCCCACTTTTAGGATAAATTTATACTAATTTCTGAAACTTTCATTCCAGAAAATGTGTATATTTTTAGAGCATTTAGTGTATGAGACAAAAAGGCCTTTGTGACATATTACCCTCTATTTTCTGTCTGTTGGTGTCTCTTAAAAGGAACTTCCTGGCATTTACCACAGAATGACAGCTTAAATTCAATTTAATACTCATCTTTGTCCTTAATATTCCCTTGGGTCATTTCTCAAATGATACATTTAGTTAACTGAGTTGACACGAGAAATCAGGAGTAATTTTATACGCACTTTCCTCTTTGTGAAATAGGCAAATTGTTATTCATTAGATTCCCAATTCCCCAGAAGGACATTTTGACCTAAGTACAAAGTGTTGTTATTGAAAACTTTGAAGGACAGTCAAAATTATGAGTTTCTCATAAAAGCAATTTTTGGCATCTTTACACAGACTGTGTAAAATGATTTAAAAAGACTTTACTACTGATGTTTTGATAAAGTGCCACTTTGCTTATTTAATGACAAAAAGATCCAGATGTAGTTGGATGTATGTAACATTCAACACGACTGAGTTAACTATTTTTCTGTTTGTTTTTCTGTTTGATAAATATAGGCAATTAGTGACATGGTGCTACCATAGCCTTGATAGTTTTTGCCATTGCTTAACTAAAATAATAATATCAAATTACATTGCTCAATTTCCATGAGGACCAAAGTGGCTGGGCACAATTCCATCATTTGCTGGAAAGGAAATGATAACTGAGTCATGTCCTATAGTAATGATTGGCACAACTTTGTAAAGAAGAATTCATACCCAATCAAATTTATTTCTTGCTATTTCTGAGTGATGAGCCATTGAGCCTGAAATTAATTTAATTCCAGTTTCTATTATATTCAAACCAATCAGAAGGTATGATCTAGCCAAGTGTTTCTTAAACTGTAAGGTTGTGAGCTCTTAGCATTCTCCTCTTATTTAACATCTGATTTCTTTTTCTTTCCACTCTATTTCCATGTTAGCACATTATTCTTTATCCTTTGTTTACAAGCATCATGCCTTTGCCCTCTGCCCTCTCACAAACAGAATCTAGTTTTTGAAAGAAAAAAATGTAATTTAGGTTGAATACCTATTAGGAAATAAGATAAAAATGCATTGCATTTATTAACAAAATGAAAATCTGAAAGGTTTTGGTATCATTGTTAAGTGATAAGAAGTGTTGTACTGAGAATATCAGAACCATTTAAGGATTTTAAATATTTAAAAATTTGAATAAAGTACATGTAAATCTAACTAAAGGATTTAAACTAAAGCTGAAAAATTCCTCAAAAAGGTCATGAGTAGGGGCTGTCTGAGGGTAAAATGACTTTTTTCACATCTGTGAAAGGATGGTGAATTTGGCCCACCAGGAATTCATGGCAGTTTCTACCTGGATGGTCTCTGCTGTCTGGCAATCCTTTCAGGCCTCTTTTGTAGATTGCTTGTCCGCTCTACCCATAAGAGCTATTCCAGATTTTCTCTGGTCTCAAACATGAGTCTCAACTACCTACCCAGATTTTAATAATTGGCATTTCCTCTTACCTTTCTGACCAGATGAAAGCAGTAGGTTCTGAAGTCTTTCACTCCTGCATCATCTGACTTCAACTGTCAACCCCTTTCTACCCTCATGAAGGGTTACGTGATCCCAGCTCAGCTCAACCTGAGGCTCTAAGCTAGATCCCGCTCCCTTCAAAGGATGTAGCATAAGCTGCTCACCAGGATAAATGTGCTGTTAATTCTGCTCTGATATTATGGCTAGTTTTAATAATTGAGCTTCTGCTTTGTTATTTTGACTCATAGTGGACACTGCCTTACTCAGCAATTCACTTCCCCTTACCAGTCTCAATTACTAAGGTTTGTCTAAATCATCGTCCTATTGCTAGAACATTGTCATTTGCTTCTAGATCCCCTTATGCTGTAGAGTATCTTGCCATTTAACACCTGTCCCCAGACTTTTCACGAGTTCTTTGTATACTTGAACTCCAGTTGCCTTCCCTATGTTGCCCTGATAGTGGCCATGCACTGGGAAATCTTGTCATCATAAGCTGGGTACCATGCCCTACTGTCCTGTGTACACTTCCTCTCTCTATCTGTACTTGGCTCTGTTGTACAGTCCTTTCCTACCCCGGTCATCATGTTCAGTCTCCAATCTCTTCAATAGGCCAAATCTCATCAAGGTGATAAGCTCTGTTCTGAAAGCTTAGATGCTATAAGCTCATTCCAGATCCCCATCCCCACTTTTCATTATGTATAGAAGAAAAGGTGATTTCACACCATTCCAAGTCTGGCTCCTAGAATATTTGACCGGTGCCCTTAATCCTCTCCCATCCTACGTCTTTTCGTTTATCTAGGGTTTTGGTCTCTTATTCACTCTCTCATTCTTACTTTTTCTGTGGGAACTTTCAACTCTGCGTTCAAACATGCACTTGTTTTCCCAGGCTTGAGATAAAAGAACAACATCTCTTGATCTTGCTGCTAGTGCTTGACTATTGTTCTGTTTTCTCCCTCCTTAGCTTAATAAACTTTTATAATAAATGACCTACAGGGGCTGTCTATCATTTCTTACCATCTATTCTGCTCTTTATATCTTAGATTGTGGCCTGCTCCTCTTTCCTACCCAAACTGCTGAAATATTCATCATCTGAATCAATAAATTTGGTGATTCTTTTTCGGTTCTCATTATTCCTAATTTCTCTCTGCAATAATACCAACAGTCACCACTTATTGAGTAGCTGCTGTGTGCCAGAAAAGTGTTCAAGCTTAATGAAAATTTGCAGACGATTTTTTCCCCAATAGTGTTAACTTCAACCATCTGAGAAATAAGTGGTTCTTTTAAATGGGGAATTCTCTTTGCTTCTGCCCTGTTCTTTCTCCTCCCCACCTTATGTTGCTCTGTCCACTAAGAATCAACTTCTGTGGCACTTGGGGAAACCTTCCTGCTCAACATCTGGTCATCACTTGGAAATGTAACTTTTTCTAGTAATTTTTGCCTAACAGTTAAAGGCACCATTATAAACCACAACATGATATGAGCGGAACTTTGTATGCCGTAATTACATGGGCCCCGTCATGTGTGTCTGAAGTCTTACATGTGATTGGCTCTCTCCTCTGCAATGTCAAATGGAAATGTACTCAGCCAGAGGTTTTTCTTTTCAGGGTTTCATGCATTATTGATGCTTCATGAAAACAGAATAAAAAATAATCTTATCATTGACAAAGAAACACTTATATTGAACTGCTAACATCTCCGTGGAATTTTGTATTTCATTTACTTTTGAAAGCCAGTTGTATTACTACCATCCCTCCATCTCTCCCCCTCACACATCCACACACACAAACTTAGAGAAAGGAAACATTCAAAACATGATCTCTGTATAGAAGCGGTCAGGGGATTAAAGAGCTAAAGACATATTTTCAAATTTAAGTAACTGTATAAATTAAACCTAACACATACTGATACTTCCTTTGTGCAAGCAAGGATTTCTTTCAAAGCATTTGTGTTTTATCTATGCATGACTGTATTTGTTTGTTTTTTCCTCTTATGACTTTAAGGTATGTCTCTGTAATGCCCATATGAAAATAGAAAAAAAAAAAGTATTGATTCTACCTCTAATCCCTAGAGAAATGAGAAATGAAGTAAACAAATTAGTAGTCATTAATTAAGAGATTATTACCTACACTAGAAACTCTGTATGTCAGGCATAGGCCCTTCATGTTGAGATTCATTCCCCAATCCTTTTCTTCTCAACTCTGTCACACAGATAGGAATATTTGTTAGGTTCCTGTCTCTACTGGATTATGGATGGATCTGGGCAATGGAAGGCAACTCTCAAGAGGCTTGAGGACCGAAGGAAGGAAGAAACCAGGGTATTTCTCTTCTCTAGCCATTCTGCTTTGAATGCAGGTGAACGGAGGTCACTTTCTGTATTAGTCAGTGTTCTCTAGAGCGACAGAACTAATAGGATAGATATATATATATATGTAAAGGGGAGTTTATTAAGGAGTATTGACTCACAGGATCATAAGGTGAGGTCCCACAAAAGGCCATCTGCAAGCTGAGGAGCAAGGAAGCGAGTCCAAGTCCCAAAACCTCAAAAGAAGGGAAGTCAACAGTGTAGCTTTCCGTCTGTAGTTGAAGGTTCATGCGTCCCAAAGCTGAAGGAGTTGGAGTCTGACGTTCAAGAAGCATCCAGTACTGGAGAGAAATGGAGGCCAGAAGACTGAGCCAGTCCAGTTTTTCCATGTTCCTTTGCCCGCTTTCATCCCAGCCGTGTTGGCAGCTGATTAGATTGTGCCCACCCAGATTGAGGGTGGGTCTGCCTTTCCCAGCCCACTGACTCAAATGTTAATCTCTTTGGCAACACCCTCACAGACACACCCAGGATCAATACTTTGCATCCTTCAATCCAATCAAATTGACACTTAATATTAACCATCGCACTTTCCTTTCATGGCTCCAGTTTCCACCATACAGGCCACCATAGTCCCAGGGTCCTCTGGGTGTCCTCTCCCATGGGGCTCTGGTAACACTATGGCTTCCCTCTGTCCCTTTAGAGGAGAGAGTGGCTTCCTGAAAGTTGCTTCCTGGGTTGCCTTCCTGGTCTTTCCAGGTCTTATCCCCTGTGGAACAAGTTCTCTAGATTTCATTTCTTCTGTTTTTGATATTCAAAGTGGTTTCTGCTTCATGGCTGGATCATAACAGACACATACTACCTATTCAGAAAAACCCAAATAATGCAATGATTCTATTTCTTCCAGATATGTATGCTTTTATGAATAGAGGAAAAAAATCTATGTACCACTTTTTAAAAATGCCATCATTTGCTTGTTTAATCTATTGAATTGGAAATTAAAATTACTTCAAAACTTTTCCATTTTTTTCATCTATTGTTTAATGTTTCTGATATTACTCTCTCTTAACAGTATGCCTACAACATTAAAATTTTATACCAGAGTTTTTATTACTCCCTAGGAGTACAAAATTTGACATTGTATTTTTCATACATTTTAAGCTATTGTCATAGCATTTCATCTTTGGACCAAGCTTCTCTTGCTCATTTTGTTAATGAGTTATCTTCTTGTAAGTCAATCTCAAAGAAAAATGGCTTTTTGGCCTATGTTAGGATTTGTTTAACTCATTCAAGCCAGGGCACACTTTTGACTTAATAAATGAACCATTACTATTAGGAGATCAGCAAAATCTATTTGACGCCTACCCTCTATAGCTCTGTGATATATATTATGGGAACAGAAACATGAAGGAGCTCATGCAGCCCTACCTGGTAGATAGGGAGGGGAGGACCATTTGGTTTTCAAGGGATGAAGGTACAGAATGATATGACTAATAACCATAGAAGAAAAGGCGGTCACATAGAGGAATTCAGGCTTAAATTTTGTATAAGCATGTTATATCCTGAGATGAGTCACGTGAATGGACCGATATTACAACCAGGTGGGACTGGCTAAGAACCACTTCATGAAAGAAGTGAGCTTTAAGTAGAAGAAAGAGACCAGGTAGCTTTAGTGGGGAGGGTGGGGTAAAATGACATTTCCAGGTAGGGAAAAAGCACACACAGAGGCTTAAAGTTCCAGAAAATAAAGAGCAAATGGATTTACCAGGCATGAGCACACAGGAGCAGGTCAATTGTGAAGCAGAGGGGGAAGAGGAGTAGAAACAGCAGCCTAGCACAGAGTCCTGAATGAGTTAGGAAGAGATTTGATGCAGAAGATGAAGAGAGGATTCCGAGAGTGAGAATAAATCGCTTTCTTTTAGCCTTATCTCTTTTGTGCTTTGAGACCAGAAAACCTTCTTAATGTGTTAGGGGATTTGGGGAAAAATGTCCCTAATATGTGAGAATAAAATAGAAACTTGTATATAGAAGCCTGTGTATATTGAGGATGCTCAGCAACTTCGATGACTTATGTTTGATTTGTATGAGTTCAAATGGCCCAAAAGGGCTGGAAGTTAGGTCTCCAGACTTGAGACTGATGTTTTTCGGACCATGTCATTCTTTTTTACAAAGTATTACTTGTCACTACTTGGAGACAGAATATTGGACTGAATAGATAACTACTCCGATCTACAATGGTATATTTTTTGGTTTGTTTCTTTATGATGAAGTCTTTCACTTTAAAAAAAATGTCCTCAAGATCCTCCACACTAACATTAGTCTCAGAGTCTCTGATTTACCTTCACTCTTCCTCTCTCCACTGCTGACAGAGTGCTCAGATTTGATCACGAGGTCCCATTGTTTAAAACTTACCAGTGTCTCTCCACTCCCTGTAGAGAGGTCCATGCTCTTGGTATGGCGTGTGTGTAGGGTTGCCAGGTTGGCAAATAAAAAATACAGGATATCTAGTTAAATTTGAATTTTAAGCATTGGCTATTTAAACATATAAGTATGTCCTGTGACATATTTAGGACATACTTACGCTAAAAAATTAATGTCCATCTGAAATTCAAAGGTAACTGAGCACCCTGTATTTTATCTGGCAGCACTAGATAGAGAGTCCATCCCTTATCTTCCACCCTAGGCACTTCTTGCAACATCCCCTCAGCCCCGCTCCACCCTGGTGCCCACCATTCCAGCCATCTCCATGTGCCCCATTTCCTGGGACCCTCCTCCACCTCGTATGTTACCAGCCACCAGCACTTTACTCACATTGTGCTCTCTGCCTGAACTAAAGTTCTTTTACTTAAATCTGGACCTTGAGGACTCTGGAACTCCAGATGGAGCACATTCAATAAGGTGTATTCTGCCATTTCTCCTGGAAGCCCCTGCTTCTGCCAGTGGGGCAAAGGGTTCTAGGTGAAGGGGTTGTGGCTGTGCTGTTGGGGAGTAGGAAATCAGTATTTCAGGCCTGGTCTTTTCAGTCTGAAGGGGTTCTGCCTGTTTCAAAATAACAGAGTCTCACTTGCTCCTGAAATAACCTTCCTTACAGCTTTATGAGTGCGACCTTGACTCGGGCCCCCACGCTCAAGGGTCACTGTCCTTCCCAAGCTGTCCTTCACAGCTCCCTTTCCGGACTGGCCATCCCCACTGTGAATGCTGCTGGGTTCATGTGGATCATCAGAGAAGCTCCAGCCTTGGGTTGACTGGGGTCCTGCTTCTACCCACACTAGAGCTCTCCAGCAAAGCAGCCTTCCCAAATTATACCTCAAATGGTGTGGGTGCTGTTGTCAAACTGGTTTGCCTCATTTTAAAATAATGTCTATGTTGTAACATCGGGAAATGTGACCCTTGGATAAACAACTTTTGATCTAAAAATCTCTCTATGTATGAAATTGAAATATGACACATCAATTAAACTCTCAATCAACAATTAAGCATATTTTCATGTTATGAGGACTAAGAATAATGGGTTTGATCAAGTTGCTATTTGTGAGAATATACTGACCCTGCATCTAAGAAATTCCGCTCCTGTGGGAAGAGCTTATTCCTGATATCAAATGTAATGTTTCTATACGACAGAGTGTGGGTTTCTAGCAGGATTTCCCCCTGGCTGAATAAACAAATGTTACAAAGTATTTACCAGTGTATCACTAGAAGTTTCTGGAAATTGCATTTAAAAGATCTGTCTGTGTACTTAGATTCTTCCTTCCTTAGGCAGAGAACCACACAGACAGTCCCAGGCTAATCTGCAAAGCGCGTTGCAGTTGCACTCAATCCTCCCAGCAAAACATCATAAAACCCTTCCTGTTTGACTTTACACAGCATTTAAACATCAAAATAATTACCAGGAGGCTGAGGAAGCTGTGTCACAGCTCAGGTCAAGCTGTTCTCTCTCGAAGCAGAGGTACAGAGCAGAATGTGCACAGCAGCTGGTTAGGGCAAGTGTGCCAGGCTTAGGGATGGGAGAAAAGGTAGGACACTGTAATGGGAGGTCAATTATCTCATGCCATCGTTAGGTACCAGCATTGAGTAACTTTATAAAAGAACTACTTTATGTTCTTTAGAAGTCCTTCAGAGCTAACATGATGCAATATAGCTGCTACTCATTCACTTCCTTAAACTTTAAACTTTTAGAGGTTTACAAATTAAATGATAATAATATAAAACAATTACGTCCAGTAACAGCCACATCTGACTGATTGCCACTGCTGTTATATAAAACTCCTTAGAGAACTCTCGGTTTGATGTTAAAATAAAAAAAGAAAGGAAAGCCTCGTTTTTCAAAAAGGAGGACAACTGACTCTTCAAGATGCATTTTTCTTCCTTTTAGCCCTTCATGCATGCCTCATTCTGTGCATGAAATAACTGAATATATTTCCTAGGGTCGGTCACTCTGCTTTCCACAGCTTGCAAAAATTAAGGGATATTATTGGATTAAAAACAAGCAAACACTGTGCTCATTCTGTCAAACAGCCATGCTGTTCTGAGCATGATGTGCCATGCTCAGAAAATAGGCCGTGCTCATTTTTATTGATTTATTTCAAAACTTCTCTCAGTCAAAGCGACCCTGGAGGTTTAATAACTTTTTTTGCTATTGACTGTAGCAGAGACATATTAGGCAGGACTGGTGAAATATAGCCATTAACATATAAATCCAATGCCTTATCAATAATACTTTTTAAAGTTGGTGACAAGACCTAAAAATCATCATTTAATACCATTACGTTCAGCAGCTTTTTCATTTGACATGATGATTTAGTGATTTAGTGCCATGACTATAAAATGTCAGGAGGATTTATTGGCATGAAGCAGATCAATTCGTATTACAAAATAGGAACAAAAACTAAAACATCCTTTTTGTGACCTACTATATTCTGTTCTAAGCAGAGAGGATTGAAGTATTATCTAATTAGAACCCTTAATATTAGCATTAGAATTATTTTTTGATAAATTTCATTCTAAAGCATGTAGTAATTGTGTCTATGAGTCAGGGCAGAAAATGAAAGATATTTTATCCACAGGCAGCAAGTTTCCAGTTCCATCAAGCTCAAGTAATAATTTTATCAATCATCATATAAAGAGTAGATTTCTAAGTGAATCTTGAATCTTTTTAGAGGAATAAATGGGAGAGAAACACCAGGACATTGAATTATTTCAAATATAATGACAATGACTCCCTCCTGACATATTGATGTTTGTTTCCATGGAAACATTGTTTACAAAAAATAGCTAATATTTTGTTTTGCTTGGGAAATCAAGTTTACACATTTCTGCCAGCACAATTACTATGATTGGTTATGAGAATTCGCATTGGACTTAATGTCACTTCTAAGCAAGTGTGATAAATGCTATAGTAGGAGTATGCTGAGAGCACAGAGGAGGATCACGTAGCTCAGACTATCCAGGAAGGCTTCTTGGAAGAGATGATACCTGAGTTACCTTCAAGGACAAGAAAGAGTTAGGTGAAAAATGAAGGAAGGGATATCCAGGCAGAGGAAATAAAAGAGGAACAAGAAAACAGTAGAGAAAGAAGAATCAGATTTTAGGTACGCTTTTGCTTGTCTCTGTCTCACTGAGACTTTTTTTTTTTTTTTTGAGATGGAGTTTCCGCTCTTGTTGCCCAGACTGGAGTGCAGTAGTGTGCTCTCAGCTCACCGCATCTTCCACCTCCCATGTTCAAGCGATTCTCCTGCCTCAGCCTCCCAAGTAGCTGGGATTACAGGCATGCACTACCACACTTGCCTAATTTTGTATTTTTAATAGAGATTGGGTTTCTCCATGTTGGTCAGGCTGGTCTCGAACTCCCGACCTCAGGTGATCCACCCACCTTGGCCTCCCAAAGTGCTGGGATTACAGGAGTGAGCCACCGCACCTGGCTGAGAATCTTTACCTGGAAGACGATGAAGGTCTGTAAAGGCCATTTGTTATTTTTACATGTCAGGTATCTGTTTTCTTTGAAGGTAACTGCACTTTTACTTTCCCTGGAGAACCATACATCCCCCACACAGGCTATCAGGTTTGAGTGAATCAAATAATTCTACCTTCATGGACATATGACTTAGGCTTGGCCAGTCAAATTTCATTATACTAACCAGAGTGATTGGCTCAGAGGTGGCATTATTTCCCTATTGTTAATTGTAACCAATTAACACAAATTTAGTAGCTTAACTATAAAAGTAGATTTATTATCTTATAGTCCTGGAGGTCTGAAGCCCCCAAATCAAGGTGTCAGTGGGGCTGTATTCCTTCTGGCTCTAGGTATCTTTCAGCGTATCTTTCAGATCTTTCTCTGACCTCTGCTTCTGTCATAACGTCTCCCTCTATGATTGTTACCTCCCTGCCTTCCTCTTACAAGGATTATGTTATTACATTAGCCCCTTCTGAAGTATCCAGGAAAATCTTCGAATCTCAAGATCCCTGACTTAATCACATCTGCAAAGTTCCTTTTTCCATGTAAGGTAAGATATTCTGGGGACTTAAACATTGACTTCTTTGGGGGCCATTATTCCCTCTATGATGGGGATGTTCATGTGACCCAAGATAGGCCAGTAAGACAGCCCCTACATTAAATTGGAAATATTAAGAAAGAGGTACTCTCTTTTTGCTAGAGAACTAAAATGGTGGAAATGTTAAATTTAGAGCTGCTTGTACTCATTTTGCTACGACTTGGGAGCACCTACCTTGGAATAAAGTCAACAGAAACACAACAAAGTAAAGGGTGCAGAGGGAGGGAATCCTGTTGTCCATTGCAGCTGGATGTGTGTTTCTACCTCTGGATTTTTCAGTTACCTGAGCCAGTAAATTCCCATTTTTGTAGAAGCCAGTTTGAAATGCATTTCTCTTTATGCAACTAAGAGTCTTGAGAAATATAGCAGCAAGTAAGCCTTTTAAGAAAGGGACTTAAAACATTCAGTTTTTACTTAATAAATGAATAGCTTGCACTGGCATGGAAATATGATGGAAACAAAGCAAGTCTGGAATTAGCAAGATGAATTAGGGAGGAACTTCAGCAGATAAGGAGAGAAATTATGAAAATGTGAAGCAAGGCTATGCGCGGTGGCTCACTCCTGTAATCCCAGCACTTTGGGAGGCCAAGGCGGGTGGATCACAAGGTCAGGAGTTCAAGACTAGCCTGGTCAACACAGTGAAACTCCATCTCTACTAAAAATAAAAAAAATTGGCCTGGCGTGGTGGCGGGCACCTGTTGTCCTAGCTACTCGGGAGGCTGAGGCAGGAGAATTCCTTTAACCTGGGAGGTGGAGGTTGCAGTGAGCCAAGATTGTGTCACCACACTCCAGTCTAGGCAACAGAGGGAGACTCCATCTCAGAAAAAAAATAAAGAAGCAAGTCAGTGGTAGTGGCAACAGAGGAAGTAATAAATTCAAGCTATAGTTCGAAGATGAATGCCAGGATTTGGTGACTGATTGGATGGAAGGGTGAGTCTTGGCTGAGTTCCAGGTTTCTGGCTTGGTTACTGGGTGAATACTTGGGTCATGAATGAAGTCAGCTGAGCTAGGCATATAGATTTGAGAATCATTGTACAGGTGTTAGAGAAGTCTATAATTTTAGACAAAATTATTTTGAAATAATATAGCTTTAGAAGAGAAGAAGATGGAGGACAGAATTTAGGAAAGTGTTTATAAGAGATACTGGCATCATAAAAATGAACAGAGGAAAGAATGTCAGAGGAAATAAAAATATCATATTGCTTTATTTTTCTACATTGAATTAAATGATTACATTTTCTTTAGAAACTCTTATTGGCAGAGTGGTTTAAAAAAGTCAATTTAGGAATGCTGAATCTTCCCCAGTGAATTCCTGGAGGCTTACATCTTGTCCTAAAATTGATGGAAGGGCCTCCAGTCTTTAGTTCATTATGATTTCCATTGAGATGATAACTTTTATGGTTCATACGACTCCTTCAAAGGTGGACAGCTTCTTCTTTCACTCCAAGACCCCATAATGGATCAGAAGATAGAGACTGAGATGAGTTAAGGAGAGAATTGAAGCGAAGAGAGTGAGTATAAATTATTTTTTCTGAAAGTTTGGGTATGGAGAGAAGGAGATGGTGTGGGATTGGGGGAGGAGAGATGAAGGTCAAGAGAAGTTTACATACTTTCCTATTATGGATTGACTTGCTAAGAAATCTATTGGTGTTTCGGGTTCTTGGTTTTGTTTTTGTAGTTTCTGTTTATTTGTTTTCTACCACATGCTCATCATAAGAGAAATATCATGTCTTTCTTTTTCCCTTGCTGATATCAAATATCTCAAGACAGTCAGTCTGGCCCAGACTCAAGATTTTTGCCCATGGAAAAGAAATAGATGTGTCTGTGAGTATATGATAATAAAATAATAGTTGGAGAGGGTGGAGGGAGAACAGGCTTTGGTGGTCAGAATATAGGTTAGTGGATCCTGAAGAATCATCCAGAGAAATCACTGAGGGCAGGTTTGCTCAGATTCCACAGGGAGATTCTGCAGGCATAGGACTGAGGTGATGTTGGCATCTTCATCTTAACAACCACACCAGGTAACTCTGATTCAGGTGGTTCAATAACTACATTTGAAAGTTTTATTCTTTGAGGGTTACATGAAGGAAGGCACTCTAACTTCAAGGAGGTATTGAATCTTGAAAGTCAGAAAGAGAGTTGCAACATCCTAAGATGGTGGAGCCAACATAAGTGATGAGCACTAAGAACTGAGGCCTTCAGAAGCTGAGTTGTCAGCTTAGCTTGGCTAAGCTGAGCAAGGAAAGAGTGCTTGCCTTTAGTGGAGGCACTGGCCTGTCAGCGGACCACCCAGTCCTCTAGACCTGAGGTGGGAGGGGGAGCTGCACCTAATGACTGGTATTGGACTTTGATAGTGAGGCCTCCAGTTGAAATTAATTTGATTTAGAAAAATAATGTGGCATTTCTTATACTTTAAGAGCCAGGGAACAATTTACACCTGATATTTATTTCATTTTTAAGGATAGGAGAAAATTGAGCATGGTTGGGTCATGAGAGGAAAGAGGTAATTGTAAAAAGGAGAGATTGGAGAGAGAAGACATTTCCCAAAACGTCTGAATGGGTTCTGGGCATTGTTACAATGATAATGATGGATTTCCTATGGCAAATCCAAGATGCAAGACAGAAAGCCCTCTGTCAGCAAGTAAGTCTCTGATCCACAATACTCTGCCCTTTGCCCATTCTTGCCATGACCTGCTCAGGTATCACCTCCCCTGGGAAGTTTTCCAAGCCCAGATTCTTCTGACCCCTCCTATCTTTGTGGAAATGTTAGATGTTGCATTGGCAGCAAAGGACAAGCAACTTTTTCAGAATACCATATTCTTCCTGATGTTCCTGGCATCGTCTATGCACCTTTTAATTCACCTATTTGTTCCGAGTGCAGGGGTATGTGTCATTAGTCTTTGTTTCCCCAGTGTCTACCATCATATCTGACACATAAGGACTTAATTCATGTTTTTTATATTGAATTAAACTTTTGATAATAAACTTACACAGTTGACTCTTGAACAACATGAGTTTGAAATGTATGGGTCCACTTATACATGGAACATGGATTTCTGCCTCTGCTACCCCTGAGAGAGTGAGATCAACCCTTCCTCTTCTTTGTTAGCCTACTCAATATAAAGACAGTGAAGATAAAGAATTTTATAATGATTCACTTACACTTAATGAATAATAAATATATTTTCTCTTCCTTATGACTTTCTTAATAACATTTGCTTTTCTCCAGCTTACTTTATTGTAAGAACACAGTGTATAATACATATAACACACACAATATGTGTTTATTGACTTTTTGTGTCATCAGTAAAACTTCCAGTCAACAGTAGGTGATTGGTAGTTAAATTTGGGGGGAGTCAAAAGTTATGTATGGATTTTTGACTGTGTGAGGGTCAGTACTGCTAACCCTCAACATTGTTCAAGGGTGAACTGTAGTATCTAGCATTTAATTCTAGACTAAGAACATAATGAAAAAGTTTGCCACCAGTGATAAACCGGTTGAAAAAATTTATGTAGCATTTCTAATAATACATAAATTAATGTCCATTATTTATTATCCTAGCTAATTCACAATTCTCCTCTTTTATTTATTTATCATGATATTTGCATATCTAGAATATATTGGGCAGTAGATATGTAAATAATGAACAATACCTAGTACTGGTCTTCTATGAGCACACGGTCTAGTAGCAGAGACAGTACAGTGAAATTACATTACAGTGAAATAAATTCTGTCATAGGCATAGGCACAGGATGTTATTGCAATACAAGAGAGAATCTGAGAAGGAAACTATATGACTTGAAGGGGTGTAAAGGGACAAGGGAAGGTTTATAGGGGAATCTAAGCCATGAACCATGACTAAAGGACAAGTACGAGTGATCGTGGAGGGTGGGGCAGAATAGGAAGATGGGGCAGAATCCGTTTTCTGTCCCTCTCCCTTTAATGTTTAGGAAACAGCCAGTGTTTCAGTACTGCTGGAGTGTGGGGTTTGCGTGAGGATGTGGATAAGCTTCTAATATCTCAGCTACATGAATCATAGAGTTATTTGTGGAGTTTTATGTCTTGGAGTCAAACAACTGACTACAACAAACAACTAGCCCCAAGTTCAGGTCTTGATTCCAAATCTGAAAAGAATATTGATCATACCAGTAGAGTAGAACAAAGCTCCAGTGGAAAAACAAATTAGAGAGTTCATTGCAGTTGAAAATATTGGATATTGCATTGCCAGAAAAGGACAAGGAACTACTGAAAGTTCCCCTTGTATTTTTGGGGAACTTCTCTATTCTCTTTCCAAAGAATTTCTCTATTGGTTTGAAGACACTAAATAGGCAAGTACTTAGAAACTGAATAATTCATTGTGCCTGTTTCACTTAGTATATCCATACACTGGTTTTGCTTGGAACTCATTCACACCATTGATTTGAGTATGCTGTTTTGGTAGTTCAGAGTTTAAGCTCCTTGTCTTTCTCCTTGTAAGGATATAAGTCTCTCATGCTAATAATGATCATTTTTATTCTCTGAGGCCTCTCCAAGAAATCTAAACTGAAAGGTTCAGAATGCCACAAAACAAAATTAAGGTTTTCAGGTAATGTTTCCTTCAGAACTTGGTAGAAACTTTATTAGCACTGAAGGTGGAGAGAGAAGAGGCACTCTATGGTGAGGTTCAGAGCTCAGGTGTAGGAGAAAAGATCGAAAGGACTCTCAAGACCAGGCATGGGAGACTCACCTCCCTTCCCTCTATCCCAAGTATGACCTTCACTCATCTTTTCTTGCATCCTCCATTTGAGATGAAAATGTTACCTAGGCATCAGGAGATGAAGATCTAGAAAAGATTGTTTTAAACACCTAATTCTAGATATGTCCACATTTCCTCTTAACTTATGTTCATCCCTGGGCACTCGTGGAATGTAAATCTGATTAGTGAATAGCTTCCTACTCTTCCTCAAACTTTGATCGAGGCCTACAAGTCTCCATATCACTGCTTACTTCTACAGATACAACCTGGCAACTCTGGAGTTCACTCGAGATGATCCAGCCCCATGCTAGCCCATTCTCAATCTCTTAAGTATGTAAATTTCTCCAGTCTTATGGCATTTGCACTTGCTGGTTCTTCCACCTTAAGTATTCATTCCATGGTTCATGACATTTTTGTTGTCTTTCACTTCAGGTCAACAGAGTAGTCTTTCCTAATTATCTTAGGCTCTCATTTCCAGGCGCCACCGTTGCCCTTTGATTCCATTATAACTGTCAGCTGGTTTTCTGATTTGTCTGTCTCTCCCAGAATGCCACTGGTTCTCAAAGGCTTTAACATATGAGTGTCTAGGTTCTACTCAAGATATTTTGATTTGTGTGTTCTGAAATTGCAGACTGGTCATCAAGAATTTTAATAGCTCCTTGGGTGATTTTAATGAGCAGCCAAGATTGAAAACCACTGCTGTGGATCATTGGTTCTCAAAGCGTGGTCCCCAAACAACAGTATCAACATCATCTGTGAATGTGTTATAAATGCAAATTCCCTGGCTCACCTCAGGTCACCTTGAATTAGAATCTCTCCTTGTGATTCTGAGGAATGCTAAAGTTTAGGAAACTGCTACTCTAGAATAAAGTCCCTGAGGGTTGTTCTTTAGTATCCAGATATTCTGCAGTGTCTTTGACCTATAAGGTGTGATCGATATTTGAAACAGCAAATGAATAATCAATAATAATCATAATCAACCAATGAATAAATTACATAAATGATACAATGAAGGTATGACTTTTTCTTGCAGAATTGAATGCAAATGATTTGATTTCAATGCACATCTTTCTACTAGGACCTCAGGATAAATTTGTTCTACTAGCCCTCATTGAGAAATTATGTCATAGCAGAGACAGAAGAGCAGAAAATAGTGTGATTTCCTGAACTGCTGCCCCAGCAATTCTTTTTCTCAGCCTCATTTATTTAGTTCCTGTCACTATAGCACTGAGTGTTTTGACAAGTGTGCTATTTTCACTTCCATGACTTGCACCTCTAATTCTAAGGTGGCAAAGTGGAGAGGCTACTTGCTAGATTTTATTGGTAACAGATTAACACGTACATTTATTTTCCTTTAATTTCCCAGTTAGTGGGTCACTAATGACTTGCCCAATCAAATTAGGGGATTCCTGCCTTTTCTTGGATGAGCTTCCATGCATTGCATGTGAACAGTCCTCTGCTAGAAGCCCAGTGTTGCTATTATCTGCACCTCCTCCCTAGCACCATCTGGAAACCTCACCACCCTCAGAATGCAAGGTGCATCCTTCTCCATTCTTACACATTTTATCATGCTGAGAATGCTCACTGGGAGACCTGTCATGATTGGCTTGCTTCAGAAAAAAGAAAAGATTATCTCCTCTAATTCTAGTGTGAAGTTGATATATAAGCTAGACAGAAACAATGATATTAGTTCAAGCTGCTTAGAAGTGAATTATGCCTTCCCTTGGATAGAGTTTCTAACAAATAAACCAAAAGCTGCTACTAGGGGTGGATGCTAATTGTGTAGCTCAGACTTGTTTCTGGTATTATTCTCTATAATAAATCACTCTCCCAGACCCTAGAGAGAAATAATGCTACAGCTTTACACTGGCCGAAATGGCTGTGCCTGCAATCTCCTCCCTTGCCCAAGGATGCTCTGGAGAGCTTTCCTTCCAGATCACAGGGTCCTAATTGGTGTGCATTTCAATGACTTTCCTGTAGGGGCAGCAGCAGCAGCTTTTGAAGGACACAGCAAGGACTTGCTCAACAAAGATGCTCTACTCCCTCCGCTCCTTGTCCTCAGTGGTTGAAATTCTCAGCTGTAGTTGCTCCTTTAAAAGGCAGGAGGATAATTACAGTTTAGGTAAATTTCTTCCTGGCTATCTCCTTCTCTGATTCTTATTTTCCATCTTCTAATGTTACTGAATATTAGCTTAACATAGATAAATCATTTCAAAACCTTGAGGGGGAGGGGGAGGGGAAAAAAAAAAAAGAAAACATCCAGGAAGAGAAAATGAGATTGAGATCACAAATATAATCATGGGCTGATATGGTTTGGCTGTGTCCCTTCCAAAATCTCAACTTGAATTGTATTCCCCAGAATTCCCATGTGTTGTGGAAAGGACCCACGGGGAGGTAATTGAATCATGGCGCTGGTCTTTCCCGTGCTATTCTCATGGTAGTGAGTAAGTCTCACAAGATCTGATGGGTTTATCCGGGGTTTCTGCTTTTGCTTCTTCCTCATTTTCTCTTGCCGCCGCCATGTAAGAAGAGTCTTTTGCCTCCTGCCATGATTCTGAGGCCTCCCCAGTCATGTGGAATTATAAGTCCAATGAAACCTTTTTTTGTCCCCAGTTTCAGGTATGTCTTCATCAGCAGTGTGAAAATGACCTAATACAGTAAATTGTTACTGGTAGAGTGGGGCATTGCTGAAAATATACCCGAAAATGTGGAAGCGACTTTGGAACTGGGTAACAGGCAGAGGTTGGAACAGATTGAAGGGCTCAGAAAAAGACAGGAAAATGTGGGAAAGTTTGCAACTTCTTAGAGACTTGTTGAATGACTTTGCCCAAACTGCTGATAGTGATGTGGAAAATAAAACTCAGGCTGAGGTGGTCTTAGATGGAGATGAGAAACATTTTGGGAACTGGAGCAAAGGTGACTCTTGTTATGTTTTAGTAAAGAGACTGGTAGCATTTTGCCCCTGCCCTAGAGATTTGTGGAACTTTGAACTTGAGGGAGATGATTTAGGGTATCTGGTGGAAAAATTTATAAGTAGCAAAGCATTCGAGAAGTGACTTGGGTGCTGTTAAAAGCACTTAGTTTTAAAAGGGAAACAGAGCATAAAAGTTTGGAAAATTTGCAGCCTGACAATGTGACAGAAAAGAAAAACCCATTTTCTGGGGAGAAATTCAAACCAGGTGCAGAAATTTGCATAAGTAGCAAGGAGCCTAATGTTAATCCCCAAGACCATGAGGAAAATGTCTCCAGGCCATGTCAGTGAACTTCCTGGCAGCCCCTCCCATCACAGGCTCAGAGGCCCAGGAGGAAAAAGTGGTTTACTGGACTGGGCCCAAGGTCCCCATGCTTTGTGCAACCTAAGGACTTGATGCCCTCTGTCCCAGCTGCTCCAGCCATGGCTGAAAGGGGCCAATGTATAGCTCAGGCTGTGGCTTCAGAGGGTGGAAGCCCCAAGCCTTGGCAGCTTCCATGTGCTATTGAGCATGTGAGTGCACAGAAGTCAAGAATTGAGGTTTGGGAACCTCGGCCTAGATTTCAGAAGATCTATGGAAACTCCTGGATGCCCAGGCAAAAGTTTGCTGAAGGGGCGGGACCCTCATGGAGAACCTCTGCTGGGGCAGTGCAGAAGGGAAATGTGGGGTCAGAGCCCTCACACAGGGTCCCTACTGGGGCACCACTTAGTGGAGCTGTGAGAAGAGGGCCACTGTCCTCCAGACCCCAGAATGGTAGATCCACTGGCAGCTTGCACTATGCACCTGAAAACGCCAGACACTCAACACCAGCCCGTGAAAGCAGCCAGGAGGGAGTCTGTACTCTATAAAGCCACAGGGGCGGAGCTGCCCAAGACAATGGAAGCCCCCGTTTTGCATCAGTGTGACCTGGATGTGAGACCTGGAGTCAAAGAAGATCATTTTAAAGGAGTTTTACAATTTGACTGCCCTGCTGAATTTCAGACTTGCATGTGCCCTGTAACCCCTTTGTTTTGGCCAATTTCTCCCATTTGGAATGGCTGTATTTACCTAATACCTGTACCCCCACTGTATCTAGGAAGTAACTAGCTTGCTGTTGATTTTATAGGCTCATAGGCAGAAGGGACTTGCCTTGTTTCAGATGCTACTTTGGAATGTGGACTTTTGGGTTAATGTTGAAATAAGTTAAGACTTTGGGGGACTGTTGGGAAGGCATGATTGGTTTTGAAATGTGAGGACATCAGATTTGGAGGGGCCGGGGTGGAATGACATGGGTTGGCTGTGTCCCCACCAAAATCTCAACTTGAATTGTATCTCCCGGAATTCCCACGTGTTGTGGAAGGGACCCAGGAGGAGGTAATTGAATCATGGGGGGCTAGTCTTTCCTGTGCTATTCTTGTGATCATGAGTAAGTCTCACAAGATCTGATGGGTTTTCCAGGGGTTTCCCCTTTTGCTTCTTCCTCATTTTTTCTCGTGGCTGCCATGTAAGAAGAGCCTTTCACCTCCTGCCTTGATTCTGAGGCCTCCTCAGTCCTGTGGAACTGTAAGTCCAATTAAACCTTTTCTTGTTCCCATTTTCGGGTATGTTTTCATCAGCAGCATGAAAATGAACTAATACATGGGCTGTCCTTACTTCTAATAATGAGGGAAAGCAGATGCCCTGTGCAGCATCACAAATGGGATTTGTACATGCCCTGAAATGTGCCACTTTTCTTCAAGTGTGATGTGAAGACGAGGTAGACAGTTGTATGATGAACATTCACTGTGGAAACTGATCCTGCCACTCAAACCTTCCTAGAATGGCCAACAAAGAAACACGTTCCAGGACCATAAGTTGTATATTAAATACCTCATCTATTTATTTATTTATTTATTTTTGAGACATAGTCTCGCTCTGTCGCCCAGGCTGGAGTGCAGTGGGCGGATCGCAGCTCACTGCAAGCTCCGCCTCCCAGGTTCACGCCATTCTCCTGCCTCAGCCTCCTGAGTAGCTGGGACTACAGGTGCCCGCCACCTCGCCTGGCTAGTTTTTTGTATTTTTTAGTAGAGATGGGGTTTCACCGT
This sequence comes from Papio anubis, assembly GCF_008728515.1. Taxonomy (NCBI): domain Eukaryota; kingdom Metazoa; phylum Chordata; class Mammalia; order Primates; family Cercopithecidae; genus Papio; species Papio anubis. The sequence continues at coordinate 40,897,013 of NC_044979.1, read as the reverse complement.
GTTAGCCAGGATGGTCTCGATCTCCTGACCTCGTGATCCGACCGTCTCGGCCTCCCAAAGTGCTGGGATTACAGGCTTGAGCCACCGCGCCCGGCCCTCATCTATTTATTTTGACAGAATTTATGGCATGATGAACATCCTGATGCCCTATATTCAAAATATCTTTCCAGCTGGGCTGACCTCGATGACTAAACTTTCCCATTTTCTCACTCTTTTTTACTGAAGCAAGATTTCTACTCTATTGGGGGCAAAGGAAAAAGGGTGGGGGATAGTGGTAACACCTCAGTCTGCTCTCTGCCATTAAAGCCATAGCTTAAAGCTGTTTAGGTCACTTTAGGTCCCTTCACCTGTATGGGCTCTGATGCAGAAGAATCAGGGTAGTTCTGGAACGGCAAGCCCTACTAGGTGGGCTGGGGCAGCATGAAGACAATGGACTCCTGGCCTTGAGCATAGTGGAACGTGGCAATGAAGCGTGATGCCCAGAAAGTCACCAGAACAATCCTTCATTTATTTTCTAGGTTTTTAAGGTTTTCACTCTGCAGCCAGAGTAAACCTTTAAAAGTCCAGCTCCAACCATGCCATTCTATTTACTTCAGTGGCTTCTGACTGCTATGAGAATGAAGACAGAGCTGCTCAGATGGACTCCTGCCCACCTCTCTGGTCTTATTTCACAGTCCTATTAAATGCTCTTTTAACATATTATATTTTATATGGTTTATTATCATTTTATTTTGATAATTGTGTAATTAGTGGCTTAATGTTTATTTCCATTGAATTGAAATCTTCATGAGATGGAAGAGATTTTATCCATCTTTCATCGATCGTCAATGCTTTAGTTTCAGAATGTGCTACAGAGCCTTGCTCACAGTAGATACTCAAAAGTTATTTGTTGAATGAAGCGAGTAAGAAAACATTTTGGTTAGAAAACATAGGTGTCTACAACCAAAATGTGGAAAAGGAAAGGAACAAATAGATAAACATTTCAAACTAAAAACAATGTATTCTCTCTTTGGGGGGGAAATTGTGGGTATTGTCTCATTAAAGGTCTGAATGAAATAAAAAGTTTTCTTTTTATCAATATTCATACCTCATAACTCTTTCCAATGCACAAACCTTATTAAATTTAGCCAAAGTGGCAAATAGTTATTGTTATTGGTAATAAGAAATAGTGGTTAATTCTCATGCATCCATACATATTTTCTTTGACAAATTTTGATCTTGGGCTAACTTTTTTTGAATGCTAAAAAAAAATGCAAGATGATTTCTAACTCATCACTTCTAGGTGTGGGTTAGAGAAAACAAACCCAAACACTTTGAGAAAGCTCCAAATCCAAATCTAAAATCATCTGGAATATTTGGCTGCTTTAGATTATCTACTTGTGATCTGTATAAGCACATTAGTACAATTAATTGAGAACTGGCCTTGTTGATATTATTAGTAATACTCCTTTAATTTAAACCACATTAGACACAGCAATTCTATTCCTAGAGTATATATCCATAAGAAATGGATACAGATTTCTACAAAAAGACCTATTATGGGAATGTTCATGCTCACTCTATTCCTAATAGCCCAAAACTGGAAATAATGCAAGTGTCCATCAACAAGATAATGTGTATAAAGAACCATAACATTTTATACTAGAACACAACTAATATTTTATATTAGAACATGACTCAGCAATAAAAAGGAATTACTGATACAAGCCACAGCATGTTTGAATCTCACAGACATGTTGAGCAAAAAAATCATACTCTATGGTTTCATCTAAATGAAGTTCAAGAACAGGCAAAACGAATCCATATTTCTAAGCTAAAAATCAGGACAGTTGTTGTCTCTAGAGAGGGGACGATGAAGGATTGACTGAATACGACCATGAGGAAACATTTTGAGGCTAATGAAGTATTCTATATTTTGATTTGGGTGATTGCAATGTGGGTATATACATTTGTAAAAAATGCATTGAAGAAACACCTAAGATCTGCATTCTTAAGATCTGTGAAAGTGTGTGGTCTAAGTTAGGTAGATTATGACTCAATAAACAAAAATGTCAAAAATACAAACCAATAATTGGCATTGTCAAGAAAATACTTTAACAGCATCAGAAATAAAACATGCCTTGTTTTTCCCAATGTACTTGGCATCAAAATTGGAAAAAAATAAAAATGGTCATTAATATACATGATGAGATATATGAATTAAATTGTGCCCCTAAGTTATAACAAACCTCATATGCGGTTAACCAACATATCTACCCATGAGTGCAACGGTGAAATTCTCACAGGGTAGGAATTTTTTCTTGTTTATATCTGTGTTTCAAGCATCTAGCTCAGTGCCTGAACTGGCTCTTAGCTTGAGTGAATCTGAAGAAGCCTGAACTTCTCCAGGCCTCAGTTTTTTCACCAGTATAATGGAAATAATACCTGACTTTCCTAAGTGTATTGTATAAACAGCATAATAGACTATCTTAGTCTGTTTGTGCTGTTACAATGAAATACCTGAGATGGAGTAATTTATGAATAATAGACATTTATTTTTCACAGTTCTGGACGCTGGAAAGTTCAAGATGAAGGCTCTGGCAGGGTTGGCATCTGGTGAGGGCCTGTCTCCCTGCTTCTAAGATGTCAGCTTGAACACTTCATCCTCACATGGCAGAAGGCACAGAAGAGCAAAAAGGGCACTAGAGTGCTGCCTTCAGCCTCTTTTATATGAGACTTTTAATATTTTCAGTAGGTTGCTTTATGTGCCAGTTTCTCCCTTTTCCCGTAAACTGATAAGATAATGACGACAGGACTCTAGGGAGACATATATAGTCAAACTTTCAAGACTTGGCTCAAGGAATAAATCATCTATAGAGACTTTCTAGTACTCCCCCACTACACACACACACACACACACACACACACACACACAAAAGCATGCACTTAACCCAAATAAAATTGGCCACATTCTCTTTGGTGTCATAAGGATGGGAATTTATTTTATTAATCTTTGTATCTTCAGTGTCTAGAACAAATAGTCCTCACATGAAAGATATTTGATTTTTTTGAATAAATAAACCTCAATGTATTATAGCAATATTAATATATAGTAATATATAGCAAGAGTGTTTTGATTTTCTAGGGAATACAGAATGTGTGTTGCATTTATGTATGAGTAGGTTTTCTTTATATCCTCTATATATGAATGAGAAAATTGCATCTGTGGAGATTAAGTTCTTACTTGCTCAAGGTCACTCAGTGGCTGAAATGGGAGTTCAATCCCACATTTGTCTGTCTCCTCCCAATAATCATAACCATTTTGTCATACTGCCAGGTCATTAAAGTCACTTTTATACCAGGCATTATATTTCAGATCTAACCTAAGTCAAGTCTAGTTGGTGTAAAATAATCCTTCTAAAGATGGAAAGATTCTTCCTTTGATGACTAAGCTTTCATTGCTAGATAGAGTGCCAGGATAGAAATAAAAAAATTTCTGTTATGGGGTCAGGCAAGTCTCTTTTGAACTTTTTGGGCCAGGGTAAATCACTAGATCTTTCTAAGCCTTTATTTTATTATCTTTAATTAGAGAAAATACTATCTACTCTGTTTTACCTCACAGGATAGAGAGAATCATACAACAATATGTGGAAGTGTTCCATGAAATTTAAAGTGCCAGAAAAGTATTCTTTTAAAAAAAGTCATGTCAATACAAACACATGAACCATTGCACTGTTGAATTCAAACATGCACATATTTGGCCATTTTGAATTTTTGTCATCTGTGTGTGTGTGTGTGTGTGTGCGTGCATTTATATGTATGTGTGTGTGTATTTATATGTGTGTGTATGTATGTGTGTGTGTATGCAAAAGTTATCTTTAAATAAATCTTTTTAAAATGAAGATAACTTTTGGGTAATTTATGGGATCTTTTTAATTGAGGTTTTTCTATTCCAACTAACACGACCCCATGGATTGGTTTACCAGCCTGCAATGAGAGGCCTCGTGACCATGTGGCCTACTCATTCAAGCAGATGGAATAACACATTTGGTGTTAATTAAACCTTTAAAGGGTCTTCAAAGGGTGGCAGTAAATACTAGATATTTCCCTTATTTAAAACACTAGCTGATGAAGAGTTCTTTTTTACTTTTTAATGAATATAGGATTCCCATCTGTTATCTTTACAAAAATGCAGCATGTAATGCAAAAGCAAAAATAGAATTGGAAAAATTGTGTCATTCCCTTTCTCTCACAGTAAACCATTCTTTTCCAGATGAAGCCTCTTTTTTTTTTGTTGTTGTTGGCCACCATATCTCAGAGCCATGGGAAACTATTGATCAGTCCTTGATAAAGCATAACTAAGTAGGTCTTTTGGTTCCTCGTGTTTTAAAGGCGTAGTGATAGATACACCAGGTTGGCTCATTCAGCACCAATCCCAACCCCTGATTAGTTTGGCTCTGTGTACTCGAGAGGCTGGAAAGCTTAGGATTACATTTCAGTCCTGCATGCAATCCACCTGGGAGAGACAGTGATGTGGAAGTGAGCAATGTGAGGAGAGAGAGGCTCTTCAAGCAGGCAGGTACAGGGTGATTTGCTTCCTTCTTGGCAGCCATGGTGGCGTTTCTGGGGTCTGGTCCTAGCATGTTAGGTTGCGGGTACAGAGAAGTGGGGGCGGCAGCAGCGTTTTAGCAATAAAAACCCTGTGAGGCAACTGAGCATTTTTCATACTTGTTTCCGTGGCTGACTGCATACAAGCTTGTTTTTCTGGCCCTCCCAGATAAGTTTGTGAACTACCTAACATTCTTTAATCAACTCTATTTTGCTTAAACTAGTGAGAGCTGATTCTGTTGCCTGTAAGAGTCTAGGCATGTATAAGGAATGCTACATAGTGAGGACATACATCTATTGATACACTTAAACACTGCTAGTCGCCTATCCAACTGGCCTTTTCACCTTTCTTATTTTTAACAGAACTCCATTTTGTAGGGGGTAGGCAATGTCTCCAGTTGAAAAAAAAATGACATTTCCCAGCTTCTCTTGCAATTAAGCATGACTGCAGAAATAATTCCAGCCAAAAAGATGTCAACCGAGGATATCTGGGTAAGCTTTACTTCCCTGATATAGGCACCATCTTCTTTATGCCTGTTTTCTGCCTGAAATATAGAAGAAGCAGCTGGAGCTTCAGCATTCATCCTGGAATCACAATGGAAAGGCCCAGAGAGTGGCAGAGATCCTGTCCTGACATCCATGTGCCTCTGCCCATGCCAGTAACAAACACCTGCATTACCTCTGGACTTCTTGTTGCATGAGAATAAAAATAGACACTTATATGCTTTAGGCACCATAGTCAGTTGCTTATCATCGAAATTAGGTCCCTAATGTAACTAATTTCTAACTCAACTAAAAGTAAAGGTAATACAAGTTAGAAAATGTTCCAACAAAGCAGCTATTGTAGTTGTAACCATTTGGGTTTCCATAACAAAAATACCACTGACTGGGTGGCTTGAAAAACAAATATTTCCTTTTCACAGTTCTGGAGCCTGGAAGTTCGAGAGCAGGGTGCCAACACTGTCAGGTTCTTGATGAGTGCTCTCTTCATGGTTTTTAGATGGCTGACTTCTTGCTTCTCATATGGTGGGGAATAGAGAGAGATGGGAAGCAAGTTTTCTCATGTCTGTTCCTATAAGGGCACTAATCCCATAACATGGGCCCCACTCTCATGACCTAATTACCTCTTAAAGGCCCCTTTCCGCAAATATCATCACATTGGGGATTGGAGTTTCCACATATTAATTTTTAGGGGGCACAAACACTCAGCCCATAGCAGCAGAAATTTTAATAACGTTTATCTTTGGTAACAGGAAGCTTGCCCCTGTCTTATAATAGGAGCCTGGGCTAGATTCCCAAAGAGCCTCTCAGTTCCTTTCCTCACTCATTGGCATTCATTAATTAATTCACCTATTTCCTAAAGAAGGTCCCATCTCCTACATCCAGTAAAGTGGAGAAAAGGATCTTGCCCCTTCTCCAGGATTCCACACTCAACTCTCAAAGACCAAAATACAGAAGCCACAGAGAGACAAATTTCAGCTATCTATAAAAGACTATTTTTCCAGAGTTTCCCAAATATCAAACAAGCATAATTGAAGGTAATGAGTTCCTGGTCACTTAAGGTATAAGCATAGGCTAAATGACCTTTGGGAGGGGACATTCAAAGAGAGGGATCAAATATTAGACCATGATTAGAAAGACAATTTGTTTTCCAGTTCTACAGTTCTTGGGTTCTATGTCAACACCTCATTCATAAATGTTTTGCAGTTGACTATCAGTAACTGGTTTGTTTCACTGACTCCTCCACTACCTTTGTGATGAACGTCCACCTCTCCAATGTCTTGTGTGTTACAGGTGTACCCTTGTTTTAAATTTACAAGGTACAAGGAAAAGCTCTGGGGAGGAAATGAAAGTAGGAAGCCAAAGGTGAAGCAGACTAGAAAAAGTGAATAATGAAAAAAGACCAGTGCCTACAGAAGGAAGGGAGTTACGTTCATTAAAGTAAAGGTTGAAAGCGAGTAGATTAAAAAGCTGAATTAGATTCAGTTCCTAGAAACAAAACTTTCTAGAGACTTGAGGGCATGAGGACCAGGTGATGTAGAGCATCTGGCTTAGGATGCTAGAGAAGGACCTAGAGAGAGCAGTTTCAGCCTGACTCGGGGAGAATGTGCTAAGCAGAAAGTCTGCTTTCCTTACACCATTAAGGTAGAGATTGCTCAAGGACAGAGAAGTACGATGGGGTAAAAATAAATCACACGTCTAGTGGTGCCAAGCAAGAACCTGTCATATGCTGACCTGTTTGTAGTCTGCTACCCTGGGATTACTCACCTGTACCAAAGTAGTTTCTTGCACTCTAAATCATTTGGCTGAGTGCAATGTTCCTGATTACTCATTACGAAGACATGGTTGTGAGGGAGATTAGGGAGCAGTGCTGTGTTCCCAGGCCCCTCTGCCTGGGAAAGTAAGAAGATCAGGGATTAACACAGGGAGCCTCCTGAGTGGACACATCCTGCTTGTTTATCACTTGGCTCTTCTTTACCTGATCAACTCAGCTGTCTCCAACAGCAGTTCTTCTGGTCCAGAGATATACCATGTTTCTGCCTGCTCAACCCAGGTGTCTTTTAAAGTGAAAAGGTGTCTGGATTTCATTTCATGTTCCTTAGTCTCTGGTTCCTAAGTTCTTCATGCTGGCTAATGTTTCAGGTGGTTGCAAAGAGGCATCATTTCTCAGAAATGCTAATGATATTTCCCAACCAACCAAATCACAAATCCTAACTGGATCCTCAGCCTGGCTTGCTTTCAACAAAGCAAGTGATTACAAGGAAAGAGAAAACAGCCTCTGCTTTGACTTAGCTTCCTCTTGGCTGGCTTTGAGCCTTGCGGGGTCTGTTTCTCACCCCCACACAGTTCCCTATCACAGCTCAAGCTGCTGAGGAAGTGACTAGCAGAGGCTCTGTCTGAAGCACCCCTCTCTCTGCATCCTACCTCCATGGAGAGGCACCCTTCCTTCCGTGGCAGATGCTCCTGGAAAATGCTCTCCTAAAGTTTTACATGAAGCATTTCCAGACATGAAAAGCCTCTTTGCTTCCTCCACCGTGCACTCTCTTACCGCCCTCCTCTAACAGCATCTAACATCAAGCAGCCGCACAACTCAGAGAAAAGCCACACATCAAACTGACCTTCAGAAAGGTCAGCTTCCACTTTCCAGGAATTTCAGGAATAGTCAGTTGTTTTCTACAGGTAGCTGAATTCTTCTGAAAATAACATATAGACTCCCCCCATCTCCCACACTATCCTGAGAATGTTGGTATCTGTAGTGGGAAGGTACAAAACAAGAAATGACTTTTTTGATGTGTATTGGCAGCCCAGCTTTCTTTAAGTTGAAAATGTGCTACACGTCACAAAATTGAGGACTGGTCAGTCTGTTCTTCCTGCAGGAGCCTCTAGGCTGTCTCCAGAGTACTCGGCCTCCCTGCCTCCCTGCCTCCCTGAAGTGCCACCCTTCCCCAACACATTCCTTTCATCTTCTTAACCAAGGAGTACTCCCTGCTTCATTCAAATATGACTTCAAGTCCAATTTCACCGTAGAATCCCTCACAGACTAGTAAAAAAGTGATACTGCTGAACACTTAAGTATGACAAATTCCATGCATGTCTGCAACTCAGGGCTGTGAAAACGCTCCATGTTAAATTCATAATGTAAATGTTGATGTCATTCATGCCATGTTAGCTGTGTTCATTTATACTAGATCTCTAGAAGGTAAGAAGATTTAATTCAATTCACTTTAATAAATATTTGGTGAGGGCTATATGCATAGTAACATCTTTGCATAGAATCATGCAAGAATAATAGCTAATAAGTGCTTTTTGATGAGAACCCTATTTTATACTATGCTGGATGGCCTTTAATTTTTGTTATAGGATGTTTTGAAAAGAGAGGAGAATATAATCACTATTCTTCAACAACAAATCATGATTTTATAGAAATTTCAAACTATTATATTTCAGAGAACTTCTAGACACCCTTCAAATAAAGTGTTTGGTTTTATTTTTTATTGGAACAAAATAAATGGTGGAAGAAAGCATTACTGTGGAAGGCATACTTCATGCTAATATTCATTCTCAAAGTTTCAATACATTAAAGAGAATAACCAACTAAAATCCATGCAAATAATTATTCCAAGTGCTATCCATAATGTAAATAGTTATAGGAACAGAAACTTGGGATGATTGGAAACATATTCTCTTTGCTCTTAATCTGACAATCTGGGTCATGACTGATTATTTCACACATCATGGTAAAGATTTATAGATTTATTTTCTAATACACTGAACCAAAATGAACAACACACTGCTTGGGATTATGCATTTTCAGGTTCCAAAGAAGTCTGAGAAAGGTCTTGGAGAGTGTCTCCCTAAGGGAGGAAAGACTGTGGTTATGGAGATGTTAGTGCCTCTTCTGCTTCTTCAAACCAAAACTTGACCTTGAGACAAACTTCGAAAACAGCAGTAGGCAGTTACTCACAGCCTTCTCTAAAGCTGTCAAAATCCAGTGTCCTTGCACTGAGTCTTAGGGGAAGGGCAGAGAAAGTGCCCATGATAAGGACAGCAGAGGTAAGGGTATAACCCTGTCCTCATATTACTCAGGCAGGACAGACTGTTGCCTCCATGTGTAATATGAGCCATGCAGAGAAAGTTCACCTGCTCCAAAGTAATTCTACTTTCTGGTGTCAGAGTACCTGGTGTGGGACAGATTTTAGATTTTGGTTTGGCTTCTTAGTAACTACATGGTTTTGGTAACAACAATGGCAGGACGTCAACAACAGCAGATGCCACTGAATCTTACTTTGCACTGGGCACCTCTCGTGCACTTTACATTAATTCACCTGTTTAATTCTCGCAACTCATCTGAGAGGTACATAGTAGTATGGTACCCATGTTACAGGGAAAGAATATGAAGGACAACAGGTCAGGAAATATGTCTAACATCACAAAAGAAGAAAGTCATATAGTCTGAGTATTAGTGTCTTTTTCCATAAAATGGGGATCATTTTTTTTTTACATTTCAGGGCTAGTATGAGGATTAAAGAAATAATAAAGGTAAAAAATCTGGCACATAATAGATGCTCACTATGTAGATATATTATTTATAATTCCTTTAGATTAAAAATCCTTCCCCTAGTTTGAGACCAGCCTGGGCAACATAGTGAAACCTCATCTCTAACAACAACAACAACAACAACAACAACAAAATCCAAGAGTGGTGGCACATGGCTATACTCCCCCAGCCACTTGGGAGGCTGAGGTGGGAGGATTTCTTGAGCCCAGGAGGTTGAAGCTGCAGTGAGCTATAGTCGAGCCACCGCACTCAACCTACGCAACAGAAAAAGACCCTGTCTAATAATAATAATAATAATAATAATACCCTTCTCCTCACCCCTTCCTATTATGAACCCAAAATGACTCCTCATTTTTCTTAGAGGTTGCTTACCACCAAATGCACAAGCAACCTAAGAATCAGGACAGAAGCACAAAGCAATCAAAATAATCCAATGGAAATAAGCAATCAAACAACTGTCTTGCCCATTATCCTAGCAGAGCCTGTGGGAGCCTCGCTGAGAGCCTATTTACACAAAGGCAGACCTGGTTCTAAGGAACTTGGCTCTAAGATGATTAAAATGCAAATTAGAAGACGCTGGTAGGGAGCAAGCACACTGCTGGTAGCAAGTCCTGACAGCTGACAGTCTGGCTGCAGGAGGGGAAAATGCAAGCACCATAACGACCAGGCAGAAGAACTCAAACTGCAGACCGTCTGGACTCCCCCCGAAACACAGAATCCCTAACAAAGATTATGAGTCCTCTGAGAAGCCTATCCTGGCACCTTCTCACCCATTTTGGCAGTCATTACTCCTCCTCTGTGTCTCATAGATGCCCATCCCTGCCCTGTTCGCAGCTCAGGTCTAGCCTCTCTTGCCCTGGACTTTAGGAATTTGCCTTCAGCATCCTCATCCTAATTGGACTGTAGGTTCCTTAAAGGGAAGGGCATTTATTGTATTCATCTTTGAGTATGTCTGAGTCTCTCACATAAGGGATGCTCAAGGTATGTTTATTGAATGAATGGTTATTGATTTAATATATTACAAGAGAAAGAGACAGGAATTTAAATTCATGTTTTCACAGATAGGAAACAATGCAAAGGAATTTGAGAAAGTTTCTATTCGAAGCCATTACAACTTTAAAAGCCTTCCCTTAAATAGGTAAGCTTCTATCGCCTGGAAAATTAATGTCGGTATGGAGCACATCATTAGCTGAGGGTTCTGGATAAAGTAGGCATTGCTCTGTAGTACAGCAACCCATGGATGAGAAGAGGAGAGAAACCACAAGAGGAGAGGGAACTAGGTCTTAATGGGAGCCTGGAAATTCTAAGGAGAAGTGGGGTACAGGAGACAATGAATACTGAGGATGAGTATGATCAATGCTATAATTGTACTGATGGCCAGCTCTTCTCTTTTTCCAGAAAATGAAATGCCATTTTAAAGGAGACTTGGGATATTCATTTGAGTTACTTTGAAAGGTAGTATCAACTTTATCCATTTGAAAGATTGAACATAAGCAGGATAATAAAATGAGATGATAATTCATTGGATAAATTGTGAGGGCATTTATGCATCAGGGAAGGGTACTTTTACAAAATATACAGAAAAAGGCTTTGACTAGCAAAAAAAAACTAGACTCTAAATAGACTCAGTTATGGAGAACCCATGAGCAGCAAGATGTGTGGTTTTCTAGGGCTGGGGACGAGGAGAGACAGAGAGGAGGTGAATAATGAGTGGCTATCATGTGTTAACTAAGCATTGGGATTTGGCTGGGATTGTGAACTGCAAGTCCAGAGATGGGGCAGAGAGAGAAGACATAGATGAGTTTCTGGGTCTGAATTCAGAGGGGAACCGTACCCATCTTCCAATATAGAATCAGAGAAGCAGCAAGACCTGAGAATAGAAAAACCCTGGAGATGTGCCTGAGCAGTCCTCTAGAACCGCCTTCCAAAGCCAGGAGCAGGGGAATAATTCCTGTGTGCTTAGGCGTAGCACAAAGGTGATGAGGACTATGAAGGGCCACCAACCTGTTCACAGCCCTGTGCTTCACAGCCACAGCAGCACGAGCCATGCCCCTAAGAGGGTCACCATAATGAACTCAGAGAAAGCCAGACCCAAGCGGCCTTGGAATGGGTTCCTGAGTGGACACCACTGTAACTTAGATGGGAAGGATCAACCTGAACACCAGTAAAGACAGAGGACAACCTGCACCAGCTACCAGCCCCCCAATTCATGCCTCACTACTAAAGATGGCCCCAGAATGAGACAGAACCTCAGCCAAGGGAGCTGTTTCAACCTTGCAGTGCAATAGGAACTTAGTCTATGGACTAAATTTCATTCCTACAAAAACACCCACCTTTTGCCACATCATCATTGACCCTAACCTAAAGCGCATCATCAGGAATGCCCTCTGAGGCTAGGAGCCAAAGGCCTCTTGCTTTAAGAGGATGGAAACTGCACACTATTGACCTGTTTGAAATTTCAAAAACAATCTGAACCCAATCTTGAAAGGTCACCCTGTGACGGTTGTTTGTAACCAAGTGAATTGAAATGTGTTAAAGGTGAGACTGGGCAAAGCATCCAGAGCTTCAGGGCCGTTTGCCTTGCAAGAGAGCACTGGCCCTCCTCCACAAAGTTCCTGTGGTTTGTGCTTGGAAGACTCCTTCTCTGATAGCCCAGTGACAGCCCACAGCAGGATAAAAGGTCAATTAAACCTGTGACAACCCCTCTGTGAAAGCACACAGAAGAGCATGCCCCACACTTGTGTTCTTCCAATTTCCATAGTCATGAATTTTATTCTGCTGTTCAGACAGACGCCTGTGAATGTAATAAGGAGAATTTGAATCAGCTAAAAGCTTCTGTTTCAGCTGTTTTCTTTTACAAATTTGGTTTCCATTGATATTCATTCATATCTCATACCCTTGATAGACTATAGTTAGGCTCCATATCTTATTGTTTTTAAAGGCATGAATTAGATTTTACATGCAAAATAAAACCTGTGAAATTTATTTTCCCCCTGAGTGAAAGAACTCACCTGGCACCTGGAGCAATTTTGCAAACTGTGCCAGAAACAAGAATCAGGTCTCACCAGTGAATACAGGTTTTTGCAGCCTAGGAGACTGTACTGCAAATAACATTCTAGAGGTCAGTTGTAATGTACTTTCTTGCCTTCATAAGACAATCTGAAATGAAACCAAACCAGGCAAAATTACCATACCATCATCCACACTGTCAATTTGGAAGCCTTTTTTACTAGACAAAAGTATGTGTGAAGAAAATGAAACAAGTGAAAACAGCACTGATCAGAAAGAAGATCAGTGTTTTGTTTCACACTGTATTAGTCAGCACAGGCTGCCATAACAAAATACTGTAGACTGGGTGACTTAAAAAACAGAAATTTTTTCACAGTTCCAGAGGCTGGAAGTTTGAGATCAGAGTGCCAGCATGGCTGTTTTCTGGGGAGAGCCCTCATTTTGGTTTGCAGACAGCTGCTTTCTTGCTGTGTGCTCACATGGCTGGGGAGATCTCTTTCTCTCTCTCTCTTTCTCTTCCTGTAAGGCCAACAATCCTATAGGATTAGGGCCCCACCCTTGTGACCTTTTAACTTTAATTACCTCCTAAAGACCCTATCTCTATATACAATCACATTGGGGGTTAGGGCTCCAACACATGAATTTTGCAGAGGAACCCAATTCAGTTCATAGGAAACACCTGTGAGGAATCTTCTACAGTTACTCAGCAGATGTATTCCCTTAGTGTAAGAATTCTGCATTGTGAATACATAGTATTTAAGTATTCTTATTGGCTTTAAAACTTTCAACATGTGCTAGAGAAATAGGAACTTATTAAAGGGTAACTTGGACCTGCATTCTGGAAGCAAACATTCTCTCATTTGGTTAATAACAAGGATAGGTCAAAGTTGGGTCTAATAAATGTGTAACACTTCTTGTCATATCAAGGATTCTCCCTTAAACATAAAGGTTTCTGCTAATATAAACTACTTATGAATCAGCCAGAGCCATTTTCTAACAGTTCCACAGGTGAGAAAATCTAAATCCTTTATGCAGTTCATTAAGATACCCTCCTACAAACATAATTCTCCCAACATCACATTGTCCTGCAGTCTTTCACTTTACTGTGTCATATAAATTCTGTGTGCTATTTAAGAAATCCAGATTAGGTATGGTGGCTCAGGCCTGTGGTCCCAGCACTTTGGGAGGCCAAGGCAGGAGGAGGATCACTTGAGCCCAGGAGTTTGAGACCAGACTAGCCCTGGCAACATGGCAAGACCTCATCTATATTTAAAAAAAAAAAAAAAAAAAAAAAAGAGAGAGAGAGAGAGAGGGGGAAAGGAAGAGAAATCCACAGATCAAAAACTAAGATCTGTATTTAGATAGGACCACACCTCCCATCACCCAGGTACTTGTCTCCAAGAGCATGCCTAAATGTGTCCTATACCACAATAATAATCATATTCCAAAGTCTTGTCTTTTCCACAAGCCCTACCTCATTCATCACCTAAACACAAAATGATCATTCCTTCTTTCAATTTCTGTAGCACTTATATTTCCTGTTTGTAAAATCCACTTGGAAATTAACTGTTTACTGTGGCCTTTCTCAATCTCAAACCTGTTTTCAGGTACCATTAGTTCTCTATGAGAATTTGTAGGTGACTATCTGCTTGTTTCATTTTTTTTTTTTTTTACAGTCTCACACTATTGCCTGGGCTGGAGTGCAGTGGCACAATCTTGGCTCACTGCAACTTCTGCCTCCTGGGTTCAAGTGATTCTCCTGCCTCAGTCTCCTGAGTAGCTGGGATTACAGGCACCTGCCACCACGCCTGGCTTATTTTTTATATTTTTTTAGCAGAGATGGGGTTTCACTATGTTGGCCAGACTGGTCTTGAACTCCTAACCTTGTGATCCGCCCACCTTGTTCTCCCAGAGTGCTGGGATTACAGGCGTGAGCCACTGCACCCAGCCTCATTTTCATGATACTCTAAAAAATATTATAAGCATGCTTTGCATCACTTGATGAATACCTTATAACTGAGAACTGCCTTATATTTTCACTGTCTATTTGTGTATATGACTGTTTTGGTCCCGATTAGTACCACTTTAATTGTAACAAGCTAATTAAGAAAAGAACATAGGCAGACAATATGCAAATGGTGCTCTTGCATTAAGTGAAAGCTAAATGAGAGTAAGGTATTCTACATGCTGGAAAGAAATGACCATTCACCATTCAAAGAGAAAAAGCACTTGGAGAATGATGTCATTACTCAGTACACAGTTGTACGAGCATGTCAAACTCAAAAGAACTGGTGCCATGGAGTCAACACTGCATTCATCCTGAAAGGGGCAATTATTCTCAGGAAAACAGTATTACCACATTACACTGATCATTGTTAACTGGAATTTGTGGTGTTCTTTTGTTATCTTTAATTTATAAATGTGTTTTGGCTTCATAGCTATTAAGAACTATAAGCATATGGAGTATACCTGGTTTATGGCTATACATATTTAAGTTTAAATTACGATATAATTTAACTGTGGGATTCCACAGATTTAAAAAAATATTGTGACATTTCTTTGATTGCGGACTTTAAATGGTTGTTTCAGTCTTTTACTATTTGACTATTTCCATCTGTTACTGTCTTGCTGCTCCAAATGAAATTTTTCTGCAGGACAGAAATGAGCCTTTGGGCCATTTGCATCCTCTTAGCACTTTGTGCAATGTTGTGGACATAACAAATGCCCAATGACATTTGTGGATTTTAGCTCTTTTCATTCTAGACTTAACTTCCCTTTCTAGAATATTTTCTTTTTTTTTTTTAATCCACTTCCAAGTAAAGTATTTTTATCTACTCAGTCAAATGTTTCTGTCTGCCAAGATTCCAGGTAAATGATAGTTTGCCTTTATTGAATATGCCCTGTGTGCCAAGAACTGCTCTGAGCATTTTATATAGATCATCTCAGTTCATCATTATAACCATAAGAAGGTAGGTGGGTGTGTAAGGCCATTCTTGCATTGCTATAAAGAAATGCCTGAGACTAGGTAATTTATAAAGAAAAGAGTTTTCCACAGCCTGTACAGGAAGTATGGCGTTGGCATCAGCTGAGATTCTTGAGAGACCTCAGGGAGCTTTTACTCATGATGGAAGGAGAAGCGGGAGCACACACGTCACATGACAAGAGTGGGAGCAGGAGAGAGAGCACGGAGGTGCCACACACTCTCAAACAACCAGAACTATCATGAGGACAGCACCAAGCCATGAGGTGTCCACCCCCATGACCCAAATATCTCCCACTAGGCCCCACCTCCAGCATTGGGGACCACATTTCAACATGAGATGTGGGCAGGACAAATACCCAAACCATATCAGTGGGATGATAAACAGACTGCTTCTACTTATTAATAAAGAAACTAAGCCATACAGAGCTTAAATACTTTGCCCAAAAATCATACAGCTAGTAACTGGTGAAAGTAGGATACCAACCAAGGCATACTAAGCTCATTGTCCATCCTTGTTCTGTCTGCAACTCAAATTTGCAAAAGGAGTGTAAAAGTCACTGCTCTATCACTGCGCTGTTGCCTCCTTATTATGAGAGGCTTCATCGGAAGAGTGCAGTGTGGATAGGGAAAATGTCCACATTCACACTTTAGCGAGGTATGTAGCTACTACATCATTTATTAAACACCTACCATGATATCTATTGTAAATGTACAAACAGCAAAATATATTATTCACACTTCAGATTTCTTAAGTTGACACATTGTTGGAAGGAAAATATTTTTATGTTTATTTGGCCTTTTACTCATATTTTTATCTTGCCTTTTACTGTGCTTAAAATATTGTGCTTGGCATGTATATAGCATTTCAGTATTTGTTGAATGAATGAAATCCCCTTCTCTTTCAAGTTTTGCGATAGTCAACTGCCCCATGGTTTAGGTTTATTGTCCATGAGCAAAACTCACTTTATTTTCATTGTCAGCTCATGTTTTTTTTACCATTTACAAAACCCACTAATTCGCAGACCATGTCTGAATGCCTGATAAAATGGGATGTGGCAAAGATGGGTTGATATTTTTATGATCTTAATGATGTAATATATTTGGACATAATGGATTACTGGAATGATGACAAATGCATTGACTGCAAAAGAGCAATTCAGTTGTGGTCAATAGACAGTCTTCGAAGCACATCTTTTTATGGTATTATTTTTTTCTGCTCTTTTGTCTAGGCTGCAAGAAGAGTGGAAAATCTTCTGACAGGGTCTCTCCTTGCAGCGAGTTTGCAGTCAGTATACACACTTCGTTAATATAACAAATCTAGTTTCCTTGGTTATTGGATCAAAATTTGATTTCCCAGGAGACTCTCCTTGTCTCTGCCCCTGATGATGAGATTTGTTCCCTGGTAATTCCGCAGTCTAGTGTGTCACCTCACAGTGTGATCAGTCTCATCTCAGACTAAACATGAGGGTAACCCCAGGGTCATTATCAAAGTGTTCTGTGTGTGAGTACGTGAATTGCGGTCTGTCCTGGATCGTTCTGAAGACTCACTCATTCATTCATTCATCCACCCATTCCCTTGACACACATTTATTGAATACTTTGTGACAGGAGCTAGGAACTGGGGATAGAGGAAATGATTTGGGGAGGGGGCCACACCTGCTCACAAGGCACTGCCACTTCAGAGAGACATGCAGTAATTGTTACGCAGTGAGGTAAGCACCGTATCTTCACAGGTGCTCAGACCCTATCAGGAAGAGGTGGTAGGAGTGAGGTGGTGTACATAGAATGTAGCACTACTTTGGGTTGTCATAACATCTTCTTGAGGCCTGTTTAGAACAGCACCCAGAGTGACGGGTATAAATGCCCCGTGTGTGAGACCATCTTTAGAAAGCATGAAGTCTCACCAAGAGATGAAGTGAGAAGCTGAAAATGCTGGCAGCCAGCATAATGGCTGGTTGAAGCCTTGTGTTGCTGTTCTTTTTTAATGTGTATAAATTCACGTGAATTTTCATTCTAGCATAATATAGCATATTTATTTTAATATAAAAATGTGTTAAATTACTTAGCCTCCTTCCCACCACCCATTTTGCAACCCTCAAGTTCCTCAAGTAAAATGTATACTCTAGGAAAAAAATGACAAGTTCTTCCTGGGACTTTTCATACTCTCTGGCACAGCAATGAGTACTCCTATTCTGAGCTGGGAGGAAAAAAGAAACACTGTAAGAAAAAGAAGCAGAGTAACAGAACATTTCATTCAATATGACAAAAGTATGATAAGCCTCAAATATCCTTGGCTAAGCTAATTGACAAAACAGTGTAAAATTCTATTAAAATTCATGGGTCATAATTAGTTTGGCAAAAATAATTGAGAGAAAGTTTAAAAAGCTGTTGGTAAAAGTAATTTTGAAAATGCAAAGCACTGGTTTAACAAATACATTTTGTTTAGATAGATAAGAGAGAAGATTTGAGAATATTTATGTATTGGTTATCATAAAATGTATCTTAAGTTTACACTTATTCTAGATCTTGTCATTATAAACTTAGGTTTTGATTTAAGTCTATTTTCTTTCTTCTTATATTGAATGGTTTTTGTAGGTGGTTCCAAGTTCTGCTAACTTATAATCTTGGGACTATGCATGTTTATCATAGGAATCTGAAGAAAATATTTGTTGTAGAAAAAAAAGAGGTTACTTAAATGTTTAAACCATTTGCTCTGGGATGTTGATCTTATTCACCAACCTTGGTATGCTAAATTCACTGACTCAGACCTCCCTTATCTGGTTCTAATAAACTAAATTAGTATAAGAAAAGTTGAATCGCCTCTCTTAGAATTAGAAATGTAGCTAAAGGCATTTTTGTTCATAAAAAGCTACTTTTGCAAAGACAATAAAGTGATTCTTATAGATTAACTTTCAAACACAATGTAAAATCTTGATTTTCTTCTAAGTTCCCCAACTGGAACTCAACAAAAATCATTTGCTATCTGCCACCTGCCCCTCTCTCCCTGCTGCACGTTCCTCTTGTGGCTCTGGCAAGCTGCTGCTATTCCTCCGCTTTCCTTCCCTAGCCTGTTAATGCGTCAGCACTCACCCAGTTACCCCAACTAAGATCTTTTTTGATTTCTCTTTTCTTCCATCTCTACTCACCTGTCTTTCACCACCACTTAACTGCAAGTCATATCTAATAAATGACAATGGTGGCCACGTGCTGCTCAGTGAGGGGGATTCTGTCAGTCCTCACTTCCTGACCTCCTATTCTTGGCCTTCCCATGCCTCCACTTCATGTTCTGGAACTCAGTAACCTAGATTCAGTTGCCAGCTTGGTGACTAACTTAGAAATCCCACAGGATGTTACTATTCAAAACCTGTCCTCTCCCTGCACCACCCCCAACCCCCAGTCCCAAACCAGGCTGTAGGTTGGTGTGCTCCAGTCTCTACCCACTGTGTTTGTCCACTCAGAGAGGGAGATCGGGGACACATCTCCCAGCTGGCAGCTGCTCCCCATTCCAACCCACACCCCACCCTGCCACCAGAAGCACCCTTCTACTCTACTACTCAAAGCAGACATTGAATCTCTGCTGCCCAACACATGATAAGGTCTGTAACATCGTGTAGCAGGGTACATAAGTCCCACTGCAATCTGACTCAGACCACCACGTCCCCTACATTCATATCATGTTAGATTATCTCAAACATTATTTTATTTAACATTCCTGAGTTGCTACTACATAGCCAGGCAATGGGCTGGGGTTCCACAATGAGTAATTTTGATGCTCCTAGAAAAGTAATACCTAGAGGGGGTACGGAGAAGCAAATGATTAAAACACGGAATGATGATAGCTATGAGTGATGGTCAAGAGACAACCTAGGAATGTACCTAATCCCGCTTGGAAGCCTCAAGTAGCAGTAGATTTTCAGAAGACATTTGGGAATGGCAAGAGCTGAAAGATGCCAAAAAGTTAGACTAGCTTCTCTCCTTTGAAAGATCTTTTCTCCTTTCCAAGAGAATTCTTATTCAGCCTTCAGGGCTACTCTTAGGCTTCCCGCTAACCTTCCCAGGCAGAGTCAAATGTGCTCTCACCTGCAGCACACCTGAAGCACATCTTTCATATCCATATTACTGCTCTTATCCCATTGCATCACAGCGACTGGGAAAGACACTGGCCTTGCCCTCACCTGGGAACTCCATCAGGGTAGAGAAGGTGTCCTTATCTGTATCTGTGCCCAACCTAGCAGATACTTAGTATATGTTTAATCAAGTTTGATGAATAATTCAGTTTAACAAAGAATGATTGTAAGCCAGCTTTAACATTTGAAAGTCTATTTTAAAATAAGTAAGACATCTGTAGGGACATAACACCTCCAAGAGTATCTTTTATTGTACCAAAATTCTTTTATACTTTAGAAAAAAATACACTGAAAAAATAAAAAAATAACAATTCCCTATAGAACTAAGCAAGGTCTCAGAAATGCTTTCTTATGTTTGAATACATTTTATAGCACGTGGCTGATTTAAGCGATGTTTACAGTTGCTGCTAAATTGTGGGCTGTTAGACACTTTAGCATTCACAGACTTCATTTTTGGGTGGGGACAGTGCAGACAGCTTAGAGGAAGGAACTTACAGTCCCTGGCCAGGCCAGTCTGGAACACACTCACCCACTGGCTTCTGGGCCCCTGAAATTGCACTTATCTTCCACCAGGACCAATGTGGCCACAGTGTATAGTTTTGTACAAGGCAAGAATGGCAATACACCTCCAGGATAATTAAACTAATAACAATTACACCAAAAACTTAGTATCCATTTTGGCATCTGGAAAGGTCACTCCCAATTAAATTGCTGGCAGAGCTTTCCACAATTTCCGACTTCACATCCCCTAGAGGAGTAATACATGGGCTATTTTGGTCACTAATAAGCTCAGGGTAACTGAAAATATATACCCATATACCTCACCACCACATGTTGTTTTAGAATTTCTTCTAAAATATTTAGAAGACATTTCCTGTAGACACTGGCAGGCTATTGTTTGTTTTGCTGTTCCATCTGGTATTCAATTAATATACTAATAACCACTCTAATTTATCCTGCTATAATACCAATCTTATTTTTTCAAGTGGCATGTTTATTTTCACTTGGGGACTGAAAAATACTGCAGATTGGAAGCAACGGTTCATTTGCAGCTGCCACATCTAAAGCAACTCCAGTGCTGTTAATGTTCTGTAATGGGGGCATCTAACTTTCTCCACTTGCTTGGCATTCTCTTGGATGTTAATGTTCACTAACTTTATATTATTAATTTAATGTTTATAAACATTGTTAATAAATATGAAAGACGTTGCAAAGCACAAATGGAGCACTAAAAGTTAGTAAGATAAATTAGACAACTTTTGCAGATACATGTATGTTTTAGGGTGTGTTTTTCCTTTTCCCACTTTTCATCTTCCCTGTTAACCAGCTCTGTTGGTAGTGATGAAAGTCACTGAAATTTGCTCTGAAGTCACAGGGGCATTTTGTAGGTGTGAAGCTGGGAATTTAGGGAAATCTGAGTGAGAGGATCAGAATATTCAGAGAAAAGTCATTAAAATGGCAGGTGAGTGAGATGGAAATATCCTCATTGCATAGATGGAAAGCCTGTTAGTTGAGACTACCTATTAGAAAAGATAATAAAGGTGAGAAACTGCTATATGGCTGAAAGTGATGATTATGGGTTATATTTTTCTATCTCCTTTAGTGTTTTTCAGTGCTGGGCAATTGGTAGGCTCAGTCTTTGAAGACTGATAGATGTTAGCTTGATGCATGGTTCACAAGATGCCAGCTCTGTGGGTTCATTCCTCCTTTAAGTTGGTCTGTGACATATATCCCAAAATTCTCACATGGGGAGCCCAACCCGGATCGCAGCATTGTCACAATAGACTCT